>NC_139458.1:224162500-225412500 GCF_057233095.1 Heloderma suspectum
GTGCACACACACACATACACAGGTGTAGGATACCTGGCTTGGCAATGGTTCATAGAACTATTGAATAGTAGGGTTGGAAGAGGCCAACAAGGCCATCGAGTCCAACCCCCTGCTCAGTGCAGGACTCCAAGTCAGAGCATCCCTGACAGATGACTGTCCAGCCTTGTCTTGAACGCTTCCAGTGTGGGAGAGCCCACCACCTCCCTAGGGAATTGGTTCCATTGTCATATTGCTCTAACAGTCAGGAAGTTTTCCCTGAAGTTCAGCCAGATCTGGCTTCCTGTACCTTGAGCCCAATCTTCCATGTACCTCACTCTGGGATGATGGAGAAGAGATGCTGGCCTTCCTCTCTGTGACAACCATTCAAGTACTTGAAGAGCGCTATCCTATCTCCCCTCAGTCTTCTCTTCTCAAGGCTAAACATGCCCAGTTCTTTCAGTCTCTCCTCATAGGGCTTTGTTTCCAGTCCCCTGATCATCTTCGTTGTCCTCCTCTGAACCTTCTCCAGCTTGTCTGCATCCTTCTTAAAGTGTGGTGCCCAGAACTCCAGATGAGGCCTAACCAGTGCTGAGTACAGGGGAACTAGTACTTCCTGGGATTTGGAGGCTATGCTTCTATTAATGCAGCCCAAAAGAGCATTGGTCTTCTTTGCAGCCACATCACAAATACTAGGGATGGCGGAGAATTTCTCCCCGAATCTTCGGGAGGCCGAGTGCCGACGCATTCGGCCCCCTGAAAGTGTTGGGGAAATTCTCCGCCGGCCCCCCGCCCCTCCCACCGGGATGGGACTTACCTTCGGCGAATGTCCCTCCAGGCGGCGGGTCCTGGCGGCAGTTCGGCGGGGGCGGGGGCCGGTCTCCCGACCGGCTGCCGCCGCCGCCATTACAAAACAAAGTAAAAAAAACAACAACAACACGTGATAGGCTACGTAATGATTTACATAGCCTATCACGGCTAGATTTCCAAAGTCAGCCGTGATAGGCTACATAAATCGTCACGTAGCCTATCATGGGTGACTTTGGGGGGGGGAAAAAAAGCGCGTACGGAAATGGCGGCGCCCCATGGGCGCCGCATTTTGTGTTCCTTATTTTGGCACGTCTAGTCTACGTAAACATTTACGTAGACTACGGCGAAAATAAGGGAATGCTATTTGCGTTGCCCTTATTTTCGCCATAGTCTACGTAAACCTTTACGTAGACTAGACGTGCCAAAATAAGGAACGTAAATGGCGGCGCCCATGGGGCGCCATTTGCGTACGCGCTTTTTTTCCCCCCCAAAGTCACCCATGATAGGCTACGTGACGATTTATGTAGCCTATCACGGCTGACTTTGCAGATCTAGCCGTGATAGACTACGTTAATCGTCACGTAGCGTATCACGGGGCGTTGGGTTTTTTTTTACTTTTCTGTTGAAGTTTGCAGCCGGGGAGACGGGGCGCTTCTTCCTGGCCTGAATTTCGGCCGGGTGAGGCAGGGTGCCTCCCCCCCGGCCTGAATTTCAGCTGGGCGAGGCAGGGCGCCTCCCCCCCCTCGCCTGAACTTCGGGGGGGAAGCGAGGTGCCTCCCCCCCACCGCGAAGCAAGCTGCGGGACAAGGTAAGTCCCTTTTGTCCATCCCTAACAAATACGTGGCTCATCTTCAGCTTGTGATCTACAACAATTCCAAGACCCTTCTCGCTTGTAGTGTTGTTGAGCCACGTATCCCCCATCTTGTAACTGTGCATTTGGTTTCTTTTTCCAAGGTGCAGAACTTGGCATTTATCCCTATTAAATGTCATTCTGTTGTTTTCTGCCCAGCACTCCAGTCTATCCAGATCACTTTGAATTTTGTTTCTGTCTTCCAAAGTATTAGCTATCCCACCCAATTTTGTGTCATCTGCAAATTTGATCAGCATTCCCTCCACCTCCTCCTCCGAGTCATTAATAAAAATGTTGAAGAGCACTGGGCCGAGGACTGAGCCCTGCGGTACCCTGCTCGTTACCTCTCCCCAGTTTGAGAAGGTCCCATTGATAAGCATACTGAGTGCAATTCTGTAGCCAACTGTGGATCCACCGGATTGTTGTTTCATCTAGCCCACTTTGAGCTAGTTTGCTCATCAGGATATTATGGGGCACTTTGTCGAAAGCTTTGCTGGAGTCGAGGTATATGATGTCCACAGCATTCCCACAGTCTACAAGGGAGGTGACTTGCTCAAAAAAATGAGATCAGATTCATCTGGCAGGATTTGTTCTTAACAAATCCATGTTGGCTTCGAGTAATCACTGCATTGTTTTCAAGGTGCTTACAGACTGATTCCTTTATCATCTGCTCCAGAATTTTCCCAGGGATTGATGTAAGACTGACTTGCCTGTAGTTCCCAGGTTCCTCCTTTTTACCCCTTTTGAAGATAGAGACAACTAGGGGTATACGAAAGAGATCAGTGCCCATGGCCGGGGCGACACAAATGCCTCCAGTGTGGGAGAGCCCACTACCTCCCTAGGCAATTGGTTCCATTGTCGTATTGCTCTAGCAGTCAGGACGTTTCTCCTGATGTTCAGCCAGAATCTGGCTTCCCAGAACTTGAGCCCATGATTCCGTGTCCTGCACTCTGGGAAGTTACCCCCAGATTGCAGGACTCGGGAAGGGATATGTAAAGTTACCCCAACTTTACGTCTCCCTTCCCCGTAGGATTCAGTTTAAAGCCCTCCTGATGAAGTTCTTCATGCTGTGGCCAAACACATTCTTTCTAGCCTTTGTGAGGTGCAACCCATCCCTTGCCAACAGCCCGTCTTCCAGGAAGTATAGCCCATGGTCCCAGAATCCAAATCTCTCTCGTCGGCACCACCTTCGTAGCCAGTCATTCACCTGGAGTATTTTTCTTTCCCTCTCTATCCCTCTTCTAACTACTGGAAGGATGGATGAGAAAACTATCTGGGCCCCAAAGTTCTTGAGTTTCCTTTCCAAAGCTTCCAGGTCTGACGTGATTTCTTGGTAGCTCCACTTGGTGGTATCATTTGTTCCCATGTGGATGAGAAGAAAGGGATACCGTTCATGTGAAATGATCTCAGGATTTAGTGGATCACAAGCTGAACATGTGTGTGATGCAGCTGCAAAAATGACTAACACAATTAATGCATTAACAGAACCCTTGTTTCCAAGGCATGGTTTAGAAATAGTTCCACTTTATTCTGCACTAGTTGGACCTCATTTGGAGTCCTGTGTCCAGTTCTGGGTGCTGTACTTTCAGAAGCATATAGACAAATTGGAATAGGTTCAGAGCAAGGCAAGGAGGATGATCAGTCATGTGGGAAACAAGGAAAGGTTGAGGAACTGGATATGTGGGAGTTGTGTAGTATCTGTCCCCTGCTCCGGGCCTGTCCAGAGCCAAAGGATGGCTGGGGGAGGCGTGACTCCATCTTCTGGCCTTCGTTTGCTGCTTTGCAATGCCAGGTCTGTTACCTAGAAAACCTCCCTCATCCATGACATGATCCTGGATGAGGGTGCAGACCTGGCATGTATTACGGAGACCTGGCTGGCTGAGGCTGCCGCTCCAACTTTGGCGGCCATGTACCCAGCTGGATTTTCGTATGCACAGCAGCTGAGGGCTGGGGATCAGGGAGGGGGAGTGGAGTGACTTGGAGTGACATCTGACTTAGGGATGTCAGAGAATTCCACAACAGATCTCGGTGAGGCTGAATGCCAGTGCATTCGGCCCCCCGAAATCCGTCATGGAATGAAGCCCCTGCCCCCGCAACCCACAAAAGGCACGCGGGACGAAGTCCCCGCGGCCCCCAACCTACAAAAGGCATGCAAAACAGAGCACTTACCTGCTCCCATCCACGCTGCTTTGCAAATGGCGGCCGTCCTGTGGACGCCATTCACTTCCTCCTCTTCATAGCCGTGATAGGCTACGTAAATACTTACGTAGCCTATCACGGCTAATGCAGGGACGCCATTTGCGTCCCTGCGGAGGCTGTGATAGGCTACGTAAATATTTACGTAGCCTATCATGGCAGGGGGGGGAAAACCCAGCGTATGCAAATGGCAGTAGCCGCCGCCATTTGTGTACGCTGGGCTTTTTCCCCCCTGCCGTGATAGGCTACGTAAATATTTACGTAGCCTATCATGGCTAAATACAGGGATGCAAATGGCAGCTACGACAGCAGGGCTGCCCAGCGGCCGGATGTCTGGCTGCAGGCGGCCGGAGCTGGCAGTCAGCTCCGCGGCTTGGCCACGGAGCGGAGCTGGTTGGGCAGGATTCCGGGGGAGAGGACCAGATCGCCTCCCCCCCCCCGTCAAGGATTCCGGGGGGAGGGATGGAGCGCCTCCCCCCCACCGCGGAAACAGAATGTAATGGAAGGTCAGTGTTCCGTCCATCCCTACATGTCCTGGAGGTTGGGCCCAAAGGGCAGTCTGGGGATTCTGCTCGTGTACTGTCCACCCCTCTGCATGACTGATTCCCTGGCCGAAGTCTTGAGGTGGTCTCTGATGTGCGTGTATAGTCCCCTAACTTATTGGTGTTGGGGGACTTCAATGTACATTCAGAGGCTGTCCTCACGGGGGCACCTCGGGACTTCATGGAGACCATGGCCTCCTGGGAGCTGCACCCTATTCCAACTGGGCCCACCCATGTAGCTGGTCATGCGCTAGACCTTGTGTTTGTTTCTGGAGAAGTGGGGAGTGATCTGGAAGTGGGGGTATATATCCACCACCCCCTTGCCATTGTCAGATCACTATCTGGTGACACTGGACTTCTCTGTTTCACACCCCCTCTGCAGGGCATTGAATTAAAATGGCATTGGAGGCCGGGGGGTGTTGGAGTTTAAACTCAATTCTTTAAGGGAGAGGGAGAGGGGGAGGGGGAGGGGAGGGAATTTTTCTTTTTTCTTCACTTCCTTTCCTCCCCCCTTTCCCCCTTTTTTTTTTTTTTTCCTCTTTTTTTCCTCTCTCTTTGTTATTGTGGTGTCCTCATCAGAATACTGTACTGTTGGGATATTGAAGTATTGATTAGGTTGTGGGTAATTTTGTTATTGTTTATTTCATTTATAAAAATAAAATAAAAATATATTTTTTAAAAAAATGGTCCGCCCCAGGCATCTTATGGATCTGAATGGATTCGTGAATGCACTTGGGGATTCTCTGGAGCATGCCAACAGCCACTCAGTCAAGACCCTGGTGGGTGGCTGGAATGCCACAATCACTGGGGCATTAGAATGGGTGGCTCCGAAACGCTCTCTCCCCCTGGACAGGGCTTGGACTGCACCATGGTTCAATCCGCAGTTACAAGTAGGGGTGTATGAAACCCCACTTACCTGCGTCCGTGGGGGTCCACCGGGGGGGGAGGTGATCCATTCCTCCCCCCGGAATTCTTGATGGGGGGGAGGCGATCCATTCCTCCCCCCCGGAATCCTCCCCGGCTGGCTCCGCTCTGTGGTGAGTCTGCGGAGCCGCCGGCCAGGGCCACTCGCTGCAGCCTGACTTCTGGCCGCAGCTGCAAATGGCGTCCCACATAGGGGACGCCATTTGTGTCCCTGCTTTGCCATGATAAGCTACGTAATGATTTACGTAGCCTATCACAGCAAAAAGGGAGGCATGCAAATGGCATAGAGGACACCATTTCTGTCCTTCCCTTTGGCCGTGATAGGCTACGTAAATCTTTACATAGCCTATCACGGCCAAAGGGAGGCACGCCAATGGTGTCCACTATGCAGGACGCCATTTGAGGCCACAGCCTGGACAGCAGACAGCAGCGGCCAGTTCCAGACCTGCTGGAGGCAGGTAGGATCCGGTCCGCGCAGACTTGGTGGGTGGCAGGGGGGGGGTTGCTCCATTCAGCCACGGACTCCAGGGGGCTGGATTCCAAAGAATCCAGCCTCACTGGAGTCCATGGCGGAATTCTCCGCCATCCCTAGTTACGAGCTCTGAAACAGGAGAGGAGACGGCTAGAACGCCAGTGGCAGAAGGCTCGCTCCAAAGACAATCAGAGTCTAGGGATGTACGAAAGTCACTTCCCTTTTTGCAGCTTGGATTTGCGGTGGCGGGGAGGCGCTCCGTTCCCCCCCCCCGGAATCCTCCCTGGGCCGGCTCCGCTCTGTGGCAGCTCCGCAGAGCCGCCGGCCAGGGCTGTCCACAGCTGGAGTTCCGGCTGTGGACGGGCTGCTGCGGACTCAAATGGTGGCCACTGTAGCGACCGCCATTTGCATCCAGCGAAGCTGCCATGATAGGCTACATAAGTATTTTCGCAGCCTATCACAGCAAGCCAAAAAAAAAAAACAGCGTACGCAAATATTATTATAAATAAATAGGGATGTACGAAAGGGACTTACCTTGTCCCGCAGCTTTTTTCGCGGTGGGGGGGAGGCACTTCGCTTCTCCCCCCGAAGTTCATGCAAGGGGGTGGAGGCTTCCCACCTCGCCCGGCCGTAATTAAGGCTGGGTGGGAGGCGCCCCATCCCTCGCCGGCGAAAGTCAGGCCGGGTAGAAGCGCCCCATCTACCCGACCGCGAAAAAAAAAACCCACCCCCGTGATAGGCTACGTAACGATTAACGTAGCCTATCACGGCTAGATTTGCAAAGTCAGCCATGATAGGCTAGGTTAATCATCACGTAGCCTATCACGGGTGACTTTGAAAAAAAAAAGCGTGTACGCAAATGGCGGCACCCATAGGGAACCGCCATTTGCGTTCCTTATTTGGTCCCTGTAGTCTACGTAAAGATTTACGTAGACTACGGCAAAAATAAGGGCAACGCAAATAGCCCTTATCGTTACGTAGCCTATCACGGGGGTGTGTTTTTTTAAAAAAACTTATCATTAATCGTTACGTAGCCTATCACGGGGGGGGGGGTTAAACTTTCCTTGTAATGGCGGCGGTGGCAGCTGGTCGAAAGACCAGCTGCCGCCCCCGCCCCTGACGAAGACCCGACGAACCGCCGCCGGGACCCGCAGCCGGGAGGGACATTCATGAAAGGTAAGTCCCATCTCGGGGGGGTGGCGGGGGTGGCGGGGTGTGGCAGGTGTGTGACGGAGAATTTCACCGCCGATTTCAGGGGGCCGAATGTGTTGGCACTCGGCCCCCCGAAGTTTCGGGGAGAAATTCTCCCCCATCCCTATAAATAAATAAATATTTACGTAGGCTAAAATGGCGGGGAAAAAAGGAACACAAATGGCGCACACTACGCTATTTGCATTCTCCTTTTTTTCGCCGTAATAGCCTACGTAAATATTTACGTAGGCTAAAATGGCTAAAAATAGGGAACGCAAATGGTGGCCGCCGTAGCCGCTGCCATTTGCAAACACTGTTTGTTTGTTTTTTGGCTTGCATTTGGCTTCTATGATGAAGAAGTGAATCGCAAATCAGCGCGGATGGCAGCAGGTAAGTGCTCCATTTTGCGCACCTTTCGTGGGTTGGTGGGGCAGGGACTTCGTTCTGCCATGGATTTTGGGGGGCCGAATGCACTGGCATTCAGCCTCACCGAGATCTGTGGCAGAATTCTCTGACATCCCTAGATCAGACTCAGGCTAGAGCCATATTTTCAGCCTATCACGTGGTGGTGAAGGCAGCGAAAAAGGAATACTATGCTGCCTCTATCATGTCCACAGAGTGCTGTCCCAGGAGGCTGTTCCAAGGGGTCCGGAGCCTGGTTGGTCCAGTTGCTCCAGAACCGCTGGGGCATTTTAAGGCCTCCTGTGAGGCCTTGGCAAGGCACTTTGCAGATAAAATTGATCGGATCAGGAGTATTATTCCATGTGCTGTGGATACAGTTAGTGAGCAGGAGGTGGTCTGTGGCAAACCGGTTTTGTGGGATCGGTTCCAGGTTCTTCTTTCTGACGAAGTGGACAAGGTGTTTTCATCTGTAAGGCCGACCACCTGCTTACTTGATCCTTGCCCATCTTGGCTCATTATGAGCTGCAGAGAGAGGCTGGGTGAGGGGATCAGGGCAGTGGTGAATGCCTCCCTTGAGGAGGGAGTAATGCCATCAGCTCTCAAGGAGGCAGTGATAAGACCAGTCTTAAAGAAGCCCTCCTTGGATCCCCAAGTTCTGAACAACTTTTGCCCAGTCTCGAATCTGCCATTTTGGGGCAAGGTGATCGAGCAGGTGGTGGTGATGCAGTTGAAGGCACACTTGGAAGAAGCCGATTATCTAGATCCATTTCAGTCAGGCTTCAGGCCTGGGCATGTGACAAAAATGGCCTTAGTCAACTTGGTGGATGATATGAGCAGGGCTCTGGTAGGGATGGCGGAGAATTTCTCCCCATAACTTCGGGGGGCCGAGCGCCAATGTGTTCGGCCCCCCGAACAAGTTTCGGGGAGAAATTCTCCGCCCCCCCACCCCCCGCACCCCCCCCCCAGGACGGGACTTACCTTTGCCGAATGTCCCTCCCGGCGGCGGGTCAGGCTGGCGGTTCGGCGGGTGTTTGTCCGGGGCGGGAGCGGCAGCCGGTCTTTCGACCGGCTGCCGCCGCCGCCACTCCAATAAAAGAAAAAAAACGCCCCCGTGATAGGCTACGTGACGATTAACATAGCCTATCACGGCTGACTTTGCAGATCTAGCCGTGATAGGCTACGTTAATCGTCACGTAGCCTATCACGGGGGCGTTTGTTTTTTTTTTATAACTTTTGAGTTCGCGGCCGGGCAAGGCGAGGCGCCTCCCCCCCGGCCTGAATTTCGGCCAGGCGAGGCAGGAAGCCTCCCCCCCCGGCCTGGACTTCGCGGGGGGAGCAGCGAAGCGCCTCCCCCCCACCGCGAACAAGCTTCGAGGACAGGTAAGTGACTTTCGTCCACCCCTAGGCTCTGGATAGGGGCAAATGCTCCTTCCTTGCTCTCGTCGGCCTCTCAGCAGCTTTTGATACCGTTGACCACGATATCCTCCTGGACTACCTGGAGGGGTTGGGCATTGGAGACACCGTATTGCGGTGGTTCTGGTCCTTCCTCTCCGGCAGGTACCAGAGGGTAGCACTGGGAGAGGAGGTTTCGGACCCGTGGCCACTCACTTGTAGGGTGCCACAGGATTCCATCCTCTCCCCGATGCTATTTAACATCTATGTGAAGCCGCTGGGGGCTATCATCAGGAGGTTTGGGGTGCGGTGTCATCAATATGCGGATGACACGCAGCTCTACCTCTCGTTCAAATCTTCACCAAGGTTGGCCGTAGAATCCCTATCCAAATGTCTGGAGATGGTGAGTGGCTGGATGGGAGGAAGAAGCTGAAACTGAACCCTGACAAAACCGAGGTACTTTTGGTGGGAGTCAAGAGGAGGTTGGGGTATGTCATCCTGGTGTTGAATGGGGTATGGTTACCCTTGAAAGACCAGGTCCGCAGCTTGGGGGTCATCTTGGACACCCAGCTGTCCATGGAGGCTCAGGTGTCAGCTGTGAACTGAACAGCGCTGTACCAACTCCATCTGATACGGCGGCTGTGCCCCTACCTTCCCGACCATCTGCTCCCATCGGTAGTACATGCCCTGGTCTTTTCTCATCTAGACTACTGTAATGCACTTTACGTGGGGTTACCCTTGAAAACAGTTTGGAAGCTGCCTGCAGCTAGTACAGAATGCGGCGGCTTGCCTGATTAAAGGTGGCCGTCGGCGAGATCACATCACTCCAGTGCTGAAGGAGCTGCACTGGTTACCAGTTGTTTTCCGGGCCAAATTCAAGGTGTTGGTTTTGACCTTTAAAACTCTATATGGTTCCGGCCCAGCCTACCTCAAGGAGTGCCTCCAGAAACACCAGATAGGCCACTCAACAAGATCAGCCTCGGATGGTCTTCTCTCTGTCCCATCAGCCATCACACTCTCTGTGGCGGCCCCAACTCTGTGGAACTCCCTCCCTAGGGAACTCCGCCATGCCCCCTCTTTAATGAGCTTCTGCTACGCATTAAAAATGTGGTTGTCCAGGCAGGCATTTGGGGTGGGTTAGGGTAATTTTAGAAATGTGATGTTTTTAATTTTGAATGTTATTGTTTTGAACTGTTTTTATTGTTGTACATCACCCAGAGTGGCTGGGTGACCAGCCAGATGGGCGATTAATAAATTTAATTAATAAATAAATAATAAAAATATATATAGCCTGGAGAAGACTGAGGGGGCAGGGGAACATGATACACTTCAGATATGTGAAGGGCTGTCACATAAAAGAGAGCGAAGTCTTGTTTGTTGCAGCCCCAGAGGGCAGGACTAGATCTAGTGCTGGTACAGAACGCGGCGGCTCGCCTGATTAAAGGCAGCCGCCGGCGAGATCACATCACTCCAGTGCTGAAGGAGTTGCACTGGTTACCAGTTGTTTTCTGGGCCAAATTCAAGGTGTTGGTTTTGACCTTTAAAACCCTATATGGTTCCGGCCCAGCCTATCTTAAGGAGCGCCTCCAGCAACACCAGACAGGCCGCTTAACAAGATCAGCCTCAGATGGCCTTCTCTCTGTCCCATCAGCCAGGACAGCTAGACTGGTGGGGACGAGGGAGAGGGCCTTCTCTGTGGTGGCCCCCACTCTGTGGAACTCCCTCCCTAGGGAACTCCGTCATGCCCCCTCTTTAATGAGCTTCCGTCGTGCATTAAAAACGTGGTTGTTCAGGCAGGCATTTGGGGTGGGTTAGGGTATATTTTAAAAAAAAATTATGGTAAAATTTTATTGTTTTAAATTGTTTATGGTGGGTTGTACATCACCCAGAGTGGCTGGGTGACCAGTCAGATGAGCGATTAATAAATTTAATAAATAAATAAATAAAAATAAAATAGTGTGCTTAATTTACAGGAGGGTAGATTTTGGTTGAACATTAGGAGAAATGTCTTGACAGAAGAACAGTTAGACAATGGACCCAATTAAGGGTGGGTTGGCTGTCCCTTACTGGAGTTCTTTAAGTAGAGGCTGGGTTTCCTGCATGAAGCAGGGATTTAGAGTAGATGGCCCACAGGGTCCCCTCTAACTCTATGATATACCTTTTATACAGATGCAGACTGGTAGAATTTCCTTTTGTCACAGGGGAACAAATCACCAGTTGGCTATTTGAGATACAACACTTCACATGTTGTAACATTAATCTGTTCTACTAACATATTGAATACAACCTTTTATATAGAAATAAATATGAAGGCAATATTAACTGGCTACACTAACAAGTCAATTCAAATCCCAGGCATTTGACCAACGTTTTCACAAACTACTGAGCACAAAGAGCAACCTGCGGAACTGCCTACAAGGTATGTACTTTCCAGCAGAGTATCTTCTCTTGAAGCAAAGTGCGGTTTCGCATAAAGGAATTCACAGTATGAAGTCACTTTTCGCCTTTTGCTTGATGAGAAAGGAGATCAGGTTCAGAGAAGAAAAAATATTATCAAGAGCCGTATATGTAGCACATGAATGTGAATTATAACTCCACAATCTGTCCTTTTGGAGTGATCTATATATTCAAAAAATCTGGATCCATTACATACACAACAGACATAACTCCAAATTAAGGGTCTCCTGCTCCCATTTTGCTTTTACACCTAAAGTCATAAAGAGGTGACTGCTACAAAAACATACTGACTTTCTGGTCCCCATAAATGAAGTACTTAAAACTGTCTTCTAAAAACATTTGTTTTTTTCTCTGAATATAAATGGAAGATTTCAGAGAATTATGCAAAATATTCATGTTTAGCTGGGAGTCCATACAGAATCATGAGTGCGGAAGGACAACAAGTGGGAAATCCTCTGCTTCCCCAAATAACCCCAGTTCAGTAGCATGAGACTGTTGAGCTCCGGGCTAGTGACTAGTGTACAATTTCGCTATAGTTCTGAGTTCTAGATGTTCAGGACTAGCAACCACACTGGCTCTCTATGAACCTGAGCATAAGCAAAGAGAGTTAAGGCACAATCCAGTGCATGTTTAGACAGACAAAAGTCTGCTTGCGTAGGAATATTCAGGAAGGCCCAGTTTTGGTGCAGTTTATGCACATATTTTACAAACAGGTCTACATACATTTTCTGGTTTTATTTAAGTACATGAGAAAAGCCATTCTGGATCAGCACCAAAGTCCATTCTAGCCTAGCTTGCTGTTTCCAAGAGGGGGCAGCCAGATGCTTCTAGGAATCCTAGAAGTAGTAGGGCATGAAGGCAATAGTCCTGCTCTATTTTGTCCCCCAGCCACGGATGTTCAGAGTGTCTCTGAATACCAAGGCTTTGCCCGGCTAGTATGGATAGCCTTTGATAGACCCATGGATTTGCCTAAATTCATTTTAGAGAAATCTAGGCCAGTGGCCATCACCACATTTGTGGCATTAAGCATGGTGTGAAGAAGAAGAAAGAAATATTTTCTGTCCTGAATCTACTCCTGCAACAATTTCATTGAGTGACCCCAAGTTTTATCTAGTGTTGAGAGAAAATCAATCCACTCTCTCCATACTGTGTCACTTTATGCTTTAACAACCACTCCCCCTTCTTGTCTTTCATCGCTGGAATGGGATACTTACCTGTTTTCCATTAATGGATCTACATCTCTTTCAAGGTCCTTTCCAATTTTTTTGAAAAGCAAAAACACCCAACTTTTTCTTGTTGTTGTTGTTGTTTCCTGCACACTGACCAAGTGCCTGCTTTGTCTAACACAGATAGTGTGGGCTTCTTTTTAACCTGCTGCCGGTGCCAGCAGCAGTACCCAGGGAGAGTCTCATGGATGGCTGAAGTCTGGGGCAGCTGGAAATCTGCTGTGCACGTCCTTTTCTTTTGCTGCGGCAGAATCAGCAGCTCCCCAGGAAGTTAACTCAGAGACAAGCAGTAATCAGGCCATGTGATCGCTGTGCACCGATTAGGTGGTTTGTTCTGGTTAGCCCTGGGCTAGGGGAGAGGATGGGAGCCCAGCATTGAAAGCATGTGACAAAAACATATTTTTACACCACCTTCTAGGACAGGATTTGCACTGAGAGAGAGGCAGAGATCCGAGCAACACCCAGCCAGCAGCACTCTTGCAAGGTAACAGCAAAAATTTAACATCAAAAATGGCAAGTCTAAAGTTGAAATGCTATTAAAAACTACAGGGTGTTTTGGCAAGGTGCTGGGGCGTGATTGTTATCAGCACAGCAAATGGTCTGACTGCGGTGTGTCAGCTGGCAGAGCTGCCGGGTGTGTAGAGCCTAGAGTTGCTGGCACTGGGCAAGAAAAGAGTTGAAACAGGTGGCAAAGGTAAGGAAACATGGCTGAAAGCAGGTGCGTGTGTGAGCCATAGCAAAAGTATTTTGTGCATTAGGGAGGAAGATGTTATTATAATCATTTACCTGTGAAATCTCTACAGACAGTTATTTCAGGGGTGGCCAAATTATAAGCAACTTTTCTGTAACTGTCAAACCAACATTCCTCTGTGGCACTGAATGCTTTCAGGTTTGGAAAGAGGCTATCACTTTATGCTTAGGGGACAGCTAGAGGTTACAAAATGCCCATTTCAACTGACAAGCTTGATTTTTTTATGCAGTAAGCATGATGGTTACACATGGCCAGAGATGGCTCTCGCTGTGCTGTTTCTCATGAACTTATGGGCTGTGTTAAAATACAGCATCCTTCTGGAACTCTTAATTGCTTCTGGAGATTAGAAACAGGCATTTATTTTTCTGTTGATGCATTGTCATGTGAGGTAGAGATTTCTGCCTTCTTACTGATTCATAAACCGTATAACTCTGCTTCATTATCAGGAGGTAGTTTTCAGCTGCATGCAAGCAGCATTAAGTGGACAACTCCTGTTTATGAAATGTTATAGAAGGCCATTCAAGCAAATGGTTCAAATCCCTGGAAGTGTTTAGTGGCAAAACATTTAGTGGCAAAACAAAACTAGCAAAAAAAGAAAACTAATAACAAACCATGCAAATCAGTCCACTCCCAGTCAACTGGTTGCATATTGTTTTTCAGATCTACAGATCATATGCTTAGAGGCTGACTAGAATTGGACTGGTTTGTGTATTTATGATTAATTCTCAGTTTTTCTAGTTGTTTGCCATTAAACATTTCTGGGGTGTGGTCTATTTGTTAGATAGGCCTCCTATAAAATTTCATTTTTAAGATCAAAATTACACCATTGAAACAACAGGCATAAAAGGCAGTCAGATTTTAGGCAGATTCAAAAAAGATTTCACCTGACTAGGACCACCCATAAATACAACCAACTTTAGTGGGGATTGAGGTACCTGGAAATCATGTAAAGCACTGTGATGTGCAGTGACTGCAATGATGGATTTGGATGTGGGAACCCTGGATTCACACAACTACTAAACCAGAAAGTTGATTGAGTGGCATTGGTCAGCTCTCTATCACAGGGGTAGGCAACTGTTTGGGGCTGGGGGCACATTTCTCAGTTTGAGAAACTGTCCTGGGCACCACCACAAAATGGCTGCCATAGGAGGCATGGCAAAGGACAAGTAATCTGCACAAAAGATTGAGTACAAGGCAGAGGTGGGTGCTGAGCCCAAATAGACTAAACAACTCCTTTGGATCCACAAATTTCAGCACCAACATAAATCTATGTCACAGCAATCCTAACTGCTGGTAAGAAAATGTGTTATTTTTTTAAACTCTGTGTGTGTGTGTGTGTGTGTGTGTGTGTTGGGGGGAAGCACCTTGGCAGACGTCAAGAAAGTTGTCCACAACCACCACATTTCCTACCCCTTGATCTGACCTATTAAGTGTCAGGATTCCTTTAGCCCCCACTTTACTTCTAAGCCCAAACATACACAGATGAGAGGCTTCAGTCTACAGCTTTTAATCCATTACTTCACAGGGTCATACAGATACAAATTCTCAATGACTGTCAGTCTACAAGGAATGCCTTCAGGGGATTCAAAAGGAAGTTATGAGACTTGCCCGCTGTTTGAAGAGGGAGGTGGTCTGACTAGAGTGAGGGGAGGTCCCTCTCTTCTCATGAGGCCTCTAAGTGCAGCTTTTCACACAAGTTCAATCGGGTAGACTGTCTAAGTTCCGCCCCGGCCTTCTCTCTCTTTGCTCTGAGCCTGCATCTGGCATCTATTAGGTCATACTCCCCAGGCTCTGCCTCCTCCTGTTCGCTGCCTCTCACGGTGTGTGTGTGTGTGTGTGTGTGTGTGGGTTGTGGTATTGTGCTGGTGGGAAAAGGCACACTTTTAAACCAGTTTTGAATCTGATAGTTGTTCTACCTATCTATCCACCTTTCCTTTTTTAGTTTGACTTTTTATATCATGTTTAAGACTTACTGTATTTTTGATGATGCTAATTGTTTTTTTCTTTTAACTGTGAAGAAAACTCTTAGAGGTAAACATAATACATAAATATTGGGTTGAATCTGCAGAAAGTGTGAAACAATATTTTCTAATATGTGTGGCTGGGGGATCACTGGGGTGTTAACAATGAGAACTACAGCTGACCATGTAAATGCTAACCTGATTCATTATTACACTGATTAAGTATTACACTGATTAATTATTACCCTGGCTAGAGCAGCATGGTCATATTTGACTTCTTTAACTCCTTCATGCTCCAGACATGGAGGTGAAGTTATGCACTGTTAAGTTAAAAACAAAAATACACCTGAAAAGTAGCCTGACAACACAATCCTATGTAGATTCACTTAGAAGTAAGACCCAATGTCAGAAATAAGCCTAAGGGTGCAACCCTATATCAATTTATCCGGGAATAAGACCCACTGAACTCAACTCATTTCCGTGTAGACATTTATGGGATTGTGCTGTTAGGTAATTTTATATTAGTAGCATTAATATGAGTACAGTTATGGTTATATTGTTTTTAATTACAGCTAAATGTTCAATTGAATCTAAATCTTGTGATATATCCATATATAGCATACTGAAAATTCTGGCCACAGACAAACTGAAAGGATGAAGCTAAAGGCTGATATTTATTTGTTTGTTTGTTTATTTATTTATTTCTATACCACCCAGTAGCCGAAGCTCTCTGGGCAGTTCACAAAAATTAAAACCAAACAGCACACAGTAAAACAGTGTAAAATATATAGAACATTAAAACCACAATATAACAATACAACCACAATAAAACCTAGCAGCAGTGCAGGAGTTTAAAATACAGATTTAAAACAGCAAAGCTAAAAATTTAGAAAGCTAAAATGCTAAAATGCCTGGGAAAATAAAAAGGTCTTCACCTGGTGCTGAAAGGAATACAATGTAGGTGCCAGGCAAACCTCACTAGGGAGCTCATTCCAGAGCCGGGGTGCCACAGCAGAAAAAGCCCTCCTCCTAGTAGCCACCCACCTCACTTCCTTTGGAAGGGGCTCACGGAGAAGGGCCACTGAGGATGATCTTAAGGTCCAGGCAGGCACATATGGGAGGAGGCGATCCTTCAGGTAACCTGGCCCCAAGCCGTTAAGGGCTTTGAATGTTAACACCAGCACTTTGAATCGGGCCTGGAAATGGACTGGCAGCCAGTGCAGCTGGAAAAGTACTGGCATAATATGAGCTCACAGGCCAGTCCTTGTTAACAATCTTGCTGCCCTATTTTGGACCAGCTGAAGTTTCCGGACCGTTTTCAAAGGCAGCCCCACGTATAACGCATTGCAGTAATCCAGACGAGAAGTTATCAGAGCATGGATAACTGTAGCTAGGCTATCTCTGTCCAGATAAGGGCGTAGTTGGTATACCAGCCTAAGCGGATAAAAAGTGCTCCGTGCCACTGAGTTCACCTGTGCCTCAAGTGACAGTTCTGGATCCAAGAGCACCCCCAAACTACGAACCTGATCCTTTAGGGGGAGTGCAACCCCCTCCAGAACAGGTTGAACATCACCTAGCCGGGCAGACGAACCACCCACTAACAGTACCTCCATCTTGTCTGGATTGAGTTTCAGTTTATTGGCCCTCATCCAGTCCATTACCGTGCCCAGACACTGATTCAGAACAGCCACTGCCTCACCTGGTTTTGATGAGAAAGAGAGGTAGAGCTGGGTGTCATCCACATATTGATAGCCCCTCAGCCCACACCTCCAGATAACCTCCCCCAGCAGTTTCATGTAGATGTTAAACAGCATAGGGGATAAAATAGAACCCTGTGGAACCCCATGGCACAATTGCCATGGCACAGAGCAATAATCCCCCAGCACCACCTTCTGGAATCGGCCATCCAAGCAGGAGTGGAACCACTGTAGTGCAGTGCCTCCAACTCCCAACCCAGACAACCTATCCAGAAGGATACCATGGTCGATGGTATCGAAAGCTGCTGAGAGGTCCAGGAGAATCAACAGGATCGCACTCCCCCTGTCCCTCTCCCGGCAGAGGTCATCCCACAGGGCGACCAAGGCAGTTTCCGTTCCAAAACCAGGCCTGAAGCCCGATTGAAATGGATCTAGATAATCCATTTTATTCAACAGTGCCTGGAGCGGTCCTACAACCACCTGCTCAAGCACCTTGCCCAGGAAGGGGATGTTGGCCGCTGGCCTATAATTGTTAACATCCTCTGGGTCCAGGTTAGGCTTTTTCAGGAGTGGTCTAATTACCGCCTCTTTTAAAGCGGCAGGCACCACTCCCTCTCTCAAGGAGGAATTTACAACCTCCTGGACCCAGCCGAACATCCCCTCCTTGTTTGATTTAATAAGCCATGAAGGGCAAGGGTCAAGCACACAAGTGGTCGATCGGACTTGGCCAAGCACCTTGTCCACATCCTCCGGCCTCTGTAACTGAAACTCATCCAATAAAACTGGACCAGACGGTGCTCTGAACGCCTCTACCAATGGAACTGCATTAATTGTGGTGTCCTATTCATGATGAATCTGAGAGACTTTATCTTCAAAGTGCCTTGCAAACTTATCACAGAGTGCCACCGAGGGTTCCACTGTCTCTCTCCCTAGCCCAGAATGTAACAGGCTGCGAACCACTCGGAAAATCTCTGCTGGACGACACTGAGAAGATGCAATGCTGGTGGAAAAGAACTGTCTCTTTGCCACCCTCACCGCCACAGAGTAGGCTCGATAGTGGGCTCTTACCTGAGTTCGGTCAGACTCAGCACGAGTTTTCCTCCACCTGCATTCTAGCCGTCTCCCCTCTTGCTTCATTGCCCTCAGCTCAGGTGTATACCAAGGAGCTGGCCAGGCTCTGCTCAGAGGGAGAGGACGCTTGGGCGCGATCGTGTCAACCGCCCAAGTCATCTCTGCATTCCACAGAACGACCTGGGCTTTGACAGGAGCACCAGCCATACCAGCAGGAAAATCCCCCAGAGCCCTCTGGAATCCATCAGAATCCATTAATCTCCAGGGGCGGACCATTTTAATAGGTCCCCCACCCTTGAAGAGGGGGAAGGCTGCCAGGAGTCTAAACCTCAGCAGGAAGTGATCTGACCATGACAAAGGGACAGATGTTAATTCCTCCACTTTTAGATCACCATCCTCCTGCCCAGTTGAGAAAACCAGATCAAGCGTGTGTCCTTTTATATGCGTTGGGCCGATGACATGTTGGGACAGCCCCATGGTTGTCATGGCGGCCATGAAGTCCTGAGCCGCCCTGGATACAGCGGCCTCGGCATGGAAGTTGAGATCCCCCAGGACCATCATCCTAGGGGTCCTCTACACCAAGTCTGAGACCACCTCCATCAGCTCAGGCAGGGAGTCTGATGGGCAGCGGGGTGGGCGGTACACCAACAGAATCCCTAATCTGTCCCGGGTACCCAACACAAGGTACAAACACTCAAGATCTGCACTCGAATGAGCAGGAAGCCAGGACAGGGAGATTTAATTCCTATAGACCACGGCAACCCCCCCTCGCCAACCCTCAAGTCGGTGTTGGTGCTGCAGCGAGTACCCAGGGGGGCACAGCTGGGAGAGAGTGGCCCCTCCCAGTTCCCCCACCCAGGTCTCAGTAATATATGCCAGGTCAGCCCCCTCATCCACAATCAAATCATGGATGAGGGAGATTTTATTTTGGACCAACCTGGCATTCAGCAGCAGCACCACCAGACCTGAGGGCAGACTGGTAAGGCTGCCAGGAACCATCAGGTTGGGGGAAGAACCAGAAGAGGGGACAGCTGTAAGGTGTCTAGCCCCTCTTCTTCTCAGCTGGCCTGTTACTCCCCCAACGCCATACCTCCCTCTGCCCGTGACCACAGTTACAGTGGCATCTCCCTGACCCCCTGAGTTGCCCAATAGTCCTCCCAGGCACATATTAAAATGTTAGGGTATAAAATGTTCAACAGTATAAAATAATATAAAAGATAAAAGGGAACAGCAGCTAAGAAGGAGCAGATAAAGTCCACGTTTGCCCCTTTCTCCCTCGTCTTTAAAGCTGCTGCCCTCTGCTACTGCTATTTGGTGCTGGTATCTGTGGCTGCTGGTGTCTCTGGAGAGGTGGTGGGTGGGTCTTCAGGTCCTGTTCCACACGACTCCAAGTGCGACGCCAAGTGTGCACTTAGCGTCGCACTTGGCACAATGCCGAGGCGTTGCCTCTGGCAGCCCCGCCTTAAGTACCTGTTTGGCGGGGGCAGAAGCAGGCTCAGGATCCACCTGGTGCAGCTGCTGGCTGGTCCTCCTTCCCCCAGGCTCCTTCCCGAGCAGCCTCTGGCAGCCCCGCCTTAAGTACCTGTTTGTAAAATTATATTTTTTTATGAGATATAAAAACTCATGTGCACTGATGTCTCATCATTAGATTATCAGTCACATGATTGTTCACAGCTGGAGGTATGAATTGTCTCCATTAAAGGGGTTGTGCTTTTAGTGCTGTCAGGTGACATAAAAGCTCTCTATGGTATTTGAACTTGGATGGCTCTTTCCCACATTTTTTTTTAAGTGACCATCTGATGTTGAAAGCACTGAGTGATGCATGTACATATGTGAATCTATCTAACATGTCAAGGTTGAATATCTGAAAACAGAGCACTCCGAAGTTGGTTCCATGCTTATTTCCATAACAACCCTGAGAGAGAGACGGGGCGGGGCGGGGCGGGGTGTCATTCTAATTCACAGGTTATAGGTGGGGAACCAAGGGCAATGTCCTGTGGCCTGCTTCTGTTGTTGTAAGCTTTGAATGCCAGCTCTTTGGAACAGAGATGCAAAGCGAGGCTCGTTTGCACAAGTTGTCTAGCCTTGACCCAGAATTGTTTGGGTCCTATCTGTTATTCTTTTTCTCTCTGATATTGAAATCCCATTAGAGCACCTGTATTTGTTGAATGTTCAAAATGTGATTTCATGTGATTTCATGTGATAATAGCATTGGTTAACATTTGTGTGTCCCCTCCTCATGCCACCTGAAGAGCTTGCAAAGCACTTAAAGCAACCTTCCCCAGCCTGGTGCCCTCCAGATGTTTTGGACTTCAACCTCCAGCAGCCCTAGCCAGCATGGCAAGGGTCAGGAGTGTTGGGAGCTGTGATCCAAAACATCTGGAGGGCACCAGATTGGGGAAGGCTGACTTAGATCCATACATTCACATGTGCCAGAACAATACCCATTTTGGTATATGTGTCATGTTCAGCGGCTTGTATCCAGAGAACTCAGTGCTGCCCATCAACAGCCTCTAGTGCTACAAGGGATGCTACTCCGGAGGGCCGCTGACCTTTTGGAGTGGCTTTTCAGGAGGACACTGCTGCTGGAAGGGAGAACCTGGGAAGACCACATGCAGGAGTGGATGCAACCTTCCACGTCTCTGGATCCACGCCAATATGACTATGTATTCTACTGATAGTGCTTTGGCTGTTCATTCCCTAGACCTCATTTACATATGTGCACAAGTGGTAAGAGGTTAGAATGCCAGTCAAATGACATCTGTCCCTTAGGGGGCAATCCTATGTATGTTTAGACAGAAAAAAGGCCTACAACTGCCAGCATGGCCCAGCCGGCCATGCTAGCTGGGGCATGCTGGGAGTTGTAGGCCTTTTTTCTTGTACCTTTAACGTCTGTTCCTAGCAATTACTTAACCATATACCAGTAATTTGTTCTGTAGAGTCATGTAAAGTTTATATATGTTCCTCAGTCTTTTCATCAGGTGAACAGATTTTCCCCTCACTGAAGTCCCACCTCCTCAGCTGAAGAGGGGAGGTTCCCCTGGGGTGGTCAACCAACCTGGCCAGGTTTTCTTTGCTTTTGGATGGGTTGGCAAAATTGGAAGGGACAAGGGCCACCCCACTTCTTGGGTATTTTGTAATTGTTATTCAATTTTTAAAAAAAAGTTTAACAAGGGAGGGGGGTGGAAATCAACAACAACAACATACTAAACTTACCCACATTGAAATTCATCTGCCATTTTGGTGCCTACTCACCCAGCTTGGAAATATCTTGTTGAAGTTCTTCACAATCTGCTTGAGACTTCATTACCCTCAACAATTAGATATAATCCACAAACTTGGTTACCCTGTTATTTGACCCAATGCCAGATAATTTCAGTAAAGTCAATTGTACTGGTACCAATACAGACACACTATCTAAACTCTTCTGTATTATCCATTTATTCCTACACTTTTTATTTCCTTTTTACCTACAAGAGGACCTGTGCTGTCATCCCATAACTGGAAACTTTCCTGAGGAGTCTTTGGCATGGGATTTTGTTGAAATATTTTTGAAAATTGAAGTATTTTTGAAAAAAAACTCATTGACAGGGCTGAACAATAAATCCATCGACAGCTAGTTGTCAATTGGTTTGAAAGTAGTTGTGCACCAATGAACACAAACAGCAAGTCAATCGATAACAATTACTATCACAACAAAGGCCTTTATTGTTGCTAGTAAAATTATCCTAGAGCAAATATATATCAGGGGTTTGCTCCCAATCTGGTGTGCATTCTGTACTCAAAAGTTAAGTGAAAAACTAAGTAGCAGAGCCCTTCCGTTTACCTCTCTATGGTAACTGTACCAGTTTAGCAACAGGGCAAGGAAGCCAGGGCAGTCGACTCTTTCCTCCCTACTCACAGTAAGGAACTGTAAATAAATAATTATAAATCAATTCCCACTTTCTCCCAGTAACAACTAAGTTTTCCAGGTAAAACACACCCAAATAAAAAAAACAGTTATGAAGGTAGGAAGCCAATGCGGGGGGGGGGGGGCTGTCCAGTGTATTGCACCGAG
Source organism: Heloderma suspectum (assembly GCF_057233095.1). Lineage (NCBI taxonomy): Eukaryota > Metazoa > Chordata > Lepidosauria > Squamata > Helodermatidae > Heloderma > Heloderma suspectum. The sequence goes on from NC_139458.1 coordinate 224,184,476, forward strand.
TGCCACCTGTATGACTACCTGCCTGCTGGACAGAGGTCGTGGGTGGGTGCTCAGTGTAATGAGCTCCTGGCTCTCAGAGAACAAGTCCGTTCCCTTGAGGCCAAGGTTGCTGACCTGGAGAAGCTAAGAGAGGCAGAGAGGTTGGTGGATGAGACCTTCAGGGACCTATTAGCTGTGTACCACTCCCAGGGTGACAGCTCCTCTGCTCTCATGGACAATGCAGGTCTCGGGGAAGGAGGGCATCATTCTGAGGAAGAGGCGAACAAATATTGACTTGCACCGAGGATGTGCCTCCGGGGGGAGGGGGACTTGTGGTAGTGGGGGATTCAGTCATTAGTAGGGTTGGCGGAGAATTTCTCCTCGAAACTTCGGGGGGCCGAGCGCCAACGTGTTCGGCCCCCTGAACAAGTTTCGGGGAGAAATTCTCCGCACCCCACCCGCCCCCCGCACACCCCCCCAGGACGGGACTTACCTTTGGCGAATGTCCCTCCCGGCGGCGGGTCCGGCCGGCGGTTCGGCGGGTCTTCGTCCGGGGCGGGAGCGGCAGCCGGTCTTTCGACCGGCTGCCGCCGCCGCCATTCCAATAAAAGAAAAAAAAAACGCCCCCGTGATAGGCTACGTGACGATTAACGTAGCCTATCACGGCTAGATTTGCAAAGTCAGCCGTGATAGGCTACGTAAATCGTCACGTAGCCTATCACGGGTGACTTTAAAAAAAAAAAGCGCGTACAGATAATGGCGGCCCCCATAGGGAGCGCCATTCCCATTCCTTATTTGGTCGCTGTAGTCTACGTAAATCTTTACATAGACTATGGCGAAAATAAGGGCAACGCTATTTGCGTTGCCCTTATTTTCGCCATAGTCTACGTAAATCTTTACGTAGACTACAGCGACCAAATAAGGAACGTGAATGGCGGCTCCCTATGGGGGCCGCCATTTGCGTACGCGCTTTTTTTTTTTAAAGTCACCCGTGATAGGCTACGTGACGATTTACGTAGCCTATCACGGCTGACTTTGCAGATCTAGCCATGATAGGCTACGTTAATCGTCACGTAGCCTATCATGGGGGCGTTTTTGTTTTTTTTTACTTTTTAGTTCACGGCCGGGCGAGGCGGGAAGCCTCCCCCCGGCCTGAATTTCGGCCGGGCGAGGTGGGAAGCCTCCCCCCTGGCCTGAACTTCGGCCGGGTGAGGCAGGAAGCCTCCCCCCCCGGCTTGAACTTCGTGGGGGGAGCAGCAAAGCGCCTCCCCCCCACCACGAAAAGCTTAGAGGACAGGTAAGTGACTTTCGTCCATCCCTAGTCATTAGACACATACAGCTGGGTTTGTGATAGGCATGTAGACAGCATGGTGAATTGCCTGCCTGGTGCAAAGGTTGTGGATATCACGTGCCATCTAGATAGCCTAGCAGATATTGCTGGGGAGGATTCAGTGGTCATGGTCCATGTTGGTACCAATGATGTAGGGAAATGTGGTCATGAGGTCCTGGAAGCCAAATTTAGGTTGCTAGTTAGGAGGTTGAAATCCAGGACCACCAAGGTGGCTTTCTGTGAAATATTACCTGGTCCATGTGCAGGGCCAGCTAGACAAGCGAAGTTGAGGAGTCTCAATGCATGATGGATGAGATGGTGCTGCGGGGAGGAGGATTCAGATTTGCTAGGCACTGGGGAACATTTTGGAACAAGCTGGGCTTGTACAGGAGGGATGGGCTGCACTTGAACCAAAACTAGGGATGGCAGAAAATTTCGCCATGGATCTCGGTGAGGCCGAATGCCAGTGCATTCAGCCCCCCAAACTCCGTGGCGGAACGGCCTGCCCCCCCGCCCCCCTGCGGATCCCCCCCGGGACGAGACTTACCTGGGGCGGGTCTTCTGGGCAGCGGCGGCTCCAGCAGTGGCTTCGGCGGCAGCGGTGGCTGGTCTTCCAACTGGCTGCGGCCGCCGCCATTTGCAGTCTTGTAAAAAAAACCAACTTGATAGGCTACATAAAGATTTACGTAGCCTATCATGCCTGGGTTTAAACAAAAAAAAAAACCTCGTACGCAAATAGCGGCAGCTACGGCCACCGCCATTTGCGTTCCTTATTTTTGGCCATCTTAGTCTACGTAAATATTTACGTAGACTATCACGGCGAAAATAAAGGGGAACGCAAATAGCGTAGCGGGCGCTATTTGCGTTCCTTTTTGATTCACCGTTTTAGCCTACGTAAATATTTACGTAGGCTAAAACAGGGAATCAAAAAGGGACGCAAATAGCACCCGCTACGCTATTTGCATTCCCCTTTATTTTTGCCGTCATAGTCTACGTAAATATTTACGTAGATTAAGATGGCCAAAAATAAGGAATGCAAATGGCGGCGGCCGTAGCCGCCGCCATTTGCGTATGCGGTTTGTTTGTTTGTTTGTTTCCCCCCAGAGCCCTCCGCAGCCGGAAATCCAGCTGTGGACAGCTCTGGCCTGGCTGGGCCTGGCCCGCTGCTCCGTGGAGCTGCCGCGGATCACAGCTGGCTGTGGAGGATTCTGGGGGGGGAGGAATGGATCGCCTCCCCCCCCCACCATCAACATAATCCGCAGAAAGGTAAGTGACTATCGTACATCCCTAACCAAAATGGAACCAGACTGCTGGTGCTAAACACAACAAGGGTGGAGGAGCAGCTTTTAAACTGAACCCTGGGGGGAAACCAACAGGCGCTGGGAAGCATCCAGTTTGGGTTAAATCATCCCAAAGGGATGAAGGTGAAAATGTTTCTGATTGCCCAAATGTAGAAGGGCAGGAAATAGGCCATGAGTACAGGGTAGAACATGAGAGCCAATCAAAGAGGCCCGAGTGCCATAGCAAAAGATGTATATGCCAGAGGCATCTGGGGAGGGATACTGTGAACAGGTTTTTCTATGCAACCGCTAGATGCCTCCAAGCCAAAATGGGAGAGTTGGAGTACTTGGTTTTAAAGTAGAACCTAAACATGGTGGGCATTACATAAACCTGGTGGAACGGAGAGAACCAGTGGGATACAGACAGTCATCTCTCGATGTAAACTCTACAGGAAGGACAGGGAAGGGCGTACTGGGGAAGGTGTTGCTCTGTACATCAAAGAGGGCATGGTGTCAAGCAGACTAGAACACCTAAAAGGGGTAGACTATTCCACAGAAGTGCTGTGGGTGACCATACCGGGCTCCAAAACTAATATAGTGCTAGGAACGTGCTGCTGTTGTTGTTGTTCAGTCATTAAGTCGTGTCTGACACTTCGTGACCCCATGGACCATAGCATGCCTTCCTGTCCTCCGCTCTCTCTGTCCCCCAGACCAGAGCACTCAGGGTGACCTTGAGATGGAAAACAAAATGAGGGAGGCCTCCAAATGAGGAAGTATTGTAATAATGGGTAACTTCAATTGACTGCATAAATGCATATCCCAGTCACAACAAAGAGGTTGCATTTCTTGATGCCCTAAATGGCTGTATGCTAGAACAGCTGGTCATGGAACTGACCAGAGGAGAAGCGACCCTGAATTGTGGTGTTGCCCAGGACCTAGTATGAGATGTAAATGTTGTTGAACCAACTGGAAACAGTGACCAACGTGCTATCAGATTTAATATATATTGAAGTTGAAAATTGCCAAGGAAGTCCAACACAGTAGCATTTAATTTTAAAAGAGGAAACTTCTTTAAAATGAGGGAACTGGTGAAAAAGAAGTTAAAAGGGGGAGTCAAGAGGATTAAATCCCTTCAGGTGATACCTTTCTCATGCAACACTGGCCATTTCAAGTATAAAAAATGGACATCATATCTTGTTACTTACATGAGATGGCCCAGATATAAAATTTAGAGTCTATTGGAATTTACAGCTTTACAAGATCATTCAGCCAGCACCCAAGAAATATACTGTCTCCTATTATAAGAAGGAAAGTGAATTTCAGCATGACTGTCAGCTGATTTCCTGTCCCTTTTTTTCTCCAATGAAGAGGCCAACCCACAGCAGATTTACAGAGGCAATGAAATCAGGAACAGATTATGTTATGTTAATCTAGTAAAATTTCCATTATTATCATGATGAATGTTGTTTATGCGGGGGGATGGCTGGGCAATGTGGAGATGGCACAGAGGGTGGGGTCGCACTCACCCCCTCTCACCATTCTAGTCATGTGAGAGGCTGAACTCCCAAACAGGGTTTATATCTTTTGGCATGGCCAGGTTTTAGTCCCTCCCAACTGTGTTCCAGATTGCATTTAGTTTGTCTCATGTAATTCCTGGAAAAACTGACCACCAACTCTTTATTTGCATACCCCATCCCACCTTAGATTTTTTCTTCTGGTGATGCTTGAGTGTGAGAGGATTTGGAAACTGGCTTCCATATATATTGGTACCTGAAGATTCTCTTTTAAAATCACATTTAACTGGAAAAGATGAAGGGCACCTTTCATTTAGGATGAGACATTTTTACTTACTTTTAGTTATAACACATCCTATTCAAAGGAGTCATGAATCGCTCCTTCTTTATCAAGTTGGACACTTTGATGATGATGAATAATTTGAAATTATTCAAATGCTCTGCTTTGAATAATTTTGGAAATTTCCAGGATATTTAAATGAGCAGTTGGGATGAGATGGCAATGAAGAAAGCAGTTGCAAATGGTGGTTGATAGACACTGATTTGATAATACATACAATTCATTTGCTGCCATGAGAAGTTTACCTGAGTAGTTTGCTCTCTCAGTGTATAACTGCCATAAAGCCATAAAGTGAGGGAGTGGGATTTATTTTATCCAAGACCCCAGATTCATGGTGTGAGCCAATGGGGAAGATATAGTGTCCTAGTTTCTTTCTCATTAAAGCAGAGCTCACCCTTGTGTTGGGTATCTAAACAGAAACATATCTCTAGAAACCAGATCACAGCATTCCACATTTAGAAGAGTATTTTGGACTGGACTTTTTCCTCCATCTGTGAACTGGAGATAGACAGTTGAGGGTAGAAGATTCTCACTTCTTATGATCTTCATTTATATTTTTAAATTATTTTTTGTATTGTCAATTAAAGATCAAAACTCAAATAAAGCCTATGGTAAAACAAAATGACAAGGGGTCATTAAGATATTGGATTTGTAGTTCTAAATAAATTAACTTGAATTATTAGAACTAGTCAGGGAACTAGTCAGGGAGGAGGTCTTGTGTGCTAAGCTTGAGCAACAGTGGAAGGGGTTTAAACAATTTTGGAATACCCAACAAATTACCATGATTGGTGTGCCATTTTTTTGTTGATATTGGGCCATTTTGATCCCCCCTCCATCCCTAGACAGACTGGATTTGACTTTGACACACCTTTCAGATTTTATTCTACTGCTGATTTAATGTAAGGTTACTGGCAAGTGAAACCATTGCTTTCTTCAACAATGCTGAGGAAACTCCCAACCTGGTTCATAATACTGAACCCTGGCTGAATGTGTATGGCACAGAATTGGCCTGGCTAGGCCAAACTGTTACAGATGTATTCATTTCCATAATTCATATCCCACACCTTCAGCATAAATTTATGTTCCCAATGCAGTTTATAAAGCAGTAAGAAACAAGAAAAGCATATTTATAAAAAATAGAAAATAAATAAAGCATACAAACTAAATCAACAATGCTCCATTCAACTAGACAGTAAAATCAAAAGTGTTCTAAGTTCAAACATTTAGAGTTTCTTAAAAGGCTGGGAAAAGAAAAGATTTTGCCTGGTACCTAAATGATAGCAATGAAAGCATCAGGTGGGCCTCTCTGGGAAGGGCATTAGGTAAGGAGCAATGTGTCTTGCTACTGGTGGAACTATCTGTCTAGGTGGTCACATGGGTGGAATTGGTGTAGTGTGTAGAGCTTCTTTTTCCATCGCCCCAGGAGATTAACAGATCCTGTCAGTTTCCAGAATACTCCTGGAGACTTCCCCTGTTGTGCTTAGCGGTGACTGCTTTGTCAATACCCTGTTGGGGAATTGGTCAGTCACCATGACCATCAACATGTATCTCCAAAGAGTCATTTGCAAGGAGTCCTCCACAATGGCAGCATTCAGCCCCCTGGTTTATTACAAGAGGCAGGGGAGACAAGTGCAGATAGATGAAGACTGAAGTCAAATCTGAACACAGTTTAGAGTAAATTAACAGGACTGTGCCAAGGCACTGATGGAGACATAAAGGACTTTATTTTCCAGCACCAAGGCATCCACAAGGAGTCATCACAGTCACATTGTTCTAGGTGGTACCTGGGCTATAAAATTCCGGCTCATTCTACCTATGTATTGAATTATCAGCCACCTGCTGTGACAATTATGCAGATAAAACTGGTCAGATTCTCTTTGACTTGGATGCTATACATCTTGTTGCATTTGGTTGTTTCACTTTTCAGTCTACTGCCCCACACAGTGCCCAGTGGATTGAAGCCTATAACCAGGACATCATTTCAAAAAAGCAAGAAAAGAAAAGAAAAGATAGTAGCTATATGTTATTTTCTCTGTTTCATTATGACAAAACAAGTTCCAGCTATATTCTGTACTTTTCTTTCTTTCTTTCTTTCTTTCTTTCTTTCTTTCTTTCTTTCTTAAAACCCCCTTTTTCTTCTATACATTTCTGAAGGAAACATTTCATTTGGTTGTGCGGTGCACAAATATGATGATCTTGTGTGTGGTAATATTATAGTCTGGGAAGTATAGATCGAGTCAGTTGCTCTGTTTGTCCCATAATATGTAAGGCTGCCAACATCCCTCCCAATTTTAATGAGCGTATCTTTTTTTGTTTGTTACCTAGATGCAGTTTTTAATTCAATCCAGACTCTACACAAAGCAAAGAACAATTTTATTTTGCCCTATATGTACATGACCTAAAATATATGGTCAGATAATGGCTCTATTTTTCATTTTCCCTTTGGAAGAGGTGGCAGCTAACAAATGATGCCTCTCCCTGAACGCACACTGAACAAAGTTGGCCTGATGTATAGTATCAGCAGACTTTCTTGGCAGACCTTTCTGTCTCTTCATTGGCATCCTCATGAAGTTCATTTTACTAGCCTATTTCCTGCAGAAGAACATCTGAAGTCATTTTTTTACTTCTAGAAAGAAATCCACACACTTTTTATTCTGACCGATATATTATCTGGAAGCAGAAGGGCAGACACCCATGTATTCATTTATTAACTGCATTTATAAAACTGCCCCATAACAGAAGTTCTCTGGGCAGCTCACAAAACACAGAGACAGCATAAAACAATCAAGACTATTAAAAACTAAAAAACATTAAAACACACAGTACTGAGAAGCCCAGACTATTTAAGGGGCCCGAGTAGATACAAACGGTCTTTGCTTGGTACTAAAAAGATCATGCATATGGTGCCGAGCAAATCTCTCTGGGAAGGATATACCATAACTTGGGTGCCACTGCTACCCAAAGGCCTCTCCCTAGTGGTCACCTGCCATCACTCTTCATTTGGTGGAGGCACTGACCAGATCTGAAGAAGACTTTAAGATTACAGTAGATATATCTGGGAGAAGGCAGTCTTTCAGGTCCAAGCCATTTAGGACTTTAAAAGTTAAAATCTGTGGCTGTGTGGAGAGCCCTTAACACTACTGTGTCATATATGGATAGTATGATTGAAAAATGGATAGCTTGCTTGAAATGGTATGGATAGCTTGCTTGAAAAATGTGCAAAGCTGGGTGGGTGGCGGCGGTTGATGAATATGAATTTCTCTCTGAATTTCTAATGACGGCTTCTTTGCACCCAAACCAAACATAGCTCACTAACCATAAGTAGTATTTCACCAGGGGGTCCATTATCCTCTTATATTTGCTCCCTGCCCAGGGCACTGTGAAGCACTTGGCAAGCTAATGCATGGCTAGTGGTGGGCTGCATTTGGCTTGGTGGCCACAGATTGTGAGAGCAGATCTGTATCTATCCCATCCAAGTCTATGGAGTGATGAAACTGAGGACCAAACTAGATGTGATGGAGGCAGCAACATACTTTGGAAGGAAAAACAAATATTTCCTAAGAATAACTACCTCTAAATATGTCTTGTTCGACACAGTTTACCTTATCTTTGTTCTTGTTTTTCAGGTTCTGCTTTCTAAAGATGGGACGGAAACTGGATCTTTCCAAACTGACAGATGAAGAGGCCAAACATGTTTGGGAAGTGGTTCAGCGGGACTTTGATCTACGCAAAAAAGAGGAAGAGCGTTTAGAGTAAGTGCGGAAGAAAAACCTGGAAGTGTGAATTGGAACTTTGATGGCTCTCAAAGGAGAACAGAGGGAAGCCCTTACTATTCATAGTTTTCAAGTTGTTTTTCCACTTAGCTTGAATCACTGCTACTAGGCACATGGAAGAAATTTCTACTAAAGAAATTATTTATTTATTTCATTTATATCCCACCTTTTTCCTCCTGCAAGGAACCCAAGGTGGCTTACATGATCCTTCTCCTCTCGATTTTATCTTTACAACAACCCTATGAGGTGGGTTAAGCTGAGAGGCCAAGTTCCTCACTTACCGGGGAGCTATGATGGGTGCATAGACTAGCAGCGAAGGGAGGAAAGGCTGGTGAGGAGCAGCTGTTCAGCCACAATGCCAGCACCTTCCCAGCACCTGCTGAGCCAATCAGCACTCCAGTGGGCTTGACAGGAGTGGCAGGCCCATCAGAGTGAGATCTCCCTCCTTCATTCTCCCTCCAGTTCAATATGAGGTCCCTAAAAGCAGGCCACTGATGCGACTGCAGCACTGCAGTTGCTGACTTCCCCACCCACCCACTCTGGGTAGCAATATGTCTTGGCCTGGCAGAAGTAGTCGCCAGTTAATGGGGCTAGGAAGGAAGTTTGCTTGCATACCAATTGGCACAGACGGTGCAGGGTTTTTTGCCTTCCCCATTGCAAGATTAATTCCATTGTAAGTAAGTTAATCTGGACTGTCAGTAAATTCTTTGTGGTCCATGGATGCTTCATTTTATAACATCTGTTACAACTATGTAGGCATGATAGGTAGGGATGTGCCATGCTGGGACTCCCATTCTGTTTAAGCTCAATGGGATCCTACAACATTCCCGATCCGGTGAGCGGTGGTGGACTGTAACGGATCTTTTTTTCTGATCCCGGAAATATTTTGTGCTTTTTTTCCTGGTACCACCATATGCACAAATTTCAATTTGCACAATTTCCCCCTAGGATCTTGAAATTTGCACAAATGGTATTGTAATTTTTTTAGGCATTTTTAATTGGCAATCTTGCGCAAGTGCGCCATGGCGACCCCATGGTCTGTGACATGGAGACCCCCTGGCTCTGCCATCCATCACCAGTGCTCCTGCATGTGGGTCAGGAAGGGGAAATTGGACAGCAGGTGGCTGGCCAATGACAGGATCCAAGCCCTATGGGACGTCTAAGGCTATTTAAGTGAAAGTCAGTAAAGTTGTGGCCAATTTATTATCCCAGCTAAGCCGGTGTGTCTAATTTGTTCCCTTCCCTTCATCACCCAGGCCAGACCCAACTAAGCGCTGCCTATGCAATCAGTGCCCAAAGTCACCCAGTGAGTTTCATGGTTGAGTGGGACTAGAACTTGGATGTCCTGAGTCCCAGTCCACCACTCTAACCACTACACCACACTGGCTCTTAGATTATGGGATATAATCTAAATGATGTCATGAATATGTTGAATTTGTAATCAAGTGTTTTTATTGAAATTCAAAATTTCTTTTACACCACTAATGCTCATTACATATTAAATCTTATGGAAAAAAAGGAGAAGTAGCCATGAGGTTCATGAAAAGACTGATGTTTAGTGAACAACTGGAAAAAGATAGGTCTCCATCTTTCATAGTAAGTTGGGTCCAATACATTTGTCTCCAGTAGTCAGTGGAGTGGGAAATGCAGCTATACAAAAATGAGCCTTCGGGCTTCTTGGAGTTCTTTAGCTACATCTTGGTAACTTCTCCATCAGCATTTTGGTTTACACGAGAATAAAATTTAGATATGCACTTTTAAAAAGACTTAATATGTAGAACAAACTGACATTTTGAGAAAGGATATAACTTAAATGTACACCAAGGAATGTTCATAAATCTTCTTGTGTTCATCACAAGACCTGCACCAGCTCTGTTGTTTATTGTGGCCTGGACTGAAACAATACTCCCATGCCACAGCCAAACATGCAGAGTGACAGAAAGAAATCCACCATGATAATTTTACTAAATTTAAGAACTTGAGTTCGTGTATGTGTTTACCCAGTCCTTTTCATAAGCAATTGGCAGAGAAGCAGGGGTGCCATAGCCCCATTAGGGTAGCATTTACTTGCACACTGTAAAATCATTGATTTATCCCACCCCTGTAGAATGATATGTCAGGTGGTACAGCTACATCATTGTCATTACTGAACATCTGCATCATGTTATGCAGTACAGTAGAAACATGCTGAGAATAAATGTTATACTTTCTGATGTGTGCATGCCCCACGCAGTATCAAGTCTAGCCCACATTGCATATTGCTGTGGTATCACGTTGATTCTACCTAACTCTTATCTTCCATGAACTCTCAATTTTCTCCTTGCTCTTTATAACTCCCAAGGAACTTCTGCAATCAGTTAAGATTTGGGAAGGGGCTGGAGCTGAATGGAGTACCTAGTTTCAGTTCCTGGCACTTCCCGTTCAAGTATCTCAAATAGCTGGACTGGGAACAGAAGAACCTAAGTTACATTGGCCTTTGTACCAGAGGACTGGAGAGTGGTTAATCTTAGGGACATGTTCCCTTTTTTTTGTTAGAAGATCAGCGATTTCACAATAGAGTTATTTTAAGAACTCTTGAACAGATGTTATCTGGACCTGGCAATTGCTTTGTTTTCAGTTTGTCAATAAGGTCTAGAACTTCATCTCTGGTCACCACTCTGGATTGCCTCAGTTCCTCAGACTTCCTTCCTGAAAATATCAGTTCAGGCACAGGGATTTACCCTACATCTTCTGCACTGAAGGCATATGAAAATAATTCATTTTGAATGCTGGAAGGGTATGAAGATGCACTCTTCAGGAAGAAAACTGATGGAGAATTTGAATTGTTCAGTAAGGGTTGACAATTAAAAGGCCATTTAGCATGATGGAGTTTGATGCTTTTACTAGACAGGACAAGCTGCCATACCACAAAATTAAAAATAAATAAATTATACACTTTTAAAAGCTAGATTTTCCCTTGAGGAACTAAGAGAAGGATGTGAAAGAAAAACATGCAAATACTAAATTTCTTGGGAAGAGAAGGGAAGGAAAAACTTAATTCACTCCTGTTAAAAGAATTATTTATTTTGAGGGAAGAGGCAGGACGTGAATCATCAAAATCGGGAGCTCCTTTAAAAAGCACATTTACATTAATGACTTTACAGTATCCATAATCAGAAGACAATATTTTCCTATGTCCATGGTAGCAGACTGTACTATGAGTGATCCAGGAGGAAGTATATTTTTAATACATGACTGGCAAAATCTGAGAGGATCATTATCGTCTAATCACTGCTAGCCTTTCCCTGAAGGCACTTGGCCATTTATGCTGTTTGTTATTACTGTTTGCTATATTTATTCCAGATGCATTCACAGTGGCTAGTCTCTTGAACCTCTATATCCCAAATAGCAATAGAACTGCTCTGGCAATCTGGAGCCTTTCTGGCCCCAAGAAAATTAAGCAGCCTCCTTTGCTTCTACATCTTAAGAAATTTGCTGCTCTTGCCTAGGACCTTCTCTTCACATATCCTGCTGTAATCTGGTTCCTTTATTTTTATTTTTTTAGAAGATATGCTAAAAGTGAACCCAAGGCGGCTAACACTATAGATTAGAGACACATACAATAAAATCATAATATCACTATAAAATGCAAAATCACTGAGGGTTAAAATCAAAACTTCTCTAAACCATTTGTAGTAGCACTGTGCAAACTTAAAATAATCTAAAAGTCTGAGGCAATAAGAATGACTTGACCACTTGTCTTAAGGCTAAAAGACAGGGAACCAACCAAGCTCCCCAAGGAAGGGCATTCCACACCATTGGTGCCATTCCTGAGAAGGCCCTGTCTTGTCCTGTGTCCCAGACAACCATGCCTCTGAAGGCAAAAGGTCATGTAGCAAGATGTCTGATGACAATCGTGAAAGGCAGGCAGATAATTCAAGGGGGAGAAGGCAGTCCCTCAAATAATCTGGCCCCAACCCATTTCAGGCTTTATAGGCAATCTGAAGCACCTTCAGTTGTACCAGGAAATAACTGGAAGCCCATGCAACTTGCATAATACCAGAGTTATATGCTCTGTGAAGTGGATCCCTGCCAACTCGCTACCACCTGGATTTTGCACTAGCTGAAGTGAGTGACTGAACAGTTTTAAGGGCAGTCCCATGTTGAGCATATTGCAGTAATCCAATTTGATTGTGATCAAGGCATGTGTAACTGCAGCCTGATCCTCTTTTTCTGAGAAGGACACAGTTGGTGCAGTAACCAAAGCTGTGCAAAAGCATGCCTGGCCACAGCAGCAACTTGTGCATCCAGGAGCACAGTTGGGTCAAGGAGAATCCTCAGAATACAAACCTGATCCTTCAGAGGAAGTGCACCCCCATTCTGACAAGGCTGTACTCGTAGTCTCAGATTAGCTTTCCCACAGGCCCACTAAACATTATGTGGTTAGCAGCTTAACATTATTTGTCGGGACATGTGAACCAGGAAGTCTGGTTTGTTTCACCCGCAACAAACCAGAGAAATAACCCAACAAGAAACTGCTGATTATTTCTTTGGGTTATCAGGGGAGAGACAAGCCAGAGGTTATGGTTCACACATCATAACAAATAACCCAGGATTGTCTAGCCACTCCCGCTCACAGTGGGAATTATTGGGCAGCGTGCATCAGCACGCTCACTCGTTCTGAACGCCCCAGGGTTTAAAACTCACCCTGGGTTGTTGTGATATGTGAACTGAGTCACTGACTAGCAACACCTCTGTTTCTTGTTGCTGCTTTAGATTATCCGAATATATCCTGCCTCCACATCTCTTGGACATTCCAGATCTAGCCTCTTCTGCCTTTCTCTGTGGTTCATCACATGAGGCTGAAATCTCACATCCTTACTGGGGTTTTCTACTTCCGGTTTCTTTGCGGGATTATGATGGGCTCCTTTACACTGGGGACACATGATTTGAATTGAAAACTTCCTTTCTCGGCAATGTTGTATATAGTCCATTATACAGCGCCATCTATTGGCTGTATATGCAATGCCGTCATCATACACTGCCAATATCTCGCATTAACGTTTCTTATTGGCTTATCTCTGATCTTTTAAAAAGTGCAAAAATAACTGTGGGATAAAGCTCAAAAAGCACAGGAGACACTCTGGAGGTTGACGACATCATGTAAAGGACCCGCAAACTTCCGTGAGTGACCAATTACAAGCATGCAATAAAAGCCTCATGTCATGTACAAATGCTCTGTCTTGTCATTACTGATTCTGTGCAGCCTCTGCCTTGCTATCCCACCCACAATCTAATGCTTTGGAATTTATTGTTTATATTTTAATGTAATGATGCCAGCTTTGTGGTCCATCTCTGGTGCTAGGGATTTTCTGACCCTAATTCTGCTAAGAGTAGGGAAGAGTTTACACCAACTTTCCCCAACCTGGTGCCTTCCAGACATTTTAGACTACAACTCCCAGCATCCGTGGCCATTGGCCATGCTGACTGAGGCTGATGGGAGTTGAAGCCCAAACCATCTGTAGGGCACTAAGTTGGGGAGGCTGGTTTGCACCTAATTTATTATCTATTTGATTTTCTTCAGCCAGAGAAAAAGTGGCATGGGAGCTGAAGCATATGTTTCACTTTGTGTTATGACTGCACATCAGATGTAGCTCCCCAAGTCTATCCATGTGTCATCACAATACTTTCTCCATCATGATTGTGTGCATGTGTTTGCTTGAGGATAGTTGTATGGAGCTGGTTAGATACTGAAAATTAATACATGAGCTAGTTTGTTCACACAGATCTCCCCACATGGAAGCAGTCAAAGCCATTTCCTTGCCAGCAATCACATGGAGAAAGATTATCATGAACCAGGATCTGTACAGTCAACTGTCACAGCTATTCCTGTGATGGTGGCAGCTAGAAAAAGTGCTGCAACAATCACAGAAATGGCTGCCATCTGCATCCATGTATAGTCCAACTCATACTAAAATGTCCCTGTGTGACTGGACTGCTATGGCTGGTTGCATATAAGGGAATCTGTGTGAAGTGGCTTGTCTCTAACTGGCTCTAGCAGGAGTTGTATCCTGACAAGAAGAGGGAGCAAAGATATTCAATGAATCTAACTCCAAGAACAGGAGCAGTGTAGGTGTAGAGAACATCTTGTGTGATTCAACAAGTTTTGGAATCTAAAGCTGGGCTTATGTGCTGATGAGTTGATTCAATGTGACAGGGATCAGCTTTGTTTCTTTCCGATCACTGACTCTGAAAACACTCTGTGAGGAATCCATCATCAGCTAAACAAAAGGCTTTCCCTTGTGATTTCTAAAAGCAAAGAATGCGAAGACTTGGATCAGATAGTTGGGATAAAATGGTCCCAGAAGTTCTATTGCAACATTTAATGCACCTTATCAATGCAACACTGATAAGTCTATCTGATATTCTACACTGTGACAACAAAAGTAAATTAACTGGTTGGCTTTATTTAATGTCAAGACCGGTTTCTAGGACCATGGTGATATCTGGGCATTTTTCTGTGTCTGAGACAGAAAACATTAGCGCCAAATTAGATGTGAGAGGAGCCCTGTTCAGGTGTTCATAATTGTAAGTGCAGAGGGACTATGGGGCCATGTGCTCCAGCCCCACCCGTAGCTTTCCTGCATTAAGGGGGAAGGTGTGAAGGGAGGCTGTACCCACATTTGGCTTCTCCCCACAACTGCAAACTTGCACAATCAGAGCTCATAACTGCAGGGAGAACTGCAACTAGATACAGCAGAATGCAGGTCCAGTCCCCCTGTAGACCTTCCTATTCAACTGGGTGGTGTGTGCAGCGCCTCCACACTTGTAATTACAAATACAGCCTGAATAGGGCCAGGCTCAGCTAGGTTTACCTATTCACATGTCTGCCATATGTGTGTGTGTGGTGGGGAGGGTTACACCAACAAGGATATGTGGGTGAGGAGTGTTTGACCCTCCCCAATACTGGTTCCTGCACGCGTTGTCATTTCAGGCACTTGTCACACAGCTCAGCGTACTTCTCGTGTTGGAAGAAAAGTGTCTGATAGGATGGAGTGCAGACAGATGCGGGATGGAGGTGGTCCATAATGTATCACCTGTGTCTCCTTTTTCGTGTAATCAGTAGACCCACCCCTGCTTACAGGACAGACATATGAATAAAGAAATGAGGCTGCTCCCATACTATTTATTTAACATGCAGAAGGAAATTTCCTATTGCTATGGACCTAGTTAAACCACTAGGTTAAACTTAGTGGGGTTTTATGTAAGCAGATATAAATAGTAGTAGCTTCCCCATCTATTAGCTCGTTCAAATAAGTTGTTTCCCTCATGAAAAAAGTAGACTGTAAGCTCCTCAGGGCAGGGATCTCTCCTCTTCCTCCTCCTCTTACGTTATTCTTTAAAGACCCATATAAATCAATGAAAATAATTGATGAATAACACACTGCTGAAAATCTGTTACTTTAAAAGAACATATATGAGCAAGTTTATAGTCAATTTAAGATCCAGGCTTTACAAAATTATAAACACATAACTAAATAATACCACCCCCTATAGCCCTAATCGTGAAATGCCTACTTAAATGAAACATACAGTGGATAAAAAATTTCACAGCTGAGAAGCTTGTGACGACTGTCACATCCATACATGATATGCCCTTGCATCACCCACCTGCTTTAGGAACGTTGCTGTTGCCCTCTTCAAATGTTCCCTTGTTCAAATATTAGACCAACATGGGAGGTGGGAGGGGGTGGGACTACACTGACTAGCCCCTGCCCCAATGTGACACATGGTGATAAGCCCCTTCCCCTGACATATGTGTGTACTGCGTGAACATCTGCAGAGAGATGGGCTTTGCATGTACAGTCGTACGTGCAAAGGCTTCCAAGTGACCTGGACCCTGTGTGACTGTGATTCCAAATCTCATGAGTGTTCATGGTGTATGCATGGATGGCAGGGGGGAAGCATCATTGGGCCCTGCTTCACTTCCCACAGCCTTACTATAGCTTTGTTAAAACAACAACAGGGATTTATTATTATGTATGTGTTTACATTATAGGTTCTACAGGTTGAAAGTTAAATGGGCAGAGGATCAGACCTGTTTGTGTCCATTCATAGCTCTAGTGCGTGTGTGCGCACATACACACCACACTTCTTATTAGACATGCAGATACTCAATCTTCAGCAAAGAAGATCATTACCTTGTCGTGGTGCTGGAGCTTGAGCACCTTAATGACGTCATGAGCTAAACTGTGAAGGGACACCCAAGACGGGAAGGTCATGGCAGAGAGGTCAGACTAAGTACAATCCCTGGGGAAGGAAACGGCAACCCACCCCAGTATTCTTGCCATGAAAACTAAATGGATCAGTTAGGGATGGCGGAGAATTTCTCCCTGAAACTTCGGGGGGCTGAGCGCCAACGTGTTCGGCCCCCCAAACAAGTTTCGGGGAGAAATTCTCCGCACCCCCCCGCACCCCTGCACCCCCCCCGGGACGGGACTTACCTTTGGCGAATGTCCCGACCGGCGGTTCATCGGGTCTTCGTCCGGGGCGGGAGCGGTAGCCGGTCTTTCGATTGGCTGCCGCCGCCGCCATTCCAATAAAAGAAAAAAAAAACACCCCCGTGATAGGCTACGTGACGATTAACGTAGCCTATCACGGCTAGATTTGCAAAGTCAGCCATGATAGGCTACGTAAATCGTCACGTAGCCTATCACGGGTGACTTAAAAAAAAAAAGCGCGTACGGATAATGGCGGCCCCCATTGGGAGCGACCATTCCCGTTCCTTATTTGGTCGCCGTAGTCTACGTAAAGATTTACGTAGACTACAGCGACCAAATAAGGAACACGAATGGCGGCTCCCTATGGGGGCCGCCATTTGCGTACGCGCTTTTTTTTTTAAAAGTCACCCGTGATAGGCTACGTGACGATTTACGTAGCCTATCATGGCTGACTTTGCAGATCTAGCCGTGATAGGCTACGTTAATCGTCACGTAAACTATCACGGGGGCGTTTTTTGTTTTTTGTTTTACTTTTAATTTCGCGGCCGGGCGAGGCGAGGCGCCTCCTCCCCGGCCTGAATTTCGGCCGGGCGAGGCGGGAAGCCTCCCCCACAGCCTGAATTTCGGCCGGGCGAGGCGGGAAGCCTCCGCCCCCAGCCTGAACTTCGCGGGGGGAGCAGCGAAGCGCCTCCCCCCCACCGCGAAAAGCTGCAAGACCAGGTAAGTGGCTTTCGTGCACCCCTAGGATCAGTACAACCAGAGATATGTCGGTATACCATTGGAAGATGGGACTCCCAGGTCGGAAGATGGTCAAAATGCTACTGGGGAGGAACAGAGGATAAGTTCAACTAGGCCCAGATGTGATGACGCAGCTAGCTCAAAGCCGAAATGACGGCTAGCGGCCGATGGTGCTGGTGGTGAACGATGAATCTGATGTTCTAAAGATCAACATACCATAGGAACCTGGAATGTAAGATCTATGAGCCAGGGCAAATTGGATGTGGTTACTGGGGAGATGTCAAGATTAAATATAGACATTTTGGGTGACAGTGAACTGCAATGGACTGGAATGGGCCACTTCACATGAAATGACCACCAGATCTACGACTGTGGACAAGAGGACCACAGAACAAATGGAGTAGCCTTCATAATTAATAATAAGGTGGCTAAAGCAGTGCTTGGATACAATCCAAAAAATGACAGAATGATCTCAATTCGAATTCAGGGTAAGCCATTTAACATCACAGTAATCCAAATATACGCCCCAACTACAGATGCTGAAGAAGCAGAAGTAGATCAGTTCTATGAGGATCTGCAGCACCTACTGGATAGTACACCAAAAAAAGATGTTATTTTCATTGTAGGAGACTGGAATGCTAAGGTGGGTAGTCAAACGACACCTGGAATTACAGGCAAGCATGGTCTGGGAGAACAAAATGAAGCAGGACATAGGCTGATAGAATTTTGCCAAGACAACTCACTGTGCATAACAAACACTCTCTTCCAACAACCTAAGAGATGACTTTATACATGGACTTCACCAGACAGTCGACACCGAAATCAGATTGACTACATCCTTTGTAGCCAAAGGTGACGGACATCTATGCAGTTGGTAAAAACAAGACCTGGAGCTGATTATAGTTCAGATCACGAACTTCTTATGGCACAATTTAGAATCAGACTAAAGAGAATAGGGAAGACCCACAGATCAGTTAGATATGAGCTCACGAATATTCCTCATGAATATGCAGTGGAGGTGAAGAATAGATTTAAGGGACTAGATTTAGTAGATAGGGTCCCAGAAGAACTATGGACAGAAGTTCACAACATTGTTCAGGAGGCGGCAACAAAAAACGTCCCAAAGAAAAAGAAAACCAAGAAAGCAAGATGGCTGTCTGCTGAGACGCTGGAATCAGCCCAAGAAAGAAGGAAAGCAAAAGGCAACAGTGATAGGGGGAGATATGCCCAATTAAATGCAAAATTCCAGAGGTTAGCCAGAAGAGATAAGGAATTATTTTTAAACAAGCAATGCACGGAAGCGGAAGAAGATAATAGAATAGGAAGGACAAGAGACCTCTTCCAGAAAATTAGGAACATTGGAGGTAAATTCCAGGCAAAAATGGGTATGATCAAAAACAAAGATGGCAAGGACCTAACAGGAGCAGAAGAGATCAAGAAAAGGTGGCAAGAATGTACAGAAGATCTGTATAGGAAGGATAATAATATTGGGGATAGATTTGATGGTGTGGTCAGTGAGCTAGAGCCAGACATCCTGAAGAGTGAGGTTGAATGGGCCTTAAGAAGCATTGCTAATAACAAGGCAGCAGGAGATGATGGTATCCCAGCTGAACTGTTTAAAATCTTGCAAGATGCTGTCAAGGTGATGCATATCATATGCCAGCAAATTTGGAAAACACAAGAATGGCCAACAGATTGGAAAAGATCAACTTATATCCCCAAAGGGAAGCACCAAAGAATGTTCAAACTATCGAACAGTGGCACTTATTTCACATGCCAGTAAGGTAATGCTCAAGATCTTGCAAGGTAGACTCCAGCAATTCATGGAACGAGAATTGCCAGATGTACAAGCTGGGTTTCGAAAAGGCAGAGGAACTAGAGACCAAATTGCCAGTATCCACTGGATAATGGAGAAAGCCAGGGAGTTTCAGGAAAACATCTATTTCTCTTTTATTGATTATTCTAAAGCCTTTGACTGTGTGGATCATCACAAATTGTGGCAAGTTCTTGGTGGTATGGGGATACCAAGTCATCTTGTCTGCCTCCTGAGGAATCTGTATAACGACCAAGTAGCAACGGTAAGAACAGACCGCGGAACAACGGACTGGTTTAAGATTGGGAAAGGAGTACGGCAGGGTTGTATACTCTCACTCTACCTATTCAACCTGTACGCAGAACACATCATGCGATGTGCTGGGCTTGATGAAGCCAAGGCTGGAATTAAAATCACTGGAAGAAACATTAACAATCTCCGATATGCAGATGATACACTTTGATGGCTGAAAGCGAGGAGGAGCTGAGGAACCTCATGATGAAGGTGAAAGAAGAAAGTGCAAAAGCTGGGTTGCAGTTAAACCTCAAAAAAACCAAGATTATGGCAACCAGCTTGATTGATAACTGGCAAACAGAGGGAGAAAACGTGGAGGCAGTGACAGACTTTGTCTTTCTAGGCACAAAGATTACTGCAGATGCTGACTGCAGCCAGGAAATCAGAAGACGTTTACTTCTTGGGAGGAGAGCAATGACAAATCTTGATAAAATAGTGAAGAGCAGAGACATCACACTGACAACAAAGGTCCGCATAGTTGAAGCAATGGTATTCCCCGTAGTAACCTATGGCTGTGAGAGCTGGACCATAAGGAAGGCTGAGCGAAGGAAGATAGATGATTTTGAACTGGTGCTGGAGGAAAATTCTGAGAGTGCCTTGGACTGCAAGAAGATCAAACCAGTCCATACTCCAGGAAATAAAGCCAGACTGCTCACTTGAGGGAAGGATCTTAAAGGCAAAACTGAAGTACTTTGGCCACATAATGAGAAGACAGGATACCCTGAAGAAGATGCTGATGCTAGGGAAAGTGGAAAGCAAAAGGAAGAGGGGCTGACCAAGGGCAAGATGGATTGATGATATTCTGGAGGTGACGGACTCGACCTTGGGGGAGCTGGGGGTGGCGACAGCCGACAGGAAGCTCTGGCGTGGGCTGGTCCATGAAGTCACGAAGAGTCGGAAGCGTCTGACTGAATAAACAACAAGAAGATACTCAATACTAGCACAAGCTTGATGGCTTAGAAGGCTGATATAATTGAACAAATCAAAGTCTAAAACTGACTGGTGTTTATGTGACACTTAACTTTTCCATATGCATTAATACTTAATTTTCTGCAGCCTTGGCTGTGTAAGTTTCAAGCTACCATCAGCGCCTTTTTGTCTGTCTCTGTGGAGGTTTCTGTACTTGTTCATACTTTCAGACATTTGCTAAAGCAGAAATAGAAAACATTTCAATGCAGTGTTATTAGTAAACTTACCACAAGAGCAATGTTAATTACTCCATATGTGAAAAATTTCCAACCCTACCTACCTGAAAATAAGCATTCAAGGGCCCGTCCCACAAATCAAACATTACATTTCTTAATCATGCTCCAGAAGGCAAATAGAGGGTTGTGTGTATTTCTGGCTGTACTAAAAGCAAACAGAAACCTACTGGTCAACCTGACAGATTCTATGCTAGTATAAACCAGCATTTACTTTGTTTGGAAATAGATTGCAATAGGTGGAATGCAATGTCATGCAAGCAACTTTCTCCCACTCTTCACTCCCCTTGAGCTGCCCTGTGTGCCCCCTAAAATCTGCTGTGGAGGATCCCCAACACTCTGGAGAAGATTTTGAGGGGGCTGCAGGGTGGAGGGGGACTCCCCCTAGTTTTTCATTGGATGTCACCCTATGGATTTAATTGGATCCCCCACCTCCCTTCAATGTGTTTTCTGGTCACCACATGTTGCTGTCTGAAATCCTGCTTGAAAAAGATTTTCCATAGTGGATTTCCTCCACATTCTTGTACAGACAGAGATATCATATTTCTGTTTTCAGCTGAAGCCAAGAAAGATTGGCGATGACCATTTGTGGGATTGTCAAAAACAGCACCCATGCTCGTTTTTTAATAACTTGCTTTGTTATCTCAAGAACATATTGTTAGTATTGTGGAGAGTTCAAATATTTGGGTTAAGTGGTAAAACTGCAAAGATGTAAGGCCACTCCTTGAGAGATGACCAGTGCCCATCCCTACATTAGTGTACTAAGGCCCTCATCAATTTTATGGAGTCCATTACTTAGGAACAGTGGCAGTGGCTCTCCAGGATTACAGACAGCAGTCTTTCCCAACTTCACCAGGAGATGCCAGGCGTTGAACCTGAGACTTTTTGCATGTAAAACACGCTCTACCACTGAGCTCTGCCCCCCGCTACTCCACTAATGAATGCATCCCCACATTGTGATAAATAACTGGTATTTACTGGGTAAGGATGTTTATTAGTCCCAGGAGCTTCCCCTTAGGGGCCACCACACTGGGACAGATTTATAACAAATATTCACTGTGTGAAACTGGTAAGATAAAAACGTAATTCAGAAACTGGGCCAAAATCAGTGTGAACAATGTATACTTTACTCTTACAAAATACTCTTGCAAACTGACCAGCAGAACATTGTCAACATTCAACATGTTCAACATTCTCAAACTCTCAAAAAGTTTGAAAGAACGCTTGTCATTAGAAGATTTTGGAGAGATACATTTCTGGGTGCTAGAGGCAGGCACATTATGAATGCTCTAAGTGAGCCTCCCCCAACCTGGTGCCCCCCCCCAATATTTTGGACTAGAACTGAGCATTTCTGACCATTGGTCATGCTGTCTGGGGCTGATGGGGGTTCAAGTCATACATCTGCTCTAAGTCATACATCCAGATATATGATGAGGGGAATACTCTGGGCTCCGTATGAACAAAATAACATTTACAAATGTCATGAATTATGTTTTCGGGCTTCATTATTTGCAGCTAAACAGATATAAAGTTTTTAAAAAGCCTGTAAGAAATGTGATTATGCATTTGATAGATGTTTTTTTTTAAGGGTTTATAAGTCTGGCAGAACAAAAGGATTGCTAGCAAAGTTTTATAATGTATTAAGTACTGAAGGGAACACAGTTGATAATTTTTAAAAATGGGAAGTAATAGTTGGATCTTCAAATTCTTAACAGCTTGGATAAATGTGGATTTTTTAAAAAATGGTGGCAAATTTCCCACTTAGCTTGCAAATGCCTGTCGAGTCAGGGGTTATGAGGAGAACCGTTGTGCCAAAAGTGATCAGGATTTCCCCACGACGGCCATCCGTATACTCAACTCCAGCAGGACCAAATAAGATATATAAAATCAGAATGGATAAGTGTTGGAAAAGCGATCATTCTAGAGCTAATTTTCCATATACGGTGGCTGTATCCCAAAATTAAGTTTTGCGGGGAAAAGATTCACCATATAAGTTGTTCAGTGCTATGATATATGATTCAGTTTGATCTGATCATCAAAAACTAGCA
The DNA here is from genome assembly GCF_057233095.1 of Heloderma suspectum. Taxonomy (NCBI): domain Eukaryota; kingdom Metazoa; phylum Chordata; class Lepidosauria; order Squamata; family Helodermatidae; genus Heloderma; species Heloderma suspectum. Next base: position 224,207,267 of record NC_139458.1, read on the forward strand.
TGGAATATGCTTCCAGGCTGCTGCACAAATTTTGATTGCAGCTAAATGGAGGAATAAGTAGGCTCCCAAGATTAAAATATGGTTGTATAAAGTATGGCATATTACACAAATGGTAAAACCGAGTATATTAAAATTAGAGATGGGGAGAAATTGAAATAATTCTTTTACAAGAATTGGAGTTCCTTTATACTTGTTATGAAGATGTCAGGGACTGAACTTGAAAGCTTCTGTTTTAAAGCACGTCCTATACTACTGATCATTGTTTTTACTTTTACATCCCCAGATACAAGCCAGAGTTTAATAATGTGGCTGAACAGATCACAAAACCTGAGGGTTTTTCTGTGCGGTCACAGAAAGCATGCCACACATGCATTTTAGCAATCACGAGATATTTCCAGTGAGAATGGCATGGTATCTTACTTATATATATCAGGTGTGGGAGGGGTAGTCTTTCAGGGTTTGTGTGCCACTTTAGGGATGGGATGCCCAGGGGAATCTGGCTTGCTGTGCTGAGAATCACAATATGGATATGTGTTTTTAAAGAAGACGTATCTGCAGTAGAGGGAAGGGGGATAAGGCATTGCTAAGTGAAAGGTTTGTATAGTCAGGGTCAACCATCCATGGGAAAGGGCTGAAGACTTCTCCACTGGTCTCAGAAAGTCATGCCTGACTCATCTCTGATGTCTGAGCCAATCACAGATCTCACATTCTCCTTTCACAATCCTGACAGCAAGAAAGTAAGGAGGAATAGAATCATAGAATAGCAGGGTTGGAAGGGGCCTACAAGACCATCGAGTCCAACCCCCTGCTCAATGCAGGAATCCAAGTCAGAGCATCCCTGACAGATGGCTGTCCAGCCTCGTCTTGAATGCTGTATTGGCCCCAGGAGCATAGCCAAGTCATTTATAGTAATAGAGGGGCCTAGAGATCCATAATGCTTGCTTAAGTTATTATTGATGCAATTCCCATGCTAGTAAGCCTCTGAGGGTGTGCAGATGAGTCAAGAGGCCGATAACAGCCTTCTCAGTGCATTCCTTACTGATGAGTAGAAAGCCTTATCATGCACTCTGCCTGGGAAGCGAAGTTTGTTTACAGAGGGCTGTGCTTGAGAACCAAACACTTCTCTCCTATGCTAGGAATGTAGGGGTGCTTGCTAGTGTCGTGCTGCCTCTAGGGATGTACAAAACACTTACCTCGTTTTGTCCAGGGACATCCACGGTGGGGGGGAGGTGCGACGGGGCCTCGACAGGGGGAGGTGATGGGGGGGAGGTGATCCTCCCCCCCAGAACCCTTTCCGGCTGGCTCCGCTCCACAGCCAGGCCGCGGCCGCAGAGCTGCCGGCCCGGCCAACCCGCAGCGGGGGCCTCCAGCCGCTGCCGGGCTGCTGCGGACTAGGGACTAGGGATGGCGGAGAATTCCGCCACGAGTTTCAGTGAGGCTGAATGCACTGGCCTCCTGAAACCCGTGGCGGAACGGCCTCCCACCCCCCACCGCCCCGCGGAATCCCCCCTGGGACAAAGGTTACCTGGGGTGGATGTTCCAGTGGCAGCGGCTCCAGTGGCAGCAGCGGCAGCTGGTCTCTCGGCCGGCTGCTGCGGACTTAAATGGCGGCCACCACACCATTTGCGTAGCTGCCTTTGCCGTGATAGGCTACGTAAATACTTACGTAGCCTATCACGGCAAGCAACCCCCCCCCCAAAAAAAACAGCTTACGCAAATGGCGGCGACTACAGCGGCCACCATTTGTGTTCCCTTTTTTTTGCTGTTTTAGCCGATGTAAATATTTACGTAAGCTATTACGGTGAAAAAAAGGGGGAACACAAATAGCGTAGTGGGTGCTATTTGCGTTCCTTTTTTTTTTCTCGTCATAATAGCTTACGTAAATATTTACATAATTTAGCCATTCGCACGTCAGCGTGGACAGCACCAGGTAAGTGCTCCATTTCGCGTGCCTTTTGTGGGGTTGGGGGCAGGGGCTTTGTTCCGCCACGGATTTCGGGGGGCCGAATGCATTGGCATTCGGCCTCACCGAGATCCGTGGTGGAATTCTCTGACATCCCTAACTGCCTCATTGCTTGCATGTATTGTATAAGACCCTCGTGGTTCAGAGAAGCTGTCTGATCCAACCACTGGGTATGCCTGTGTGCTGTAAGTAGGGTTGGCGGAGAATTTCTCCCCAAAACTTCGGGGGGCCGAGCGCCAACATGTTCGGCCCCCCGAACAAGTTTCGGGGAGAAATTCTCCACACACACCCCACCCCCCGCACCCCCCCTGGGACGGGACTTACCTTTGGCGAATGTCCCTCCCGGCGGCGGGTCCGGCCGGCGGTTCGGCGGGTGCTCGTCCGGGGTGGGAGCGGCAGCCGGTCTTTTGACTGGCTGCCGCTGCCGCCATTCCAAGAAAAGAAAAGAAAAAACGCCCCCGTGATAGGCTACGTGACGATTAACGTAGCCTATCACGGCTAGATTTGCAAAGTCAGCCGTGATAGGCTACGTAAATCGTCACATAGCCTATCACGGGTGACTTAAAAAAAAAAAAAGCGCGTACGGATAATGGCGGCCCCCATAGGGAGCCGCCATTCCCGTTCCTTATTTGGTCGCTGTAGTCTACGTAAAGATTTACGTAGACTACGGCGAAAATAAGGGCAACGCTATTTGCGTTGCCCTTATTTTCGCCGTAGTCTACGTAAATCTTTACGTAGACTACAGCGACCAAATAAGGAACACGAATGGCGGCTCCCTATGGGGGCCGCCATTTGCGTACGCACTTTTTTTTTTTTTAAGTCACCCGTGATAGGCTACGTGACGATTAATGTAGCCTATCATGGCTGACTTTGCAGATCTAGCCGTGATAGGCGACATTAATCGTCACGTAGACTATCAGGGAGCGTTTTTTTTTGTTTGTTTTTTTAACTTTTGAGTTCGTGGCCGGGCGAGGCGAGGCGCCTCCTCCCCGGCCTGAATTTCGGCCGGGCGATGCGGGAAGCCTCCCCCCAGCCTGAATTTCTGCCGGGCGAGGCGGGAAGCCTCCCCCCCCTGGCCTGAACTTCGCGGGGGGAGCAGCAAAGCGCCTCCCCCCCACCGCGAACAAGCTTCGAGGACACGTAAGTGACTTTCGTCCACCCCTAGCTGTAAGTTACCCAGTGAAGTCTCCTTGAAAGGAAACCTTTGAGTCTGATTTATCACTATCTTGGCACTTCTAGCGTAAGAGTTCAGTGCCCATGGCCGGGGCGACACAAATGCCTCCAGTGTGGGAGAGCCGACCACCTCCCTAGGGAATTGGTTCCATTGTCTTATTGCACTAGCAGTCAGGACGTTTCTCTTGATGTTCAGCCAGAATCTGGCTTCCTGTCACTTGAGCCCATTATTCCGTGTCCTGCACTCTGGCATGATCGAGAAGAGATCCTGGCCTTCCTCTCTGTGACAACCTTTCAAGTCCTTGAAGAGCGCTATCATATCTCCCCTCAGCCTTCTCTTCTCAAGGCTAAACATGCCCAGTTCTTTCAGTCTCTCTTCATAGGGCTTGGTTTCCAGTCCCCTGATCATCTTGGTTGCCCTCCTCTGAACCCTCTCCAGTTTGTCTGCACCCTTCTTAAAGTACGGTGCCCAGAACTGGACACAGTACTCCATTTTAGGCCTAACTGGTGCTGAGTAGAGGGGAACTAGTACTTCCCAGGATTTGGAAGCTATGCTTCTATTACTGCAGCCCAAAATAGCATTTGCCTTTTTTGCAGCCATATCACATTGTTGGCTCATATTCAGCTTGTGATCTACAACAATTCCAAGATCCTTCTCACTTGTAGTGTTGTTGATAGGGGTGGGAGGATCACTTACCTGGTTCCATTTCGGGGCATCCGCTGAGGGGGGGAGGTGATCCGTCCCTCCCCCTGGAATCCTCCCCAGCCGGCTCCACTCCGCGGGGAGTCCGCAGAGCTGCCAGCTGGCTCTGGCCGCTGCCGGACTTCTGGCCGTGGCCAGTCTGTGGACGCAAATGGCATCCAGGGCAGGGGATGCTATTTGTGTCCCTGCCATTGGCCATGATTGACTACGTAAATATTTAGGTAGCCAATTGCGGTCAACGGCAGGGACACAAATGGCGTCCGCTATACCATTTGCATCCCCGCTCTTTGCCGCGATAGGCTACATAAATATTTATGTAGCCAATCACAGCAAAGAGCAGGGATGCAAATGGCATCCACTGTGCTGGATGTCATTTTGTTCCACAGACTGGCAGTGGATGAAGACAGCGGCCTGAACCAGCTGCCACCAGGTAGGTTCCGTCCCGGGGGGGATTTCAGGGGTGGCGGGGGGGTTAGTCTGTTCCACCATGGACTCCGGGGGGCTGGATTCCAAAGAATCCGGCCTCATTGGAGTCCGTGGCAGATTTCTCCGCCATTCCTAGTGTTTGAGCCACGTATGTATCCCCCATCTTGTAACTGTGCATTTGGTTTCTTTTTCCTAGGTGCAGAACTTGGCATTTATCCCTATTAAATGTCATTCTGTTATTTTCTGCCCAGCACTCCAATCTGTCAAGATCACTTTGAATGGTGTTTCTGTCTTCCAAGGTATTAGCTATCCCGCCCAATTTTGTGTCATCTGCAAATTTGATCAGCATTCCCTGCACCTCCTCCTCCAAGTCATTAATAAAAATTTTGGAAGAGCACTGGGCCCAGGACTGAGCCCTGCAGTACCTCGCTCGTTACCTCTCCCCAGTTTGAGAAGATTCAGTTGATAAGCACTCCTTGAGTCCGATTCTGTAGCCAGCTGTGGATCCACCAGATCATTTCATTTAGCCCACTTCGAGCTAGTTTGCTCATCAGGATATCATGGGGCATTTTGTCGAAAGCTTTGCTGAAGTCAAGGTATATTATGTCCACAGCCCACAAGGGAGGTTACCTGATCCAAAAATGAGATCAGATGCATCTGACAAGATTTGTTCTTGACAAATCCATGTTGGCTTCGAGTAATCACGGCATTGTTGTCAAGGTGCTTCCAGATGGATTCCTTTATCATCTGCTCCAGAATTTTCCCAGGGACTGATGTCAGACTGACTGGTCTGTAGTTCCCAGGTTCCTCCTTTTTACCCTTTTTGAAGACATTAGCCCTCCTCCAGTCATCTGGCACTTCACCCGTCCTCCATGATTTCTCAAAGATAATAGACAGTGATTCTGAGAGTTCTTCTGCCAGTTCCTTTATTAGTCTTAGGATGCATTTCATCTGGCCCTGGAGATTTGAACTCATTCAAAGTAATTAGGTGTTCCTTGACCATATGCCTATCTATCTCAAGCTGCAATCTTGCCCATTCAGCCTGTACTTAGCCTTTGCCAGGGGGTCATAGACCCTCTTTTGGGAGGAAACTGAGCCAAAGAAGGAATTGAGCACCTCTGCCTTTTCTTTGTCATCTGTTATCATTTTGCCATCCTTATTTAATAGCTGAGCCATCATTTCTTTCCTCTGTTTTTTACTATGCACGTAGCTGAAGAAAGCTTTTTTGTTGCTTTTAGCATCCCTCACTAACCTCAGCTCGTTCTCAGCTTTAGCCTTCCTGACGCCATCCCTGCAATTCTGTGCTACCTGCCTGTACTCTTCCTTTGTTGCTTGGCCTTCCTTCCACTTCCTATATGTGTCCTTTTTTGTTTTCAGGTCATCTGTAAGCTTTTTGTGAAGCCACATTGGTTTCTTCTGTTGTCTTCCACCATTTTTTCTTGTTGGAATTGTTTGTAATTGTGCCTAGAGAATTTCCTTTTTTAAAAGCTCCCACCCATCTTGGACTCCTTTTCTCATTAGAGTCGCTTGCCATGGGACCTTACTTGCTGGGAGACACTGAGTTTATTAAAATCAGCTTTCCTAAAATCCAGGGTACGCGTTTGGCTACGCTCAGCTTTTGCTTCCCTTAGAACCAAGAACTCAAGTACACCATGGTCGCTTTCCCCCGGAGAACCTGTAACTGCTACTTTACCCACTAAGTCATCTCTGTTAGTTAGGATCAAGTCAAGGATAGCCGATCCTCTAGTTCCGTCCTCTACTTTCTGTAAGAGGAAGTTATCCGCCACACAAGTCAGGATTTCCTGGAGGGGCCATATTTTGCAGAATTTGTCTCCCAGCAAATATTGGGGAAATTGAAGTCCCCCATTACTACTACATCATGCTTCCTTGAAACATTGGCTATTTGCTTTTTAAAAGTTTCATCCTCGTCTTCTCCTTGATTGGGTGGGTAGTAGTAGACTCTGACCACCATGCTCCTGTTATTATTTGCGCCATTGATTTTAACCCAAATGCTCTCAATGGGGCTACCCAGCTCAACCTCCTATATTTTTGTGCAGATATATGTATTTTTAACATATAGTGCAACCTCACCTCCCTTTCTGTTCCTCCTGTTCTTTTTGAACAAGTTATATCCCTCAATTGCTGTATTCTAGTCAGAATCATCCCACCAAGTCTCAGTGATACCTATCAAGTCATAATTTCCCTCCTGTATTAAGAGTTCAAGCTCATTCTGTTTGTTTCCCATACTCTGGGCATTAGTATATAGACATCGAAGACTATGTGCTTCATGGGCTGGCTTTCTTCCTACATGTTTCTGAAGACTATTATTGGGCACTGTTAGCGCTGTTCTCTCTGTTGCAGTGCATGAGCCTTCATCCATTGTTACCCTCAACTTTACATCTCCCTTCCCCGAGGATTCAGTTTAAAGCCCTCTTGATGAAGTTCTTCATGCTGTGGCCAAACTCATTCTTCCCAGCCTTTGTGAGGTGCAACCCGTCCCTTGCCAACAGTCCATCTTCAAGGAAGTATAGCCCATGGTCTCAGAATCCAAATCTCTCTTGTCGGCACCACCTGCATAGCCAGTTATTCACCTGGAGTATTTTTCTTTCCCTTTCTTCTAACTACTGGAAGAATGGATGAGAAAACTATCTGGGCCCCGAAGTTCTTGAGTTTCCTTCCCAGAGCTTCAAAGTCTGACGTGATTTCTTCATAGCTCCACTTGGCAGTATCATTTGTTCCCACATGGATGAGAAGAAAGGGATACCTGTCAGTGGGCCTTATGAGTGCAGGCAGCCTTTCTGTCACATCTCTAGTCCATCCCCCTGGGAGACAGCATACCTGGCAGGTCCACAGGTCTTTGCAACATACTTGGGTTTTGATCCCACACAGCAAGGAGTCTCCCACTACTACTCCTCTTCTCTTTTTCTTGTTGTAGGCCTGTGCTTGGCTGACCTTCAGCCTCTTGCTCACTCTCATGCAGGTTCCCCTGTGATTCGTCCTCTGCAGGCTGTCCTCCATTCTCATCCTCCAGTACCTGGAAACGGTTCCCTAGTTCCACTGCTTCCACTGGTGCTGAGTGTCTTCTAGTTCTTCTGCTGCTTAAGAAAAATGGAGGATTTGAACAAATAGAATCTGAGTTTGAATCAGCGTTGTGTACAAATGATGAACATGTTATTGCTAAACTGTATAAATTATTATTGTTAAGGTACGAGACAGAGAATGAACAAGTAAAAGACTGTATGATAAAATGGGCACAGAATGTTGGTCATAATATATTAATGGAAGAATGGGAAACTATGTGGGGAAAAGATCTAAAATTTACCTTATGTACAGATTTTAAAGAGAATTTGTATAAGATGATGTATAGATGGTATATGTCACCGTGTAAACTGTCTAAAATGTATAAGGGGGTGGACTTGTAAAAAGCTAAAATATTTTGGAAACGAATACAGTATCTAGTTCAAAGAATATTAAAGATTACTATAGAATTAAAGCCAGAGACTTTTTTACTGAGAGTAAGGGATAAACTCGTAAAAGAGAAGGGGGGAACCCTCTTTCTCTACATGACAACGGCTATCGGCTGCAAGGTTATTGTATGTATGCACGAAGGTGGAAGAATGAAACAATGCCAACTGCAAATAAGTGGATCATGAAAACGATGGAGCTGGCAGAGATGGCAAAACTTACTATTATAATTAAAGAAGGATTGATAACTAAATTTATGTCAGAATGGAATTATTTTTTAGAATTTGTACAAGAAATAGAGAAAAATGATATCTATGTATGTGGATTCTGATCTTTGAGATGGTCAACTCTCTTTTTTCTTTGTTAAAAATTAGGAGAGAAATGAGATAATGTCTGTGAACTCAATGTATGATATACAAATAAGATAAGAAGCAGAGAACAATAATAAGCATTTGTTGTGTAAGAGGAGTTGAAGGTAGATACCTTATAATCTTATATGTATTTTAGTGTATCCCTGTGTGTGTTGTTGTAATGATGTGTATTGTGTGTCTATGTTGTTTCCCCTTTAAAAAAAAAAATTAGTTCTTCTGCTCCTGTCACCCTTTTCCAAGGAGGATCCTCTACTTCATTTTTCCTCACCTCAGCATTTTCCTCTTCTGCCTCAGCTTGCTGTTGCTCTTCTAGCTTCTGTTCTTCGCTTTGCTGCTTTAGTTCCACCGTTCTGTCCAAGAACACTTCATGTTATATTATTCCCTGGGGGGTCGACACTCGCCGCTCCAGTCCTCTTACTTTTTCTTCCAGCAGTGTGATCAACTTGCAGTTGTTGCAGGTGTAGGCCATGTTGTTCTCAGGCAAGAAAACAAACCTTGCACACACCTTGCAGGTCACCACCACTGGAGAGTCTTGTCCTTCCATAGTCTCTTTTCCCTTTTTTGGTGTCTAGCTTTCTGATTGTTCTAGAGTAGCCTGTGCCTGGTCCTCTACTCACTGCAGGTTAAAAACAGAGTCGCTCTGGTATGGGAGTGTGTGTAACAAGACAAATAAAGTTTTTTGTTTTTGTTTTTTAAAGGGGAAAAAGGGGGAAAAAGAAAAAATATCTAAAATAAAATAAAACTCTCTCTCTCTCTCTCTCTCTCTCTCTATATATATATTCAGAAAAATGTTAGAGGCCTCTCACTTGACCTCCCCTGCTGAACTCCCTGGCCAATTCCTGTTGGCTCCCGTGTTTAGGGATGTCAGAGGATTCCACGACGGATCTTAGTGAGGCCAAATGTCAGTGCATTCAGCCCCCCGAAATCCGTGGCGGAATGAAGCCCCCACCCCACCCACCCCACAAAAGGCATGCGGGACGAAGTCCCCGCCACCCCCACCCCACGAAAGGTGAGCGAAACGGAGCACTTACTTGCTCCCATCCGTGCTGCTTTGTGAATGGCGGCCGTCCTGGCCGCCATTCACTTCCTCCTCTTCCTAGCCATGATAGGCTACGTAAATACTTACGTAGCCTATCACGGCTAACACAGGGATGCCATTTGCATCCGTGCAGAGGCCATGATAGGCTACGTAAGTATTTATGTAGCCTATCACGGCGGGGGGGGGACCCCAGCGTACGCAAATGGCAGTGGCTACCGCCATTTCTGTGCGCTGGGTTTTTTTCTCCCCTGCTGTGATAGGCTACGTAAGTATTTATGTAGCCTATCACGGCCTCCGTAGGGATGCAAATGGTGTTCCTGTGTTAGCCATGATAGGCTACGTAAGTATTTATGTAAGTATTTACATAAGTATTTACATTATATTTATGTAAGTATTTATGCTATGTAAGTATTTACATAGTCTATCACGGCGGGGGGGGGGACCCCAGCATACGCAAATGGCGGTGGCTACCGCCATTTGCGTACGCTGGGGTTTTTCCCCCTGCCGTGATAGGCTACGTAAATATTTACATAGCCTATCACGGCTCAATACAGGGACGCAAATAGCGGCAGCTACGACAGCCACCATTTGCATCCCTGCGGGGCTGCCCAGTGGCCGGATGTCTGGCTGCGGGCGGGCGGAGCTGGCTGGGCAGGATTCCGGGGGGAGGGACGGAGCACCTCCCCCCCGTTGAGGTTTCCAGGGGGAGGGACAGAGCGCCTCCCCCCACTGCAGATGCCCCTGTGTGGAGCCAGGTAAGGGATTTGTACATCCCTACCCATGTTTGCCTGGTCCGATCACTTGCTCTCTGGGAGCTTGCTTGCTTCTATAGTCCCTAGACCAGCTGGAGCAGCTTCCTCTGCTCTGCTCAGCTGGGAGGCAGGAAACAGACTGAAGCTTCCTGCCCAACAGCTGCTGGGAGTACTCAGGCCACACACCCCTAATTCAGTTGGAGAAGGAGAAGGACAGGCCCCTGGGCTTCCTCCAGACACTAAGCTCTTTGCCTTTGTCTCTTCGGCCACTGCAGCTCCCCTGGCCAACTCCTGTTTGCTCCCCCTGTTCGCTCGCTCTGATCGCTTGCTCTCTGGGACCTTGCTTGCTTCTGTAGTCCCTAGACCAGCTGGAGCAGCTTCCTCTGCTCTGCTCTGCTCAGCTGGGAGGCAGGAAACAGATTGATGTTTCCCGCTTGAAGATGTTCAAGCTTCTGTAGCATAGAACAGGTTTTCTGCAAACCAGATTATAGCTTATTCAGGGCTGAGTCAAACATGCTGAAATTGCATGTGGTATGATCCTTCCTGGGAATCTAGCATACCATGGAGAGGTAGAAGTAAAATCCATCTCCTAACTAAGGCTGCAATCTTATAGCTAGTTACCCATGAGAAAGCCCCACTGAAATCAAATGGGACTTACTTCTGAGTAGACCAATATAGAATTGTACTGATACTAGCTTTCCATGTTCCTATTGTTTCATGAGAAGCATTCAAGCATACAGCCCCTAACTTACAGTCATTGTAGGTCAGGTGCTTTTGACACTACTACTCAGGGTTTACATTCCTTCTTTTTTCATACCACACAAACATCTGCATTTTCATGCAGACATTTTAAAACGTTGCAGACTGGTGTTGAAATGGGACAGAATGAACTTAATTTTCAAAAAATGAGCAAAATCACACTTGACAGATTCATCCATCTCTACAATCTATCTCCTTATTAATCCCCATTTGCTCAACTCCACAAAACTAAATTTGAACTGCACAAGTTTTTTGACACTGCACAAAATGTGTGTAGCCTCATGTTAGGATAAACCATGCCATTATTATTGCAGGAAGAGGTCATGAAGGACAGATTCCCAAGCTTTCCTCAGAGGATGTCTGCCCATACTCTCTTTGAAAATAGTGCTTTTAGAATATACTGTAGACAATGATGAATTTTTAAGGGAAACCCATAATGTTTTCTTGGTCACTAAGCTAAACAAATGATGTGGATGTTGACAGAATTCCATATGGTCTGCAATTAACTAAACTGTGACTCTGTGTTCCTGCACAGTCACCACTGGTGCCTGATCAGTTTAAAGACCAAATGTACAAAATCAGTCAGATCCAGGTTGAGAGGTTTTCCCAGGGATTTCTAGTATCCAGATCTGGAACTCTAATGCTTTACTTAAGCCCAAGCCTGACAATCATCCTGAAGCAATGCAAGATTTTTTATTATTATTATTTGGAAAGGCAGTAAGTGGCCTGTGATAAATATTAGTTTGTTGTAGCCTTGACAGAAATAGTGAGCATGTGTCATAAAGACAAATACATTAATATGTAATTGTAAGCTTCCCTGGAATTATTTTGGAGCTGGAGTATTACATGTTTTAAATGAATAAATAAATGTAAATGGAATGATCAGGATTGGTTCCTTAAACTGATGAGAGCTGGTGTAGTATGGTAACTAAAGGGGGGTGGGGGCATCCCCAGATCTTGCGGAACTGGCGGGGCTTTGAATGAATTAGGCAGTAGATCTGCTGCTCCGCTCACCCACCAGCTCCGAGTCCAACCTGACTTCGGATTGCGCTGCAATAGTGTGGCCTACAGGCCATGACATTTCCAGTTCAAATCTATCTTTAGACACAAACTCACTGGGACCCATTTGCTTTGAGGGGATAATGTGAATTACTATTGAGGGGGTTGGTGTAAGGATTACTCAGATAATGTGTATGAAATGTTATGAATACCTGAAATGTGCTATATATATGCCAAGTAGTTTTATGTGAGTACAACTGTTGCTGAGGTCTGAACAGACTGTTTTCTATGGCATACTTTGAATCTGAGTTCTAAATACATTTTTAGGAGTAAATAATTCAACTTTTCTCCTATGTCTTCTGCCTAGATGTTGTAGTTCTTTTTCTGGCACAGTTTTCAGTTCAGGTGTTAAATAGTCCTATTATACCTTTTTTCAAAGGGAACTGAAAGGAAAGGTTGAAAAAGAAAGCACAAAGCGAGAACTATTGTCCAGTCAGCCTCACCTCAATGAAACTCACTGCGTTCACTGTCTGCAGCCTTTCAAGTTCCTGGTAAATAGCAAACGGCAATGCCTGGACTGTCAGTTCTACACCTGTAAAAACTGCAGCTGCTACAATAAAAAGGAGCACGCCTGGGTGTGTGATCCATGTCGCTTATCCAGGTAAGTGGCCCAGGCAAGAGGATCTGCAAGGCTGTCGTTGCTTTTATGGTGGGCCAAAGTAGATATTAGAATTGGGACTGTCTTGTCCTTTTAGTACACTAGTCTAGAATTCCTCATGAAACATGAGTTTCTGGGCTTATGGACTAACCCTACAAAGAACATCCCAAATTACTTTTTGTTCCTTTGCATGAACCTCCTGCAATTCCCTCCTAGAACTATATTCAGAACAGGATAGAAATTTGAGGGCAGAAGATGTGGGAAGAGAGAGAGGTGCTGTGTTGGAGAACTTTTTCAATTTTACTTTTCCATTGTCAAAAGCAGGGAGAAGTAAAATTGTTGTTGTTATTACATTTTAATCCCACCCTTCTTCCACGAACTCAGCTCAGCAGATGTGCTCCCTAACCTTTTATCTTTAGGCTGAGAGATGGTGATTGCCCCAAGGCCACATGGCTGAGAATAGGTTTGAACCCATCGCCCTAATCAAGATCCAGCTGCAGCTAATACACTACCCCAGCTGTCCAGTTCACATCTGCTTTACTAAGACCTTGGCCTCCTTTCCCTCAAACTCCATGTGTTCATCTAAGGGCAAAGTAGCTTGAAGATGCTTCCATTTGTCTTCTCCTTAACCTTAACATGTTTGAGGGTTTGGTCATTCATCTTTGAAAATGGATAAATATTTAACATAATGTAGAAAGGGCTCTAATGAATGAAACAATTTGTTTTAATGGTTAAGTGGCACAAAGTTTGCACAGCATAACAGACATTCATAGTGTTATAGAAGAATCTGTAATAGTGCTGAGCTGAACATTCTTCAGGCTTGATTTTTGCCTCAAAAATAATGGTGGAGGGGGGGGCCCTGAAAAAAGCCTTTAATGCCAGTTTTTCATGGTTGTTCACAATTGTTCACAGCCACTAATTCCTTCTATTGCTGCTTCAGAAGCCACCCCCCCCCCAGTTTCTGACTGACCCTTGGCCAAAGTTCATGTACTAGGCATGATGATGTCACAATACTATATAGCCAGTCCAACTTGGCCCAGTCACTAGGGGCAAATGAAGCCCATGGAGCTGCTTTTTGTACTGGTCAGATGACCAATCCTAGCTAATCATGGGCCACTGTAAGAACTGAACACTTTCTCAGCCCTTTTGCACCAATCCCTGAACAATCACCAAAAGGAGGGGCCCTTTTAGTTGTTGATGAAGCTTTTCACAAAACTGGCCTCTCCGTTTTGGCTCAGCACCAGTCTGTATTATCTCCAGTTCCAAGGACTTGGTTGCTAAAGCCCCCTTTTCCCCTAGAATACTTTAAAGGTAAATATTAGCTTTATGCACACACTAGTCATGTGTAGGGCACTCACACATAGAAGGAGGAGCCGGGCTGCATCATTGGCCCTAGGATCCTATGGCTTCAGTAGTCCCAGGCTCTGACATCCTGCATAGTGAACACAGACATATGGAAAGGAACCCCTGTGTGTGAGATGCTGCTCATGCACAGGACTTCCCTTCAGATGTCAGTGCTCAATGTGAGGCTGGAGGGAGAGGGGCCAGTCCAGCGGCATCCCCATCAGGGGCGGGGCCAACAGTGAGGGGCTGCTCGGCATTCTATGTGTGATTGTCTTATATGTAAGTAATGCATTCACAGAAAGGCTAATCACAATGGAAATCTACTATTCACAATGGAAGCATTGCCATTCTGTGTGATTTTCAGTGGCACAGTGAAAACCATATGATAAAGTTGATGGGTGAGTTTCAGTTGATTGAACGTTTGGGATAATCCATGCTGGCTGAAGTTTATATAGCCCCTCTTTCTTATCTTGGACAGGATTGTGCAGAACGGATCTCTGGAATGGTACTATGAACACGTGAGATCTCGTTTTAAGCGATTTGGAAGCGCCAAAGTGATGCGATCTCTCTATGGAAGGATGACACATGGACAGCAAATTAATCCTACCCTGCTTGGTGTGGGCAGGGGTCTTGGTGAGATCCTCCCAGTAACTTTCTGTAGAGCACTTTTAAGATTCTGCAAAATAGTGTGGGCTGAATTAACTGTAACCACACATCACTATAATTATCTCTGAGTAATCACAGTCTATTCCTACACATTTGGAATTAGTGACATGGCTCCCAAGCCAAAGAATGTGGTTTCTTGGCTGGCGGGCTGGCTGGCTTCCCAGCACCTTGTTTTTAGAAATTAATCACCACTGGTGAGTGGTTTGGAAAAAGTGTATTGCGATGAGCTGTTTGCCCTTTCAATTAATACTAAAATTAGAGGCGCCCACTTGAAAGTTAACTGCAGTTGGTTTAAATTTAATACAGCAAAATTTTGGAAGAATGGACCATTGGTTGCAACTACTGATAGCAAGTAATCTCATGTTTAGAGGTGTTGTTAATATTTTAGCTATTCAGAGAATAATGTTAAATCTTACTGCAGCATCTGAATCTGCTTCCAATTGAAGAAAGGGCACTGGGTTATGTAGATGATTAGTCTGAAACAGTGCGGCTGTTCTGAGTGCTTTCAAACTAGGCTTCTGTTGTGCAATCACTCTGCATCATTCATGGAGTTTTATGCCAGTGTGTGTCCAGATGATGTTGCCTTCCATTTGTAATCCTCCCATGTTTTCTCACCGCTTCTTCAATCTTTTTCTTTACTACAAAAAAAACTGTTAAGCAGGGAAGGTGGAATAGCTGCAGAATACCTTTTGCATGGTAGTGCCAAGAGCCCTCTGTCTGGAAGCACCCCTTATGTTCTTGCCTAATGCTCTTCTTAAGCACCAGCAATGATACTTAGCTGAAAACTGCATGAGGAATATACTTTACCTTGTGAGCAGGTGTGTTCAGTCAATAATATTACAAAGAAGAAGAAGTCAGACTAAACGAGATGACAGAGATCTATGATCAGAATGGAACTTCCATCTATTTTCATTTTGGCACATAGCAGCTACATGGGGAAGGAGGGAAGATCCAGTCAGGACCACGGTGCACTCCTCATGCCATTTTTCAAATGAAATTTTTCCCCTCCCAAACCTGCTATTTGCACCGTTAGGGAAAACTTAAGTGACATTGCCTGCACATGAATGTTTTCCCAACACAAAGTAACATTTGGTGGGGAGAGAATTTTATTTGAGAAATGAAAGAGGAGAAAGAGTTGAAACTAAGCTTCTGGTCCAGCTTGCTGCCCACCCCCTGGTGCAACTGCTACTTGACAAAATTTAAAGAAATGGGAGGTTTAACCATGGATCTCTGTCATCCAACCTTGTTCGGCCCTTAGTTGGAACATCATACATCAGGTGTGGGGAACCTGTGGCCCTCCAGAGGTTGTTGGACTCAAACTCCCATTATCCCTGACCATTGGACATGATGGCTGGGGTGATGGGATTTGGAGTCCAATAACATCTGGAGGACCACAAGTTTCCCATCCCTGTCATAAATTATCACCACTGGAGCAGACCAGTTGGGTCTTCTGGTAACTTTCTTTAATTCACTGTGCTCCAGTTGTGTCTTCTTCATGGGTTGCTGAAGAGGTCTTGGAACCAGAGGTGTCCTTTTGCATGTTTTACACTTCACATTTTACACTTCATGGATTTTAAGAGGTGTCCTTTTGCATGTTTTACACTTCACATTTTAAACTTCAGTGTTGTGCAAGGAAAGTGAAACTCGATCTGGAGGTGTTCAGCTTGTGGCCTTGTGCAAAAAGCTTCTGTAAGAGCTTGTGCAGCCTCTTGTTTAAAAAGAAGCAAGAGAACTGCCATAGAACCTACCTACTTAGCACTCTGTGAGCATTTGTGCTCACACGTACTTCACTTCCACTTTGGATCCAACCCAATATTTCCACCTTGTAGTTGGAACATACTGACTTCCTGCTGGCTTTCCTGGGACTCATTGACCTCCAGTGTCTTCTTCGCAGTGAACAATTCTCTGATATGGCCAAAGATTTCAGATAATTGCACATCTGTTCCTGGTTACTGCTCTATGCCTTGTTTTGTCTGCTAGCCACTTCATTTTCTTATTGTAACTGTCAAAGAGCCATGCAGCAGGCTAACTCATATAGCATTGGGAGCCACTGTATAATGAAGGCCTTCAGATACTCTGACAGCTTGCAGGCACAGCCTTTCTTACCAAATACATTATTTCAAGGGGGCAGGACCTGTTTTGGCCCAATGGCTGAGTTCCATTTTGGAGAAGCTCTCGGGGTCCACATCCCAGTGATGGGTGGAGCCAAAAGCAAAAGCGCCTGAGCCAAAATACCAGCATACTCTAGCTTAGAGATCTTCCTGCCAGTAACAAAGCCATAGGGGAGGCACTTCAACCTTTTAAAATGGGGAAAAAACTGCACAAAAGCTTGGCCTTTGGGCCTAAGGTTCTGCATCCTAGCATTATCAGAACCTGTACTGTCCATGTACCCAGGTAGACTGCTTGCTAGTCCAGGGACTCTAAAATAAATATATAGAATTGATGGTGCCAAAATGCACAGTTTGGCAAGACCTTTATTAGAACCAACCAAAATGTCACAAAATAGTGAGCAAGCTTTTGAGTTCTCCAGAACTCTTCATCAGGCAAAGCAGGGGTTAGAGGAAAGCCAGGGGAGGGGGGATGTACAAATATTATGCTGTATTTTCTAGCCAATGTACTCATTCTCCATTGGTTTAAATCTCCTCAAGATGGAGACTTCAGACACTAGGCTAGTGTGCACATCATGGTGGCAAATCATGGGTTAATTAACCCACAGTTTGCTGGGATGTGCGCTACATCATGTGAACCACTTCCATTTTCTGTAAACAACCTCTGATTGGAAGTTGTGAGCATCACATGTGAACTCAGATTGATGGGTTGTTTAGGGGCTAAACAACCCAGTGGTTAACCCAACAACAAACCATCGGTGAACTGCTAGGTTGTTTAGCCATCACCCATTTAGCTAATAACCCATCGGTCTGGGTTTGCACATCATGCTCACATTTACAGAAACTGGAAGCAGCTCACAGGCAGTGCAAATTATTTGCCACCATGACATGTGAACCAGCTCTCTCTCTCTCTCTCTCTCACACACACACACACACACACACACACCTGGCTGAACCATGACAAAATGATACCTGTAACCTGGCCAAGAGATGGCAGTGTTAGGCAGTTTTACAGGTTTCTGTTGCGGAAAACAAAATGCTGTTTACAACACTCATTGATCTCTGGATGAGATGTGATAATGGGAAACTTTTGGCTTGGTCAATACAGCCAAAATTTATTAAGGAAGGTGCTTGTCTGGATATTTCAAGTTCTCAGCATAATGTGGTGACTCTGGTTCCTTTGAGAGATTTGTATCCCTGTCCTCTGGTGTGTCCCTTTTTAAAAAATGACCTTACAGTACCTTGATATGAAATCATACAGGAGATGGGATCATCCATGTTCGATCCTGCTTTAATTGACTGATTATATCTAGTTTTCTGAATAGTTGATTAATGGAGATCTAAATAGTTAACATGCCTCTGATTTTGGATGCTGATATACAGTAGTTGAGGCAGAAGTCTGTGCAAAGCAAGCAGAATTGTAAACTGTAAGCTGTGTTGCCTTGCTGGTTACATTCCTGTTGCAAATGTTCTGCTACAATTTATCGGGTGTGTTATACTTGTACTAATACAACTGGCTTCATGCAAGGCTGAAAGAATCACAGGATGATGTGCAGGTGTGTGATCCTCAGTTCTGTACCCTAGTCCGGCATGGGCTGCATTGCATGCCTGTTGCTGCTATTGGAGCATCAATCCATGACCACGGAAAACCATGATGTTTGTAGCCATGGCACTGGTTGGCCAGTGGCCATTCCACCACATCTTTGTAACTACTCTGCTAGCAAATTGTCTTAAAGGGAAATACCACTGTATTTTTTTTTAAACTGACATGATATTGCTGTGTATCCCATGATATTGCTATGTATCCCATACATGATCCCTTATATGTGTGAGGGCTGTTGGTTAGAGTGGAAATTGGGCACAAGTTACTGTACATGGTGCTATAACTATACATAATTTCAACACTAAATCTATTTTCCCTAAAAAGTATCAACTCCAAGTCGATACAGCATTTTCTCAAGAATTAAATTTCATGTGGCAACATGCTTGTTGATTTCAAAGTTTAATTGGGGATTCAAGCTGACTGTAGCTGTTATTATTTTCAATGATCTTTACCAAATGAACGGAGGGAGATTCAGGACAGATAAATAAAAGGAAGCATTTCTTCACACAGTGCATAATTAAACTATGGAATTTGCTACACCAGATGTAGTGATGGCCACCAACTTGGATGGCTTTAAAAGGGGGTTAGACAAATTCATGGAGGATCAGGCTGTAAGTAGAGATGTATGTATTTTGCAAAATCTGTTCCATTTGCATTTCGCAGATTGTCAGGTGCCTTTCATTTTGTTGTCTGCTCACTGATGGAATCGGATTTTTTCCAATTTCCCAAATTTGTGCAAATCCACACTCGTGAAAATGCTCAATCTCCCCCCAAAATGCACAAACCCAACAAAGTGCACATTTTCGTGCTTTACTGTATATGGGGAAATGTGCATTTTTGGTCAGTGTGGGTTTTTTTCTACTAAATTTGCATAAAATTCCAGACTTTTTAAAAAAATGGTCCACAAGTCCACAGAATCTGTGTGACCTGGGAAAAGCCAGTCTGCTGCAGAATCCTTAAGCTGGATTCATAGAAATCCAAACTCATTTCATTCTGTTATGGATTTCTCCAACATCCCTAGCTATAAGTGGCTAGTAGACATGATGGCTATATATTGCCTCCACTATCAGAGGCATATGCCTCTCAATACAAGTTTCTGGGGAATTCGAGCAGGAGGGTGCTATTGCATTCATATCCTGCCCATAAGCATCAGCAGTCCTTGGTATGGTCCAGTACGGTTTTTCTTATGTTCTTGTGATTTTGCATGAATCCTCAATGGGGTAAATACTCATTCTTGGCTCTACACCATACTTACTGAAAAATATAGTTTAAAAGAATTTCATTTCAGCCACTAACTTCCTCTTATTCTAGGTCTTCATGACAGAGTGTATAGCTTGCCAGACATTAACAGTGAGTTGTTGTTGTTGTTTAAGCCATTAAAAAAAAACCCTGTAGACCCTGAGAGCTGTGTCATCTCTTTGAAAGAGCCCTTGACACCCAAGCCTGCCTTAATTTTCAGTTCTTTTATTCTAGACTTCAGAAAAACTTCTCATGTTGATATCAGAGAAAAGAGTATCCATACTCTAGAGCGTAATGTATCCAGTTAAATGTAACCTACACATGGACATACTCTAAATGACTAGGGAGAGGGGAAATACAAATATCCCCGTAAGGATAGAAAAATGAGACTAAGGGCACAATCCTATGCAGATAGGCGGCCGCCTCCGAACTCAGAGGCAACTGGCTATAGGGATGTCAGAGAATTCCGCCACGGATCTCGGTGAGGCCGAATGCCAGTGCATTTGGCCCCCCGAACTCCGTGGCGGAACAGCCTGCCACCCCCCCGCCACCCCGCGGATCCCCCCTGGGACGAGACTTAGCTGGGGCAGATCTTCCGGGTGGTGGCGGCTCCAGCGGCGGCTCAGGTGGCGGCTGGTCTTCTGACTGGCCACCACCGCCGCCATTTCCAGTCTTGTTTTTAAAAAAAAAGACGCGATAGGCTACGTAAATCTTTACGTAGCCTATCATGGCTGGGTGGGTTTTTTTTTAAAAAAAAACCGTGTACGCAAATGGCGGCAGCTACGGCCGCCGCCATTTGCATTCCTTATTTTTGCCCATCTTAGTCTTCGTAAATATTTACGTAGACTATGACGGCAAAAATAAAGAGGAATGCATATAGCATAGCGGGCGCTATTTGCGTCCCTTTTTGATTCGCCGTTTTAGCCTATGTAAAGATTTACGTAGGCTATAACAGTGAATCAAAAAGGGATGCAAATAGCGCCCCCTACGCTATTTGCATTCCCCTTTATTTTCGCCGTCATAGTCTACATAAATATTTACATAGATTCAGACAGCCAAAAATAAGGAAAGCAAATGGCGGCGGCTGTAGCTGCCACCATTTGTGTACGCGGTTTCTTTTTCTTTTTTTTCCCCAGAGCCCTCCGTGGCCAGAAATCTGACTGCGGGCGGCTCTGGGCTGGGCTGGGCCTGGCCGGCTACTCCGTGGAGCTGCCATGGAGCACAGCTGGCCATCGAGGATTCCGGGGGGGAGGAACAGATCGCTTCCCCCCCGTCCAGGATTCTGGGCGGAGGGACAGAACACCCCCCCCCCGCCACCATCAACATAATCCGCAAAAGGTAAGTCACTTTCGTACATCCCTAACTGGCTATCCAATGCAGGGCAGGAGAAGCATGGAGGGGATCATTCCCTCCAGGCTTCTCCTGCCTTGCATTTTTGGCTAGACAAGGGATGTTAGAGAATTCTGCCATGGACTCCAATGAGGCCAGATTCTAAAGAATCCAGCCCCTTGGAGTCCATGGTGGAATGGACCACCCAGCTCCGCCACTCTACATAGTTGCCATGGAATGGATCCTACCTGCCACTGGCCGGTCCGGTCCGTCCACTGCCATCCTGCGGAAGAAAATGGCATCTAGTGTAGCAGACACCATTTGTGTCCCTGTTCTTTTCAGTAATATGCTACATAAATCTTTACGTAGCCTATCATGGCAAAGAGCAGGGACGCAAATGGCGTCTGCTACACCGGACGCCATTTGCATCCCAGCGGCTGGAAGTCCACCAGCAGCCGGAGCCAGCTGGCAGCTCCACGGACTCGCCGCAGAGCAGAGACACCTGGCAAGGATTCCAGGGGGGGGAGGGACGGATCACCTCCCCCCTGCAGACCCCCACAGATGCCAGGTAAGGGGATTTCGCACATCCCTAGGCTAGACAGCTGATTATGGCTGCCTAGCTGTGGGAGGGCAGAGTGGGGTAGGAAGCTGCTGTACGACACATAGGATGTGTCATACAGGCCTTTCTGCCCTCCCCGCCCTGGAACACCCCCTGGAATGCCCTGTTTTGGCCATTCTGCATTGCTGTTGTGAGTGTGGAGCACAGGGCTTCTCCGCGCTGCCTGCAAGGCAGCACGGAAGGGGAGGAAGTCGGTTCCCAGAACCAAGATATCCTATGGCCATCTAGCTGCTGACACAATATTGCTTCCTAAATTGGTCTTGACATAACATGGGTGTCGGTAAGCTTCAAGCTACAATACTGTACCCACTTACCTGGGAATAAGCTCCATTGAACTCAATGGGACTTGCTTCTGAGTAGACATGTATAGGATTGCACTGAGAGTTTGAAACAAATGTTGTATATTCTAATAGCATATAATAGTAATAATCAGAAATGAGGTTATATGAATGTATGAAGCTGCTTATTCTGAGTTTAGCCCAGAAGTATATATTTCAGCTGGTAGTATTTCTCCAAAGTCTCAAGCAGAAGTCTTTCCCTTGTCTTTCCTAATAAGATGCTTTTAACTAAAGACAACAGCAGTTGAATTGGACTCCTCCTAAATGCAAAGCATGTGTTCTACCACTGAGATGCAGCCCCTCCCCAATTTCATTTCACATGAATGATCAACATATGGCTGAAGGCAACAGTGCGCATGTCTTTCCTATCCAGGTGATAGATACCAACTCTATGGCGAGAATTACGAAAGTGAGGAGGGGGAGACCAACGATAACATGGATAGTGCAGAAGCTGAGTGCTATACTAGGGTAAAGGTACTGGAAGAAGACTTCCTTCCATCATTCATCCATGTGTCTTTCATATAATGCTGGCTTGCTGGGCCTTCTTGGATGAAGATAGTTCATCCTCTCTCTCTCTCTCTCTCTCTCTCTCTCTCTCTCTCTCTCTCTCTCATTCTCTCTCACGCACACTGTATCTGGGAAGAGGGGCTTCTTTTGCTTTTGGTTCCTGACACTCTCTTCCTATTGAGTCATTGAAACAGTGGGCAAGGTTCCAGAGTATGTCCTCCTATTTCTGTACTCACAGTCTCTAAGAAGGATCTGAATTACCATTCTATATCCATTGGAAAATATAATGAGGAAAGGAAACCCACCATTTTGCCACTCTATAACCAGTGGAAATTGAGTATGAAAATGTCTGCTAAAATATATTAGCAAACATGTTAAATGAGTGTCTGTGCATGAGCACAGTAGGGTAACCACTCCAGGGTAAGTGATGCATAAACTGGTAGGTAATCAGATCAGCAGAGAAGAATACAAAACATTGCATAAAAAGCATTGTCTTCAAGGCTATTTATATTTTTAGAAGTCACCTCTCACTCCTTCTAGTGTAACAGCACTATTAGTTAAAAAAAGTGGTTGTCTCCACGGCCAAGGGCTAAACATTCATGAAAACTGTAGGACTGGAGGGGATGGGGAAAGACCATTCCCCCCATTTACTCCAAAGGGTCTAAGCAACTGGCTGTAAAGAAAAGAACTCTGCACTGTCCATCATCTGGATTATAATGTGCAAGATGCCAAGGGACCAGGGAAAACCACACCAGTGTAAGGCAGAACAGAGCAAGTTTATAAAGATGAGGCAGAGTGATAGATGAAAGTAGCAAGGAAGTAACTCTGAAAGAAATTCATTCTAGACTCCAAATATGAAGGCATTTCTCCTTCCCAGGAGGAAAATAACTGGTGATGTTCAGATTCACATCCATGCTGACTAGGATGCATTATAGATTTCATGTTGGCCTCTGGAGTTTCTAAGTAGCCTATCCTGCTTTTCCATAACTCTTTCTCACAGGGATGGGTGGGTGCCTGCCAAGCCCCTGCCCTCATTCATGTGCCCCTGGACCTGTACCCAACCCGTGCCTGTAACCTTGCATATATTCGTGATTCACAGCACCATTGTGTGTAAGAGCAAATGTGCACATATCTGCAGCTGCCATTTGTTTTCTCAGAATGGCAGCTGCAAAGATCACTGGACAGGCCCAGGGTGAGTGTGGACAGCTCGGTGAGCAGGGGGTGGTCAGGTAGGGCAGGGGGCTCAGTGGGTGTGGCTCAGGGCAGCAGGTGGAGGGGAGTCCACTGGACTCCTGGACCCAATCAGGTGCCCATGCCATCCCTACTTCCTCATCCACCATGAAACTTAGCAGGTGCCTTTTTCATTCACTGAGTAAATGTTGGAGTAGACCCTTCTTGCAGAAGCCTTTAGTTTAGCATGGTAACAGGCTTTTACCCACACTGAACTTTGGGGAACAGCTTTAATTCATACTTTTCATTGCTGAATTTGAAATTGCAAAACTTGCTACCCAGAATATGAATTGTGCCAAAATATGAGTTTGACAGTGAACTTTGAATTTCTCTGCAAACATTTGACTCAGAACTTGCTAGTTAGGTTAAAGATTTCTCACTGCAATTTTAAATCCCCAAATTCAGATCTTGAATTCAGATTTTGCATTTCAATAACTATATCTGGGAATTTAAATCTGAAGAAATTCTAACTCCAATTTCAGAATGTAAAATTCTAAGTTTGAATATGGTTATTCCCATTTGTTTCTGTACTTTTTGGAAGAAGTAAATTATTTTCATTAGTGTGTTTGCATGTTTTCGCTCTAAATGTATATGGAATAGCCCTTAGTTGCCACTGTGGCTCATTGGCTTGAAAAGGAAAAGGACTGTACAGTAAAGACCAGCAAGTGTGGAATCTGAACTCAGACATAAAACCAGAGGAGTGTAGGGATAGCAAGTGTAGCAAGAAGGATACCATCTGTATTCTGTATTTACCATTAAAACTGGATTCTCACGCTTTCTATGCTTTCTAAGACGCGCAAGACAAAGCGCCTGCTCTCTGTCCATCCCTTTGATTTTGACATGGACTTGGAATACTCTGCTCAGTCTCGCCATCAGTCTATGCAGCTCTCTCCAGGTCCTGGGAATGAAGGCCTTCAGGTATTAGGGAGGTGGTGGTGGTGTGTGCTTTTGTGTCTGCCTTTGCTCCTTAAAATTTCTCCTCTCTCCTTTTCATCTCAGTTGTTTGAACTTTGCAAGCTCAGTTTGTAGCATGAGAATTTTTCTCTGCTCTGTGAAATGTATTAATGAAAGCTATGAATCTGAAGGGGGCTAGGAAGTGGGAGAACAGATTAATATGTTAGAAGGCATGAGAAGAGGGTTTTTTTATTTATTTATTTATTTATTTATTATTACATTTCTATACCACCTGTCTGGTTTTAAATCACCTTTAAATTAAGGTGATTTAAAACTTTTTAAAAAAACAAACAAACCAAGAATGATAAACAAATCCAACATAAAACATTGAAAACAACCTTAAAACCATAACAATTTAAAAAGCCAAGTTAAAAAGATTTGGATTCATAATGTTACAAGTTCTTTTCTTGGGAAAGGAAAGGCCTGTGGATGTTTTTATGAGGAGGATGTGAGCAAGTGAGAGAATAAGCTGCCTCTTATTGACACTGATAGACATTCTCTCTTCTTAGGCCTTTACAGAATTCCCAGGTGCTGAGGAAGATACTTCACAGAAGGAATCAATGAGAGCTGAAGCAGACCTAGCTGCCATGTTCCACCATATCCTCCAGGAGCAGGGGCAGCAGATGTCTCCTCCAGAGCAGGAGTTCAGCACCGAGGCCCTGCTTACAATGAACTCACATGCTAAAAACCTGGGGGGAAAAAACAAAGCTGGTAGGTTCACCTGCTCCGATCACAGACCATCTTCAGCAAACATTTACTTAGGAATGTATATTTTATTCTCAACCCAACTAAAATGTTACGGTACATACTTTTAGAGATTTATGTTACTCAGTTACTCATCTAATTTACATGTGGAAATAATATATTTCAGTTGTTTTGCACACACAGAAAAGGACCAGTCGTCCCCAGGAAACCACAGTATGGATCTTTCCTGCTGAATCACTGACACTGGAGTTGATCAGTCCTTCTAGCCAAATAGGAACTAATACCATCCTTCCGAATACGTTACTAAAATGGGCCCTGTCACTATGGAGTATGTGGATACCTTTTAAATTCCAGATGTTTATGATAGATATGATTTATTCTCTGGCCTTTACATACAATTGACTAGAAGACCAGAAGGAATATATTTTTCCAGGAGTAAAAATGGTTTCTGTGATGGAACTTAACAGTGGCAAACCACCAGGGAGGAACAGGCAAGATTGTAAAGAGGTGAATCAAACAAAAGAAGTAGAATACCAATAAAAGTCTTAACATAAAGAGGAAAGATATACCATATACTTATGTGTACACAAACAAACACACACAATATGGAAGAATATAGGGGGAAAATGCAGTTGCACAGTTCCAGTCATAAGTGGTCCATTCACGAACAATTTCGCCACATGATAAGCTGTTTGTCTAGAGTGTTTTATGGGAGGAAGAAACAGATTTACTAACTCTGGCCTCAGTCAAATGCAGCTGTTTAAGTCACAACCTATGTGGTTGCAGGAGCAACTTCAGCTGATTCATTGGGCTGCCACTCTCAGTAAAGAAAAAGATTGTTCATGCCTTTGTTATGTTCCATTCGGGAAGGGAGGTGTACTATTCTCTCTCTCTCTCCCCCCCCCCCTTAGGTGTTCTGAATCACCCACACAATGAGGGAGGGTAGGGATGAGCATGACAGCAATATCCCTTCCCTGTTACAAGTTGGAGGACGCCTCTCTGCTGCTGGGAGGAGGCCTCTCTGCTGCTCTACCCTCTAGGGTTCTAGATCACATGGAGGAGCCCACAGGAGTACAGCAGGCTCCCCCACGGCACACAGTTGCCCTCCAACTCATGGAAGCTAATCAGTATGGCAATAGAGGGGGCCAGAGTTACTGCATGTGTCCCCACTTTCACTTGCATGAGGGAAATCAGTGCTTGCATAGGGCTCTAGTGTTCCAAAATTATAACATAAAGGCATAGTACCAGAACACATCCAGATTGATTACAAAGACCAGCCTACAATTCTGGCAGCTGTACGTATTAACTGCAGAGCACTCAGTGGTGCGACATTGATTCACTCCATTTGGCTGGGTACAGCACGTCATGCAGCAGGACGAAGATACCCCTTGTTCCTATTTTCACATTGTTCACCAGGTGTACACATTTTTGTGAACTTGCCATTGTTAAATTTACTATGGAAATTTCTTTTATGATGGATCCAGTCCAATTACCTTCAGAAGCCTTTGCTGTGTCCTGGGGTTTGATGTGTTACAGATACTATAAATATCTAGTAAACAAGATTATTGGAAACTAAATTATCCCTAATGTGGTTTCTCTTAAGGTAACAAAAGAAACAGAAGAGGGTATGGTGCGAAGATTAGACATCTGCAGTCCTTCAAATGTCACTCAGTGTGTTCTTAGTTCGTTGGAAGGTTTTGTCAACATACAGGCAATTCTGCCCATTTAGGTTTCAAACCAGAGTTGAGGTACTCTAGAAAATATAAAGACAAAAGCCTTCCAGTTCATTTACAGAGGCTCCAAGGCTTCTTGTGAGCAGTCACATAGAGAGCAATATATTTGGAGAGCTCTTCATAAACAGCTAGCTATGTCATGCCACAGCAAACTAGGCTTGACATTGGTTGCACGAATACAATTAATGTGCATGCCTTAAAATGTTTTAAGAGCAGCCACAAGGACCACTAAGCAGCATCAGGACTCCATGGGGTTGGAAAGGGGAGCTTAACCTGGTTAAACACACCATTATACCTGGTGTGTGATCCCAACAGAAATCCCCCACACACACACACACACAAAGCTGTTGTTTGCACTAGAAACAACATTGCCCTCATTTATTTCATTTCTATTCTGCCCAATAGCCAAAACTCTCAAAGCAGTTCACAAAAACTGCAACCCAAAAAATACACCATTACAAAAATATATAAAAACTTAACATACAACATTTTAAAACAATTTACATTATTGTTATTTAAATAAAGAAATGTCATGAAACATGTATTTTTAATAGTAAATGACTGCACTTTAAAGATACTTGGCATTTACAATTTAAATAAAAATGACCAGAACGATGAAGGAATTTTCTTACAAATTCCTGCTCAGCATAAATCTCTGGAACAGACTGACATTGTCTCCTTTCTTTCACCATTTCAATATTGTGAAAGATTAAAAGATAATTTGCTATTGTGAATAGGAAAAGCAGGCTACGTAATCTGAATGGGTGAAGCAGCTACTGTGCTCTTCTGAATGGGAATTACAGGCTACACACTGTGAATGGGGAAAGCGGCTATGGATGGTGCTATTGTGAATGCCTGAAACAATACTATTTCAATACTTTGATACTATGAATGGGAAAAAGAGGCTAGCTATTGTGAACAGGAAAGCAGCCCTACTGCAAATGAGGAAAGGGAAGGGGGGCAGCCCCACTCCTTGACCAGTTCACAGCCAGGTTACAGAAATAGGCACGCCCAGGATTTAATGCAGGGGGATGGGACACCATGTAGCAGAACCGTGCAGGAGTTTAAGGAAAAAAGACGCACTAAAAGGACTTTCCAAAAATGTGCCTTTCCCAGAGGGAAGCTGTGGGGTGGCTGTGGACTGGCGACAGCGTCATCTGTCACGAATGACCCTGATGTGGCCATATAGATTGGGCCCAGGTTCTTCCTGTCCAGATAGGAGAACAGCTGGGCCACCAACTGAAGCTGGTAGAAGGCACTCCATGCCATTTGAGGCTACCTGAGCCTGAAGGGACAATGATGGCTCCAGGAGACCCCCCCCCCCCAGACTAGGAACCTGCTCCTAGAGTGCAACCCCATCCAAAACAGGTTGAGCATCCACAGTTCATTAATTCATGCAATTAATGTAACATCTAGTTTGGTCCTCAGAGAAATGGTGTTAGTAACAGAGGCCTTTAGATTACCTAAAAATACTTAAAAATAATGTTTTCTGTAATTGTTGTTATTGTTATTGTTGTTATTTACATTTCTATACCGCCCAATAGCTGGAGCTCTCTGAACAGTTTACAAAGATTAAAAACATTAAAAATACAATATACAGAGATTAAAAACCATTTACAAAAAAAACACATGAACAGACAATATACACAAAAGAAACATATATCTAAAACAACTTCAAACAGTCTCAAAAACAAACAATCAAAACCATAAGACATTCCAGGATCGATTAAACACTTATCATATACTGCCAAATGCCTGGGACAAGAGAAAGGTCTTAACCTGGTGCCAAAAAGATAACAATGTTGGCACCAGGTGGGCCTCATTGGGGAGATCATTCCATAATTTGGGGGCCACCACTGGAAAGGCCCTCTCCCTTGTCACTGTCTTCCGAGGTTCCCTCTGTGTAGGCAGCCAGAGGAGAGCCATAGATGTTGAGCATAGTATACGGGTAGGTTCATGTCGGGAGAGGCGCTCCAGTGCAAGTGGTCCAAAGTCGGTCTTATATGTTTGGACCTTCTGGTTCCCATTAGCAATCTGGCTGCTGCATTTTGCATGACCTGCAGTTTCTGAACCATCTTCAAAGGCAGCCCCACATAAAGTGCATTGCAGTAATCTAACTTGGAGATTACCAGAGCATAGACAACTGAAGCCAGGTTATCCCTATCCAGATAGGGGCATAGCTGGGCCACCAACTGAAGTTGGTAGAAGGCACTCCATGCCAGTGAGGCCACCTGAGCCTCAAGTGACAAAGATGGCTGAAGGAGAACCCCCAAGCTACGAACCTGCTCCTTCAGGGAGAGTGCAACCCCATCTAGAACATGGGCCTATCATCTATGCAGCATCCTCCATCCAGTCAGAAGAACCACCCACCAATAGCATCTCAGTCTTGTCTGGATTGAGTTTCAGTTTACTAGCCCTCATCCAGTCCATTGTTACAGCCAAGCATTGATTTAGCACATCCACAGTCTCACCTGAAGATGTAAAGGAGAAATAGACCTGCGTGTCATCAGCATACTGATGACAATGTGCCCCAAAACTCCGGATGACCGCACACAACGTTTTTATATAAAAAATAGCATGGGGGACAGAACTGACCCCTGTGACACTCCATACTGGAGAATCCATGGGGCTGAGCAATATTCCCCAAGCACCACCTTCTGGAGCTCACCATCCAAGTAGGAGCAAAACCACTGCAATGTCGTGCCTCCCACTCCCAGCTCAGACAATCCTCCCAGAAGGAAACCATGGCCGATGGTACTGAAAGGCGCTGAGAGATCAAGGAGAATCAACAAGGTCACACTCCCCCTGTCTCTCTCCCAACATAGGTCATCGTACAGGGCGACCAAGGCTGTTTCTGTGCCAAAACCTGGCCTGAACTCTGACTGAAATGGATCTAAATAATTGGTCTCATCCAAGAGTGTCTGGAGCTGGTTGGCAACCACCCGCTCAAGTACTTTGCCCAGGAAAGGAACATTTGCCACTGGTCTAAACTAACTTTTTCTGGGTCCAGGGAGGATTTCTTTAGGACTGGTCTCACTACTGCCTCTTTGAGGCGGCCAGGGACCACACCCTCTCACAAAGATGCTAATCACCTCCCTGGCCCAGCCAGCTGTTCCTTCCCTGCTAGTTTTTATCAGCCAAGAGGGGCAAGGATCCAGTATAGAAGTGGTTGCATGAACCTGTCCAAGCACCTTGTCAACGTCCTCAAGCTGTACCAACTGAAACTCATCCAGGAGAACAGGACAAGGCTGTGCTCTGGATACCTCACCAGATTCACCTGTTAAAACACTGGAGTCCGAGTCCTGGCAGATGCAAGAGATCTTATCCTGGAAGTGACTAGCAAATGTATTATGGCGGGCCTCAGAGGGATCTACAGTGCCGTTAGGGCTGGCGTGTAATACACCCCGGATGACTCTGAAAAGCTCCACTGGGCGGCAGACAGAAGATTCAACAGAGGCAGCAAGATGATTTTTTTTGCTGCCCTCACTGCTCCTGAATATACTTTACCATAGGCACGTACCAGCATTCGACTGCATCCACTAGGAGTTCTTCTCCATCTGTACTCAAGTTGTCTCCTATTTTGTTTCATCACTCTCAGCTCTGGGGTACACCATGGAGCAGTTCAAGCTCTACTCAGGAGAGGGCACTCAGGAGCAATCATGTCAACCGCCTGGGTCCTTTCTGCATTCCACAGATCAACCAGGGTTTTGACAGGAGAGCCCGCCATATCAGCTGGAAACCTCCCCAGAGTCTTCTGGAAACCATCCAGATCCATTAGCCTCCGGGGCGGACCATCTTAATAGGTCCCTCACCCTTGCAGAGTGGAAAACCTGCTGTAAGTCTAAACCTCAGCAGGTAATGATCTGACCACGACAAGGGGACTGATGCAAAGTCCTCCACCTTCAGACCACCATCTCCATGTCCAGTTGCGAAAACCAAGTCTAGAGTATGCCACGCTACATGTGTTGGGCTGATGACATTTTGGGACAGTCCCATGGTTGTCATGGAGGACATGAAACCCTGAGCTGCCCCAGAAAAGGTGCCCTCAGTGCGAATGTTGACATCCCCCATAACCAACAGTCTGGGGGACCGCAACAGCACACCAGAGACCACCTCCGTCTCCTCAGATAGGGAGTCTGTTGAGCAGCGGGGTGGGTGGTACACCAACAGAGTCCCCAATCGGTCCCATTGGCCCAACACAAGGTGCAAACACTCCAGACCCGTAGTCATATGGACAGGGAGCCTGCAGAGGGAGATGGAATTCCTATAGACCACAGCAACCGCCCCCCCCCCCCGGCCCTCGGGTCTTCCCTGGTGCTGAACCAAGTACCCCGGTGGGCAGAGCTGGGAGAGACAAACTCCTCCCTGCTCACCCACCCAGGTCTCGGTTAAACCTGCCAGATCGGCCACCTCATCCACTATTAAGTCATGGATGAGGGAGGTCTTACTTTGAACCGATCTGGCATTTAAAAGCAGCATCTGGAGACCCAAGGGAAATGTGACAGGGCAACCACCATGCCTGCGGTTGGGGGGAGGGCCGAAACACGGCACTACCGTTAACTGTCTTGGCCGTGTTCCCCTAACCTGGCTAGCCCTCCTCCCAACGCCATATCACCCTTTACCCGTAACCACACTAATTGGGGCCCACTCAGGTGCCCTGACTTGGCCATATATCCTCTCACTCAGGCACATAACAGGAGCCTAAGCAAAACAGACACAAAAACAACAACAACCAACACCCACACATAGAAGCCGCAAGAACCAGTCAACCCCCGTTAGGGGGGTGGCCCTCGCATCTCCCCACAAAGGGGCGACCCCGCCTTTGGCGGCAGCACCTTCAGCGGTGTCACTACCACCGGGGCGCTGCCACCCCACATCAGAGCTGGGCAGATAGTCTTCCCGGGGAGCTCGGGCCCAGCCAGCTCAAATCAGCCATAATTAGCCCGGGGAGGTTTTCATTTCCTCTTCAGCTCAAGCTCCAGTTATGTTTTTATTGTATTTCAAACTATTGTTTTAATCATTTTTAACTGGTTCTTTAAGGCCCCTTGAGTGCCATTTTTTTTTTTTTTGCAGAAAGGCAAATAAAATAAATAATAAATACTTAAGCTGTATGTTTATGCTCCCCACCCCCCATTTTTTTGGAAGAATATTTTCTGGCAGATAGTTTTCTTTACATCCATTTTGACTTTGGCTACAGTTCATTGCTTGACTGGATCCAAAAATATTTGAGAAACATTTGGTGTCTCATTGGCATTGCACAAATCCTAACCTAGTAGTTTTGATATTTGTAGAAACAATTCTTCTTTGCAAATAATTTATTCTGATATGTACCCCATCAAAGACATATTAATCTGATACCCCACTTGAGAGCTACTGAAATCAAGCTCTATCCCCACCCCACACTGCCTCTCATGCCCATTTCTATTCCACAGGAACCAGAGGTTGCCTTTGCCAGTTTCTGACAAGACCCTTGACAAGTAATGGAGTATCTCCAGTGTTCACCATACCACAGTTTTAGAATCACAGCTCTAAGAAGAACATCTCTTCCACTGATCTCTGTCTATAAGTTTTAGAGCAGAGGTGCAGAACCTGGGCAGCCTGGGCCTGACTTGCCTGCGCCAAGGGGAGCTGTGAGTCCCGATGCTCCTCATCACCGCTGCTGTCTCTGACCTGAGATAAGAGGTAGCAGCAGGGATAGGTGGTGGGACTCACCGGTGTGATGGGAGAAAGCAAGTGCTCTTCCCTGCATACAGGCGAGTCCCGACCGCTGCTGTCTGTGATCCCCAGATGAGAGATAGCAGCAAGGATGAGAGACAGTGGGACTCGTCTGCGCGCACGGGTAAGTACTGGCATCTGGCCGCCCACCATCCCTGCTGAGATCAGAGATAGCAGCCGGGATGGGGGAGCGGTGTGGCAGGACTCACCAATACCGGGAAGAGCAGCTGCTTTTCCCTGCACAGGTGAGTCCCAACGTCTAGGCTACCCTGCAGGGTTCAGGGCAACCTGTGCTGGGAGAAGGCATGGTGAAGAAGAAGGAAGAGAGGGGGGTGACATCAGGAGGCGGGATCATGCCCCATAGTGGGGGGGCAATCTAGCCTCCCACCCTAAAACAGTTCTGTACCCCTGACCTATTGTTTAGTGGCTTCCTGGCTCTTGTGCAGCTTTTCCAAAAGGCTGAAATGCCTCTTCTAATGCTCAGTTACTGGCAGTGAGAGCTTGAAGCCAAAGTATGTGGGCATTTTTACCGTGTGCCTTCATTGCCCCAGCTTCCACTGGAATGCATCGCCTGTGAGCTTCTCTGAAACGGAATTTGGCCCTCCAGCTGAAAGAGGTTCAACACCCCTGGTCGAGAGATTTCATCTCTAAATGCCTTACGATTTACAGAATACTGCAGAAGAATTATGCAGTGAATTGGGTAAATGGAGAGGTTATGATATTGGTCCAAAGTTATTCAAAAGGTGGAGAGTTAGGGTGGATTTGGCTATGTAGTTGTAGGAAAAATAAGTTGTCATATGATGCTTTTATGCCAACATCTATGTAGGACAATGGTATGTTGGAAGTACACCCCCCATCTCACCCTAGTCCCTGTGGCTACCCTAGATGAGATGATGGGTCAGTGATCAGATCAATCTTTTGTGAGGGGGAAAAAAAACACAGCCATGGGGGCTCCTGATTCAGACTGGGATTGTGGCACCAGGGGGAGGGGCGTTAACCCTTTCCCCAGAGCTGCTTTCTCAATGAACACCCCCACCCTCCCACTCTGGCCCTAAAACCAATTTGTTTGGTCAGGGAAAATATCCAGGCACATGTAGGTTTTCCCTAAGGGGCAAATTGCATGGGAAAAGGGTTAAACTTCCCCTCCCTCAGTGCTGCAGCTCAAAACTGAATGAGGACCTCTCACAGCTGATTCTTGTAGACATTTAATGAAATGGGGCTTCTGATCATGGATCTCTTTTACTTCATCTAGTTTGGCCTTGAGATATAATAGGTTGAAAAAGAGGCAAGGAACAAAACACCTGATTATATCAGCACTCTATTCCTTTCAGTTAATCTCTATCATACCTTGATTTATCCTTTGCTTTGTAAACACATCTGACATCAATGTGAGTTACAACACCACTTCACAACAGTTTCATATCTCATCTATAATAATACTATTTGGTGTTTTTGCTAATATTTTATACATCTTTCCATTCTTCCCAACTTCCCCATTTTCCTTTCAAATTGTCCTGAAAAACATGAATTAGCTTTGAATCCCACAACTACTGTTCTTAATCCCAAGTTACCCAAACCTGTTCTCTTCCTAAGGCATTCTATGGAATGAGCAGCACCGATCCCCATACTCGGCTGATATGGATACTTCTGATGAAGACAGGAAAGGAGCCCAGATGTTACTTGCTCATCAGCCACACACAAAACGCAGGAGCCGAGACTCATCCCAGGAAAACATAAACCACTCTGGAAGTCAGGTAGATAAGAAATTGGACACCCTCCTAAAAACGCGTCATAAATTTTATAAGCCTTGATGTGTATGTTATAGAAATTAGGGAACGGTGGTCAAATTCTGGGCTTGAGGAGTACCATTTTGTTTAGTGTGGGTACCTATATTCAGGTGCAAATCATCAATTAAGGTTGACAGTGACAGAGCAGAAGATCACACAAGTCAAATTTATGAATAAGAAATGTTTGACATAAGCATTTTTTGCTGTTCAGGTTTCAGAAAAGAAAAGGCATGATCCAAAATAAGGAAGTTGATACCTTCTCTTCCTTTTGATTAAATCCGTCACAGAAAATACGTTCAGAGTTATCTGAAAAGAACAGAAAGTCTGAAAGGGCAAGGAGGATGTGGTGGGCAGCAGTTCGGGTCAGCCAGCGGGGTTTGTGACGGGTGCGGGTTTGCCAGCAGTTCCACTGTATTGGACGTTGGGCCACTGCTGCCACCACAGTAGCAGGGAGTACGCCACCGGCCTCCTCTCTGTCTGCCTTCACCTGCTGATGGAGCACAGGAAGCCGAGCTCTTCGGATGGTGTTGAAGGAGGTGTGTGTATGTGCACGTGTCTGTTTGTCCAGCATTCTGCATGTCCAGTCAGGAGCAGGAAGTTTAGAGGGAGGGAGAGAAGGCCAAGCAAGGTGCTGGTGTGTCTCACCAGTCTCAGGGAAGGGAAGGGAAGGGAAGGGAAGGGAAGGGAAGGGAAGGGAAGGGAAGGGAAGGGAAGGGCAACCCAAGCAAGGTGACAAGGAGGAGAAAATGGAGGGTAGGGGTGGAATACAGTAATGGACAAAATGGAGCAGTAGAAGACAGACACAACCTGTGAATATGAGATGCTTGGGGGCATGCAGTTTCTGCCAGGCTTTTTGAAAGTATCTGACTTGCCACTATTGGGATGCTGCGCCAGATGTGCCTTTGCTGTAACCCAGCAAGTTATTATATTGTTTTATAAGTGTGACAATAAGCAACAGAACCTCTGTTTTCTGAGGCAGTATACTTCTGAATACCGGATGCTGGAGAGAAATGATGGGACAGCCATCACACTTTAGCCTTTTCCTGGCCATTGATTTCATAGTGTGGATAAGGCAACCCTCTAAGCATGCTCACTCAATATTATATTTACAGTATTTTGCTCTAGAATTGTTTTGTGCATATGAAAATTTATGCAAATATATACATTAATCAACTAAAACCCAGGCAAGTATTTATCTGAGTGACAGCCATAATAAAATGGAATCTGCTTCTGAACTACATCACGAGCTTCACCACACAAGGCTAAAATCCTGCATCCTTATCAGGGCTTCTGCTTTTAGATTCTTTGCGGAATTAAGATTGGCTCTTTTACACAGGCTGATGTGTGCTCTGAATCTGGGAATTCCTTTCTTGGCAAGTTCTGTATGTTTCATTTTACAGCCACTAGATAGCACTGTGGTTATAATGAAACTCCATCATTGCACACAGCTGATATATTGGATTAACATTCCGTATCGGGTTATCGCCAATATTTTTTAAAGCTGGGTAAAGGTCAGAAAGCACGGGGGACACTCTGGAGGTTGATGATGTCATGTAAAGGACCCACAAAGTTCTGTGAGTGACCAATCATGAGCGTGCAATAAAAGCATCATGTAGAAATGCTCCATGCGTAAATACTTTTAGGTACTTCTCCTAACTAGCAGTCTGATGACAAAAACGTCATCTCTTCAAACACATATATAATGCAATTCATTGATTGAAATGGGGTTACAGGAATATCTCATTAATCCATGGCTAATTTCATTGTCTTTTGTATTCAGTGTTTTTTGGAGGGATGGGGGGGGGATGTTAATGCCAGGGCATGTCTTTTAAATACATTGTATTCATGAGCGTCCTTTTTGAGGACTAGGAAGAACAACACCTGTGCAGACTTCTTGAAATCTTATCAGAGAAGCTAATTGCTTTACCTGTTTTGTAGAGCTGCAAGCAGGAAAGTAGCACCATTTGTACTGAAACCACAGGAGGCTGCTTGTTTGGTTCTGGCCGCACCCTAAACTGGACATGACAAGTGCAATTTTCAGAATACATTTTGATCTAACTGAGCTCTTTCAGTGCCAGTGTACATTTCTTGTTGTTGTTCAGTCGTTCAGTCGTGTCCGACTCTTCGTGACCCCATGGACCATAGCACGCCAGGCCTTCCTGTCCTGCGCTCTCTCCCGGAGCATGCTCAAGTTCATATTCATTGCATCGGTGATGCTATCTAGCCATCTCATCCTCTGCCGTCCCCTTCTCCTTTTGCCTTCAGTCTTTCCCAGCATCAGGGTCTTTTCCAGGGAGTCTTTGCAACAGGAACCAAGAATCTTAAGGGATGTTTTACTTCCCGTAGACCAACCATACCAACTCTGGGCCAGAAATGTAGGAAGCATCCTGAAGAAAGGCAGGTACTTTTTCCTCCTCAAGGCACCCCCCAAAATGCCCACAGAGAAAACACAGCCAGTGCCAAGGTCCTTGTGTGAAAGAGTATGATGAGCTGCAGAATAACACAGATGGAGACTTCACAGACTGGGAACACTGAAAATAGCCATGGTGCATTTAGTGCAGGGGCACTGAGCCTCTTTCAGCCAGAGGGCTGAATTCCATTTCGGGGGGGGGGGGGATACCAGCATATTTTAGTTTAAAACTCTGGCTGCTAATCTCTAAGCCTTAGGAGAGGCATTTCTACCTTTTAGAATGGAGGAAAACTGCACAAAAGCCAGGAAGCCACCCAACAAGAGATGGTTGAAGGAAAGGGGTTGGGGCCAAGGGAAGGGGGTGGGGCCCTCTGGGGAATCACAGATAGCCAGGTTTGGCTGCTGGGCCTGAAGTTCTGCACATGTGGCACATGTAGTTGGGCCCTCTTCAGATAGATATTCATCTGTGAGACAGAAATAGGTTGCTGTGCTCCTCTTTTCCCCAGGAATAAAGCAGCAACACCATGCTATATCAGAACTGGTTCTCTTTACTACCACCAAATCCTTAGTACCCAAAACTGGAGAACAGACCTTTCCATCTTTGCTCTTTTTCTTGCTAAGCATTTACTACAGCATTTTTATCTTTCCTCTTCTTTATCTTGCCTGCTGTTGTTTTCCAGCCTGTCTTGGTTTTTATAGATATTATTCTCACCTTTGGGAAGCCATCAGTTGCACAGCCTTTTGCTGTTTTCTCTTGGCTGCCCATGGCTCCCCCTGTATTACATGGGGCATCTTGAAACTAAACTCGCCAGTGCTCTTGAATCCGAACAGATCTTGGAATGGGGAATCTGAACTTCAAAAATCTCATCTGCTTCTTGCCTCTTCTCCCTTCCCAAGTGTCCCAGTCACAGTACAGCTTGGTCACAATGACTTATCACATGCCAGTCTGGGGGGTGAAGGGGATTTTTTTTTCCTGTAAAGGAAAGGAGATTAAGTATCTCTCTTTACACAAAGGTCTGAAGCCACTTGGGGAAAAAATCCTGTTGATTGAGCTAAAGGCAGTGATCATTTATACTCGGAGAGAATGAGCAAATGTACTGGTTGTAACAAAAAGTGAACAGTGTCTTGTGCGATTTAAAAATACCTCTGCTTTCCATATCCCATGGATCTCCTGTTATCTGAATTTGAATTATCAGGATCCTGCACTTTACAAGAATCCTGTGTAACCTGTGACCTAGATCACTAAAATTCACACTATACTCTTGTATAACCCAGATGCAGTGTGGGTCTGTGTAAAAGGCAAATAAACTTTCACAGCAGACATGCCACATATATTGCTGTGCCCCTCATTCACAGACTGAATTGTCCTTCCCCTGATGCACAAATGGCACAGCAACTGGAACTTTCTTGTGAGTGGCACTGCAAAACATTGGTCATCCAAAATGAGAAGCCAACTGATTCTATCTGCTGATTTCTTCTAGTCTGCATTAGTTTTTGTCTAGAGCCAATCTACTTGTGTGATTTACTGCAGAGAGAAAGCACTTCAGGATCATTTGGTACACATGATGCTGTGGCCACCCCGCAATCATCCCACTGCTTCCCTCTCTAAAACACACATCTTCTGAAAGTCATTTTAGTGCATATTTTACCTTAAATGTGCCTCCTGCCCACTTCAGCTGCAGTGTGCCCCTGTGAAGGTTTGAAGCCTACAGAGGCAAAGGGAAAAAAGATCAGGCTTAGAGGCCTGGAGTTTTTTGTCGGGAGGGGGTATCCCTGAGAGAAGTTTAATTTCCCCAGTTAAGGTTCACTTTCATTTCCCCAGTTAAGTTTCATTTGTTCAGGTTTAAAACAGTACTTTTGGTTTTGAGGGAGGAGGGTAGGGATGTACGAAATACTCACCTGGCTCCGCTCTGCAGCGGCTCTATGGATCCGCCAGCTGGGGCTGACTGCAGCCGGAGTTCCGGCCGTGGCCAGGCTGCTGCAGCTGCAAATGGCGGCTGTTGTAGCGGCTGCTATTTGCGTCCTTGGCTTGCAAGCAGCCGTGATAGGCTATGTAAGTATTTACGTAGCCTATCACGGCAAAGAGCAGGGATGCAAATGGCGGCCGCTACGCCATTTGCGCCCCTGCTCTTTGCCATGATAGGCTACGTACATATTTACGTAGCCTATCATGGTAAAGGCAGCCACGCAATTTGTAAAGCTGCCATTTATGTCCCTTCTCTATGCTGTGATAGGCTACATAAGTATTTATGTACCGGAATCCATGGTGGAATTCTCTGACATCCCTAGAGGAGGGTATAAAAAGAGAAAGACAGAGCAGTAAGACCAGGGAGACCAGAGCATGGAAGAGAGAGCAGAAAGAAGCAGCTGGAGAAGTCTAAATGCAGCTAGGGTAAAGGAACTTTTATTTTCTTTTAATGCCTTTTGTTTTGAATCACTCAGCTCTACTGTGTAAATATGTTCAGTTGTGATTGCTTGTTTTAATTTACCAGCAAACTGTTGTGGTTAAACCCTGTGTCTAGAGTGTCAGTCACCCCACGCCTACAGCCTAAACCCCACGTTACTGGGAAGGGGAAGTTTAAAAGAAGGAAGGTAGGACTCTTAAGGAGGCAAGAGCTCCTTAAGGAGTTGCTCAGGGGGTCCAGGTCATAAGGAGAACCATCACAGCCCCATTCACCCGAATTAAATCCTGCATTGCATGCCTTGGAGTGTGTCTATGTCTGGCTGTGCCTGATCTGGAGAAAGGGGTTGGGAGAATAGCTTGCTAGGTCTACTCAGATGTAAGGAGCAGAGGTGAGAAAGTGAGCAAAAGGGGTGGTGAAGGGGTGCTGTAAGGAGATGCCATCTGCTGCTGCCACCTGCCCTCCCCACCACTTCCTTGAGCAGCCGGCCCTCCCCACTGCCTCTGTAGCATCTTTCTCCCATTGAGAATATTGGAGCCCCCACCCCCACCCCCACCCCCAGTGTGGCTGCTTTCCTATTAGAGGCTTGATTTGTTCATAGAATACAACCTGTTTTCTCCCTTCGTAAAGGTGCAGTCTTGCAATTCCAATCTGTCAGGATAGCAACTTGACCCATTCATAGAATGCAGCCTGTTTTATCCATTCATAAATGTGCAGTTTTAATCTTTAATCTTTCACAATATCCCAGTGGTGGATGAGAGGGAAGAGGTGTGGGGCTAAACCACAGGGGCTTAATTCAGCACTTCCAAACTTCCCTGAGCAGGGCAGCGTGGACATGGGTGCGGAACAAGCCTCCCATTTGCTCAGCAGCATTGCCGTGTTTGATGATGTTCAGTGCAAGTGGCAGGACTCCGCCCACATGCCCCCAAAGTAAGGAGGATTGATGTGCAGCATGACCTGTGAAAGCGCGTGTTAAATAAAGCTGTGCACCACTTTGGTTCAGGATCCAAATTCTGAACCAAAGCGAGCGATTCAGACTAAATCGGTCCAGATCTGAAGCGGATGCGGATCAGGTTGCTTCGGACTGATCCGGATGATTCTGAAACCCAGACAGTCTGTCTGGGAAACATAAAAATTTGCTGAAGATTAGGGAGTAGGAGAGGAGGAGTTGGGAGGAGGGAACTGAGCCTTGGCCAGTGACATCTCTATAGGGCTGAACAGTTAACCCTGCAGTCTGCAATCACGTATATAACAGGAGAATCTGCTTTCATTTCCAGTGTGAGAGAGAGCTGGCAGAAGGAGGAGAGAGTTCTTTATTATTGGATTGTGCCAGCGCAGCGCAGCTTCTTCCCAGTACCTACATAGCCCTTCTCAATTCCATTTCTTAGTATTCCCTTTCCCTTAAACCCTTCTTCCAGTTCTAGATTCGTGTGTGTGTGTGTGTGTGTGTGTGTGTTTGTATCTATATCTATCTGAAGCTCTCTGGGCAGCTCACAAAAATTAAAATCATAGAGTGCAACATAAAACAATATAAAATATAAAAGCTTAAAACCACAATGTAACTATGCAACCAGAATAAAACCTAGCAGCAATGCAGAGTTTTAAAGTACAGATTTAAAACACCAGAGCTAAAAGATTAAGAAGCTAAAATGCTAAAATACTGGGAGAATAAAAAGGTCTTCACCTGGCTCCAGATGGAGAACAACATAGGTGCCAGGTGAACCTCTCTAGGGAGCTCATTCCACAGCCAGGGGGCCACAGCAGAAAAGGCCCTCCTCCTGGTAGCCACCCGCCTCACTTCTTTTGGCAGGGGCTCCCAGAGAAGGACCCCTGAGGATGATCTTATCCTCCTCACATATGGGAGGAGGCACATATGGGAGGAGGCAATCATTTGGGTAAGGTGTTCCCAAGCCATTTAGGGCTTTGAATGTTAATACCAGCACTTTGAATCGGGTCCGGAAATGGACTGGCAGCCAGTGCAGCTGGAAAAGTACATAATGTGATCTTGTTGGCCGGTCCCTGTTAACAATCTTGCTGCCCTATTTTGGACTAGCTGAAGTTTCCGGATCGTTTTCAAAGCCCCACGTATAATGCACTGCAGTAATCCAGACAAGAGGTTATCAGAGAATGGATAACTGTAGCTAGGCATCTCTGTCCAGATAAAGGCATAGTTGGTAATTAGGGATGGGGGAGAATTTCTCCCTGAAAATTCGGGGGGCCGAGTGCCAACGCATTCGGTCCTCCGAAGGTTGTTCGGGGAGAAATTCTCTGCCCCCCCCCCCCAGGATGGGACTTACCTTTCACGAATGTCCTTCCCGGCGGCGGGTCCCGGCGGCGGTTCGGCAGGTCTTCGTCAGGGGCGGGGCTGCCGCCGCCGCCATTACAAGAAAAGTTAAAAAAAAACAACACCCCTGTGATAGGCTACATAACGATTAACGTAGCCTATCACGGCTAGATTTGCAAAGTCAGCCATGATAGGCTACGTTAATCATCACGTAGCCTATCACGGGTGACTTAAAAAAAAAAAAGCACGTACGGCTAATGGCGGCCCCCATAGGGAGCCGCCATTCGCGTTCCTTATTTGGTCGCTGTACTCTACGTAAAGATTACG
Organism: Heloderma suspectum; assembly: GCF_057233095.1. Taxonomy (NCBI): domain Eukaryota; kingdom Metazoa; phylum Chordata; class Lepidosauria; order Squamata; family Helodermatidae; genus Heloderma; species Heloderma suspectum. Next base: position 224,248,875 of record NC_139458.1, read on the forward strand.
TAGACTACGGCGAAAATAAGGGCAACGCTATTTGCGTTGCCCTTATTTTCGCCGTAGTCTATGTAAAGATTTACACTGACTACAGCGACCAAATAAGGAACGCGAATGGCGGCTCCCTATGGGGGCCGCCATTTGCGTACGTGCTTTTTTTTTTTAAGTCCCCCATGATAGGCTACGTGACGGTTTACGTAGCCTATCACGGCTGACTTTGCAGATCTAGCCATGCTGGCTACGTAAATCGTCACGTAGCCTATCACGGGAGCGTGTTTTTTTTTTAACTTTTTATTTCGCGGCCGGGCAAGGCGAGGCGCCTCCTCCCCAGCCTGAATTTCGGCCGGGCGAGGCAGGAAGCCTCCCCCCCGGCCTGAATTTCGGCCGGGCGAGGCGGGAAGCTTCCCCCCCAGCCTGAATTTCGGCCGGACGAGGAGGGAAGCCTCCCCCCCGGCCTGAACTTCGGGGGGAGCAGCGAAGCACCTCCCTCCCAACGCGAAGCAAGCTGCGAGACCAGGTAAGTGGCTTTCGTGCACCCCTAATCACAGGTGACTTTAAAAAAAAAAAAGCGCGTACGGCTAATGGCGGCCCCCATAGGGAGCTGCCATTCGCGTTCCTTATTTGGTCCCTGTAGTCTACGTAAAGATTTATGTAGACTACGGCGAAAATAAGGGCAACGCAAATAGCGTTGCCCTTATTTTCGCCGTAGTCTACGTAAATCTTTACGTAGACTACAGGGATCAAATAAGGAACGTGAATGGCGGCTCCCTATGGGGGCCGCCATTTGCATACGTGCTTTTTTTTTTTCAAAGTCACCCGTGATAGGCTACGTGACGATTAACGTAGCCTATCATGGCTGACTTTGCAGATCTAGCTGTGATAGGCTACGTAAATCGTTACGTAGCCTATCACAGGGGCTTTCTTTTTTCTTTTACTTTTCTTTTGAAGTTTGTGGCCGGGGAGACAGGGCGCTTCTCCCCGGCCTGAATTTCGGCCAGGTGAGGCGGGAAGCCTCCCCCCCCGGCCTGAACTTCGGGGGGTGCAGCGAAGCGCCTCCCCCCCACCGCAAAGCAAGCTGCGAGACCAGGTAAGTGACTTTCATACATCCCTAGATAAAAGGTACTTCGTGGCACTGAGTTCATCTGTGCCCCAAGTGATGGTTCTGGATCCGGGAACACCCCTAAACTATGAACCTGATCCTTTAGGGGGAGTGCAACCCCTTCCAGAACAGGTTGAACATCACCTAGCTGGGCAGATGAACCACCCACTAACAGTACCTCCGTCTTGTCTGGATTGAGTTTCAGTTTATTGGCCCTCATCCAGTCCATTACCATGCCCAGACACTGATTCAGAACAGCCACTGCCTCACCTGGGTTTGATGAGAAAGAGTGGCAGAGCTGAGTGTCATCTGCATATTGATGGCACCTCAGTCCATGCCCCCGGATAACCTCCCCCAACGGTTTCATGTAGATGTTAAACAGCATGGGGGATAAAATAGAGCCCTGTGGAACCCCATGGCATAATTGCCATGGCACAGAGCAATAATCCCCCAGCACCACCTTCTGGAATCGGCCATCCAAGTAGGAGCGGAACCACTGCAATGCAGTGCCTCCAACTCCCAACCCAGATGACCAATCCAGAAGGATACCATGGTCGATGGTATCGAAAGCCACTGAGAGGTCCAGGAGAGTCAACACGGTTGCACTCCCCTTGTCCCTCTCCCAGCAAAGGTAATCCCACAGGGCAACAGAAGCAGTTTCTGTTCCAAAACCAGGCCTGAAGCCTGATTGAAATTTATTTATTTATCTCTCTCTCTCTCTCTCTCTCTCTCTCTCTCTCTCTCTCAATTTATACACACAAACACACACACACACACACACTTTCTCTTCTAGTTGTTAGGTTTCAATTTGGTTCTTTGTTTTTCTGCTTGTTCTTTGGCTCCACTCCCACCCACCCTGCCCTTCTCAATTACTATTCCTTCTAAGGCTCTGCACCGCTTCAGTCCTATTTGGTCCCAAAGCAATTCGGGGTGATTTGGACCGCTTCAGTCCAAATCCAAAGTGGGTCAGGAGTGGTCTGAAGCAGTCTGAAGGGGGTCGGAGAGATCAGAAGTGCTTCAGATCGCTTCAGACAATTCTGAAGCCTAGACAGCCTATCTGAGCAAATGCAACAACTTGCTAGAGGAGTGAGGAGGAGAGGAGGAGTTGGGAGGGGGGAACTGAGCCTTGGAAAGTGACATCTCTAGGTGCTAATAGGGCTGAACTTTTGACCTAGCAGTTTGTTTCCTTGCTTTGTACTGTTTTTTGGCTCCCCCCCTTCTCAATTACAATTCCTTCCCTTCCCATTTTTCAGCTCTCTATATTCTTATAAAAAAAGAAAGAATACAAAAACCAGCAATATAAATAATATTGTTATTTATACAATATTAGCCTCTTCTTTTAGGCTTTGGTGTTATTTCCCTCACCCCTTAGCTTCTATGTAGTTTTTTTCTTTCTGTATCTGCGTTTCTTCTGGTCTTTTGTGTGTGTGTGTGTGTGTGTGTGTGCGCGAGAGAGAGAGAGCTGTGTGTTGTGTGAGTGCACCATACACATTGTTGTGCACAAGCAAACAGTGTGTAGCCAAAGCAGTACACTAATACAAAGTTGAATATATACTGTGGGGCAAAGCACACATAATATGAAGCATCATCACTTCTACTGATTTTCCAAGACACTTTGCCTGTTGCTTGTTTTTCCTTATGTACATCAAATGACCATAAGAAGTTGATCAGGCTAGGCTATATGTATTTTTTGAAATGTTTGCTTCATCTTGTCCTTCCTGGGGAGAAGGGCCGCCAAAATGATCAGAGAGCTGGAGCAACTCCTCTATAAAAGGCTTCAATGTTTGGGCTATTTAATTTAAACGCAAATAAGGGGGGAATTTTATAAAATTATATGGAGTAGAGAAAGTGCAGCAGTGCAATTAACAAATAGGCCCCACTGAGTTCCATCAGTGTGACTTTTCCAGATAATGTGTATTGCAATTTGCAGCCAAAGAGATGTTTAAGGGAACAATCCTATGGCTGCTAGAGAGTGGCTAGATGGCCATGGGATGTTAACCGGGAACCAGCCTCAGACCTAGGGATGTACGAAAGTGACTTACCTTTCCGCGGATTATGTTGATGGTGGGGGGGAGGCATTCCGTTCCTCCCCCCCGGAATCCTGGCCAGCCGGCTGTGCTCCACAGCGATTCTGCGGAGCCACCAGCCGGCTCCGCCAGCAGCCGGACATCCGGCCGCTGGCTAGCAGGGACACAAATGGCGGCAGCCGTAGCCAGCGCCGTTTGCGTCCCTGCAATCAGCCGTGATAGGCTATGTAAATGTTTACGTAGCCTATCATGGCTGACTTAAAAAAAAAACACGCGTGTACACAAATGGCGGTGGCCATAGCCGCCGCCATTTGCATTCCTTACTTTGGCACGTCTTAGTCTACGTAAACATTTACGTAGACTAAGACGGCGAAAATAAGGGGAACGCAAATAGCGTAGCGTCTACGCTATTTGCGTTCCCCTTATTTTCGCCGTCTTAGTCTACGTAAATGTTTACGTAGACTAAGATGTACCAAAATAAGGAACGCAAATGGCGGCGGCCATGGGCGCCGCCATTTGCATACGCGCGTTGTTGTTGTTTTTTAAATCAGCCGTGATAGGCTACGTAAACATTTACGTAGCCTATCTCGGTGTTTTTTTAAAAAAATCTAGCCGTGATAGGCTACGTAAATCTTTACGTAGCCTATCACTTTTTTTGTTTTTGTTTTTGTTTAACCTGGAAATGGCGGCAGTGGCAGCCGGTCAAAAGACCAGCCGCCGCAGCCACTGCCACCGCACCACTGCCACAGCCGCCGCCACAGCCGCCACTGCCAGGAAGATCTGCCCAAAGTAAGTCTCGTCCCCGGGGGGGCAGGGGGCGGGCCGTTCCGCCACCGATTTCCGGGGGCCAAATGCGCTGGCATTCAGCCTCCCCGAGATCCATGGCGGAACTCTCATACATCCCTACTCGGACCTCACGCTCCAAGGTCAGTTCCTAGGGAACCGACCTTCCCACACTTCTACGCTGCCTCAGAGGCAGCATGGAACAGCCCTGTCCTCCACATTCGCAAGAGGAGCGTGGAGCGGCCAAAAAGGGGTGTGGCTGGGGTGTTCCGGGGCAGGGAGGGTAGAACTGCCTGTGCGACACATCCTGTGTGTCATACAGCAGCCTCCTTCCCTACTCCCTACTCCCACGGCTAGACAGCTGCTATCGGCTGTCTAGCCAAAAATGCAGGGCAGGAGAAGCACAGAGGGAACGATCCCCTCTGTGCTTCTGCTGTGCTTTGGATAGGTGCTCACCTCTGAGTTTGGAGGCATCTGCCTATCTGGATAGAATTGTGCCCTAACTCTTCTTTCTTCACTTAATGAGAGTCTCGGGTGGTGGCAGATTCTGGACAGATGAAAGGAAAGTACTTTTTGCACTTCAAAAAAACCCTACACCAGAGATTAGGTATAGTGACCTCCTAATTGTCACCTTAAACACCTTCTGTTTAGGATCTCTATTCCACTGTATGGCTGACATTTTCTCCCTTTTTTTAGTTTTTGAGAAAATGAAATTTTATGCATGGCTAGTACAAAAACTACTGGGCCAAACTGTCTGAAATTTGGCAGGTTCAGTCCATTGGGGCTGTCAGGTCCCCAAATTTTATGTATTTATCATAAAAACTTAAAAGTTATGGTCATTTCTGTTTTCCAATGCAAGTCAATGGGAAAACATAAAATCGTAAAATTGGATTTCCAAATCTAGGGATGTCAGAGAATTTCGCCATGAATCTCAGGGAGGCCGAATGCCAGCGCATTCGGCCCCCCGAAATCAGTGGCGAAATGGTCTGCCCCCCCGTGCCCCCCCCGGGACGGTACTTACCTTGGGCGAATCTCCCTGGCGGCGGCGGCTCCAGCCTTCCGACTCGCGGCTTTTCCAACCGGCTGCCGCCACCACCATTTCCAAGTTAAAAAAAGATTTACGTAGCCTATCACGGCTAGATTTTTAAAAAATACCGTGATAGGCTACGTAAATGTTTACGTAGCCTATCACGGCTGAGTTAAAAAAAATCAGCAACGCGCGTACGCAAATGGCGGCACCCATGGGCGCCGCCATTTGCATTCCTTATTTTGGCACATGTAGTCTACGTAAACATTTACGTAGACTACGGCGAAAATAAGGCGAACGCAAATAGCGTTCCCCTTATTTTTGCTGTAGTCTACGTAAATGTTTACGTAGACTACACGTGCCAAAATAAGGAACGCAAATGGTGGCGCCCATGGGCGCCGCCATTTGCGTACGCGCGGGGGGGTTGTTTTTTGTTTTAACTCAGCTGTGATAGGCTATGTAAACATTTATGTAGCCTATCACGGCTGACTGCAGGGACGCAAACGGCAGCGGCTATGGCCACCGCCATTTGCAGACCCGGCCGGCAGGATTCGCGGCGGGAGGGACGGGCGCCTTCCCCCCGGCCAGAATTTCGGGGGGGGAGGGACGGGATGCCTCCCCCCCGGCCAGAATTTTGGGGGGAGGGACGGAGCGCCTCCCCCCTCACCACGAATCAAATTTCGTAAAAGGTAAGTGACTTTTGTACATCCCTATCCAAATCTCAATTTGGATCCAAACTTGAAGCAAATCAGATCAGGTCCAAATTGGTCTGAAGTGAATCAGGGCTGATTCAGAAGATCCAAATCAGCCTCCAAAGCGAATCAGGGGGTCCATGCACAGCCTCATTTTACAACTCTTCATCTATATTCTTGTAAAAAACACACACCAAAACCCACCTTTTCTCTCCTCTTAGGCTTTATAGATAAATAGTTAGAGTTAATATCCCCCCTTAGCATGTTTAGGTAGTTTTTTCTTTATGTATCTGCTTTTCTTTTGGTCTTATATGTGTGTGTGCTGTGTGAGTGCAGCAAATATGTTATTGTGCACAAGCAAATAGTGTGTGGCCAAACAAGTACATACTAGAGATGGTGGAGAATTCCGCCACGGATTTCAGTGAGACCGAATGCCAGTGCATTCGACCTCATTGAAATCCTTGGCGGAATTCCAGTGCATTCGGCCCCCCAAAATCCATGGCAGAACAGCCTGCCCCCTGCCCCCCGGCAGATTTCCCCTGGGATGAAGCTTACCTGGGGCGGATGTTCCGGACGGCGGTGGCTCCAGCGGCGGCGGCGGCTGGTCTTTTGACCAGCTGCCACTGCCTCCATTTGCATCCTGGTCTTTGCCATAATAGGCTACGTAAGTATTTATGTAGCCTATCACGGCAGGCCAAGCAAAAAAAAACCCAACAACACGGCATACGCAAATGGCGGTGGCTACGGCGGCCGCCAGTTGCGTTCCCTATTTTTCGCCGTTTTAGCCTACATAAATATTTACGTAGGCTATTACGGCGAAAAAAAGGGGAACGCAAATACCGCCCAGTACGCTATTTGCATTCCCTTTTTTTTCTCCATAATAGCCTATGTAAATATTTATGTAGGCTAAAACGGCGAAAAATAGGGAATGCAAATGGCGGCTGCCGTAGCCGCCATTTGCGTATGCCGTTTTTTGTGGGGGGGGTTGCCTGCCGTGATAGGCTACGTAAATACTTACGTAGCCTATCATGGCAGCCTGGTTGGATGCAAATGGTGGCCGCTACGGCAGCAGCCATTTGAGTTCACACCAGCCAGTCCGCGGCCAGAACTCCGGCTGCGGATGGCCCTGGCTTGCTGCTCTGCGGAGCTGCCATGGAGCGAAGCTGGCCAGGCAGGATTCCCGGGGGGAGGACCAGATCACCTCCCCCCCGTTGAGGATTCCGGGGGGAGGGACGGAGCACCTCCCCCCCCACCATGAATCAATCCGCAAAAAGTTAGGGATGGGGGAGAATTTCTCCCCGAAACTTCGGGGGGCCGAGCGCCAACGCATTCGGCCCCCAAAATCGGTGGTGAAATTCTCCGCCACCCCCCCGAGATGGGACTTAGCTTTCACGAATGTCCCTCCCGGCAGTGGGTCCCGGTGGCGGTTTGTCGGGTCTTTGTCAGGGGCGGGGGCGGCAGCCCGTCTTTCGACCGTCTGCCGCCGCTGCCATTACAAGGAAAGTTAAAAAAAAAAAAACCACCCCCGTGATAGGCTACGTAACGATTAACGTGGCCTATCACGGCTAGATTTGCAAAGTCAGCCGTGATAGGCTACGTTAATCGTCACGTAGCCTATCACGGGTGACTTTGAAAAAAAAAAGCACGTACGCAAATGGCGGCCCCCATAGGGAGTCGCCATTTGCATTCCTTATTTGGTCCCTGTAGTCTACGTAAAGATTTACGTAGACTATGGTGAAAATAAGGGCAACGCAAATAGCGTTGCCTTTATTTTCGCCGTAGTCTACGTAAATCTTTACGTAGACTACAGGGACCAAATAAGGAACGCAAATGGTGGCTCCCTATGGGGGCCGCCATTTGCGTACGCGCTTTTTTTCTTTTTTTTTTCAAAGTCACCCGTGATAGGCTATGTGACGATTTACGTAGCCTATCACGGCTGACTTTGCAAATCTAGCCGTGATTGGCTACGTTAATCATTACATAGCCCATCACAGGGGTGGGGGGTTTTTGTGTTTTTTTTCGCGGCCGGGTAGACGGGGCGCTTCTACCCGGCCTGACTTTCGCCAGCGAGGGATGGGGCGCCTCCCGGCCGGCCTGAATTTCGGCCGGGCGAGGTGGGAAGCCTCCCCCCCCTTGCATGAACTTCGGGGGGAGAAGCGAAGTGCCTCCCCCCCACCGCGAAAAACGCTGCGGGACAAGGTAAGTCCCTTTCGTACATCCCTACAAAAAGGTAAGTGACTTTCGTACATCCCTAGTACATACACAGTCCAATATATAATGTGGGGCAAAGCACTACACACAATTGTTGTTGTTGTTGTTCAGTCGTTCAGTCGTGTCCGACTCTTCGTGACCCCATGGACCATAGCACGCCAGGCCTTCCTGTCCTGCGCTCTCTCCCGGAGCGTGCTCAAGTTCATATTCATTGCATCCGTGATGCTATCTAGCCATCTCATCCTCTGCCGTCCCCTTCTCCTTTTGCCTTCAGTCTTTCCCAGCATCAGGGTCTTTTCCAGGGAGTTTTCTCTTCGCATTAGGTGGCCAAAATATTGGAGCTTCACCTTCTGTATCTGTCCTTCCAATGAGCACTCAGGGTTGATTTCCTTTAGGATGGACTGATTTGACCTCCTTGCAGTCCAGGGCACTCGTAAGAGTCTTCTCCAGCACCACAGTTAGAAAGCATCAATTCTTCAGCGCTCAGCCTTCCTTATAGTCCAGCTCTCACAGCCATACGTTGCTACTGGGAAAACCATAGCTTTGATTAGACAGACCTTTGTCGGCAAGGTGATGTCTCTGCTTCTTACTATCCTGTCTAGGTTGGCCATAGCTTTCCTCCCCAGGAGCAAGCGTCTTTTAATTTCATGGCTACAGTCACCGTCTGCGGTGATCTTGGAGCCCAAGAAAGTAAAATCTGTCACTGCTTCCATTTCTTCCCCTTCTATATGCCAGGAAGTGATGGGGCCAGATGCCATGATCTTAGTTTTTTTAATGTTGAGTTTCAAACCAGCTTTTGCACTCTCCTCTTTCACCCTCAACAAGAGGCTCTTTAGATCCTCTTCGCTTTCTGCCATTAGGGTGGTATCGTCTGCATATCGGAGGTTGTTGATAATTCTCCCAGCAATCTTAATTCCGACCTCTGATTCATCCAACCCGGCATTTCTCATGATGTACTCTGCATATAAGTTAAATAAGCAGGGTGACAATATGCAGCCTTGTCGTACTCCTTTCCCAATTTTGAACCAATCGGTTGTTCCATGTCTGGTTCTGACTGTTGCTTCTTGACCCTCGTACAGGTTTCTCAGGAGACAGGTAAGGTGGTCTGGTACTCCCATCACTTTAAGAATTTGCCACAGTTTGTTGTGATCCACACAATCAAAGGCTTTAGCGTAGTCAATGAAGCAGAAATAGACGTTTTTCTCAAATTCTCTGGCTTTCTCCATGATGCAGCGAATGTTGGCGATTTGATCTCTAGTTCCTCTGCCTCTTCTAAACCCAGCTTGTACTTCCGGTAGTTCTCGGTTCGCATACTGCTGAAGCCTAGCTTGTAGGATTTTGAGCATCACCTTGCTGGCATGTGAAATGAGCGCAATTGTGCGGTAGTTTGAACACTCTTTGGCGTTGCCCTTCTTTGGAATTGGAATGTAAACTGACCTTTTCCAGTCTTGTGGCCACTGTTGAGTGTTCCAGATTTGTTGGCATATTGAATGCAGCACTTTAACAGCATCATCTTTTAGGATTTTAAATAGCTCGGCTGGAATACTGTCATCTCCGCTAGCTTTGTTGTTACTAATGCTTCCTAAGGCCCACTTGACTTCACTCTCTAGGATGTCCGGCTCAAGTTCAGTGACTGCACTATCATGGCTATCAGGGACATTCAGATCTTTCCTGTATAGTTCTTCTGTGTATTCTTGCCACCTCTTCTTAATCTCATCTGCTTCTGTTAGGTCCCTGCCTTCTTTGTCCTTGATCATGCCCGTCTTTGCACAAAACGTTCCCTTGAGATCTCCAATTTTCTTGACGAGATCTCTAGTCTTTCCCATTCTGTTGTTTTCCTCGATTTCTTTGCATTGTTCATTTAAGAAGGCCTTCTTGTCTCTCCTTGCTATTCTCTGGAACTCTGCATTCAGTTGGGTATATCTTCCCCTTTCTCCCTTGCTTTTCGCTTCCCTTCTTTCGTGAGCTACTTGTAAAGCCTCATCAGACAGCCACTTGGCTTTCTTGCATTTCTTTTTCTTTGGGATGGATTTCGTTGCTGCCTCCTGAACAATGTTACGGACCTCCGTCCATAGTTCCTGAGGCACTCTGTCTATCAGGTCTAATCCCTGAAATCTATTCCTCACCTCCACTGTATATTCATCAGGGATATGATTTAGGTCATACCTGAACGGTTTAGTGGTTTTCCCGACGTTCTTCACACTACACACAATACACATGTGAAATATCTTACTTACTCCAAGGTGATGTGTACTGCCAAAGAGAGGTTCATTTAACTTTTCTTCCCTTAATGAGAACCTGTTTTTGCTATTAACATTGCACTAAGATATGAAGTGTTTTTTGTTTTTGCTATTAACATATGCATATGAGAATATGTTTTTGCTATTAACGTTGCACTAAGATATGAAGGTTTCTAAGGTGGAGATGATTATGGCAGAAAGCATACAGCATTTTACACAACGGTTTATACATATAGTATCTGTGTTATAAATGTCAAGGAAGGAAGTGCTTTAGTCTGAATGCTTGTTGCCAGCTGTCGTCATGTGCTCATTAAACCTCATAATTGGGATTTATGAGAAAAGAACCAACCCTGCTTTAGCTGCAGAGATACAGATGCTAAGGTCTAATGAATTGGGCTGAGGAAGGGGGTAATCTTATTATTCCTGCTACGTAAGTGGCTTAGTCTTCGCAGTTTTATTGGAGTTTAGGTGCATGTAACCATATTATTGCCACCACTTTCTGAGTCTGTCTAAAGCACTGGGGGCGGTATTCTGCACTCCAAAAAGTCCATGTAGTCTTCTTGACCTATGCAAGTCTTTCTAGATTTAAATGGAAACAGAGCATCAGAGCTGTCCTATGCATGGTTCCAATTAGAACTGAGTCCAGAATAGAATTTCATTCCCCCAGGAAATTCCACTGTGTTAGAAATTTTCCTTCTGCTCCAAAGAAAAATGACAGTATCAGAGCTTTATGTTATACAGGCCCAACGTTGCAAAGTATTTCAGTTGTAGGTAATATAGATTTATCTGATAATATAAATGCATCACAAAACTCATACAATTTTTTGTAGTCTTGCAAAATTTTGAAATGCTTTATATTTAACAGCAATAGGGGAAAAGAGCCTTAGGTTATCTAACAAAGTTATTGACAAAATTAAATTTTAATGAACAAACTCTGTCAGGTAATGTATTAAAAACAACAAAGAATCTTGTGGCACCTTAAAGACTAACAAATGCATTATGCCATAATAAATTTCCTCTGCTCAAAAGCAGCTTGCCAGATGTGGCAAAGTGTATTTCTAAACAAAGGGTCTGAGAAAATCCTAGTTACGCTAAACACACACACACACCTATAACTTGCATTCTGTAATCTAACAAGCACTTTACATTAACTGAGCATGGCTGTGTTTCCACCAGTGATTTACTCCAAGCTGGCTGTGCAGTGAGGTCCCTGTGTTTCCACGACATCATGACCATTCAGCACCAGGAGGGGGCCTTCGCCCGCTGGCAGGTTAGGCAGGAGGCAACATAGGTCTTGACGTCCTGACACACACGAGGCCACCAAAAATCCTGCGTCATTCCGTGCAGGGTATTGGCGAAGCCAAAATGCCCAGTGGTGGGGGAGTCGTGGCACTGATGGAGGACCCTCTCGTGGAGGGGTCGAGAAGGCACATAGACCCGGCCAGAATGGTAAAGCAGGCCACCTCGCAAAGAGAAGGGGGTAGAGTGCGGGGGCAGAGGCTAGCCCCAATTCCTCCACTTTTGTGCAGACAAAAGCATCCTGATCCTGTGCAGAGTGAAGGAGCTCCTACCAAGAGCGAGGGACTGCAGCTGCTGCCAGGCTCTGGGGGGGGGGAGAATCAGAGGAGGGGGATTTCCCTCACCCCCCTGGCTGGAGGTCTGGTTTACGAGAAAGAGCATCTGCTTGTAGGTTGTCGGAGGCCTTCATAGGGATAGCAGAGAATTCTGCCACGGATTCTAGTGAGGCCAGATTCTTTAGAATCCGGCCTCATGGAATCCGTGGCGGAACAGCCTCCTGCCCCCCCGCCCCCCATGGAATCCCCTGGGATGGAACTTACCTGAGGCGGATGTGGCGGATTCAGCGGCAGCGGTTCCAGTGGTGGCGGCGGCGGCAGCTCTGGCGGCTGGTCTCCTGGCCGGCCGCGGCCAGGCTGCATTGGCCGCCATTGGCATCCTTGCAGCTGTGATAGGCTACGTAAGTATTTATGTAGCCTATCATGGCTAACCCCCCCCCCAAAAAAACTAGCGTATGCAAATGGCGGCAGCTACAGTGGCCGCCATTTGCGTTCCCTATTTTTTGCCGTTCTATCCTACGTAAATATTTACGTAGGCTATTACAGCAAAAAAAAGGGAAACGCAAATAGCGTAGTGGGCTATTTATGTAAATATTTACGTAGGCTAGAAGGGCAGGGGAAAAAGGAATGCAAATAGCGCCTACTACGCTATTTGCATTCCCCTTTTTTTCGCCGTAATTGTTGTTGTTGTTCAGTTGTTCAGTCGTGTCCGACTCTTTGTGACCCCATGGACCATAGCACACCAGGCCTTCCTGTCCTGCACTCTCTCCCGGAGCATGCTCAAGTCCATATTCATTGCATCGGTGATGCTATCTAGCCATCTCATCCTCTGCCATCCCCTTCTCCTTTTGCCTTCAGTCTTTCCCAGCATCAGGGTCTTTTCCAGAGAGTTTTCTCTTCACATTAGGTGGCCAAAATAGTTGAGCTTCAGCTTCAGTATCTGTCCTTCCAATGAGCACTCAGGGTTGATTTCCTTTAGGATGGACTGATTTGACCTCCTTGCAGTCCAGGGGACTCGTAAGAGTCTTCTCCAGCACCACAGTTCGAAAGCATCAATTCTTCAGCGCTCAGCCTTCCTTATAGTCCAGCTCTCACAGCCATACGTTGCTACTGGGAAAACCATAGCTTTGATTATACGGACCTTTGTCGGCAAGGTGATGTCTCTGCTTCTTACTATGCTGTCTAGGTTTGCCATAGCTTTCCTCCCAAGGAGCAAGCGTCTTTTAATTTCATGGCTACAGTCACCGTCTGCGGTGATCTTGGAGCCCAAGAAAATAAAATCTGTCACTGCTTCCTTTTCTTCCCCTTCCATATGCCAGGAAGTGATGGGGCCAGATGCCATGATCTTCGTTTTATTAATGTTGAGTTTCAAACCAGCTTTTGCTGCACTCTCCTCTTTCACCCTCAACAAGAGGCTCTTTAGATCCTCTTCGCTTTCTGCCATTAGGGTGGTATCATCTGCATATCTGCGGTTGTTGAGAATTCTCCCAGCAATCTTAATTCCGACCTGTAATTCATCCAACCCGACGTTTCTCATGATGTACTCTGCATATAAGTTAAATAAGCAGGGTGACAATATGCAGCCTTGTCGTACTCCTTTCCCAATTTTGAACCAATCGGTTGTTCCATGTCTGGTTCTTACTGTTGCTTCTTGACCCCCGTACAGGTTTCTCAGGAGACAGGTAAGGTGGTCTGGTACCCCCATCTCTTTCAGAATTTGCCACAGTTTGTTGTGATCCACACAATCAAAGGCTTTAGCGTAGTCAATGAAGCAGAAATAGACGTTTTTCTCAAATTCTCTGGCTTTCTCCATGATCCAATGAAAGTTGGCGATTTGATCTCTAGTTCCTCTGCCTCTTTGAAACCCCGCTTGTACTTCCAGTAATTCTCGGTTCGCATACTGCTGAAGCCTGGCTTGTAGGATTTTGAGCATCACCTTGCTGGCATGTGAAATGAGCGCAATTGTAGGGTAGTTTGAACACTCTTTGGCATTGCCTTTCTTTGGAATTGGAATGTAAACTGACCTTTTCCAGTCTTGTGGCCACTGTTGAGTGTTCCAAATTTGTTGGCATATTGAGTGCAGCACTTTAACAGCATCATCTTTTAGAATTTTAAATAGCTCAGCTGGAATACTGTCATCTCCACTAGCTTTGTTGTTAGTAATGCTTGCTAAGGCCCACTTGACTTCACTCTCGAGGATGTCCGGCTCAAGTTCAGTGACCGCACTATCATGGCTATCAGGGACATTCAGATCTTTCCTGTATAGTTCTTCTGTGTCTTCTTTCCACCTCTTTTTAATCTCATCTGCTTCTGTTAGGTCCCTGCCTTCTTTGTCCTTTATCATGCCCGTCTTTGCACAAAACGTTCCCTTGAGATCTCCAATTTTCTTGAAGAGATCTCTAGTCTTTCCCATTCTATTGTTTTGCTCGATTTCTTTGCATTGTTCATTTAAGAAGGCCTTCTTGTCTCTCCTTGCTATTCTCTGGAACTCTGCATTCAGCTGGATATATCTTCCCCTTTCTCCCTTGCTTTTCGCTTCCCTTTGCTTTCTTGCATTTCTTTTTCTTTGGGATGGATTTAGGGATGGCGGAGAATTTCTCCCCGAAACTTCGGGGGGCCGAGCGCCAACGTGTTCAGCCCCCTGAACAAGTTTCGGGGAGAAATCCTCCGCACCCCCCCCCGCACCCCGCACCCCCCCCCCCGGGACGGGACTTACCTTCCCTGAATGTCCCTCCCGGCGGCGGGTCCGGCTGGCGGTTCGTCCGGTGTTCGAGCGGGGCAGGAGCGGCAGCCGGTCTTTCGATGATTCACGTAGCCTATCACGGCTAGATTTGCAAAGTCAGCCATGATAGGCTACGTGAATCGTCACGTAGCCTATCACGGGTGACTTTAAAAAAAAAAAAAAAAAGTGTGTACGGATAATGGCGGCCCCAATAGGGAGCCGCCATTCCCGTTCCTTATTTCGTCGCTGTAGTCTACGTAAATGTTTACGTAGACTACAGTGAAAATAAGGGCAACGCTATTTGCGTTGCCCTTATTTTCGCCGTAGTCTACGTAAACATTTACGTAGACTACACCAACTAAATAAGGAACGCGAATGGTGGCTCCCTATGGGGGCCGCCATTCGCGTACGCACTTTTTTTTTTTTAAGTCACCCGTGATAGGCTACGTGACGATTCACGTAGCCTATCACGGCTGACTTTGCAGATCTAGCCATGATAGGCTACGTGAATCGTCACGTAGCCTATCAGGGGACTTTTTTTTTTTTTTTTACTTTCGTGTTCGCGGCCGGGCGAGGCGGGAAGCCTCCTCCCCGGCCTGAATTTCGGCCGGGCGAGGCGGGAAGCCTCCCCCCTGGCCTGAATTTCGGCCGGGCGAGGCGGGAAGCCTCCCCCCCCGGCCTGAACTTCGCGGGGGGAGCAGCGAAGCGCTCCCCCCCACTGCAAACAAGCTGCGAGAAAGGTAAGTGACTTTCGTCCACCCCTAGATGGATTGAGTTGCTGCCTCCTGAACAATGTTATGGACCTCTGTCCATAGTTCCTCAGGCACTCTGTCTATCAGGTCTAATCCCTGAAATCTATTCGTCACCTCCACTGTATATTCATAAGGGATATGATTGAGGTCATACCTGAATGGTTTAGTGGTTTTCCCGACGTTCTTCAATTTAAGCCGAAATTTTGCAATAAGAAGTTCATGATCTGAGCCACAGTCAGCTCCAGGTCTTGTTTTGACTGACTGTATGGAGCTTCTCCATCTTTGGCTGCAAAGGACATAATCAATCTGATTTCGATACTGACCATCTGGTGATGTCCATGTGTAGAGTTGCTTCTTGTGCTGTTGGAAAAGAATGTTTGCTATGATCAGCGTGTTCTCTTGGCAAAACTCTATTAGCCTTTGTCCTGCTTCATTTTGTACACCAAGGCCATGCTTGCCTGTTATCCCGGTGATTTCTTGATTTCCTACTTTAGCATTCCAATCCCCTATGATGAAGAGGACATCTTTTTTTGGTGTTAGTTCTAGAAGGTGTTGTAGGTCTTCATAGAACCGATCAACCTCAGCTTCTTCGGCATCAGTGGTTGGGGCATAGACTTGAATTACTGTGATGTTGAATGGTTTGCCTTGGATTCGTACTGAGATCATTCTATCGTTTTTAAGATGGTACCCCAGTACTGCTTTTCCCACCCTTTTGTTGACTATGAGTGCTACTCCATTTCTTGTAAGGGATTCTTGCCCACAGTAGTAGATATGATGGTCACCTGAATTAAATTTCCCCATGCTTGTCCATTTTAGTTTGCTGATTCCCAAGATGTCCATGTTCAATCTTGCCATCTCATGTTTGACCACCTCCAGCTTACCTTGATTCATTGATCTGACATTCCAGGTTCCTAAACAATATTGTTCTTTACAGCATCGGATTTTCTTTTCACCACCAGTAGGGATGACGGAGAATTTCTCCCCGAAACTTCGGGGGGCCGAGCGCCAACGTGTTCGGCCCCCCGAACAAGTTTCGGGGAGAAATCCTCCGCACCCGCCCCGCCCCCCGCACCCCCCCCCCGGGACGGGACTTACCTTCCCTGAATGTCCCTCCCGGCGGCGGGTCCGGCTGGCGGTTCGTCCGGTGTTCGAGCAGGGCGGGAGCGGCAGCCGCCAATGCAATAAAAGAAAAAAAAAAAAGTCCCCTGATAGGCTACGTGACGATTCACGTAGCCTATCACGGCTAGATTTGCAAAGTCAGCCGTGATAGGCTACGTGAATCGTCACGTAGCCTATCACGGGTGACTTTAAAAAAAAAAAAAGTGTGTACGGATAATGGCGGCCCCCATAGGGAGCCGCCAATCCCGTTCCTTATTTGGTCGCTGTAGTCTACGTAAATGTTTACGTAGACTACGGTGAAAATAAGGGCAACGCTATTTGCGTTGCCCTTATTTTCACCGTAGTCTACGTAAACATTTACGTAGACTACAGCAACTAAATAAGGAACGAGAATGGCGGCTCCCTATGTGGGCCGCCATTCGCGTACGCGCTTTTTTTTTTTTTTAAAGTCACCCGTGATAGGCTACGTGATGATTCACGTAGCCTATCACGGCTGACTTTGCAGATCTAGCCATGATAGGCTACGTGAATCGTCATGTAGCCTATCAGGGGACTTTTTTTTTTTTTTTTTTACTTTCGTGTTCGAGGCCAAGCGAGGCAGCAAGCCTCCTCCCCGGCCTGAATTTCGGCCGGGCGAGGCGGGAAGCCTCCCCCCCGGCCTGAATTTCGCGCGGGGAGCAGCGAAGCGCTCCCCCCCACCGCGAACAAGCTGCGAGAAAAGGTAAGTGACTTTCGTCCACCCCTAACCACCAGACACATCCACAGCTGAATGTCCTTTCGGCTTTGGCCCACCCACTTCACTCTTTCTGGCACTACTTGGAAATACCCTCTGCTCTTCCCCAGTAGTATATTGGACATCTTCCGACCTGAGGGGCTCATCTTCCGGCATCATCTCTTTTAGCTTTGTGATACATTCCACAGGGTTTTCTTGGCAAGAATACTGGAGTGGGTTGCCATTTCCTTCTCCAGTGGACCACATTTTGTCAGAACTCTCTGCCATGACCTGTCCATCTTGGGTGGCCCTGCATGGCATAGCTTATGGCTTCACTGAGTTACGCAAGCCCCTTCACCACAACAAGGCAGTGATCCATGAAGGGGTTCACTGTAATAGCCTACGTAAATATTTACATAGGCTAAAATGGTGAAAAATAGGGAACGCAAATGGCAGCTGCCATAGCCGCTGCCATTTGCGTACACCATTTGGGGGGGTTTGCCATGATAGGCTACGTAAATACTTACGTAGCCTATCATGGCAGCCTGGCTGGACGCAAATGGCGGCCGCTACAGCAGCCACCATTTGAGTCCACAGCAGCCCGTTCGTGGCTGGAAATCCAGCTGCGGACGGCCCTGGCCAGCTGCTCCATGGAGCCGACGCGGAGCGGAGCCGGCCAGGCAGGATTCTGGGGGTGAGGACCGGATTGCCTCCCCCCCATCGAGGATTCCGGGGGGAGGGACAGAGTGCCTCTCCCCCCACCACAAAAAATTCCGCAAAAAGGTAAATGATTTTCGTACATCCAGAGGCCTTCACATGGCAAATCTTAAGGTGGAACCGGGAAAAAAAAAGTGACCACCTAATCCACCGCTGGTTTAAGGTATGGGCTGTCTGAAGATGTTTCAGGTTGCGATGGTCGGTTCTAACTTCGACTGGGTGCTGTGTCCCCTCCTTGACTTGATGGCCAACAGTTCCTTCTCCCAGATGGTATAATTCTTCTCAGACATGTTCATCTTCCTGGAGTGGTAGGCACAGGGTTGCAAACCGCAGCCCGCCCAATCTGGCTGAAAAAGCACCACCCCCACCGCAAAGTCAGAGGCATCAGTTTGCACTACAAAAGGCTTCCTTGGGTCGGGATGTAACAGGATCATCTCAGAACTAAAAAGCTTCTTAAGTTCCTCAAAAGCCTGTTGGGCAGATGCCGTCCAATGAAAAGGAGATTTCCTGCCCTTAAGGAGGTCCGTGAGAGGAAATGTCAGCTGAGCAAAGCTGGGCAGGAACTTTCTGTAAAAATTTGCAAACCCCAGAAAACATTGCAAGTCCTTCTTGGTGGATGGAGCCTGCCAGGAGAGGACAGTCTGGACCTTTGCAGGATCCATCCTGATACCGTCAGCTGAGATAATGTAGCCAAGAAAGTCCAAAGAGGTTAGGTCAAACGCACATTTCTCCAGCTGAGAAACATTCTCACATGCACATTCTCCAGATGGTGCTCGCGGAGGCGCTGGAGGACGACGGAGACATGGTGCTGATGGGCGTGGGGGTCCTCAGAAAATATAAGTAAATCATTGAGATACACAGTGAGGAAAGTGTCCAAATAGTCCTGGAAGATGGCATTCATAAAATGTGAAAACGTGGGGGGGGGGGCACAGGCGAGCCCAAATGGCATCACTAAGTATTCATACGCTCCATACCGGGTGCCAAAACAGGTCTTCCACTCATCCCCCTCCCGGATGCGAATCAGATTGTAGGTGCCACACAGGTCCAACTTTGTGAAAATCTTGGCTCGCCCCAGGCGCTCCAGCATCTCCGGTATGAGGGGGAGGAGGTACTTGTCAGGGATCAAGATCAAATTCAATGCTCTGAAATCATGCACTGTATGGAGTTCTCCTGATTTTTTGGACACAAACATGGTAGGGGCGCAGGCGGTGGAGGAGAAGGGGCGAATGAAGCCACGTCTGAGGTTTGTGTCCAAAAACTCCCACAGAGCTCGAAGTTCCGGCTCGGACATTGAATACAGCCGGCCAGGAATGACCGGTTAATGGTCATTAACCTCAGGAATAACCCCAGGAATGAGGTTAATGGCACAGTCAAAAGGGCAGCCGGGGGGGGGGGGAAGCTGGTTGGCCTCCTTCTTGTCAAAAACATCCCGAAAAGCTGCATACTTCTCTGGGAGGATCACGGTAGCTGAAGAACTGCCAGAAGCAGATGAGGAGGGGGAGGAAAGGGTTAAGGCCTGGGCTGGGACTGGCACCTCGGTCGGGAGGCAATGCTCCTGGCAGTAGGGAGACGCAAACTCCACTTGCTGAAGCCCCCAAGAAATCTGAGGATTATGCTTAGAGAGCCAGGAAACACCCAGCACGATAGGGTATTGGGGAACCTTGGCCAAGTGAAACTGAATCTGCTCAACGTGGGACTGGGCGTGCAGAGTGAGCGGAGCTGTAATCCGGGTCACCACACCCGAAGAAAGAGGACACCCATCGATGGTCTCCACTGCCAAGGGGGCAGGAAAAGGCAGGGTAGGAATCTTGTGGAAGAGAGCCAACATTTCATCCATGAAACCGGTCGTAGCCCCAGAGTCCACTAAAGCTAGGGCCTCCACCCCACCCCACTGGGAGGAGTGGAGGTGAACATGCAATAGCAGATGGGAGGGTGGGGGGGTTGTGGAAGGCACCCACCTGGTGGGGAACTGACCCCTCACACTGGAGACCCCCAATAGGCTTGGGGGGCAGCCTAGTCAGGCCTGGGTATGAGGAGGAGGAGGAAGGAGAGGAGGGGGAGGCAGTGGGACTGCGGGTCTAGCATGGCAGGTTTTGGAGAAATGTCCCAGCTTTCCACACTGAAAGCATCGGAGCTCTGCACGCTGCTGCTCTAGCTCCTCCAGAGGCAGTGGGGCTCAGGTAGCTCCCAGCTGCATCAGGGTCCCCTCCGCCCCCACCACAGGGGCAGGGGGTGGGGGACGGGCCAGGAAATGGGGAATGGGAGGAGGAAAATCTCAGCCCCCATCACCCCGCCGGGTCTGCCGGCGCCCCTCCAGCTGACTATCTATCTGGAGGCAGGTCTGGATGAAGTCCTCCAAAGTAGGCGGGCTAGGCGTGTGCGCCAACAAGTCATCCAAGGTCTCATTGTTCAAACTGTCCAAAAACTGAGCCACCAGCGCAGCATCATTCCACTGTAAATCCTGCATCAGCAAGCGAAAAGTTGTCGCGTAGCTGGAAACTGAGTCCTTGCCCTGCCTGAGGCAGCGAATCTCCCGAGAAGCCATCTGCATGCGCAGGGGGTCACCAAAAAATCTGGCCATCGCTGTCATGAAACCTTGATAGTCCCCGAGCAGGGGGTCATTAGCGAGAAGAAGTCATTAGCGAGAAGAAGCTGCCACACCTGAAAGTAGGTTAATGATGAATCCCACACGAACCTGTTCCGTCAGGAAATCCTCAGGTCGAAGGTGCATGTACAGCTCCGATTGGGCCCGGAAAATCTGAAAAAGTCCTTTCTCCCCAGAAAACTTCTCTGGCAAAGCCACCGGGCACTTGCGGCGGGGGGGTGGGTATCGGAGGTGGCGGGGGTTGAACTGCAGCTTGCAGATTCTGTACGGCAGTCGTCAGTTGAGCCACTTGATCATGGAGGATCTGGTTCTCTTGTGCCAGAGCTTGCACTGCCGGGTCCCTGGCACCCTCCATTCGGCAGGAGGAGAAGAGAGAGAGAGAGAAAAAAAGGAGGAACGGGGATAAAGCTGTCAGGAGCGCCCTAGCTGCCTCTTACAGTCTACTCCAATAGCCAACTCCGGACACAGAAAAAAGGATTCTTTTCAAGGCTTTAATCCTTTTACAACTTAATGACTCTTTCAGATTCTAATCACCAGCGACTAAGCAAGGAACAGCACTGGGGAAAGATAGCAGAGTAGCCTAAGCTCCAGGTTACGTAGTTGGTCCCCGTTTGAAGGAGAATCACGGGAAGACCCTGAACTTATGGGCTAGGGAGAGGTCCGTCCTCTTTCCCTTGGGACCTCGGGACACGACCGTTGCTTGCGCGCCAAACGAGCGCTACGCCTCCTTTCTGCGCCCTCCATCTGTCATTGCTCCCTGCGTCGGCATCGAGCATCCAGCAAGCCCCCCTCCCACACTCTCTTGCTGCCAGGGTCACTGTCTCTCCAAGGAATGCCAGCAGGAAGAATCTCTGCCAGCTGCTGTGCCTGTGAGAGATGAGCACGCTCCTCTCCCACAGATTGCTGTTCCTCCTCAGAATCAGAACTGCTCTGGGGTTCTATTGGCTCAGTTCCCACCCTGACAGGTGTTTTCTCCCACTGTGTTGAATGAGGCTTGCCCTCTCAGTGACCAGAGAAGTAACAGAGAAGCCCCTCAATTGACACGGCACATATCAAAGCCCTTAATTCCCTAATTGCGATTAAGCATGGTGTAGAGATCCTGTGCGTTAAAATGGGAACTGGTTTCCATCTCTTTCCCACAAGAAACTAGGGATGGCAGAGAATTCCTCCACGGATTCCAGTGAGGCCAGATTCTTTAGAATCCGGCCCTCCGGAATCCATGGCGGAATGGCCTCCTGCCCCCCCCCCACGGAATCCCCTAGGATGGAACTTACCTAGGGCAGATGCGGTGGATGCAGCGGTGGCAGCGGCGGTTCCGGTGGTGGCGGCAGCGCCTCCGGTGGCTGGTCTGGCCGGCCGTGGCTGGGCTGATGCGGCCACCATTGCCGTCCTTCTAGCTGTGATAGGCTATGTAAGAATTTACATAGCCTATCACGGCTAACTCCTAACCCCCCCCCCAAAAAAAACAGCGTACGCAAATGGCGGCAGCTATGGCAGCCGCCATTTGCGTTCCCTATTTTTCGCTGTTCTAGCCTACGTAAATATTTACGTAGGCAATTACGGCCAAAAAAAAGGGAACTGCAAATAGCGTAGTGGGCGCTATTTGCGTTCTTTTTTCCCCCGCCGTTTTATCCTACGTAAATATTTACTTAGGCTTTTACGGCGAAAAAGAAATGCAAATAGCACCTACTACACTATTTGTGGTTCCCTTTTTTTCGCTGTAATTGCCTGTGTAAATATTTATGTAGGATAAAATGGCGAAAAATAGGGAACGCAAATGGCGGCCGCTGTAGCTGCCGCCATTTCCGTACGCTAGGGGTTTTTTGGGGGGGTAGCCGTGATAGGCTACGTAAATACTTACATAGCCTATCATGTCTGCCTGGCTGCATGCAAATGGCAGCTGCTACGGCAGCCGCCATTTGCATCCGCAGCAGCCCATCCACGGCCGGAACTCCGGCTGCGGATGGCCCTGGCTGGCTGCTCTGTGGCCTGGCCGCGGAGCGGAGCTGGCCATCAAGGATCCCGGGGGGAGGACCGGATCGCCTCCCCCCCGTCGAGGGTTCTGGGTGGAGTGACAGCCATCAAGATCTCCCCCCCATCGAGATTCTGAGAAAAGATAAGTGAGTTTCATACATCCCTACAAGAAACCCATTAGTGTCTCCTCAGAAGTAACTTTCATTGCGGTCGATGAGGCTTGCCTTTGAATGCCCACATCTGAACTTACAGAGATTCCCCCTCAATTGAAATGGCACACTTTAAAGCCCAATTCCTTAAGTGCGATTAAGCAACCAAGTGGGATTATGAGGCTCCGATTCATTGCCTTAGGAAGAAAGTACTTCACAGCCTCCTTATAGATACCCTGTGGGTTACAATGGGGGCTGGTTTCTGTCTTTGTGTTTACTGCTGGCTTTTCCCCAACAAACCCATTACTGTCCTGTCAGAAGTAACTCCCATTGTGGTCAGTGAGGTCCTGTGGGTTAAAATGGGGGCTACTTTCCCTCTTTGTGTCCCCTCATTTCTCAGCACAAGCATGTGTGTCTACTCAGAAGTAACTCTCATTGTGCTCAATGAGGTTTACTCCTGAAATGCAGGTGCATCTGGACTTTCAGGGAAAAGGAGAAACGGGGGGAGAGGGGGAAGCCTCTCTCCACAGCAAAACTGATTCCTTTAAAAAAAATCTGGTACTCCTCCGTTAGCTTCTCCTTCTGTTGTCCTGGAAACACGGCTGAGGAGGCAGGAACATGGATGAGGTAATCAGACCCAACCCAGACCCCACTCAGACTCCACCCAGCCATCATGGAAATAATTCGATTAGAACTCAGTGGAAACAGCACAGAGCCCCAGGCTACAGCGATGATAAGCCGGGTCTTTAAGGACTGTGGAAACAGGAAAAGGAATAGATGCGATTGGGGAAACATCGCAACAAAGTTGCAAACAAAGTGAAGCCGATAGTGTGGAAACACACCCCATGTCTCTCCATTAGCCAGTATCCTAACTAATTAAATGCAATATAGGTAACATGCTTAAGAAGATTTTAAAAAATAACCAGGAAGGTAAAATTTTAAATAAAATCCTCTTGCAGTAGCATAAAGGATGTTACAGCATTAGTGCAGGTCTAAAAAAACACTGTTCTTTTGTTTTTCTGTGATTTTCCCTCATAGTGCAAATTTTAATAGGCCCCAGGGATGCAGTTCCTGTCCAAGCTTCCTATCATCCTGTGCCCAGATTCCACAAGGACTGAGTGCTGCTGCCTGATCCATTTGATCTGCTAGATGTTACTCCATAGTTTATCTCTCAAAGCAGGCAGCCTCTTTCAGACAAGAGCCATTCGCCTTGTCAGTCCTTTTCCCATAAGAGGCCCTGAGAAGATGTGGTCGAATTGGGAAGCCTGCAGAAGAACAAGGATTTCCAGGAGGGGAAGACTTGTTCAGGGAGGGTTAGTGGCTTGTGCTAGCCCATTAAGAGTCAGGCGGTCTTCCCCACAAGGCTTTGAATCTACTGCCAAAGTGTACTGTTCAGCCTGGATTTTTTTTAGAGACTAGGTGTTGTGTTTTCTTCCCTGCTGGATTCCAGCCTTCTCTTAGCTTGCATTTCAAACCTCAAATGTAGCAATTTGGAGAACCTCAGACATTTCTGCCAAGGTTTTCTGTGGGAAAAGCATCTTCATTCCCTTCTTAGGAGATGAATTTGGAATCTTGGTAACCTACTGTCTGTTGGATATCGCTGAGGGAGGTTCTGGTTTGGGTGTACTCTGGTCATTGTCTTGTCCACCTTTGAGGTTTTGCCTCTTTTGTTTCTTGGATTGGTTCCTCCCTGTCTTTGTTTCTACATTGTAACCATCCTCTAACTCTGTCATAGACAGAAGCCCTGGGTAGTATTTTTATGCAAACAAACCCTTCAGGAGTAATTGTATGAATACGCTTGAAGGAGAAGTACATTTTCCTTTTCCTTCCTCACTTTAATTCCTCTGTCAGGGTAGAGATAGTTGAATATGCACTATGTGGTCACTGCAAACAAGCATCCCACATGGTGAACCAGCCATATGGGGAACCAATTGTTTGTCAGTTCCAACTACATAGTGAGCACGCTATATCTCCTATTCTTTTTCTGGCTGTGTGTGTGGTAACACTCAAAGTCAGCTCACTTCATAGCTAGCTAGTGTGGTTAGAGCTATTCCTGGGGCATTTTGAGGTGGTAGACGCTTGGGATAGAGAAAAGTACTCTTTATCAACAAAAGTATTCCGTGGAATATCATCTGTAAGTCCTTGTGGTTAGATCAGGCGTGATGTGGGAGAACTGTGATCAAATTACCAGATCTCTTATCTATTCAAAAAGAAAGAATTGCTTCTCAGTGTATTGAGGTGCTTTAGCATATCCTGTTGTCACAGACATGACTCCCCTCCCTTGATAGAATTGTGCCATGTTTCACTTCATCTCTGGCAAGGATCCTAAGCCAGGACAGGGGGAAGAAAATGTGGCTCATAGGTATGTACACAGACAAAAACCCTGCTTTTCTTCCATTGATGCCAACTAAGGATGGTGATTACAAGTGACAAGATACCCTACAACTGTGCTAAGAAACCTCTTTCCTAACTTTAGACCACTAATAGAAACGTCCTGATTTCCAAACTAAATTTGTTAATGTTCAGTTTATAGCCTTTAGTTCTTGTTATTATCAGCCTAAATAACTTCCATATCAGTTTTCTATATGCAGAAGGCCCCAGAACTTGCGTAACAAGGCCGGGAAAGTGTTTGGCATGAGACCTTGGAAAGCTATAGACATATAAATCTTAACGACTTCAATGATAAAATATGCGTGAATGAATTGACTTAGGGTGCAATCCTATGCCTATTTAGATAGGGGGGGAAAGTTCTACAACTCCCAGCATGCCACAGCCAGTCATGCTGGCTTGGCTGGAGGATGCTAGGAGCTGTAGGATTTTTTTTGCCAGCAAAGCACCAAATTCATGTTTATCAATCTCTGTTTGTAACAACAAGGCTTATATTTGATGTTGCCTTCCCAGGTGGCAGTTTACTGTGCTGCCTCCATCCTGAAAAGCAGAGGCATGCACTCAGATTTCATGTACAATTATCACTTCAGAAAGTATTGGGAGTTGAATTTGTACAGTCTGTCTGTTCAGCCTTCCCACTTGACAAATAAATAACTTTGTTGTTCAACTGCGGATGGAACAAGTCCAGGTCCATTCCATTACCTCATTTTCCCCCTTAAGCCCTGTCATGAACATTGTATGAACCTCTCAGTTAATGCAAGATTGGTACTTTTAAATTTGAGCATGTGATTTGCATTCACTGTTACACAAAATGCCCATATTCTGGCATAGTAAACTTACTATTACGTAGATCATTCCAATGTTGGTAGTATGCTCTCTCTTAACACCTTCATCTGAGTAACAGTATTCAATAAAATACTAATATCCTGATTCATCAACTGCATATGGATCATCTGTGACATGAGTTAGGTAAAGAAAAGAAAAGAAAAGAAAAGAAAAGAAAAAACTTCCCACAACAAAGTAAAGCCTATGGAAATGGGAAGAAGAAGCCACAAATCATACAGTAGCCTTTTCTTGCAGTTACTTTTCCGTTGATCTTTGGTCTTTGGTTTTTGGGAAGTTAAGTTCCTAGCCGTCATGTTAAGAGACTACAAAAATACTGCCTTTGAATAATCTGGTATTAATTAAATCAGTAATATCAGTAGCACATTTAGAGTGTGAAATACTTTATACTATTCACCTCATTTATTTCCACCATAAGCACATGAGATGGCTTGTTACTTTTCTTACTTTCCAAACAGAGAACAGGTTAAAATATAAAAGTTCATGAATGAACTGAAATTTAAATCCAGGCCCCACCCCCAGCTCATAATATTGCTATTAGCTCAGATAGGTGATGAGTCTGCATATATAAAAAACATGTAAAAAACCCCCAAATTCTTAATCCTTTAAAATCTAATAGGTTATTCCAGTAATATTATGAGGCTTTCTTTGTTATTTCTGAATGATTTAAAATGAATTATTTAAATTAGCAGTACTGCCATTTTATTGCAGTGGCTGGAAGTGGGAACCTGCTGACGCCTCCTTCTAAAGGCAAAGGTGGTAGGAGCTATTCTATATTTCTTCCTTAACTGCTAAGAAAATGGTGGTGGTGGGCTCTATCCTATGCTATCTTCTTTCTTCTCTCTAGATACTTGAACTGAACAAACGCATGTCACCTACCGAACACATGCTGAACCGTCTTGAGGAAAAGATCCTGGTTCACTCAGAAGAGGTAAAGTGTGGAATGGAGACCTTTTCCACAGATAGACAAGAGCACTTCTGGGGCATTCAGTCCTCACGCAATTAGAATCATGTGAGAGGGAGAACGGGACTGTGCTTGCTGGCCATGTCCCCTCCATCCCATTACCATTGCCCAGTCTTGCCACCTGCGTTGAAAGAAAAGGTTTGGAGCGGGGAGCTGACTGCACCCCTCTCAGGCTCCTCATGCAATCCAGAACCCTGGCAAGGTCACCCGGTGGACCCTTGTCTGAGGTGAGCTTGGCCGGCACTGTGGCCTTTCCTGTAGTGCTGTCTGTCTCATGGCACTACCTCCCTTCGGAAGTTCAACAGGGCCGCAGAAAATTGGTATTTGTGACTTCATTGGAAATATATGACTACTGTGATGTTTATTATAATATGCTGCTTTTCTTTTTTAATGTATGGTTTTTACTGTTGCAGTTGAATATTGTATTAATGTTATAAGTTGTAAGCCTCTCCGAGGGCTTTTTAAAGCTGTATACCAAGTAAAATATAAATAAATTACTCTTTTGAAGGACATTAAAGTGAAATGTGCCTGTGCTTTTTTTATATGGGGCATTTTCACATTTGACACATCCTATGTGTCATCTGGCAGCTGCTTCCCCTGCTTCGCCTCAAAAGTGTCTTTGAGTGTGTCATGTACAGAATCAATGTGCAGATGTGAGCATTGTTAATGTGTGGCTTAGAAAACAGAAGAGAATGAACGTTCTAGTCAATGAAGATTTTATGTACCTACTACAGATGCAGAAAATGCAAAATAACAACACCATTTTAGGGCACAATCCTATGGGGATGGGCGGCTGCCTCTAAACTTGGAGGCAACCGCCTATCCAATGCAGGGCAGGAGAAGCACAGAGGGGATCATCCCCTCCATGCTTCAGCTGCCTTGCATTTGTGGCTAGACAGCCGATTTCGACAGTCTAGCCACGGGAAGGCAGAGCGGGGGAAGCGGCTGCCGGATGACACATAGGATGTGTCACGGTGGCAGTTCCACCTTCCCCGCCCCGGAATGCCCCCCCAAATGCTCCATTTTTGCTGCTCTGTGCTCCTCTTCTGAGCGCGGAGCGCAGGGCCATTCCGAGCTGGTTGTGAGGCAGCGCGGGGGGTGGGGGGAGGTCGGGTCTCCAGGAACCGATCTCGGAGCACGGGCTCTGAGGTTAGTTCCCGGAAACCAACCTATCCTATGGACGTCTAGCCAATGACTAACGGCCATAGGATTGGTCCCTCCGTGTTGTATGTTGCCCTTTGGTTGTATTATCAGTAGAGATGTACAAAACACTTACCTGGTTTTGTCCAGGGACATCCGCGGTGGGGGGGAGGCGCTCCATCCCTTCCCCTGAAATTCGGCTCTGCTGGAGCCACTGCTGGAGCCAAAGCCGCAGCTGGAGCCGCTGCCAGGTAGGCTCCGTTCCGGGGGGCTTTCGCAGGGTGGTGGGGCGGGTTGCTCCATTCCGCCATGGATTCCAGGGGGCCGAATTCACTGGAATTCGGCCCCCCTGGGTTCCGTGGTGGAATTCTCTAACATCCCTAATTATCAGGCTTGTTTTTAATATAGGCAGAAAACTGAATTGTAATTTAAGGAATTATTTAAGGGTAATGTTTTTCTTTCACTATGAAATCTCTGAATTTCTGATGTAAAGGTAATGTTTTCCTTTTGCTATGGAATATCCACAGTGAAAGCCAGTTATATCAGAAAGACATAATCATGTGGATTTTACAAGAGATCTTTCTAGGGTGCAAGTGGACAAGAAACTGGTTTGTTTCTCACAGATTTTTACTATAAATCCCACATGGATTTTGTATCCCAACATATTATTGCTCTGCAGTCAGAATCTGTCCTAAGTCATTAGCTGCTGCCCCAAGTCAGGGTAAGGGTGTAAGAGAAATTCCACTAGAATTTCCACTAGAATCTGTACATACCATACAATTAATAACAAGCAGTCATTTATATCCCATAATACAACTTCATGTAGTACCAGTGTTAGCAGAATTAACTAGCAATAATTCTGGTACCATCACAATTGACCATACCACTAATACGTGTTTTTCTAAAGATCAGCATTGCACAGTCTCACAGACTTATCTTTGGAAATAAATCCCAACCCATCCTAGACAAATCACTCACCCAATTTCATGATTTTTTCATAGAATCCCTGTTTCTAGCCAGCCCTAGAAGGCACCCACTGAAGTATTCGAACAGTTTGGTAAAGCAAACCAGTTCATACAGCTGAGTATTTCTTGCTTTTATTCTTCTAGCCTTTGGCTCCTGAGTCTCAAACTGATCCTAGCATAGAAGAGAAGGAACTGAAGAGAAAACTAGAAGCGCTGGCAAGTAACATCAGTGACAAAGCAGTTTCATCTGAAGAAGAAGAAGAGGGAAAGAAGAATGAAGAGTCCAAACCAGAAATGAGCTCATCCAGTGATGACCTGCCTACTGATGCTAAGAAGGTATTGTCTTCCCTTGCATTCTGCCTTCCTTTCCTTCTGTTCATTACATCTTACAGAAAGTCAATTTGTGCATCTGAGTTTGCCTGCTTTATGGTGTAAATAACTCGCTTTGCCTGTTGCAAGTCTTAGGGTGAACACTTGCAGGCAGGCAGTGATAATAATCATTGGTGACATTGTCCATATGATTGCATACAATGGTACAGCGAAGTTGGTGTATGGAAATCAAAATCACCATGTGGATAATATGGCTGTGAGAATCTACCCTTATGTTCTATTAATACATCATGCTTTGGGTCAAACAAGATGTAACATTGGAGATCAAATCCACCACTGTGTCTTTTGTACAGTTTCATAGCAGCCATGGGGGCAGGGGAAGGAGCAGGTCCGTGGCACTGGGCTATGTGTGTTAATCCTTTCCCCTGTGCTGTTTTCCCATGGCAAATTGCCATGCTGAAGTTTTTTGTCCTGACGGGGCAAACATACGGGTGCCATATAAGCTTTTCCTTGCAGGGCAAATAGCAGCTTTGAGGAGGAGCCTATTTTCATAATGGATGCAAAATAAGAGGAAGGTTTTAAACCAGAACCTCTGTCCCACAGGCCTAATCCAGCCCATGGAGGTTCTGCATCCAGCCAACAGAGTGTCCTTGGGTTCCTCCAGGGAGTGGGGCTATCTCAGATTGGAAATATCAATGGGGATGTGGGTGGCATGGGACTCGTCTGGCACCAGGAAGTGCGATCTTCCCAATGCAGGCAAAGTCCCTGGCTTTGCATGCCGCTCCAGAGGCTGATCCAGCACCAGCCAAGTCCCTCCCTGTGTGCTGAGAGGCACGGAACTCTGTGCCTTCGCCAGCATGGAGAAAAGCAAAATATGCAGGTGGGGAATAACTTCAGTGGGTATGGCCATGCCCACTGATGATGGTGAGTGTGGCCATGCCCACCAACGTCCTCCAGCCTGCAGAGCGCCCAGTGGGTGGCAATTCACCTACACACACACACACACACACAGACCACAACAACGTTCTTCCTCCCTGGTTTAAACACACATGCCCCAGGACTGCTGTCCAAGTCAGATCCAGGGCTTCCTATAGCTGCTACTAAACTTTGAAAAAAGGAGGAGGAGATCTGATAGCAGATCTCTCAGTGTCACATGTAGTTGCACCCTTAAGGCTGTTATCCTAATTATACGATAAAAATAAGTCCCATTTGAACCATGTAGAACTTCCTTCCCAATAAAGACTGGGTGCTTAATATAGAATCATAGAAGCATAGAGTTGGAAAGGGTGCTGGAGATCATCTAGTCCAAGGCTCAGTGCAGGTTCTGCACTGCAGGGTGCACCTACAGCCAGGGATGTGAGAACCCACCCCAGCTCGGGTTCTCCGGGTGCCCGTGGAAGCACAGCCCCTGGCCGTGCCCCCCCAGACCCACACTCGGGCTGCCCATGAGCTCAGTGAGTTGCCTGGACTCACCACGATCCCGTACGATGAGCACCCGTCATTTTCCTGCCTTTGTTGTCTGTGCAAAAAGGAAGTGTAAAAAAATGTGCATATTGAAGTATGTACCGTTTGGGGCCAGGAAAGCTTAGTATGTGCCATATTAGAGGCATTATACTTCTAATATAGCACACATTAAGCTTTCCTGGCCCCAAACTGCGCATATTTAAATATGCACATTTTTTAAAAACTCCCTTTTTGCACAGACAACAAAGGCAGGAAAATGGCAGGTACTCTGGACCGATTGCGTTGAGTCCGGGAGGATGTGAGCAAGGGGTGAGTGAGGACAGCGTTTCAGCAGGCGCAGTCTGTGGGTCGCAGGTGGGTGGGTGCCTGATGGACTCCTGGACCCATTCGGGTGCCCACGACATCCCTACCTACAGCATGAGCATCCCTGACAGATGGCCATCCAACCTTGGCTTAATACCTCCTGTGAAGGAGAACCCACCACCTTCTGAGTCAATCTGTTCCACTGCCAAACACCTCTCCTCATCCTGAGTTTCTCCTCATTCCTAGCTGAAATCTGCTTCCTTGCAATTTCTAGGGATGTACGAAAGGATGTACGAAAATGTCACCCTTTTCGAAGGGTGACATTTGTGGTGGGGGGGAAGCACTCCGTCCCTCCCCCCGAAATTCTGGCCAGGGGGAGGCGCTCTGTCCCTCCCCCCCGCAAGTTTGGCTGGCCGGCTCCGCTCTGCAGGGATTTAGAGATTCCGCTCTGCTTTCCTGTTTTAGCTGTCATAGGCTACGTAAGTATTTACGTAGCCTATCACAGAGAAAATGGGAACGCAAATGGCATAGGGGACGCCATTTGCGTCCCCGCTTTAGCCGTGATAGGCTACGTAAATATTTACGTAGCCTATCACAGGCTACCATAGGGATGCAAATGGCATCCCCTACTCAGGACGCCATTTGCGTCCACAGCAGCCCAGCAGCGGCTGGAGGCCCTGCTGCGGGTTGGCTTGGCCGGCAGCTCCGCAGCCTGGCCGCAGAGCAGAGCTGGCCGGGCAGGATTCCGGGGGAGGAGGAATGGGTCACCTCCCCCCCCATCGAGGATTTCGGGCAGAGGGATGGAGCGCCTCCCCCCCACTGCGGATGTCCCTGGACGAAACCAGGTAAGTGTTTCGTACATCACCAGCAGGTATATTATGTCCACAACATTCCCACAGTCCACAAGAGAGGTTACCTGATCAAAACATGAGATCAGATTCATCTGGCAGGATTTGTTCTTGTCAAATCCATGTTGGCTTCGAGTAATCACTGCATTGTTTTCAAAGTGCTTACAGATGGATTGCTTTATAATGTATGGATGTCAGAGAATTCCGCCACGGATCTCGGTGAGGCCGAATGCCAGTGCATTCGGCCCCACGAAATCTGTGGCAGAACGGCCTGCCCCCCCCACCGCCCCCACGGATCCCCCCCGGGACGAGACTTACCTGGGGCAGATGTTTCGGACGGCGGCAGCTGCGGCAGCAGTGGCTGGTCTTCCACCCGGCTGCCGCCGCCGCCATTTGCAGTCTTGTCTTGTAAAAACAACAACAACAACGTGATAGGCTACGTAAAGATTTATGTAGCCTATCATGGCTGGTTTTTTTTTAAAAAAAAACCACTTACGCAAATGGTGGCAGCTACGGCCGCCGTCATCTGCGTTCCTTATTTTTGGCAGTCTTAATCTACGTAAATATTTATGTAGACTATGACGGCGAAAATAAAGGGGAATGCAAATAGCATAGCGGGCGCTATTTGCGTCCCTTTTTCATTCGCCGTTTTAGCCTACGTAAATATTTACATAGGCTAAAACGGTGAATCAAAAAGGGATGCAAATAGCGCCTGCTACGCTATTTGCGTTCCCCTTTATTTTCGCCGTCATAGTCTACATAAATATTTATGTAGATTAAGACGGCCAAAAATAAGGAACGCAAATGGCGGCGGCTGTAGCTGCCGCCATTTGTGTACACGGGTGTTTTTTTTCCCAGAACCCTCCGCAGCCGGAAATCCGGCTGCAGACGGCTCTGGCCTGGGCGTGGCCAGATGCTCCGCGGAGCTGCTGCAGAGCACAGCCGGCCATCAAGGATTCTGGGTGGGAGGACCAGATCGCCTCCCCCCTGTCGAGGATTCCGGGGGGAGGGATGGAATGCCTCCCCCCCACCATGAACATAATCCGCGGAAAGGTAAGTGACTTTCGTACATCCCTATTATAATGTGCTCCAGAATTTTTCCAAGGATTAATGTCAGACTGACTGGTTTGTAGTTCCCAGGTTCCTCCTTTTAGCCCTTTTTGAAGATAGGGACAACATTAGCCCTCCTCCAGTCATCTGGCACTTCCCCCGTCCTCCATGATTTCTCAAAGAGAATAGGCAGCGGTTCTGAGAGTTCTTCCACCAGTTCCTTTATTACTCTAGGGTGCAGTTCATCTGGCCCTGGAGATTTGAACTCATTCAAAGTAATGAGGTGTTCCTTGACCATATGCCTATCGATCTCAAGCTGCAATCCTGACCCTTCAGCCTGTACTTTGCCTTTGCCAGTGGGGTCATAGACCCTCTTTCGGGAGAAGACTGAGCCAAAGTAGGAATTGAGCACTTCTGCCTTTTCTTTGTCGTCTGTTTTCATTTTGCCATCCTTAGATAGTAGTTGAACCACCATTCCTTTCCTCTAACTTTTACTGTGCACATATCTGAAGAAAGCCTTTTTGTTGCTTTTGGCATCCCTCGCTAGCCTCAGCTCTTTCGCAGCTTTAGCCTTCCTGATGCTATCCCTGCAATTCTGTGCTACCTGCCTGTACTCTTCCTTTGTTGCTTATCCTTCCTTCCACTTCCTATATGTGTTCTTTTTTGTTTTCAGGTCATTTCTAAGCTTTTTGTGAAGCCACATTGGCTTCTTCTGTTGTCTTCCACCTTTTCTTCTTGTTGGAATTGTTTGTGATTGTGCCTTGAGAATTTCCTTTTTTAAAAACTCCCACCCATCTTGGACTCCTTTTATCATGAGAGTTGCTTGCCATAGGACTTCCAACCCTACTATTCTATGATTCTATGATCACTGTTCTGAGTTTATTAAAATTGGCTTTTCTAAAATCCAGGGTACGCATTTGGCTACACTCGGCTTTTGCTTCCCTTAGAACCAAGAACTCAAGAACAACATGGTCGCTTTCCCCCAGAGTTCCTGTAACTGCTACTTTATCCACTAAGTCATCTCTGTTGGTTAGGATGAAGTCAAGGATAGCCAATCTTCTAGTTCCTTCCTCTACTTTCTGTAGGAGGAAATTATCAGCAACACAAGTCAAGTTCATGGTTTGCAGAATTTGTCTTCCAACAAATATTGGGGAAATTGTAGTCCCCCATTACTACTACATCATGCTTCCTTGAAACATTGGCTATTTGCTTTTCAAAGACTTCATGCTCATCTTCTCCTTGAATGGGTGGTCGGTAGTAGTCTCCAACCACCATGTTCCTTTTATTCTTTGCTCCACTTATGCAAATGGATATACCCAGATGCTCTTGATGGGGCTACCAAGCTCATCCTCTTGTATTTCTGTGCAGAGATAGGTATTTTTAACATATAGTGCAACTCCAACTCCCTTTCTGTTACTTTTTGAACAAGTTATATCCTTCAATTGCTGTATTCCAGTCAGGGGAGTCATCCCACCAAATTTCAGTTACACCTATCAAGTCATAATTTATTTCCCTCCTGTATTAAGAGTTCAAGTTCTTTCTGCTTGTTTCCCATACTCTGGGCATTAGTATATAGACATCAAAGACCATGTGCTTTATAGCCTGGTTTTCTTCCTACATGTTTCTGAAGATTATCATTGGATGCTGTTAGAGCTGTTCTCTCCGTTGCAGTGCATGAACCTTCATCTACTGTTACCCCCAACTTTACGTCTCCCACCCCTGTAGGATTCAGTTTAAAGCCCTCCTGATGAAGTTCTTCATGCTGTGGCCAAATACATTCTTCCCAGCCTTTGTGAGGTGTAACCCATCCTCTGTCAACAATCCATCTTCCAGGAAATATAGTCCATCATCCCAGAATCCAAATCTCTTCCACTGGCACCACCTTCATAGCCAGGCATTCACCCGAAGTATGTTTCTTTCCCTTTCTATCCCTCTTCTAACTACTGGAAGGATGGATGAGAAAACTATCTGGGCCCCAAAGTTCTTGAGTTTCCTTCCCAAAGCTTCAAAGTCTGATGTGATTTCTTCGTAGCTCCACTTGGCAGTATCATTTGTTCCCACATGGATGAGAAGGAAGGGATACCTGTCAGTGGGCTCTATGAGTGTAGGCAACCCTTCAGTCACATCTCTAATCCATCCTCCTGGGAGACAGCATACCTGGCGAGTCCATGGGCCTTCGCGACATACTTGGGTTTCAATCCCACGTAGCAAGGAGTCTCCCACTACTCCTACTCTTCTCTTCTTGTTGTTGTAGGCCTTATTGCCTCTGCTTGACTGTCCAGCCTCTTGCTCGCTCTCATGCAGGTTCCCCTGTAAGTCTTCATCTGCAGGCTGTCCTCCAGTCCCATCCTCAAGTACCTGGAAATGGTTCCATAGTTCCACTGCTTCCACTGGTGTAGAGTGGAAGTTCTTCTAGTTCTTCTGCTCCTAACTGTCACCCTTTTCCAAGGAGTATCTACTTCATTTTTCCTCATCTCAGCATTTTCCTCTCCTGCCTCAGCTTGCTGTTGCTCTTCTAGATTCTGTTCTTCACTTTGCTGCTGTAGTTCCACTGTTCTATCCAAGAACTCTTCGTGTTCTCTTATTCCCTGGGGGGGTCGACACTCGCCGCTCCAGTCCTCTTACTTTTTCTTCCAGCAGCGTGATCAACTTGCACTTGTTGCACGTATAGGCCATGTTGATCTCAGGCAAGAAAACGAACATTGCACAGACCTTGCAGGTCACCACCGCTGGAAAGTCTTTTCCTTCCATAGTCTCTATTCCCTTTTTGTTTCTAGCTTTCTGATTGTACTGGAATAGCCTGTGCTTTGTCCTCTATTCACGGGGGGGTTAAAAACACAAAGTGAGTCCCACACTTTGCCTTTGCCTCCTCTGCAACTCCCCTGGCCAACTCCTGTTTGCTCTCCCTGTTCGCTCCCTCTGATCTCTTGCTCTCTGCGAGCTTGCTTTCTTGTATAGCCCCTAGACCAGCTGGAGCAGCTTCCTCTGCTCTGCTCAGCTATGAGACAGGAAACAGACTGTCTAGATCAATAGAGATCAACAGACCCTCTAGATCAACAGAGAACAATTCTGCTCCATCTTCTTCATGACAGCTGTTCAGGTCTTGTCTCTCCTTAATCTTCTCTTCTCCAGGCCAAACATACCCAGCTCTTTCAACTGTTCCTCATGGACTTCATTTCCAGACCCCTCACCATCCTGGTTGCTCTTCTCTGGACATGCTCCGGTTTGTCAATGTCCTTCTTAAAATGTGGTGCCCAGAACTGGGCACAGTACTCCAAATGCAGCCTGACCAACGCAGAACATTATTTATTTATGAATGAATGAATGAATGAATGAATGACATTTATTACCCGCTTTTCATTATTAAATAATTACAAAATAATCCCAAAGCACAGTAGCACTGAACTGTTCCTTCCCATGACCTGGATACTATACTTCTTCTTAGTGAAGGGAGAACCAGGGATGCTTGAGCTCTCTGACATTCTCCAAACTTTACTTCAAAGCCTGGTGTGGCTTGCCCCCATTCTCATTTGGTGCCTGTTTTCAGTTTGTTTGAAGGGTGTGCATTTCTTAAAAGTTCTGCATTTTTAAAGTTCTGCATTTTTAAAAACACACACTTCAAGTTGTGCATTTTTAAAGCTGTGCATTTTTAAAGTGCACATTTTGCAAATATGAGCACAAGTTCAGGAATTTGTGAACATTTTTGGAGAACATGCACTCACACTCACTTCTGGAGTTGTGAACAGGGCACTTTTAAGTGACTTGTGAATTGAAATGAAATTCTCATGCATCTCTATTTCTGTTAATGCAGGCTAAAATTGCATCACCTTTTTTTCAGCAACCACATCGCTTTGTTGGCTCATACTTAGCTTGTGATCCACTAAGACACCTAAGTGCTGATCACCTGTACTGCTGCCAAGCTAGGCTTCCCCCATCCTGTACTTTTTATGTTAGTGCAGATAATATAAGCACATACCAAATATATTTTTCAGGCAAATGATTAAGCTTAATACAGAGCAAATAGGTAGCATCTTAAGCTGCCTATCAACCTATTATTTTCAGCCATTCTCTTACCAGAATTCTTTAAGCCAAGGGTTCCCAAATGTTCCATCGTGGGCCACCACATATGAATAAAATAACTAAGAACATAACTCTTAATACACTTGTTGGGTTATACATCCATTGAACTCAGTGGGACATTATTCTGAGTAAATGTGCCTCAGGTCATTTTGTATACCTCCTGAAATGTAAAACTCAACTAGCAGCGGGGCTTATTTATTTATTTATTTATTTATTTCTATGCTGCCCAATAGCCGAAGCACTCTCGGCAGGTCACAAAAATTCAGCATAGAACATTCACTCTTGTCCAACATGGCTTAGGAGACTGCTAGTCAGTCAGCAAATAGGGGTGGGGGGGAAGGGGGCTCCTATATTTTCAGCCTTGCCAAATCCAGTAGCCTAGGTAGGGAAATCATTCTTCTGAAACTGAAAACCTTTGCAGAACAAATGTCATTTGCCATTGCTAATACGAGACCATCTTCAAGCAATTATTAACGAGGCATTTCCATCTTTGATTCCCAGAGTCTATGGACCTGGATTGATAGCTTTTGGCCAGTCTCTTTCTGGTTAGAACAAATGAAGCACTCAATTCCAATCAAAGGGTGGGAAGAGCTTGTGCCTCTCCTGCTGCCTCCGAGCCTCTCCATGGGCACTCTTCCTTTTGAGGTTCTCCATTAGCGCAAAAGAGAGATTTGCATTCCTTTGGGTTTTTAATGGCTTCTTTGTCAACCTTTCCCCCATTTTATTGTTGCTGCTGAGCATCATGATGCCTCTCTTAATAACAGCTTTAATGCCAAAGAACTGAACTTGAGCCAGGCTACCTCTGTCAGTCTGTGAAAGGCTACTTCCTTCATCATTTAAGACAAAGGTACAAAAAGTGCGAGTGGTAGGCAGTCCCCCCCAGCCCTGTCTGACATCCCCTAGACCCCCAGCACCAGCACAGGCTGGGGCAGGGGAGGAAAAAATGCTCTAGGAAAAGGGTTTAGGCTTCCCACCATGGAGCAGGAACCTCATACCTGAAGCAGTGGTTGAAGGTTCCTGCCTACTTTCTTGGACAGTCTAGGAATGAGGTTCCTGCTGTATGGTAGGAACCACAGTGCCTGTTCCTAGAGCGCTTATTCCTCTTTTTTGGTGATTGGGTTGGGGTGCTGGGTTGGGGCCAGGCAGGGGGGCTTTAGTACCTTGATGCTGTTGTTGAACGATGAAGTTCTGTTGCTGCTGGGATGAGTCTGAAGAGTGTGTGTGTGCACGCACGCACGCACGCGTCCACACAAGTGTGCACAGGTGTATGTGCGTGTGCACACACAACAGAAAAGCTTGTTCACCCCTGATCTAAGAGGTAGCAGGATCTCTTTTCCATGAGATCTTGGTCATCCACATCTTATAGCGGGGTGGTGGTGGGGAGAGGAGATATTCGAAAAAGTAGATGCCTGAGAAGACAAAGTGATGAGAGGCCAGAGAGATGAGGAATCATTTGATATTAGAGACAGATGAACACACACACACACACACACACACATTCAGAAATAGTGCAGATGAACAGAACTGTTCTGGACATTGAAATGAAATTCAAATTAATATTTTGGACATCTGAAGTGTCCACCACCACAACAGTCCTTGCCAGCACTTAGAGGTCTCCAGGCCCTGGTGCACAGCAATGACGTAATTGCCACATGCCAGGGCTTGGAGACTTGTTACTCTGGAAAAGGCTTATCTCTCCCTTGGCCTTCTTATGGAGCTGCCATGCACTGTCATAGCAATCGTTGTGCCCTGGCATTCCCCACCCCTGGGCATCGCACTGGTGGTTCAGCCAGCCTCCTTTCACTTTTCCCAGGTCCTACTGACCCTCCACTCCACACAGGAAGCCTTGGGAATCAGAGCTGAGCCAGCAGTACCCCGTTCTCCAAGGTGCCACCTCACTACAAACAATAGATAGTAGAAAACCCAGTTCACAAATATTAGCTGTGGTAGAGAGCCCTCATTGTTAGTGCCTGCCAAAATGAGGGACCAACGCTTCAAAAATTATGCAGCCTTAGCTGAGGAAGGCTTTGGACAAACTTTATCACGTGCAGTTGAGATTGAGGTGTTGAGTTAAACACAAAACCATAGCAACCTTTACATCCCCTTCATCAAAGCCAAAACCGCAGAAAGAGATGTGTCCCAATTAGAGTCTGACCATCCGCGCCATCCAGCAGCAAACTGGTCATCTGAGGAACAGCACCATCCTGAACCAGAGTCCTAACAGAGCTTAAAAGACGAGCAGGAACAGATACAGCAACTTATCACCAAACTGAATGAAGAGCAGCTGTGAGTAAAGCAGCAGTGCACCACGCCAGAGATCCCAGCATGACCCAAGAGCAGGAGTTGCATGTACAGTCCTAAGAATCCATCCTTGCAATACATGGAACAGACACCTGTAGAGCAACAGACATCTCAAACAGAAAACAGAGACAAAAGGACTCAGCAGCCTGATGCCAATTTCATCTTCCTAATACATTCCCGAGACGGGGGAGAAGAAAGACAATTACCACATTTGTATATTTGCATGAAGTTGAAACATTTCTCTCCCCCTTTGTGCCAGGCAGCGAAGGGTGCCTCTAAGATGGGCTGAAATAATGAGCCACATTCAGCGATGCTGTTGTGAGCATTTGAAGCAGCCTGTTTGAAGCAGCCTTGCAAGCAGGACCAAGGCAAGCAGGCCCTTGCTTGCTTCGATCCTGCAAGCACCGCCGCTGCCTCCCCCTGTGGCCCAGGGCTCCCAGTGGCTTCCCTGAGGACTTGGAAAGTGGCAGGCCAAGGGGCTCCCCAGGCTCTGGTGGAGTGCTTTTCCCCACTGGGGATGAGACTGGGACTACGAATCTCAGACAGAATCCTTCACGGAAGTGACACAGAGTCAGTTTCCTGCCAGCAGATTGGGACTGGTAGTCCCAGATTGGAAAAGACAGGAGTGCTCTGTGAGCATGCCCTTAGCTTGCAAAATGCTTGAGCCTTTGCAACAGTATTGTAGTGGGGCCAGGCCTCCCAGGGGCAAAGCTCCAGGACTTTTGGATTACCAGGGACGATGATGTCATCTGTCAGCCCGCTCAAGCTTCCCTCTGATCTTAGCTCCAGTCCTTACAGCAGCTGGGGTGGGGGAGGAGTGGATTTCCCCAGTAATGGTGTGAGCTATCCCTGTTGTAATGCAAAGTATTTGTGGGTGGCTTGGTCTTGAACGGTAGCTTTACAGAAGACCTGGTCCTGGTGAAGATGAAAACAGCTAGAACTGGTTAGTCTGGATGCTCCTTCAGGGCATGGCTATGAGCACTGTTACGATGAGTGCCTGCACTTCAGGATGTACCACTACACCACCGCTTTGCAAGCTTTCATTCTGAAAGTTCATAAAATCTTGTCCCCTTTTGCAGTGACCAATGCGAAGCTTTTGATCCCTTGACTCACAGTATTGGTAAAGTATCTTCCGAGGGTGAAGATGGGCATGCATGCTGAAGTCTGGTGGAAGTGGTTGAGCATGCATT
Organism: Heloderma suspectum; assembly: GCF_057233095.1. Taxonomy (NCBI): domain Eukaryota; kingdom Metazoa; phylum Chordata; class Lepidosauria; order Squamata; family Helodermatidae; genus Heloderma; species Heloderma suspectum. The sequence goes on from NC_139458.1 coordinate 224,289,135, forward strand.
TCCATGGTATTTGGTTTTAGGTCACCCTCAGTTCTACCACATGTAGAATGTATGTCTACCTTCACCCTGACGGGGCAGCCCCCAGCTCTCTGCAACATCACGGCAAGGAGGGCAAATGTCATAACCTTCCATGAGATGATGTGTTACATATGGACACAGCCCTCTCAGTGCTGGCCAGTGATGCTCTTTGCATCTGTTTCCCACTTGCTGCAAGGATGCTGCCTGTATTCTCTGTGAAGGCCAAGCTATGTAGCCTAATAAATTTTGTCAGTACTGCTTCAATTTCAAAGATACGTATTTAAGGAGAAAGAGGTTTCTGAAGGCAGCAAAGAGCAGCAATGAGTTTTGTAGAAATATAACATATAGTGCATTGATATTATTTTGCTACCCTAACTCTGAAAACTGTAATTACTGCATAAAATGATAATGGGTTCTAATGACCACTAGAGATAAGTGACCTATTCTCCAGCTCCATAATTAATACAATAAATGTTGCTTCTACATATATGTGACTGTACTTGATTTCAATAAGCCCCTAGATGTCATACACATTTTAATCCACTGAGTGCTGAATGACAAGATTGCCTGTAGTCTGTGAGATTAAAAGGTAGCAACCTTACTTCCTTATGCTCCAGTTGGTGTCTGCTCAAAAATCCAGGTGAATGGGTCTGAGGAAGGAAGGGACTTGATATTTGTTCAAAATCTAAAGGTGAGCATTGGCAGGCATCATTGCTGAGAGGTCACTATAGATCATAATGCTGATTCTTCAGCAAGGACAGTCTTAAAGTGTAAGGGCGGGTGGGGATTGACCATGTAAAGAGGTATTAAAAAGCTATAGCTCCATTCCAAAAAGCTGTGTTGAAGACCCAAGGTTCAATCCCTGGCAGAATGGCTCCTGCATAAAACTCTCAAGAGCCACTGCCAGTCAGTGTAGACAGTACTGACCTAGATGGATATATGGTCTGACCCGGTATAAGACAGCTTCCTATGGGTTGGATTCAACCCTCATGTAAGCAGAAGTCCATTAATGATGACAAACAGTTATTTGGTGGCCTGGTGGGGGTGCAATTTACGTGGGGACAACAGCACTCAGGGATGGCCCTCTCCACACTCCATCCCCCCATCACAATCAGGGCAGTGTGTGTTTATGAGTGCGTGTGAATATGTATGTATGAGTAAGAGAGCAAAGGGGATGTCAGCCCTGGGCCCACCCACCATCCAGCCAACTGCTGGCTCTGGCCACACCCCGTGGCATGCAGCCCTGGCCAACCACCTCCACATGTGACCCTCAGTCAAAGAGGTTGACTAGCTCTGGTTTACATCATCAGATTTCCTTCCTTCCTTCCTTCCTTCCTTCCTTCCTTCCTTCCTTCCTTCCTTCCAGTATTAATATCCACCCTATAACAAAGTTTTTAGGGCAGCTCAGAAGAAATAAAACAATTAAAATTCAGTGACAATAAAAGTATAAAATTGCACAAAGACAGTAAGAAAGAGTACATGGTTGAAATCTGTGTCCCACAAAACGCAGTTTTTTGCCACAGTTTTAGTGGGACTTACACTCCATGGTGTTTGATTTGGATATGTGGCTGAAACCAATGCTAATTTGAAAATGTGATCTTTATAACATGAAATATAACACCTGACATTAATTTTGGGAGGGCGTTTTCCCCAGTCAGACATTCTTTTTGCATAATTGTTCCTTTAGCTCTTCTATTTTATGTGGAAATGTTTCTTCAACGAGGCAGATTTGTCAAATATTTTTTCTGCTTGGTATAGTAACTGTGTAAACCCATCTCTTACAAAGGCTGGAAAATAAGTGCCTCATCTGTTAGGTAAGCTGTGAAACTCAGGGCAGCTACATTGTTTAATGGAGATTAAAGAATTGTTATCAAGGCAGGGCGGGAGGAGCTCCGGTGAGCAAGCATGAGCCCTTGCCAATGTCCAGAGTTCACAGGTGGCAATCTGAACATGAATCCATAACATTAATGATTTTAAATCATTTAAAAGGGATTTTAATATATTATTAATGGTGCAGTCCTATGGCGCTGCCCATAAGCCTCCAAGCTCAGAGGCTTATGGGCATCTTATGCAGAGCAGGAGGAGTGGCAGAGGCGATCTTTGCCTCCCGCTCTGCATTTTGGCTAGATGGGCTTTTCTGCCCACCTAGCTCGGATGCATCAGAGTGGGAGGGGAGGAGGCTGTGGAGGCCCCAGGATGCATCATATACTGGCTTCCTCAGTCCCCTCCCCACTTTACCCCAACCTCTGAGGTTGCCCGTGCCAGCTGGGAGGGGTAGGAGGAGGGGGCGGAGAGTGCAGATTCCTGGATTCATGGGCAGAGTGCTGTCTCCAACCTCAGATCCAGGGATCCGATTTATCCTATAGCCCCCCAGACTCTTTCTAGGAGCCATGGGATTGCTCCCTTAGTAGTATATAAGTATTGTATTGTAAATAAATGATATGGTGGTACAAAAGGCCTGAATCCTTTCAGCTGCATTGACAAAAGTACTGAATTCAAGACAGCAGAAGTAACTATATCAGTACTAGGTAGAGTGGTAAGTATTTACTGGGCTTCCTAAATCAGAAATAATCTTAATTTGAATTTGGGGGGCAACGTTTCTTTGTTCTAAACGCAAATGGTTTGGTATGAAATGTTGGGTATAATCAATAAAATGTGCATTTTAATACACAGATAATGTTGTTATTAAATATCACAAGGCCACGATATGATGACTCCCTTGGAAAATTAAAATCTGAAAATATGTTTCATATGGAAATGCTAATAGAAATTCAACAACTGAATGCTGTGGTGACATTTTGAATATGTATTTAAAATGTGTAGATTCACATTGTATAAATTATCTTCCCCCTGCCAAGCATATCTAATTTCCTGACATCCCATTTGGTGTTCTCATGGGCAGAATGGAGAAGTGAAGTGGCCCAAATGAAAATGTCCCCCATTGGAGACAAATGGCCACTTTTAATGGTCAGCTCCTGGTCTCTGAGGCATGTAGTAGTTCTCATGTAGCTATGGCGAAGCTGCTGCCTAATGGGAGCTCTTCACTTGCATTTTGAAGTGGTGCCTTTGTCACAGCTTTGTTCCGTGAAGCATTATCCAATATCAAAGTGGTACTTTGGCAGTATCTCCTCTTGAGGCTGAGACTGAGAGCCCTCAATGGACAATGTGGACCATCCATTGAAGCTTCTACGGTGCCTGCTGTTCTCTCTTATTCCCCCATTTCCGCTCCCCTGCACACAGGTTAAAATAACTGTCTGACTGTGTATAGAGCCTGCAGAGATCACCAGCTAAGGCTTTTTGTGGCACAGCCTAGGCGCTTGAGAGCCATTAACACCATATGGAGAGCCCTGCATGACTCATTGAAAGGATAAAGGCATTAGGATGATGATTTCATCTTCTGTGCAGCTTGAGAAATGAGAAGGAGCTGCCCCAAACTGAGGAAGTACAAGGAAGAAACTTATGGCTTGGCAGCATGTCTTAGAAGCTGTTAAAAGAAAAAAAGAAGGCATGCAGTCAGGCTGTGTACAAGCTACTTTGACCTTACACATGTAAAAATAGATATTTCAAACTAGGAAACTATTTTCTAAAGGTGCCAGGAGTTATGTAAGCATCCCAGTTTGATGTTTGCTAGTGTCTTCTGATACGGATGACAATATAAGAATGAGTATGGGAAAAATTCAGAACCATAGAAATAAGCTAAGTGGGAAAAGGTGAAGAGCCTAGTGTAGTACACTGTTCTGTAGTGGCTAGATTGTCAGACTAGAAGCCCCAAATTCTAATCTCATCTCAGCCATGAGTGTCCTAGGTGACCTTTGCAAGCTACTATCTCTCAGCCTCAGCACCCACTCCTTCCTCTCTAACATGGGGGATAATAACATTAGCCTACCTCACAGGGATGTAAGGTTTGCTGAGATGATATATGTGAATTATATATAGTTATGTAAATGTATGTCATGTGCCAGAAGTGGTCCAGGCACAAGATACTATTATTAAGCTACATGCTCTCCACTTCCAAGAGGCAAGCAGTCTCCAGTACTGGGCGCTATTTGCGTTCCCCTTTCTTGTCTTTGTCTTAGTCTACGTAAATATTTACGTAGACTAAGACGGCGAAAAATAAGGAACGCAAATGGCCATTTGCGTACGCATTTTTTTTTTACCCAGACGTGATAGGATACATAAGTCTTTGCATAGCCTATCACGTCTGGGGGGGGGGGGAAGAAAAAAACACAGACTGCAAATGGCGGCAGTGGCAGCCGGTCAGAAGACCAGCCACCGAAGCCGCCACCGTCTGAAACATCCGCCCCAGGTAAGTCTCATCCCGGGGGGGATCCGTGGGGGGCGGGGGGGTGGCAGGCCGTTCTACAATGGATTTCGGGGGGCCGAATGCACTGGCATTCGGCCTCACTGAGATCCGTCACAGAATTCTCTGACATCCCTACCCCCAGCTAATCCAGCTATAAGTACTCAGCCTTTCAGTTTCTCTCCACTCATTCGATGTCTCAAACTGCTGTTTATCACACACACACGCACACATACAGAGCCTGTGGAACTGTCCTCTCTAGGGATGGGCAGATTCCCTACCTTCTGGTCAGTAGGGATTCCGCCCATGGGGGGGGGGGAGGTGATCCATTCCTCCTCCCGGAATCCTCTTCGGTGTCCCTGCTTTTCATTCATGTGATAGGCTACACAAATATTTGCATAACCTATCACGTGAAACTGCCATTGGCAACAATGGCAGCCCCCAGTAACTTGCATTCAGTGGCAGGCTTCCTCCGTATATTTAGGTGCTATATAGTCATCATGGCTAATAACCACTGATAAATCTATCCTCCATTAATTTGCTCAGTTCCCCTATGAAGTCATCTAAGCTAGTGGCCATCACATCTTGTGGTAGTAAATTCCATAAATGTGTGTCATGTGAAGAAGTACTTCCTTTTGTCTTTCCTGAATCTGCCAATCCAATTCATTGGATTATCCTAAGTTTTAGTTGGCAATCCACTGGGACAAATTTGCATCACACTTTGCCGATAAAACCTTTGCCTCTGCTCGGACGGACACCACATTAAGAGCAGACTCTAGGGTGGTGACTGAGGCAGCCACTTGTCCAGTTTCGGTGGATGAATTTCATATTGTTCAGCCTGAGGTTGTGGATTAATTGCATGAAGGAGTGAGGCCAACCACTTGTCTGCTGGACTCATGTACATCTTGGCTGATAAGATCTGCCAGAGGGGGGTGGGGGTGGAGATTGTAGACACTTGGTTGAAGGAGGATTGTGGTCCAGCTCCTCTAAAATAAGCAATTCTAAGACTGAATGCAAAAAAACATAATTGGATCCCATCATCCTAGATAACTATTGGCCAATTTCTAACCTTCCTTTTTAAAAGTAGGGTCCTAGAACGGGTGATGGCAATCATGTAACTCCAGGTTTTCTTGGATTAAGTGGATTATTTGGATCCTCTCCAATCTGGATTCAGGCCCAATTTTTGGACAGAAACAGCCTTGGTGGGTTCCCAACGGCATTCAGCGCCATTGACCATGGTATCATTGACATTAGGCTAGTATGGGACTTGGGGACACTGTTTTGTGGCGGCTCCAGTCTTATCTGGTTAAACAATCTCAGAAGGTGGTACTGGGGAACTACTCATTGAGTCCATAGCTATTGGTGTATGGAGTTCCTCAAGGGTCTTATTTTGTCCCCTATACTTTTAAGCATCTACATGAAGCCGCTGGGGGAGTTTAATCTGGTGTTTGGAGTTAGGTCTCATCCCTATATTATGGTAAAACCCAGCACTACCTTTCTTTTTCAACTGATGTCAAGGAGGCTGCAGAAACCTTGAACCATCGTCTAGATGCAGTAATGGATTGGGTGTGGGCTAATAAGCAAAGGCTCAATCCAGACAAGATGCAGATTCTGTTTCTCAGTAGACAAGCCGATCCCAAATTGGCAGTACAGCCTGTACTGGATGAGGCTGCACTCCCTCTGAGGGATGGGGTTCACAGTTTGGGGGTACTTCTGAACCTAGCATTGCTCTTGGAGAGTAAATGGTTGCTCTGGCCAGCAGTGCCATTGCCCGGTGTGCTTGCTGCACTCCTTCCTGGAGAAGGCAAATCTGACTGGGTGTATATGACCATTTTCCATTTGAAAGTATATTGAAATGAACCTAGATGGAATACAGACACCATGTGGTTCACACATAATGCTAACCAATCCTTTATTTAACCCATGGGTTGTTGAATTCTGGGTTGTCGTGATGTGCAAACCCATTAACAAACCATGGTTTGTTAACCAGGAACAATCCAAAAAGATAACTCATGGTTTGTTGTTAGGTTGCGAACTCTGGGTTGTTTAAAACATGGGTTGTCAGTATGTGTGAACCCATAATCGTGAGTTGTTCACTGGTTGTTTCACTAGACTACAGAGGCAGCCAACAAGAGTAGTAAGAAGAAGAAGAAAGCCTAGCTGCTCTACATATAAGTACTACAGTGCCATAAAGGGATTTAGGATACAGAGAGGAAGTGGGTGAAGGAGGACAGAAACAAACAATTCAGGGATTGAGAAAACAAACCACATTTGTTTGACCCTGTGCCAGACAACCCCTGGGTAGGCAACAAACTATGGATTAATTGTGAACCAGCTCTATGTGTTTAGGAACATGATTCTTCTGGCATTTTACAATACACTTTTCAGTCTTCCTGAACTTGTTGCTTGTCTTAGAAGTACCAGGAAGACAAGGAAAAAGTGCAATCATTTTGAGTCAGAAATCCTGCTGAGATGTAAAGAGACTCAATTCAGCAACACAGATGCTGGAAGCTTAAAAGCATTGATCTTCAAAGGACCGAAGGTCACTAACAATGCAATCATATACATGTTACTCAAAGTAAGCCCCATTGAGGTCAGTGAGATGTTCTCCCAGGTAAGGGTGTATAGGACTGCACGCTTAAGAGTGTTCCATGACAACAGTAGAAAGCATTACAAAGCCAAAATAAAAAATAACTATCTAGGAGTCTACTCAATTGGAAGTTAACATTTAAAATATACTGTATAGCTAGAAGGTGACTTGTGTTGTTGGTTTCAGGTATATATTCCTGCTGGAAAGGCATATGGGCTAGGGAAGAAGCTGGGAGACCAGGATGGCCACGCCCGCCACAGTGCAGCCACAGATTCAGAGCTGTCTGAGCTGGAAGACAAAGTGGCTTCGGCAGTGGCTCAGCTGCAACGCACAGAGAGTGAGGTAATCCTTGAAGTCGAAATTATTTCGTCCCAGAGATCTGGTGACTCAAAAATAAGAGGAGAGAATAATGGTTTCTAAGAAGAATATAGTTCCTTCCCATAGTGTCTTGCCATTGCTAGCACAATACTAGTACATGACCACCATGTTAACACTGTGAAAACAGAGTACAATTCGTTAAAAGAAGAAGAAGAAGGAGAAGCATTGAATAGCATATCCTTGAGAATGTCTGGAGATCTATGGCCAATAGGCAAAGCACAACATGTTTGCCCCACTTGCCAGATACAGAACGGTCCTTTAGTTACCACATCACTGGCTACTGTTTGCACCACAACAGTTAAAGAGAATCATCAACAGGATCAGTCTACCAACATAACAAGTGCCAACTGAAATGGCACTATTGCTGCAGTGCCTTGAATTATGTATATATATACTGTCTTTATGCTGGTAAAAAGAGTTGCATCACCTTTGTTAAGGAATGACATGTGCTATTTGCCCAAAAGGTATCTGATATAGAATCCCGAATAGCAGCTCTGAGTGCTGCTGGGCTGACAGTTAAACCAGTGGAAAAATCCAAGAAGAAATTGAGCACTCCGGTGAGTAGACCTAAATTTTCATAGAATCATAGGGTTGGAAGGGGCCTGCAAGACCATCGAGACCAACCCCTTGCTCAGTGCAGAAGGCCTGATTCTCAGGCAGTCTCCCATCCAAGTACTAACCAGGGCTGATCCTGCTTAGCTTCCGAGATCAGACAAGATCAGGTGCATCCAGCCCTTTGCTTGCAAAGAACAACAGTGCTTATTTATAGCTGGCCTTTGTGTTTTCAGAAACAGAGATCAGCCATTGTTCCTGCTTCCCAAAATACATTGCTAGGTATAATCTGATACTTGTAACACCTACTATTGGCTAATTAAGACTAGAAATTGAGACTGGATGTGTCTAAACTGCAGATTTTATGACGATAACATCTGGCCAATTTTTCTGACTTTGTTTCTTCCCCTATCTCCTGCTCTTTTTTTGCCTGATGAAGAGTTCTGGGAAACCTGAAAGCTTGCACAATTCTGTGGAATTTTGGTTGGTCCTATTAAAGGCACTGCCCAACTTTTCTCATGGACTAATATGGCTACCTTTTTTGTTTGTTTGTTTTTATTAGAATTTTATTATATATCAGGAAAATCAAAAAATCAAAAACAACGTAACAGTAAAGATCCCTGGGAACAACCCCCTGTGGCTACCTTTCTTGTTCTTTTTCAAAGACTCATAGAATCATAATAGTAGGGTTGGAAGGGGCCTATAAGACCATCAAGTCCAACCCCCTGCTCATTGTAGGAATCCAAGTCAAAGCACCTCACAGATGGCTGCCCAGCTTCATCTTGAATGCCTCCAGTGTGGGAGAGCCCACCACTTCCCTAGGTAACTGGTTCCATTGTCGTATTGCGCTAACAGTCAGGAATCTGGCTTCCTGTCACTTGAGCCCATTATTCTGTGTCCTGCACTCTGGGATGATCGAGAAGAGATCTGGCCTGTGACAACCTTTCAAGTACTTGAAGAGCACTATCCTATCTCCCCTCAGTCTTCTCTTCTCAAGGCTAAACATGCCCAGTTCTTTCAGTCTCTCCTCATAGGGCTTTGTTTTAAGTGCTTATTCATGAAAGCCAGAAGGGGACCTTTAGATTAATGTAGTTCAGCTTAAAACTTAAAATTTCCTTATTACACTGATAAATAAAATTCACCTGCTATAGTAGAATGGTACACTGGCATTTAACATATATGTGAAAGTGAATAAGAGCTTAGAGTCATAAAAGGCTCTCCGTGAAGGGATTTTTAGCTAAGAAGGCCTGGAGAGTGGAGACTTTTCCCATGGGCAGCATTACATTCTAGGACTGCAATTCTAAGCACACTTACTAGGCAGCAAATCCCATAGAATTTGGTGGGACTTCAGAGTAAACACGTGTAGGTTACATGATGTGTCTGGTTATTTAATATTTGAATTTATTTATTTATACAGTGACATCAGTGTAGCACTTTACAGAGCAACACAAGCAAAGGCAGATCCCTTGAGGAGTTTACACTAAGTCAGGGTTTGGGAAGAAAGGAAATGGGGGGAGGGAGAGGCAGGGTGAATGCCAGCTAAGGCAATAATGTGTGCTTGGGCGTACTTTCTATTGGGGATAAGGACTTAAGCCAAAGGCATCCTTGGAAATGTGGGTTTTGCACTGAGGCTTGAAAGAAGGAAGAGAGACTGACTGCATCATGTAGGTATTCTGGGAGGGAGTTGCAGGCATGAGAGCTGCAGACAGCAAAGAAGGGTGGAATCATTTAGAGATCAGGCTTTTGTGGGCAAAAATGAAAGCAATGCTATGATGTGATTTGAAGTAAATGTTTCAAAATATTAATATTACTACTACTACTACTACTACTACTGATTGATGGTCGCACATCTGATCCATGACTCTTAAAGCACTTCAAATATTATGCAGGGATCAGTATTCCCATAAGTATTCCCATAAGTTCACCAGTAGAAATCACTTCATTAAAAGAATTAAATTATACATGGAGCAGAGAGAGGACTTCATGAAACTCTTGGAGCAGTCTCAGTCATTCCCGTTTTCCAAGATTATATAAATACATGGTTTTAGCTTGGCTTTCCCCAATTTTAGTAGCACGTTGTACCACTTTTGCATGGTGCAGATATACAGTGGAGGAGGGACAAAAACCAGAAGGAATGTCCTCACTGAACTGAACAGGACATCAGCTATGTAACTGGGCTAAGGGCAGCAGAAAACCTACCACAATTTGCCAGCCTTTAGCTGAGTTTTTTGCCCTACAACAAACCAGTGCAATGTTTTTCATGTCTCCACCCCAAGGTGTTTACTCCCCAGCATCCCAGGAATGCCCATAACTCTACAGAGGACCAGTGTTCAGACTCTCCTGTTACAGCATCACCCGATGACTTCAAAGTGAGTGAACACTGCTGAGACACAAATGCAACACATCAAAGCCAAAGCACTATATCTATGTTAATTGTGGGGATGGAAAAGGGTTGGGGGGTTTTGGCAGCTAGTTGAAACCCACCCAAGTATGTGGCTTATTACTTTAGAGTAGTCCCACTGGGATCTATCTGACTAATCTGGGGTTACTGCAGAGCAAGCGACTAGTACATTTCTGCCCAATTTAAACGAAGTACATGTTACACTGAAATCTCTTAGAGATTACCTAGCCAACTGAATCTTCCTAGGTGCTACCATGGAGAGTAAATGCATATTGAATTGATTCACGTAGTGGATGCCATTTGCAATTTGCGTCCCTGTTTTTTGATGTGATAGGCCTCGCAAATATTTCCATAGCCTATCATGTCAAAAAACAGGGATGCAAATGGCGTGGTGGACGCCATTTGCACCCATAAAGCTGGTAGATTAACCTAAATGCAGCTGTAAATGGCTGCATTTAGGCTAATCTACCAGCTTTACGGCTGCAAATGGCACCCACTATGCCATTTGCATCCAGAGACTTAGAACAGCAATACGGCACGGCAATGGCTGCCAGCCTCATTGGGGGAATTCTTGGAGGAATTCCATTCTTGGAATCCTCATTGGGGAAATTCCATTCTTGGAATCCGGCCTCATGGGGTCCGTGGTGGAATTCTCCCCCATCCCTACCTCCTGCATATTTTTCCAATGTAGCCAGCTATAATTATAATTATATCAGTTAATTATAGTAACCTGAATTCAGGCCTACTTCCAACAGCCATTGTAATTTTGACAATACTTAATGAAGGATACAGATACAAAAATAAGGTTCAAAACCATTACTGAGTAAAACCGAATGAAAGATAAAACCACATTTATTTAGTTATTTATTTATTTATTTATAAATTGATATACTACCCTTCAACTATGCTTCGGCTTCCATATGCTGGAAAGGCATACCATGGACAATGAGCCACAAAGTAAAACTGGGTCCACAGATCAAACTATGCTCTAAGAACCCTAAAGCCATTCTTACAGTGTTTTCCTTATGTATCGTTGGTGATGAATGCTGGACTCGTCCTAAGTACTGCTCGTGGTCTCCCTGACACTAACATTTGAAATTGCAAGCTGCAGATGGCATTATGCTGAAAGCAGTTGCAGTTAACCGTTGTAGAGGTGGGGAAGGGGCGCTGCTTAACATTTCTAGCATCTCCAGTATGCTGAAGCATAATAATCTATATGGTGGTGAGACAGGCAAGGCAGCATTTGATTCACCAGCCAATACGTCCATTCAATTTGTGTGAGGATAAAGAAAGGTGAGGCTTAAGTTGTGGTAGAACAACGTCAGTGACTCCTAATTTATATGTTAGTTTGTACATAACCTAATAAGATTTTATTCTTTTTAGGTGATGTCTATGCCACATGTGTTGAGGAGAAAATTCACCAGTTCTCTTGAAATTACAAGTAAGACCAGTACTAATTTATGTATGAACTGGAGGAAATGCTTAGTAGTTGAGGGAAACGCAACACACCTAGTAATGGTTGTCCAAGGTATAGCTAGGGTTATACTATCAGCTGTAGTCAAATAGAAAGAAATGTGCTGTGCACTTAAGAAAACCTCAGAATTGCTGTCTGAAGTCAGTATGTTTCTCAAGGGTTAACTGATAACATAAAATGCAAAATGTGTTAGAAGTGTCTATGATCATCTCCAAATGTATGAAAAATTCCCTTGCGAAATTTTTAATTTCTTATTCATAATGAGTTAAGTAAAGAAATGCCAGAATACACATAACATCCACGGATTTAAGCATTCTTGGCCTGCCCTTCAGCTCATTTCAAATGCATTATAATCATTTTTCCATTCTAAAAATGAATTTATGCTGACTTCTTGCCAAGTAAAAGTTCAAAGGTTTTACATATGCTAGGACTGAAGTGTTGATGTCTGTCTAAGCCAGTTCTCTAGTTACCCTTAATGCCTGATCCTATCATTCATGCTCTTTTGTAAGAACACCAAGGTGCACTCCACTGGAAGTAGCATTCGTGAGTGTAGATGGATTTCAGTGTCAACAGCCTACCCATTTTATTGGGAGCTCTATCGGACTACACGTTCACATGGAAATCTGATCAATTTACATTCGGCTCTTGCCAGTAAACCTTGAAGTGTGATATCAGAACTGGAATGATATATGGGTTCAAGTGTCTCTGTAGTTCCTTTACCATTATGACTCTGATTTCTTCTCCTTGTTTATTTATTTATTTAAGATAATTTATACCCCACCCTCCAGTACAGAATGCTCAGAATTGTGCCTTCTAGTCTAGGCTGGGGCATCTAGCTACATTTGAAAAAGAATCAAACATGCATGCACACACAAAATCAGATCCTGTCATCTATCTATCAGAAATAGCAATTTGAAAAAAACTGAAATGGATTAGCATTCTTTTCTCATTTTTTTTCTTTACCACTGTTAATAAGCATCAAAGAGATGAAGAAATGCTTTCCTTATATTTCCTTAAAGAGAAATGTGTGTTGAACACTTGGAATGAATGCATGTGCTGTTATTAAATGCTATTTATAAAACCTTTCTGTGGAAGGGGTGGTAGGAAATGGGTAAAAGCAAAATTCTCCTGGAGAATGGTGAACTTTCCTAATGAATATATGAACAACAGCAAAAACATGCACTATTTATCTTTCTTGATGCTGAGAAGGCTTTTGACCGGGTCGATCAACAATGTTTATTTAAGATATTACAGAGATTGAGTATGGGAGATACATTCCTGCAAAATATCAGATCAATTTATATTACCTCCCAGGCAATACTAGTAATTAGTGAAGTAGGATCTAACATGGTATCACTTGAAAATGGAACAAGGCAAGGATGTCCTCTTTCTGCCTAAGTTTTTGCAGTGTTCATTGAGCCACTTGCTATTAGCATTCAATCTACCGGAAGGATTTCTGGTATTATAACTGAATCCTGTGAATACATTGCAGTATTGTACACTGATGATCTATGTTAAATACAATCAATTTTGTGCAATCTGTGGAAGGAATTTTAAGTTGCGATAATACAGCTTTCTTCAACCTGGTGCCCTCCAGATCTTTTGGACTTCAACTCCCATCAGCTGTAGCCGACCAATTGTCAGGAATGCTGGGAGTTGTAGTCAAAAACATCTGGAGGGCACCAGGTTGGGGAAGGCTGTGTGAAGACATATAGTGTATTACAGTTAAACGTGAGTGGTAAGGGACATGTTTCTTGATCTAGGCCAACCTGCTGCCCTCCAGATGTTTTGGACTACAGTTTCCATTTCCCTTTCCCCCAGCTTGTATGGCCAATGCTTAAGAATTATGGGAATTGTAGTCTAAAACAACTGGAGGGCATCAAGTTGGGGAAGGCTGATCTATACCTTGCAAGATCCCTTCTCTATTACAGAATAAGTCATCCAGTCTCACTCTTAAAGGCAAGAAGATAAACTGGACTTTTCAGTCTGGTTCTGCAGATAGAGTGAAGTACTATCAAATGTAAGGAGAGTATCCTAATCAATTATCATTTCCAGAATGGAGGAAGAGAGGGGCCATATCTTCTTTCTGCTCTCCCCCTGGGGTCAATGATATACAAAATGGCTCCAGAAATATGCAAATAAGGAAAATTGGAAATAGGCTGTAATGAATTGCAAGATTACTTAGAAGAGGCTAGAAGATGTCCAATCTCGTAAACCTGATGCTTTTGCCTTCCGTGGTGCTGTAGGAGTTTCAGGGGGTAGATCTGATGGGATTTTAAATGTAATATCATTTATACTGGTATAACACACTGTCTGCAACACAACATTATTGTCATAATGGTTGCTGGATCCCCAATTTCAGAATGGTATACAAGGATTTTGACTATTGCAAAGAGTTTAAACCTACACTATGTAAGGACAGGCTGTGAATGAAATAATCACAAGAAAAAGGATTTAGACTAAACATTAGGAAAAACTTCCTGATGGTACGAGCTGTTTGACAGTGGAGCAGACTGCCTCAGAAGATGGTGGGCTTCCTCTAATTATTTTCTAAGTGGTGTGGTCTAGTGGAAGGAGTACTGACTGCACAGTGTCCTGAAAGGTGTGAGTTCACTATAGCGTAAACAGAGTGTTTTGCATAAACCAACCAGATCTGGGTTTAAATCCCCCTTCAGCCATTAAGTGATTGCGTCCAGAACACTTATTGGGTGGCCACCCCAGGAAGGTCTACCAATAACCACACAGAAACAGTATTGTGTTATAAACTGGCCACAACTTTATTGGTTACAGCATAGAGTTTGACGTGAAATGGAGCTGGATCTGATCATCAGCCCGCCAGCCTGCTGACTGATTCACATCCCAGCCCGAGTGCTTGGTGGCCCTAAAGGGGAGGTTTGGGCCAGAGCCTGGGGTTAACCATGCCACAGGATGGGTCTTTCACATGTTTCCCCCATGCTCCCCAGGAGTGGCACTGGCATGCCAGTCCTCGAGCTGGGCTGGAGCCCTGTGGCCTACCCCCAGGGACACCCTTCCGCTGGGAAGTGGGGTGTGTACCCCCTTTCCCCTTGACTTGGATCCAGCCCAATCGCATCCACACTAAAGTTGTGACAATAATGCTTAAGAATTGACCTTTAAACTAACTTACTATGAGGAAGGTGAAAACCCTGTGAAACAAGCCAATTGGTCCCCAGGTAAAATTCCTTCCCAGCTCCATCCACTAGTGGCTGACAGCAGTCCATAGCAATAGGCAACCTTACTGAGGGCAAAGTGGGTTGGGCAAGTCCGAGGCAACAGAGTGAGGAGGAGGTCTGAGCCGCGCCCTCTTAAAGTAGTTGAGGAGCAGACTGGAGGGAAAACCCATCCCCCCCAGGTCACTCCTTCAGCCCCACCCCCATGTGCCTCCCTTTGGCTATGATAGGCTACGTAAAGATTTACGTAGCCTATCACAGCAAAAAGGGAAGGACGCAAATGGCGTCCGCTATACCCGACGCCATTTTGCATCCGCACAGGCCAGCGGATGGACCCAGCCAGATCCAGAGCCTGCGGTGCCAGCCTGCCAGGTAGGATCTGGCTGGGTCAGACTTCCCAGGGTGGTGGGGTGGGGTGGTCCGTTCCACCACGGACTCCGGGGGGACGGATTCTAAGAACCCAGCCTCATTGGAATCCATGGCGGAATTCTCCGCCATCCCTATCTGACTGTATCTCAGGAGTAGAACTACCAATAAACCTGAAGTTTCAGCTATTTCTGCTAGGGATGTCCATTGCTACGAAGTCGACCTATTTGTGGGCTTGCTAGATTTCCACAGCGCCCCCGGCTTGGCTTGCTTTTGCAATCTGGGCTGTGTGTTTTTCCAGAAATCCAGGAATTGGGGGGGGGCAATTTTTTAAAAAGTTGGGAAATCTGCCAGGTGGCCCGACTAGCTGTGGACCAAGTCAGGCCAGCTGGCAGAAGTTGTACCCGAGTCTGGGGGACTGAGCTGACAAAAGCTCATCAAGTTCCACTTCCCAAGAAGGTTAGGGAATTTAGGGATGGCGGAGAATTTCTCCCCGAATCTTCGGGAGGCCGAGCGCCGACGCATTCGGCCCCCTGAAGTTGGTTGAGAAATTCTCCGCCAGCCCCCCGCCCCCCCCCCGGGAGGGACTTACCTTCGGCGAATGTCCCTCTCGGCGGCAGGTCCCGGCGGCAGTTCGGCGGCGGTTCGTCACGGTTTCGCCGCCGCCATTGCAAAAAAAAAAACCTAAAGTAAAAAAAAAAAACACCCGTGATAGGCTACATAACGATTTACGTAGCCTATCATGGCTAGATTTCCAAAGTCAGCCGTGATAGGCTACGTAAATCGTCACGTAGCCTATCACAGGTGACTTTGAAAAAAAAAAAGCACGTACGCAAATGGCGGCGCCCATGGGCGCCGCCATTTGCGTTCCTTATGGCACGTCTAGTCTACATAAACATATACGTAGACTACAGTGAAAATAAGGGCATGCTATTTGCGCTGCCCTTATTTTCGCCATAGCCTACGTAAATCTTTACGTAAACTAGACGTGCCAAAATAAGGAACGCAAATGGCAGCGCCCCATGGGCACCGCCATTTGCGTACGCACTTTTTTTCCCCCCAAAGTCAGCCGTGATAGGCTACGTGACGATTTACGTAGCCTATCATGGCTGACTTTGGAAATCTAGCCGTGATAGGCTACGTAAATCATCACGTAGCCTATCACGGGGTCTTTTTTTTTTTTTTTCATTTTTTCTTTCGTGGCCGGGGAGACGGGGCACTTCTCTCCGGCCTGAATTTCGGCTGGGCAAGGCGGGGCGCCTCCCCCCCTCGCCTGAACTTCGGGGGGAGAAGTGAAGCGCCTCCCCCCAACCGCGAAGCCAAGCTGCATAATGGTAAGTGACTTTCGTACATCCCTATTAGGGATGTATGAAAGTCACTTACCTTTTCGCAGCTTGGATTTGCAGTGGGGGGAGGCGTTCCATCCCTCCCTCCAGAATCCTCCCTGGGCTGGCTCTGCTCTGCAGCAGCTCCACGGAGCCACTGGCCAGGGCCATCCACAGCTGGAGTTCCGGCCACGGCCGGCTGCTGCAGACACAAATGGTGGCTGTCGTAGCAGCCGCCATTTGCGTCCTGCCAGGCTGCCGTGATAGGCTACATAAGTATTTACGTAGCCTATCACAGCAGCCTGGCAGGACGCAAATGGCGGCCACAGCAGCTGGCCAAGAGACCAGCTGCTGCCACCAGAGCCACCGCCGGAGCCGCCACCGCCGGAACATCCACCCCAGGTTAACTTCGTCCTGGAGGGATTCCGCAGGGTGGCGGGGGGTGGGAGACCATTCTGCCACAGGTTTCGGGGGGCCAAATTCCAGTGCATTCGGCCTCACTGAAATCCATGGCGGAATTCTCCGCCATGCCTAAAGAAGATTCCTCCAACATGCAGTAGTGTAGTGGCAAATCCAGACGTGCAGGGTCCCTTCGTGACAGTCACAGCCACGCCCCCTCACACCCATGTCCATCTAAGCTTGTACAACCTTGTAAGATATGCAACCTTCAACTGGGATCTGACAACAGTGCAGCTGAGAGGAAGGCAGTGGCATTTCAATTGGACATCTGAGAAAAAATGCAGGGGTGTTACAATCTTTTTCACTCACTCACTCACTCACTCACACACAAACATTTTAGGTTTTCAGAATATGATACTCTATGGAAGCTCAACTCAGCCCTCATGGACAGATCCCTTCTCATTTAAATAGCCTCCTTGCACACTCCCTGAGCACCCCAACATTACCCATTCGCCTTCCCCAAGCTCCTTCGTTATCTCTCTCCCAGCCCGCAACAGAAACGTCCACACACCCAGCTGGATTGAACTGCACACACATATACACACGCACACCTTCTTTCTCTCCTCCCTGCAAACTGATTTTTTTTCTGTTTCCCTTCCACCAGGGTTTGTTTGCCCAAGTACATGCCAACCTTGTATCAAAAATTGTAGCTGACGGAGCAGGTTGCATTTGGCAATTCCACACTTACTGTAGAAATTAATGTTCTATGCACACTTACCTGACAGAAAGCCCAATTGGCAACTGAACATAGTCGGACTGACTTCTGAGTAAACATGCATAGGGTTGTGTGATAAATCCTAAAAACTGACACAAATCAATTCTTGCAATGAATATTAATAATTCAATACCTGAACAAGACATCATCTTGTTTCTCATTTGCACCACCCATCTGCCTCCATCTTTTTCACGTTCATCAAGATGTAAAAGAAACTTTCTTTTCCACAAAATTTCTGCAGCCCCCCCCACCGTAAAGCACAAAAAGGCACCAATCCTAAACACACTTACTGAGGGAGCTGGTGTGGCCCTGTTCTCCTTTCCTGCCCTGGAATTGTGGGAATGGGATAGGATGGTGCTCTGGCTGCTGGTACTCTCGGATAAAGTTTGGGAAACTGCCAAGGACAAGTTTAAGCATCAGGAGTTTTAAGGATGATGCAGTAATGAGCCTCACCCCCACCATCACCATAAACAAACCTCAGGTAAGGGTACGTAAATCAGCTTTATGTGTGTTTTTAAATAAAAGTACAAAACAATGGGAGCATATTTTCAAGAGGAGGACAAGGGTCTAGGCCATTCACATCTCTACAGCCTTACTTCCTAAAGGCACATTATATCTAAATGGTGTGACAAAAAAGGAGAACATAATGATGATGATTATAATAATAGCTTGTATAATCAAAAATTAAGTTTCAAACAGCTGTGTAACTTTAGATTACAAATTAAATTTAAATTTAGATTGTAAGCTTCTAGGGGCAGAGACCTGACTTTTTTTACTTATGATTCTCTGTAAAGTACCACATATATTGTAAAAACCAATGACTGTGCATCTTCTGGAAGCAGCTGAAGACATGTTTTATTCAAACTGTCTTTTGGTGACCAGCAACAGGGAAAGATAAAATAGATTGATTAGCATATTGTTACCAGCCCTGAGCCTTTGGGATGAAGTAGACTATACATCCAGTCAATCAATTAAATAAATAATACATCAGATATGGAAAACAGTGATGATGTAATTTTTTTCTACTTCAGATAAAATAGTAACCCTATCATATGGATAGAATAAAGCCTCATGGCCATGGGGCTTACTCTCAAGTAAACGCAAAGCAAATATATGAAGGAAATGTGTGTGTGCGTGTGAAGAGGGAGAACAAAAGAAAAGCTGCTTTACTTAACAAATTTATTTAAAGACCATCGGGTTGCTTTGAATGTGCACTTTAGGCCCACACCCTCTGCAGGAACAGGCAAGAAGAAACAAAGCAGGCTGCAGCCTTTCCCAACCTGGCGCCCTCCATATTTGCTGGATGACAACTCCCATTGGCTCCAGGTAGCATATTGGCTATGCTGGCTGGGAGGGGGATGATAGGATTTGCAGTCCAACACATCTGGAGGGCACAAGGTTGGGAAAGGCTGGGTGAGAGACATGATGGAGAAGTTCTGCAGACCCTGCCCAGAGCAATGCGGAGGCAGACGAGGCGGTGGCTGTGTCAGGGCTCCCAATATCCACATATATGTCTTCTTGGAAGTAAGCACATAGATTTCAATGGGGTTTATTCCCAGGTATTTCTTATCATTTTAATTTTTAAAAAAAAATCATTTATTTTTCACTCATATAGACTTCCTCTTTCTTCTCTCTGCCCTCCCCATATCCTGACCCCACACCCCGCTGCCTTTTTTGGCTGCCGCTGCCACCACCCAACAGACTGACTGAGCTGACCTATCTGAGTCTAGGGATGTACAGATTCCCCACCATCCGTTCTGGTGGGGAATCCACCTGGGGTGGGGGGGAAGTGGTCCATTCCACAAGGATTCCTTAGAGCCGCCCGGCTTGAGGGCCGCTCACCTGGAGCCATTGTCCTCTGCACCGATCGCCCTTTTTTTCTTTTTTTTAAAGGTGATCGGCATGGAGGAGAATTAGGGGTGGACGAAAGTCACTTACCTGTCCTCGAAGCTTGTTCGCGGTGGGGGGGAGGCGCTTCGCTGCTCCCCCCGCGAAGTTCAGGCCGGGGGGGGGAGGCTTCCCGCCTCACCCGGCCGAAATTCAGGCCGGGGAGGAGGCGCCTCGCCCGGCTGCGAACTCAAAAGTTTTTTGTTTTTTTCTTTGATTGGAATGGCGGCGGCGGCAGCCGGTCAAAAGACCGGCTGCCGCTCCCGCCCCGGAACTTCGGGGGGCCGAGTGCCAACGTGTTCGGCCCCCTGAACAAGTTTCAGGGAGAAATTCTCTGCACCCCCCCTGCCCCCCGCACCCCCCCTGGGACGGGACTTACCTTTGCCGAATGTCCCTCCCGGCGGCGGGTCCGGCCGGCGGTTTGGCGGGTGTTCGTCCGGGGCGGGAGCGGCAGCCGGTCTTTTGACTGGCTGCCGCCGCCGCCATTCCAATCAAAGAAAAAAAAAACGCCCCCGTGATAGGCTACGTGACGATTCACGTAGCCTATCACGGCAAGATTTGCAAAGTCAGCCGTGATAGGCTACGTTAATCGTCACGTAGCCCATCACGGGTGACTTAAAAAAAAAAAAAAGCGCGTACGCAAATGGCGGCCCCCATAGGGAGCCGCCATTCGCGTTCCTTATTTGGTCGCTGTAGTCTACGTAAATCTTTACGTAGACTACGGCGAAAATAAGGGCAACGCAAATAGCGTTGCCCTTATTTTCGCCGTAGTCTACGTAAATCTTTACGTAGACTACAGCGACCAAATAAGGAACGGGAATGGCGGCTCCCTATGGGGGCCGCCATTATCTGTACGCGCTTTTTTTTTTTTTTTTCTCCCGCCCCGGACGAACACCCGCCGAACCGCCGGCCGGACCCGCCGCCGGGAGGGACATTCGGCAAAGGTAAGTCCCGTCCCAGGGGGGGTGCGGGGGGGTGCAGAGAATTTCTCCCTGAAACTTGTTCAGGGGGCCGAACACGTTGGCGCTCGGCCCCCCGAAGTTTCGGGGAGAAATTCTCCGCCATCCCTAAGGAGAATGGCTCCGGTTAAGCAAGGAGACGAGTGCCGTTCCGGTCCACAGACAATCCTCTAGGCGCAGAGGTAAGCACAGCCATTCTGCTGCGGATTCCGGAGGCTGGATTCTTTAGGGGTGAACGAAAGTCACTTACCTTTTCTCGCAGTTTTTTCGCGGTGGGGGGGAGTGCTTCGCTGCTCCCCCCGCGAAGTTCAGGCCGGGGGGGGGAGGCTTCCCGCCTCGCCCGGCCGAAATTCAGGCCGGGGGGGGAGGCTTCCCGCCTCGCCTGGCCGAAATTCAGGCCGGGGAGGAGGCTTCCGGCCTCGCCCGGCCGCGAACACGAAAGTAAAAAAAAAAAAAAAAAGTCCCCTGATAGGCTACGTGACGATTCACGTAGCCTATGATGGCTAGATCTGGAAAGTCAGCCATGATAGGCTACGTGAATCGTCACGTAGCCTATCACGGGTGACTTTAAAAAAAAAAAGCGCGTACGCGAATGGCGGCCCCCATAGGGAGCCGACATTCGCGTTCCTTATTTAGTTGCTGTAGTCTACGTCAATGTTTACGTAGACTACGGCGAAAATAAGGGCAACGCAAATAGCGTTGCCCTTATTTTCGCCGTAGTCTATGTAAACATTGACGTAGACTACAGCGACCAAATAAGGAAGGGGAATGGCGGCTCCCTATGGGGGCCGCCATTATCCGTACACACTTTTTTTTTTTTTTAAATCACCCGTGATAGGCTACGTGACGATTCACGTAGCCTATCACGGCTGACTTTGCAAATCTTGCCGTGATAGGCTACGTGAATCGTCACGTAGCCTATCAGGGGACGTGTTTTTTTTTTTCTTTCATTGCAATGGTGGGGGCGGCAGCCGGTCAAAAGACCGGCTGCCGCTCCCGCCCCGCTCGAACACCGGACGAACCGCCAGCCGGACCCGCCGCCGGGAGGGACATTCAGGGAAGGTAAGTCCCGTCCCGGGGGGGGGCGGGGGGCGGGGGGGCGGAGGATTTCTCCCCGAAACTTGTTCGGGGGGCCGAACACGTTGGCGCTCGGCCCCCCGAAGTTTCGGGGAGAAATTCTCCGCCATCCCTAGAATTCTTTGGAATTTGGCCTCATTTGAATCCGCGATGGATTTCTCTAACATCCCTATCTAAATCTGATGTTGGCCAGCATGTTCTCGGACGCATGCAGGGCTGCTGGATTGCTGCCTCCCTTCAACTGGCTGGGCTTGCTGGGGGCACGGGATTGACGATCAGGATCAGCATTTCCAGCAAGCAACTTAGCCTGGCCCATGTGCTCCCTTCCTTCCCCGAGACTGGATGGTGATGGCACAGTCTCAGGCACAGGCATGGTGGACAACTCCTCCATCTCTCCCTCTCGGAGTGAGAGAAGGCGGTCTGCAAGAGAGGGCTAATTAACCCTTTGCCAGGCGAAGCTGCTTTGCCCAGGCAGGCTCTCTGGATGGGGGGGGGGAATTCTCCTCTCTTCCTGTCCCACGCCTGGCACTCTTCCAGCTGCCTGCCCTGCCCCACAAGTAAACAGTGGCTGCACACACACACACACACACACCATGCTCCTGCTGCTGCCGTGGCCAACAGCAGCCCTGAACAGGTGGTCGGTGCTGCAGGACGAGGGCAGTGCCAGGTGTGCAGGCACAGAGCAGGGATGGGCAGAGAAGCCAAGAGCTGAGGAGGAGAATAGGGGGCGCTGAGAGCAGGCTGCAGAGCTCCCTCAGGGTCCCTCTCTCACCTCCTTTGTCTGGCCGGCTCTGCATGGTAGGCGAGAGGCAGCTGCCAGCCGCGCACACTCGCTTCGTCTTCTCCCTCCTCCTCCCCTAGCAGATTGTGACCCGGCTGGGGGCTGGCTTCAATAAAAGTGCAGGAGCGAAGCCCCAGCACGACCTGTCACCACTACACCCCTGCCAAGATGCTTAGTTTCTGTTGCAGAGTAAGTTCTGACCACGCTTGAGAACAGAAGACAACTGCAAGCTTTAAACAGGACCTTTACTTAATACTAACAGGCATCTTCTTCTTACAACTAAAGCAAGCAAAGTAAAGTAGGCAAAAGTGAAAACAAAAGCACATTTGTTCTCTGCACATTTCCCCCTCCCTACATTGGGTTTAACTAATGGCTGTTGCTTATTCCAACACAACACCTCTTCTTAAACAACAGCTTATGGTGTCATTCCCCTGATAAAGGTTTTGTTAGAATATCTGCTCTCATACCTTCTGTAGGGCAGTACTGCAGGTCTATAAACCCCTGTTTCTCTGAATCTCTCTCTCTCTCAAAAAAAAGATACCTCATGTCTATATGCTTGTTTCTGGGGAGTGAATGTCCAGGTTTGATTGTCATGCATTGACTTCATTTCTTTCTCAGCTGCCTTTATCCACTTACTGACTGTGACTTCCCCTTCTGCTGGCATGTGTGAAATGTCCTCCCAGGACAATGGTTCAGATAGTCTGTTAGAGCTAGTTTTGTAGGATAGGCACACAGGAGGTCTGCCTTTTTCCCCCTGGTTGACCTGACCATCTGATCTCAACACCTGCAGGTGATGCACTGGTTCATGCACTTCAGGTGGCTGCCTGCAAGCTGATCAACTGCTTGCTCAGAGGGTCGCTCTTCCTAAATGATTGTTTGTGTCCTGGTGTTCTTCTTCTCCTGGTTCTTACAAAGACATTGTGTTCTTACCTGGGTCTTCTCACAAGTCACACTGTTGCAGACAGTGACCTTGTCTGTGTGGATTCAACATTCTGTAACCTTTGGAATCCTCACTGTACCCAACAAGACTCCCCTCCCCTGCTCTGTTTTGTAGTTTGCTGTGTTTCTCTTCTGGGATATATACCTATGCCTTGCAGCCAAACACTTTGATGTGTCCTACGTTCGGTTTTTTATCTATGTCACGGTTTCTATGGAGTTTTATTCACTGTTCTGGAATACAGTCAGTTTTGCAAATATGTAGGTATGACCACTATCTCACCCCAATATGTCTCTGGTAGTTTGGAGTCTGTCAACATACATCTGATCATCTCAGTTAAAATTCTGTTTTTTCTTTCAGCTATCCCATTTTGCTCAGGCATATATGGCACTGTCTTTTGGTGCTCTATTCCATGGGTTCTCAGGAAGACCTCAACTTTCTTCCCTGTAAACTCTCCTCCATTGTCAGTTTGTAGTGTGAGAGGCTTGTGAAATCTGTTGCTTGTCATAGCTACATAATCCCATAGTTTATCCATCACTTCATCTTTACTTTTCATGAGATATATGACTGTATACTTGAGTAGTCATCTATGAAAGTCACTATGTACAGTACCTTGCATAAGTATTCACCCCCATTTGACTTTTCTACATTTTGTTGTGTTACAACCTGGAATTACAATGGATTTTATTAGGATTTCTTGACTGATCTACACAAAATAGTCCATAATGTCAAAGTGGGGAAATAGTTTACATATTTTACAAAATGTTTTACAAATAAAAAAACTGAAAGGCCTGGATTGCATAAGTATTCACCCCCTTTGCTATGACACCCCTAAATAAACTCTGGTGCAACCAACTACCGTCAGAAGATACATAATTAGTTGATAGGAGTCCACCTGTGTGCAATTCAAGTGTCACATGATCTCAGATTAAACACACTCGTTTCTGGAAGGCCCCAGAGTTTGTTGGAGAGCATATCTAAACAATGAGCATCATGAAGACACAAAAGCTATCAAAACAAGTCCAGGATAAAGTCCTAGAGAAGCACCAGTCAGGGTTGGGTTATAAAAAAAATATCCAAAACTTTGAACTTCCCCCAGAGCACCAGTAAATCCATTATTACAAAATGGAAAAAATATTGCACAACCGCAACTTTGCCTAGAGAAGGCCATCCACCAAAACTCAGTGACCGGGAAGGAGGGCATTAGTCAGACAAGCAACCAAGAGGTGAAAGAGGAGAAACTGTCCATGGGACAACTATCACTTGGACACTCCACAAAGCTGGGCTTTATGGAAGAGTGGCAAGAAGAAAGCCATTGCTGGAAAATAAAACCATATCAAATCTGATTTGGATTTTGCCAAAAGGCCTGTGGGAGACACAGCAAACATGTGGATAAAGCTTCTCATCAGTTGCAGCAGTTTGCTTGACTTTTCTCTGATTGGAGGATGGCTGAAGATGTGGAAGTTGTTGCGTTTGATAGGATCTGTGCTAGGTTGGTCTTGGTTGACAAGCCTCTCACTGACATATGTTTCATATTGGGCAACTCCAAGTTTCTCAGTCTTGAGTAGTGTGTCTGCCACTGCTGGGTCTACAATGTTTCTGCTGTCTAGTACAATAAGATGACAGCTGTTTTCACTAAATGGATTTCCCATATCTTCTATAGCTTGAGTGAGAGACTTAAGCGATTTTTCAAATGCCATCTGTGAGTGCTTTTTGGCCTCGTGGTGACACTCATCTGTGTCCCATCTCTTATTACTTGAATTCCAGCTTCCCTCCGCCTCCCGCCACTGCTCTCTTCAGACACAAATGGTGTCCAGCGTCGTGGACTCCATTTGCATCTCTGCCTTTTGACGTGATAGGCTACGTAAACCTTTATGTAGACATTTGCGTAGGCAGAGATCACAAATGGCATCCGCTACGCTGGATGCCATTTGCATCCAAAGACTGGCCGCGGCCAGAAGTCAGGCAGCGGCCGACCCCAGCCGGCAGCTCCACGGACTCGCCGCAGAGTGGAGCCAGCCGGGGAGGATTCCAGGGGGAGGGACAGATCGCCCCCCCACCACCACCACAGACACTCCCACCCAGAACGAGGTAAGGGATTTGTACATCCCTAAACAAGACTGAGTTTTGTCCTTCTTGGCTAGCAGGCATTGACACTATCATTGACACTTGATGCTAGCAGGCATTGACACTAACAAACAAAACCAACATGCTTTGGGTAAATCATCAAGATGTCTTGGGACTGGCTCTGTGCTCACACGAAGAGGCGGACACTCACATCCTACTGCACTTAAGGGATGTTGTGCAGCAATAAAGCCCAACTATGCACTGTTGACACAGATGTTGTAGTTCTGGCCATAACAACAGCACAGCACCTGAACATTAATAAACTATGGGTGGTGTTTGGAGTTGGGAAGAACTTCCAGTTCCTTGCTGCTCATGAGTTAGCAAGAACTCTGGTTCCTGATCGATGTATCGCCTTGCCAATGTTCCACACAATTACTGGGTGTGATACTGTGTCCTTTGTTGGAGGCAGGGGCAAAAGGACTGCATGGGACACCTGAAATGCATACGGAGATGTTACCTCAGCATTCTGCAGCTTGGCTGATAGGCCAAGACAGACAGCAGGCAGCAGAAGAATGGCTGAAGCCACTGGAGAGATTTGTAGTTTTGCTATATGACCGCACCAGCAATGAAGAGCATGTTCATGATGCAAGGAAGCAGCTGTTCATGCAGAAAGGTTGAGCAATTGACGGTCTGCCTCCTACACAGAATGCACTCATTCAGCATATCAAAAGGGCTGTCTATCGGGCTGGTTAATGCTGGGCCCAAATGACAATCGCAACACCACAGCTTCCCTTGCCGAGTGATTGGGGGTGGAAGAAGAAGGGTGGGGGTGGATGGAAAATATACTGGACAGTCCTACCAGAGGCTAACAGGCTTGTACGGAACTTATACAATGGGGCTACAAGAAAGGCTGTGGAGCACATTGCAAGTGTCACAAGGCTGCTCTACAGTGTGCTGCTCTTTGTCTTTGTGGCGCCCTTTGTACTGACTAATAAGATGTGTGTGTGTGTGGGGGGGTCCAACGGTGTCCAAGTGTATTTGATTTAAAAAAAAATAACTTAGTGTGGTAGACCTGGTAATGACAATTTTGTGTTTACATGACATAAACAGCAGCCAATCATTCTGTTCTTTTTAAAGTTATTTTTCCCAATGCCTAGCTTTAAAAACAACAACATAGGTCTCTATTCTATCACAGAACCTTAAGATTTTTTTTGTTATTAACTCCCATTTGACTTTCTATATGCTTCTAAAGTTATGGTGCAAATAAATCAGCTCTCATAAGTCCTAAAATATGCATGATTCTCCAAAAATTGAGGAATTGTAAATGTGATTGGTGGCCATATTTCAAAATGGCTGCAAATTCTGTCACAGGGCAAATCTGAGATGGCTCTATAGCAAAACATATTCAATATGGTATGGTCTAAAAATGCCAAATTTCATGCTTTTATCATCAAAGGTACAATTGTTTCACCTATCTGCTGGACTACTAGACACACAGCCAAAGTGACACTGGAGTAGTTTAAAAACAAGAACCTGAATGTCTTACAATGGCCCAGTCAAAGCCCAGACCTCAATCCAATTGAGAATCTGTGGCAAGACTTGAAAACTGCTGTCCACCAACAGTCCCCATCCAACCTTACAGAGCTTGAGCAATTTTGCCCAGAAGAATGGGCAAAAGTTGTGGGATCCAGATGCGCAAAGCTGGTAGAGACTTACACAAAAGACTCACAGCTGCAATGGATGCCAAAGGTGCTTCTACCAAGTATTGACTCAGGGGGGTGAATATGCTGTGTAAACCAAATGGTAAAAATGCCAATTAAATCCATTTTAATTCCAGACTATAACACAACAAAATGTGGAAAAGTCAAAGGGGGTGAATACTTATGCAAGGCACTGAACAGGTTTTCTCCTGGGGATTTTCCACATGCAGCTCTTTTTTTACCAGGCTTTGTTGCCTGCAATCCTGTGACCCATGATCCACACCAACCCCCTTTTTCTCAGTGAGCATAGCGGGATTCCACATCCACACAAGGGGGGTGGTCCATGACGGAATGTAATCAGGTGTCATTTCCCTGTCCCCCCGCCCCTTGCTCTGTGTACCTTTTCTTCATTCTGGGCATGTGCCCAGTATAACTCACCAGCACCTGCCACTTTTCTAAAAAAGTTTTTTTTTTACTGGAAAGGCAGTGTTTCGGACTTCCTTAATTTAGAAATATGCAGCATACAGCTCTCTTACATCTGCTAACTTCCTGCTTGGTTTCCCAACAAATATGGCTGCTAGAAAGGGGGCAACTGAGAGCAGACTGAGTGGATTCCCTGCTTTGTAAAAAGAACGCCTCAGTGCCACCCCCCCTGCCCAATCACAACAAAGCTGACTCACACAATTTTATTTTATTTTTCTTTCTACTCCTGGCACAAGTTTGTTCTTTTGGAATACCACTAACCTACATTTATATTTATTTAAACAAACAACAACAACTATTACAAAGTTAAACGGGCAATTTCAGAAATGCATTCCAGGAGTAAAGCAGCAAAGGAACGATTAAGTGGCTGCTAATGCCATTTTGAAGAACTCGGTGGATATTGCATCAGTTTCTTTTTTAAGCAGATTATCCTCTTGCTTGGAAGCTCATTGCTGCTATGTGAAAAGAATGCCTCGGTGCCCCACCACCACTCCATCACCACCATCGCAAAGTTGTCTCACACAATTTCAAATGTTTTTGTTTTTATTTATAGTCCTTGCCCAAGTCTGTTCTCCCAGAATACTCCCAGGATGTTAACTAAATTGAGTGATACTTTGGTTTGGTATAAATTAGGAATGGGAGGACCAGGGATACCTGAGCTCCACTTCAGAGCTCGGTTCGCCTCACTCCTGCTTTCATTTGCGACCTGTTTTTCTTTGTTCAAATGGGGCAAGTGTGTACTTTGCCCCCCTTGACTAAAGCATGAAAATGTGTTATGGGGTAAAATACACATTTTAAAGTGTGCATTTTCCCCCAAATGTGAAGTTTTTTAATGTGATCACAAGTTCGTCAATGTGCAAGCTTTCCCTGAAAAAAAATGCTCCCATTCAGGTTCACATTCAGGATTGTGACCAGGGCAAGTTCTAATGATTTGTGAACTGAGATGAAATTCTCGTGCATACCTCATAACTGCATGGTGTTGAGAAGATTGCTATATAAATGTGTCTTGTAATACTACCAGGTAGATACTCACCTCAGCTGCAGAAGTGCTGCATGATACCCTCACACACACACACACACACACACACACAAACCAAAAATATCAGCCATCATGTTGCAGCAATCAAATCACCTGTGGGGCTATCTCTTTGGTACCTGAAGTGAACTCACTATGCTCAAGAAAGTATTCAGAGCTGATGTAGCACAGTGGCTAGAAGACTGAGCTATGAATCAGGAAGTCCCTGGTTCAAATCTTGCCTGTCATGACCAGATGGTGGCCCTTAGGAAAGATGCTTGATCGCTTATTCACCCTCAGCCCCCACAACTGCAATATGTAGATAAGAATTCTTACCTACATTACAGAGCTGTTGTAAGGATGACAAGATAATGTACATGAAGCACTTTGAACCTACCTGCTTAGTATTAAGATATTTGAGGGAACTGAATGGTTCAGGTTATTGTACCATGTCCAAATAGATATAAAAGGGCTATGAACAGGTCAATAGGCAAAGCTTCTGAATGATGGAGATATGGAGAATGCCTGAGAGATAGACAACTCCTTTTTCAATGTACCGTAGAGACTGCCTCTCCTTGAACACACCACATGCTGGCTAAGATCTTATCGGGCCTGCTCTGTTTGCCCTCATTATGAGAGCAAGGAATGAGGTAGGGTAGCCATTTACACATCACCCAAAAAGAGGACAGAAGAGGACAGAACATTAGCACAGAATTTGCATATCTTAACTTATATGTATAGATGCAAATTTAGAAATAATTACAATAATTTAAACAGAAATAGAATACATCTCACTATAGTGGGAGGGGCTGGGAACAGGTGCCCTGTGTGGTGTGCCTCCTCAGTCTGCTGCCCAGGTGCTGCTAACAGTGGATGGGCAACATCAAGGCCCCTTCTTTGCTCTCCCTTCTTATGGTTCTTTATCTTTAAACCGGACTTGGACTGAACAACCCTTCAGATGTAGGACTGTTCTCTGTAGGTGGGACACCTGGCCACCCTAGAAGTAGGACCCTCACTGCAATGGCCCTAAGGTTCTGGAATGATTAGAAGGCCCTCCCAAAAGGGCTGCAAGGAAACCCACCTATTTTTAGACGCTGATTAAATGGGCCTCCTAAATTGGGTTTTGTGCCTATGGTTTCTCTCCCTTCTCATAATGTAACTCTTCTTATATAACTTGCTCAAGTCCCTTCTCCATCCTTTCCAAGTACTGGCACTGGACAAGCACGTCACTACTAACTTACCATGAGTGATTTTATCCAGACACTGACATGTCATAATGAATGTGTCTGTTTAATTTTTCAAGGCAATCCTGAATCATCTGCTCGGAACTCCTATTACAGAGGATCTTTGACACAGCGAAACCCAAATGGAAGAAACAGGAAAGCAGATCACATCTTTGCGGCAAGTATTCAGGATCTAGCTCATGGCCTCTGTGCAGGTTGAGAATAGGATGGTAAACAGAGGTAGCAGAGTAGTCAGCATCAGCTGTGAACACCAAAGAGAGACAGGGAGAGTCCAAACGCAAGGACGTCATGTAGTTCACCAAATGTCAACTTGCCTTGAAATGCCCTAACTAAAACAAACAGAAAGAAACAGGAGTTTTGTTTCTTGATAGTAGGATATACATAAATATGTAGTCAATTCAAAGTAGGAGAGATGCTGTCTTTTATTAGTCCAGCCTATTTTAATATGGGAATGTGCAAACATTTGCGTTATACCGCAATCTTCATCACACATCAGACAGAATGGAAGGACAGCTAATTGGCAATGTAGCAGGCTTTCACATCATGCAAATATTACTGCTGGTGATGTAATCCCACAAACATTTTGTACCTCAGATGCATGCATAAACAATACATTGTCCAGACAGGGGTGCTGGAAGACAAAAATCCTGTTCATTGGTAATTGTGCGTTATCTAGTGCCCGTGCACAGGACACTGATCTCCACAGGGTTTTTTTTTCAAACCTGGTTCCATCAGAAGGCAGCTCTCTCCAACCATAGAAGCCCCCACCCCCATCCTGTCACTGGTGCTGGTGCTGCTCCAAAGATGGGGAGTATTTTTTTAAGGCCCTGTGTTTGCACCAGGGCTAGCTTGATAGTATTCTAATTTTTTAAAGATACATGAAGTTGTTTCCTCCACCTGCATTCAGGTGAGGTAGCCCGGCAGGTAATAAAGGAGGTGGAATTACATATCCATTTCCAACTATGTCATAAACCTCATCTTCAAAACAGATAATGCAATAGAGTGATCACTCCTGAAACTCTCAGTGAGAGCATTCAAAATCACTACAAAAACAGGCTGGCACTATTATGGGGAATGCATTAGTTTGGGAAGGACATCATCTGGCTTCTCAGGAATAAATGACTAGTCTCAATTCTGGAGAAAGGGGTAGTGTGGGAGGACGGCACTACAATCCAGAGTAGTAATGACCCAGAGGTCTCTAATCCCTTTGCATTTCACAATGTTGTGATATTTCATTATAAGTCATCTTTTAAAATGTTACAGAGATGGGACCAGAACCCAGACCAGAGAGGGATTAATTTCATTAAACAAATGAGCTTTTGTTGTGTGTGTGTTTTTCAAAAGACCTTTCAGCTTGAAATTGGGGGTAAAGGGAGGGATTCCCCCAAATCAACCCCTCAGTCTTTTTCACTGTCACCGGTTCTCACCCCAGTGCTGGTGATGACAGACATCCTGTGTGTCCTGGTGGTTAAGACACAATTTTTGCCCCAGGAGGCATCAAACCAAGAGTGGGAAGCAGAGTCCCTACCCTGATTGGCTTCTGAATGACATCATTCAAGCCAATCAAAGTGAGGCTGGTGTTTCCTGCTCTCACTCTGATGACCCCAGGGGACCTCCAATGATAAGTTTACTTCCACATTTCATCTCTGTCCCTGAAAAGCCCTGACTTCCCTGTGAATGGGAATAGGAAAATGAATGAGCAATTTCATTCCAGCTCTACATGTAGTTATGCTTGTTAATTCCAAAAGGATTTCACATTGGTATTTTGATACTTTACAGAAACCTGTGATGACCCATCGGTCTTGAAAACAATGATGTCTTTCCAGGCCAACAATGTGAGACCTTGGCTCAACGTTTCATTTCCTTAGTTTTCCCTTCTTTTTCTCCCTTCTACCTGCTGCCATAAAGCAGAGGGAAGAAGCAAGTTACTTCTGAAAAGAATTTTCTGAGCAGCCTTCCTGTGAAATTTGGATCCTAAATTCTTTACCACTGTACCAGATCCCAACTTAGTATAAGGAATTTCTTCTTCAGGACTGACTTAATTATCAACCCACATCTATTAAATAGGACTTGCAGCTAAACTACTTTTTCTTCATGCAGTGCATAAGTATGTGTCCATATTCTGATTATTTGAGCAAGTGGATTAAAGCCATGTTGTCTGGACCACTGGTCCTGTGGTGTAGCTTGGTTGTTCATTTCAGTGCAGGTTTTAATGCTGTCCTGCAAGAATCAGGAGGGCATTGGGGTGGGAATGAAGGCAAGGGGAGGGTGTGGCCGTTCAGTATATGGAACTAGAAAACAGAATAGTATCTGTAGCTGTCTTTCAGCACATGATGCTAGACAATCAGTCATACCTGGATGTGTCTTGCTTTCCTTGTTAATTAAATCCTCATGTACAGAAAGGACCCTTGTGGGACTTTGAAGACTTATTTATTGCAACAAAATAAATGGCCCATTCTGTAAGGTGCTTCTGATGCATCTGACCAGCTGGAGTCTACCCCATAGATGTTTATGCCACAATAAATATGTTACTGTTAACCTTTAAGGTTCACAAAACTGTTTGTTGTTTTTGGTACATTAGAGTAATGGGATGATATTTCTGGAATGTGTTCCATTAGTGCTCTGGTGGTCAGCCAGGAGCATAGGCCATTGTTTTATAAACACACCCCAAGAGAAGATTTTTGTTCAGATTTCTCCAGCGCAAGACAGTTCTTCAAAGAAGCAGAGATGAACTGTGCATGGTTTCCCTTAAAAAAAGAAAAAGAAAAAGATGAGAAACAAACAAACAGACAGTAACAGTTGCATAGGGTAAAGCAGTAGTAGAGCACAGACTCCAGAAGTTCCCAGGTTTGATCTCTGGCATCTCTAGTTCAAAGATCAGGTAGGTAACCTCTCCCTGTAAACCTGGAGTGCCACTGCTAGCCAGAGTAGACAGTATTGAGCTAGATAGACAACCAGTTGGATCTGCTTCCCATGCTTCTAGCTGTCACTACTACCATGTAACCACCTGCTTCTTAAGCAACCTTAATAGACTTATTTTTATGATCTACCCTTTCCTTCTGTTTTATAGTATCATATGTATTTGCAGGACATTAGGAAGGGAAAGAGGAGCAGGCTTACAAGGACTGGAAGTTAAATGAGAAGAAAAGAATCCCATATTCCACATGCTCTAGAAAGGGATTCAAAATCACAGCAAAATGGATTCTGATAAGCACGTTATTTGATAAATACATTAAGCAGAAGCTTAAGGAATCACATTTGAATTATTATTGAAGTTAATCATAAGGACAGGTAGTAATGCTGAGTTGCATACCAAGCTTCTTTCCTCAGAATTTGCCATGGTAAGCGGTAGGATACTTATTCCTGTTCAGGTGTCTTTCTAATCCTACACAGGGTAACCAAAATGTTATGGGCTGTTTATGACCTAAACGTACATTTTCACCCCCTAGGAAAATGGTCTTATGAGCCAAATGGCATTGTTGCATTCCACCTTCATGTATGTATCTTCAGAGCTAGACTGCAATAAAAGTGCATTGAACTCTACATTTGATGTATTTCCATATATGTATATATAATGAAGCTCAAACCTTATTACTGATACTTGGTGTTTTGGCACCATGCACAGCTCTTGCTAAAATCTAAACTGTGCTCCAAATTT
This sequence comes from Heloderma suspectum, assembly GCF_057233095.1. Classification (NCBI taxonomy): domain Eukaryota; kingdom Metazoa; phylum Chordata; class Lepidosauria; order Squamata; family Helodermatidae; genus Heloderma; species Heloderma suspectum. Next base: position 224,322,709 of record NC_139458.1, read on the forward strand.
GGAATTCCAGCCTGAAATTCTAAAGTTTGATTTTTTTGTTGTTTACACAACATTAATTTCCATTCCATGCTTATACTTGCACCAAGTATCTGCAGTGATATATCCCACATCCAAATTCCTATAATTATATTAGCAGGTTTTGATGCAAACTTTTTGTGAAGGTTTGAGGCCTACAGAGGCAAGGAAAAGAAAAAGGTTAGAGGCCTGGGGCTTTTTGTTGGGAGGGGAGAGAGTACTCCTGAGAGGAGTACTTTCATTTCCCTGGTTAGATTTCATTTTCCTGAGTTAGGTTTCATTCCTCCAGGTTTGAAACAGTACTTTCAGTTTGGGGGAAGTGGGGGATATAAAGGGAGAAAGAGCCAGAGAGAGGCAGACCAGAGAGAGAGGAAGACCAGAGCCTGAAGAGAGAACAGGAAGCAGCAGCAACCTGGAGAAGTCTACGTGCAGCTAGGGTAGAGGAACTTGTGTTTTTCCAACGTTTATTTTGTATTTTGTTTCACTCAGCTCTTTTAGTTGTAATTTGTTTGTTTTAATTTACTAGTAAACTGTTGTGGTTAATAACTAGGTGTCTGAAATGCCAATCACCCCATGTCTACAGCCTAAACCCCATGTTGTTGGGAAGGGGAAGTTTAAAAGAAGGAAGGTGGGACTCTTAAGGAGGCAAGAGATCCTTAAGGAGTTGCTCAGGGGGTCCGGGTCATAAGGGGAACCCTGACACTTTTGATCACTGGAAGATATTCCTGAATTCTCTGTGCTAGAATGCTTGGACAATGCTGGAACACATGGCTCAAGATGGTGACCTACATGCCAAGTGCCACTGAAGCACTGTGCATGAGTTTGCTGCATTCTCAGGCACGTGTTTTCAGGGCAAGAAAGCTGTGTTCAAACTACTTCTTTCCACCACACTTTAGAATGTCTGATTATCTTTACCCCAAGAAGACCAAGTGGAATCATCCTGACCCTGAAATTACTGAGTCCAGGATTCAACTGGCAACACAACTACGTGAGCAGAATTCAGACACATTGACATATAAGAATACAAATTGTATCACATACTAAAGGGTGCACAAAGAAACTGGAATTTACTTATTTGTTCTATAGTTCTACTCTCTTGAAACATTTTTTTCCAAGCCATAGAAAGCAAGTCAATCCCTGTGGGTCCAGAACAAAGTTCTCTGCCTTAATGCTAAGACTACATCGCTTGCAATAATCACTCCATGCTAGAATGTATTTTCCAGTTACACCTGTGACACTCCTTCACACTGAACTATTCTGTGCCTCTATAACATATCTCCCATTACTATGTTGTCATCAACAACTGTCCCAGATCCCCTCCACTGATTAAATTAATTTCATTTATACAATCTAAGGCAGAACTACATGTTACAGGTAGTTCCATTATTCTTTTTCCAAGGGCTATTTTTTTATCAGATAAAGCAACTGTTGAACAGAAGAATGGGGGGCAAGGCGGAAAGGGGGGGGGGTTCCTTGGATCTTTTACCTTTCTCAGAGAAAAGCAGCAGAGGGAAGCAAAATGTGAGTGGACAAGTGGCTGGGAAGGGAAGACCTACACTCACACACACATGTTCACACACACACACACACACACACACACTGACCAGCCCTTAATGTAAAGCCACCTGCAGCTGCTTTACTTCATCAAATGAAGCCCTCGGGAGGCAAGGGCGGGGCGGGGAACACCTCACAGAACTACAGCTAATATATTCTTTTCACCCTAAAACAAACTATATAGTCAATGTGTGTGTGTATGTGTGTTGTATGCTAAATGATGCAATAAACTTGATGTTATGTTCCTAAAAGCAATGTTTCCTTTGGTGTCTATTTTTCTTCCTCATATTTGGAGGGAAGTGGGTTTCCTACCACTTTGTTCAGTTGTCTAATATGCAAATGTGTCATATTCATAAAATACAGATATTTAGTAATAAAGGAAACCAAGTTGTGGCACTGAAGCAGAAAATGAGGAATTCAGGTAGTAAGAAATGTAGCCCTCCTTAGGTGTGTGCATCCACTTCAGATGTAGATAGATAGAATACCATAGGAACATAGGATGCTGCCTTATGCTTAGGCAGTCCATCGGTCCATCTAGCCCAGTATCGTCAACACTGCCTGGCAGCAGCAGCTCTCCAGGGTTTCAGGCAGGAGATTTTCCAGCCTGCCTGGAGACTAGGGGTGGACGAAAGTCCCTTACCTGTCGTCGAAGGATGTTTGCAGTGGGGGGGAGGCGCTTCGCTGCTCCCCCCGCGAAGTTCAGGCCGGGGGGGAGGCTTCCCGCCTTGCCCCGGCCGAAATTCAGGCCGGGGGGGAGGCTTCCCGCCTCGCCCCGGCCGAAATTCAGGCCGGGGAGGAGGCTTCCCGCCTCGCCCGGCCACGAAAGTTTAAAAAAAAAAACGCCCCCTGATAGGCTACATGACGATTCACGTAGCCTATCACGGCTAGATCTGCAAAGTCAGCCGTGATAGGCTACGTCAATCGTCACGTAGCCTATCACGGGTGACTTTAAAAAAAAAAAAAGCGCGTACGCTAATGGCGGCCCCCATAGGGAGCCGCCATTCGCGTTCCTTATTTAGTCGCTGTAGTCTACGTAAATGTTTACGTAGACTACGGAGAAAATAAGGAACGGGAATGGCGGCTCCCTATGGGGGCCGCCATTATCCGTACGTGCTTTTTTTTTTTTTTAAAGTCACCCGTGATAGGCTACGTGACGTTTGACGTAGCCTATCATGGCTGACTTTGCAAATCTAGCCGTGATAGGCTACGTGAATCATCACGTAGCCTATCAGGGGGCGTTTGTTTTTTTCTTTCATTGGAATGGCGGCGGCGGCAGCCGGTCAAAAGACCGGCTGCCGCTCCCGCCCCGCTCGAACACCCGCCGAACTGCCGGACAGACCCGCCGCCGGGAGGGACATTCGGCGAAGGTAAGTCCCGTCCCGGGGGGTGTGGGGGGCGGGGGGGTTCAGAGGATTTCTCCCCAAAACTTGTTCGGGGGGCCGAACACGTTGGCGCTCGGCCCCCCGAAGTTTCGGGGAGAAATTCTCCGCCATCCCTACTGGAGACTGAACATGGGGCCTTCTAGATGCAAAGCTGTGCCACTGAGCGACATCCCCGCCCTCCGTACCAAACCAAAGTGGCCCGCTTCAGATGTATTTGGACCACCTTTGAAATGAAGTGGCTCTTGTCTGAAGCATGCCAAAGTGAAGTGGGCTGTTCCTGAAGTTTTGGACTTCAGAAGCTTCAGAGGGTGGTTAGTGTCAGTGTTGCGTAAGTCCAAAATTGATTTAATTTTGAGGCCCCAGGTGATCTTTCCATAAAAGGAAAACACCAGGAGTGTGAAGAGAGTGAAAGGCATGTAGTTTTGTGACAGACAGCTCTAGCTTCCAAGCAGGAATGAGTGTAAAGGCACTCTCCTGTTTTACTTCGAATTACAGTACTTTGGGGAGATGTAGAAAGGCAGAGGCAGCAGAGACTGTGTGATCAGTCCTCCCCACCCCCCACCCCCGGCTGGGCTTTTCCTCCCTGGTGCAGGGATTACTATGAGTGTGAGGCAACCAATAAATGCCCATTTCTTATGCCAACATTGATTAACTGATGGCAATTCAAAAGTGAACTCCCACTCTTATAGACAATGATGGAATATAAAGGTGGGTACCATCTTGAAGGGTTCACCAGCCTGTGCATGCCCCTTCCAGAGGCAAATTCTCCAGCTGGTGCCCAATCATGTGGTATCAGTATGGCTTGGCACTCATCCCCTCCTGATGCTTGACACACATTAGGATTTCAATAAAGTGCCAGCCCCAGGCATTTTGCTACTTGAAGGAGAGCTCAATTGCCCCCCCCCCCAATTAAGGCTACTTACAGAAGTCTTGCTGCACCTTTCAGACACTAGTTCCTACCTTCATCAATCTGTCCCCCCCCACACACACACACACACTTCATGGTACTCCCTGAAGCAGGTTGCTTCAATTTGTTGCATATCAGGGCCCGTTGTAGTACTGGATGATGATGTACTTTGCTCATTTATTCTAGATTTCCCCGCCTGGAAGGCTCTGCACAGGTTACATAACAATAATTCTATGAAATGCTGTGTTGAAATTAATAAAATAGATAAAACTTAACAAAGTTAAAGCACCTCTCCATGCACTGGCATATGCACAGTGCCAAGCAGCCGCAACAGAGCCTTTCCTCAAGATGCTCATGCTTTTCCTGCCAGATTCCACTACTGTGGAGGAAACAAAGAACACTCATGTTCATTCCTAACCTGATTAACTGGTGGGGCGAGGCGCGAGGCTATGGACAGCACCCTTTCCTTGAGTTCAATCGCTGCCATCTCAGGTAGCAGAGTTGGGGAAAGAGAAAGACCTCTGCTTGAGGCCAAGGATAGCTGCTGTCGGCCAGAGCAGACCACTCTCAACCAGTGGTCTGGCTAAGGTAGCTTCAAATGTTCTGTTTAAGACTTTTACAGAGAATGATTGAATATAAGGAGTGAGGCAGGAACTTGGATATGCCTCTGCATGCTAAATGTGCCCACCCCACCCCACCCACAGTGAGAATCCCATGATAAATGGAGCAGGGTATATAAAGACTTTTGTACTAGTGGGAATTGCCTCTGGGAACCAACCCCCACCCCCACCCCTGCAATTTGAGGTTTTACTGCTTTAAACTTGCCACCGTTTGGCTGGATTTCTGTACTCTAGCATATTTAGTATCATGATGAATCCAACCTTAGCATGTTTATGTATTATATTCACATCCCACCCTTCTCTAAGGAGCTCAGAGAAGCATTTTTGCCTGGCTCACACAACTGCCTTGTTGTGAGATTGGCTAGGCTTAGAGATGGTCACTTGTCCATGGCCACTCACTGGACCTCAAAGCTGAGCAGAGCTTGAAAGTGGAGCGTCTAAACCTACCACCACTCTAGCCACCACATCACATTTGCACAGGATAATCAACATGTGATGTTTGGGGATTGTTGGTGACAGCTTGTTTACACGTAATTAGTTGCAGTGGTGATAAGTAACACTGAATGGCACCATAATATAAGGCAATCAATATTAGTGGACTGTCCAAATGTATCAACCCAGAGATTATGACACAGTAATCTAATGTATTACTCTGTGGGCATCACTAGGGATGTACGGACTGTGTAAATCCGTTCTGTCTGTGTTTTGTGGATTGTCAGGCACTTTTTGTTCCATCATCCGCTCACAGAGAGATGCGATTTTTTTTTGTCATGCGGAAAAATATGCAAATAATTACATAAGAGGTTTTGTAACAATTTACATAATTTACCTTAGTACGTAACATTTAGCGTATTGTCCTCCATTCCATTCAACTCTTCCTTAGCAGAAACCTGTGTATTTTCCTACAGATAAATATGCATACATTTCAGGAAAGTTAAAAAGAAAAGAAAAAACATCCGAAAGTCCACAGACTCTGCGCGGCCTGAAGGGGCCGCTCTGCAGCAGATTCTCCAGGTTGGATTCTTAGAAATCTGAGCTCATTTTAGTAGGGATGGCGGAGAATTTCTCCCCGAAACTTCGGGGGGCCGAGCGCCAACGTGTTCGGCCCCCCGAACAAGTTTCGGGGAGAAATCCTCCGCACCCCCCCCGCCCCCCGCACCTCCCCCGGGACGGGACTTACCTTCCCTGAATGTCCCTCCCGGCGGCGGGTCCGGCTGGCGGTTCGTCCGGTGTTCGAGCGGGGCGGGAGCGGCAGCCGGTCTTTCGACCAGCTGCCGCCCCCGCCATTGCAATGAAAGAAAAAAAAAACACACGTCCCCTGATAGGCTACGTGACGATTCACGTAGCCTATCACGGCAAGATTTGCAAAGTCAGCCGTGATAGGCTACGTGAATCGTCACGTAGCCTATCACGGGTGACTTTAAAAAAAAAAAGCGCGTACGCGAATGGCGGCCCCCATAGGGAGCCGCCATTCCCCTTCCTTATTTGGTCGCTGTAGTCTATGTCAATGTTTACGTAGACTACGGCGAAAATAAGGGCAACGCAAATAGCGTTGCCCTTATTTTCGCCGTAGTCTACGTAAACATTTACGTAGACTACAGCAACTAAATAAGGAACGCGAATGGCAGCTCCCTATGGGGGCCGCCATTCGCGTACGCACTTTTTTTTTAAAAAAGTTACCCGTGATAGGCTACGTGACGATTCACGTAGCCTATCACGGCTGACTTTCCAGGTCTAGCCATGATAGGCTACGTGAATCGTCACGTAGCCTATCAGGGGACGTTGTTTTTGTTTTTTTTTTACTTTCGTGTTCGTGGCCGGGCGAGGTGGGAAGCCTCCCCCCCAGCCTGAATTTCGGCCGGGCGAGGCGGGAAGCCTCCCCCCCCCGGCCTGAACTTCGCGGGGGGAGCAGCGAAGCGCTCCCCCCCACCGCGAACAAGCTGCGAGAAAAGGTAAGTGACTTTCGTCCACCCCTACATTTTAGTCTGTCTCAAATTCCTCCAGCACCCCTAGGCATCACTGCTTTCCAGGCCAATTCAGCCTGGGTTCTAGCTGCTCTGGATGAGCAATAAACACATCTTTAGTAACATTCAAACTAAGCTTTGGAAAATCAGCTGCTATATTTGGATAGAATAGAAATGTGTATTTTGAAATGCCTTGGATAGTAAAATTTGGTATGTTGACCCAGATATTTATTTGTTTAATCCCTAATACACTAGCTTTTTATCTAAATGTCCCATAGGAGAAACTCTATTTCTGTCTTTCTGCTTGAATTCTTCAAACAGCCCTTCATTATTGGGCAGGAAACATTATGTTGCATAGTTACAGTTGCAACACACTAGAGAGAAAATAGCCTGATGTATTATTTTTACAAGACAACAACATAAGTTTTAGCATATAGTTATGGTCAACATCACTGTTCTCTAATCCCAAAGAATTCCCTTCTCCAGTGTAGCTAATACAAAACACAAACACCACAAATCTTAGAAATCTAACTTTAGCTGTAGCATTTATGTCTTCGTAGTACAAAAAGCTAAACATGACAGACCTTGGCAGTCAAAATCTAAAGTATCGCATAACTACAAAGCACAACATTATAAAGAGAAAGAGTTTGTCCAAATGAAATTCAATCATGCAAACAAAAACAAAAAAGCCAACCATTTGTGTATTGCTATGGAAGCAACCCCAAACCTGTACAACACTGTGCAACAAAATCGTGGATTTGGAGAGGCTATTGTGTGGCTTTAAATTTTCATCAAGGTGATGCTGATGCTGAAGATCAATGATCCATTCCAGCGTAGCTTCTGTCCTGGGTACAACAATTGCTGCCGGAGTTTGCTTCTATGTGCCCCATCTCAAGGATGAGTTCTGTTCAGTTGGCTTGTTTCTACCTCAGTTGGGAAGGTTGAAGAGGAAAGGCCTGATGAGGAAGAACAACATCAGGCAGCCAAGGAACATCCATGGATATTGCTGTGAAATGTGTGATATCCTGTACCCAGTGGTCTGCAACTATCAACAGCAAAAGAAACTTCCCACAGGTTTCTATTACAAACTAGTATTCCTTAACTGTTTAAACAATTGCTTGTTTTCATTGACCTTTAAAAAACAGCAACAGAGAAGCAATGGTAAAGTCATGTTTTTCACCAAGTCAGTATGGAAGCCTACAGCCTCCGATGAAAAAGGATTGTTCCCCCATGAAGTTTTCTTTGTACACGGGGATGAAGATAACTTCTTGATTCCAATCCAGATAGTTTTGGCAGTGCACAGAATAAATCCATTCTACCCTACCAAAACTCTGGAATAGATTTTGCAGTACAGAATTAATTCCACATAGCACTCTGGTCATCCAGAGAGAGGTCTAGCAGGTTTAAGCCTTGAAACATGTCAGAGGCTTGCACATGGAATCCATTCTAAACTTTGGTGGAGAGGAAACCAGGCCTTAGTTCTCTCTGCCACAGGATTTTCTTAATGACTTTGAAGCAAAAATAAATACATCCTAGGACACAATCCACCCCTATTCTGCTCTCACCCCTGTACACACACCGATGCACAAGTAGCTACCAGGCCAGGACCCTGTGGAGGAAAGGGATGATTGGATGAATATTTATGTAAGAGGCATATAGGCATTGCAGATAATGGCTGGTGCAATGTGGTGTTTGCACATCGCTGAAGATCAGCCAGGAAGAAGGATGGAGAAAAGATGGCTCCCCTGAGCCTATGCTAATTAGAGCTGTGTGCAAACAGCCTCTCAAAATTCTCCACCAAATTTGTGGGCTCAGAAGCTGAGGGGACAATTTCACTGAATTTCTCCAAGGGGAGGAGAAATTCTCCACCCATTTCTCAATGGGCTCACTATTGGCGGAGGCTGTAGCACAGGTTCTTTCCTTTTTTGAAGGATTTTTGTTTTCCCGTGCTGCCACTGCAAGTGGCAACAGCATCAACTGTGTTGGCAGCCTAGGGCCCCCCCCCCCTGCATTTTGCATCCTCTCAAATGCAGGTGTGACGGTGCAGTGTAGTATCCAGCTACAGGGAACAGGTGGAATTGGTGCTATGCCAAAATCTGCCCTCCAATTTCCTGAAAGTTTTCTTCTCCCATGAAAGCGTCTTGTATTTTTCTGCCTCATTCTCAGGGCATTTTTTAATTTATTTTAATTTATCTTGTTATTTGAATTTATCTTTCGACAGAGATGTTGGAGAATTCTACCATGGATTCCAGGGAGGCTGAATTCCAGTGAATTCAGCCCCCCAGAATCCATGGCGGAACAAAGCAACCCCCCCTGCCATCCTGCGAAATGGGCCCAGAACGGAGCCTACCTGGTGTCGGCTATCCGGTGCTCCATGAAAGGCGGCCGTGTCTGCGGCCGCCATTCGCCTTCCTTCGAATGGCCGTGATAGGCTACATAATTATTTACATAGCCTATCACGGCTAATGCAGGGACGCCATTTGCGTCCCTGCGGAGGCCGTGATAGGCTACGTAAATACTTACGTAAATACTTACGTAGCCTATCCTGGCAAAAGGCAGGAACGCAAATGGCGGCCACTACGCCATTTGCGTCCCTGCCTTTTCTTTTGCTGTGATAGGCTACGTATATATTTATGTAGCCTATCACAGCAAAAGACAGGGATGCAAATGGCGTAGCGGCCGCTGTTTGCATCCCCACTTTTGCCGTGATAGGCTACGTAAATATTTACATAGCCTATCACGGCTCAGCGAAGGGACACAAATGGCGGCCCCTACGCCGGCCGCCATTTATGGCTGCAGAACTGCCGCAGCCGGCTGCCCGGCTGCGGATGCACCCGGCCGGCGGCTCCGCAGAGTCGCCATGGAGCAGAGCTGGCCAGGGAGGATTTGGGGGGGAGCGATGGAGCACCTCCCTCTCCACCACAGATGCCACTTATGAAACAGGTAAGTGATTTCATACGTCCCTAGTTTTTGAGCTTACCCAATCACTACAAGGTGACCAAGGGCACGGTGTGTGTGTTTTCTTTCCGGTACATCTCTCCATTGTTCTGCAGCCTCCAGGCTGCATGTACTTCCTAATCTGAAAAATTAGGAATTACCTCAGGATATCTTCCCCTGGGCTTTAATCAAAGTGTGGGAAGCCAAGGAGGCTACAGGCTGCCAGGGACATGATTGTACAATTGTATTGCCCCAGCCATAGGCTTCAAACTCTTAATTTAGAGGTGCCAAGATGGTGATAAATCAGACCCAGGTTAACTTACAAGGAGATACTTTATTGAGTACAATCAGCACACAGGCATACCCAATGGTTGGATCAGACAGCTTCTCTGAACCCAGAGCCATGGGGTAAAATGGGTCTTATACCATACATGTTAGCAGTGAGGCAGCATGACACTAGCAAGCACCAACTAGCATTCATTCCCAGCATAGACACCTGCAGCTTTAAGACAAACAAACTTCACTTCCCAGGCACATCTTGATAAGACACTCCACTCATTAGTATGGAATGTGCTTGACTATCACCCTTTGACTCATCCTGGTAAATCAAGAGGCCTGTTAGGGAAAACAGCAGCCTTCTGAACCAAAGTCAGAGAGCATTATGGGGCATCTAAGCCCCTCTAAAACTACTAATAGTAGTTTCAGGCCTGGGGCCTTACAACAATGAAAGACAGAACACTCGCACATAATCCTTGGCCACCTAATAAGTAAGGTAAACACAAGAACACTGAATCCAGCCCATGACAATTTCTCCAAACTGTTCTTCTCCTTTGAATTTATTTTTGAAAGCAATTTCTTTTCAATCAAATTAAATGAGAATGGTCAAGATCAAGAGAATGGTCAAGATAAAAATGGAAGACATTTTTAGCACAGCACGAATCCTCTTCAGTGTGTGCACACACACCCCACCATAGAGGGCTAGATTATGCCCACAGTTTACATTGCTTTTATGCTAATAGTATGTGAAATAAGCCCCCAAGATGTGGAGAAAAGCCTCAGAAGAGAAAGGTAGATTTCCATTTATAATTACTACCACCTGTGAGGGTCTTGATGGGAATCCAGTGGTCAGTTGTGGGACTTCTACATGTCACAAACATGAGTTCCATGGTTCTCAGAATCACTGTCTCTATGTAAACATAAGCATGCATGGCCTTCGCACACCTGTTGCCGACTACACAAGGAAGCACAATGCAATTAGGACAAAGAAACTCCACATTCTGAAAACGAATAACAGCATGAATAATGTATACACATACATGTGCAATTTGGCCTAAATTTTTCTAGTGATAAATATGAATTATCAGGCCACAAAATATAAGGGAGTGGATCCAGACTTAGTCCTACTTAGAGCAGAAACACTGAAATCAATGGGACTTAAGTGAGTCATGAGTAACTTCAGTCCTATTGATTTTGATGAGTCTACTCAGAGTATGACTAAGTCTGGATCCAAACCAGGGAGTTATTTGTGGGGAGGGGAGAGTGAAATATTAAATTAAGGCTGTTCATTGGTAACAGTGTCAGTGTCAGTGGAGAGAGAGAGAGAGAGAGAGAGAGAGAAATGGCTTGAATACCCACCGTTTAATCTAGGAGTTTCAGGACTGGCTTTTAATCACCAAAGATACATTTTAGAATATCTCAGAATAATACGCAAATGCTGAAATCGCAAGTGCAACATAATGAGGGGAAAGAGTCTGTCTAGTTGCAAACTATCCAATTTGTTTAAAGGAAGAAAATATCCTAAGTCATGAAGTCCCCTTTCTTGAATTGATACAAATGAACACAAGTCATTATGGGAGGGGAGATAATGCCGAGATGCCCTGTCCCAGTGCTGATGTCACAGGCAGCCACACATAGGCAAGGCAAGGCATAAAAAGGCAAAGAGGGACCGCCAGCTTGCACCGAGCAAGTCCAGTCTCTGAAGAGACAGAAAGACAGTGCCACTCTCCAGTCCTGTTGGGGAAAAGTAAGTATTTTTCTTCAGCTTATCGTTGTTTTGTTCATCTCTAATCCTTGTCCTGTTTCAGGAAAAGTGGGCATAAGCAAGTGTAAATAGAATGAATAGCATGCATAACACCTACAGCCTCAAAGTAATTTGGAGGGCTTTCTAAATACAATCAATTTCCATTTCCAGGTGTGTGTTTTTATTTGCATTTTTCAAGTGCGAGTTCTGTTTCTGTGTGAGCAGCAATTTCATTTTATACTGATAAGGTTTGCAAGTTAAATAAAAATGAAGGTGGTTGCTAACTAGGCATTCTACAAGGTCAGGTGTCCCATTTTTGGAATAAAGCAGGGTTACTCCCAGTAAAGCAAGGGAAATCGTGACTGATGCTGTCTAACACTTTAGAATTTGCAGGATTCCCAAGGAAAGAATAGTCACTTTGATTATTGTAGGTATATATGCTAAGATATCAGCATGAATGGCAATCCACAATTCAATAGGTGATGAAGGTAGATAATTATTATTCCAGTTTTCCAGTTGGGAAACTTGAGGCTGAGAAACAGCAACTTGCCTACAGCTAGTCTGTGATCTCCATGTCTAAGCGGTGATTTGATCCTAACATTTGATCATATTGGCTTTCAGAACAGACACTTTCTAATGTGTTTTGCAGCTAATAAATGACCAGTTACACTTGTACAGATGTCTAAAAGGCTCGGGGTATAATGTTGTGATTGTGTTTCATGTCCACACACAAGTGACATGAAACTAACCAAATGAAATTCAACAGATTTCAATGTAAAGTCTTCCATTTAGGTACAGAAAATCAAAAGCACAAGTATAAGACGAGAATACCGGCCTTGAAAGCAGAAAAGAAATAGGTGTCCTTTTTTGAATATGAGCCAGCAGTGCGATGCGGCTGCTAAAGAAGCTAATGCAATCTTAGGCTACATTAACAGAAGCATAGTTCTCTAGGCTTGATTTCTGCAATGCACTGTACTTGGGGCTTCCTTTATATTTAGTTTGGAAACTTCAACTGGCACAAAATATGGCAGCCAGGCTGGTCTCTGGGACACCCCGTGGAGACCATATTACACCGGTTTAAAATTTTTACACTGGCCGCCAATTTGTTTCCGAGCAAAATATAAGGTGCTGGTTCTTACCTTTAAAGCCTTACATGGTCAAGGTCCAAGGCACCTTAGGGAGCGCCTCCTCCCCTACGTCCCAGTCGGACACCTAAGGTCCTCTGAGGGCTCTCTGCTGCGGCTGCCTAAAGTGAGACTGTCAGCCACCGGCACGAGGACCTTCTCCGTTGCTACCCCTCAGTCATCTGTGGAAGGACTTGCCGGCTGAAATGCACCTGCTGACCTTGTTGAAGGTTTTGAAACAGGCATTAAAGATGCTATTATTCCAGCAGGCCTTCCCTTTTGAGAACTCTGGTTCTTTTTGCTGACTTTTGTGTACTGTTTTAAGCAGTGTTTTTTAAGCATTGTTTTTAATTCAAAGTTGTTTTTAGTTATATGTTGTTTGTATATATTGTCCATATGTCTTTATGTACATGGTTTTTAAACTTTGCATATTGTGTTTTAATGTTTTAACTTTTGTAAACCTCCCAGAGAGCTTCGGCTATGGGGCAATATATAGAAATAATAATAATAACAGTGTCCAGGCCATGGGAAGGAATAGTTCAACCACATTCTGCATTAGTCAGGCTGCATTTGGAGTAGTGTATCCAGTTCTGGTCACCGTATTTTAAGAAGGACATTGACAAGTTGGAGTGCATCCAGAGAAGAGCAACCAAGATGGAAACCAAGTCCTATGAAGAAAGGGCGTGTTTAGCCGGGAGAAGAGGAGATCAAAGGGAGACATGATAGCAGTCATCAAACATCTGAAGGACTGTCATGGAGCAGTATTGTTCTCTATTGCTCTAAGGGCAGGTATAGAACAAACAGGTGGAAATTGCTGGGAAGCAGATTTCAGCTAAACATTAGGAGAAACTTCCTAACAGTGAGAGCTGTGCAGCAGTGGAATAGATCACCTTGGGAGGTGGTGGGTTCTCCTTTGCTGGAGATATTTAAGCAGAAGCCATCTCTCAGGGATGATTTAGCTGTACCCTGCATTGCAGAGCTGCACTGAGCAGGGGGTTGAACGATCTCCAAGATTCTATGAAACACATCAAAACACATCAAGGCACAGGAAAATATGTCTCAATGACTGCAGCATGGAAAAGGTGCTACAGACACCGAGAACCCCACAGCCACTGCTCAAGAAAGCCTGCATTATGCTTCTTGCTGCACATAGATCAGTTTCCTCAGTACCAATCACACATATGAGGTTGTAGGAAAATATTTTTCCAACACTTCCTTCCTTTCCCATTCACCTCTCCAGTAGGTAATCAGAACTGTCAAAGCTGATAAACCATCAGTTTGGCTGATGTAGCCAAGCATACAGTTTGCTTCTGCACATGAAGATTTTTAGATTGTGGTCCAAGGAATTAAGTGCTGAGAATTTCACTGAGTTCATCTACAACCAAAGTCTGCAAAGTTAATTAAAAGTTAGCTGAACGTTCTTAAAAGTTGGATGTTAATGACAGCTTCTGACAATTTTTCAAAACATTGTTATGATTGCCCTAATGAGGGCTAACCACACAGGGGGGTGGGCTGGGGGGAGAGAGAGAGAGAGAGAGAGAGAGATTCAGGTGTCTTGGAAGTTTCTACTGCAGCTCATCTCACAGCTGAATAGCAAGCATACTTCAAACTAAGAAGAGACTTCCTCACTCATTGTGCTGTGGGAGTGCCTGTAGTAGAACCCTCAGAAACACCTCAAGTTCCACACAGAGTACTACTCCTTTTATACTCGGATAATTGTAGGATTGGAACCCAAGCCATGAACAATTGCACTTCAGTTTTCCCCCCTATTTCCCATAAAGAAAAACACAGATAGAGATACAACAAGAAGAATCTCAGATGCCTGATCACCCTGGTGCCTAAAAGTTTGTTGCTGGGTGTTTCGAATATAGAATATCCCTTCACCCCTTGCCCCCCTCCACCACCTCCACATCCTGTTCAGGGTTGAATCCTTAAAAATAATTCTGGCTCCTAGGAATTTTGACTCCTTTAAAAGAAGTTTTACTGTAATTTCTTTTTCCTTAAATTCAGCTTAAAGACCATGGACGAATGATGCCGGCTATTCTGCCAGGGGAGAAAACATTTATCATTGTTTGGCTGCATAAGTTAATTTGCAAATGCAGAGTGACAAACCTTATAAAACAGAATTTACAAATGGCCAGGAAACTGAAATCCACTGAGTCCTGAAAGCAGTAAGGTTTCAGTGTAAGCAGCCTTCCAATCCAAACATGTCTATGTTCAGCCACTGTAGTCCTGTTTGACCATCAATAATTGTGCCACTTAGGACTTTGACAGGGAACGATAGCAGGGGAGGGGGAAAACTAAATCCAGGCACCCCACCGCCTAATCCAGCAGCTTATCAGTGCTAGCTTATTATCCATTTTCTAGCAGGCTATGTTCATGCTGCCCCAGCAACTGGGTTAGAAGAGGAACCCCACATTCAGCCCCTGTTTGCTGAGACAGAAATTCCAAACCCCAAACCATGGCGGTAAACATAGAATAATAAACTAAGGGCACAATCCTATCAAGATAGGCGGCTGCCTCTGAACTCAGAGGCAACCGCCTATCCAAAGCAAGGCAGGAGAGGCATGGGGGGGATCGTTCCCTCCGCGCCTCTCCTGCCCTGCTATTTTCCACTAGACAGCTGTTTTTGACTGTCTAGCTGCGGGGGGGCCGACCGGGAGAGGAGGCTGCTGACGACACATTGGATGTGTCATACATGGAACTCTGCTCTCCCTGCGCTGGAACACCCCCAGCCCTGCCCCTTTTCAGTCACTCCACGCCCCTCTTCGGAGCGCGGAGGATGGGGCTTCTCTGCGCTGCCTCGGAGGCAGCGCAGATGAGGGGGGCAGTTGGTTCCTGGAAAACAGCATATCCTGTGGCCTGCTAGACAGTGTCTAGTGGCCATAGGATTGCTCCCTAAGTAATTTACAGCTTGTTGCCCTTTAACAGTGTCCCTCCAACACCTGCAACTTGAGGCGGGCCCACTCATTGTGCTTCATGAGGCTGGAGGATCAGGACTGCCATCAAAAGCCACATTCATCTCTATTCATGGCCATCCATTACCCTAAGCCTTCTGTCTCATGAGTAACAGGTCAGGTTCCTTTCAAGGCTTTATAGGCTGCCCAGGTCAAGCGTCTGAAATCTTTGCAATGTCCAGACTTTCCCATTCTAGCAAGCTCCAAAAATGATGCTCAGGGATGAACCACTCCCCCACCCTGCCTCCTCACACATGCACACACAAGAATATGCAACCCTATGAACGTGTTTTAGATAGAAGGGGATAGACTTGCCAAGGTAGATAGCTGAGCTGTGCTTATGTCCTCTGAGCACCAAGAGGAGAGAAACTGTGCACAGCTTCCAAAGAATGAAATAGTAACATACACTTAAACCAAAGAGTCACACAGTAACAGCCTTAGGGTGCGATCTAGCCTCTATTGCAATTAATGGGAGTCCAGCCGTTGATTTCAGTAGCAAGTGAACTGGACCTTTATTTTGCAGTTGTTAATGTTACAGGGGCTCCTGTGAATTAACAGTTGTGTAGAGGGGATAATGGTGGCAGAGGCAGGTGCCACATGGGCTAATAAGCTGACTAAATGTAATGCCAGCAAGACTGCCAATTCAGCCTGTGCTGGACAGGTCTGCACTTCCCTTCCTTGAAAGATGAGGTTCCTGTCCTGGGCTCCTCCTGGACCTGGCATTGCTCCCCTGTTCTCAGGTGGTGGCTGTCCCTGAAAGAGGGGAGAGAGGGAGCCTTGGCTAAGGCCAGCCTGATGGGTTCATGGCAGAGGTAAGATCGGAATGCAATTAACATGCACATTTCAAAAAAATGTAAATAGCAGCTGTAGTGGGGTGGGGCCATGGGGGTGGGGCTGTCAAGCAGCAGAGAGACCAGAGGGAGCGGGGAGAGACAGTGTAGCCCTTTCCCCTCCTCACATGGTCCCAATGAAAATCTCTTCGGAACGGCTGTGTGCATTTCAAGAGGAGCTCCCACTGGTGCCAATAGCCTTCCCTCCCTATGAGAACATCAGTTTCACAGCGCAATCATATGCATGCCTCGTCTCAGAAGTAAGACCCGTTGAGTTCGATGAGGCTTACTCCTATGGGTACAGGGTTGCAGCCTCAGTGGGATGGTTTACAGCAAAGGAGGAAAAGTTGAATTCTCCCACTCTATCCCCTATTTTGTTTTATTTTTTAACTTGCATGTTAACTGCATTCGAGTCTGGTGTAGCAGTTCGAGTTGGGTGGGGACTAAGAGGACTCGTGTTCTCGCCCCCACTCAGCCACGAAGCTCCCTGGGTGACTTTGGGCCAGTCACCGACTCTCCGCCCAGCCTACCTCCCAGGGTTGTTGTGAGGACAAAATGGAGACGAGGAGAATCATGTAAGCTGCCTTGGGTTCCTTGCAAGAGGGGAGAAAAGCAGGATATAAATGTAATAATAAATAAATAATACAAATAATAAATAAATTCATACAATTAACATCATGCCCAGAGCATGGGAAACAAACAGAACGAACTTGAACTCTTAATACAGGAGGGACATTATGACTTGATAGGCGTAACTGAGACTTGGTGGGATGACTCCCATGACTGGAATACAGCAATTGAAGGATATAACTTGTTCAAAAAGAACAGGAGGAACAGAAAGGGAGGTGGGGTTGCACTGTATGTGAAAAATACATGTCTCTGCACAGAAATACAGGAGGAGGAGCTTGGTAGCCCCATCGAGAGCATCTGGATCAAAATAAATGGAGCAAAGAATAAAAGGAACCTGGTGGTCGGGGTCTACTCCCGGCCACCCAATCAAGGAGAAGACGAGGATGAAACTTTGGAAAAGCAAATAGCCAATGTTTTAAGGAAGCATGATGTAGTAGTAATGGGGGACTTCAATTTCCCCGATATTTGTTGGGAGAGAAATTCTGCAAAACATGGCCCCTCCAGGAAATTCCTGACTTGTGTGGTGGATAACTTCCTCCTACAGAAAGTAGAGGAAGGAACTAGAGGATCGACTATCCTTGACTTGATCCTAACCAACAGAGATGACTTAGTGGATCAAGTAGCAGTTACAGGAACTCTGGGGGAAAGCGACCATGTTGCACTTCAGTTCTTGGTTCTAAGGGAAGCAAAAGCCGAGTGTAGTCAAACACATACCCTGGATTTTAGGAAAGCTGATTTTCATAAACTCAGAACAATGATCAGTAAGGTCCCATGGCAAGTGACACTAACAAGAAAAGGAGTCCAAGATGGGTGGGAGCTTTTAAAAAAGGAAATTCTCAAGGCACAATCACAAACAATTCCAACTAGAAGAAAAGGTGGAAGAGAACAGACGAAGCCAAGGTGGCTTCACAAAAAGCTTAGGGATGAGCTGAAAACAAAAAAGGACACATATAGGAAGTGGAAAGAAGGCCAAGTAACAAAGGAAGAGTACAGGCAGGTAGCACAGAATTGCAGGGATGGTGTCAGGGAGGCTAAAGCTGAGAACGAGCTAAGGTTAGCGAGGGATGCTAAAAACAACAAAAAGGCTTTCTTCAGCTGCGTGCATAGTAAAAGGCAGAGGAAAGAAATGGCTGTTCAGCTATTAAATAAGGATGGCAAAACGATAACAGATGACAAAGAAAAGGCAGAGGTGCTCAATTCCTAATTTGGCTCAGTCTTCTCCCAAAAGAGGGTCTAAACAACGGTCTGGTGGATCCACAGTTGGCTACAGAATTGGACTCAAAGAGTGCTTATCAATGGGACCTTCTCAAACTGGGGAGAGGTAATGAGTGGGATACCACAGGGCTCAGTCCTGGGCCCAGTGCTCTTCAACATTTTTATTAGTGACTTGGAGGAGGACGTGCAGGGAATACTGATAAAATTTGCAGATGACACAAAATTGGGCGGGATAGCTAATACTTTGGAAGATAGAAACAAAATTCAAAGTGATCTGGATAGACTGGAGCGCTGGGCAGAAAACAACAGAATGACATTTAATAGGGATAAATGCCAAGTTCTGCACCTAGGAAAAAGAAACCAAATGCACAGTTACAAGATGGGGGATACGTGGCTCAACACTACAAGCAAGAAGGATCTTGGAATTGTTGTCGATCACAAGCTGAATATGAGCCAACAATGTGATGTGGCTGCAAAAAAGTCCAATGCTCTTTTGGGCTGCATTCATAGAAGCATAGCTTCCAAATTCCGGGAAGTACTAGTTCCTCTCTACTTAGCACTGGTTAGGCCTCATCTGGAGTACTGTGTCCAGTTCTGGGCACCACACTTTAAGAAGGATGCAGACACAATGGAGAGGGTTCAGAGGAGGGCAACAAAGATGATCAGGGGAATGGAAACAAAGCCCTATGAAGAGAGACTGAAAGAACTGGGCATGTTTAGCCTTGAGAAGAGAAGACTGAGGGGAGATATGATAGCGCTCTTCAAGTACTTGCAAGGTTGTCACAGAGAGGAAGGCCAGGATCTCTTCTCGATCATCCCAGAGTGCAGGACACGGAATAATGGGCTCAAGTGACAGGAAGCCAGATTCCGGCTGAACATCAGGAGAAACTCCCTGACTGTTAGAGCAATACGGCAATGGAACCAATTCCCTAGGGAGGTGGTGGGCTCTCCCACACTGGAGGGATTCAAGACGAGGCTGGACAGCCATCTGTCAGGGATGTTCTGACCTGGATTCCTGCATTGAGCAGGGGGTTGGACTCGATGGCCTTGTAGGCCCCTTCCAACCCTACTATTCTATGATTCAATGATTCTATGTGTAGTTTAGCTCTCATAGCCGCTATGGTACAACAGCTCCAAAATTCCAAACTGCTTATTTCAAATGGAAATGTGATAGTTCAAAATTAATATTAGAGAAGTTGAATGTCAGCATTTACATTCACAATTGCAGTCTTAAAAGAGTAAAGTAAGAGATTATTTTTCTCACCATAGCAAACACTTTAAAATTAGGTATGGTGAATCTGTTGAACTTGATTTTGCTACAGTTCTCATTTTTCCAGTGTGAAGTTCATTCCATCCCAATTCCACATTGGATTGTGATTTTATTTTAGTTTTAGTTTTCACAAAGATTTATATATATTTATATATTTTTCCTAATGTACACATTTTTGTGCACACTTTTTTTCAAATGTATACATTTTTCAAGAGATTTTCCCATTGAATAAAATGTTTCTGTGCATTTTTTAAAATATGCACATTATTTGTATGCAATCTTTTTTTGGAAATCCATATATTTTGCGTCTACTGTGTGCATTTGTGTGCAAACTGCATTGTAAACTTTGAATGTGTATTTGGATTTGGTGGCAAACTGCTTTTCAATTTGTGTTTAGGTTCAAGAAGAGTAAATTTGGAAAGTTTGCATTGAAGTGGACATAAATCCATTCCAAGAAGTAAGTATAGGTACAGCATTTGGTAGACTTTGATTAAAGATCCAAAGTTCCAAATCCCCTGGATGTTCAAAATGCTACAGTTAAGACAGCTCCTCAATCATTGTCTCTTCTTCCCAATGGATGGCCAGTCTTCTAATCAGCTTCAGAAATGATGATGATGATATATTGTTAGTAATAGTTATGTAGCATTTGTCATTGTAGCATTTCTTAAATGTTTAAAAACAAGGCACTGTTCACTATAACAAATAGAATTCATGATAAACTCATGCCCACAGGCTTATAATCTAAATAAAAAGACAGACAAGGAATTCAATAGGAAGGAAGGAAGGAAGGAAGGAAGGAAGGAAGGAAGGAAGGAAGGGGAAAGGAAGGTTTCTTATGATAGTCATTGATGTTTCCAATGGTCGTCAGCATTTCTTGACCACCATGAAAAGCGTATGTGTATTTATATCAGTGGTTAAATTTTGGTGACAAAACACAGGTACCCAAATATAAATTTTCAGGAAATCAAATAGTTCTTGAAATTCAGCTTTCAAATTTCTTGTATTTTTGTAGAATTTTGTACCAGTTCTGTCAAAACCTCTTTTGAGGAGTATTTTCCTTTTACGAGACTGGTGACATAATTCTTTCTCCAATGTTACTGCAGGCTGGGTGTGCACTTCCCTACCTTTTTGACACAAGTTACGGGAATTTTGAAGAGAGGGGAAAAAACCTGAAAGGAATGAGACTCCTAGTTGTCTGCCTCTTGTGCTTGCTGCTGCTGGACTGCCTGGTACTGCCTGACACTGAATGCCAAATCCTTCAGAGATCCATGGAAATCAGAAGTAAGTTCTTGTAGGTCAGATAACCAGGGCTCCATCCATACACTAGGGCTTTTAGCGTTTAGCACTATTGCTCTTTGTTCAGTGTTATCCAACATACCACAACAGGTGTCATTGTATAAATGACAAGGTATAAATGACAAAGTATAAATGTGCAGGAGAGATATAGCGTCACCATGTTGGGATTGTATCAATATGACACCAGATATAGATCTGGCCCATGTGTGGCAGAGGAACAGGGGCAGATCCAGATCCAATTTTTCTCCTGGTGGGGCCCAAGAGATTCTGCTGGGGCAGGTTGTTTTTTGAGAGAATGTACACACAAATGTGTGGGGGTGGGGGGTGGGTGCATACACAGGCACTCCTGGATACCTAAGGTGGCTGGATTCTTGGGCAGAGTCTAAACAATCAGTACTGAGTCTGATGAAGGTTTTCTACAATGAATGTCCAGTGGCCAGTACATTCCCCTTGTTGCACAGAGCCTGGAAAAGGCTTCTCTCAGTAAATGTAGACTAGACTGGTATAGGGAGATTACACCCAATGTAGTCTCCTAGTTATGCAGTGACCGGAAATCCATTTTTGCTTTCTAGAGCAGTCTTCCAGTTATGGAAACGACAGGGAATGGTGGATCTTCTCTGTCTTCCTCCTCTGCATATATTCTGCAAGGGCACCAGACAACCTTGTCACTGGAAATTGGCTATTCCAACTAGGGGAGCCCCTTGTACCAACTACTATTAAAGCATCACCTCCCATCTCCTACTTTACACTTGGGACAGCTGGGGAGATGTGCTTGTGCAGGCAGCTGTGTGTGCTGCCCAGGTCCTTAGGATCCTCTGGAACTTTTCTCCTACAGATGTGGCCTGCAGAGGAATGGCCGCCTGCCACAGCTTGAGTGGCCTTGTGTGCAGCTGCAGCAGCACAGCAGGAAGATTCTCATTGGGAACCAAGCTTTATTCACACATTGACCACGACAGAAAAAGCCCAAAGGGGAAAGAGGGGCTTTAAAATATACTGCAGTGATCAAAAGCTGCCTGAACAAAGTATTCATGTGACTCTAATGTGTGCTCCTAAGTGAGAGAGCAGAGCTAAGCCACAACCCAATCCGGATAGAAAACCCTAAATGGAAACAGAACTTTTAAAATGTATTATTCCACAGGTGTACGTACAGCTGCCTGGACAGCAGGGGCAGGGTGTCCAAGAATGGCTATGAATTGTACCCCAAACTGAGAGGATGGAGCCACAGGCAACCTGATAGAAAACCCAAGTGGGAAACAGGAATTTTAAAGAATTCATTAAATTAATGAAATAAAATGTGAACAGAATAATGTGCAAAATATAAACTCAGTCTAGACTTCAACATAGAGTATACCCTCTGTGCCCTGAATGGTGAGGCGAAAAGCCTGGGAAGGCGCCAGAGAAATTAAATTTTGTCACTCTGACTGTTCCCCAAACTGAACGAGAGAGCCCAAAAGCAGCCTACAGGAATCCAACAACAATTGTTCTTAAAGAAAAAATAATAATAGGTAAGATAACTTAGTAAGACCTGCTGTCACTTTTCCTCCCTCCCTTCTGAAAAATGCCTGGCTGCTTCTTTGCTGGCCTACAACCAGAAGTCCCAATATAAAACAAGTTGTGACCCCCAACCCACCCAGTTCCTCTCTCCCCCACACTTTGAAGCCTCATCATGGCAATGGGCACTGAGTGGGAGTTTTATCCATTTGTTTACCATTTCTCCTCTCCTCCCTGGCCATCGCTGTGGGTGGGGACAACTCCTCCTCCTCCCAAAGGAAAAGAGACAGTTGCTGGCTGAGGCTCAGCCAGCCAGCCAGCCAGCCTGTGTCTTTCTCTTTTCTTGCTTCCTATAGAAAAGAGCAATGAATCTTTGCAAGATGACTCCTGCTCACGCCATAGCCACACCACCACCCACCATGTGCACTCTGCAGTCCTAGCCAAGAGATTGTGCCTTGCCTTGCTTCTCCCTCACCATCACAAGTGCTCTGCTCTCGCACTCTCAGCCACAGAGACATCTTGCCTCCTCACCTCTCCTCTGCCTCCTCACCCCTCCCCAAGAGTTTCTTCTCACTGTTGCTGCTCTCCCCCAACTCTGATGTGTCCATTGGGTGCAGCAGTGAACCACAGTGTCCACAATTGACAACCACGACCCACAGTGTCCAGCAGTGGGCCACATTTCCTACAGATATGGCTGGTACTGAGGCACCGTGGTTCACTTTACCCTCATTGCACCGCTGAGAGCGAGCCCAGCGGTCACATGGGAATGTCAGGAAAAGAGTGGTGGAGCCACCAATCCTGTAATGGAGCTGAAGCTTTGCTTCCTGGGGCCAGGCCCCACTGGCCCAGTCCTGAGAAGGGGCCTGTAGAGGGCACAGCTGATACAGCTTTTGCAGTTGTGCTGAAAAGGACATTTCTGCAGATGCATTTGTCCTTGCCATCACAGCACTGTGAAATGCAGTGATTTAAGGTACAGAGAGCTTCGGCTATTGGGCGGTATAGAAATGAAATGAAATGAAAAAAAAAATAAACAAACAAACAAACAAATAAATGGCAACTACGTATAACTGGTCTGACAGCTAGAACAAAAGGATGGATGTACAGCCCAATCTTCAAACCAGATAAGGTGGAATATAAACTTGACAAAGGAATTCAGATCAGGGTAAGGAGGGTTTGCTGATCTGTAACCTTTGCTCCCAGGAGGTTCAAGGCACAAAGTACCAGAATTAAGATGGCTACTGTGTGGGATTAGAGGAGGGTTCGTCTACATGGCCATTTATCAGAAGCCACACTATACCCCAACCGTGCAACCCATACCAGGGCCCCAGAATGGTAGGAAGAGCATTTAGATGTTAGACTGCTGTGTATCCATCATGAACCCTCATGGATACCAATTGCCAGAGTCCTTTTATGCTTTCCTTTTACTGGTTACTACTGCCACTGCTAGAAATCATCATCCATCAGTGCACATAGAGCACTCTCTGTGTACATGGTACTCTCTCAGGTCAGTGGAGTCGTCTGCGAAAAAGGATTTGCTTGTGCTTCATTAACTTATGCTAGAATGCCAACACTGCATCCCCAAATCAGTGATCTGGAACATGGTAGGCCCATGAAAGTATTGTAGTATGTATGAAAGTGAACAAAACTTCTCTTTTCACTGGGTTCTCATTATCTGCTGGGTTTTGCCTTCCAGATCCTGATATTGATCCTTCCTGGTATACCGGGCGAGGGATCCGACCCGTTGGACGGTTTGGTAGGAGAAGAGCAGCTGGAGAGGGTGTCCAGAAACCTGTCTACAGGCACCAGCAAGCTTGCTTCCCTATAGAAGAGAGCAATGAATCTTTGCAAGATGAATGATGCTGCAGAAATGATGAATAATGTACAATGATGGCAAGTCAGAATAATAGTACGTGAGCACACACATGTGCAGACACGAACATACACACCCACATTCTAGCCCCTCCTGAGGTCAAATAAAAAAGTTGGACCTTGCTGCAGTTTTCCTTTTATGGCTAATACCAAAAGAGTAGAGCATCTCTAGAGATGTTTGGCTCGAGCATTTCATTTGACTGTATTTCTCTTCACTATAGTGTATTACTTTACTGTGTGAAATGCACCAGGAAATACTGAAAGCTACTTAAAGAAATATTCCTAAGAGGAAGAAATATTCTTACAGTGATTGTTAACTTCATAGCAAAGCATCCATTTGTTCCCTCCCTATTCATAGCAAGTAAGTGTAAATAAACGACTATAAATAAATTCCCCACCTCCTCCAAGTAACAATTTAATTTTCCAGGTGAACAAACCCAATAATAATAACAACAACAACAGCAACAGCAAAACAACAACAGACCGTTATGAAGGTAGGAAGCCAACGGGGAGGGATGGGGGCTGTCCAGTGTATTGCACCGAGTGCCACCTGTATGACTACCTGCCTGCTGGACAGAGGTCATGGATGTGTGCTCGATGTAATGAGCTCCTGGCTCTCAGAGAACAAGTCCGTTCCCTTGAGGCCAAGGTTGCTGACCTGGGGAAGCTAAGAGAGGCAGAGAGGTTGGTGGATGAGACCTTCAGGGACCTATTAGCTGTGTCCCACTCCTGGGGTGACAGCTCCTCTGCTCTCATGGAGAGTGCAGGTCTCAGGGAAGGACAGCATCATTCGGAGGAAGAGGGAAATGATCCCTTAGAAGGGACCCATTCCTCGGAAGACAAACAAATATCCTCTTGCACCAAGGATGTGCCTCTGGGGGGAGGGGGGCTTGTGGTAGTGCGGGATTCAGTCATTAGACACATACAGCTGGGTTTGTGATAGGCATGTAGACAGCATGGTGAATTGCCTGCCTGGTGTGAAGGCTGCAGATATCACGTGCCATCTAGATAGCCTAGTAGATATAGGGATGTTAGAGAATTCCGCCATGGACTCCAGTGAGGCCGGATTCTTTAGAATCCAGCCCCTCGGAGTCCATGGCGGAATGGAGCAATCCCCCCCGCCACCCTGCGGAATCCCCCCAGGACAGAGCCTGCCTTTGTCGGCCGTCCACTGCCCCGCGAATGGCTGCCCTGGTCTGCGGCCGCCATTTCCTCTCTACTTTAGCCATGATAGGCTACATAAGTATTTACATAGACTATCACAGCTAACGCAGGGACGCCATTTGCATCCCTGCGGTAGCTGTGATAGACTATGTAAATATATATGTAGCCTATCACGGCTACTGCAGGGATGCAAATGGCATAGCGGCCACCATTTGCGACCCTGCAGTAGCTGTGATAGGCTACGTATATATTTACATAGCCTATCACAGCTACCGCAGGGGCACAAATGGCGTAGCAGCCACCATTTGTATTCCTGCCTTTTGCCATGATAGGATACATAAATATATGTGTAGCCTATCACGGCTACCGCAGGGATGCAAATGGCGGCCGCTAAGGCGGCCGTCATTTGCAGCCACAGCCCAGCAGCAGACAGAAGTCCGGCTGCTGGCAGCCCCGGCCAGCGGCTCTGCAGGCTCCATGTGGAGCGGAGCTGGCCAGGGAGGATTCCGGGGGGGAGGGACAGATCGCCTCCCCCCCAGCAGACCACCCCAGTGGAACGGGTTAAGTAATCCATACACCCCTAAGTAGATATTGCTGGGGAGGATTCAGTGGTCGTGGTCCACGTTGGTGCCAACAATGTGGGGAAATGTGGTCATGAGGTCCTGGAAGCCAAATTTAGGTTGCTAGCTAGGAGGTTGAAATCCAGGACCACCAAGGTGACTTTCTGTGAAATGCTACCTGGTCCATGCACAGAACCAGCTAGACAAGCGAAGTTGAGGAGTCTTAATGCATGATGGATGAGATGGTGCCACGGAGAGGAGGGGTTCAGATTTGCTAGGCACTGGGGAACATTTTGGAACAAGCTGGGCTTGTACAAGAGGGACGGGCTGCACTTGAACCAAAATGGAACTAGACTGCTGGTGCTAAACACAACAAGGGTGGTGGAGCAGCTTTTAAACTGAACCCTGGGGGGAAACCAACAGGCGCTGGGAAGCATCCAGTTCAGGTTAAATCATCCCAAAGGGCTGAAGGTGAAAATGTTTCTGATTGCCCAAATGTAGAAGGGCAGGAAATAGGCCATGAGTACCGGGTAGAACATGAGAGCCAATCAAAGAGGCCCGAGTGCCATAGCAAAAGATGTATATGCCAGAGGCATCTGGGGAGGGATACTGTGAACAGGTTTTTCTATGCAAATGCTAGAGGCCTCCAATCCAAAATGGGAGAGTTGGAGTACTTGGTTTTAAAGTAGAACCTAAACATGGTGGGCATTACATAAACCTGGTGGAATGGAGAGAACCAGTGGGATACAGACAGTCATCTCTCGATATAAACTCTACAGGAAGGACAGGGAAGGGCGTACTGAGGAAGGTGTTGCTCTGTACATCAAGGAGGGCATGGTGTCAAGCAGATTAGAACACCTAAAAGGGGAAGACTATTCCACAGAAGTGCTGTGGGTGACTATAATGGGCTTCAAAACTAATATAGTGCTAGGAACGTGCGCTACTGTCCCCCAGACCAGAGCACTCAAGGTGACCTTGAGATGGAAAGCAAAATGAGGGAGGCCTCATAGAATCATAGAATAGTAGGGTTGGAAGGGGCCTACAAGGCCATCGAGTCCAACCCCCTGCTCAATGCAGGAATCCAAGTCAGAGCATCCCTGACAAATGGCTGTCCAGCCTCGTCTTGAAGGCCTCCAGTGTGGGAGAGCCCACCACCTCCCCAGGTAATTGGTTCCATTGCCGTATTGCTCTGACACTCAGGAAGTTTTTCCTGATGTTCAGTCGGAATCTGGCTTCCTGTAACTTGAGCCCATTATTCCGTGTCCTGCACTCTGGGATGATCAAGAAGAGATCCTGGCCTTCTTCTCTGTGACAACCTTTCAAGTACTTGAAGAGTGCTATCATATCTCCCCTCAGTCTTCTCTTCTCAAGGCTAAACATGCCCAGTTCTTTCAGTCTCTCTTCATAGGGCTTTGTTTCCAGTCCCCTGATCATCTTTGTTGCCCTCCTTTGAACCCTCTCCAGCTTGTCTGCATCCTTCTTAAAGTGTGGTGCCCAGAACTGGACACAGTACTCCAGATGAGGCCTAACCAGTGCTGAGTAGAGGGGAACTAGTACTTCCCGGGATTTGGAAGCGATGCTTCTATGAATGCAGCCCAAAAGAGCATTGGACTTTTTTGCAGCCACATCACATTGTTGGCTCATATTCAGCTTGTGATCGACGACAATTCCAAGATCCTTCTCGCTCGTAGTGTGGTTGAGCCACGTATCCCCCATCTTGTAACTGTGCATTTGGTTTCTTTTTCCTAGGTGCAGAACTTGGCATTTGTCCCTATTAAATGCCATTCTGTTGTTTTCTGCCCAGCACTCCAGTCTATCCAGATCACTTTGAATTTTGTTTCTGTCTTCCAAAGTATTAGCTATCCCTCCCAATTTTGTGTCATCTGCAAATTTGATCAGCATTCCCTGCACCTCCTCCTCCAAGTCATTAATAAAAATAATGAAGAGCACTGGGCCCAGGACTGAGCCCTGCGGTACCCCACTCGTTACCTCTCCCCAGCTTGAGAAGGTCCCATTGATAAGCACTCTTTGAGTCCGATTCTGTAGCCAACTGTGGATCCACATGATCGTTGTTTCATCTAGCCCACTTTGAGCTAGTTTGCTCATCAGGATATCATGGGGCACTTTGTCGAAAGCTTTGCTGAAGTCGAGGTATATGATGTCTACAGCATTCCCACGGTCTACAAGGGAGGTGACTTGATCAAAAAATGAGATCAGATTTGTCTGGCAGGACTTGTTTTTGACAAATCCATGTTGGCTTCGAGTAATCACGGCATTGTTGTCAAGGTGCTTCCAGATGGATTGCTTTATGATCTGCTCCAGAATTTTCCCAGGGATTGATGTCAGACTGACTGGTCTGTAGTTCCCAGGTTCCTCCTTTTTACCCTTTTTGAAGATAGGGACAACGTTAGCCCTCCTCCAGTCATCTGGCACTTCCCCGGTCCTCCATGATTTCTCAAAGAGAATAGACAGCGGTTCTGAGAGTTCTTCTGCCAGTTCCTTTATGACTCTAGGATGCAGTTCATCTGGCCCTGGAGATTTGAACTCATTCAAAGTAATGAGGTGTTCCTTGACCATATGCCTGTCGATCTCAAGCTGCAATCCTGCCCCTTCAGCCTGTACTTCGCCTTTGCCAGGGGGGTCATAGACCCTCTTTTGGGAGAAGACTGAGCCAAAGTAGGAATTGAGCACCTCTGCCTTTTCTTTGTCCTCTGTTATCATTTTGCCATCCTTATTTAATAGCTGAACAACCATTTCTTTCCTCTGCCTTTTACTATGCACGTAGCTGAAGAAAGCCTTTTTGTTGTTTTTAGCATCCCTCGCTAACCTCACCTCGTTATCCGCTTTAGCCTTCCTGACGCCATCCCTGCAATTCTGTGCTACCTGCCTGTACTCTTCCTTTGTTACTTGGCCTTCTTTCCACTTCCTATATGTGTCCTTTTTTGTTTTCAGGTCATCCCTAAGCTTTTTGTGAAGCCACATTGGCTTCTTCTGTTGTCTTCCACCTTTTCTTCTTGTTGGAATTGTTTGTGATTGTGCCTTGAGAATTTCCTTTTTTAAAAGTTCCCACCCATCTTGGACTCCTTTTCTCGCTAGCATTGCTTGCCATGGGACCTTACTGATCATTGTTCTGAGTTTATTAAAATCAGCTTTCCTAAAATCCAGGGTACGCGTTTGACTACACTCGGCTTTTGCTTCCCTTAGAACCAAGAACTCAAGTACAACATGGTCGCTTTCCCCCAGAGTTCCTGTAACTGCTACTTTATCCACTAAGTCATCTCTGTTGGTTAGGATCAAGTCAAGGATAGCCGATCCTCTAGTTCCTTCCTCTACTTTCTGTAGGAGGAAGTTATCCGCCACACAAGTCAGGAATTTCCTGGAGGGGCCATGTTTTGCAGAATTTGTCTCCCAACAAATATCGGGGAAATTGAAGTCCCCCATTACTACTACATCATGCTTCCTTAAAACATTGGCTATTTGCTTTTCAAAAGTTTCATCCTTGTCTTCTCCTTGATTGGGTGGCCGGTAGTAGACTCCGACCACCAGGTTCCTTTTATTCTTTGCTCCATTTATTTCAACCCAGATGCTCTCGATGGGGCTACCAAGCTCCTCCTCCTGTATTTCTGTGCAGAGATATGTATTTTTCACATACAGTGCAACCCCGCCTCCCTTTCTGTTCCTCCTGTTCTTTTTGAACAAGTTATATCCTTCAACTGCTGTATTCCAGTCATGAGAGTCATCCCACCAAGTCTCAGTTATACCTATCAAGTCATAATTTCCCTCCTGTATTAAGAGTTCAAGTTCGTTCTGTTTGTTTCCCATACTCTGGGCATTAGTATATAGACATCGAAGACCATGTGCTTCATAGTCTGGCTTTCTTCCTACCTGTGTCTGAAGACTATTATTGGACGCTATCAGAGCTGTTCTCTCCGTTGCAGTGCATGCGCCTACGTCCATTGTTACCCCCAACATTACATCTCCCTTCCCCGTAGGATTCAGTTTAAAGCCCTCCTGATGAAGTTCTTCATGCTGTGGCCAAACACATTCTTCCCAGCCTTTGTGAGGTGCAACCCATCCCTAGCCAACAGCCCATCTTCCAGGAAGTATAGCCCGTGGTCCCAGAATCCAAATCTCTCTCGTCGGCACCACCTTCGTAGCCAGTCATTCACCCGGAGTATTTTTCGTTCCCTTTCTATCCCTCTTCTAACTACTGGAAGGATGGATGAGAAAACTATCTGGGCCCCAAAGTTCTTGAGTTTCCTTCCCAAAGCTTCAAAGTCTGACGTGATCTCTTCGTAGCTCCGCTTGGCGGTATCATTTGTTCCCACATGGATGAGAAGAAAGGGATACCTGTCAGTGGGCTTTATGAGTGCAGGCAACCTTTCAGTCACGTCTCTAATCTGTCCTCCCGGGAGACAACATACCTGGCGAGTCCACGGGTCTTCGCGACATACTTGGGTCTCGATCCCACGCAGCAAGGAGTCTCCCACTACTACCACTCTTCTCTTCTTCTTCTTGTAGGCCTGGGTTTCATCGCCTCTGTTTGACTGACCTTTAGCCTCTTGCTCACTCTCATGCAGGTTCCCCTGTGATTCTTCCTCTGCAGGCTGTCCTCCAGTCTCATCCGCAAGTACCTGGAATCGGTTCCACAGCTCCACCGCTTCCACTGGTGCATAGTGTCGTCTAGTTCTTCTTCTCCTAACTGTCACCGTTTTCCAAGGAGTATCCTCTACTCCATTTTTCTTCACCTCAGCATTTCCCACTGCCTCATCTTGCTGTTGCTCTTCAAGCTTCTGGTCTGCCCTTTGCTGCTGTAGTTCCCCCATTCTGTCCAAGAACTCTTCGTGTTCTCTTATTCCCCGGAGGGTTGACAGTCGCCGCTCCAGTCCACTTACTTTTTCCTCCAGCTTGCACTTGTTGCAGGTGTAGGCCATGTTGTTCTCAGGCAAGAAAACAAACATTGCACACACCTTGCAGGTCACCACCACTGGAGAGTCTTGTCCTTCCATAGCCTCTTTTCCCTTTTTGTGTCTAGCTTTGTGATTGTTCTAGACTAGCCTGTGCCTGCTCCTCTACTCAGTAGAGGTTAAAAGCAGAGTCCCACTGGTGTGGAAGTGTGTGTTACAAGACAAATAAATGGGAAAAAGTTAGTTAAAAAAAAAAATTAAAAAAAAAAATGTTAGGGGCCTCCCCCTTGACCTCCCCTGCCCAACTCCCCTGGCCAACTCCTGTTTGCTCCCCCTGTTCGCTCGCTCTGTTCGCTCGCTCTCTGGGAGCTTGCCTGCTTCTGTAGTCCCTGGACCAGCTGGAGCAGCTTGCTCTGCTCTGCTCTGCTCAGCTGGGAGGCGGGAAACAGACTGAAGCTTCCCGCCCAGTCAGCTGCTGGCAGTACTCAGGCCACACCCCTCCAATTCAGTTGGAGCTCTCAGAAGCTCCTGGTGAGCTCACAGCCAGTCAGAAGGATAAAGGGCAGCCCCCTGGGCTTCCTGCAACCCACTTACCTCTTAGCCTCTGTCTCCTTTGACTCCTTTGTCTCTTCAACCACTGCAACTCCCCTGGCCAACTCCTGTTTGCTCCCCCTGTTCACTCGCTCTGTTCGCTCGCTCTCTGGGAGCTTGCCTCCAAATGAGGAAGCGTTGTAATAATGGGTAACTTCAATTGACTGCATAAATACATATCCCAGTCACAACAAAGAGGTTAAATTTCTTGATGCCCTAAACGACTTTGCCCTAGAACAGTTGGTCATGAAACTGTAGCCAGTACCTGTAGGAGAGCCACCACCCAGGAAGAGGGAGTGCCTTCTGCTTGCTGCTGCTGTGGCCACCACCACCACCACCAGTCTTCCTGTGGGCTTCTGCCTGGCAGACCGCCACTGCTTGCAGGACCAGGCCCCCAGGTCAACCCCACTGTCACCACCTGTTCCTCCTGGAAGGACCATAGAAGCTGGCTGGCTGAGGTGGCCTGGGAGAGTCAGTATTGGTAAAGGGGATGTTTTGTTTTGTTCTTTGTTTAACTGTTGGGGGGTTGTTGTGTTTTTAGGGGTGGATAGCCTGCCTGATAGGCAGGAGTGAGGGGGCATGTGTCCACCTGATGGAGGCAGTGGGGGGAGTGTTGGGGGCCAGACTATACAGAGGCTGGGTGGCAGGTAGGAGTGAACGAAAGTCCCTTACCTGTCGTCGAAGGACATTCGCGGTGGGGGGGAGGCGCTTCGCTGGTCCCCCCGCGAAGTTCAGGCCGGGGGGGGGAGGCTTCCCGCCTCGCCCCGGCCGAACTTCAGGCCGGGGGGGAGGCTTCCCGCCTCGCCCTGGCCGAAATTCAGGCTGGGGAGGAGGCTTCCCGCCTCGCCCGGCCGCGAACACGAAAGTTAAAAAAAAAAAAAAACGCCCCCTGATAGGCTACGTGATGATTCACGTAGCCTATCACGGCTAGATCTGCAAAGTCAGCCGTGATAGGCTACGTCAATCGTCACGTAGCCTATCACGGGTGACTTTAAAAAAAAAAAAGCGCGTACGCTAATGGCGGCCCCCATAGGGAGCCGCCATTCGCGTTCCTTATTTAGTCGCTGTAGTCTACGTAAACATTTACGTAGACTACAGTGACCAAATAAGGAACGGGAATGGCGGCTCCCTATGGGGGCCACCATTATCCGTACGCGCTTTTTTTTTTTTTTTAAGTCACCCGTGATAGGCTACGTGACGATTGACGTAGCCTATCACGGCTGACTTTGCAAATCTAGCCGTGATAGGCTACGTGAATCGTCACGTAGCCTATCAGGGGGCGTTTTTTTTCTTTTCTTTCATTGCAATGGCGGCGGCGGCAGCCGGTCGAAAGACCGGCTGCCGCTCCCGCCCCGCTCGAACACCCGCCGAACTGCCGGCCAGACCAGCCACTGGGAGGGACATTCGGTGAAGGTAAGTCCCGTTCCGGGGGGGGGGTGCGGGGGCGGGGGGGGTTCAGAGGATTTCTCCCCGAAACTTGTTCGGGGGGCCGAACATGTTGGCGCTCAGCCCCCCGAAGTTTCGGGGAGAAATTCTCCGCCATCCCTAGTGGCAGGCGCTGGCGGAGCGCTAGGAGCAGGCCATGCCAGGTAAGGGGAACAAGGGAGAGATGTGTAGTATCTGTCCCCTGCTCCAGGCCTGTCCAGAGCCAAAGGATGGCTAGGGGAGGCATGACCCCATCTTCTGGCCTTCATTTGCTGCTCTGCAATGCCAGGTCTGTTACCCAGAAAACATCCCTCATCCATGACATGATCCTGGATGAGGGTGCAGACCTGGCATGTATTACGGAGACCTGGCTGGCTGAGGCTGCCGCTCCAACTCTGGTGGCCATGTCCCCAGATGGGTTTTTGTATGCACAGCAGCTGAGGGCTGGGAATCGGGGAGGGGGAGTGACTGTTATCTATCGAGAGTCCTTGGTCTTCACCAGACCCCCTCTCCGGGAGACCAAGATTGCTGAGTGCATGTACTGGAGGTTGGGCCCGAAGGGCAGTCTGAGGATTCTGCTCGTGTACCATCCACCCTGCTGCACGGCTAATTCCCTGGCCAAGGTGCTTGTGGTGGTCTCTGATGTGCGTGTGCAGTCCCCTAACTTACTGATGTTGGGGGACTTCAATGTACATTCAGAGGCTGTCCTCACGGGGGCACCTCGGGACTTCATGGAGACCATGGCTTCCTGGGAGCTGTACCCTATTCTAACTGGGCCCACCCATGCAGCCGGTCATGCACTAGACCTTGTGTTTGTTTCTGGAGAAGCGGGGAGTGATCTGAAAGTCGGGAGTATATCCACCACCCCCTTGTCATGGTCAGATCACTATCTGGTGACGTTGGACTTCTCGGTTCCACAACCCCTCCGCAGGGGTGGAGGACCCATTAAAATGATCCGCCCCAGGAGCCTTATGGATCCAAATGGATTCCTGAATGCACTTGGGGATTCTCTGGAGGACGCCAACGGCCATTCAGTCGAGACCCTGGTGGGTGGCTGGAATACTGCAATCACTGGGGCATTAGATCGGGTGCCTCCGAAATGCCCTCTCCCCCTGAACAGGGCTCAGACTGCACCATGGTTCAATCCTCAGTTACGAGCTCTGAAACAGGAGGTGAGATGGATAGAGTGCCGGTGGCAGAAGTCTCGCTCAGAAGACGATCAGACACGGGCTAGAGCTGTATCTTCAGCCTATCACGTGGCGGTGAAGGCAGGGAAAAAGGAATACTATCCTGCCTCTGTCGCATCCTCAGAGTGCTGTCTCAGGAGGCTGTTCCAGGGGGTCCAGAGCCTGGTCGCTCCAGTTGCTCTGGAACCACTGGAGCATTCTAAGACTTCCTGTGAGGCCTTGGCAAGGCACTTTGCAGATAAAATTGATCTGATTAAGAGTGTTATTCCATGCACTGTGGATACAGTTAGTGAGCAAGAGGCAGCCTGTGGCAAACTGGTTTTGTGGGATCGGTTCCAGCTTCTTCTTTCTGATGAAGTGGACAAGGTGCTTTCATCTGTAAGGCTGACCACCTGCTTACTTGATCCTTGCCCATCTTGGCTCATTATGAGCTGCAGAAAGAGGCTGGGTGAGGGGATCAGGACAGTGGTGAACGCCTCCATTGAGGAGGGAGTGATGCCATCAGCCCTCAAGGACGCAGTGATAAGACCGCTCTTAAAGAAGCCCTCCTTGAATCCCCAAGTTTTGAACAACTTTCGCGTAGTCTCGAATCTGCCATTTTGGGGCAAGATCATTGAGCGGGTGGTGGCGATGCAGTTGAAGGCACACTTGGAAGGAGCTGATTATCTAGATCCATTTCAATCGAGCTTCAGGCCTGAGCACATGGGACAGAAATGGCCTTGGTCGCTTTGGTGGATGATATGAGGAGGGCTTTGGACAGGGGTGAATGCTCCTTCCTTGTTCTCCTCAACCTCTCAGTGGCTTTTGATACCGTTGACCATGGACCACCTGGAGAGGATGGGCATTGGAGACATTGTATTATGGTGGTTCTGGTCCTTCCTCTCTGGCAGGTACCAGAGGGTAGCACTGGGAGAGGAGGTGTTGGACCCATGGCCGCTCATGTGTGGGGTGCCACAGGGTTCCACCCTTTCCCCGATGCTATTTAACATCTATGTGAAGCTGCTGGGGGCCATCATCAGGAGGTTTGGGGTGCGGTGTCATCAATATGCAAATGACACGCAGCTCTACCTCTCGTTCAAACCTTCACCAGAGTTGGCTGTGGATCCCTGTCCAAATGTCTGGAGACGATGAGTGGCTGGATGGGGACAAATAAGCTGAACCCTGACAAGACCGAGATACTTTTGGTGGGAGACAAGAGTAGGTTGGGGGATGTTGACCTGGTGTTGAATGGGGTACGGCTACCCTTGGAAGACCAGGTCCGCAGCCCGGGGGTCATTTTAGACACCCAGGTGTCCATGGAGGTTCAGGTATCAGCCGTGAGCCGGGCAGCGTTGTACCAACTCCATCTGATATGGTGGCTGTGCCCCTACCTTCCTGACCATCTGCTCCCATCGGTAGTACATGCCCTGGTCTCCTCTCATCTAGACTACTGTAATGCGCTCTACGTGAGGTTACCCTTGAAGATGGTTCAGAAGCTGCAGCTGGTGCAGAACGTGGTGGCTCGCCTGATTAAAGGTAGCCGCCAGCATGATCACATCACTCCGGTGCTGAAGGAGTTGCACTGGTTACCAGTTGTTTTCCGGGCCAAATTCAAGGTGTTGGCTTTGACCTTTAAAACCCTATGCAGTTCCAGCCCAGCCTATCTCAAGGAGTGCCTCCAGCAACACCAGACAAGCTGCTTAACATGATCAGCTTCGGATGGCCTTCTCTCTGTAGCCAGGACAGCTAGGCTGGTGAGGACGAGGGAGAGGGCCTTCTCTGTGGTGGCCCCCACTCTGTGGAACTCCCTCCCTAGAGAACTACGCCATGCCCCCTCTTTAATGAGCTTCCGCCACGCACTGAAAACTTGGTTATTCAGGCAGGCATTTGGGGTGGGTTAGGGTATTTTTAAATAATGTTTTAATGTCTAATTTTACTGTTTTAAATTGTACCATTGTACATCACCCAGAGTGGCCGGGTGACTGGCCAGATGGGCAATTGAGAAATTGAATGAATGAATGAATGAATGAATGAATGAACTGACCAGAGGAGGAGAAATGACCCTGGATTTAATCCTAAGTGGTGTCGCCCAGGCCAGGACTAGGGGTGGACGGAAGTCCCTTACCTTTCGCCGAAGCTTGTTCACGGTGGGGGGCAGGCGCTTCGTTGCTCCCCCCGTGAAGTTCAGGCCGGGGGGGAGGCTTCCCGCCTCGCCCCGGCCGAAATTCAGGCCGGGGAGGAGGCTTCCCGCCTCGCCCGGATGTGAACTCAAAAGTTTTAAAAAAAAAAAAACAAATGCCCCCGTGACAGGCTACGTGACGATTAACGTAGCCTATCACGGCTAGATCTGCAAAGTCAGCCGTGATAGGCTACGTTAATCGTCACGTAGCCTATCACGGGTGACTTTAAAAAAAAAAAGCGCGTACGCTAATGGCGGCCCCCATAGGGAGCCGCCATTCGCGTTCCTTATTTGGTCACTGTAGTCTACGTAAACCTTTACATAGACTACAGCGACCAAATAAGGAATGGGAATGGCGGCTCCCTATGGGGGCCGCCATTATCCGTATGCGCTTTTTTTTTTTTTTAAGTCACCCGTGATAGGCTACGTGACGATTTACGTAGCCTATCACGGCTGACTTTGCAAATCTAGCTGTGATAGGCTACGTTAATCGTCACGTAGCCTATCACGGGGGCGTTTTTTTTTTTCTTTTGTTGGAATGGCGGCAGCGACAGCCGGTCAAAAGACCGGCTGCCGCTCCCGCCCCGCACGAACAGCTGCCAAACCGCCGGCCGGACCTGCCGCCGGGAGGGACATTCAGCGAAGATAAGTCCCGGGGGGCGGGGGGGTTTGGAGGATTTCTCCCCGAAACTTGTTCGGGGGGCTGAACACGTTGGCACTCGGCCCCCCGAAGTTTCGGGGAGAAATTCTCCGCCATCCCTAGCCAGGACCTAGTATGAGATGTAAATGTTGTTAAACCAACTGGAAACAGTGACCACCGTGCTATCAGATTTAATATATATTGAAGTTGAAAATTGCCAAGGAAGTCCAGCACAGTCACATTTAACTTTAAAAGAGGAAACTTCTCTAAAATGAAGGAACTGGTGAAAAGGAAGTTGAAACAGAAAGTTCAGGGGATTAAATCTCTTCAGATGCTTGGATATTACTTAAAACCACAATAATAGAAGTCCAGCTGAAATGTAGACCACAGGTTAGGAAAGGTAGCACCATGTCCAAGACGTCACCGGCATAGTTAATGAGCAGTGTCAAGGAAGCTCTTGTAAAAAAGTGGGCTTCCTTCAGAAAATGGGAGTCTTGCCCAAAGGAGGAAAACAGAAGGGAGCACAACTTTGCACAAAGGAAATGCAAGCAGACAATAAGAGATGCAACAAAGCATTTTGAAGAGCATACTGCCAATGACTTCAAGGCCAACAATAAAGAATTATTTAAATACGTCAGAAGCAGCCAAGCAGGAAACCAGCTAGGGAGGCAGTTGGACCAGTTGCTGCAGAACAAGGGGGGTGGGAGTGCTGTTGCACTCATGTCCTGCTTGTGGGGTTCCCGTCAACAGCTGGTTGGCCACTTTGGTGAGGGACTTTGTCAAAAGCCTTTTGGAAGTCCAAGTAAACAATGTCTACTGGATCATCCCTGTCTACATGTTTATTGACACTCTCAAAGAACTCTAAAAGAACTTTTTGAAAATTGGTGAGTCCTCCTTCAGTACTCCTTTAATTCCATTGTCATCCAACTGCATCCCTAGCTGGTTTTCAGTTTCTGATATATTTAAAGAATTCTTTATTGGGCCTTGATGCTGTTAGTGATATGCTCTTCGAAATGCTTTTTTGCATCTCTTATTGTCTGCTTGCATCGCCTCTGTGCATGCTTGTGCTGTCTTTTGTTTTCTTCACTTGGGCGAGACTTCGATTTTCTGAAGGAAACCCTTTTTTATCTAATAGGTTCTTTGACACTGCTCATAAACCATAGTGGACTAGTGGTGACCTCTAGGATTTGGTGCTACCTTTCCTAACCTGTAGTATACATTCTAGCTGAGCTTCTGTTATTCTGGTTTTGAGTAACCTCCAAGCTTTTGAAGAGATTTAACCCTCTTGACTCCCCCTTTCAACTTCCTTTTCGCCAGTTCCCTCATTTTAGAGAAGTTTCCTCTTTTGAAGTTAAATGTGACTGTGTTGGACTTCCTGGGCAATTTTCCACTTAAATATATATTAAATCTGACAGCACAGATGACTGTTTCAAGTCAACTTGTCTGCCTCCTGAGAAATCTGTATAATGACCAAGTAGCAACAGTAAGAACAGACCATGGAGCAACGGACTGGTTTAAGATTGGGAAAGGAGTATGGCAGGGTTGTATACTCTCACCCTACCTATTCAACCTGTACGCAGAACACATCATGTGACGTGCTGCTGGGCTTGATGAAGCCAAGGCTGGAGTTAAAATTGCTGGGAGAAACATTAACAATCTCCGATATGCAGATGATACCACTTTGATGGCTGAAAGTGAGGAGGAGCTGAGGAACCTTATGACGAAGGTGAAAGAAGAAAGTGCAAAAGCTGGGTTGCAGTTAAACCTCAAAAAAACCAAGATTATGTAGGGATGTACGAAAGTCACTTACCTGAACCGAAATTTGATTCGCGGTGGGGGGGAGGTGCTCTGTCCCTCCCCCCAAAATTCTGGCCGGGGGGGAGGTGCCCCGTCCCTCCCCCCCGAAATTCTGGCCGGAGGGGAGGTGCCCCGTCCCTCCCGCTGCGAATCCTGGCTGGCCGGGAACGCAAATGGCGGCGGCCGTAGCCACTGCCATTTGCGTCCCTGTAGTCAGCCGTGATAGGCTACGTAAATCTTTATGTAGCCTATCATGGCTGAGTAAAACAAAAACAAAAAAACCACCCATACACAAATGGCGACGCCCATGGGCGCCGCCATTTGCATACGCATGGTTTTGTTTTGTTTTTTTTATTCAGCCGTGATAGGCTACGTAAACATTTACGTAGCCTATCACGGTATTTTTTTAAAATCTAGCCGTGATAGGCTACGTAAATCTTTACGTAGCCTATCACGTTTTTTTGTTTTGTTTTGTTTTTTACTGGAAATGGCGGCAGCGGCAGCTGGTCAGAAGACCAGCCACCGCAGCCGCCGCCGCCACCACCACCACACCGCTGGCGCACTGCCGCCGCCACCACCAGGGACATTCGCACAAGATAAGTCCCGTCCCGGGGGGGGATGGGGGGGCAGACCGTTTCGCCACCGATTTCGGGGGGCTGAATGCGCTGGCATTCAGCCTCCCCGAGATTCGTGGTGAAATTCTCTGACATCCCTAAGATTATGACGACCAGCTTGATTGATAACTGGCAAATAGAGGGAGAAAACATGGAGGCAGTGACAGACTTTGTCTTTCTAGGCACAAAGATTACTGCAGACGCTGACTGCAGCCAGGAAATCAGAAGACGTTTACTTCTTGGGAGGAGAGCAATGACAAATCTCGATAAAATAGTTAAGAGCAGAGACATCACACTGACAACTAGGGATAGACGAAAGTCACTTACCTGATCCCGAAGCTTGCTTCGTGGTGGGGGGGAGGCGCCCCATCCCTCCCCGCCGAAATTCTGGCCGGGGGGGAGGCGCCCCATCCCTCTGGCCATGAAACATTGTCTCCTGCCAGGATGCAAATGGAGGCAGCCGTAGCCGCCACCGTTTGTGTCCCTGCAGTCAGCCGTGATAGGCTACGTAAATGTTTACATAGCCTATCACGGCTGACTTTGAAAAAAAAAAAACGCGCGTACGCAAATGGCGACGCCCATGGGCACCGCCATTTGTATACGTGCGGTTTTGTTTTGTTTTTTTTATTCAGCCGTGATAAGCCATGCGAAAATAAGGGCAGCGTATTCCCCGTAGTAACCTATGGCTGCGAGAGCTGGACCATAAGGAAGGCTGAGCGAAGGAAGATAGAGGCTTTTGAACTGTGGTGCTGGAGGAAAATTCTGAGAATGCCTTGGACTGCAAGAAGATCAAACCAGTCCATATTCCAGGAAAGAAAGCCAGACTGCTCACTTGAGGGAAGGATATTAAAGGCAAAACTGAAGTACTTTGGCCACATTATGAGAAGACAGGATACCCTGGAGAAGATGCTGATGCTAGGGAAAGTGGAAGGCAAAAGGAAGAGGGGCTGACCAAGGGCAAGATGGATGGATGATATTCTGGAGGTGACGGACTCAACCTTGGGGGAGCTGGGGGTGGCGACAGCCGACAGGAAGCTCTGGCGTGGGCTGGTCCATGAAGTCACGAAGAGTCAGAAGCGACTGAACAAATAAACAACAACAACTAGGTCCTGGGCAACACCACTTAGGATTAAATCCAAGGCCGCCTCCCCTCTGGTCAGTTCCATGACCAACTGTTCTAGGGCACAGTCATTTACAACATCGAGAAATTTAACCTGCTTGTCATGACTGATACATGCATTTATTCAATGCATAAGGAGCCCGCCTGCCTCGCTGCCCCTCCCTGCATGCCTGCCTCCTCCACCGCTTGCCTCCGCACTCTGCCAGCCAGCCAGCCAGTTGTCACCACCACTGCCTGCCTCTGCTTTCTGCCCACGTAGCTGCTCTCTCAGTGCAGACATCCTGCCAGCCTGAGCAGATAGCTCACCTTTTGCCACCCAAGCACAGCCTGTGAGAAAGACTGTGCCTGCCTGGCAAGGGTGGCAGCCAGTCTAGATGAGATGGCGTAGGCCATCCCTGAACCAATCAGATGCTGCCTTTGGGGGGGGGTGGCCAATAAGGGCACAGGAGCAGAGAACAGACTGCTCCTTTGCCATTCCGGTGCCCCATTGGCTGTTCCCCTGCTAAAGGCAGTGTCTGATTGGTTCAGATTGCTGCTACTCAAAACGTAACACAGGATTCTATAGCAGCCTTCCCCAATCTGGTGCATTCCACATGATGCTGGCTGGGGCATGCTGGGAGTTGTAGTGCAACACATCTCAAGGGCACCAGATTGGGGAAGGCTCTCTATAGAATAAAAACCAAACTGTCAAGAATGTCGATTTCTTGAATGCCGAGGCCGTGGAGATGAGGCCATAGGAATCCATTGGATTGGGACAAGCAGCCACACGGGAGACAGCAGGAGCCCCCTAACTCCTCATGGGTGACATGGGGAGTACCCTGAAATACCCAATAGTCTCAGTTTGAAGCACGCTCCATAGGAATGGCCCCTCCTTGTGCATGGCCATAATATCCAGGTGCCCTTCAGAATGGCCAAAGGAATGCATGAGACTCAGAAGAGTAGCCCCACAGGAAACAGCAGGAGCCCCCAAACTGCTCACACAGGTCACAGAGTTAGTACTCCCAAGCATCCTACTTGATGTATCCTCTGTAGGAATAGCCACCTCTTTGCGCAGAGTTAGTACCCCCAACATCCCAAAAGTACCAATTTGATGCATGCTCCCCAGGAATTCCCCTCCTAGTGAATGGCCATGATATTCAGATGTCCTTCCGAATGGCCATAGGAATGCACTGGACTAATACAGGAAGCCCCCAGAAAATAGCAGGAGCCTCAAAACTGCTCATGTTAGTACCGAGAGTCACTATTTCCCCAAGAGTCCCCAAGAGTCACTATTTCAAGCATGCTTTATAGGAATGGCCTATACTTCCATATGGCCATAATATTCAGGTGTCCTTCAGAATAGCCATAGGAACTAATTGGATTGAGATGAGCAGAACTATAGAAAAGATCAGGAGCCCCAAAAGTGCCCACAGGTGCTAGAGTTAGTAGCCCCAAACATCCTGAGAGCTCAGATGTGATGCCCGCTCCATAGGAATGGCCCCTCTTTGCTCATGGGCATAATATTAAGGTGTCCTTTGGAATGACCATAGGAAAGCATTGGGCTGAGAGAAGCAGCCTCACAGGAAACAGCAGAGGCCCAAAACTGTTCACAGGGGATGGAGGTAGTACCCCAAAACATCTCAAAAGCCCAGATGTGATGTATGCTCCATGGCAATGTCCCTTTTGTCCACTGATCCATAATTTTCAGGTTTCCTTTGGAATGGCCATAGGAATGCATTGGACTGAGATGAACAACCCCACAGGAAGGACCTGGAGGCCCCAAACTGTGCACGGGTGCCAGAGTGGGTAGCCCAAACATCTCAAGAGTCATTATTTGATGCATGCTGTATTGGAATGTCCTCTCGTGCGCATGGCCATAATATTCAGGTGTCCTTCGGAATGGCCATTGGAATGCATTGGATCGAGACGAACAGGCCCACAGAAATGAGCAGGAGCCTTGCACATAGGTGATAGAGGGAGTACCCCCCCCAAACTTCCAAAGTGCCCAGATGTGGGCAGGAGCCCCAATACTGCCTGTGGATGCCCCGAGCCTCCCCACCCCAAACGCCAAGAATCCCGATGCCACGCATGCAGCATAGAAATGGCTTCTCCTTCTGAATGGCCATAGAATTCAGCTGGAGTGAAGGAAGGAACCCCACAGGAAATACCTGGTGTCCCAGAATTCTTCACGAGTGTACTGAGGGTGAACACTTAAATTATACCCCTCTATAGCAATGGCCTCTTCTTCTGTAGAGGCATAGGCATCAGCTGTCCTTCCCAATGGCCACAGGAATGCATTGGACTGAATAAAGACCATAAAGAAGTAAATAAATATTCATTTAATAACATTGAATCAGATATTATATTCATATTATAGCATCCATTTCTAACTAATAAATCCAACTAAATATTCGAATGTGTTTTTATTTAAGAATAACTGTGACACAACTTCTCATACTTGCAGTAAGTGCAGCAAATCAATGGGAACCACTTGCATTTGCAAATTCTTTGCATCACATGTTTTGCACCCATAATTCTGAGGCTACTTCCATCACATGTGACAGAAGGTGCCCCTTTCGCTACACTCTCTCCAGCGTAGGGGACGTAGGACCTTATTAATGTGATACAGTTTTCCCTATTAACTGCCGAGATGATTTTCAGTGATTCCTTGGCTAGATCAGGTCATATTTTGCTACCAGACTTGGTGTCCCAATATCAGCCTCACACACAGATCTGAGGCACCTGCTCAGTCCTGTTGTGTTTTCCATCACTGTGCTGTGCTGTGCTCTTTTGCTTCATATGAGTAAGGATGGCACAGGCACCCATCTCAGTCTGGAATTCCAGCAGAGCACCTGTGCCCCCCAAGCCATTCCCGCCAAGGCCCTGCCCCCACTCTACCCCCTCCCATGCTCACTGAACTGCCCGCAACCTACCCAGACCCCATCTGCCTCCGCAGCAATCACCATGTTTTTTTTTTTGGGGG
The DNA here is from genome assembly GCF_057233095.1 of Heloderma suspectum. Lineage (NCBI taxonomy): Eukaryota > Metazoa > Chordata > Lepidosauria > Squamata > Helodermatidae > Heloderma > Heloderma suspectum. The sequence goes on from NC_139458.1 coordinate 224,365,915, forward strand.
GGGGAAATAACATTGTATGACATCCTTCCTCTTACGTAGGGATGGACAGGCAGCCCCCTGTCCAGGTTCTCCAGGTGCCCGCCCAGCCCCTGTCCCCACTCACACGTCCCCGGACCCACACTCGAGCCCCACACCTGCTCTCTGAGCCACCTACACTTACCGAGGCCCTGTCCGTCTCTGCCATGATCACCATGTTTTGAAAAAACATGGTGACCACAGTACCATGCACATAGACTTATATGCAAAATGGTGCTGTGAATCTTGTGTATGTGGGTGATTCCTATGCGTACATTTTTTGCACATAGACTTATATGCAAAATGGCGCCATGAGTCACCCATATACACAAGATTCACTGCACCATTTCACACATAAGTCTATATGTGCAGTATTTTTTGTCCATCCCTACATAAGGATGTCATACAGTGGGGTTCTTGCCCAGCGCTATGGAGGGGTGGTCACATCTGGACCATAGTAGTTATACCAGGTATTTTCTCAGGTCATGTGGGAAGACTAGGGATGTACAAAATGACTTACCTGTTTTGTTTCATACATCCGCGGTGGGGCGGGGAGGCACTCCATCCCTCCCCCCGAAATCCTCGACGGCCGGCTCCGCTCCGTGGCGACTCCGTGGAGCCGCTGGCCGGGGCAGCCCACAGCAACATCCGGCCGCTGCTGGGCTGTGCAGGGACACAAATGGCAGCCACTGTAGCCGCCACCATTTGCGTCCCTTTTTTTTGCCGTGATAGGCTACGTAAATATTTACGAAGCCTATCACCGTCTCCGCAGGGACACAAATGGCATCCCTGCGTTAGCCGTGATAGGCTACTAGGGTTGGCGGAGAATTTCTCCACGAATCTTCGGGAGGCCGAGTGCCGATGCATTCGGCTCCCCGAAAGTGTTGGGGAAATTCTCCGCCGGCCCCCCGCCCCCCCCACCCCCGGGATGGGACTTACCTTCGGTGAATGTCCCTCTCGGCGGCGTGTCCCGGCGGCGGTTCGGCGGGGGCAGCGGCCGGTCTCCCGACTGGCTGCCGCCGCCGCCGCCATTGGAAAAAAAAAAAGTAAAGTAAAAAACACACACACACACCCGTGATAGGCTACATAACGATTTACATAGCCTATCATGGCTAGATTTCCAAAGTCAGCCGTGATAGGCTACGTAAATCGTCACATAGCCTATCACGGCTGACTTTGGGGGGGGAGCACGTATGCAAATGGCGGTGCCCCATGGGCGCCGCCATTTGCGTTCCTTATTTTGGCACGTCTAGTCTACGTAAAGATTTACATAGACTACGGCGAAAATAATGGCACGTTATTTGCGTTGCCCTTATTTTCGCCGTAGTCTACGTAAATCTTTACATAGACTAGACATGCCAAAATAAGGAACGCAAATGGCGGTCCCCATGGGAGCCGCCATTTGCGTACGCGCTTTTTTTTTTTCAAAGTCACCCGTGATAGGCTACATGACGATTTACATAGCCTATCACGGCTGACTTTGGAAATCTAGCTGTGATAGGCTACGTAAATCGTTACGTAGCCTATCACGGGTGTGTGTGTGTGTGTGTGTGTGTGTGTTTACTTTTTTTTTTGCGGCCGGGTAGACGGGGCGCTCCTACCCAGCCTGAATTTTGCCGGCGAGGGATGGGGAGCCTCCCCCCCAGCCTGAATTTCGGCTGGGCGAGGCGGGGCGCCTCCCCCCCCCCTCGCCTGAACTTCGGGGGGAGAAGCGAAGCGCCTCTCCCCCACCGCGAAGCAAGCTGCGGGACAAGGTAAGTCCCTTTCGTCCGTCCCTATAGGCTACGTAAGTATCTATGTAGCCTATCATGGCTAAAATGGTGGGCGGCCGCAGATGCGGCCGCCATTCGCAGAGCAGCGCGAACGGCAGCAGGTGAGTGCTCCATTTCACGTGTCTTTTGCGGGGTGGGGGGGTGGGGGGCTTCGTTCCACCATGGGTTTCGGGGGGCCGAATGCACTGGCATTCAGCCTCACTGAGATCCATGGCGGAATTCCTAGGGAAGACTAATGGGGCTCCTGTTCTATCCTATGGGGTTGTGGATATCAGTCCAATGAATTCGTATGGACATTGGGAAGGACAGATTATTTCAATGACCCTTCAGAAGAAAAGGCCATTGCTATGGAGGGGTTGTGGCATTGGGACCCTTCATAATTTAGATGTACCCACTCAGTACACTCATGATGAAGTCTAGGGCACCTGCTATTTTGTAAGGGGTTCCTTCTACCATTCCTGCTAACTTCTATGGCCATTTGGAAGGACATCTGTATATTATGGCCATTCAGAAGAAGAAGCCATTGCTATGAAGCATGTGTGAGATCATGATTCTTGCCATTTGGGGGTGTGCACCCTCAGTGCATCTGTGGGCAGTACTGGGGCTCCTGTTTTCTGAGCATCTGTTTGTATCCACCCAATGCATTCCTATGGTCACTCAGAAGGAAACGTGAATGCTATGGCTATGCACATAGAAGGGATCATTCCTATGGATCATAATATTCAGGAGTCCATAAAAATGACTCCTGGAACTCCTGTGATGTTTGGGAGTACTGCCTCTGTCACCTGTAAGCAGTTTTGGGGCTCCTGCTATTTCCCGTGGGTCTGCTCATCAGCCTAATGCATTTGTATGGCCTTTCAGTACCAGAGCTGAACGTTGTGGCCATTCAGAAGGGACCATTTCTATGGAAGGGTAATGGCATTGCAATGCTTCAGGATATTTGTACAAATTCCTCCAGTTCACTAATGAGGAATATTAGGGCTCCCGCTGTTTCATATAGGGCTATTATTGCCTGTCCAATGCATTTCTAAGGCCATTCAGAATGTCAACTGAATTTTATGGTGATTCGGAAGGAGGGGTCATTGCTATGGGGGGAGGGAATGGGATCATGACTATTGGGGTATGCATCACATCTAGGTTCTTGGGATGTTTGGTGGTACTAACTCTATCACCTATGAGCAGTTTGAGGGCTCCTGCTCTTCTCTGTATTTTTTATTTATTTATTTATTATTAAATTTATTAATCGCCCATCTGGCTGGTCACCCAGCCACTCTGGGCGATGTACAACATACAATAAAAACAGTTTAAAACAATAAAATTCTATAATAAAAACATTTTCTAAAATACCCTAACCCACCCCAAATGCCTGCCTGAACAACCACGTTTTTAATGCATGACGGAAGCTCATTAAAGAGGGGGGATGACGGAGTTCCCTAGGGAGGGAGTTCCACAGAGTGGGGGCCACCACAGAAAAGGCCCTCTCCCTCGTCCCCACCAGTCTAGCTGTCCTGGCTGATGGGACAGACAGAAGGCCATCCGAGGCTGATCTTGTTAAGCAGCCTGTCTGGTGCTGCTGGAGGTGCTCCTTAAGATAGGCTGGGCCAGAACCATATAGGGTTTTAAAGGTCAAAACCAACACCTTGAATTTGGCCCGGAAAACAACTGGTAACCAGTGCAACTCCTTCAGCACTGGAGTGATGTGATCTCGCCGGCGGCTGCCTTTAATCAGGCGAGCCGCCGTGTTCTGTACCAGCTGCAGCTTCCGAACCGTCTTCAAGGGTAACCCCACGTAGAGCGCATTACAGTAGTCTAAACGAGAGGAGACCAGGGCATGTACGACCGATGGGAACAGATGGTCGGGAAGGAAGGGGCGCAGCCGCTATATCAGATGGAGTTGATACAGCACTGTCCGGCTCACAGCTGACACCTGAGCCTCCATGGACAGCTGGGAGTCCAAAATGACCCCCAGGCTGCAGACCTGGTCTTTCAAGGGTAGCCGTACCCCATTTCACACCAGGTCAACATCCCCCAGCCTCCTCTTGTCTCCCACCAAAAGTACCTCAGTCTTGTCAGGGTTCAGCTTCAGCCTATTCCTCCCCATCCAGCCACTCACCGTCTCCAGACATTTGGACAGGGATTCTATGGCCAACCTTGGTGAAGATTTAAACGAGAGGTAGAGCTGAGTGTCATCCGCATATTGATGACACTGCACCCCAAACCTCCTGATGATAGCCCCCAGCGGCTTCACATAGATGTTAAATAGCATCTGGGAGAGGATGGAACCCTGTGGCACCCCACAAGTAAGTGGCCACGGGTCCGAAACCTCCTCTCCCAGTGCTACCCTCTGATACCTGCCAGAGAGGAAGGACCGGAACCACCGCAATACGGTGTCCCCAATGCCCAACCCCTCGAGGCGGTCCAGGAGGATACCGTGGTCAACGGTATCGAAAGCCGCTGAGAGGTTGAGGAGAACAAGGAAGGAGCATTCACCCCTATCCAGAGCCCTCCTCATATCATCTACCAAGGCGACCAAGGCCGTTTCTGTCCCATGCCCAGGCCTGAAGCCCGACTGAAATGGGTCTAGATAATCAGTTTCTTCCAAGTGTGCCTTCAACTGCACCGCCACCACCCGCTCAATCACCTTGCCCAAAAATGGCAGATTTGAGACTGGGCAAAAGTTGTTCAAAACTTGAGGATCCAAGGAGGGCTTCTTTAAGGGCGGTCTTATCACTGCCTCCTTGAGGGCTGATGGCAACCTTCTCTGTAGGTCTGCTTGTCTCAATCCAGTGCATTCCTATGGCCATTCCAAAGGACACCTGAATATTATGGCCATGTGGAAGCATGTGACAAGTCATGAGAAGTTGTCAAAGGGGTGATGCCTGGGTGGTGATGCCAGAAAATAACTAATATGACATCCTTAAGACTGCTGTACTGTGTTTATGCATCTGTTTCTCCCTCTTGTTCGTATATCCCTCACTTCAAATAAAGTTTTTTTTCAGTTCATGATGCCTCTTGAGTGAAGCTTAAGTGTGACAATCTTCTGTATTAATGCTGTCAAGTCCCCAAGATTTTCTGCCACCCTATGTAGGCTTCGTCATGTCATGGAATAGGACACTAAGGAATGAAGCACACGCAAAAAGAAACGGTGTGTGGGGCAGCGTGTGCCATGGCCGCAAATTCCCATCGCATAGTGCTGTGCAGCTTTGCCCCCTCTTGGAAAAACCTCCTGCGTGCGCCAATCATGTTGCATCTCCAAAAGGATGCTGTAGAGTTGAAGAAACAGGCAACCAAAATGATCAGGGGGGTGGAGTAACTCCCCATGAGGAAAGGTTGCAATGTTTGGGGCTTTTTAGTTTCATTTTTTTTTTAAGGGTAAGGGCAGGAGGCATGATAGGCCTGTATAAAATTATGCCTGGTGTGGAGAAAGTGGATGCAGAGACGTTTATCTCCCTCTCACATAATGCTAGAACCCGGAGTCAGCCCATGAAGCAGAATGGCGGGAGTTTCAGGCCAGGACAGACAAGAGGAAGCACTTCTTCACAGCGTACCCAATTAATCTGTGCATGTGGTGCCTGCCCCCAACTTAGATGGCTAGAAGAGGGGATTAGACACACTCCTGGAGAAGGCTGTCGATGGCTACGCATCGTGATGGTCTGTGAGGGAATTTTCTAGGGATGGCAGAGAATTCTGCCATGGATTTCAGTGAGGCGGAATGCACTGGCATTCGGCCCCCCAAAATCCGTGGCCGAACAACCTCCTGCCCCCCGCCCCCCCCCACAGATCCCCCCCCCTGGGATGAAGCTTACCTGGGGTGGATATTCTGGCTCCAGCGGCGGCAGTGGCAGCTGGTCTTTTGACCAGCTGCCACGGCCGCCATTTGTGCCTGCTGATTGCCATGATACTTACGTAGCCTATCACAGCAAGCAAAAAAAAAAAAAACAGCGTACGCAAATGGCAGCGGCTACGGCGGCTGCCATTTGCGTCCCCCATTTTCCGCCATTTTATCCTACGTAAATATTTATGTAGGCTATTACGGTGAAAAAAAAGGGGAACGCAAATAGTGTAGTGGGTGCTATTTGCGTTCCTTTTTTTTCACCGTAATAGCCTATGTAAATATTTACGTAGGATAAAACGACGGGGAAAAAAGGAACGCAAATAGCACCCACTACGCTATTTGCATTCCCCTTTTCTTTTGCCATAATAGCCTATGTAAATATTTACGTAGGATAAAACGGCAAAAAAAGGAATGCAAATAGCGCCCACTACGCTATTTTCGTTCCCCCTTTTTTTTGCCCTAATAGCCTACTTAAATATTTAAATATAAAACGGCGAAAAATAGGGGACGCAAATGGCAGCCACCGTAGCTGCCGCCATTTGCGTACGCTGTTTTTTTGTGTGTGTGTTTTTGCCTGCCATGATAGGCTATGTAAATAGTTACGTAGCCTATCACGGCAGCCTGGCTGGACGCAAATGGCAGCCGCTACGGCGGCCGCCATTTGCATCTGCAGCAGCCAGTCCATGGCCAGAACTCCAGCTGCGGACGGCCCTGGTCGGCTGCTCCACGGAGCCGCCATGGAGTGGAGCCGGCTGAGCAGGATTCCAGGGGGGAGGACTGGATCCCTCCCCCATCAAGGATTCCGGGGGGAGGGACAGAGCGCCTCCCCCCCACACAACGAATCACATCTGTGAAAAGGTGACTTTTGTACATCCCTAGAATTTTCCCATTCATACACGCAAGCGCCTACGTGACAAGTAGACTTGAATCCTGCTGGCTCAGACTTCCTATGCTGAGTCCAGCTTTTCAGTGTTTTCCCATACTGTGGCTTCCGCCTTATCAGGGAATGTTATTGTGAAAGCGCCAAAGGGCACTGGCTGTAAAAGCTTCTATGCACACTTGCATTTTGCAGAGTTTAACCAATCAGGTTGTTATAAATCAAACCTCTCCTCCTTGTTAAGCCATATTCACTCACATGTGAGTATAAAAGATGTTTATGCCTGTCGTCCAAGGTCCAGTCTAGTGCCATTCGGACTGTACTACGCCTTGGGGTCCTGTGGGGGTTGCGCAACAATAAACAGACATCCGCTCAAATCCTGCTTGCTCCTAAGGGAGAAAGCGTTTTCTGCAGCAGGAGCAACGGCAGGAGCGGGCTCCGTGCCCTCCTTGTGGGTTTCCCAAAAGCATCTGGTTGGCCTCCTGCGCAGTGCAGCTAGGACTGCTTTGCAGCAGGCTGAACTGGACAGACAGACCAGGGCTCCTCTTCTGTTCTTATGAAGTGACGCAATGCTTTGGGCTTTATTCTGCTAATCACCTCTGGAAACAAAAGAACGATGGAATGCAATTACACATGATTTGGAAGTGATTGCTAATGCCCATGAGCACTTTTAGACATCTTCCATACAACATTGAGAAGGAAACAGGAGTAGAACATGGCGTAAACCCTCCGGTGTGGAAGTTTTCAGTTGTGTTGTTGCTGTTGTTGTCATCATAGCAACTCCAGCAACACTCAGCATCTCACGGCAGACAGCCTGGCTTTATTTCTGGCAGCATTTCGTTCGGTGCAAAGCTGTTTCTCTCAGATCGACACGTGAGTTCTTCCAATGCGTTGTCTTCTCTTTCCGTTGCTCCTGTTTTAACAATTCACGAGCTTCATAAAGGGGGGGGGAGGGACTCCATTATGTTTTGTGATTAAAAAACAACCACAATTAAAGTGCAAGTTAGTTAATTGCCTGGAATAACAACTGTCCATGGGCAACTGTTTCCTCCACCACATCACCACTTTCTGAGTCTGTCTCCTGGATTCAGGACAGCTACTGTCGAGATACTGACCCCTTAAGACCAACAGTAGACTACCCTCGTCCTCTACAAGCTGAAAGAGGCAGTCCGCACACCACGATAAGCCACACTGAGAGTACGCTACTGTGGCTGGGTTGTGCACTTGTAGCCCATGTTACTCCTGGCAGACGGCCAGGCGCTCCGCGGCTTGCCTTGGCTTGCTTCCCCTGCAGTCCCCCACCCGCTCCCAGCCTTTGCAGCACAGCTCCTCGTTTTGCGTCTGCCGCCTCTGGAGGGAAACGTAGCTCTTTCTCACCCTGCCCCACCCCATGAGCAGCTAATTCTCAAGCGTCATGCCAGGACGTAGGAACGGGAGGGGCATCAGGGGGGAGGCGCAGAACTAGCGAGGCCGCGAGGAGCGGCCGGGTTTTTCTCCACTCTTGCCAGGCAGCTCCGTAGCTCCCCCCAAGAAGCCACTCACAGGCCAATCCACTGGGCTGGGGGACACGACAAGCCTTGCTGAGCGCGAACAGCCCAGCAATGAGCCGTGGTCCTCAGCATGACTGGTCAGTGGTTAAGGGCCCACACTGGCATAGCAGCGCCAGGTTTGCACGACACGACAAGCCTCACTGAACAAACCTGGCTCACAGCCCTCCGTGGCTTATCGTGTCATGTGAGCCCGGTCAGGGAGAACAGCCATGCAGTTACGTGGTGACCAAATTGCAGGGAGAGTCTCCATGCCAGCTAGCCCCACCACTGCCAGCATTTGGGCTGCTGATACTGAACCACGTGGAAAATAGTTTTTCTAATCTATGCAGAAGATACTTTCACAGCCTTCCACTCTGTCTGTAACATGTTTCAGCCCTTCTATATACACCCCGAAGAGAAAGCAGATGGTGGTTCTTTAAGGCTGAAGATGTAGGATAAAATGAGACGTAAAATAAAATGAGAACTCCGCGCACAGCAGCAAACGGAGCACTGGGGAAAACTTTCAGTTTTGCCATTACTCACAGGCTGCACTGCTAACTACTAGGGCTGGGCACGGACCCCCCACTTCACTTCGGATGCCGATTGGGGCCTTCCAAATCAGCCCTCCTTCACTTTGGACCAATTCAGACCCCATCCACTTTGCTTCAGATTCAGATCCAAAGCGAGATTTGGATATCTGAATCATTCTGCTGTGATGTTTTCCCGTTGACTTGTACAGGAAAACAGAAACAGCCACAACTTTTTCAGTTTTCATGATAAATACATGGGATTTGGGGACATGTGAGCCACCATGGAGATGATCCTACGTGAGAAATTTCAAATAGTTTGGCCTAGTAGTTTTTGTGCTAGGCACAGATAAAATTTGGTTTTTTCAACAAAAACTCTTAAAGCAAAGAGCGATAACTTTTCACTGGTTGCACAGAAGTGCATGAAATTCGGGGAGCTGTCAGCACCCATGGAGGGGATTCCACCTGCCAAATTTTAGACAGTAGTTTTTGTGCTACACGCAGGTAAAGTATCCCGTTCTCAGAAACACAAACCAAAATTCAGAAGGGATACTCAGAGAAACTAGGTGTTGAAGCAGTGATTAGGAGGTCACTATCCCTAATCTCTGCTATAGGTTTCTCTGAAGTGTAAAATAACCCCATTCCCCTAGTAGTATTTTCCTCAGTCACAGTTGATGACCTTAGGCTCTCTATTGGTTGAATGGAATACACATTGTCTGGGGGGGGGGAACACTGGCTGGTAGGAAGGCAGGCAGAATTGTTCCATGACTATGTGCTTTTTTCAACACAAACTCTCAAAGCAAAAAGCTATAACTTTTCTCTGGTTATACAGAGGTGCATGAAATCTGGGCAATGGGCAGCCCCCATGCCAATGAAGATGCCTCATATTGGGCTTGCTTTGCCACTAGGGATGGACGAAAGTCCCTTACCTGTCCTCGAAGCTTGCTTCGCAGTGGGGGGGAGGCACTTCGTTTCTCCCCCCGAAGTTCATGTGAGGGGGGGGAGGCACCCCGCCTCGCCCAGCCAAAATTCAGGCCGGGCGGGAGGCGCTCCATCCCTTGCCGACGAAATTAAGGCCGGGTAGAAGCGCCCCGTCTACCCGGCCGCAGGAAGAAAAAGAAAAAACACCTCCGTGATAGGCTACGTAACGATTAACGTAGCCTATCATGGCTAGATTTCCAAAGTCAGCCGTGATAGGCTACGTAAATCGTCACGTAGCCTATCACGGGTGACTTTGGGGGGAAAAAAAAGCGTGTATGTAAATGGCGGCCCCCATAGGGAGCCGCCATTTGCGTTCCTTATTTGGTCCCTGTAGTCTACGTAAAGATTTACGTAGACTACGGCGAAAATAAGGGCAACGCAAATAGCAAATTGAGTTCCATTGGATTTACTCCCACATAAGCGGGTATAGCAGGGCTGGGCTGCATGTGGCCTCCCATCACCACTCCTGCGATCGCTCCCACTCTGCTGAAATTCGGTGGTGCAGCAGCAGAAATCTATAGTTTGCCAATGAAATTCGGTGGCAAACTGCTACAAGGACTCAAAAGTGCCAAATTTAACTTGTTTTCAAGCTAGATGAGGCCCATTTGAGCCTCCATAGTGGTTTGCTGCCGAATTTTGGCAGCAAGCGGACAATTTTTTGCCACAGCAGCTGGTCCAGTGGCAGGAATGAGGCTCCCAGGGGAGTCCAGGGGCTGGAAATTGGCCCCCAGACTGCCCAAAGTTTCCCACCCCTGGTCTATAGGATGGCAGTCTTAATTTCCACTGTGTACGTGAGTTAAACTTACCTAGAGTCATGAAGAGTTCTGTCACTTGGAGATCAGATTTTGCAGATGTTTCCATGTGCAGCATGTTTTTTGTTTTTGTGAATTCCATTGCCTCCTGGAGACAGTGCAACAAAGTATCACTGATTTTAGAGTGGTGGGATAACTCTAGCACAATCACACGTTGATTTGTAGACAGTCGTGTGAGTACCTGGTTGTATAAAGCAGGAGTTCTGGCACAGTGGTGCCTTCTGTGTTGATCGTTAATCATCGTAAGTCAACCCCACTGGATTTGTGGCCCATAATGCCAAATATATCCCACCAGCCACGTGTGGTGGACTGCCATGTGCTTGAGAAACTGCCCCACCCCCATGCATTCATCCGTTCATTTCATTCATGTATTACATTTCCATACTGCCTAACAGCTAAAGCTCTCTGGGTGGTTCACAACAGCAAGTCCAGGTAATAATGACGAATGCAGACAGCACGATCAGGTATAATAAATCCCTGGTGATGTGCTCCGTTTGACTTGTGGGGACCACAGACTGTAAAGACAAATGTTTTCTGTGTGACAAACAATGCTGTGTTGGCAGAATAGTTATTGTTTTGGCATATAGACTCATCCTCATATAGGCATGCCCACCACGGTATCTGATAAAATGTGCAGTAGTTCCTCTTGGAGTCTAGCTGATGGGCTTTGCTTTGGTTGAGTGCTACATTTTGCTTAAGGAAATTACTTGTTCTTTTGCCTGGGTCTTTCGGTAATCAACAACCCCAAGTAACCTTCCCATTCTACTGAGCTTTCATATTGTTCATGCAATCTTATGGGTGGGATGAGGGGTTATTCTTGAAGATTCCCCTCTTTCCACTCCACTCTCTTTTTATTTTATTTTTTTTAATGAACATGAAAATAAATTCATACATTATGAAAAGAGATCTAACATACTCACAAAAATTACCAAAGTATTGCAGTGTAAAACTGCTTGACATGCACACTAACCAACTTTAAAGTCATGTTACCACATTACTGAAATCTAATACAGTGCTTAACTCCCATGATCACTGTAAACACACTTCTCTCATTATCCAGTGATCTCTAACAAGAGTGTTTATTTATCTTTCCTTGTCCTTCACGTAACTGCTTTCCTCCCTAGCCACTTTCATAACAAATTAGTCTATTTCCTTAAATTGTGTGGTGGGGGGTGGGCAACATTTTGGCTCTGTGCTTGTGCCAGGTGCTGTAGCAGGGGTCACACACCCACATGTACACGCAAACACACACACACTGTCTCTATCCCAGCAATCTGGATCAGGATCACTGGGGCGGGGGATATCATATTTTCCCAGTAGTGTGAAATAATATATCATAATATAAATTAGCTTTTACATTGTCCAGTATTTAATTTCCCATTGTAAGACTGTAGTCGGGAGTGGATAACTTGTGCTCCTCCAGATGTTTTTGGACTGCAATTCCATCATCCCTCACCATTAGCTATACGGCTGATGGGAGTTGCAGTCCAACACCATTTGGTGGGCCACAAGTTGCCCACCCCTGCTGTAGGTGATTTCATTTGTTTTCATTTTTGACTAACAGGTATCCTTGCAGATGCTATCCGGTGATAAATTATCTCAGCCTGATATTTTTACCCCAGGTTTTCAAAATTTTCTAATATTACAGCAGCCAGGTCATGGGGTGTCTGCAACCCCATAGTCTTGAAACGGATCATTAGTTCCTGTTCACAGAAGTCCCACCATAGTGTAATGTGGGATGTTATCCTTCACACTTCCGAAGTATTCCATTTTAAGCTCCTTCCCCCTCTCATCTCTCACCTCTTATCCCTAATCTCCCCAGCTGGAACCTGTATTGTCAGTGTTGCTGCTGTTGTTTCCTAATCCTCCCCTTCCTACTCAACTCTCTTGAGGATAGTGGGGAAGGAGGCACAATTAATATGCAATACAAACAGGGGACTAGCTGCAGCTGGACATACAGAGAACTTAATACACAACCAGTAAAAGAACTTCAGCTGTACTGGAGATTGCCTCACCCAACTGTAGTTGAAAGCCAACACGAATCTAGCTTAGGTCTAAACTACACATGAAACTCACATGCCTGTATTTTCCCTGATGTTCTTTTTTAACCAAGCAGCCTTGGGAAACTAAGAGTTTCCACAAAGTGGGGGAAGGGCTACTTCACTCTTTCCTCTCTGCCTGTTTTCCTCCTACCAAGCTGCTTTTCATCCCATAGGGGAGAAAATATGGGTATAAAGAAGATGCAGGAGCACTTCAATACAACCGGGGTGGGCAACTTTGGGGGGCTCCACGGGGGAGCTGCATTCATGGCAGCAGCAAAGTGGTGGCTTGCTGCTGAAATTCTGCTGTAACCCACTACAGCGCAGCAAGTAGCTAGCGCCTCGGTAAATAGGTCATATTTAGCTCAAGAACTATTTACCACTCTGTAGTGGTAAACTCTCTGTTTTTTTGCTGCCTCAAATTTTGGCAGCAGTGGGGCGGGCTGCATGTTACCCACCCTTGCAACGTGGATAAAAGCACCTTAGGTAGAAGGTGGATAAAAACATGTTAGGTAAAATTGTTGAGTTAGAAGCTCCATAATTTTGCAAAACATTTCTCCATTTGCCATATTTGTAAAAGTCAAGGATTAGCTTAGACACTCCCTACCTGAAATGTGACCTCCCGTTCAGCTGAAAGATCTAGTTTATTGCCAACCAAAACTATAGTTATTTCATCATGAGGGAATTCCTTCTCCAGTTCCCCCAGCCATACTTTTGCTTTCTCCAAACTTTCCTGAAAAGACACATTATATATAAATGATTAATATACCTGAGCAATTTACATGCCTATAATTTTTGGAGCTGCATTCCTTGAGAGAAAGGTAACCTATGAGGCTTTGTGATAGTCTGAAGAAATGCACTGTGTTCACCTAAATCAATGACATTATAACATTCAGAACACCATAGCCCCATATAATGGGTATAGCAAGCTGAATAGAACAAAGTTCTACCAACTTCCAGCCATTCCAATGAATCCCTATTTTGCACCAGGCCCATGGTAAGGGGTGGGAGGGCTAAGTGGGGAGTTACTTTGCATAAATAAAGGTAGCACAATAGGTTTGACATTATTTAATTGTATTACTTCTGATTGAACAATTGGGTAGAATAGGGCTTTTCCTTACATCTAAACGGCTACAGCAGGGGTGGGCATCTTCCAGGGGTCAGGGGGGCAATGTGATGGGGGCCACACCCCTGCCCCCACTTATCCCACGGTGGCACCAAAATTCAGCAGCATGGCAGCAGGGGGGAAGCCCCCTTCGAAAGGAAATCGGTGGTTTGCTGCTGAACTGCAGCAGTGGCTGCAAAAAGGGGCTGTTTTGCTTTAAAATAGGCCCTTTGGGCTGCTGCTGCCCCAACAAAATTTTGGTGGCAAACCACTGATTCTCCCTTAAAAAGGTGCATTTCCCCCCTGCTGCCTTGCCACCGAAATGCAGTGGCACGGCAGCAGCAGGGCAAGTGGGGGCCTAAAAAAGGGCAGTGGGAGCTGCATGCAGCACGTGGGCCATCTGTTGCCCACCCCCGGGCTAGAGTCTGAGTCTGTAATGAACGCTGGACATTTAGGAAGGGGCCCTGGGGTAGTACTGAAGGAGCCAGGCCTCCCACAGGGCCTCCCTCTATGGCGATAGTGCCGCTTTGCAGAAAGAGCAGTAATTTTCCACCATGATGTATTGCTTTCAGTAAGTTTGACATTCCTAATTGCAAGATATAAGTCCAGTTTGCACCTCACGAAAAGCCACGCTGAAAGCTAGCCATGGAGGGTTGGTTAATTGCTTGCTATGCCACACTGCTGCTGACAGATGATCAGGCGCTTGCCGGCTTGCCGAGGTTTGTTTCCCTCTTCATCCTCCCGCCCGATCCCAGCATGTATCCCAGGGGCCTTTGCGACACAATGCCTCTATACTCTGGCTGTGATGAGATCCCCCCCGACCCTGGCTGCCTTCTTGCCTTGCAAACCACCCCATTGACAGTCATGTGCCATATCTTCAGGGGGGAGGCTCACGTTACTTTTTAGGATGAGGTGGCTGAGGGTTTTATCTATTTTCGTTCTTTAACACTTACAAAAAATCCCCCTTGGCTGCTCCTTGCAGCCCATTCCTCTTCCTAGCACAGCTATGCATATATGCATGCTTGACTTACCTTTGGGTAAGCATGCACGGCTCCAATTCAGGACCATGGTGATTTGGGTGGGTGGGGATTTAAGCTTTCCCCCCTCCTGTTTTCATGCCGAAATTCCCCCCCACCCCCACCCCAAGGACTAAAAAAAGAAAAATATGAGATGTTTTTTCTCTTTTTTTAACCACTTCACAGGGCAGGGGGAATTTTGGCATGAAAACAGGAAGGGGGGAAGCTTAAACTGCCCCTCCGAAATCACCATGGTCCCAAATTGGGGCTGTCTGTGCATGCTTACCTGGAGGTAAGTCAATCACACATACAGGCTTAGCTGTGCTACCTCGGCTTACAAGGGGATAAAGGCATGAAGCGCAGAGCTGGAGGAGGAGGGGTGGAGGGCACTGCAAGGAGCGGTTGGGGTTTTTGCTGCTCTTGCCAGGCGCCTCTGTAGCCCTTTCAAACAAGCCATGCAGACCCACAGTGCCAGGTTCGCATGTCACGACAAGCCACCCCGAAAACAAGCCACCCTGAACAACAGCAACCCACAAGGCATGGGTTCTCAGGGTGGCTTGCACATGATTAATAACCCATGCTGAAGCCTTTGCGCCAGGTTCGGACAACACCGTGGGTTGTCGTGTCATGTGAACCAGGTCATATAACACTTCTGTCCCTAATTTTGTGTCTGTGTCATGTGAACCAGGTCATATAACACTTCTGTCCCTAATTTTGTGTCTGATTCATATGTTATTCTGCCTGGCAATATCTATTCAGGTTGACTTCTTAAAGGAGATTTTGATTTGCTTAGTTGATATCATGAATGCTCCACGCTCCCAGGCAGATTGTGAGTTATGATGTCCTTGTTCAATCCATCACTGGAAGATTTTCCAGGGCCCAGAGGTATAGAAGTGTACCAGACAAAAATAGAAAGCACAACTAAAAACCAAACAACCGTTTGAAAAATGCACCAAGTTATGCATTCAGGAATAGTTAAGGAGGAGGAGGAGGAGAAGTGATGTTAAAGCATAAATATAAATATAAAGCATACCTTCTTACCTTCTTAGTAATATCATAAACCAAAACAGCAGCATTAGCTCCTCTGTAATAGAGATGGCAGACACTATGGTACTTCTCTTGGCCTGCAGTATCCCAGATCTCATACTTAATTGTAGTGTTATCCAAACTTAGAACCTGAGTGAAGAAGGAACCTAAAAGCAAGAGAGAAATCCATATCTTCCTCCAGGAGAAGCTGTCGGTAGGTACACTGGAGAGCAGATTTTTGCCTTCATCCATCCGGGTTCTCATTGCAACAGTCTACTAGGAAGGTTCATTTTGGAAAACCACTGACATAGTGGCTAAAAAACTGAGCCACATCTCAGGAAATCCCTGGCTCGAATCTACCCTGAGCTTACTGAGTAGCCTTAGGCAACAGCTAGCCTTTCTCAGCCTCTGCCCCACATCTGCTACATGAGGCTAATGCTACTGACACTTTACAGGGTTGCTGTGAGGATTGCAGCATGATGATGTATGTGAAGTACCTTGAAAACTTGGTAGCGCTATTTAAATATTAGGTATTATTATTAGGACTGAGCCGTTTAGTCAATTAACAAGTTAAAAACATTTTGATTAACTAAAGAGGTGCCCCAATTAATCAGTCTGCACATTTACATATTTATTTTTTAACACTAGTACTGATAAAAACTGCAAATGGGACACACCACCTTCAAAGAGGCATTCCCTTCATAGAATCATAGAATTGTAGGGTTGGAAGGGGCCTACAAGGCCATCGAGTCCAACCCCCTGCTCAGTGCAGGAATCCAAGTCAGAGCATCCCCGACAGATGGCTGTCCAGCTTCTTGACTGCCTCCAGGGTGAGACAGCCCACCACCTCCCTAGGTCATTGGTTCCATGGTCATATTGCTCTAACAGTCAGGACGTTTTTCCTGATGTTCAGCCGGAATCTGGCTTCCTGTCACTTGAGCCCATTATTCCGTGTCCTGCACTCTGGGATGATCGAGAAGAGATCTTGGCCTTCCTCTCTGTGACAACCTTTGAAGAGCACTATCCTATCTCCCCTTAGTCTTCTCTTCTCAAGGCTAAACATGCCCAGTTCTTTCAGTCTCTCTTAATAGGGCTTTGTTTCCAGTCCCCTGATCATCTTGGTTGCCCTCCTCTGAACCCTCTCCAGTTTGTCTGCATCCTTCTTAAAGTGTGGTGCCCAGAACTGGACACAGTACTCCAGATGAGGCCTAACCAGTGCTGAGTAGAGGGGAACTAGTACTTCCCGGGATTTGGAAGCTATGCTTCTATAAATGCAGCCCAAAAGAGCATTGGCCTTTTTTGCAGCCACATCACATTGTTGGCATTCAGTGTGAGAGAGAACCGGAAATGCCTCTTCTAGGATGACCCCTGCTCCAACCAAGGGTGCATCATTTCAAAACAAAGGCATTACACTCTTTTCTTCAGATTTAATATTTTTTTCTCTTGTATGCAAATTATTTTAAACTAATATGATTTCTTTGCACTTCTAGCAACGTCTGAGCCTGCAAAGCAGTTTCAGTAATGTTCTATATTAAACTGTTTCCTACTCAAAACACAGGCCAGCTCAGATATATTTGATGCAGTGTCTGTACTAAACCCAAACATTCCCTTCTTTGAAAGTAATAAATAATGTGCAGTGCACACTGGACTGGGACACTTCACTCTCCCTCAGCCTGCTGTCTACAGCCTATATGCCCAAGGTGCAGGAAGCTGACAATGTCTGATTCAAACCCAGCATTGCTTTGGCCTTCCCAATATGTCCACACACCGCCCCTGGCATTGCTGCTTTCCATTTCTGCCAGTAAGCCGCATCATCCATAAAGCATCCCTCCTTAAAGGGCCATTCTAGACTTAGGGATGTCAGAGAATTTCGCCACGAATCTCGGGGAGGCCGAATGCCAGCACATTTGGCCTCCCGAAATTGGTGGCAAAATGATCTGCCCCCCCACCCCGCCCCCCGGGACAGGACTTACCTTGGGCGAATCCTCCTGGCGGCGACGGTGGCGACGGCGGCTCCAGCGGCGGTGCGGCGGCAGTGTGGTGGCGGCCGGTCTTCTGACTGGCTGCCACCACCGCCATTTCCAGTAAAAAACAAAGAAACAAACAAACAAACGTGATAGGCTACGTAAAGATTTACGTAGCCTATCACGGCTAGATTTTTTAAAAATACCGTGATAGGCTACGTAAATCTTTATGTAGCCTATCACGGCTGAGTAAAAAAACAAACACCGCACGTACGCAAATTTGCATTTGCGTTCGTTATTTTGGCACGTCTAGTCTACGTAAACATTTACGTAGACTACGGCAAAAATAAGGGGAACACAAATAGCGTAGCGTCTACGCTATTTGCGTTCCCCTTATTTTCACCGTAGTCTACGTAAATGTTTACGTAGACTAGACGTGCCAAAGTAAGGAACGCAAATGGCGGCGCCCATGGGCACCGCCATTTGCGTACGCGCGGTTGTTGTTTTTTTAAATTCAGCCGTGATAGGCTACGTAAACATTTACGTAGCCTATCACGGCTGACTGCAGGGACGCAAATGGCGGCAGCTACGGCCGCCGCCATTTGCGTCCCGGCCGGCCAGGATTCAGGGGTGGAGGGATGGAGCGCCTCCCCCTCCGGCCAGAATTTCGGGGGGAGGGACGGAGCGCCTCCCCCCCACCGCGAATAAAATTTTGTTCAAGTTAAGTGACTTTCGTACATCCCGAATTCTAGTTTCCTTTGCTCCCTTGAATGTCTTCAGCCCTAAGACACAATACCTTCCTTTACCCCAAGCCTAGCCTGAGGTCACTGCCCCCTTCAGCTCTGGTCCATTTCCAGTATTCCCAGCAATTGGCTGTTGACTGCAGGGAAGGTGCATGGGCCTGTCTCCCTCCGTTTGTGCCACTGGTGTGTATGTAAGCACCCTAAGAGCGTCTTCAGGGACCTAGCCTCGTTCTTCAACTGCCCAGCGGCTACACGTCAACAGCAGGGGGGGAGGCACACGCAGATTAGCCATGCCTCACTCCCAGCCCTCCACTGATATATGTTCAAGTTATGCACTGTGTGGGTCATATCACTGGGTGTCACTCTGTCACTACAATTTTAACAACAGAGATATAGTGCTGAATACCCTGGGCTGAATTTGTGTATTGTTGCCATGGAGACACTCAGATATGATAAGATCGCTGAAGCTGTGAATGCACAGGCAGTTCCACAACCAAACATGTATTGCTTGCATTGGCCTTCAACCTATGTTAGGCCCTCTCTGTATAGTTCATTCACTTACAGCCCACTGTAGGTAGGGAATCCCTGAAGTCTTTTTTCACGTAACGGTAGGCTATGCTTGACTTCCCTACAGAAGTACTACCCAGAAGAACAACTTTAAAAATGTAAGAGTCTTTGGGGCAGTGGATATCTGAGCAGGAAATAGCCTCCTTGTTCTGCACTCTTCTTTGGGCCATATCCTGGAAAGAAGCAGAAAAAAGACAAGATTTGATGGTACTCATGAGGGTGTTAGCATTTGCAGTGGCCCTGAAACTGAGACAAAGAAGTGGAAAAGAGAGGGGGGGCACCAAAACAGGCAAGCAGAAAAAGAGATGAAGCCTCAAAGTTGGAATATATGGAACACTTTATTATGGGGTAAAGAAGCTTCCCAGTAAGCTTTGTACCAAGAACAGCCATTTCTTTCTGAGGTATTCTAAGGATCCCCCCCCCCCCCGCCGAAAGATTGCATTGACAGAAAGATGCTGGGCTTCTTATATCCTACGGTAAAGTTTTCCATATATCCCATCACTTTTTTTAAAGCTTCATGTCTTTTTTCCTGCTCACCTGAAAGTCATAGCCTCTTCACACATGATGTGGCAATTGTGTTTGGGATGGGTGGAACTGCACTGAGGTTTGGCACAGACTAGAATGTTTTCCTCCCACTCTGCCAGAAATATGGACCAAAACGTCCTCCATAATTCACTTCATTTCAGTGAGGGGAGAGAAATAAACAGACACCCCTCCCTGGATGGACAGCCATGGAACACACAAGAGTACGTGTCCACCTTTGTGTCACATCCTTTTGCCTGCCCCATGGCCTCTAAGGCAGGAAGGTGGAGGCAAAAACACCTCCTCCTCCTCCTCCCTTCAGTAGAGCCCCCCCCCCCATTTCTGGAGCAGATCCAGAACCTGCTGAAAAACAGCAGCACCTGTGAAGGAAATTCGCTGCTTTTAAGAGTCTGGACAACTACTTGACCAGGCCCATAGGAAGCTGCTTTATACCAGAGCCGTGTTTCCACAACAATGGAAGGAGTACTGGATTTTTCATGGAATCGGCATGGCTCCACTTAGGGCTCCACAAAGGACTGCAGCACACCATTATAAGCTGCTGACAAAAACATACTTCCGGGTGGGGTGGAGGGACTGGAAGTGAACATCATCAGACTGGCAGGGGCTGCTCAACCAATAAGAGAGGCTCCCCCCTCCAGGCTCTACTCCTTTTTCTTCTGCCCGCTTGGTTAGGGGATGATGCAAAGGATTGAAGCTGGCATTAATTACTTCCCAAAAGCCTTGAACCAAACAGCAGAGACATGCAGCTTTGGAAATAGTACTTCACAGCCATTAGCAAAGTTACTATGCCTTTCACCAGATGAATACCTGATGTGCCCTGGGTATACTTAGTGTTTTTGGCTTAATGGCAATCTCAGTACATTCAGGAACAAGCCTCATTGACCGCAGCTTGAGTTACCTCTGAGTAGAATTCCTGGACCTATGCCTGATTCCGCCCATTTTTTCCCCTTTCCCTCTAAATACCAGGCTTCCGTATTAGCAGGCACCCCTGAATAAATGCATTATCATGTGATAGCACAAACACGTCATAGTGCACTTTGGGAAACAAGCCCCATTGACTACAACAGGAGTTAGCAGGACCCCCTGAACTAATGCACGATTGTGAAATAGTGCTATCGTGCAATAGCACAAATGCATGTTAGTACTATTTCGCAATTGAGTGACAGAGTCATAGAGTCATAGCAAGATACTGACATAGGGGGTGCTGTCAGGATTCCTTTAGCCTCCACTTTATTTCAACGCCAAAACCAAACACGGACGAGAGGCTTCAGTCTACAGCCTTTAATTCATTACTTCACAGGGTCATACATATGCCAATTCTCAGTGACTCTCAGTCTACAAAGGAAAGCTTTCAGGGGAATTCAAAAGGAAGGTATGAGAGTTGACTGCTGTTTGAAGAGGAAGGCAGTCTCACCAGCCTAACTTAAGGCGGGGGAGGTCCCTCTCTCTAGGGATGTACAAAAGTGACTTACCTGTTCGCGAATTATGTTGATGGGGGGGGAGGCATTCCGTCCCTCCCCCCGGAATCCTCCGTGGCCGGCTGTGCTCTGCAGCAGCTCCGCGGAGCAGCCGGCCAGGCCCAGCCAGGCCAGAGCTGTCTGCAGCCAGATTTCCAGCCGCGGAGGGCTCGGGGGGGGGGGAACCGCGTACGCAAATGGCGGTGGCTACGGCCGCCGCCATTTGCGTTCCTTATTTTTGCTGTCTTAATCTACATAAATATTTACGTAGACTATGACGGCGAAAATAAAGGGGAACAAAAAAGCGTAGTAGGCGTTATTTGCGTCCCTTTTTGATTCACCGTTTTAGCCTACGTAAATCTTTACGTAGGCTAAAACAGCGAATCAAAAAGGGACGCAAATAGCGCCCGCTATGCTATTTGCGTTCCCCTTTATTTTCGCCACATAGTCTACGTAAATATTTACGTAGATTAAGACAGCAAAAATAAGGAACGCAAATGGCGGCGGACTGCCGCCATTTGCGTACGCGGGTTTTGTTTGTTTTTTAACCCAGCCATGATTGGCTACGTAAATCTTTAAGTAGCCTATGACGTCGTTTTTTGTTTTTTTGTTTTTTACAAGACAAATGGCTGTGGTGGCAGCCGGTCGGAAGACCAGCCACCGCAGCCGCCACAGCTCGGAAGATCCGCCCCAGGTAAGTCTCATCCCGGGGGGGGATCCGCAGGGGGGCAGGGGGGGCAGGCCATTCTGCCACAGATTTCGGGGGGCCGAATGCACTGGCATTCGGCCTCACCGAGATCTGTGGTGGAATTCTCTGCCATCCCTACCTCTCTCTCTCTCTCTCGGCCTTCGAGCGCAGCTTTTCATGCAAGGCCAATTGGGTAGACTGTCTAAGTTCCACCCCTGCCTTCTCTCTCTTTGCTCTGCGCGTGGCGTCTATTAGATCAGACTCCCCAAACCCCACCTCCTTCTGCTTGCTGTCTCTCATGGGGGAGGTGAGAGGGACCCTCATCCTCAGCCAGCTGGACATTTGTAACCTGAGAAGCTGGCCCAGTCATGTCTGGACTAGCCTGGGAAAACACCTCCCCCACGTCTGGTGGTTCTCCTTCAGAATCTGAACTGCTATCCCACTCCCTGCACTCAGAAACACTCCTGACAGGTATGCATATTGATGTAAGAAACACCTGATAGTGTTATAATGAGATAGCAAAGGGGGGTAGAGGTGGTGCTGGAGAACTGGGGCTTTTTCGCTGTCAAGTGATTGTGATGCCTTCTAAATGTGCAACTGAGAATTCTGCAGTAACTGTCTCTAGAACTGCAATCTGGCTGGGAACTTATATATGTACACCTCACCCATGGCTCTTTTAATAGTGTAAGTCTTAGCCCCTGATAGAGCAATGGCTTTAAATGTCCAACATCGATACACTTGGTAGCTGGTGAATGGGGAGTGCTTACTTCTGGTTCGCGATATAGCACTAAAGCACTGTTTCAGTTTAATCCTTTATTTTGTTTTAAAAAAAAGAACTCTGATAGCCAGTGAGGAAATGGTGGAAACATCAGGGAAATGCAGGCAGGGAAAACATTGGGGAAATACCTCTTGACTAGAGTCATGGTGAAAGGCACACCTCTGGGCAGGGCTAACACACTGGAGTAAATGCAGAGGGTTGGTGTACACCATGACAAAAGCATAGACAAGCTGAATTAAGGAAAATGGATTATAAGCAGTCTCAGGAAATCTGTTTTTTCTGCAATAAGCTCCAGGGTCGCTACTGGATGGCCTACCAGCCTCCACATGTGGCCAGTTCAGAGTAAATCACTTTTGGAAACAGGCCCCTGATGAGACTATTCGCCCGCCTGGCCTAGCATTATCTACCTTGACTGGCAGCAGCTCCCCATGGGAACAAGCAGCAGTCTTTCCCATCACCTGCTACCATATCTTTTTAACGGGAGATGCCAGTGATTGAGCCTGGACCTTCCGGCTGGATGTGGGCATGTTAGGGTTGGAGGAGAATTTCTCCCCGAAACTTCGGGGGGCCGAGCACCAATGTGTTTGGCCCCCCGAACAAGTTTCGGGGAGAAGTCCTCCGAACCCCCCCCGCACCCCGCACCCCCCCGGGACGGGACTTACCTTCACCGAATGTCCCTCCCGGTGGCTGGTCCGGCCGGCAGTTCGGCGGGTGTTCGAGCGAGGCGGGAGCGGCAGCCGGTCTTTCGACCAGCTGCCGCCACCGCCATTGCAATGAAAGAAAAAAAAAAACACCCCCTGATAGGCTACGTGACGATTCACGTAGCCTATCACGGCTAGATTTGCAAAGTCAGCCATGATAGGCTACGTCAATCGTCACGTAGCCTATCCCGGGTGACTTTAAAAAAAAAAAAAGTGTGTACGGATAATGGCGGCCCCCATAGGGAGCCGCCATTCCCGTTCCTTATTTGGTCGCTGTAGTCTACGTAAAGATTTACGTAGACTACAGCGAAAATAAGGGCAACGCTATTTGCGTTGCCCTTATTTTCGCCGTAGTCTACGTAAACATTTACGTAGACTACAGCGACTAAATAAGGAACGGGAATGGCGGCTCCCTATGGGGGCCGCCATTAGCGTACGCGCTTTTTTCTTTTTTTTTAAAGTCACCCGTGATAGGCTACGTGACGATTGACGTAGTCTATCACGGCTGACTTTGCAGATCTAGCCGTGATAGGCTACGTGAATCGTCACGTAGCCTATCAGGGGGCGTTTTTTGTTTTTTGTTTAACTTTCACGTTCGCGGCCGGGCGAGGCGGGAAGCCTCCTCCCCGGCCTGAATTTCGGCCGGGGTGAGGCGGGAAGCCTCCCCCCCCGGCCTGAACTTCGCAGGGGGACCAGCGAAGCGCCTCCCCCCCACCGCGAACGTCCTTCGAGGACAGGTAAGTGACTTTCGTCCACCCCTAGGGCATGTTCAGATGTACGTATAACTTCCTTTCTGAAGTGACAGACACAGCTCTCATTGTTAGCTGCTTGTAAACTTGTGAGGGTGTGCGTAGGCTCAGTTTCCTGTGGGGGAATCTTGTCTCAAAAGGGTGTGGACACACTAGTTAAGTCCAGAGGTGAGGTTATGTATTTGCATTAGGACAGTAAGTGGCCAAGTTTGCAAGCAGCCAAGTTTGCCAACGGCACCAAATTATTTAGGGTGGTTAAAACAAAAAGGTATTGTGAGGAGCTCCAAAAGGATCTCTCCAAACTGGGAGAATGGGCATCTAAATGGCATATGTGGTTCAATGTAACCAAGTATAAAGTAAAGTGATGCATGATGGGGCAAAAAATCCCAACTTCAAGTCTAGCCTGATGGGATCTGAGCTAACTTGTCTGACCAGGAAAAAGATCTTGGGGTTTTGGTGGACAGCTTGATGAAAATGTCAACCTAGTGTGTGGCTGCTGTAAAAAAGGCAAACTCCAGGTTAGGCATAATTAGGAAAGGAATTGAGAATAAAACTGCCAATATCATACTGCCTTTATACAAATCTATGGTGAGACCACACTTCGAATACTGTGTACAGTTCTGGTCACCACACCTAAAAAGAGATATTGTAGAGCTGGAAAAAAAAATGCAGAAAAGGGCAACTTAAATGATCAAGGGGCAGGAGCATTTCCCCTATGAGGAAAGGTTACAACAGCTGGGATTGTTGAGTTTGGAAAAAAGGAGGCTAAGGGGAGACATGATGGAGGTGTACAAAATTATACATAGTGTGGATAAGGTGGATAGGAAGATTTTCTCCCTCTCTCATAATACTAGAACCCGGGGTCATCCCAAGAAGTTGATTGGTGGGAGATTCAGGACAGATAAAAGAAGGTACTTCTTCACCCAGCACATAGTTAAACTATGGAATTCACTACCACAACACATGGTGATGGCCAGCAATTTGAATGGCTTTAAAAGGTTAGACAAATACCTGGAGGAGACGGCTGTCAATGGCTACTAGTCCTGGTGGCTATATGCTACCTCCAGTATCAGAGGCAGTATGCTCATGTACACCAGTTGCTGGAGAACACAGGTGGGAAGCTGCTGTTGCACTCATGTCCAGCTTGTGGGGTTCCTGTGGGCAGCTGGTTGGCCACTGTGTGAACAGAATGCTGGCCTAGATGGACTCTTGGGCTGATCTACACTTACCTCCTTTTTTCACTTCCAATGAGGTTTCACCGTCCACTTTTGCACTATGCAGTACCCACCTCGAATTGGAACCTGAATTTCCTACTTCTGTGCTCCCGCTTTCAATACCCTAATATCCCAGTATTTCCCCTTAATGTGCTCTGATTTTCCACCTTCGCTACCGTATCTGGTTGTAGTCCCCTCCCCCGCCTGTCCATATACGGCGGTGTTTGTATTTCCCTCCTGTCCAATCACAGTTCTCGACGGCCCCATGTCTTCTTCCAGCTACTGATCGCATAGCTTCCACAGCAGCCCCTGTTTCCTCAGCAACAAGCAATGGGCTGGATGTGCACGCGCTTGTCTGATTTCGGAAGCTAAGCGGGGTTGGTCCCGGTCAGTACTTGGATGGGAGACTGCCTGGGAATCAGGCTTCCTGCACTGAGCAGGGGGTTGTTCTATCCCTTCAAATGAGATTAAGTTTTACCCCCTCCTATCCCCCGCTCCGGATGGTGTTTTTTTTTAATTAAGGCGTTATCCTCACAGAATCGGGGCTTCTCCGGGATGTTTTCTTTTTCTAATTCAGGCATGATCTTCGAAGATTCAAAGCTGCGAAGCTTCACAATCCTCCGTGGAGCAGCTGGCCAGGCCCAGCCAGGCCAGAGCCATCCGCAGCCGGATTTCTGGCCGCGGAGGGCTCTGGGTAAAACAAAAACAAAAACGCGCGTACGCAAATGGCGGCGGCTACGGCCGCCGCCATTTGCGTTCCTTATTTTCGCCGTCTTAGTCTACGTAAATATTTACGTAGACTAAGACGGCCCAAAATAAGGAACGCAAATGGCAGTGGCCATAGCTGCCGCCATTTGCATACGCGTGTTTGTTTTGTTTGTTTACCCAGTCATTTTAGGCTACGTAAAAACTTACATAGCCTATCACGTCTGGGTAAAAAAAAAAACCGCGTACGCAAATGGCGGCGGCCGTAGCCACTGCCATTTGCGTACGCCATTTTTTTTTTTTTTTTTTTTTACCCAGACGTTTTAGGCTACGTAAAAACTTATGTAGTCTATCACATCTCTGTAAAAAAAAAAAAAATGCAAATGGCTGCAGCAGCAGCCAGTCAGAAGACCAGCCACCGCAGCCACCGCCGCCGAAGCTTCCACCGGAGCCGCTGCCACCCGGAAGATCTGCCCCAGGTAAGTCTCATCCTGGGGGTGATCCACGGAGGGGGTGGGGGTGTGGCAGGCCGTTCCGACCGAGTTCCACTGAGATCTGTGGCGGAATTCTCTGCCATCCCTACATTTGTCAGTACGTATTTATTTACGTAATTTTCAGAGCAGAAAAAAAGAGGAGAATTCTGGGGGCATGTGAACAGTGGAACGGAGGACTGGATGCAAACTGCAGAAGTCAAGTGGTGCAGAAGGAACACAGTTTGTACATCCCTAGTCAGGATGCCTTCCCACGCACTTCATGGGAAAGACAAGTAAGTTGTCTGAAATCCCAGGTGTTGTGGGAAATGACATCCCTGCAGTTCTGTGCTACCTGCCTGTACTCTTCCTTTGTAGCTTGGCCTTCTTTCCACTTCCTATATGTGTGCTTTTTTGTTTTCAGGTCATCTCTAAGCTTTTTGTGAAGCCACATTGGCTTCTTCTGTTGTCTTCCACCTTTTTGTCTTGTTGGAATTGTTTGTAATTGTGCCTTGAGAATTTCCTTTTTTTAAACACTCCCACCCATCTTGGACTCCTTTTCTCGTTGGACTCGCTTGCCATGGGAGGCCCCTTCCAACTCTACTATTCTATGATTCTATGAATGGGTAATGCAGCTACTACACTAGGCTACATATTGTGAATGGGAAAACAGCACTACTGCAATATAGTGAAAGGATGAAACAGCACGACTGAGTGGGAAAGAAACCTGTGTCCAAAAGTGCCCTACTGTGAATGAGGAAAAAGAGGGAATGGGGGGAGGGGTGGCCCCACACCTTGGTCACGTCACCGCCAGGTCACCTCCTGGTCACAGAGGCATGCCCAGGATTTAATGCAGGGGGATGAGGCACACTGCAGCAGAACTGCGCAGGAGCCGCATTTAAGGAAAAAAGACTCACTAAAAGGACCATCCGAAAATGCTCCTTTTCCAGAGGGAAGCTGCGGGGTTGCTGCAGATTGGTGACAGCATCACCTGTCATGAATGACCTCAGTGTGCTCTTGCTTCACACTAAATCGGCCATGTAGATTGGGCCTTAGATGTGGTAGCTGAGGACCACAAGAAGCCTTCGTGGGTCAAGCAGTTGTACAGATAATATGGATAAACCATTTCAGTTGTAGTAATTATGCCCCCTAATGTATGCCGTGAGGTATTTTGATATATATTTCTTTTTGATATATATGTCTATGTTCTTTTCTGGAAGAGGAAGGGAAGTAAACTGGATTTCACTCTAGTAAATTCAGTCAGGCAGTTAAACTGAGTTCTTGGTAAAAATGTGCTGCAGACTACCTCTCCTGTTTCACTATTGCTGAACCTTCAGAAAGGATTAAATTTGGCAAATATGCTCCTGATTGCCCTACCATTTATGCAATTCTATAGATGCATAATTTTGTGTACCTGAGGTTTTGAAATGCGTCACACACACACACACACCTTTCTAAGTATTTCCTTCTATAAAATCTAAGCAACATCAGATAAGTGGCTAAAAGGAGCTGACTGAGTTGCACTGCATCCTGCTCAATTAACATCCAGTACACTTGATTTGAACAGGTAAATTTGAAAACAGCTCTCTTCACAAATGGCACAGCTCAGGAAATAAGGCATTCCTATAGTAGTCCTATCATAGCTCAGCCTTTCACAACCATCATTCACTTTTTAATACAAGCACCAAATTTACATCATGTGTGACTAATACACCGTGATTGCTTTCGGGGCATGCATTACTGCACATCTGTGTGCATGTGCAACTGATTGAAATAATGTTTCTGTTTGAGCATAGCAGAACACACAGTGGAGCTGTTCACACAACATGCTAGCCGACACTCCGTGGTTGAGTGTGGGCTGTTTTAAACTGTGTGTTGTTTGTTGAACTGTGGGTTAGTGTGTTGTAACACAGCACATTTTCTGCAAGGTGGGTTATCATGTTGTCTGAACACAGCCAGGGTGGCTTGTTGACCAGGCAGTGTGGTTGCTAACCATCCTGAACAACTCAACAACCAACTGTGGGTTCTCAAGGTGGGTTGTTCAAGAAAATAAGCCAAAGTGCTTGGTTAATAAGCCACCCTGGTTGCATTCAGACAACATGCTAACCCACAGTTCAAAGGACAACCCACAGTTCAAAACAACCCACTCAACTCTAAGTGTGGGTTAGCGCGTTGTGTGAACAGCCCCAGTGACTTATATATGAAACAAAATAGTCTGAGCACACTTCATTAAAAACACCAGGATAGCTATGAGCTGTGGATACAATTATCATTTTTAGATATATATTTTTACATAGTGCACAAGTGAAATATCACTTCGTAACAGCAAATGTCCAAATTTCTATATGATTTCTATGAGTCTGTTCAATTCTGTGCGTGGCTATCACAGAGATATCACTTCAAATGCACATGCGCATATGTATGTTGTCGAACATTTCTAAAGACTTCTAAAAACCCCTGTGAGGCAGGTTAGGTTGAGAGTTGGTGACTGGCCTAAGTTCACCCAGTAAGATTCATGGATGTGGAGATTTGAACCCAGGTCTCCCAGTACCAGTCCAACACTGAACTGTGCATAGTGCAAACCCTGCCTTGATGGGCTGTGTGACGTGAGCCATAGTCATACGATTTGTAGGTGGGGTAACTAAGCGCTGATAATCCAAGACACTGGTTGTGATCACTCTTCTTTAACAGAAGAAGTCCCAGAAGTGGTAGCAGAACTTAATATTAATGTATAGTACTGTAGGGTGTTCAAAGTATTCCACATACAATCATTGCAACAACCATGTAAGATAACACGCCGACATTATTATCCCCATCTGGCAGATAGGAAGCTGGGAGAATAGCTATTTGCCTAAAGCCATCTGGCAAGTTCATGGAAGAGCAGAGCCTGGAAACTTCCTGAGCTGTAGCTCGGTGTCTTCCAGCCCAGTCCTACTGATGTTTTCTCAGAAGCACGTCCTACTGAGTGTCATGGGACTTACCTCTCAGTGTGTGCGCTTAGGATTGCAGCTTTAGCCACTATGCCAAAACAGACGCTAGTCCCTTGTCACCGGTGGTATTGGAACACCTTTGGTTGAGAAAACTCCGTCCCATGCAGTGTCGTTATTATTATAACTAAATCTAACAGCCACTTTGGCAATATCTACTCAGTGTCAACACTTATGACAGGAATTAATCAAATTAATAGAACTGGTGGTGAACCAGCAGTTTTAGAATAATTCTTGTCACATGTTATTATTGGATATTATTATTAATATCCAAATTTTTCTTGTACTTTTCTTGGAAAACACTTATTATAAGTGAGCGCTGATCCAAACCATTTCTCTCTAGCTAAACATTCACCCACCAAAGTAACGAAACCTTTCTGGCAGCGGTGGCTTTAGAAGTTAAATATTAGCAGCTTCCTTTCCTCTAATGGATGATGAAGCAACAGTTCTGTTATGCTCCTTTCACCATCTCAGAGCTTTTCTCCGGAGAGGGTCTTACCTTCTGAAATGTTTCTGCTCTTTCTTCTTCTTTTGAAGACATGGCTTTCAGCTCATTTATTCGGTGGTGGCTGAGATGGGACAAGTGTCAGCCACAGCACGGTCACAGCAAAAGCGAGACGTCTCTCCCCCCGATGAAGAAATGCAGCTTTCCAAATGGACTCTGCTTCCTTTAGCATCAGGAGAGGCTGGCCCAGAGTTTAAGGTCCACTGATTTCCTCCTGGACAATTACCTTCAGAATTGCACTGTAAAGAATGCGGAGCCGTAAAGCCTGGTGATCAAGGTGAGCTCTGACTGACAGAGGCAGTGGCTGTTCCTCGCAGTCTCAAAGCAACGCTTTCTGTTTGGTTCTATATTTATACCAACTTTTCCCTTCTACCTTTCCCTTTCAATGCAATTATAGCCAGCTCCTGATTGTGACAAATCCATGCTGGCTTCCAGTTCTTGGGCATTGATAACAGACTGACTGGTCTATAATTCCCCAGATCTTCCTCTTTGCCTTTTTGAAGAGAGAGACATCATTTGCCCTCCTCCACTTCTCCAGTACTTCACCCATTCTCCAGTATTTCTCAAAGATAATATACAGAGTTTAGTGATTGTAGTCATTTAGAGACATTTCCTTATAAGAAGCATTGGGATGGGAGCTTGGGGATGATCCCTAGAGAGTGGGGTGAGGCGGTGGAGCCTGGACTGGCTGAGGGAGCTCCAGCAAAGAACTGTTTGTCGTTATAACTTTATTTAATAAAACCACCCTGTTATCTTCTTAAGATACAGACCCAAACTTATACATGGCGTCAGTAGTGGAGGGCACACGGCTTCTGGAGCTGTGCAGCTTTCTTCCGCCTTGGGCCAGCTGCGCTTGTAGGCGAGAAGGGCCCTGCCCAAGGGCCTGTGGCCTGGTCTGGACTGAGCAGCAGAACCACCTCCTTCTATAGCACAGAGGTGACTGTGGAGCTGATGCAACCCCCATCCAGCCTGCAAATGTCTGAGAATGTTGCAGAAAACTGGAGAAAATCCAAGCAAAGATTTGAACTCTATTTGGCAGCCACGGGGGCTGAAGGGAAAGCTGATAAAGTAAAATCATCAATGCTGCTTCATGTGGTGGGGGAGGAAGCATTCGAGATTGACAGTAACTTCCAGGCTGCAGAGGGGGAAAACATGAAGTGCAGTGCAGTGATGCTGAAATTTGAGGAGCATTGTGTACCATCGGAATACCATCGGAAGATGGGACTCCCAGGTCGGAAGATGGTCAAAATGCTACTGGGGAGGAACAGATAATAAGTTCAACTAGCCCCAGATGTGATGACGCAGCTAGCTCAAAGCTGAAAGGATGGCTAGCAGCCGATGGTGCTGGTGGTGAATGACGAATCTGATGTTCTAAAGATCAACACACCATAGGAACCTGGAATGTAAGATCTGTGAGCCAGGGCAAATTGGATGTGGTTATTGGGGAGATGTCAAGATTAAATATAGACATTTTGGGTGACAGTGAACTGCAATGGACTGGAATGGGCCATTTCACATCAAATGACCACGAGATCTACTACCGTGGACAAGAGGACCACAGAAGAAATGGTGTAGCCTTCATAATTAATAATAAAGTGGCTAAAGCAGTGCTTGGATACAATCCAAAAAATGACAGAATGATCTCAATTCGAATTCAGGGTAAGCCATTTAACATCACAGTGATCCAAATATACGCCCCAACCACAGATGCTGAAAAAGCAGAAGTAGATCAGTCCTATGGGGATCTGCAGCACCTACTGGATAGTATGCCAAAAAAAGATGTTATTTTCATTGTAGGAGACTGGAATGCTAAGGTGGGTAGTCAAACGTAGGGTTGGCGGAGAATTTCTCCCCGAAACTTGGGGGGCCAAGCGCCAACGTGTTCGGCCCCCCGAACAAGTTTCGGGGAGAAATCCTCCGGACCCTCCCCCGCCCCCCGCACCCGGGACAGGACTTACCTTCGCCGAATGTCCCTCCCGGCGGCGGGTCCGGCCGGCGGTTCGGCAGGTGTTCGAGTGGGGCAGGAGCGGCAGCCGGTCTTTCGACCGGCTGCCGCCGCCGCCATTGCAATAAAAGAAGAAAAAAAAAAGTCCCCTGATAGGCTATGTGACGATTGACGTAGCCTATCATGGCTAGATTTGCAAAGTCAGCCGTGATAGGCTATGTCAATCGTCACGTAGCCTATCACGGCAGACATCTATGCAGTCGGTAAAAACAAGACCTGGAGCTGATTGTAGTTCAGATCACGAACTTCTTATTGCACAATTTAGAATCAGACTAAAGAGAATAGGGAAGACCCACAGATCAGTTAGATATGAGCTCACTAATATCCCTCATGAATATGCAGTGGAGGTGAAGAATAGATTTAAGGGACTAGATTTAGTAGATAGGGTCCCAGAAGAACTATGGACAGAAGTTCGCAACATTGTTCAGGAGGCGGCCACAAAAAACGTCCCAAAGAAAAAGAAAATCAAGAAGGCAAGATGGCTGTCTGCTGAGACACTGGAAGCAGCCCAAGAAAGAAGGAAAGCAAAAGGCAACAGTGATAGGTGGAGATATGCCCAATTAAATGCAAAATTCCAGAGGTTAGCCAGAAGAGATAAGGAATTATTTTTAAACAAGCAATGCGCAGAAGCGGAAGAAGATAACACAATAGGAAGGACAAGAGACCTCTTCCAGAAAATCAGAAACATTGGAGGTAAATTCCAGGCAAAAATGGGTGTGATCAAAAACAAAGATGGCAAGGACTTAACAGAAGCAGAAGAGATCAGGAAAAGGTGGCAAGAATATTTGGAAGATCTGTATAGGAAGGATAATAATATCGGGGATAGGTTTGATGGAGTGGTCAGTGAGCTAGAGCCAGACATGCCGAAGAGTGAGGTTGAATGGGCCTTAAAAAGCATTGCTAATAACAAGGCAGCAGGAGATGATGGTATTAGGGATGTACGAAAGTTCCGCCATGGATCTCGGGGAGGCCGAATGCCAGCACATTCGGCCCCCTGAAATCGGTGGCGGAACAGCCCCCCGCCCCGCCCCCCCCAGGACAGGACTTACCTGGGGTGGATCTTCCTGGCTGTGGCGGCGGCTCTGGCGGCGGCGCGGCGGCGGCGGCTGCAGCGGCCGGTCTTCCGACCAGCTGCCGCCGCCGCCATTTCCAAGTTAAAAAAAAAAAAGTGATAGGCTACGTAAAGATTTACGTAGCGTAGCACGGCTAAATTTTAGAAAATGCCGTGATAGGCTACATAAATCTTTATGTAGCCTATCATGGCTGATTTAAAAAAAAAAATCGCACATACACAAATGGCGGCGCCCATGGGCGCCGCCATTTGCATTCCTTATTTTGGCACATCTTAGTCTACGTAAACATTTACATAGACTACGGCGAAAATAAGGGGAACGCAAATAGCGTAGACGCTATGCTACTTGCGTTCCCCTTATTTTTGCCGTAGTCTACATAAATGTTTACATAGACTAGACGTGCGAAAATAAGGAACGCGAATGCATACGCGCGGGTTTTTGTTTTGTTTTTTTACTCAGCAGTGATAGGCTACGTAAACATTTACATAGCCTATCACGGTATTTTTTTAAAATCTAGCCGTGATAGGCTACGTAAATCTTTACGTAGCCTATCACGTTTTTTGGGTGTTTTTTTTTTTTTTACTGTAAATGGCGGCGAAGACCGGCCGGCAGAGCCGCCACTGCCGAACCACTGCCAAACTGCCGCCAGAGCCGCCGCCACCGCCAGGGAGATTCACACAAGGTAAGTCCCGTCCCGGGGGGGCGGGGGAGGCAGACCGTTTCGCCACCGATTTCGGGGGGCCAAATGCGCTGGCATTCGGCCTCCCCATGATTCGTGGCAAAATTCTCTGACATCCCTACTAGCCAGCGGCCGCATGTCTGACTGCTGGCAGAGCCGGCAGGCGGCTCCACAGAATCCCTGTGGAGTGGAGTCGGCCAGCCAGGATTCGAGGGGGGAGGGATGGAGCGCCTCTCCCCCCGGCCAGAATTTCGGGGGGAGGGACGGAGCGCCTCCCCCCCAGCATCAGCATAATCAGCGAACAGGTAAGTGACTTTCGTACATCCCTAGATGTCAGAGAATTTCTCCATGAATCTCGGTGGCGCTTTTTTTTTTCTCAAAGTCAGCCGTGATAGGCTACATAAACATTTACGTAGCCTATCGCGGCTGACTGCAGGGACGCAAATGGCAGCGGCTACAGCCGCCGCCATTTGCGTCCCGGCAGGAGAGGAGGTTTTGCGGCCGGAGGGACGGGGTGTCTCCCCCCCCGGCCAGAATTTGGGGGGGGACGGACGAGGCGCCTCCCCCCCGTCCAGAATTTTGGGGGGAGGGACGGAGCGCCTCCCCCCCACCGTGAAGCAAGCTGCAGATCAGGTAAGGGACTTTCGTCCATCCCTAGGGAATACCATTGCTTGAACTATGCGGACCTTTGTTGTCAGTGTGATGTCTCTGCTCTTCACTATTTTATCAAGATTTGTCATTGCTCTCCTCCCAAGAAGTAAACGTCTTCTGATTTCCTGGCTGCAGTCAGCATCTGCAGTAATCTTTGTGCCTAGAAAGACAAAGTCTGTCACTGCCTCCACGTTTTCTCCGTCTATTTGCCAGTTATCAATCAAGCTGGTTGCCATAATCTTGGTTTTTTTGAGGTTTAACTGCAACCCAGCTTTTGCACTTTCTTCTTTCACCTTCGTCATGAGGTTCCTCAGCTCCTCCTCGCTTTCAGCCATCCAAGTGCTATCATCTGCATATCTGATGTTTCTTCCAGTGATTTTAACTCCAGCCTTGGCTTCATCAAGAAGCTCTCGAGGATGGAGGCTTTAAAGATCATAGAGAAGACTGAGGAACCCACAGAATGGGTGAGCTCTCTAGTCATTGTAGAGAAACTTAATGGCAAGTTACGGGTCTGTCTTGCTCCCAGATGCCTCAACAAGGTTATCAAGAGGGAGCATTTCAAACTTCCCACTATGGAGGAAATCATGGCACAATTTGTGAATGCCTGCTTTTTCAGTAAACTTGATGCGTCCTCCAGCTTTTGGCAGTTAAAACTCACAGAGGAGAGCTCCAAACTCTGCACATTTAATACCCCCTTTGGGAGATACTGTTTTCTGCAGCTCCCATTTGGTGTGGCTTCAGCATCTGAAGTGCACCATAGAACTATACACATGATATATTCATGTGGTAGCTTTCTACCAAAGCTGAACATGATCTGAGGCTTCGGAAGGTCTTTGATGCAAGAAGAGCAGCAAATCTGAAAATAAATAAAGAAAAATGTGTATTTTGGGTCACTGAGTTGACATTGTGGGGAGATGTGATCTCTACTGAGGGGGTAAAACCTGCCAAGAGAAAGGTTGAGGCTATTGAAATGATGCCATGGCCCCAGTCCAAGAAAGATGTGCAACGATTCCTAGGGATGGTTAATTACCTTGGGAAATTTATACCAAGTTTGTCATCTAAAGCAACACTCCTCCAGCCACTTCTTGAAAACAAACATGAGTGGTTCTGGGATGCACCGTAGGAGGAAGCATGGACCATCTTGAAACATGAACTTAGCAAAGCCCCTGTGTTAAAATTCTATGACCCTGGCAAGCCACTCAAGGTTTCTTCTGATGCCTCACAGTCAGGGCTGGGTACAGTGATTATGCAGGACCATGGTGGTAACTGGCAACCAGTGGCATATGCATCCAAGGCACTGACAGAGGCAGAAACCAGGTATGCCCAGATCAAAAAAGAGCTGTTGGGCATTCCGTTTGCTTGCCAAAGATTTTACCAGTTTATCTATGGATAGAAATTGCAGGTACAAACCAACCATAAACCTCTGCTAACATTGTTTGACAAGCCATTAAATTAGGGATGTCAGAGAATTTTGCCACGAATCTCGGGGAGGCCGAATGCCAATGCATTCGGCCCCCCGAAATTGGTGGCAAAACAGTCTGCCCTCCCTGCCCCCCCCGGGACGGGACTTATCTTGGGCGAATCCTCCTGGTGGCGGCGGCTCCGGCGGTGGCTCCAGCGGCGGTGTGGCGGCGGTACAGCGGCGGTGGCAGCAGCAGCCAGTCTTCCGACTGGCTGCTGCCGCCGCCATTTCCAGTAAAAAAAAACAACAACAAAAAAGTGATAGGCTACGTAAAGATTTACGTAGCCTATCACGGCTAGATTTTTTAAAAACACCGTGATAGGCTATGTAAACATAGTAAACGCTGCGTTGCCCTTATTTTCGCCGTAGTCTACGTAAAGATTTATGTAGACTACAGCGACCAAATAAGGAACGGGAATGGCGGCTCCCTATGGGGGCCGCCATTATCCGTACGCGCTTTTTTTTTTTTTTAAAGTCACCCGTGATAGGCTACGTGACAATTTACGTACCCTATCACGGCAGTCTTTGCAAATCTAGCCGTGATAGGCTACGTTAATCGTCACGTAGCCTATCACGGGGGCGTTTTTTTTTTCTTTTATTGGAATGGCGGCGACGGTAGCCAGTCGAAAGACCGGCTGCCGCTCCCGCCCCGGACGAAGACCCGCCAAACCGCCGGCCGGACCCGCCGCCAAAGGTAAGTCCCGTCCCGAGGGGGGGGGGCGGGGGTGTGTGGAGAATTTCTCCCCGAAACTTGTTCGGGCGGCCGAACATGTTGGCGCTCAGCCCCCCGAAGTTTCGGGGAGAAATTCTCCGCCAACCCTAACGCAAATGGCGGTGCCCATGGGCACCGCCATTTGCGTTCCTTATTTTGGCACGTCTAGTCTATGTAAGCATTTATGTAGACTACGGCGAAAATAAGGGGAACGCAAATAGCGTAGTGTCTACGCTATTTGCGTTCCCCTTATTTTCGCCGTAGTCTACGTAAATGTTTACGTAGACTAGACATGCCAAAATAAGAAACGCAAATGGCGGCACCCACGGGCGCCGCCATTTGCATACGTGCTTTTTTTTCTTTTTCTTTTTTTACTCAGCCGTGATAGGGGAGGGACAGAGCGCCTCCCCCCCACCGCAAATCAAATTTCGTTAAAGGTAAGTGACTTTCGTACATCCCTACATTAAATGACTATACTTTGAGAATCCAAAGAATGATGCTCAAACTACAAAATATGATTTGACTGTGTTTTACACACCAGGAAAATTGATGTTCACAGTGGATGCACTGTCCAGGGCTATACAACCTTCATTACATTGAAAGCATATTTCTGACATGGAGGTTCAAGCATACGTAGATCTGATAGTAAGTCACTTCCCATATCAGATAGAAAATTCCAGAATATCAGAGTGCAAACAGAGAATGATGAGGCCATGGGTCTCATAAAAGACTGGATACTTGAAGGGTGGCCACAGGACTGATGCAGCTGTTATCCAAGCCTATGGGAGTACTGGAACTGCAGGCATGACCTCTCAGAAATACATGGGGTGATCTTCAAAGACAGCAAGTTAGTGATTCCAAGAATCCTCCAGCACAAAATGCTCAGAAAGATCCATGAAGGTCATCTAGGAATTGAAAATGTAAGAAGTGGGCATGGGAAGTCATGTATTGGCCATGGATCAACCAGGATATTACTAACACAGTAGCAAGCTGTTTCATTTGTTTAAAGTTCCAGCCATCCCGGCAGTCAGAGCCTCTGCATCTGTACCCTGTCCCACTGAGGGCATAAGGTAGGCACTGACCTCTTCACTTGGAATTCACAAACATTCTCGATTGTTACTGATTATTACTCTCTGTATCCAGAGATGTGCAGTCGGAATGGTACAAGTAGTGTAGCAGTGATAGCCAGCCTGAAGGCAGTGTCTGCAAGGCACAGAATTCCAGGTGAACTTTTTAGTGACAATGCACCTCAGTTTTCCAGTTCAGAGTTTAAGGCGTTTGCAAAGGATTGGGACTTTCATCACAGTACATCCAGTCCCCATTACCCCCAATCCAATGGTCTTGTGGAAAAGTCCATCCAAACTGTTAAAAACCTGATGAAAAAGGCAGCTGAAAGCGGAGGGGATTTATAGAAAGCACTATTGGCTTACTGCAGTACACCAGTACTGAGCCGCCGCCACCCAGAAGATCCGCACCAGGTAAGTCTCGTCCCGGGGGGATCTATGGGGGGGCGGGGGGGGCCGGCCGTTCCGCCACAGAGTTTGGGGGGCCGAATGCACTGGCATTCGGCCTCACCGAGATCCGTGGCAGAATTCTCTGACATCCCTAGTTTTGGGAAGCCCCGAGGAGAAGGAACTGTTTTGGCTGAAAGTAAACGGAGATGGAGGATTTCAATTGAAAAAGAACACCCACAAACAAGGCAGTGAGCATAATTCTTTTTAAAAAAAAAACTTACGTATTTATTATCGAAATATCCTACCTTGCGTTTTTATTTACAAAAATTTCGCGACTCTGTGCGGATGACCAAAAAAAGCCGCATGACTGCTGGCTCCGCAGGACCTCGTGGTGCCATTCCGCTGAGGATTCCGTGGCACAGACTGAAGGGAATTCAATCCCATTTCAGTCCGTGGCAGAATTCTCTGACATCCCTAAATGC
Organism: Heloderma suspectum; assembly: GCF_057233095.1. Lineage (NCBI taxonomy): Eukaryota > Metazoa > Chordata > Lepidosauria > Squamata > Helodermatidae > Heloderma > Heloderma suspectum. The sequence goes on from NC_139458.1 coordinate 224,404,038, forward strand.
AGGTGCTGATAATACTTCTCCTTCCCTGAAAGTCCTGCAGCAGGTATGAGGGCGGCAGTGTTGTGTCCAGCTCCAGGAAAGAGGTGGAGCTGGTGTTGTCCCAAAATGTGTCCTCCAGTTTCATGAGTTTTCTTCCCCCATGAAAGAGACTTCCATTTCTGTGGTGTTTCGCAGCTCATCAGATCACTGTGAGGTGGTGCTGTGTGTGTGTTTTCCTTCTGTTACACATTTCCCTGTTACTCTGCACTTCCTGATCTGAAAAAAGCCCTATGGGGGAATTGCCTCATGATGTTTTCCCCAGGGCTGTAGATGAAGTGCAGGAAGCCAAAGAAGCTACAGGCTGCTTGAGAGATGATTGTACAATCACTGAAAGTAGGGATGGCAGAGGATTCCATCCCGGAGGGGGGGGGTCAAGTCCGCCAAGCTGTCGGCGGCTTGGCCCCCTGGACTCCGGCTCACTTGCCTGCACGATGGCCCCCACTCAACATGCATTAATCAGGCCAGCTTGCTGACTTCAACCACCAGCATGTGCAAACCCCTTGCACTCTCCTTCCTGATGCTGACCCTGGCAAGGGGAGCGCGAGGGGTTTCTGCATGCTGGCGGCAGCGGGGCAGGTGGCAGGCGGCGGCAGCAGGAGTCCCCACTGCCACCACCTGCTGCCCGCCGGTGCTGGCACCATCACCACTGTCACCACCGCTGGTCACTGTGCGCAAATGTCTCCTTCTCCCTCCTGGAGCCTGAGAGGAAGGAGACATTTGTGCATAAAGGTGTCCTCCCACTGCCGCTTGCTGCTACTGGTGCAGCAGTGGCATGCAACCGTCCCCTCTCCCTGCCACCGTCAGCCTCCAGCTCAAAGAGCCCACCGTCTCTCCTTTCTGACACATGGGTTCTCTCCAGGACAGTGCCTGATGATGGCAGGGAGAGAGGGATGGTTGTGTGTTGCAGGGTAGAGCAGGAAGATCCCCCTCCCCCCATATTGGCCCCAGGAGTGTAGCCAAGTAATTTATAGTGTTAGAGGGGCCTAGAGATCCATAATGCTTGCTTAAGTTCATTATTGGTGCAATTCCCATGCTAGTGAGCCTCTGAGCATGTGCAGATGAGCCAAAAGGCCTTCTTGGTGCATTCCTTGCTAATGAGGAGAGTCTTTATCTCTGATGTGCTTGGGAAGCAAAGTCTGTTTACAGGGGGCTGTGCTTGAGAACCAAACACTTCTCACCTATGCTGGGAATGTATGCTAGGGGTGCTTGCTAGTGTCGTGCTACCTCATTGCTGACATGTATTGTATAAGACCCATTTGACCCAATGGCTCATGGTTCAGAGAAGCTGTCTGGTCCAACCATTGGGTACGCCTGTGTGCTGTAAGTTACCCAATAAAGTCTCCTTGTAAGTAAACCTTTGAGTCTGATGTATCACTATCCTGGCACGTAACCTAAGAGTTCAAGACCCAAGTTCAACAGACCTCCCAGCTCAGCTCACAAAGGCAAGCTGAGCTGGGGGTGAGGAAGGACTCAGTCGGGTCATAAAAGGGCTGGATTTAGCAGCAATGGACATCCCTAAATGAAAGACAGGACACTCACACACTACTTCATAAGTAAGGTAAGCACGAGGACCCAACCCATGAGAACTTCTCCAAAATGTTCTTCTCTTTCGAATGTCTTTTTGAAAGCAATTTCTTTTCTATCAAACTGAGTGAGAATGGTAGAGAAATGTGAAAGAAATGTTCAGCATGGCACCACTAAAAATTAATCAGCATCAACCAGCAGTGAGACAGTAATACCAGCAGTGAGACACTTCAACAGGCAGAAGACTCAAAGGTCTCATCAAGACCCAAAGGCCTGGGCAGAGAGGTGTGTCTTAAGTAACCAACAAAACAAAGCTACTGAAGATATACCTCCAAAGGCAGGGAGTTCCAAAATGACAGCATCACAACAGAGAAGGCCCTCACTTGGGTCACCACTCCCTGGGCATTGCCCATAAGCCGGACCTCAACCAGGGGCCCTTCCAAAGATCTCAGAGGCCAGACTGATGCATACCAGAAGAGGCAATGTCATCACACCAGACTGAAGAGCAAACCTTGAGGCTGAGGGATTACAGAAGCTGGTGGGCCAGGACTGGCCTTTGGGAGTCAGTGGCCTGGGTGCTCAGTCATGCCCTTGAAGACCAGAGCACAGTCAACCAGTCTTGCAATACAAACAGAGTGCTGGTGATGAAAACATAAGGTTCCACAGATGAACTGCTGGGAGTCCTGGCTCGAGACCCCACCTGGCAACTCACAGCCATGCCAGCATGGTTGCCATGTCATTTGAAGTGGCTTTAGACTACTTCGTATTCCATAAGTTCACCATCAACTTCATAATGTGACTGCCACCATCATCAACATAAAAACAAGCTTGAAACAGACGAAAGGTAGCCTTTCCTTTCAAGATTTGTTCTAACATCAGAACGGGAGAGAAATAAGGAACTGTTTCCATAGATCATCCTCTTCTGGCATCAGTCAGTTTGAAACAGATAACAGTGGAGTACATGTTGGACTGACACAGCATGCCATCATAGTGCATAGGATGCCATCATAGTGCATAGGATGCCATCATAGTGCATAGGATGCCATTTGTGAGATCTGCCCATTGGAAGGACAGAGAAAAGCGCCAGTGATCCTTAGTTCATTTGCAGCCCTTCTTTTGAGACTGCAGTTAGCCCCCGAAGAGGACAAAACTTCAAAGCAGCCAATATAGGTCATTCCTTCAGGGGAGGAGGAGGGGTGAGTTCAGCTGTGGTGTAGCTAGGAAATGCAACGGCAGCTTGGCACCGACATGCCAGGCAGTCTCTTCGCACAGCTCAATGTTATCTGTGTGACATCACGGGATTTAGCATGCACCACAGAGAGAAGAAATTAAAATACATGGCACAGAGTTGATTCCACAGACCAATAAACCTTCTGCTATCATGCAGCCATGGGATAAAACAGGTAGCTTCTGATAAACAATGTGAGGCATAACACAAGCAAACAAGGAAGTACACAATTACACAAAACAACAAGATCCCAAAACCGACCCCTTCCTTTTCTTTAATCTTCTGTTGCTTTTCCAGACAAGGCTGCAATCACGTGCCTAAAGCAGAAAAGACTCTCAAGGAAAAAAATGCAGGTTCAGTGGGAGAGAAAAACGACTAGTGATAAGCAAAGTGTGGACAGGCCGAGGGGTGACATGGACCTGGGGCTTTTCTTTGTAATTCAAAAACAGTCTATGCAGAGCTTTTGCCTGTTTAACATACTCATAATAAAACAGTCGCATTGATGTGGTGCTCTGCTCTTGCATACTGGCGATGGCCGAATTTGCCAGGTCCGATTCTGCAGACTTTCTGCATTTGCATTTGCCTCTAAATCCGTTCTGTGTCAGTTCTGTATGGTTCTTCACTGACTTGGGGGGTATTCAAATTGACTGAGGACAATGTGCGTGCATTTCTGCATCATCAACACATGTATAAGTCCTGATACACATTGTTATGTATCCCGGTGGGTATGTATATATTTCCAAGGGTATATCTGCAGTGGCAGTTCACATCTCAGTAGAAATATGTTCCCTTTCATGGATACTGACAGCCCCCAACTTGGAGGCAAAGCATCCGTTAAAATATCTCCCTGCATCCCTAGAAATACTGGATTTGTGTAATAAGTGGAATATAGCAACTGAAGGATATAACTTGTTCAAAAAGGCATAAAAGGTGGGAAGAGTTTCACTGTATGTTAGAAATGTACATTCCTGCAAAAACACTCAAAAGAATGGACATGGTGGCCCCATTGAAAGCATCCGGATTAACAAAAAGAGAGGAAGGAATAAGGGTGTCAGAGAAATCCATTTGAGGGGTGGAGATCGGCGAGCTTTTGCTGGCTTGGCCCCCTAGACTCTGACCCAGCATCTGCCAGCTGGCCTGACTCAGCCTGCAGTGAGTCAGGCCAGCTGCTGAATTTTCCGCCTTTGCACAGTGGCGATGGTATAGGCAGGGTAGGAGGGGGTGCCATGGGCCGTGGCTCTCCCCTCCCATCCTGTCACTGCTGCACCACCACCGTGCAAGCGTCCCTCTCTTCCTGCCAGTGTCAACAGTGCTGTGGCAGGAGCAGTGCTCCCACAATGGCCCACGGTGCTCACCTCCCACACTGTCACCACCATGCCACCACCACATAACCCTCCTTCTCTCCCTCCAGTGCCAGGAGGGAGAGAGGGATGGTTGCGTGGTGGTGGGAACTTTTTTCTTTTTCTTCTGTAAATGTGACTGCAAATTACAGCAGTAATTTACACAAATTACAGCTGCAATTTCTGCAAAATTAGGCAAATTATGCCTGTCATTTTTGCAAAGACAAATTACAGCTGTAATTTGCAGAACCTCGCATTTACGGGGGGGGGGAGAAAAGAGGTTCCTGGATTTGGGGATCAAACCCCTGGCTTGGCTTGCAAAGGAAGCTGAGTTGGGGGCATTGTGGGAATCTGTTGGGCCCTAAAAGGGCTGGATTTTCCCACAATGGCCATCCCTAGGAAAGAATAAAAACAATACTGTGGTTGGTGTCTCTCTACTATCACCTCCCCAACCAAGGAGAAGATGTGAATGATGCTTTCCAAAAGCAAATTGCAAATATGTCAGGGAAGTATGAAGTAGTAGTAATGCAGGACTTCATTTACTCTGATTGTCTGATATCTGTGGGGGGACAAACTCTGCCAAGCATGGTCTCTCCAGGAAATTCCTGACTTGCCTTCCCGACAACTTTCTCCTTCAGAGGGTGGAGAAAGTAAAGAGGGGATCAGCCATCCTTGACGTGATTCTGACCAATAGGGAAGAGTTAGTTGATGAGGTGAAAATTGCAGGAACTTTGGGAGAAAGTGATTATGTGTGCTTAAGTTCTCGATTTTAAGGAAAACTAAAGTTGAGTGTAGTCAGACATGTACCTTGGACTTCAGGAAAGCTGATCTTAATAAACTCAGAGCAATGATAAATAGGATTCCATGGCAGGAAAACCTAACAGGAAGAGAAGTTCAAGAGGGAAGGAAGTTCCTGGAAAAAGATATACTAAACATGCTATAAGAGAGGAAAAAATGGAAGACTACAGAAGAAGCCAATGCGGCGACACAAAAAGCTTGTTGTTGTTGTTCAGTCGTTCAGTCATGTTCGACTCTTCGTGACCCCATGGACCATAGCACTCCAGGCCTTCCTCTCCTGCGTTCTCTCCCGGAGTGTGCTCAAGTTCATATTCATTGCATCAGTGATACTATCTAGCCATCTCATCCTCTGCCGTCCCCTTCTCCTTTTGCCTTCAATCCTTCCCAGCATCAGGGTCTTTTCCAGAGAGTTTTCTCTTCGCATTAGGTGGCCAAAATATTTGAGCTTCAGCTTCAGTATCTGTCCTTCCAATGAGCACTCAGGGTTGATTTCCTTTAGGATAGACTGATTTGACCTCCTTGCAGTCCAGGGGTCTCGTAACAGTCTTCTCCAGCACCACAGTTTGAAAGCATCAATTCTTCGGCGCTCAGCCTTTCTTATAGTCCAGCTCTCACAGCCATACATTACTACTGGGAAAACCATAGCTTTGATTAGACGGACCTTTGTCGGCAAGGTGATGTCTCTGCTTCTTACTATGCTGTCTAGGTTTGCCATAGCTTTCCTCCCAAGGAGCAAGCATCTTTTAATTTCATGGCTACAGTCACCGTCTGCGGTGATCTTGGAGCCCAAAAAAGTAAAATCTGTCACTGCTTCCATTTCTTCCCCTTCTATACGCCAGGAAGTGATGGGGCCAGATGCCATGATCTTAGTTTTTTTAATGTTGAGTTTCAAACCAGCTTTTGCACTCTCCTCTTTCACCCTCAACAAGAGGCTCTTTAGATCCTCTTCACTTTCTGCCATTAGGGTGGTATCGTCAGCATATCGGAGGTTGTTGATAATTCTCCCAGCGATCTTAATTCCGACCTGTGATTCATCCAATCCGGCGTTTCTCATGATGTACTCTGCATATAAGTTAAATAAGCAGGGCGACAATATGCAGCCTTGTCATACTCCTTTCCCAGTTTTGAACCAATTGGTTGTTCCATGTCTGGTTCTTACTGTTGCTTCTTGACCCTCGTACAGGTTTCTCAGGAGACAGGTAAGGTGGTCTGCTACTCCCATCACTTTAAGAATTTGCCACAGTTTGTTGTGATCCACACAATCAAAGGCTTTAGCATAGTCAATGAAGCAGAAATAGACTTTTTCTGGAATTCTCTTGCTTTCTCCATGATCCAGCGAAAGTTGGCGATTTGATCTCTAGTTCCTCTGCCTCTTCGAAACCCCGCTTGTACTTCTGGTAGTTCTCGGTTCGCATACTGCTGAAGCCTAGCTTGTAGGATTTTGAGCATCACCTTGCTGGCATGTGAAATGAGCGCAATTGTGCGGTAGTTTGAACACTCTTTGGCATTGCCCTTCTTTGGAATTGGAATGTAAACTGACCTTTTCCAGTCTTGCGGCCATTGTTGAGTGTTCCAAATTTGTTGGCATATTGAATGCAGCACTTTAACAGCATCATCTTTTAGGAATTTGAAATAGCTCAGCTGGAATACTGTCATCTCTGCTAGCTTTGTTGTTAGTAATGCTTCCTAAGGCCCACTTGACTTCACTCTCGAGGATGTCCGGCTCAAGTTCAGTGAGCACACTATCATGGCTATCAGGGACATTCAGATCTTTCCTGTATAGTTCTGTGTATTCTTTCCACCTCTTCTTAATCTCATCTGCTTCTGTGAGGTCCCTGCCTTCTTTGTCCTTTATCATGCCCGTCTTTGCACAAAACGTTCCCTTGAGATCTCCAATTTTCTTGAAAAGATCTCTAGTCTTTCCCATTCTATTGTTTTCCTCGATTTCTTTGCATTGTTCATTGAAGAAGGCCTTCTTGTCTCCCCTTGCTGTTCTCTGGAACTCTGCATTCCGTTGGATATCTCTTCCCCTTTCTCCCTTGCTTTTCGCTTCCCTTCTTTCCTCAGCTACTTGTAAAGCTTCATCAGACAGCCACTTTGCTTTCTTGCACTTCTTTTTCTTTGGGATGGATTTCGTTGCTGCCTCCTGAACAATGTTATGGACCTCTGTCCATAGTTCCTCAGGCACTCTGTCTATCAGGTCTAATCCCTTGAATCTATTCCTCACCTCCACTGTATATTCATATGATTTAGGTCATACCTGAATGGTTTAGTGGTTTTCCCTACGTTCTGCAATTGAAGCCAACATTTTGCAACAAGAAGCTCATGATCTGAGCCACAGTCAGCTCCAGGTCTTGTTTTTACTGACTGTATAGAGCTTCTCCATCTTTGGCTGCAAAGGACATAATCAATCTGATTTCGATATTGACGATCTGGTGATGTCCATGTGTAGAGTCGTCTCTTGTGCTGTTGGAAAAGAGTGTTTGCTATGATCAGCGTGTTCTCTTGGCAAAACTCTATTAGCTTTTGTCCTGCTTCATTTTGTACACCAAGGCCATGCCTGCCTGTTATCCTGGTGATTTCTTGACTTCCTACTTTAGCATTCCAATCCCTTAGTGATAATCTAAAAATAAAAAGGACACATATAGGAGGTGGAAGGAGGTCACTAAGGAAGTGTACAGGTCACTAAGGAAGTGTACAGGCAGAGAGCCCTGAATTACAGAGATGTTGCAGGAAGCCTAAAGCTCAGAATGAAGTGGGGTTGGTGAGGGATGCTACGAATGACAAAAAGGTCTTCTTCACATATGTTCAAAGTCAAAGGAAGACAAAAGTATTGGTAGACTAGCTGCTCAGCAAAGAGGGCAAAATGCTGACAGGTGATAAAGAAAGGCGGAACTGTTCACCTCCTATTTTCACTCAGTCTTCTCCCAAAATATGACCTGGTATATGTGACAAATAGGCTGAAAGGGTGGGAGTGCACTTGAGGGTGGCAGAGAGATGGTCAGGGAATATCTAAGCCCCTTAAATGAATTCAAGCTCCCAGGTCCAGAGGAACTGCATCTTAGGGTGCTGACGCTGCATTAGAGACAAGATGTATCCACAATCACCCCTCAGAACTTTAACATCTAATTTTTAAAAAAAGAAATTTAACATTTAGAAGACCCTGTGGAAGATGCTGAACCCTGACTGACAACTAGATCTGAACCAGAAGACAATTTTATCAGAAAAGTTTCAAGATTTTTCTTTTCTTACTCTCCTAGAAAAAAAAAGGCCACTTCACAGATTTTTCTCCAGACCTTCTTCCGCATTCTTTTGTGGTGGCCACCTTCCCTCCCCCCATCCCACAATGCTCCAGTATGTTGCTAGGTATGAGGCTTTCTGGGGCATTGAAAATGGGGCCAGGCTGCCAACACAGTTGCTGCTGTTGCCACTTTCAGTGGCAGCTCAAACCCCCAAAAAACTGTTAGGGAAAAATGAAAGAAGTGGTGCTTTAACCTCTGCCAAGGGCAAGCCCTACCTGTGAAAAACAACTGTTGGACAATTTCTCCCCCCTCTGAAGAAATGTGGTGAAAAAATTGCCCCCTCAATTTCTCTGCACCCAAGTAGAGGCCATTTGCACACAGCTCTAATTTTTATAGTTTTATAATATTGTTTTATTAGTGCTTGTGTTTTGTATTGTTACGCTTAATTTGTAAACCACTCTGTCATTTATTTTGAAGAGTGCTCTATAGATTACATAAATAAATAAATGAATGCCCATTTGGAGTGAGTGCTCAGCTTTTCTGGATCCTGATACCTGTAGCATAGAAGAAGCCCTATTCAGGCATTCTTACTATGAGTATAATGAACACATGAGGGGGCGGGGAGAGGGTGGGTGTGCTGGCCCCCTCCTGCCATCATCATTACCAGCAACCTTCTTTGTGTTGCGGGTGAACTTTTGCAGCAAGGAATCTTTGCCATTTGGAACCCTGGATGGGCTAAAGTTAGAGCCACTATACGTTACACAAATCACATCATGTGTAGCTCAGGATTATCTTTTGATTTACTCTACTGTAAAACCAGCTCCAGTTTGTGTTGGGACCACCATGCTTCCTGTTTACTTCCCAGAATCCCGCCCCCCATGGGGGGTTAACAAAAGAAAAAATTCTCCATTGGCACCACTCGCGGCTCCTTCTTCTTATTTGGTTAAAGCCCTCCCCTCCAGGGGGAAGGATTTCAGAAAGCAAACTGTGGGTGGGGAAAAGTTTAATCCGTCTCTCTCAAAGCACAATGGTCCCAAAATGAATCAAGGCTGTGCCTGCTTATACTAGAGTGAATAAAAAGACACACCTCGTCTACAGGCTATGCAATTAGCATAATGTGTTGTTTGGCTCTTCGTTCTGCTAATGGTTAATTCCTGCAATATAGTGAGTGGCTTACTCTGAGACTCCGGAGATCACAAGCCGACAACAGTAGGAACTGGCTAAAGTCCAGGCCAGATACTTCTAAGGATTGTAAGCTCATGTTTTCTAGTTATTCTCAAAGTTAATAAAAGTGTTCATTCGTAATTAATCTCATTCTTTAAGAAGACGATACAGACAGTACACATCTGCCACGAGCTTGACACTTGCTAAAGCCTGACAGGTTACATACTTCTTTTTGATGGCAGGGCTCCTAGCATAAAGTGCAGAAATGCAACAAGTGAAGCCTTTCCCTTCAAAGTATTTTCGAAGTGGAAGAAAACAGTACCTTTTGCAGGTCTTCCTCTCAGGCAGCTGTAAAAGGCATACAAGCCCTGCCAGAAAAAAAAGTGGCAACCTAATGTGAACTTCAGTCTGTTCACTGCTAGTCCTCACAGACTAGTAGGATCAGAGATGCTGCCCTGTCTAATTAGGCCCTTTTCATTTCTTGGGTAAGACAGTCAGCAAGAAAATCAAGCAGGAGTACTGCATAGCTGCCCCAGTCCTTTAAATACAAAAGTAGCATTTAAATTTTCTTTAATGGGCTCTGTCAAATGCTTTTGCAACTATTAGGCTTGCTCCCTTCCCTCAAGCCATCAGCTTGTTAATTTATTTCCTATCTGACAGTTATGTGCAACTCCATAATGAATACAAATCCTTTCTGGAATATTGAGGGGGGGTGCCCTGCTCATTTTGGAACAAATGTTTATGAAATCTGGTGGTATTAGCTTATATGTTGCTCACATTGTGTAAATAGCATTTAATTCATAATAAAACAATATTCTCTGGCCATCTGGATTATTGTAAAAGGGCCCATGACAGTGAATAGGTAACTGATTGGAAGCAGGGGACTTTAGCAAGGGTATCTTGCTATTCTTTCATGACTCAGGATGTTTTCTTGATGTTTTTCTCTTCAGGTTTTTGTGTGTCAATCCACCAGCTGGAAGAAGGGGCAGCGACCCAGTCTGAGCAAGTTTTTACAGTTTGGATTTAAGCAGGCAGTTTGGCAGGAAGAGATCTGAGAACTATTAGCTGAAGTTAGATAATAAAAACTGGCGACAGATTTGTGGGGCTGCCTGAAACAGTCACTTTTGGGGAATCTGATGCAGAGTCAGTGGATTTGCTGACCACTGTGGGAGTGCCTATTTGCTTCCAATAGCTTCTGCGTGTATATTTTAGGGCTGTGCACCTCTTCGGTCCAAATCCCAAATCCTGGAGCGAAACAGGGTGATTCGGACTGAAGCAGTCCAGTTCTGGAGTGGGTCAGGATCAGGCCAAAGCATCCCTAAGCAAGTCGGATTGATCTGAAACACTTCAGCACACTCCTGCCCAATCCAGACAGCCCCACACCCAACCGCGTGAGCCCCCTGCTCCTTACCTGGACCCGTGGGGAGCATCCACAGCCATTGCCACCTTGGAGGGAGTCACCATTTTCTTTCTTAAATTGGCAACTGTTCTTCCGGTAATTAAACTTCCATAGATGGCCCCTTTATGGTAACAATCTACGCAACATTTAATTACCAGAAGAAGAAGAGTCCCCATTTTAAAAGAAAATGGCAATTCCCCACAAGACAGACGACTGCGGGCTCTCCCCACATGTGCAGGGGGGTCATGCGGCTGGCTGGGGGTGGGGGTGCCCTTTGGCTGTCCAGAGCTCATTTTGGATACAGAGGCTAAAGCAGGGCATCCCAGCTCCAGATTGGGCCGAGGCGTGTTTTGGGAAGCTCTGATTCCGCCTTCGATTCGCGGGTCCCTGCACAGCCCTTGTATATATTTATAAGTAAAAGACATTACAAAGACATTGTAAATATCCACCACTCTCTCACCCAAAAGAAACGAAACCCTTCAGCATTTGCACCTGGAACTTCTCACCTCTTCTCTTGGGGAAATGGGGCTATACTGTGTCATTTGGCAGAGTGGAGAGAGAGAGAGAGAGAGAATATGTTATGTGTGTGAAATGTGTTAACATATTTTATATGACATTTATTTGTTTGTTTGTTTATTTCTATAGTGCCCAGTAGCCAAAGCTCTCTGGGCGGTTCACAAAAATGTCTATTATCTTGATGACTTGACTTGTGTATTTTTATTTATTTATTATTGCATTTATATCCTGCCTTTTTTCCTCTTGCAAGGAACCCAAGGCGGCTTACATTATCCTCCTCCTCTCCGTTGTATCCTCACAACAACAACCCTGTGAGGTAGGTTGGGCTGAGAGTCTGTGACTGGCCCAAAGTCACCCAGTGAGCTTCCATGGCCAAGTGGGGACTAGAACCCAGATCTCCTGGCTCCCAGTCCGTCACTCTCACCACTCTCACAAGGTGTATGTGCCTTGGAGTCAGCCTGGCTAGTGAAGTATACATTGGAGTCATATCTCCAGTTTAGTAACCACTGAGCATGCCAGCATAGCCACCCATACCACAAGCTGAGGTAGATGGGTAACTGCCCCTATCATAGTGACATGCTGAAAGTCAGTTCATGCAGAGCTCTGCATGTGCAGTTGTAAACCACACCAACAACATAGTTTATGGCAGGGGTGGACAACTTCAAGAGGTCTGGAGGCCATTTTTGTCCAGACCCCTTCCCATGGGAGTCCATGTAGCACTTCCCTTCCGCCCAAAAGAGAAAATTACCAGTTTCCTGCCAATATTCTGCAACAAAACATTATAGAGCACTACTATAGTTAAATGCCACTTTGTTGCAGCTATGGAGTACCAAATAGGCCACATTTAGCTTGCTTGTTTTGGTGTTCCACCATAGCTGCTACAAATGCTATTTAAAAAAATATATATTCAGGGGCAGTGGGGGGCGGGGCTGTGTGTGGCCCGAGGCTGCCCATTGCCCACCCCTGGTTTATGGTATCAGCAGTTACTGTACAGCAGTTATTAACCTAGAGATTGATTTGGCCATTGGATGTTGAAGAGAGCCAGTGTGGTGTAGTGGCTAGAGTGCTGGACTGGGAGCCGGGAGATCCAGGTTCTAATCCCCACTCGGCCATGGAAGCTCACTGGGTGACTTTGGGCCAGTCACAGACTCTCAGCCCAACCTACCTCACAGGGTTGTTGTTGTGCGGATAAAGTGTAGAGGAGGAGGAGGAGAAGCCGCCTTGTCAGCAGCCTTGTGTTCCTTGCAAGAGGAAAAAAGGCGGGATATAAATGCAATAAATAAATAACCTGTAGGTGTGGATTGTCAGTGTTAACTCTCTGTGTTTGTTTGTGTGTGTGGTGCATTCTCTTATTAAATATGTGTTTTGTTATCCCTAACATTTCTAAAGTCCTTCCAGCAAGCCAAAATGGCATAGGCATTCAATCCCCTGAATTGGATTGATTAGCTCAGGAGTGAGCAGAAGGTAGATCTCCAGATGTTTTGGACCAACTCCCAGAAGCCCCTCCCAGCATGGTCAGGAATGTTGGGAAATGAAGTCCAAAATATCTGGAGATCTACTTTCTGCTCATCCCCAAGTTAGCTAGCAAGCTCCCATATCAGGAAAAAAACACCAAAATACACAACAGTATATTTTATTTGGAGCAAACAAAATGATACAAAGTTGTGAGCAAGCTTCTAAAACCTCCAGAACTCTTGTTGGAAAAATGGGCTGGCGTGATGCTGAAGCCACCAAAACCTGCTTTTTGTAACATCTTAAGGTAGGGTTAGGGCTTGTCCCTACAATTTCTCATATCAGGTGTCTTGATCCAGCACAACATTTGACTAAAATGTGCAATTGTTGCACAAAAAGTAAAAAACTGTAATTGAAAAGGGCTCTTAATATGAGGATATTCCATTTTGGGGCCACTTCAGTCATTGAACACTTCTGTACAATAATTACAACACTACATGTCTACACAGCAATTTTGATAAAGCAGTTCACATACAACAAACTTACAAAAACACTGTAACAGGTCAGTATTATTAATCTCATTTGGCAGATAGTCCAGGGAATGGGAATGGGGGACTAAGAAATAGTTGCTTCTAAGACCACTTAATGGACATGGCTAATGTGAGATTTGAACTAGGGTCTTCTCCGTTCATAGTCTTCACCTCAGCAATGTACCAATCTAAGAATTAGCATGAAATCTATGTGTAGACTGTTACTTGAGACTGTTTTCCATGACAGAAATGTTGTCATGTTTGAAGTGTTTCTTAGGGCCAAACTAGACATGATGCAAAATTCCGATGATTAGGATCTCTGTGGGGTTCTAAAAAACATTTATAGCTGCCATGAGGGAGGGTGTCCAAACTGTACTGGGACCATAGAACTATGGGATGGAAGGCTTCACCCTTCAGACCACACAGTTTTTCTCATGGAAATCAGCCCACACTTGAAGCTGCCATTTGTCCTGCAGAATAAAACTTACAGCTATCATATGGGTACCAATAAGATTTCCCTCATGGGGTAATTCACAGCTTGGGCGAGGAGCTTTCAGTCAGGCGAATAGGAACCTCTTCTCTAGCATTATGGACCTGATCCAATTTCAGTCCCCCTCCCAGTTTGGCCCTCAGAATAATTACAGATCTACACCGCAGTTGCTTGAATTCTATTGCTCACGTCTTCTTAATTTCCATGTTGTCATTTGTAGAGGGATAGTTGAGGCATGGGTGATGATGATGATGATGTGGAAATCTTTTAACTTTCATTCATTTTGCCAAATGGACAATGTCTCCATTTATTAGCTTCCCAGCCCAGGGGGATGGGCGGATGTCAGATTTGCTCATGTAGGCACATAGCTTTTCTCAGCTCATCTCCCTCTGCAGAGACTGTGATGACTTCAGCCCTCTCATCTCCTATTATGTCCTATTTGCTTTTTTATACGAGAGAGAGCCCCCTTTCTTTATGCTTTTCTGTAGTCATCTCTAAATAAATAGGGGCTTTTTCTTTTTTTTACTTTTTAGTTTGCTGCAGATAGAGATTTATTTGGGTCTCCAATAATGCTTTTTAAAAGGGGAATAACAAATAATGTGAATCAGTGACGTGTGTGTGCACGCAGCAGTTGAATTGGTTTTCTTGCCTCAGCTGTGCCTAGGAGGGGATGTGGCATTATTGAAGTCTGCCCTTTGAGGCTGATCTGTTCTGATGGCTTGTTCACTGGGACATTAAAATCATTGCCTCTATCTGTGTAAAATACACAGCAAGGAAAGGGATGGGAACACAACACAGGGCAGGAAAGGATGGTTCGCCCTCCTTTTTGGTATAGGGTGTCACAGAGAGCTCAGCCTGCTGCCTCTTTCAATGTCACTGAGCTAATAGGCTGGGGTAAAATTATACTTATGCACACATTTGTATTTGGGTACTCAATGACCAGGATCCAAATAGTTCCTTTAGGCACACCCAAGGGCTTGTGTGAGCCCAGTGGGATTTTAGAGTCTTTTTCTTTTAACACCAGGCCCCTTAGCTTTCACTTGCCACAAGGCACTGGGGGGCAGGGGTGGGGCTGCTGCTTAAGAAACCAACATTCAAAGCCGTATTTCTTGGTTCTTGAGTTCCTCGCCAATATCATTATTTATGTGTAAAGAGAGTTTCACAGCTAAGTTGAATCTAAAGATCTCAAGAGTTAGAGTGGAGGCCACGTTATACACAATTTATTTCAGTGGGTAGTCAGGCACTGAATTAATTGGCTGTTGTGAAAAACTTGATGCACAAAAATGAAAGCTAAGCAACCCCAATTTCACTGTGGGTCTATTGTTTGAACTGAGAACAATATGACCTCTTTGTTAAAAAGGGATTTGCAGAGCAAATAAACCAATTACAGAACCAGTACAGAATAATGAGCTGCCATTGTTGGGCTCCTCCAAAGCAGAAGCACTCTGGCTGTGCTTTGTTCTCCAGTCCGCACATAGGATGCAAGGCCGCCATCTTCAAAGGTCTTTTCCAAAATGAGTATCAGCCATGGCCCACATCCCTGTCCCATGTTTTGGGTGCCCTTGATTTTCAAACTGAATGGACAGGATTGTTGAGAGGGCTCCTTGGTCAGTGTGTGGCTGCTGGATCGTGGGTAGAACGTGCTTGTGATGCCTTGGTGGGGGCTGGGAGTGGGACCTGCTTAAGCTTCTGAATCAAGAGCAGCCCAACATGGACAGTAATTTAGCTTCAAGGTGAAGAAGTCATGACTGACCAAAAGAGTTACAGCCTCTCACCAACAGCAGCTAATGAAAGCATTCTTGGCCATGACTGCAACCCAGGATATGAGATGTAAATATGAATTCCAGGGACATGAGGCAATGGATCTGAGTGACCACATGCTGGGCCCTGGTCAGTGATAGGTATGTAGGTTGGTAGGTATGTATGACATGGATTTCTAACCCACCTTTCTGGGCACATTGCCTTCACAAGACAGTTTACAAAGAGCCTTAAAATAGAAGCCAATAAATACAACAAACTCAAAATCAAAAACCATCAGTAAAAACCACCAGCAGCAGCTAAAAAATTTAAGAGAACCCTGAAGATGTTTTTATTCCAGTCCTTGTTTTGAATTAATATGCTCTCTATAGCTTAGAAGAACACTGATTAATATTTATTGTCCTTCCAATCTGAATTCTGGCCTGGCGTTTGGGACCCAGAGGGAAGGCTCTGGGGAGATTATGAGCATCCATCTCATTGTCCCCCTCTTTAAGACCTCCCTGGCAGGATTTATGAACACAGGAAGCTGTCTTATACCAGTTCAGTCTATTTTTCCATCTAGCCCACTACTGTACCGTCTACTCCAGGGGTGAGCAACCCCTGGAGTTGTTTTGGACTTCAACTTCCATAATTCCTCACCATTAGCCATGCTTTCTGGGGCTGATGGGAGCTATATTAAAACATCTGGAGGGCACCAGGTTGCTCACCCCTGGTCTACTCTGACTATCACTGGCTGGTCAGAGTTTCAGGAAAAAGCCTCTCACATCACTTGCTACCAAATTCTTTTTACTAGAGAGCAAACCTTGGATCATTTGTATGCAAAGCATGTGCTCTGCTACTGAGAAATGGCTCCTCTTGAAGGTAGCCCCATGAACACCAGTAGTCTCACAAACATCAGTCTGAAAAAAGTCACAATGGGATCAATAAGATGACATTGCTCAGACTGATATCTAGGCATGAATCTGACCAAGGCCACACACTCAGCCTCAGTCCGCTGACCAGGCTGAAAGCCAGACTAGCTGGTGGCCTAAAAGCTGCTAATATTTCCAGATGCATCTGGAGCTGGAGAGCAACCACTGTTTCAAAATTCTTCACTGGAGACAAGGCAAAATCTGGCTGAGGAGGGAAGTCAGCGTCCAGACCAGGGCCCAAACTACATAGCCGATTTAGTGCAGCAACCCCACAGCTTCCCTCTGGAAAAGCCACATTTTCAGAAAGTCCTTTTAATGCATCTTTTTGCCTAAAACACATGGTTCAGCTGCAGTGTGCCCCATCCCCTGCATTAAATCCTGGGTGTGCCTATTCCTGTGACCTGGCAGTGACCTGGTCAAGGGGTGGGGCTGCCCCATCCCCCCCATTCCCCCTTTTTCCTCATTCAGAATAGGGAAGCTTTCCCATTCACAATAGCAAGCCTATTTTTCCCATTCACAGTATCAAAGTATTGAAACAGCATTGTTTCAAGCATTCACAATAGCGCAGTAGCTGCTTTCCCCATTCACAGAATGTAGCCTGGTTTTTCCAATCACAATAGCATTGTTTCAAGCATTCACAATAGCGGAGTAGCTGCTTTACACATTCAGATTGTGTAGCCTGTTTTTCCCTTTCACAACAGCACAGTATCTTTTAATCTTTCACAATATCCAAATGGTAAATGAGAGGGGAGAGGTGTGAGGGAAAACTACAGGGGTTTAATCCAGCATTTCCAGTAAGCTTCCCTGAGCAGGGGAGCATAGATAGGACGGGGAACAAGCCTCTCTCATTCACTGAGCAGCACCTATAGAGTTGATGAAAATTCAGTTCTACTCTGCCCACCCAACCCCACAGTATGGGGTTTTCAAGTGTGTGTGACCCATGAAAGCAGGTTTTTAGGTAGTGTATACTCCACTTTTCTTGCTTCGCATGCCCCTGCTGGACCAAAGCAATTTCATGAAAATCCAGATATAACCACATGGACACACTTCTCATTCCGTGTCCATGTAGATGGAGCCCAAGTTTCTTAAGCAGGGATTGAATGACTGCATTCTTGAGGTGATGTAGCATCTTGTCTTCCCCACATTAGTTATTAAAACACCTAGCAAAGAACGCAGCCTTCTTCCCCCTGGTGGCTTTCACCAGCCAGGATGGGCATGGGTCTGACTAATATGTGGCTGTTTTGATATTCTCAAACATACTTCTCACTTCAGCAGTAGAAAGTCCAACTGAAACTAAGTGAATTTGCCTCAGAAATCTAGGGATAGATGAATCTGTCAGTTTTGCTTTCTCCCACATTCAATTTTTTTTAAAATCTCAATTTCTTTCTATCCTGTTTATGAAGAAACTGGCAAATTCTGTTAAGTTCCTATCAAACATTGAACTGAACAAAATTCTCACCCATTGGCACCAGGCAAATTCATTAGGTACAGGTATTCCTAGCACGGAGAGGACAGTGTTGTACCTGCCTGCCATGTAGCTGTTAAAAATGAGGAGCCTGTCAGAAAAAAAGAGGTAAAACCCCTAATTCAGTATCACAAACATGGCTGAATACACAAAAAAGCAAGCAGAGTTCCCCCCAGCTGTTGTTGTTTTTTTTAATTAGCTGTACACAAAATCCATGGAAAAACCCCACAGTCCATACTTCTCATATGTCATGTCACTGGCACAATACGTGCTTTCCAGAAATTCATAGAAAAAAATAGGTACAGGCTTGTACCCTTTCTCCCATACCACTACTCTCTCTCTCTCTCTCTCTCTCTCTCTCTTTCTCTCTCTCTCTGTCACTCACACACACACACACACGACACAACACAACACACCTTTTGCATGTTCTCTACTACTGTGCTACAGCCCTTTCTTTGCACTAGCCCATCTTTCACTGACATAGGGAGCAATCCTATGGCCACTAGACGCTGTCTAGAGGGCCATAGGATATGCCCATTTCCGGGAACCAACCTTGGTTTCTCGGAAAACCAACCTCCCCCCTTATCCACGCTGCCTCGGAGGCAGTGCAGAGAAACCTCATCCTCCATGCTCAGAAGACAAGTGTGGAGCCACTGGAAAGGGGGGGCTGGGGGGCATTCTGGGGTGGGGAGAGCGGAGCTGCGCATACGACACATCCAGCGTGTTGTACGGCAGCTTCTCTAGACAGCCGAAAATGGCTGTCTAGAGAAAAATAGCAAGGCAGGAGAGGTGCAGAGGGAACGATTCCCCCCCCCATGCCTCCCATGCCTTGCTTAGGATAGGCAGCCGCCTATCTTGATAGGATTGCGCCCCTAATAGCCAAGAACATGCTTGTTATTTAGAACATAAAATCAAAGGTTGGCCCCCAGGAAATAATCCACAGTAGGGTAATATCTTTATTACCCTGACCAAAATGTCACAAAATAGTGAATAATGTTAATGATATGCTTAAAAAATCATAAGGCTGTGCAGTTCATACCTTAATGTGGGTGCATTTTTCATACATGTCCATAAGATAAAAGATATGTCCTCCTATCACTCAGAGATGTAACTCCTAGAGAACCTGACGAGGGAGAGGAGCTGAACCCTGAAGAACGACAATGCTAGCAATTTACATTAACAAAACATCAACACGGCATCCCCAAAGGACAGAAATAGGAACAAAATAGGGGCAATAATATACCACTGGGACAGGTTCCCAAAAAATAAAAATAGGGGCTGTCCCTGGCAAATAGGGACAATTCAGCATGTGGTGTTCTAATGTTAGAAATGTTATGAAATCCCATTTCTTCATGGTTAGTCCCCCGCCCCCCATCTCATTCCCATTCCTGTCTTGCTGTGAGTGGGAGTGTGTGTGCGTATGTGTGTGTTTCTTTGATGTTGACTGATGTCAGGAAGAAAACTGTATGGTTTGTTCTACACTGAACAAACTATACAGTTTGATTATAGCTGCCAATGTTTTTGGCCCTCCTTATCCCAAAGTTTGATTCATTTGTCATTGCATATTCAAGCTAGTTGATCCTAGTTCAAATGCAAGCCAGTGAGCATAAACAGGAACAGGTAGGCAATCTAATGCTTCTGAGAACTAGAATATGCACTTTATAACAACCATTGTTCCTACTTTGTGGGTACTCTGGTAACAGCCAGGAGGCTGGCTGCTGTATTGGTTTTATTGATGGCAGTGCATGCCCCAGTTTAGAAATGAGAGAACAGCAAAACAGTAAAGGATAACCTTGAACCGTTACTGTTTCTACACTGATTTTTTTTTTTTAAATAATCATGATCTGTAAAAAGAAAGGAAGGAAGGAAGGAAGGAAGGAAGGGAAAAGAAAGAAGAGGGGGGACGAGCAAGATGTCTGGTTAATTTTTTATTTATTTTCTTGAACACATTTAAATAAATAGTTGATAAGCAAACTTAATTTGCAGCATTTGATCATTGGCATGAAACAGTGTTTAGCATTTGTTAGTGCTAATTGACATGCAACACTACAGGTATATCATGAATACTGCTGGAAAACTGACAGTATTTGATATTGACAACTTGTGTCATTTAAAACCTGATAAAGTCTAAACAATGTAGAGATTGCCAACACACCTAAACCACTCACCTGAATGTTTAGATCGAGTTTTGAATTTAAAGTGTACATTCTGAAATTCATCATGTTGTCAAATTGCAAAGAATTTCAAAATTCTATGCATAGTTGCCCACCATGGGACCAGGCAGCAAGGCATCCAGTATCGAGTGAGAGGCAGGTTTTGCCCAACCACACAGATATCTACAGTTGCAATGCTTTTTTGTCCTTTTAGGAGTGAATGACAGCTATTCACTTATGCTAGAAAAAAGTAGATGGCTACACGTCTGGGACTCTCATTGTCTGGAGAAAGAGACAATTTTTCTATCTTCAGTTTGCTGACTTTTACTAGGCCATTTACTTTGTCCCATATTAGTCAAAAGGAACCATTGAACTATTTGTGAGGAAATAAGATGTCTTCCATGGAGACACAGTTGGGTAGGGAGGCACTCTTGCCTCCTGACCCAGTTGTTTGTGACCCCAGGATCTGGACAGAGCAAGTTTCTCTTCTTGCTACAATTATGTCCCAGCATGCAGTTTGTTTATCACATAGAACTCAATGGACATCATTGAGAACCAAGCCTGTATAGTTTTGCCCCTTCATCTTCAGTGCCCCACTCCCCATTTTGTTTCTTGCTTGTGCTAAAATGTGGCAAAGACAATAAAAAAATATATGGCATTTCCAGATTCTAGGCTTTCTAGAAATTCTAGCACTCAAATTTCAGAATGATTCTAGCTTGAGTTTGGGTATTAGCAGCAATTTTGAAAAAGTGCTGAGGTTCAGTCTAATATGTTATATTGATTGGCAGTTCACCTCTTCTTTGTTTTTCAGTATTCTGAAAATAGTGCTGTAGCTTATATATCCTAAGTAGTGCATAGTATGATCATTTTTGCCAATGTCCGAAGCTCACTTAGCAGATGGGAAAACCCTGTCTTGGCCGTAGGCAACCTTATTATCCAAATAACTGACAACCACAGATGAATCAAGAGCAACAAACTTCCATTGCTTGCCCCATGGTATCTCTGACCTATTTAGTTTTCCAAAAAGATGAGATTTATATGCAGCAAAATATCATTGAGTTCTGTCTGCCCATCTTTCACTGTATCAGGTGGCTGGATGCTGGAGGGATTGGAGGGCCATCAAGTGGAGTCCTTGCCCCAAGTACATTCCTCCACACATCAGTTCCTCAGAGCTTCAGTTCAAATATCTAGACAAGCCAGGAGCAATAGCAAAGTAAATGCACCATACCAGGACAGGCAAGGAAATGAGGCATATATCTAACACTATAATGATATAAAGTATAATTGACTAGGGCTTCTCTTTTTAAGAGGGAGGTCCAGAGAGTACAGGCAGTCAGGCCCATTCTTTCTACTCTGGGATTTTACTTTAGGTCAGAAAAAAATAAATATGGCTGTGATTCCAACAAGATTTGCATCTGAATGTACATTTAGGGTTGTTCAAGAGAAAAACAACCATAATCCTGCCCCAAGTAATTCAAAGAATAGCCTATCAATAGCAAGTGGAAGAATGTGCATAAAGCACTCCAAGGGGACAATCACAGGAGAAAAAATAAAGGGTTTTGTGGCTTCTTACAGACTAAAGTGATGGTGTGGTCCCTACTGCCTTGAAGGAGGCAGTGGTATGACCACTCCTGAAAAAACCTTCCCTTGATCCAGAGATCTATGCTAACTATCATCTGGTCATAAACACCCTGTTCCTGAGTAAGGTACTCAAGAGAGTGATGGCATCTTAACTGCATTATCTGGATCCATTCCACTCTGGATTCAGGCCTGGTTTTGAAACTTTTGAGATGGAATCGGCCTTGGTAGCCCTGATGGATAATTTTCTTTGGGAGAGGGACAAGGGGAGTGCAACCCTTTTACTTCTTTTTAACCTCTCAGTGGCTTTTGATATCATTGATCATGATATCTTCTTGGATCACCTCCATGAGTTGGGAGTTGGAGGCACTGTTCTACAGTGGTTTGACTCATACCTGTGGGGTCAGTTCCAGAGAATAGCATTGGGTGACTGTACCTCTGCCCTATGGCAATTGAACTGTGGAGTGCCACAGGGCACCATCGTGTCCCCAGTGTTATTTAATATCTATAAGAAGCCATTGGGAGCAGTCATTGGGAGATTTGGGGTAGGGTGTCACCAGAATGCTGATGATACCCAGGACTATTTCTCTGTGACATCTGAATCAGGAGAGGCCATGCAAGTTCTAAACCAGTGCCTGGCTGCGGTTATGGCTTGGATGAGGGCCAGTAAACTGAAGCTGAATCCCGATAAGACAGAGACCCTATGGGTTGGCAGTTTCCAGGTCCGGGAACTGGATGGGGTTGCACTCCCTCTGAAGGCGCAGGTCCGTAGTTTAGGGTGCTCCTAGATCCATCTTTGTCACTGGAGGCCGAGGTGGCCCCAGTGGCATGGAACGCCCATTATCAACTTCAGTTGGTACACCAACTACACCCTTTCCTGGATAGGGATAGCCTAGCCATGGTGATCCATGCATTGGTAACCTCATGATTACACTACTCTATATAGGGCTGCCCTTGTGCATGGTTCAAAAGCTGCAGCTAGTGCAGAATGCAGCAGCTAGGGTGCTGACAGGGACACCCAGCTATGCTCACATAATAGCTGTGTTAAAAGAACTGCCCTGGCTGCCTATTAGCTACCGAGCCATGTACAAGGTTATGTTATTGTCATACAAAGCCCTAAACAACCTGGGACCAGGATACCGGGCAGACCGCCTTCCCTTGTACATACCCAGGCGACCTTTAAGACCAGCAGAAGAGGCCTTGCTGGTCATTCCAAAACAAACGGAATGTCGCCATGAGGTACCCAGATGGCAGGGCTTCTCTGTAGCGGCACCCACCATCTGGAAAGCCCCCCCTCATGCAGTTAAGGGTCAGAAAACGTGACATCTTTCAAACACCTCCTGAAAACACTTGTTCACCAGGCTGTCCCTGGCCTGTAAGTAAGTTAATTAAGCTGCTCCATTTTACTGCTCCTTGATTTTTTTACTGTAGTTGGTAGTGTTTTTTAAATTTAATGCTGTGTTTTAATGTTCTGTTTTTAATATTGCATTTTAATATTGTGAACTGCAGAGAGATTGTATTATATTCAGTAGTATATAAATGCCATAAATACATACATACATACATACCTTAGAGATTCATTATGTCATAAGTAGGGATGTACAAAAATCACTTACCTGTTCGCGGATTATGCTGATGGTGGGGGGGGAGGCATTCCGTCCCTCCCCCCGGAATCCTGGACGGGGTGGGAGGTGCTCCGTCCCTCCCCCCAGAATCCTGGATGGGGAGGAGGCACTCCGTTCCTCCCCCCCCCCCAGAATCCTCCTTGGCCGGCTGTGCTCCGCGGCGGCTCCACAGAGCAGCCGGCCAGGCCCGGCCAGGCCAGAGCCGTCTACAGCTGGATTTCCGGCCACGGAGGGCTCTGGGGAAAAAAACACAAAAAAAGCACATACGCAAATGCTTTCCTTATTTTTGCTTTCCTTATTTTTGACATCTTAATCTATGTAAATAATTACGTAGACTAAGACGGCAAAAATAAGAGGAACGCAAATAGCGTAGTGCACGCTATTTGCGTTCCCCTTATTTTCACCATCTTATTGTACGTAATTATTTATGTAGACTAAGATGGCCCAAAATAAGGAATGCAAATGGCGGCGGCCATAGCCGCTGCCATTTGCGTACGCTTTTTTTTTTTTTTTACCCAGACATTTTAGGCTACGTAAAAACTTATGTAGCCTATCACATGGGTGTAAAAAACAATAAAAAACCTGCAAATGGTGGCGGTGGCAGCCGGTCGGAAGACCAGCTGCTGCAGCCGCCGCCGCCGCAGCCACTGCCGCCCTGAAGATCCGCCCCAGGTAAGTCTTGTCCCGGGGGGATCCACTGGGGGGCGGGGGGGCAGGCCGTTCCGCCACAGATTTCAGGGGGCCAAATGCACTGGCATTCGGCCTCCCCAAGATCCTAGTCATAAGTTTTTATGGACTAGAGCCCACATCCATCAGATGCATGCAGTGTAGTCCCCAGTTGCTATATGAGATAGACAGTATAGATAGGTATTCTATGTTAATCGAATACCTAAAATATGAAAGAAGCTTATGTCCCAATTAATCCCAAAGTGATTGGAAGCAAATGTGCTGATTTGGAACCTCCCTTTGAAGCCTTTTGTTTCTTTTCACGGGGGAGGGGGGCAGGGGATGTTGGACTTTGAGGCCAGCAGCATAGTGCCCTGGGAGACTGAAATGTCTCCCACTGATTTCTGAATGTTGCCATTTGTGATGTTAGATTTTTCATTCATTTGTATACAGACTGCCAAAATATTAATAACAGCAGTATACCCATACTGGTGTAGAAAGAGTCTAAAAGAATTTGCCCCCAGATTATCCAAACACATAATTCCTTTTATTACCTAGCAGAATCAGAATGTTTTGTTTTATATAATAATCGTGCAAATATAACGCTTTGGACCTTCACCTAGGAAATGTGGTAAGCTCTGAAGGACATGTCAGATATTTTCAGGCTACAACATATGACACACGCATGGTCTGTTTGGGCCGGGGCTGTATTTTAAATAGGCATCACTGTGGAATCAAGGTGCCACAGGACCTCGCACTACTATGGTTTTGTTGTTGCCACACCACTGACCTCTCATTCTTCCACCTCAGTATTATTGTTTGAAGCAGGAGCGCAAAAATCCACTGGTGTGGGGTTTCACTTGTGAACAAACAGTATCAGAAAATATGGCCATGCCAAAATGTGCTAAATTTCAAAGTTCTGTGATATTCTTCAGTGTGGGATATTTTCAGATACCTGCTGCTGGAAAGCATATGCAATTGCTCAGGTCAAAACTAGACATAATGCAAGACAGTGATGTGTCTTCCAATGATTTGAATTAAAAAACAAATTAATGGAGAGGGAGAGTCCAAATTCGGCCAGAGCAGTGGTGTGTGTGTGAAGGGGGTTGGTGATAACTCTTCTCCAATTACCCATTTGCCTGCTAAAAATGACTGCTCCACACCAGAGTAAAAAGATACATGGACACAATATGATAAAGAGTCAATATGAAAATATAAAAGAGTAAAAAAAACTAAAATGTTTTGTTCACCTCAAATATACCGCCATTTATTCAAAACATGTAATAAAGCATTTGTGAATCTATAAACATGTAAAAATGAAAAGCTATCCTGAAACACACCAATTAATAGCTAGGGTTTCAATAAAATAAAAATAAAAACACATAGTTCACTGAGCATTTTACTAACAAACAAACATTCACACAAATTACAATAAAGCCAGTAACCAAGATGGCCTAAAAGCTATAAAGACTGTGCTGTGCTGTGCACTAAAAGTTCAAGTCACCAGATGAATTTGTATCACATCAGTCTTCTTCACTGCCTTAAACACAATAGATATAATCTCACTCTTCCAGAACTGAATTGATGCTCATACTCATCCACATTGGCACTAAATGGCAAATGTGAAACCTAACTCAGGCATCAGAACTTCTGCTCATTAAAGTCTCTATATTTTAAAAATGTATAGAAATCGAGCTACTTGTGGCAACATGCAAACAAACTCCTAGAACTGCCAGCTAGTTTGTGCTGCATATAAATGCCTGGTCTCATGTGCCTTTTCATGTCTAGTCTTTCCCCCTTTGGTGGAAAAGCAGTTTGGGTGGGGGGATGGCAACTGTGATTAGAAAAACCACCAGTGGGGAAAGGGTAAAGCACCCCATGCCCCATTAGTTGCTCCAGTCAAATTTAGAGCCCTCCCATGGCTACATTAAAGTTAAAACAACAATGCACATCTGCAGATAATTTTTAGTTTGGTCCTCTATCACAGTATGCACTCTACAAAACCTACGGAGTACTGAATGCATTAGAATGCAGTGATTCCAAAATAGAAGCTTAACTTCAATTCTGTGCATACTTACATGGATACAAGTCCTGTTAAATGGGGGATGGGGGACTTGTGTCTGATTAAACATGGATAGGACTACGTTTAGTGGATGAAGATGGTGATAAAAGGTAGCTTTGTTGTGATGAGCTCAAATAATGCCCACTATTGGGAATAATGAAGCCACTGAAGAGTATTAGGATTGAACCTTATTTAATTGTACTAATTTGTAATTTCCAGAGTGGAAAAGAAAGGAAGCAGTCCATTGGCATCCTACTAATGTCTTGATTTGACCCTTCTGCTTAATATGAACTTGAAGGTGAGCCAATAATGAATTGTATTGATTTAGGAAGGGGATTTGTTCCTGTGGTATCATGCCCTATGGGGAAACAGATCCCGAACATTTGTTCTCTTTCTCCCCATTGTTTCCTGCTTCCTCTTCACGCCCTTCTGAAATAATTAGTCAGAAAGCAATATCCCTCCCAATGTGGAACATGATCAACCTTGCTAGGGGCAAAGAGGAATGTCATATATAGGATGGTACAAAGAGGACACATCTGACATTATGAGTAGCTGTACTACTAGTGAAGTTCATGCTGCCTCAGCCTTCTTCACAATTGCATGTCATCACCAATCTGCCATATTAATTTTTGAATATGCACTCCAAGGGCCAAGTATATTGCCACTGATTAAATGTCATGCACAACAGATACCCCAACTGTAAACATTTCAGCGTCACAGTAGAAGCCTTTTATGTCAAAAAGACCTTAATAGTCTCTTTTGGAGGTAAGCTGTAGTTCCCAGGGAAGGGCAGGGAAGGGTCTCCTCAAGAGCAAGGAGGGCTTGATTGGGGGCGGGGGACTGCCTTCTCCCTCACCCAGTCACTGCTTCACCCCAAAAAGACCTGGATTTTATTTTTAGTGCTATAATAATGCTAGCCCACCAGCAACATAATATTTCACAGCCTCCATAGTAGGTTTTGGGAAGGCAGATTTTCAACCGCTCTTTCTTTTTCTTTTCTTTTTCTTTTTAAGATCCTCCAGTGCTGAGTATGTTTCAGTGCAGGAGAAGTAAGTCAGCACAGAATACAGTCTTCAAAAGAATAGAATAGAATAGAATAGAATAGAATAGAATAGAATAGAATAGAATAGAATAGAATAGAATAGAATAGAATAGGAGTGAGTACTAGCCTTGCAAGTGCTTGGCATTTTGTTTTGATTTTAAAGGGCTTTATGAGAATTTTTGCAGGGGTACAGCAAGAGTCTACAGTTTCTAGAAAAGTAAGAAAATGAAGCATTAAAATAAAAAGTGCTAAAAGATCAGAAAATAGCAGAGTCATGGGGCAGTATCCAATGGTATAATTCCGCAAACTCAAAATAGCCCAAATCTTGCTGAACCCTTCCCACACCTCTCCCATTGAACTTTTTTTTTTCTTTCAGGCCTACAACAAATTTTCTTGCCACTCTATCCACCAAACACTGTTTTTTTTTTTTCTTTCAAGAATAACTAGGGATGGCGGAGAATTCCGCCACGGACTCCAATGAGGCCAGATTCTTTAGAATCTCCCCCCCCCCCGAGTCCGAGGCGGAATGGAGCACTCCCCTCTGCCACCCCGCAAAATTCTCCCCGGACGGACCCTACCTGTCACCAGCTGGTCCAGTCCGTCTGCTGCCATCCGCTACCCAGGTCTGCGGCTGCAAATGGCGTCCAGCGTAGCAGTGCTATGCCATTTACGTCGCTACTCTTTTCGTGATAGGCTACGTAAATCTTTACATAGCCTGTCACAGTTAAAGCAGGGACACAAATGGCATAGCGGAGTTGCAGCTGAGCGGATCCTGCCAGGGAGAGTTCCGTGGGGAGGGACGGATCGCCTCCCCCCGACCATGGATGCCCCCAACCGGAACGGTGAGTGAGGTTCATACACCCCTAAGAATAACATTATTGAGAGGGAAACCACAGAGTATGGAGGGCTAGAGCATCTTTTGCCCAGCTAGCCCATTGTACTCTATAGTTTCTCTCTCAAGAGTAACAAGTTAGTTAGTTAGTTAATTAGTTAGTCAGTCATTACACCAACAGTGTACACCTACCACACTCCCTCCACACCGATAGGTGCACCACCCACATCCCTCACTGTCAACGCATTTTGCACTGGTGTGGAGGAGCCCTACAGATTTACAGATGTACTTGCATGTATCTCTTCAGGATTTCCCCTTGTGTGGAGGAGGCCTACATGTGTACATCTGTAGGGCCACTTCACATGGCTGCTGAATGTGTGGCCAGTGGGAGGCCTGACTGGCATGCATGTCAGTTGCAGGAGGTAGGTTCAACCCTGCTCCCATCCCGCAGTGGTCTTCTGTCTTCACCCAAAGCTGCAGGTGTATCCATTCACATGCCTATGTTTTCCATGGTAGCACTTTCCCAGATATAATGGTGGTACATCACATGGTACCCTTTTTGAAACGTAACAACTGGGACTGTAGTTGAAAAGGAGCAAAGTTCAAAGTTAAAATCCTGATGCCATTATGTGCTTTCAACTAGTTTTCTAATAGTGGAAATATTTCAATAGTTTTCAACTATGCACTGAAGTAAATGTTACAATGACCCTCCTACATTGCCAAAGACATCCTCTTCTTGAACATCACAGTGGTTTTAATCTAAACAGTGCTTGTTTTGATCCTTTAATCCAGCTGGCTTGCTACTGAGGGAGGAAACTAAAATGATTTTGCCATCTTATATAATTATTTAGCAGATTACTTGGAGCTTGATCTAGTGAAACGCCTTTCAGTGAAAGACAACACAGATTCTGAGTGCTGCTGTTTATTATCATTTCAGGCTCCTGTTTTAATATTAATCATACCACTGCATTGTTTCTAAGCAAGGGGTTGCAATGGAAAAACTTTATTGACTGCACAGTGGTTTTTCAACAGCATATGTACTCTAACACTACCTTCATCAATGACTTACTATATGGGGTTCATCTCATGGAGCTTTTATCCTGCTATTGAGATGGCTCGCTCTCTCTCGGAAGTTTGTGCGCTCTTTAGATGACGCCATTACCCTCCAGGCTGTCTCCCGCCATTTCTTCCATCCGATCTCGTGTTTTCCCCAAACACACAAAAAATGGTATTTTTCCAGCCCACAGAACAGGAGTGCCATGACCTCCCTGTGAAATTCTCCCATAGCAGAAGAAACTGCTCTGCCTGCCTGCTGTGGGTGTTTGTTTTCAGTTGCTGGGGGCGCGGTCAGGATGAGATTTGACAGGACACAGCGAGGGAAAGAATTGCTACCGACTGTGACTCCTGCCTCTGCATTTCTCAGTTGGAGGGAGAAGAGGGTAAAATGCCTCCCTGCAACAAAGGGAGACACATCTGATCCCCACCCCAGCAATGTCCTCTGTTGATTCATAGAATAGAAGGGTCAGAAGGGGCCTACAAGACGATCGAGTCCAACCCCCTGCTCAACGCAGGAATCCAAGTCAGAGCATCCCTGACAGATGGCTGTCCAGCCTCGTCTTGAATGCCTCCAGTGTGGGAGAGCCCACCACCTCCCCAGGTAATTGGTTCCATTGTCGTATTGCAATAACAGTCAGGAAGTTTTTCCTGATGTTCAGCCGGAATTTGGCTTCCTGTCACTTGAACCCATTGTTCCATGTCCTGCATTCTGGGATGATCGAGAAGAGATCCCGGCCTTCCTCTCTGTGACAACCTTTCAAGTACTTTAAGAGCGCTATCGTATCTCCCCTCAGTCTTCTCTTCTCAAGGCTAAACATGCCCAGTTCTTTCAGTCTTTCTTCGTAGGGCATTGTTTCCAGTGTCCCCTCATCATCTTTGTTGCCCTTCTCTGAACCCTCTCCAGCTTGTCTGCATCCTTCTTAAAGTGCCCAGACCTGGACACAGTACTCCAGATGAGGTCTAACCAGTGCTGAGTAGAGGGGAACTAGTACTTCCCGGGATTTGGAAGCTATGCTTCTATTAATGCAGCCCAAAATAGCATTGGCCTTTTTTGCAGCCACATCCCATTGTTGGCTCATATTCAGCTTGTGATCGACAACAATTCCAAGATCCTTCTCACTTGTAGTGTTGTTGAGCCACGTATCCCCCATCTTGTAACTGTGCATTTGGTTTCTTTTTCCGAGGTGCAGAACTTGGCATTTATCCCTATTAAATGTCATTCTGTTGTTTTCTGCTCATTGCTCCAGCCTATCAAGATCACTTTGAATTCTGTCTGTCTTCCAGGGTATTAGCTATCGCGCCCAATTTTGTGTCATCTGCAAATTTGATAAGCATTCCCTGCACCTAATTCAGAGCACCCCATTAAGTTCAATGGGGCTTACTCCCAAGTAAGTGTGCCGAGGGTTGCAGACTTACAGGGTGATCTTATGTCTGCTCAGAAGGAAGTCCCATTGAGTTCAATAGGGTTTACTCCCACGTAAGTGTGCCAAGGGTTGCAGACTTACAGCACAATCTTACATTTTATGTCTACTCAGAAGTAAGTCAGAGGTTTCCTGGGGGCTGTGCGAAAACAGTAGAGCAGAAGTTAAGCTACAAAAACAAGACCACCCCCCTCCTTTGCACACATGCAGGGGAGGGAGGGAGGGAGGCACTCCCTCAGTTCAAACCATGTGTCTGCCATGTAAAAGAGAAGCCTTTCCTAATCCCGCAAAGATATCAAAAGCAGGAAGCTCCGGAAAGGATGTGGGGGGTTTTTTTGGGGGGTGCTTAATGTAGAAACACCCTATGTCGTAGCATACTTTATAGTAAGACTGTTCAGAAATTTAGCTCTTCAATGTTTTATAAAGGAAAATACAAAAGGAAAGATTTCATATTGAAATTTTGGAACGACACATCAACACTTATTTCCCCCTTTTGATTCAACTTTCAGACCAAGGAATCCTTCACCTCTCAGTTAACTTATCTGCCTTATTACAGTAGGAACTAGAGTCATATGTATAAAATTGGTGGGAAGAATATATTTACTTGGCCCTTGGACCACCACAGGTAGAACAGATTTGTGGAGTAGGTTTCAATCAAATGTGAACAAGATTAAGATCATTATGTTGTCAGCTCTTGTTTCCAACCTTGCAAAAGTTATTGTTGCCTCCTTGTTTTTTGTGACAGACTAGCGAAGAATGAAATCTATTGAATAATTTCATTCTTCCCTAGTCTGACACACACAAAAAGGGTAGAACAATCACTTCTGCAATGTTTGGAACAAGAGGCTTATATTTGGGAAAAATCAGATCAAAAACAGACCATAATCAGAGAATAACACTCTGTCATGTTGTGATACTTACTCTGAAAAACTAAGTTAAGTATTTATTATTTTTTTATTTTTTTATTTATTTCATTTCTATACTGCCCAAAGCTGAAGTTCTCTGGGCAGTTCACAAAAATTAAAACCACAAAGTACAATATAGAACAATATAATATACGAAAGCTTAAAACCACAATACAACCAGAATCAAACCTAGCAGCAAAGCAGATATTTAAAATACAGATTTCAAACAGCAGCACTAAAAGATTGGAGTGCTAAAATGCAGGGGAAATTAAAAGGTCTTCACCTGGTGGTGAAAGGAATACAGCATTGGTGCCAGGTGAACCTCTCTAGGGAGCGCATTCCACAGCCAGGGTGCCACAGCAGAAAAGTCCCTCTTCCTGGTAGCCACCCACCTCACTTTCTTTGGCAGGAGCTCCCAGAAAAGGATCCCTGAAGATGTTCTTAGGGTCCAGGCAGGTACATATGGGAGGAGGTGATCCTTCAGTCCATTTAGGGCTTTGACTGTTAATACCAGCACTTTGGATCGGGCCCTGACATGGACTGGCAGACAGTGCAGCTGGAGCACTGGAAAAGTACTGGTGTAATGTGATCATGTTGGCCAGTCTCCATTAACAATCTTGCTGCCCTGTTTTGGACCAGCTGAAGTTTCCGGACCATTTTCAAAGGCAGCCCTACATATTAACACATTGCAGGAGGAGTTTGAGGGGGAAAGGACCAGCTGCACCAGCTGGACCCTGAGTCTGAGTCTGTCTCTGCCCTGCCCAACCAGGTGCTTAAGGCGGGGCAGGGGCAGCACCTTGGCATGCACCTTGGCATTGTACATGCATAGAATCATACAATAGTAGGGCTGGAAAGGGCCTATAAGACCATCAAGTCCAGCCACTTAGCGTTGTACTTGGGGTCGTACAGGAGGCCACGTACGTCCTATAGCTTCTGCAACCAAATCAGTCCCTACATCATATATTCATTGGGGTATGAGGACTCATCTTGAAATGTTTGAAGAAACCCTTATGGGATTTGACCTCACCAATATTTTATTTTTGTGAAGTGGATGATGTAGTTATTTCAAGATTTATGAATTTAATTTTATATAAGTGATAGATATTTATGAGTAATAACTGTTAATGCCTGGTTGTCAGTTAATGGGACAGATTGGATTATAAGTGAAGAAATGGTTTTTACCAGGCAAGGTTATAAAAGTCCGGGGCTTCCAGTCAAAGTTTTATCTGAAAGACGAAAACAAAAATAGAAACTGAAATCTCAGTCAATAATCCCATAGTTTTTCTTTCCTAGAAGAGAAGAAGCAGTGGGAAATGACTCCACAACTAACTCTGTATTAGATTGGTCTATTGACCACAGGTGTGTTACATATGGAGACATCTCAGACAATGATGCTAGAGACGTTGCATCTGAGCTGGCCCTTGCTGATATTTCCCAGATAAGACAAGAACTTCAAACTTCTTTAGATGAATTAATGGACAAGCAGGTAATGGAATTAGCAATGTATTCCCCACCATCAGCCCAGAAGGGGAACTCTCCCAGTTGTGGAGTGAGTAACCTGGAAATGAAGGTTATAATTGAACAGCTATTTGAGATTGAGAAATGGGTGAATGACAACTTTAGGGATATATTAAGTTAGGGTTACTTAAATCTTTCCTTGCAGAGTGTAATGGGCTGTTAACTACAATGGTGGAGATACACAGAAGGGGGAAATCCAGCACAAACAGAAATAAAACCTGAGTCTGTGCAAAAGGCCAGTTCACCAACTAAGAGAGAATGAAACATGTTCTCACTATAAGCCAAAGAAAATTTAAAAAGAAAACAAAAAGAGGACAAAAGTAAAAATACAGGTATAAGGAAAATAATAAAGGAAAGGTAGCTCCAAAGGCAAAATACCAGGATAGGAAAATGAAATATGGAAAATTATTTAAATTAATAGATAAGAGGAACCGGGGAAGGTACAGCCTAAAAAGCCATCTAAGGGCTCCTTCACACTGAGCTTTTATCCTGCTATTGCGATGGCTTCTTCATGGAAGTTTGCAGGCTCTTTACATGATGCCATTAACCTCCAAGGCGTCTCCTGCACTAAATGCCCTTTGTTCCATTTTTAAATAGATTGCAGATAATGAGCTATCAAATTACCCTGTTTGGTAACAAACAGAAAATGTGTGTGTACAATCGAGGGCAGTAGATTGCAGTCAAGAACAACAGGAAAATGGGCTGAAGGTAGGGATGGGGGATATCCAGGTTCCCCTTAGTGAAATGGGAGGTATGCAGAACTGCCTGGTTAATGCAGAGATAAACACTGAATCAAGAAGTAATGGAAATGGTACAGCTTCCATGGCATCAAAAGCAAATCCCACGATCTTAACATTTAAATCATGACTTGGTATGAGATATTTAGAGGACACAGAACTGGGACCCTTGAGCCCTGCTGGAGGGAAGTAACACCGAAAGCTCAAATCTCACCAGGAAATGGTCTGGCCATAACAATGGGGTTACTTGGAGCCCCCCGCCCCAATTTTCAGATTACTTATCTCACAGCTTGGAGCAAAAAACAAATCAAGGGTATGCCCTGCTTCATGTTTTGGGCCAATGACAAACTGGTCATGAAGGCCTGAGCCACCAAAGTCCCAGAGACAGCCTCAGCATGAAAGTTAAAGTCACCCAGAACCGCCACCCTGGGTTTCTCCAACACCACACTTGAGACCACCTCTGCCAGCTTGATCAGGGAGGATGCTAGGCAGCAGGGTGGGTGGTACACCAGCAGCGTCCCTAGTCTGTCTCTATGGTCCAACAACAGGTGTAACCCCTCAAGGCCTGCTCCAAGGTGGAGTAGTTTCCCGGTGAGGGAGATGGAAGTTCTGTATATCACAGTGAGTTCCCCCTACTGCCCCCGGCCCTCCAACCTACGCTGGTGCTGCACCGAGTATCCAGGTGAGCAAAACTGAGTCAGGTCAACCCCATCCAGCTCACCCACACAAGTCTCAGCAATACATGCCAGATCAGCCTTCTCATCCATGATTAGGTTGTGGATGAGTGCAGTCTTATTGAGGCCCGACGACCAGACATTAAATAGGAGCACCACAAAAAAGTAGGGCCCAATGGATGAGCTGCCAGGTACATGAGAGCTAGAGGAGGAGGGCAGAAGGGGAACAGTGTATAGCAACAAAATGACAGGGTTGGGCATACTGGTGATAGTTAATATAATTAGAACACAATCTAATAATGAAATGGTTTATCTATATAGTTAAAACATATACATAAAGATAATAAGAAAGAATACAGTTATTGTGCTGTAAAAAATATTCATCAACCCAATGAGAGAGAACAAGCATGGGCGAATTTAATTCAGGTGACCATTATATCTACTACTGTGGGCAAGAATCCCTTAGAAGAAATGGAGTAGCACTCATAGTCAACAAAAGGGTGGGAAAAGCAGTACTGGGGTACAATCTCAAAAATGATAGAATGATCTCAGTACAAATCCAAGGCAAACCATTCAACATCACAGTAATTCAAGTCTATGCCCCAACCACTGAGGCCGAAGAAGCTGAGGTTGATCGGTTCTATGAAGACCTACAACATCTTCTAGAACTAACACCCAAAAAAGATGTCCTCTTCATCATAGGGGATTGGAATGCTAAAGTAGGAAGTCAAGAAATCACTGGGATAACAGGCAAGCATGGCCTTGGTGTACAGAATGAAACAGGACAAAGGCTAATAGAGTTTTGTCAAGAGAAAACAAACGCTGATCATAGCAAACACTCTTTTCCAACAGCACAAGAGGCGACTCTACACATGGACATCACCAGATCGTCAATATCGAAATCAGATTGATTATGTACTTTGCAGCCAAAGATGTTGAAGCTCCATACAGTCAGTAAAAACAAGACCTGGAGCTGACTGTGGCTCAGATCATGAGCTTCTTGTTGCAAAATTTTGGCTTAAATTGAAGAACGTAGGGAAAGCCACTAAACCATTCAGGTATGGCCTAAATCATATCCCTTATGAATATACAGTGGAGGTGAGGAATAGATTTCAGGGATTAGACCTGATAGACAGAGTGCCTGAGGAACTATGGACGGAGGTCCGTAACATTGTTCAGGAGGCTGCAACTCAATCCATCCCAAAGAAAAAGAAATGCAAGAAAGCAAAGTGGCTGTCTGATGAGGCTTTACAAGTAGCTGAGGAAAGAAGGGAAGTGAAAAGCAAGGGAGAAAGGGGAAGAGATATCCAACGGAATGCAAAGTTCCAGAGAATAGCAAGGAGAGACGAGAAGGCCTTCTTAAATGAACAATGCAAAGAAATCGAAGAAAACAATAGAATGGGAAAGACTAGAGATCTTTTCAAGAAAATTGGAGATCTCAAGGGAACGTTTTGTGCAAAGACGGGCATGATAAAGGACAAAGAAGGCAGGGACCTAACAGAAGCAGATGAGATTAAGAATAATAAGAAGAGGTGGAAAGAATACACAGAAAAACTATACAGGAAAGATCTGAATGTCCCTGATAGCCATGATAGTGCGCTCACTGAACTTGAGCCGGACATCCTAGAGAGTGAAGTCAAGTGGGCCTTAGGAAGCATTACTAACAACAAAGCTAGTGGAGATGACAGTATTCCATCTGAGCTATTTCAAATCCTAAAAGACGATGCTGTTAAAGTGCTGCACTCAATATGCCAACAAATTTGGAACACTCAACAGTGGCTACAAGACTGGAAAAGGTCAGTTTACATTCCAATTCCAAAGAAGGGCAATGCCAAAGAGTGTTCAAACTACCATACAATTGTGGTCATTTCACATACCAGCAAGGTTATGCTCAAAATCCTACAGGCTAGGCTTCAGCAGCATGTGAAGCAAGAACTACCGGAAGTACAAGCTGGGTTCCGAAGAGGCAGAGGAACTAGAGATCAAATCGCCAACATTCATTGGATCATGGAGAAAGCAAGAGAATTCCAGAAAAAGTCTATTTCTGCTTCATTGTCTATGCTAAAGCCTTTGATTGTGTGGATCACAACAAACTGTGGCAAATTCTTAAAGTGATGGGAGTACCAGACCACCTTACCTGTCTCCTGAGAAATCTGTACGAGGGTCAAGAAGCAACAGTAAGAACCAGACATGGAACAACCAATTGGTTCAAAATTGGGAAAGGAGTATGAAAAGGCTGCATATTGTTGCCCTGCTTATTTAACTTATATGCAGAGTGCATCATGAGAAACGTCGGGTTGGATGAATCACAGCTCAGAATTAAGATTGCTGGGAGAATTATCAACAACCTCAGATAAGCAGACGATGCCACCCTAATGGCAGAAAGCGAAGAGGATCTAAAGAGCCTCTTGTTGAGGATGAAAGTGGAGAGTGCAAAAGCTGGTTTGAAACTCAACATTAAAAAAACTAAGATCATGGCATCT
This sequence comes from Heloderma suspectum, assembly GCF_057233095.1. Taxonomy (NCBI): domain Eukaryota; kingdom Metazoa; phylum Chordata; class Lepidosauria; order Squamata; family Helodermatidae; genus Heloderma; species Heloderma suspectum. Next base: position 224,440,646 of record NC_139458.1, read on the forward strand.
GGCCCCATCACTTCCTGGCATATAGAAGAGGAAGAAATGGAAGCAGTGACAGATTTTATTTTCTTGGGCTCCAAGATCACCGCAGACAGTGACTGTAGCCATGAAATTAAAAGATGCTTGATCCTTGGGAGGAAAGCGATGGCAAACCTAGATAACATAGTAAGAAGCAGAGACATCACCTTGCCGACAAAGGTCCGTCTAATCAAAGCTATGGTTTTCCCAGTAGCAACGTATGGCTGTGAGAGCTGGACTATAAGGAAGGCTGAGCACCGAAGAATTGATGCTTTCGAACTGTGGTGCTGGAGAAGACTCTTACGAGTGCCCTGGACTGCAAGGAGGTCAAATCAGTCCATCCTAAAGGAAATCAACCCTTACTGCTCATTAGAAGGACAGATACTGAAGCTGAAGTTCAAATATTTTGGCCACCTAAAGCAAACAGAAAAGTCACTGGAAAAGACCCTGATGCTGGGAAAGATTGAAGGCTTAAGGAGAAGAAGGCAGCAGAGGATGAGATAGCTAGATAGCATCACCGATGCAATGAATATGAACTTGAGCACACTCTGGGAGAGAGCAGAGGACAGGAAGGCCTGGCGTGCTATTGTCCGTGGGGTCATGAAGAGTCGAACATGACTGAACGACTGAACAACAACAAACCATACCCAAACTAACCAGTACCAAACAAACCAAGTGCATTTTGATGCACAGTCTTCCTCAGTGGTCTAGTGCTAAGTATGTGGTCTAGTAAATGAGAGGTATGGTATGCCCAAAAGTAAACACTCACATATATAGAAACACATTGTTTCTATACCCATACAGCACGTGATGTATCACACAGTTATCAGTATAGGCCACTGCAGTATGAATACCGCACCTGTGAATACCCAAACTATACTATGTTTAAAAATGTTTTGTTGTTGTTCAGTCGTTCAGTCGTGTCCGACTCTTCGTGACCCCATGGACCATAGCACGCCAGGCCTTCCTGTCCTCCGCTCTCTCCCAGAGTGTGCTCAAGTTCATATTCATTGCATTGGTGATACTATCTAGCCATCTCATCCTCTGCCATCCCCTTCTCCTTTTGCCTTCAATCTTACCTAGCAACAGGGTCTTTTTCAGTGAGTTTTCTCTTTGCATTAGGTGGCCAAAATATTTGAGCTTCAGCTTCAGTATCTGGTGCTACTGGGAACACCATAGCTTTGATTATACGAACCTTTGTTGGCAAGGTGATGTCTCTACTTCTTATTAAAAACTGCTACTTAAAACTATATAAAAATATAACTTGACACAATCACAGATGATAACTTGTGGTATAAGCAGCCACTGGTCATATATAGGACATCAGGATTGTCAACCTAACAGCAGCATAGAAAATAAACTATCTCCCAGCCATTCACAGCTATTTCTGCCAGATCATATGCACTCTGTCCTTCTCCTGGAGTGTTACAATCACTTCTCCCCATCTCTCACCCAGAGGGACAGCCACTTCTAGCCACCACAGGCTCCCAACCTGGGCAGAAGAAGCAATTCTAGCACACAAAGCCCCTAGCCCCTGTCTCTCACCCAGGGTGGGCAATCGTTGAAGATAGCTACTACCATCAGGAACACCCCTGCATATGTGCTATGAGAATGATTTCGCATCTATATGTATTTATTATAAGCTGAACTTCCATAATATGTCTCTTAGGAGAGAATACAATTTAAAATGAAATATTGAAAAATCATTAACAACAACAATAACATCACAGAAGCTGCAGCCACTCCTCTAGCAAATCTATAAAATGCTTCGGCAAATAAAGAAGTCTTTGCCTGGTGCAGAAAAGATAGCCCTACCAAGAGCATGACCAAAAAATAAATAAAATCAAACATGCTATTGAATCCCTTGGTTTTGACTCCTTGAGATACTTTGGAATGCATTCAGAAATGAGCTTCTAGAAAGGGTTTCTTAGATAACACCAGAAGTTATATTTAGATGACCAACATGAATTTGCAATCACCTTATAACACCTTTATATTAGCAAGAGATATCTGGCGCTAGTGTAAGTACCTAAATAAATAGGCACACTAAACTATATATACTGCTGCACAACATCATATGACAAATGTGTGATTTAGCTAGAATTGCATGGATATTGCAGTGTGTGTGTGTGTGTGTGTGTGTGTGTATCCGCATGCATATGTTCAAGATCATAATGTTTGTTCTCCATCTGTCACCTAAAACAAACAAACAAAAATGGTTCCAAACAGTGAAAGAGTAACAATTGACTAATTGCTGGATCCATCTCTCCAATCATAGGGAAATCCTGTATGCTGAAGCCTCATGGCCTGAGGGCAACTGATTTGCTCAGTGGCTTTTTAAAAATGTCATCAAAATTACGAAAACATCACTGTTGGTTGCCTCCCATTTCAAGGAAACTAAGGGATTTGAGAGAAAATAGGTCACATGCACTTCATCCCATGTCACATGATTCTTATCCAGAGGCCAATGAGGTTTTAGACCTCTATGCATTTGAACAAAATATCACTGTAATTTTATCCATTCTCATTTTTCTTCTTTTCTCAATGTGGAAAGAGTGACCATCTGTTTGAAACTCACATCAAACTAAATCATTTCCAAAGCTGCTGGGGTTTTTTTGGAGGTAAGAAGATTTAAAATATTGTTTTGGTAGAGTACAATGGCTGTTTAAAAACAAGGTCTCCTATCCCAGTGTATATTATTGGGAAGCATGAAGTCAGATGAGGATATTATCTAGAAAAGGAGATAAAAGAGCTCTAAATTCTCATAAGAGATGTACTGAGTGATCTTCTCAAGAACCTGTCTTGACAGGAAATCTAAAATAAGACATAATGAATGTAATGTTTTCTCTTTGAAAGAAAATTAACAGAAAATCATTTAATTTAGCTATCTTGTAAGTGAGCAAATGTCATTATTTTTACTCAAGGATATTTGCACAGTAAATATATCAATATCTAACATTGCATTAAATACATTATAGTAGTAATTAAATAGTATAGCATGACGATTAAATTTAAATGTGAGAGACCATGCTTTCTCAATATACCTTTTTCATATCCGTAATTAACTTGGATATGGAATGGATGAATGTATCAGTTCTGGAATACTCATAGTTCTGGTAAAAAATATGATGTTTCAAACCAAACATGTACATCATTGTAATGCTGGCAAGCTTTATTACTTTTAATATTGAATCTGATATACATGTAAAAATTAAATAATCTAATATTTTATTCCTCCTCTTAGGCTGCAAACCTATGCAAGCCTACCTCAGAGTAAGTCCCATTACAAGATGCCAATGCGTAAACGTGCATAGGATTGCACTGCACATCTCCCTTATAGGGAATGAATAAATAAAGTTAAATTTTGGGAGAAAGCATATACATCAATACCAGGGAATGGGTGGTGGTTTGTTTTGGTTTTTCCATAAAAGCTGCCTAATCATGTGAAATCAAACTGCATTATAAAAAATGGAATTTGATATATCATGCAGCTACATATTCTAACTGAACTGTTAAGTAACCAACATTAGAGAAATTATATCATAAATTGTGTCATAAATATATATATATGAAGTTTCATGGATCCATTTCCTGCAAAATTTTCATTCTGGGATTTATCTTTTAGGTTATTTCATTTAAATTTGATCCATTATGCATTTCTTACTGTGTACAAGTTATCCTAAAATGAATCAAATATCACATAGTATATAACATTTCAGTGTCCATCAATCTTTATACTATCAGAGGAATATTATGGAAAGATTATTGTTGGCATGTATTGTCATATAGATTAAAAATGTAGAAAAAGTACTAGAATTTCTATCATATTTCTAATTTTAACCTAACGTTTTAGATTATAATGAAATATTTGGTATAAATTTCATTTCCAGTTCATCAAAAGAACATTCTAAATAATTTGTTTTATATGAGTTAAACTTTAAGACTATTAATATTAAACGGAGATATAATATGGCAAATATTCTAAATCAAAGAGTGGACTTAACACTGTCATAATGTCTATGTTTTGTGTGATTTGCTTCCCACATTTCATATCATATAGTATAAAGTACAGGAAATATAAAGGCATGCAGTGCAGTCCTAAGCATGCTTACACAGAAGAAAGACCCACTGATTGCATTGGTGCTTACACAATAGTAAGTGTGCTTGGAATTGCAGCCTGAAAATATTTACAAACATTCAACACTTTATTCCAAATCATTAGGTGTGCTATGTCCTAACTGCCTGGATCCTACCTGTTTCTCTGTGTTGCAAATGCTCTAAGGGTTGGCTAATGAGGCTGCCTTTTTGTTCCCAATGAAATCAGAAAAAATGCAGCAAAATTCTAAGCATGTTTGCTCAGATGTAGTTCCCATTGAGCGTAATGGGGCTTACATGTGAGTAAATTATTACAACCTGAAGAATGAAATGAATATTTGGGTGCAACATGGCACCCAAATGGTTAGAAAATGCTGGGTTTTGTTTGTGGTCCAGAACTGCGTTATGTGCCAGTGCACATATGAAACCCCACATTTTCTGAATAATTCACATGGAAAATGGCTTCCATATTGTTTCTTGCTTCATATAACCCAAAATATGAGAAATTGGTGTCTAAATGGAGTAAAATGTGCAATATGCATCACTTTGTAGAGTGGAATGTATATTTCTTTGCTAGTGCATCTCTGCTTATGCTTACCTTATCTTTCTTCATGGATAATGAATTATGATTTCATGAGAGAAGAATTTCCTCATATTAACTCTATCAGAGATTACCTAGAGACTAAATTCACATTACAAATGTAATGGAAAATCTAAATCCATGAGTTCTTCATTTTCTCATAATAGAATGCAATTTAGTTTATGAGGTCGTTTCAATGGCAGAGTGTATCTTTGAGAATCAATGCAGTATCAAACATTTTTGCTACAAATTCTTTTAAAAAAACCACAGTTCTGATTGCTTGTTTTGGCATATATAATAAACACAATGTTATGACCAAGTCAAGAATGGAAAGGAAAGAAATAAGGAATGTGATATATTGTATGTTTTTGTGCAAGTCTCTGTGCACATGAATACTCAAACACAAACAATATGGCAACAGTGGTATATTTATATCATTATTTAGTACCATTGAGAACATAGAAGATTGACTTGAAATATAGGACACAGATGTGTGATTTCAGATTTCTGATGAGGGGCAAAGTTTTCAGGGGGGTAAATTCAGAAAACTGAAGGTCCATTCCTGGATGGATGGATGGATGGATGGATGGACGGACGGACAGACAGACGGGTGGACGGACAGACAGACAGATATTAAATGTTTTTAAGCAATAGGAAAATGTATTACAATTATTTTTGTTTTATACTTCATTACAATAGCAGTGTTATTAGCCAGGACAAATGCTTGCACTTGCTCTTCCCCACACACCCCACACACTCTTACTTTTCTTTGAGCAAAGAAATGTGTGCCTTCGGCATGCACATCTAGGATGCAGGCCCATTTAACTGTTAATAACAATAGTAGGGAACCAGTGAGTTGGCCAGAGATATGAATAAGTATCTTGACAGAAATAATGAGGTGACCTGAAATATGGGTGGGGCGGAGGAGGTGCTGTCCACACTACTGGCATTCTCCGGGAGGAAAGGAAATCATATGAATGCTCCTTAACATTGACAGCAATAGTCTCATTCTCCTAAGCAATTCAAGTACAGCATAGTACTTTTTTGTTTTTAGAAACTGTGATGACTCTAATGGAAGTGCTGACATTTCAGGAATTGCCAGCATCTTCTTCCTTATGGTACTGAAATAAGTCCTTTCCCCTCTTTCTTCCTTATCCCAGTCATGAAGTGACTGACATAATAATAAAATGTAGCATGTATTTAGTGTTGTCAGAGTGTTCAAAGCATTTCACATCCATTACCTTGTTATAATCTTTACAAGCGCCCTGGAAATCAGGTCAGTATTATTATTATCCACAAATTTAGGCAGGGAGCTGAGGCTGAAAGACAGTGGCTTGCTTAATGAGAGTGTCAGTTCATAGCAAAGGTGAGATTCAAGCAGTGACTTCTTGATTCATAGTAACTCTGTCTTTAATCCATGACAGTACACCACAGGCTGTCAAAGTAGCAATTACTCAGGCAAGTCCTACTGCATGCGGCGGGGGGGGGGGGGGGGAGAAGAGAAATAAGATTCTATACATACTCAAGCTATTTATATAGGATAGTGTGAAATATATAAACAATTCTATTTGCATGCTCACAAACAATAAGTTTCATGAAAAAAAGAGCTGCACAGTTTGACCCAATATTATTCACTTGAACTTAGTCATTTATAGGAATTCAGCAATTAACTATACAGAAAATTATATCTTCAAGGAAACTTTTCTATTGACAATTGAATCAATTCCCACTGTGTGGGATGTGCTTCATTGTACAAAAGTAAACAAATGGAAAAGTGATTGTTCTAAAACAAATTCATTCATTTGTGTATATTTTACCTTTTAAAAAAATCTGACATACAAATAAAAAAAACTCACAATCCAACACAGAATTAAACCTCCTTAAATCCTGTTGAAATCAATGGAGGTTAAATAGAATAACTGTGCTCTGGATTACTTGCAAATAATATTTTTTAAAAAAACAAAAAACAAGTACTCTTGATTTTAATTCAGGCTGAGATTTAGGTGAAGTGAAAACAGATCTGGAGTGACAGTTTTAGAGCTTGCTGTCAGGGTCAGAGTGCAGTGTGCTCAGTTTATGAGGCTTTGCAATAACTGAAGAACATATAATGACTTCCCAGATCCATTATCTTTGCTGGCAAAATATTAGAGATAACATGGTCTAATGAGTTAACCTATTAGATGGATCCATTTTACTTTCAATTATCTATCTTTTAGGTTTAAAGCCGTTTTTCTTACAATAACTTTCATGCCATTCATGTAGAAGACTGGCAGCTACTGGAAGATGGTTTTTTCCTGATAGTTTAGGGCACCCTACCCCAATGTGATGACCTCCAGATGCATTGGACTACAGCTCCCATCAGTCCAGCCAGTAAGCAAATGACCAAGCTGGCTGCAGAGGATGGGAGTTGTAGTCCAATGCATCTGGAGGGCGCCACATTGAGGAAGGCTGGTTTAGGAGAAGGAAAGAGACAGGGCATCTAGTCTAAGACTACTAGTCTTAGTTCCTGCTTCAGTGTTAGGAGCTGTCAAGTGGTTTAGGGCACAATCCTACAGTGCCTGGGAGGGTGTCCCCTGGGTTGTGGAATATTGCAGACCTCCCTCTCTGTGGGCAGGAGGCATCTTTCTTGTGGCAAGTGAAACCTCTGGGGTTCTCTCTCCTCTGCTGTTGGTACTCTGACAGTAATAATTGTGGAGGGAAGGGGCATACTGGTGGTGGATCATGGGAGATCTTGGATCCACTGGATCCAGAGCCCTCCCATTTCCCTGACACACACACACCCTCCAAAGGGAGGACCATAATGCCAGCCCTGGAGCTGGTATAGCAATGGAAGGGAAGATTTTTAAAAGAAAGGAAGGAAGGAAGGAAGGAAGGAAGGAAGGAAGGAAGGAAGGAAGGAAGGAAGGAAGTGGGTGTGGAAAAAGCTCCCTCCCGCACACCTTCTGACCTGGCTGGCATGAATCTAGCAGGACATAGGAAGCAGCAGTAATTCAACACCAATTTTCCCCTCCAACCCCATAGGATTGGTCTGTAACTCAGTTGTATTCCACTAACCAGTATCCCTTTGCCTACACTAACCCTTTGTGGATGACCTTTCTCTTAACAGTATTCTTTTAGATCCAGGTCCAAATCCTGATTCAGTCATGAAGCTAACTGGATGACCCTGGTCCAGTCATACTGTCTCAGCTCAGCCTAACCCATCTCACAGCATTGTTGTGAGGACAGAAAAGTGGGGAGTCGGGGCATATATGCTGCCCTGGACTCCTTGGAGGAAGGACAAGTTAGTTATGTGGTTAATAATTGCTGAGAATATTCATCCTTAGCTGGTGGGTCTGAAGCTACAACTGACCTAAAGTGGGTTGCACTATCACCATTCCAAAAGGATTAAAAAAAAAAAAAACAGGAAGAGAGAAAGAAGGGGCAGGGAGAAGGAGAAGCAAAACGTACACACAATAAAAACAAAAACAAAAGTGTGTCTCTCATTGCAGGTTGGGGTTAGTGTTAGTTCCCAGGTTAGAAACAGTTCAAGACTACTGATCTAAAATATTCAACTATCCCTGTTGATTCCCTGTCACCATTAATTATATAATTCCTCAGCTGTTCCCAGCACCAGTGAGCTGGGGGCGGGGAGAGGCGTGCAACAGGATTTCAGCAATCCCCTTTGCAACCCCCTCCACGCTGCAGCCGACTGACACTGTCTGATTGCATGTGTGTGAGTGGGAAGAAGGCTTGTGAATATGTTTGTGTATGAGAAGGGGGCAGGGGAGCTCAGGCCCCACCCTGACTGACCCAGCAGCCACCACTGCATGCAGCTGCCAAAGACAAAGGGGTTTTAAAGGATCTCAGGTAGCAGATGCTGGGAAAGACCTTGGAGAGCCTCTGTCAGTCAGCATAGGCAGGACCAATAGTCTGGCGCACTATATGATGGCTTCATATGGCCAGCAGCAGCATCCCCATTCTAGCACTTCTTTGAAATAAATTATATTATTAAAATAAGTACTGAGTGTGAATGTACTACCCCAAGAAACTCCTTGGGTGTTAACAAACTCTTCTAAAGGGGGATGGCTTTTCTAAGGAGGTTGTATATCTCCAAAGGTCTGTTCACATTTGCATGATGTGTAAGCGGGAGTAGGGGGTTGGGGGAGAGAACCAGACACTGGTCCTGTGTTCTCCTTACCCATATTTACTTACTTTTGAGGATGTCTGTAGGGTATTTTAAATTCCACATTAATGGTAGAGCACAAACACACCTTTAACTTATGTTAGATATTTACAGGTCGACAGTCTGAACAAATTCTCTGGCTCATGACAAATAGCCAGAGAATAGCTTGGTATCAGATATGTTGCAACCCATAACTTAAATGTTTACAAAATTAAGTGTACATTTACTTATTCATTTTTATTTTTATTTAGTTTTTATCAACAAATATTTTGAACAATAGCTTATTTTCCAATAACATATTTCACAATTGCTTCATCTTACATCATTTCAGGTCTGCACAATATTACGTAGTTATTAAACTATGTGAAATGATACCTTCCTGTCCTATCACTGGGACCCCTGAGGCAGCTAACATACAAAGTTAAAAACAGAAACAATAAGATAGCATCAATATACCACTTAAGCCAATAAAAACAGAGCTTTTTCTGTTCCTCCAGCAAGGAACAGAAAAGGCATGGCAAAAGCCCACTGGAATAGCACAGTGATAATGTAATCCACCTTGGGTGCCTTACCTTAAGAGAACAAAAAGGTGGGATATAAATGCAATAAATAAATAAATAATCCAGGCCAGTTCAGAACAAATCTGTAAATATATAAATAGTAAATATGTAAACAAATGCATATTGTGTATATAAATGGTTTGAATACTTAATACAGAGTCACACTAATTTGTATTATATTTACACAGCATATCCATTCAAATACTACTCTACATTCTCAAAGATTAAAAACAAACAAAAACACGAAATGAGGCCATAAAGACTGCTTTGCTCTTGGACTGAGAGGATTTGAGAAACATGACTAGATCAAGAGATTGAAAGCGAAGGCCGATTAGTTGGAAGACATTGCCTGTGGGATTAAAACAAGAGCTATGAATGGATTCAGGCTGAGTGAGCAGGGAGAGAATCCCAGATGTGGAGGTCACTGGCTGTTCAGTTGATCTAAAGGCAGAGGAATTGTGTCACATATTAGCAGAAGGACTTTATCCACTGTGTTAGCAGATGGAGGGCTAAGTGTGATGTGGTGGGGAGAGTGGCCATTCATTTATAATTTGCAGAGAAACTAGCTGACATACATTTAATGATGTTTCTCAAGAGATATGTTGATAATTGTAGAATGTTTAACAATTCCATAGGAGAGACAGAGGCTGTGTTCCACCTAAGCACACCCTCTACCCAGAATGTGATGGTGGTGAGTGCTGGACTTACATGTGACCTCACTGGTCCTCCACATTCCCTTTCCCTTCCTGCTCTCCCCAGGGAGAACATAAAGAATGAGCACAAACAGGAAGCTCAGGGAGCTTGTGGGTATATACAAATCCAGTAATGCAGGAAGTTTATTGAGGTGTCATGTTCCAGAGGGCTCCATTGGAATAGCTGAGAGAGATCCTGCATTGACTGAAGCTAGTGGTTGCTGGAGGCTGCCCCTGGAGATTACAGGCAGCATAGTGAGCAAGCCCAGGAAAACTGCTGCCCAACCTGGAAGCTGGCAGCTCAGAACCTTCGCAAAGAGAGGATGGGAAAGAGTGAAACTGATAAAGCCCCACAGGGATTTAAACAACAAGAGGGGAGTCAGTGAAAAAGGCAGAGAAGGCAGACAGAAGGAGGAAGCTCATGAGAAAGACACAGTAGTCCAAAGGAGGACAGGGGACAGCAGAAAGAATGGAGGATTATAGGAGGAGGAAGATCACAGAACCAGTAAGGACAGTCTGGTCAGGTGGATCAAAAAGGGGAAAGGCACAGTAGGATGAGGAGGAAATGAAGCAGAGCTGGCCAGGGGAACATGTAAGAGAGGAAGAGAAACTATCTCAAGCTGGGCAACCACACCCCTTTAGTGCCTCTCAGACCCTCCAGGAAATTCCTGACTTGTGTGGCGGATAACTTCCTCCTACAGAAAATAGACGAAGGAACTAGAGGATCCACTATCCTTGACTTGATCCTAACCAACAGAGATGACTTAGTGGATAAAGTAGCAGTTATAGGAACTCTGGGGGAAAGCGACCATGTTGTACTTGAGTTCTTGGTTCTAAGGGAAGCAAAAGCAGAGTGTAGTCAAACGCGTACCATGGATTTTAGGAAAGCTGATTTTCATAAACTCAGAACAATGATCAGTAAGGTCCCATGGCAAGCGACGCTAACGAGAAAAGGAGTCCAAGATGGGTGGGAGCTTTTAAAAAAGGAAATTCTCAAGGCACAATTACAAACAATTCCAACAAGAAGAAAAGATGGAAGACAACAGAAGAAGCCAATGTGGCTTCACAAAAAGCTTAGGGATGACCTGAAAACAAAAAAGGACACATATAGGAAGTGGAAAGAAGGCCAAGTAACAAAGGAAGAGTACAGGCAGGTAGCACAGAATTGCAGGGATGGTGTCAAGAAGGCTAAAGCTGACAACGAGCTGAGGTTAGCGAGGGATGCTAAAAGGAACAAAAAGGCTTTCTTCAGCTACGTGCATAGTAAAAGGCAGAGGAAAGAAATGGTTGTTCAGCTATTAAATAAGGATGACAAAATGTTAACAGATGACAAAGAAAAGGCAGAGGTGCTCAATTCCTACTTTGGCTCAGCCTTCTCCCAAAAGAGGGTCTATGACACCCCCCCTCGGCAAAGGCGAGTTACAGGCTGAAGGGGCAGGATTGCAGCTTGAGATCAATGGGCATATGGTTAAGGAACACCTCATTACTTTGAATGAGTTCAAATCTAGGGATGTCAGAGAATTTCTCCATGATTCTCCAGGGGGCCGAATGCCAACACATTAGGCCCCCCGAAATTGGTGGAGAAACGGTCCGCCACCCCCCCGCCACCCCCCCCCCCGGGATGGGACTTACCTTCGGTGAATGTCCCTCACGGCGGCGGCTCCCGGCGGCAGTTCGGCGGTGTGGCTGTGGCGACGGTGGCGGCGGCGGCTGCGGCCGGTCTTCCGACCGGCTGCCGCCGCCACCATTTCCAAGTGAAAAAACAAACCAACAAACAAACGTGTTAGGCTATGTAAAGATTTACGTAGCCTATTACGGCTAGATTTTCAAAAAACACCGTAATAGGCTACGTAAAAGTTTATGTAGCCTATCACGGCTAGGGTTGGCGGAGAATTTCTCCCCGAAACTTCGGGGGGCCGAGCGCCAACGTGTTCGGCCCCCCGAAGAAGTTTCGGGGAGAAATTCTCCGCACCCCCCCGCGCCCCCCCCCAGGATGGGACTTTCCTTTCCCGAATGTCCCTCCCGGCGGCGGGTCCCGGCGGCGGTTCGTCGGGTCTTTGTCAGGGGCGGGGGCGGCAGCCGATCTTTCGACCGGCTGCCGCCGCCGCCATTCCAATAAAAGTAAAAAAAAAAAACACCCCCGTGATAGGCTACGTGACGATTAACGTAGCCTATCACAGCTAGATTTGCAAAGTCAGCCGTGATAGGCTACGTTAATCGTCACGTAGCCTATCATGGGTGACTTTAAAAAAAAAAAAGCGCGTACGGCTAATGGCGGCCCCCATAGGGAGCCACCATTCACGTTCCTTATTTGGTCGCTGCAGTCTACGTAAAGATTTACGTAGACTACAGCGACCAAATAAGGAACGCGAATGGCGGCTCCCTATGGCGGCCCCCATTTGCGTACGCGCTTTTTTTTTAAAGTCACCCGTGATAGGCTACGTAACGATTAACGTAACCTATCACGGCTGACTTTGCAGATCTAGCCGTGATAGGCTACGTTAATCGTCACGTAGCCTATCACGGGGGCGTGGGGGTTTTTTGTTTTAACTTTTTAGTTCGCGGCCGGGCGAGGCGAGGCGCCTCCTCCCTGGCCTGAATTTCGGCCGGGCGAGGTGGGAAGCCTCCCGCCCAGCCTGAATTTCGGCTGGGCAAGGCGGGAAGCCTCCCCCCCGGCCTGAACTTCGGGGGGAGAGCAGCGAAGTGCCTCCCCCCCACCGCGAAAAGCTGCAAGACCAGGTAAGTGACTTTCGTGCACCCCTAATCACGGCTGACTTTGGGGGGGAAAAAAAAAGCGCGTACGCAAATGGCGGCGCCCATGGGCGCGTAATTTGCATTCCTTATTTTGGCACGTCTAGTCTACGTAAATATTTACGTAGACTAGACGTGCCAAAATAGGGAATGCAAATTACGCGCCCATGGGCGCCGCCATTTGCGTACACGCTTTTTTTTTTTCCAAAGTCAGCCATGATAGGCTACGTAAACTTTTACGTAGCCTATCATGGTGTTTTTTGAAAATCTAGCCGTGATAGGCTACGTAAATCTTTACGTAGCCTATCACTTTTTTTTTTTTTTTTTTACTTCTTCCCGGCAGAAGAACTTCCGCGGCCAGAGAGGCGGGGGTCTCCCCCCCGGCCAGAATTTCAGCGGGGAGGGATGGAGCGCCTCCCCCCAGCCCAAAATTTTGGCGGGGAGGGACGGGGCGCCTCCCCCCCCACCCAGAATTTCGGGGGGGGACGGAGCACTTCCCCCCCACCGCAAAGCAAGCATCGGGATCAGGTAAGTGACTTTCGTCCATCCCTATCAAATCTCCAGGGCTAGATGAACTGCATCCTATAGGAATAAAGGAACTGGCAGAAGAACTCTCAGAACTGCTGTCTATTCTCTTTGAGAAATCATGGAGGATGGGGGAAGTGCCAGATGACTGGAGAAGGGCTAATGTTGTCCCTAACTTCAAAAAGGGTAAAAAGGAGGAACCTGGGAACTACAGACCAGTCAGTCTGACATCAATCCCTGGGAAAATTCTGGAGCAGATGATAAAGCAATCCATCTGGAAGCACCTTGAAAACAATGCAGTGATTTCTCAAAGCCAACATGGATTTGTCAAAAACAAGTCCTGCCAGACGAATCTGATCTCATTTTTTGATCAAGTAACCTCCCTTGTAGACTGTGGGAATGCTGTAGACATCATATACCTCGACTTCAGCAAAGCTTTCGACAAAGTGCCCCATGATATCCTGATGAGCAAACTAGCTCAAAGTGGGCTAGACGAAACAACGATCCAGTGGATCCACAGTTGGCTACAGAATCGGACTCAAAGAGTGCTTATCAATGGGACCTTCTCAAACTGGGGAGAGGGAACGAGTGGGGTACCGCAGGGCTCAGTCCTGGGCCCTGTGCTCTTCAACATTTTTATTAATGACTTGGAGGAGGAGGTGCAGGGAATGCTGATCAAATTTGCAGATGACACAAAATTGGGTGGGGTAGCTAATACTTTGGAAGACAGAAACAAAATTCAAAGTGATCTGGATAGACTGGAGCACTGGGCAGAAAACAACAGAATGACATTTAATAGGGATAAATGCCAAGTTCTGCACCTCGGAAAAAGAAACCAAATGCACAGTTACAAGATGGGGGATACATGGCTCAACAACACTACAAGCGAGAAGGATCTTGGAACTGTTGTCGATCACAAGCTGAAGATGAGCCAACAATGTGATGTGGCTGCAAAAAAGGCAAATGCTATTTTGGGCTGCATTAATAGATAGCATTAATAGAGGCATCCCCTTCATGGATCACTGCCTTGTTGTGGCGAAGTGGCTTGCGTAACTCAGTGAAACCATAAGCTATGCCGTGCAGGGCCACCCAAGACAGACAGGTCATGGTGGAGAGTTCTGACAAATTGTGGTCCACTGGAGAAGGAAATGGCAACCTACTCCAGTATTCTTGCCAAGAAAACCCCATGGAACATATCACAAGGCTAAAAGATATGATGCCGGAAGATGAGCCCCTCAGGTCAGAAGGTGTCCAATATACTACTGGGGAAGAGCAGAGGGTATTTCCAAGTAGCGCCAGAAAGAGTGAAGTGGCTGGGCCAAAGCCAAAAGGACACTCAGCTGTGGATGTGTCTGGTGGTGAAAAGAAAGTCTGATGCTGTAAAGAACAATATTGTTTAGGAATCTGGAATGTCAGATCATGAGATGGCAAGATTGAACATCGACATCTTGGGAATCAGCAAACTAAAATGGACAAGCATGGGCGAATTTAATTCAGATGACCATCATATCTACTATTGTGGGCAAGAATCCCTTAGAAGAAATGGAGTAGCACTCATAGTCAACAAAAGGGTGGGAAAAGCAGTACTGGGGTACAATCTCAAAAACGATAGAATGATCTCAGTACGAATCCAAGGCAAACCATTCAACATCACAGTAATTCAAGCCTGTGCCCCAACCACTGAGGCCAAAGAAGCTGAGGTTGATCGGTTCTATGAAGACCTACAACACCTTCTAGAACTAACACCCAAAAAAGATGTCCTCTTCATCATAGGGGATTGGAATGCTAAAGTAGGAAGTCAAGAAATCACCGGGCTAACAGGCAAGCATGGCCTTGGTGTACAAAATGAAGCAGGACAAAGGCTAATAGAGTTTTGCCAAGAGAACACGCTGATCATAGCAAACACTCTTTTCCAACAGCACAAGAGGCGACTCTACACATGGACATCACCAGATGGTCAATACTGAAACCAGATTGATTATGTCCTTTGCAGCCAAAGATGGAGAAGCTCTATACAGTCAGTAAAAACAAGACCTGGAGCTGACTATGGCTCAGATCATGAGCTTCTTGTTGCAAAATTTCAGCTTAAATTGAAGAACGTAGGGAAAACCACTAAACCATTCAGGTATGACCTAAATCATATCCCTTATGAATATACAGTGGAGGTGAGGAATAGATTTCAGGGATTAGACCTGATAGACAGAGTGCCTGAGGAACTATGGATGGAGGTCCGTAACATTGTTCAGAAGGCAGCAACTCAATCCATCCCAAAGAAAAAGAAATGCAAGAAAGCCAATTGGGTGTCTGAGGAGGCTTTACAAGTAGCTGAGGAAAGAAGGGAAGCGAAAAGCAAGGGAGAAAAGGGAAGATATAAGCATGGAGAGACAAGAAGGCCTTCTTAAATGAACAATGCAAAGAAATCAAAGAAAACAATAGAATGGGAAAGACTAGAGATCTCTTCAAGAAAATCAGAGATCTCAAGGGAACGTTTTGTGCAAAGACGGGCATGATAAAGGACAAAGAAGGCAGAGACCTAACAGAAGCAGATGAGATTAAGAAGAAGTGGAAAGAATACACAAAAGAACTATACAGGAAAGATCTGAATGTCCCTGATAGCCATGATAGTGCGCTCACTGAACCTGAGCCGGACATCCTAGAGAGTGAAGTCAAGTGGGCCTTAGGAAGCATTACTAACAACAAACCTAGCAGAGATGACAGTATTCCATCTGAGCTATTTAAGATCCTAAAAGATGATGCTGTTAAAGTGCTGCACTCAATATGCCAACAAATTCGGAACACTCAACAGTGGCCACAAGACTGGAAAAGGTCAGTTTACATTCCAATTACATCTATTTCTGCTTCATTGACTACGCTAAAGCCTTTGATTGTGTGGATCACAACAAACTCTGGCAAATTCTTAAAGAGATGGGAGTACCAGACCACCTTAGCTGTCTCCTGAGAAACCTGTACGAGGGTCAAGAAGCAACAGTAAGAACCAGACATGGAACAACCAATTGGTTCAAAATTGGGAAAGGAGTACGTCAAGGCTTTATATTGTCGCCCTGCTTATTGTCCGGGAGACAGCGCAGGACAGGAAGGCCTGGCGTGCTATGGTCCATGGGGTCATGAAGAGTCGGACACAACTGAATGACTGAACAACAACAATAGAGGCATAGCTTCCAAATTCCGGGAAGTCCTAGTTCCCCTCTACTCAGCACTGGTTAGGCCTCATCTGGACTACTGTGTCCAGTTCTGGGCACCACACTTTAAGAAGGATGCAGACAAACTGGAGAGGGTTCAGAGGAGGGCAACCAAGATGATCAGGAGACTGGAAACAAAGCCCTATTAAGAGAGACTGAAAGAACTGGGCATGTTTAGCCTTGAGAAGAGAAGACTGAGGGGAGATATGATAGCGCTCTTCAAGTACTTGAAAGGTTGTCACAGAGAGGAAGACCAGCGATCTCTTCTCGATCATCCCAGAGTGCAGGACACGGAATAATGGGCTCAAGTTACAGGAAGCCAGATTCCAGCTGAACATCAGGAAAAACTTCCTGTTAGAGCAATATGACAATGGAACCAATTACCTAGAGAGGTGGTGGGCTCTCCTACACTGGAGGCGTTCAAGTCGAGGCTAGACAGCCATCTGTCAGGGATGCTCTGACTTGGATTCCTGCAATGAGCAGGGGGTTGGACTCGATGGCCTTGTAGGCCCCTTCCAACCCTACTATTCTATGATTCTATGAAACCAAGGGACTCACCTACCCAATGGGGTCCCAGGTTAGGACTGGGAAGAGGCTATTCCATTCCATCCCAGAAACAAGGAGAGCAGCAGGAAACGTATGTCACCCCAGCCTTGCAGGACAGCATCAGTGAGGCACATAACCACCATGAGATGAAAGCCCTACCTGTTGGACACTTACCTGTCTATCAATAAAGAGCCAGGGCCTATCACCGGGGGGGGGGGGAGGGCAGGAGGGCCATTTAACCTGGGCCTCCCATTCACACAGGGCCTCAACTTTATACTTGACATTATCTCCAAAGGAGGTTATACATACAGACACAGAGATAAACTGACAGGATGGAAAGAAGTTCATCATAAAACATTAAACTTGTGTCCCATTACTGGGCCACACAAGCTGGTAGTTACAAAGTATTTCTGAAGGTTTTATTCTTTTCTAAGAGTTCCTAATGTATATATTCTAATATTACATTATCATGGACAACATTGTTGCAGCACAATTTGTATCTCACTTGAAATAATAATAATAATAATAATAATTATTATTATTATTATTATTGTGCAACTGTTACAAAAGTGAAGAGATACATTTTCAATAATTGCCTAAAACATGCCAGCGTTGAGGCCTGGCGTACCTCAGAAGAGAGATCATTCCAGAGCAGGCACCACAACAGAGAAGGCCCATCTCTGTGTTGCTGCCTAATGGAAGTCCATACTAAACTAAATTATTGATGTAGAGCAGTAATAAACTGATATGTGCCAGATTTAGAAGAAATCATATATGATTTCATATATGGATTCTGTCCATTTGTCCACACCAGTAACACTGTATTATCATCACAGTCTGCTGGGGCAGGGGAGAGCTACACCTGAAGACTTTCTGCCACTTGTGCTTGTTAATAGCACAGAAATCCTGTCAACGGAAAAATTTGGCAAAGCTACAAGCTACAGGCTAGCAATGTCGCTATATGTGAAATGTGTTGTGTGAGGCTGAGAGTGCCAGTTTGTGCTCGCATTGAATGCAACCAGTTTAGCGTCACAGTCCATGGACGGTGAGCAAAGTTCAAGGGAGGTCTCCTCTTCCACCGGACCTGACAATAATTGGTCAGATTAAATGGTTGGAATTTTACATTCTAGAAGGAAGACGTGGCAGAGGCAGCCAGGTTGAGATAGTTGTCTGGAAGGCATGTTGTAGCCAAGATGCCCCATTTCCAATATATATGTATTGCCTCTGACTTCTGCACAACCACTTTCCCCACTGCTCTCCAAACTGCAATAAATGAATGAAGTGGTGGGAAATCAAATTTTTCTAGCCCTGCACTTTGAGGAAAATGTGATCATCTTGCAGTGGTAGTGCTGCTTTAGGAAAAGGCACCTGCTTGCCACACAATACGCTGGTCATCTAGAAAGGCCCCGAATAACTTGCCATTTTTGTTATTGGTGCTTACGAGCATTTCTCTTAATCTCAGAGCTAAAAGCTTGGGTTAACCAGTTAAAACTACCAAAGGACCATCTATGACCAACTGCACTGTGGAAAGAATTCTGGGACAGAAAGGCCAGCCAGCCAAGAGAGCACCCACCAGGAGCTGCCCCTGCTTTGGCTGGGCTGGCTTTGTCTTGGTTTGTTTTAAATGTATGGCTTGTAATGTATCCATTGCAGTTTATAAATCTTGTGACACACTTCGAGGACTTCAGTCAAACAGCAGGAGGTAATTCTAAGACAGACTTACAGGCAGAACATGTAATGTGGTAATGTAATACTAGAAAATCACAAATTTGCTTTATTTAAAAAAAGTATAGCCTTGTGATTGTGAAAAAGAACCTGAATGTTCAAGCAAGCATACAGCAACATGTATTTGGGTTACCCTTTTCAAAAGCATGAAAGTAGCTCAATAATGGAATAAGTTGCCTGGGGGCTATACATGAATGGGCTGTGCAATGAGATTTTCAAACTCCAGTTGGAGGAACATAGTCATTGATACCATGTTTTAGATACCATGTCGTTTTGCCACAGGGCAGGAGTTGGACTATATGGCCAAAAGGGTTTCTTTTAGGTCTCAGATTCCTCTAATAAAGCTTTCCCACCAGATATTCTGAATTGCAGTCTTGAAGTAATAGTACATTAGTCATCTGTGGCAAAAACAACTGAAAGTTGTAAACAATGGATTGGATCCAATGTTGCATGTGAGTATCTGCTTGTACAATGGGACTTCCATGCCCTCTCCGTCCCCTGGAGCAGATTTGGAGAGGGAAGGGGTGATGAAGGGGGGTGGGAAAATCCATTCTGATAGTGCTTTCCATTCCACTAGTGGATGATCAGCACTGGATCCAACCCACTGTTTACTTGGACTACCAAAAGGCTTTAGACAAAGGGCATCTCTACACCAGCCAAAAATCCTGCATTTAAAACAGGGCTTTCTGCTTCCATTTTAAATGCAGGATCACAACGACTCCCTTTTTCATGTACTTCCTTTCCCCCCACCCCCTTTCCCCCCTCTTTCTCCCCGTATCTGAGTCCTCCATGATCTTTCATTGATCTCGCTCCTTTTCTTGCTGCTTTTACTCTTTTCATGGAGGAAACTGAAGCAGAACACAACGGGGTAATTTGATAGCTCATTATCTGTGATCTATTTAAAAACAGAAGAAAGGGCATTTAGGGCAGGAGATGCCTTGAATGATCACGGAAAGAGCCCGCAAACTTCTGTGAAGGAACCATCTCAATCACAGGATAAAAGCTCAGTGTGAAGGAGCCCAAAGTCCCCCATCAAAGACTCCTGAGCAAACTTAGCAGTCATGGAATAACAGCAGGTTATGGATTGGTAACTGGTTTACCAGTTATGGATTGGTAACTGGTTAAAGAACAGAAAGCAGAGAAGAGGAGTAAATGGTAAACTTTCACAATGGATGGATGTAAACAGTGGGGTCTCACAGGGATCTTTATTGAGACCAAGGCTTTTTAACTTGTTCATATATGAACTGGAATTAGAACTGAGTAGGGATGTACGAAAGACCTGCCTGGCTCCGTGCCAGGCAATCCGCGGTGGGGGGGAGGCACTCCATCCCTCCCCCCGGAATCCTCGACAGGGGGGAGGCGATCTGGTCCTCCCCCCCGGAATCCTGCCCGGCCGGCTCCACTCAGCGGCCAAGCCGTGGAGCCGCCAGCCGGCTCCGGCCGCCTGCAGCCAGACATCTGGCCGCTGGGCAGCCCTGCAGGGACACAAATGGCGGCTGTCGTAGCTGCCGCCATTTGCGTCCCTGTATTGAGCCATGATAGGCTACGTAAATATTTATGTAACCTATCACAGCAGGGGGGAAAACCCTAGCGTATGCAAATGGCAGTAGCCACCGCCATTTGCATACGCTGGGTTCCCCCCCCGCGCTGTGATAAGCTACGTAAATACTTACATAGCCTATCATGGCCTCCGCAGGGATGCAAATGGCATCCCTGCGTTAGCTGTGATAGGCTACGTAAATATTTACATAGCCTATCACAGCTATGAAGAGGAGGAAGTGAATGCATGCATTCTATGCATTCTATGAATGCATTCTATGAAGAGGAGAAAGCGAATTTGCAAAGCAACGTGGACGCAAGCAGGTAAGTGCTCCATTTCGCACACCTTTTGTGGGTTGGGGTCGGCGGGGACTTTGTCCTGCGTGCCTTTCATGGGTTGGGGGGGGCAGGGGCTTCGTTCCACGATGGATTTCAGGGGGCCGAATGCACGGGCATTCAGCCTCACCGAGATCCGTCGCGGAATTCTCTGACATCCCTAGAAGTGAGCAGTGAAGTCACCTTGCTTGCTGATGACACTAAATTAAAACAAAAGGGTGGTTAAAACAAAAAGGAATTGCAAAGAGCTCCAAAAGAATCTCTCCAAACTGGGAGAGGGCATTAAATTGGCAAATGTGGGTAAATGTAAGCATGTATAAAATTATGCACATTTGAGCAAAAACAAAAAAACTAAACACAACATCACATATATGCTAATAGGATCCAAGATGGCAGTGATTGACCAAGAAAGGAATCTTGGGGATGTGCTGTGTGCCCCAACCCCTGCATTTACCTTGGGTATGCTATAAGGATGTCAGAGAATTCCTCCACAGATCCCAGGGAGGCTGAATTCCAGTGAATTCAGCCCCCCAGAATCCATGGCAGAATGGAGCAACCCGCCCCACCACCCCGCGAAAGTCCCGCGAAACGGAGCCTATCTGGCTGTGGCTCCAGCAGCAGCTCCGGCGGCGGCAGCTCTGGCTGCTGCCGGGCTGCGGCCGCAAATTTGCATCCCTTCGCTGAGCCGTGATAAGCTACGTAAATATTTACGTAGCCTATCACAGCTCAGCGAAGGGTCGCAAATGGCAGCTGCTACGCCAGCCGCCATTTGTGTTCGCAGACCTGCCGCAGCCAGATGTCCAGCTGTGGATGCACCCAGCTGGTGGCTCCGTGGAGTCGCCGCAGAGCGGATCCAGCTGGGAAGGATTCTGGGGGGAGGGACGGAACGTCTCCCCCCCCACCGCAGATGCCACTTACGAAACAGGTAAGTGGTTTCATACATCCCTAGTATGCTAGCCCTGCCCAGGGGTGTGCCTTTCACCATGACTAGGTCAAGGGGTGTTTCCTGTGTGTTTCCCCTCCCTGCACAAACCAGTTAGTTTCTACTCAGAAGTAGCTTGCCCTCTGAATGCCCACATCAGTACTTACAGAGATCCCCCTCAATTGAAATGGCAGTTTAAAGCCCAATTCCCTAAGTGTGTGATTTCGAGGCTCTGATACTCCATTGTTTGCTTTATTGCCTTAGGAAGTAACTAATTCACAGCTTCATTATAGAGATCCTGTCCAGTATCAGTTTGGTTAGAAAGGAGGCTGGTTTCCCATCCCTGTGTTCTTTCCCAGAACAAGTATATGTGTGTCTACTCAGAAGTAACACCCATTGTGTTCAATGAGGCTTGGGACTCGTTGGGAGGCTTGTCTTACAAATGTGCACAAGGGGAAGTAACTACTTCACACCTCCCTTACAGAGCCTGGAGGGGAGGGGAAGCCTCCCTTATTGGTTGAGCAGCCCCTGCCACTTAGATGACGTTCACTCCAAACCCCCCCCCCACACACGCACCTGGAAGTAAGTTATGTGAAGCCACCTAAAATGGTGCAATGTACACCCTCATGGAGCCCTGCCCGGACCAAAGGCGGCTCCTACAAAAATGCAGGTGAGCCACTCCTCCATTCTCCTTCTGTTGTCATGGAAACAGGGCCCCAGTGTGCAGCTGCTGTTAAAAAGGCAGATTCCATATTGGGCATAATTAGGAAAGGAACTGAAAATAAAACTGCCAATATCATACTGCCCTTATACAAATCTAAGGTGCAACCACACTTGGAATATTGTGGACTGTTCTGGTCACTGTACCTCAAAAAAGGATATTGTAGAGTTGGAAAAGGTGAAGAAAAGAGCAACCAAAATTATCAAGGGGTTGGAGCAACTCCCCTATGAGAAAAAGTAACAATGTCTGGGACTATTTAGCTTAGAAAAAAGACAAGTGTGGGGGGGACATGATAGAGGTGTACAGGAGTACACATCATGTGGTGAAAGTAGAGAGACGTTTTTCTCCCTCTCTCATAATACTGGAACCCAGGTCATCCCGTGAAGCTGAATGGTGGGGGATTTGGGACAGATAGAAGGAAGTACCTCTTTACACAATGTATAATTAAATTAACTATTAGCTACCACATGATGCAGTGATGGCCTGCAATTTGGTTGACTTTAAAAGGAGATCAGACAAATTCATGGAGGATAAAGCTATCAAAGGCTATTAGTAATTATGGTTATATGCTACCTCCAGTTTTGGAGGCAATATGCCTGTGCATATCAGTTGCTGCAGAACATGAGTGGGAGGGTGCTATTGCACTCATGTCCTAGAGGCTGGCCACTGTGTGAACAGAATTCTAGACTAGATAGGCCATTGTCTGATTCAGCATGGTTGTTCTTATAAGTCCTGCAGCACTTTAAAGAATGTGAGATTTCTTGTGGTATAAGCTTTTGTGGATGGAGCCCAATTCTTCAGATGCATGTTGAAGAAAAACATTATTCTGAGATACTGAATATTGCATTGCTACATAAACTGGATTGATTGTGGTAACCATTAAAAGATGATGGCTTGGATCCAGACTAAATTAGTTGAACTTCAGTCCCGTTGACATACACTGGACATCTGTTGACATCAATGAGAACTAAGTTCAACTAACATAATCTGGATCCAACATGATACTTCTAGTATTATTTCCTGAGCATTGTGGAGTTCCGTGGATGCAGCACTTACCTAGGTTGCCTTCCTTTGAAAAGAGGTCATTGGAGACTTACAGCATTTTGTAATATTTGTTTATATTTACTATTATACAGGTTGAGCATATCTTTAAACACTTCAACAGCCAGCCAGATCCACTGCCCCACATCTGATCTCCAGAAAGAGACACCACTGTGTACCAATGAGCTTAAAGAGCCTCAAAAACTCAGCTCTCTCTTTCTCTGTGTTTCTCTTTAAAAAAAACTTCAGTCCAACTCTTTCTTTCCTTTTCACCAACACACAACACATTCTCTGATTGTCTCCCCCCCCCCCAATTTGGAATGGTCAAGGGTGGCCCTCTATCAAGAAGCAATCTTCTAAGAATGAGCTCCCACTGATGGACATCACATCACCTGAGCTATTAACACTTCTTTGTCAAGCCCAATACTCTGGCCAGGCATTGCCTTAAGTTGGCAGCCCACTATGATATCCTAGTCACAGAAACCTGATAGGAAACCCATAACAATCTTTACAACAGTTCATTGCTGAGTTCAAGAATCTGTGGTATGCATCATCTAGCCTGCTATCCAGTATTATGCATCAGCCCTGCAACTCTCTGGCATGAGAGTTTAATGTAATTTAAGGCTCATCAAGCCTCAATCCCAGAACATGTTCTTACTCCTACAGCTGATCACTACTGAAACATGTAACATCTAGAACAAGTAAATATGAGTGTCCCAGAATAGGTGTGTATTTCTTACTACTAAATAAGCACAGCTAGCACCACCACCACCACCACCACCACCAAACACACACTTGGGATTAGTGATGGGGTTTCCAAATCAGATAGTGTGACACTTTCCCTCAATGTATGTATTTTTGTATACATTTTTGTATATATGTTGCATGTAACTGGACTGGTGGAAGTGGATTTCCCTGCCCCTTCCCCACATGGCAGCTCCTTGAGCACCCTGAAAGTGCTACACAGAAGTTCAGGGTTCCTGCTGAATGGGGTGAGTTGGGGTGTGAGGGGAGGGGAGGGGATCCCTGAAAATCAGGTGGAGGCACCTTCTATGAGCAGAGACCTTCTATCAGTGGAAGGCAGATCCTGGATCCAACCCAAAGTATGCATTTTTGCATGCTATTTTCCCTGTTATAATGCATTTGTGTGCATAATATTCACTGGGGTGCATTTTTGTGCACATTTTCCCATGTGTATGAATTTTTGTGCACATTTCCCCCAATGTGTGCATTTTTTTTTGAGTGGAGAACTGTATCACGAAGTCTGGAAAAGTGCAAATTTCAGTGGCGACTGTGTTCCAATTCATTTTTTGGTTTGGGAGATGCAAATCTAGTGGATTCAAATAAAAATTCAGATAGAATGACTTTTTCACCCATCCCTACACAGGATGGCTCCTTGGCACTTCTCGTTCTTCTTCGTGGTCTCTGTGCATCACACATATGGGCTCTGTGCCTGCATGGAGACTCATTCAGGAAACTTCCAAGCTGCATAGATTTTTGGCGGGAACCCCTCCCCCACTGTCTCTGGCATATATAGTGTGGGTTCCCGCCTTCCCATCAGTTCCTTTTCAACCACCTTAGTGTTACTTCGTGGGGAACTTCTTTCGACATTCTGTCACACTGTATTTCTATCTTATCTTATCTTATCTAAACCTCATTTCTTCCTTCATCTTATTTTTCTTCTTTATCTTCAAAATAAGAGAGAGTGAGAGAGAGTGGGGAGAGAGTAGGGGTGCACAAAAGCTACTTACCTGGTCTCACAGCTTGCTTTGCGGTGGGGGGAAGGCACTTCGCTGCTCCCCCCGAAGTTTAGGCCGGGGGGGGAGGCTTCCCCCTTGCCCGGCCGAAATTCAGGCCGGGGGGGAGGCGCCTCGCCTCACCCGGCCGTGAAATAAAAAGTTTTAAAAAAACGCCCCCGTGATAGGCTACGTGACGATTAACGTAGCCTATCACGGCTAGATCTGCAAAGTCAGCCGTGATAGGCTACGTTAATTGTCACGTAGCCTATCACGGGTGACTTAAAAAAAAAAAAGCGCGTACGCAAATGGCGGCCCCCATAGGGAGCCGCCATTCGCGTTCCTTATTTGGTCACTGTAGTCTACGTAAATCTTTACGTAGACTACGGCGAAAATAAGGGCAACGCTATTTGCGTTGCCCTTATTTTCGCTGTAGTCTACGTAATCTTTACGTAGACTACAGCGACCAAATAAGGAACAAGAATGGCAGCTCCCTATGGGGGCCGCCATTAGCCGTACATGCTTTTTTTTTTTTTAAGTCACCCGTGATAGGCTACGTGACAATTTACGTAGCCTATCACGGCTGACTTTGCAGATCTAGCCGTGATAGGCTACGTTAATTGCACGTAGCCTATCACGGGGGCGTTTTTTGTTTTTTTACTTTTATTGGAATGGCGGCGGCGGCAGCCAGTCGAAAGACCGGCTGCCGCCTCTGCCCCTGTCGAAGACCTGACGAACCACCGCCGGGACCCGCCGCCGGGAGGGACATTTGGGAAAGGTAAGTCCCGTCGCGGGGGGCAGGGGGTGCGGAGAATTTCTCCCCGAAACTACTTCGGGGGGCCGAACACGTTGGCACTTGGCCCCCGAAGTTTCAGGGAGAAATTCTCCCCCATCCCTAGGAGAGAGAGAGAGAGAGAGATTGTCGGTGGTGTTGGGGAGCGTCGTTCGCCTCAGTGGCAACGTGTTTTTTCTTCCTCGGCCTATGGCCCCAAAGCCTCCGTTTAGTAGGTGCACGGCCTGTGGTAGCAAGGTGCCCCCTTCGGACAGCCACTCCTTATGTCTTCTTTGTTAGGGGGAATCCCACAAGGTTGAAACTTGCCACCATTGGAATGGTTATCAAAACAGGCTCGCAAGAACAGGTCTGATCAACTAAAAGCGATTCTGTGGCAACAGGCCCTTCAGGCGATCGACATGCCTAAGGCACAAACACCCAGGGACCAGCCCTCCGTGGCCCCTTTTACAAGTACAGAAGCGGTCATTGAGACCCAATCTTCCCGCCCAACTTGCCCACCACTGAACCGGTGTGAGTAGATCCTAGGGATGTACGAAAGTCACTTACCTTTTTGGAGATTCTGTTCATGGGGGGGGGAGGCGTTCCGTCCCTCCCCGCGGAATCCTCGATGGGGGGGGAGGTTATCCGGTCCTCCCCCCCGGAATCCTCAATGGCTGGCTGTGCTCTGCGGCAGCTCCGCGGAGCAGCCGGCCAGGCCCAGGCCAGGGCCGTCCGCAGCTGGATTTCCTGCCGTGGAGGGCTCTGGGTAAAAAAAAAACACATACGCAAATGGCAAAAGAAAGGGTACGCAAAAGAAAGGGGAATGCAAATAGTGTACTGGGCGCTATTTGCATTCCCCTTTCTTGTCTTCATCTTAGTCTACGTAAATATTTACGTAGACTAAGACGGCGAAAAAATAAGGAATGCAAATGAGTTTTTTTGTTTTTTTTTACCCAGATGTGATAGGCTACGTAAGTCTTTACATAGCCTATCACGTCTATGGGAAAAAAAGAGAAAAAAACACAGACTGCAAATGGCGGCGGCGGCAGCCAGTCAGAAGACCAGCCACCGCCGCCACCGCCAAAGCCGCCGCTGGAGCCGCTGCCATCCGAAACATCTGCCCCAGGTAAGTCTCATCCCAGGGGGGATCCGCGGGGGGCAGGGGGTGGCAGGCCGTTCCACGATGGATTTCGGGGGGGGCCGAATGCACTGGCATTCGGCCTCACTGAGATCCGTCACGGAATTCTCTGACATCCCTAGTAGATCCACCTACTCCGGGAAAGAGTTTGGCCATTTCAGTGGCAAAAAAGCTCTCAAAACAGGCAAAATGCCCTAAACCAGTGGCAGATGCACTGAAAAAGAAGAGGAAAAAAAAATCCTCCAACAACAGGAAAAGAAGCGGGATCTCCCACCTCCTCCTCCTTTACTGGATTCTCCTATTCGTATTGTGCCCACCACACACACGACTACTCTGGAACTGGCCTCTATGGTCTTGGAGGGTGAGTTGAGGGATACACCAACCTCACCACCCTATCCAACTCAGACAGCCACGGGACGGAGATCCAGGTCTGCAACAGAGTGTCATTATAACATCCAGTCACCTCTGTATCGACCCACACTTTCCCCTCGACAGCCTTCTTGATACCGATCTCCGGATCGATACCACCGGGATCACTGGATGGGACAATACGACCGTGATTGCTCATGTTCTCCATCCCAAGATTGGGACCGTTTTTTGGCCCCGTTATCTCCCCCCACCAACAGCATTCGGATGCGATTGGACACTCCATAGGGACTGCGGTCTCTTCCTCGATTGCTCCCGCTACCTAGGAGCTACTTTGCCATCGCATGCTCCTTTTCAGTCTGGACAATGTTCCGGCTTCAACACCCAGGACGTTTTCTGCCCTCCTCCTCTGGTACCAAGGCATTCCATGTCCCTAGCAATACACCAAACCAGTCAGGACCATCGAGCCCCGCCACCTCCTCTTCCACCTCATGCCTCCACTGTGGTTCAGCGACCTACTCAATCGCAGGAGTCTGGGGAGGACCGCCAGTCCGACTCCTCCTCATGTTCCTCGGTCCCTCCATCTCTCTCATCACTGGACGATGTTGTCGAGACATGAGATAGAGCCTCGCCTCCTGAAGACGCGGGCCGCTTCTGAACAAGTGCTGAGGATGGCGCAATCATTGGGCATCGAAGTCCAACAACCTCCCCAGCAGATTCACGACCCGGTATTCGATGCTGTTGCAACGGACTTGTCCACACCAGTGGCCATCCCTTTTCTTCCAGCCCTGCTGAGTGCAGTCCAACGGATGTGGAAAGCACCTTCGTCCTTGACCCTGACATCCATGAGGCTGGAATCGATGTACAGGTTCAAGAGACGGACACGTCTTTCCTCTTCTCACATCTGAAACCGAACTCCATAATTGTGGAGTCTGCCCAAGGTCGCTCACAGAAGACAAATGCCTCGCCTGTGGATAAGGAGATTGCAAACTTGATATCGTTGGATGTTGCCTCTACTCCTCAGTGACATTGGGGCTTAGAATTTCCAACTACCAGGCGATGATGGCCAGGTATCAGCTCTTCCTCTGGGAGAAAATGGACTCCCTCATTGCATACCTCCCCGAGGATCAATGCAACTTAGCTAGAATTTTTTCATGCATGCTGAGGCATCCAAGCTCTCTCTTCAACAAATCAACACTGCCCATCATCAAGTGGACTGAAATGCTAAGAGCATGATGGGATCCATTGCCCTAAGGCAGCATGCCTGGCTCCACTCTGCAGGCCTAATTCCAGAAGCCCACTCACAGATAGAAAATCTACCCTTCAATGGTGAGTTTATTCAACGCCAACACAGATGACCAGATGGACTCCATGCAGAAAGCCAGAATGACTGCTCATAAGATGGGCATCGGTCAAGCCCAGCAACAACAGCAGCAGCAGCATCCTCCATACCATCAGCGTCGCTGGTATCGAAACCAGACCTATCCACTTCAGCCATCTAGGGACTCGACACCCAAATTCCCACAGCAGCAGTACCAGCAGAGAAAAAGCTACTCCTTCCCCAGGTTCCAACAAAAGGTGAAGGGTGAGGGATTCTCTAAACGTCATCTTTGGCTTCAGCTCCATTCCCCTCCACACTGACAATTACAATCCACCTTTTGGAGACCTCCTGAGCCAATATTACCCAGCGTGGGCAAGAGTGACATCAGACAACTGGGCGCTAGCTATTGTCCATCATGGATACAGAATAGAATTCAACACACCCCACCTTTGGGTCCAGTTCAGGTCACCCCAGTTTCAGAAGTCCTCCACAAAGAAACTCAATCTGTCTTACAAAAGGGTGCCATTCAACGTGTTCACCCAAACATCAGTACAGAGGGGTTCTTCTCCAAGTACTTCATGGTACGGAAATGGGATGGAGGCCTTCGGCCCATTCTCAACCTTCGTGACCTGAACAAGTTTGTCACCCCCAAGAAGTTCAGGATGACAACTCTAGCCACAATTCTCCCACTCCCAGGTAAGGGCTCTTGGTTCGCCACAATCGATCTCGAAGACGTGTACTTCCACTTAGCCATAGAACTCTCACACAGAAAGTTCCTCTGCTTTGCGATCGGAGCGGAACTGTTCCAGTTCAACATCTTGCTGTTTGGCCTCTCAACAGCCCCACATGTAAGGTTGGCGGAGAATTTCTCCCCAAAACTTCGGGGGTTCGAGCGCCAATGTGTTCAGCCCCCCGAACAAGTTTCGGGGAGAAATTCTCCGCACCCCCCACCCCCCGCACTCCCCCCCCTGGGACGGGACTTACCTTTCCCGAATGTCCCTCCCGGCGGCGGGTCCCGGCGGCGGTTCGTCGGGTCTTCGTCAGGGGCGGGGGCGGCAGCCAATTTTTCAACCGGCTGCCACCGCCGCCATTCCAATAAAACTAAAAAAAAAAAAAAATGCCCCTGTGATAGGCTACGTGATGATTAACGTAGCCTATCACGGCTAGATTTGCAAAGTCAGCCGTGATAGGCTACGTAAATCGTCACGTAGCCTATCACGGGTGACTTAAAAAAAAAAAAAGCACATACGGCTAATGGCGGCCCCCATAGGGAGCCGCCATTCACATTCCTTATTTGGTCGCTGTAGTCTACGTAAAGATTACATAGACTACGGCGAAAATAAGGGCAACGCTATTTGCATTTCAGGAGCAAGCCTCATTGAGCACAATGAGAGTTACTTCTGAGTAGACACACATATGATTGTGCTGGGAAATGGGGGGACACAAAGAGGGAAAGTAGCCCCCATTTTAACCCAGAGGACCTCATTGACCACAGTGGGAGTTACTTCTGACAAGACAGTAATGGGTCTGTTGTGGGAAAGAGAGCAAAACCAGCCCCCATTTCAATGCACAGGATCTCTATATGGAAGCTGTGAATGAGTTACATCCTAAGGCAATGGACCAAAGCCTCGAGATCATGCTAGGGGTGGACGAAAGTCACTTACCTGTCCTCGAAGCTTTTCGCGGTGGGGGGGAGGCGCTGGTGGGTTGCTGTCATGGGGAGCCTTCAGATGCTGTTGGGGATAATAAAGTGGTAGCTGGGGGAGCCTGGACAGGGGCAGGAAACAAGCCTCATTGGTTGAGCAGCACCTGCCTGGTTGATGACATTCAGTTCTACTCCCCTCACCCAACCCAGAAGTATGTTTCTTTCAAGTGCAGTGTGAACCACAAAAAGTGGATTTTTAAGGCATGGTACATTTTTAAGGTAAGGTAAGGCTTTTCTTGCTTCATGTGTCCCTGACAGACCAAAGCCAATTCCATGAAAATCCAGGTAATACTTCTCATTCCATTTTCGTGAAGATCCCTCCCGGTCTGTTGTCAGTTAGGGGCTAACTGGACCAAGGTGTAATTCAGTGTGAAGAAAAGTGACCAACTCAAAATGTGTCAGGGGAATTTTGTGAATTGTGAACAAGGCTCTGTGAATTATAAACACGACATTTGAATAAATGGCTCAGGGCTAATTCTCATATTATAGTCCTGATGTAAGAGCCCAAGGGCCAATCTACACGGCTGATTTAATGTGGTGGTAGAGTTCATTGGGGTCGTTTGCGACAGATGATGCTGCTGCCAATCCACCACCATCCTGCAGCATCCATCCTGAAAATGCACATTTTCAGAGAGTCTTTTTACTCCATTGTTTTTCTTAAATGTGGCTCTGGAGCCGTTCTGTGGCAATGTGCTCTATCCCCCCGCATTAAATCCTGGGCATGCCTCTGTGACCTGCCTGTGACCTGCAAGTGTCACAGGCTGTCCATCCCCCACCCCATTCCTTCTTTTTCCCCATTTGCAGTAGGGCTACCTTCACAATAAGTAGTCTCCTTTTCCCATTCATAACAGCAGTAGCACTGTTTCAATCACAATAGTGGAGTAGCCCATTCATATGTCGTGCACAATAAAGAATACACAGACCTGAAGGAGAAAGGGCAGCCAGTAGCAGGAGCCTGTAGCTGCACTATTTCACAGTCACGTACATTACTCCGAGAATTTACAACTAAGGAATACCCAGAAGGGAAGGAGAAAGGGTGGCCAGCCTCGGTATTTTGCAGTTGTGATACACCTACAACTTTGCAGTTGCACAATACATCTACAACTAAGAAATACTGAGAAGGGTAGGAGAAAGGGCAGCCAGTACAGCAAGGGAGCATCTACAGGGCTGGGAACAAACCTCTGCAATCATGGAATCGTGCTGGGTCACCCCTTCAGAGTAATGCAGCAGACAGCAGCTGCTGATTCATTCATGTCTCCCTTTCAGAATAGTCCCTTCTATGTGATTTTCCTGTGTGTTTGTGGGGAGGGGGAGGAGGCTTAGTTCTGGTTGGGGAAGCACTACCGCAGCTCACTCCAGAGTGCTAGCAGAAGGAAGCAATTCCAGCCCTTTCCCTCCATGCAGGACCCAGGTGCCTCTTGTCTGCCTACCCATCAGTCTGTCCCTGGCCTTCAGTATTGCTGGTTGACAGTTGGTGGATGCGAGGGGGAGAAGTGCAGGGTTAGGGATGGCGGAGAATTTCACCACGGATTCCAGTGAGGCCGAATGCACTGGCATTCAGCCCCCCGGAATCCGTGGCGGAATGGCCTCCTGCCCCTCCGCCCACCCCGCAGAACCCCCCGGGACGGCACTTACCTGGGGCGGATGTGGTGGCGGGAGCGGCAGCATCAGTGCTGTGGTGGTGGCACAGCAGTGGCGGTAGAAGGTGTGGCGGCGGGGCGGCAGACGGTGCGATGACGGCGGGGGCGGGAGCAGCGGGGGTGGCAGGTGTGGCGGCAGGGGCAGCGGGGGTGGCAGGGGTGGCAGCAGGGGCGGCGGCGGCAGATGCGGCGGCGGGGGTGGCAGGGGCGGAGGCGGCAGGGACAGCGGCAGGGGCGGCAGGTGTGGCGACAGCGGGGGCGGCAGCGGTGGAAGGTGTGGAGGCGGCGGAAGGTGCGGCGGTGGGGGCGGCAGGTGCGGCAGCGAGGGCAGCAGTTGTGGCGGCGGCAGTGGCAGCGGCAGCGGCGGTGGGGGTGGCTGGTCTCCTGGCCGGCTGCAGCTGGGCGCAGTGTACACAAATGGCGGTGGCTATGGCAGCCGCCATTTGCATTCGCTATTTTTAGCCGTTCTAAATATTTACGTAGGCTAGAATGGCAAAAAATAGGGAACGCAAATGGCAGCGTCTACGGCAGCCATTTATTTGCGTACGTGTTTTTTTTTACTTTGCCGTGATAGGCTACGTAAATATTTACGTAGCCTATCATGGTTAAGTACAGGGACACAAACAGCGGCGGCTACAGCCGCCGCCATTTTCATCCCTGCCGCCCA
Source organism: Heloderma suspectum (assembly GCF_057233095.1). NCBI lineage: Eukaryota > Metazoa > Chordata > Lepidosauria > Squamata > Helodermatidae > Heloderma > Heloderma suspectum. The sequence goes on from NC_139458.1 coordinate 224,473,398, forward strand.
GCGGCCGGATGTCCGGCTGTGAGAGGAGCCGGCTGGCAGCTCCGCAGAATCCCCACGGAGCGGAGCTGGCCAGGCAGAATTCCGAGGGGAGGGATGAAGCACCTCCCCCCCGTGGAGGATTCTGGGGGGAGGGACGGAGCGCCTCCACCCCCACCGCGAAGCAGATCCACGAAACAGTAAGTGACTTTCGTACATCCCTATGCAGGGTGAACTATCCGACATGTCTCATCTCTTCCTTTAAACTTCCCTGCTCAGTGGAGCACGGAGAGGGGCGGGAGCAAGCCTCTCTCGCGGGCTGAGCAGCATCTATGGGGTCTATGACTTCACTTCTGCTAGCAGGACTCCGCCCATCCAACCGCAAAGTAAGGCGGATTAAAGTGCAGTTTGACCTGTGAGAAGTGGGTTTTAAGGTTTTGTTTGCTCCACATTTTTTGCTTCGTGTGCCTGGGACAGACTAAAAGCGATTTCATGAAAATCCAGATAATGCTTCTCATTCCGTTTCCATGTATGTATTTGTTCATTACATTTATATACAGCCTATTTTCCTCCTTAGGGAACCCAAGGTGGTGTATATAATCCTCCTCTCCATTTTATCCTCACAACAACAACCCTGTGAGGTAAGTTAGGTGGAGAGTCTGTGACTGGCTGAAAGTCACCCAGTCAGCTTCATGGCCAGGTGGGGACTAGAACCTGGGCCTCCCAACTCCCAGTCCAACACTCTACCCACTAAACCACACTGGGTCATGTAGGCTCCCCACAAGACATTTTGCTGTCAGAAGCAGAACAGCAAATGGCCCCTCCCCATCACCCCAGTCAAGATACAAAGTACCTCAGGATGGCCAAGTTATTTTGGCACCTGAAGCAAAAAATTCCACAAGTGCATCTCCCTGGGAATAGAATAATAATAAATTAAAAGGTAGCAATGTGCTGCTTGTTCATGACACCTACAATCAGCTGCCTGAGGCAGCTACCCCATTATCCCCAATGAAGTGGCCCTCATCAGGGAGCATATCCTGGGCTGGCCCTGCCCTGGAAATGCTTCTGTCTGGCAGTGGCTCCACATGGCAGCAGTAATGTCTGCAAAACATCACCAAATTGATGGCCCTTGTGCTGCACAATCTGGGCAAAGGCTGGTGCTGCCATGAGGAAGGAGGCTCTCAATGTGTCAATCCAGTAGGGATGTCAGAGAATTCTGCAACGGATCTCGATGAGGCCGAATGCCAGTGCATTCGGCCCTCCGAAATCCATCATGGAACGGCCTGCCACACACACACCCATGGATCCCCCCCGGGACGGGACTTACCTGGGGCAGATGTTTCGGATGGCAGTGGCTCCGGCGGCGGCTTCGGCAGCGGCAGCTGGTCTTCCAACCGGCTGCCGCCACCACCATTTGCAGTCTGTGTTTGTTTGTTTGTTTTCCTTTTTTCCCCATAGACATGGTAGGCTACATAAAGACTTACGTAGCCTATCATGTCTGGGTAAAAAAAAAAACGCGTACGCAAATGGCGGCAGCTACGGCCGCCGACATTTGCATTCCTTATTTTTCACCGTCTTAGTCTAGGTAAATATTTACGTAGGCTAAGACGAAGACAAGAAAGGGGAATGCAAATAGCGCCCAGTACACTATTTGTGTTCCCCTTTCTTTTCTTCGTCTTAGTCTACGTAAATATTTACTTAGACTAAGACGGTGAAAAATAAGGAACACAAATGGCAGCGGCCATAGCCACCGCCACTTGCGTACGCGTGTTTTTTTTTTACCCAGAGCCCTCCACAGCTGGAAATCCAGCTGCGGACAGCCCTGGCCTGGGCCTGGCCGGCTGCTCCGCAGAGCTGCCGCGGAGCACAGCCAGCCGTTGAGGATTCCAGGGGGGAGGACTGGATCGCCTCCCCCCCCATCGAGGATTCCAGGGAGAGGGACGGAACACCTCTCCCCCCACCATGAACAGAATCCGCGAAAAGGTAAGTGACTTTCTTACATCCCTACAATCCAGGGCAATCCAGGGCAATCCATGGTTAGAGGCTCTCATAAGTGATTGCTGCCTCATGGAGCTGCCATCACAAAGAAGAGTTTTCCACAGCCTCTCATATGAGGATTATAATGTGGGACTCAGACTTCAGTTTCCAAACACAGATGTGTTCTAAATGTGTGTTGTATTTAGGCCCCCTATCTACTTTGGTGTCTAAACCTGAATAGATTAGTCTCTTAACAAAATTCAGGTGTGTGCTTTGTTATGCTTATTAAAATGTGGCCTGCCAAGTTCTTACTTTTCTCTTCTTCCCAATTCCCACAAGGCTATAATTCAATGTGAAGTCTTCCTGTTGGATTATAAAGTCTCTAATAAACTCTGTCAGTTTCTGCTGCCTCGGCCACACACTGGATGATGTGGGTGCTGAACTGTTAAACGCAATAAATCAAATCGGCATTTTTTGTTCCCAAGCTCTTCTCTTGATAGGCATATTAAGTTGGGCAGCTGAGGCTTCAGCCAAATCCATTTGCCAGCACAGTACAGTAACTGGAACACATCTAACTGAAAAATAATCAAGAGCTTTTGTTACTGAAATAGGTTCCACTAACATGGCCTTAGGCAAGCCTCTCTCTCAGTCTCAGCCCTGCAATCTGCCATATGTACTGACCTACCTTACAGGGGTTTGGTAAGGTTTATAACAATAATATATGCAAAGCATTTTGAGTACTCTAAAGCATCATATAAATTGTTTTTTTTTATTATTTACATTATTTGTATTTACTTTAGACATTTATATGCCATCCTATAACCAAGTTCTCAGGGGGACGAACAACAAGAATAAAAGCCATTGACAAATAATACAATGAAGCAATCAACAATAAAATATAAAAGCATAATTAAAAATGAGTGAAAAGGCAACCGGTTAGACATGAAGTGGATTAAAAGGCCTGGAAAAATAAAAAGGTCTACACATGGTGCCAAAGACATCAAGGTAGGTGGCTCTCTCTGGGAGGGCATTTCATAGTTGAGGTGCTGTCACTGAGAAGTCCCTGAGGGCCTCAGAGGAAAATCTTAAGGTCCTGGCACAGGTACCAGTGAAGAAATCATCATCATAATCACCACCATCATCTTCATCAAAATTATTCAGGACACACAGTTCACATTGCTTATTGAGGAAAAGCAGTAACAAGTAAAGGAGATTTTAAGGGTCCTTGCTGTTCCACTTACAATATCACATCTTTTGGTGGGATAATTTAGTTAAATACAGTAATATATACTTCTGTCAGAAAAAGCTGCATTTCAGAGATTATTGAACAAGGAAAAAAAAATCTGTCTTCACTACTGCTATCTCTGACGTGGGCATGATGTGCTACATTAAATCATAATCCTGAGTTGTTCTCTCCCTGTACCGTCTTAGCTACTAAAATGCTCATAATCACAGGATTAGGGCCTAATAGGAGGATCAAGCTTCAGATAGTTCAGCAGAGAACATGGGAGAGGGTACTTTAAAAACAAAAACAAAAAATATCTCCAGTCAAAACAGGATTGAGTGAGGGCACGGGAAGTGATGCTTTCAGCTCAACCTAATTTTAGTTTGCAGTCACTAATTAATGGACACTTTGGGATACAAGCTCAGTGGTGGAACTGACCACCTAATTAGGCAGTGTGCGTGAGAGAGAGAGAGAGAGAGAGAGAGAGCGCAGTGACGATGATAGGAGGTGCATGAGTGGTGCCTTATGAGAGCTTATTAGCTGGCTGTGTTGCTGGGTGGCCTGTGGGCGTGCTATGCATGGGAACTCATGACTGGTTGGTTGGGGTGTAATTTGAGGGGACAGAGCAGGCTTGGCTTTTTTTTTCCTTGCCAGGATTCTTTTTCTTTTCCTAGTGTTACTGTTGGGGCTGCACCAGCACAGCCAATTTTCAATAGAGGGAATTTTCTGCCATGATAAGCCTCTCAACACTTAGGATTGCTCTTGCCTCAGCAGGAGCAACCCCAGTAGCCAGGCCAGCCAGGCACAGCATGTCACATAGAAGTGGGGGCAGGTGAGCGAGCTCTGCATTGAGGGCCCCCACCCCATCATGCACTGTGCCTGCTGCACACAGGAGCTGGTTGCTGCACCCATGTGAGGTCTCGGAGCCCCCATCCACAGATGTATGAAACTGCTGCAGGGAAGTGGGGATGGCACACGCCTTCTCCATCAGAGCCCTCACCCCACCTGGAGGGTGGCGAGGCCAGGTGCGGGGCAGCAGCAACGGCCTGCCACACTTCTGATCCATAGGGGCCATGTCCAGGAGTGTGGGGACCCCTTTTCCTCACCACCGCCCACTTCCACTTCTTTCCTCTGGCCCCATCACACCCTCAGAGCTGGTCTCAGTCTCCCCACCAGTGTCCTTACTGTCCACTACAAGCAGATCTTCCTCTCCACAATGAGGCCATCAGCCTCTCCCCCATGTAGATAACATCTTCCTGCCCAAGAACCAGCAACCTGGATGACAGCATCATCAGGGTAGGCAGGGCAGTGGCCATTACACCAATGGGGAGAGGGGGATGTGGGTCAATCCAAGGTTCCATTCTGGCAACCATGAGAGCCAGAATATAGAGCCAGTGCCCTGGGGGCAGACCATGTAGTGCTTCCATGACACTGTGAAGCCCTGTTGGGATACGAGTGGAAAATGTTGAGGGAGGAGGGGAAGGCTGTCAGCACCATCACCAGGTCACACCATCCAGGATAGGTGGGCTCCATACATACCCAGCCCATGAACCCTACTCAAGGAGGTCCAGCCTCAGCTGACTGATGCAGCAGAAGCCACACATATATTTTTCAGGAATCACCGAGGGATGTCAGAGAATTCTGCCACGGATCTCGGTGAGGCCGAATGCCCCCCGAACTCCATGGCAGAACGGCCTGCCATCCCCCCGCCCCCCGCGGATCCCCCCCGGGACGAGACTTACCTGGGGCGGATGTTTCAGACGGCGGCGGCTTCAGCGGCTTCGGCGGCTGGTCTTCCGACTGGCTGCCACCGCTGCCGCCACCATTTGCAGCCTTCCCCCCCCATTCATGATAGGCTACGTAAAGACTTACATAGCCTATCACGTCTGGGTTAAAAAAAAAAAACATGTACGCAAATGGTGGCGGCTACGGCCACCGCCATTTGTGTTCCCTCTTTTTGGTTGTCTTCGTCTACGTAAATATTTATGTAGACGAAGATGGCGAAACTAAGGGGGAACGCAAATAGCATAGTGGATGCTATTTGCGTTCCCCCTTAGTTTCGCCATCTTCGTCTACGTAAATATTTACGTAGACTAAGACAACCAAAAATAGGGAACGCAAATGTTGGCGGCTGTAGCAGCCGCCATTTGCGTACGCGTTTTTTTTTTAAACCCAGACATGATAGGCTACGTAAGTCTTTTCGTAGCCTATTACGGCTGAATACAGGGATGCAAACGGCAGCGGCTATGGCCACCACCATTTGCGTCCCTGCTAGCCAGTGGCCGGATGTCCAGCTGCTGGTGGAGCCAGCTGGCCAGGATTCCGGGGGGAGGGACGGATCACCTCCCCCCCCCAGCGGAACCTGGCGGAGCCAGGTAAGGGGGGTTTCGTACATCCCTAGAATCACCTAAACAGGCAAACAGGATTGCCCACCTCCCAGTCCTCAGGTGGAATGACTTCAGCTGGCCAAGGCTCCCCATGCTGCTCTATGCCAGGGCAGGGAGTGGTCCCTGGTGGTGAAGCATCCTGAGAAGACTTCTCCGGGCCAGCCAGCAATTTGTCAGCAGTGTCAGGGGCCCTCCTTCTTCTGAAGACCTTGCATGGAGAGTCACCTCCAACAGTGGGAGAGGCCATATGGGCAGTACTGATCATGGAGAGACTCCATGGGAAAGGACCAGATTGATCAGCCCCGTGAACTGATGAAGATACATTCTGTAATAATTGAACATTGCCTCTGTTGAGCCTGACATCAATTCCTATCAACATAGGTGTAAGAAGTCACAACCATTTGGGGCCTTAACCCTGAAATCTGGCACAAATGACAAATAACATAAAATATATTCCCACTCGAACTGTTGATTATTATCAAAGCGGAGAAATTATTTTTTGTCCAAGAGATCTGGAGGAGAGAGAAAAAACCCTACTAGGTGCAGTAGTTGTTATTTTTTAATCCTCTCAGTCTCTGGGACTTGGGATGGGGTAAGAGGGAAAAGACTACAGCCTCCTTCCAAATCCTACCAGTTGAACTTCTATTGAAGACAAATTCCACCCATATTTAATCTTGTGTTGAAGTGGGGCAGGGTGTTTGACAAAGAGGGAATGAGACTTCCTTTTTTGAATGCAAAATTCAGGGTCAAAGTAGATCCAATGTGAGAGATCCATGGATCATGCGGTGGTATTGGGGTAGGAGCATTACCCCTTTTACTCCATACCCTTTTCCTGCTTAAAATCCTCCTTCCCCAAGTATTTGCTTCAGAGAGAAAACTGGCATGTTTCATATGTGTACCTTTTGTATTTTGCCATGTCAGCATTCTCTTGTTTATCTCTGAGTTTTCTCAGTTTGTTTAGGGCTGTCAACATTTACATATAAATGCTGACATTCATTAAATGTCAGGCCTATACAAATATATTCCCTTTTTCTTTTTCCTACTACGTCATGTCTTCAGATTGTGAGCTTGTAGGTCCCACTGCTTTCAAAGTCTCTCCAAGACAATGGAGGGAGATTTTCCCTTTGCAGCCTTGGAGAACAGCATGACCACTCACTACCTTCAGGGCTCCATGCAAATCAGAGAAGGGAGGGGGGAACTGCACAGAGACTAGGTGGTTTTGCAAACCTCTCCAGCTCAGTGGAACAGGAAGCCCCCACCCACAACCCTTCCCTCAGAGTGCTAAGGAATGTAACAAGAAAATACAAAGCATTCATTGGTGATAGTGGTTGCATCTCAATGCAAGAAGGAAATGTGGGGAAGGCGAAGCTGCAGAGGGAGGGGCAGAACTTGAATACTAAGGTGATCTACATGTAGCTGGAGTTGCTCTGCTCTGTTCTATTTAAATTTCAGTATACGTGAGTTCCCAAAAGGAACAGGAAGAAGAATGGGGGTTGGGGGGGGGGATATTTGAGAGCGAGAGAGAGGAACAACCGTCTGCAGGTGATGTTGACTGGATGATCCATAAGAAGTGAGTGAACAAGGATGGTAATTCTGGTCTAAACAGCTAGACTGTGAGCAGCCATAGTATATCAAAATGGCTGCTGTACAAAATATATACAGATTGAGATACACAGAGCATCTTTAGGATAATGGGTAGTAGCCGTAAAAGATGGATGGACTAACTACAAGGACAGATAACATTGTCATGTCCTACTTCTCAACCGCCTGCGGCATCTGACGTACTGCCAGGAGACAGAGTGATAGCGCTGAAATATATTTGCCAGCAGAAATCCTCCTCAAAATTCTCTTGTGCAAAAGCTGATATTGAATATTTGGCAAATATTTTGACATCAATATTTGACATACAATGAGCTTTTATTTATGAGAGCCGTTATATGAAATTTGGCAGATCTAATTACTGACAGTGAGTGTAATTTAATGTTCAACTTAATGTATTTGATAGCCATTATTTGGTATGTCATCAGTTTGGGCATTAGTCCAGAGAAGGTCATTTGAAATCAATGGGACAGTTTCCCATTGATCTCATGGAATGAAAGCACAACTGTTCTTTAATTCACTAGGGCCTTGATATTTATAATTAGCATAATATTTATACATATATAACAGGCAATTAGATATTCTGACTATAAAATAGAATGTGCTGTACTTCTATATGCTATTTTACATATTCATCATTTCACACCTGAAATTCATGAATGGAAAATGCAACATGTAATGACTACTATATGGGAATAGGTCAGAGAAAGACACATTTTGAAAGTAGTACAGCAGTATGTCCCTCTTTCAGCCTGATTCTGCACAAAGGTAGGCACACCTAATGAATTACCGTGTATCTGAGTTGGAGCTAGCTAAGTACATAGTGAATGTTCAGATGCCTGAGCGATTCAACAGAGTGTTCCCCTGCATTAAAGTGTAACATCAAAGAGACTAGCCACCGTGAGTAGGGAAGAATTCTAAGTCCCATAGGAGAACATTGGAGGGGAAAGTATCAAGGGCTCAGTAGGCTTTATGCTGTTGTGAGAGGACTGAAAATTATTTGCCTGGGGAAAGTGTGGTACAGATGGTCTATCTTACATTAATTCCCAAAGTACAAATATTCATACTGACAATGTGTTCAGAACCTTATGATTAATGGCCTCATACTATTTACATGGCCTTGCACAGGAATGTAACAGCTTCTCTGAGATCCTGGGGCGGGATTCTGTAGCACAATCCTTCATAGCTTCCTCTGTAGTTCGAGCCCTTAGAATTCTGCAAAAGCAGAGAAGGGCAACCTCTGGCCAACAGGCCTAATCAGCAGGCCCTGCCCACTCCCCTCACCCAGCTCTGCCCCCTGGCCTGGAAGCTACTGGGGGCTTCCTGAGGAGGTGGCGAGAGGAATCCCCTCATTATTATCTCTGATCTAAAGTGTCCTGACACACAGTCACAATTGGTGCTCTTGAACAAGAGCTGTGACTAGGCCTTGTCAATGTAAAACAAGGAATCAGTTGTCTATGGCTGCCAGTTTGCACATTTGCTGCATAGGCACCAACGTTATTGGGTGTGGTTAGCTAGTGGATGGTATTCTTTTTTCTTTCTTTCTGCTTTTCTGGCCTTAAAGAGCATCAGAATGGTTGAGGTTAGCACAAGAGAATTTTGCCATGGAGTGCTGCCTTACTCAAATACTGTAAATTACTGTTGAAGCGTAAGCCACTGCTTGAGCTACCTACCCTTGACACTGAACTTTGGAAACATCCTGCAGCATTCAGGCTGAATATCATATCACAATTTGTCACTTTCAAAATATGCCTGAAAAATTCTGGCAGCCATTCTGAAATCTACTGTACTTATTGATCAATGAGTCCCCATTGCACTTGCATGAACAGAAAGTACGTTTTCGCAATATTTTTGTGATAATCAGTTATTCTCACAATAATTCAGCATTTGTGAATAAAATCATCTTTGTTTTCATAATATTTTAAACTTTTTTGTCCCAAAGCATGTGGATGCTTGCAATATCCCCTTTCATGCCAAACCATCTTCAGCTATTTATGCATCACTGAACCAATGCAGACCAACAACCACAAAGAAACACGTATATGCAAAAACATGGGAAGTGTTGCTGAGATTGAGAAACTGATCAAAACAAGGGTAGGGACTGCCACCTGTGAAACTTCCCTGGAGCCACATGCCAGCAGTAGGCATGGCCAGATCCCAAAGTGGGCATGGCTTCCCCACCCTCTCACTTACAATGCATAGCCTTCATTCCCACGCATCCACAGAACACACACAGATACAGAGCCAGGGCAGCTCCCTCTTCACGCCTACTGCAGTGGTGAAGAGGGAGCTGCTCTTTCAGGAACAGCCACCACCACCACCCTTCAAGGCATTTGAGGCACGTCAAAGCAGCTGCTCCCAGGGAGCTGGCTCCACATAAATCTCGCCTATTCCACACTGAGCCTCTTCAAGGGCGGGTTTGGGGGGACATAGATTAAGGGAGGGGGAGGGGTATCAGTAGAGGCCTCCACTGGCTGGGTGGGAAGGCCTTGTGGACATAAATTGGCCCACAGACTGCGGGCTCCTCACCTGAAATGTAAATTGGCAGTTGAGTTTTCCATAGAAACCAGCTACTTAAAACTGGGAAATGGAACAGCAAACAATAATCCTTTCAGAAGGTTTTGCATCAGTGTAGTGCTACCACTGTCAATTAATGGGATTTGGTTGCTAAATTGGAATCCTAAGCAGGAAAGAAGCTCCCACTGAAGTGAGTGGGCCTACAATACAAATCCTGAAATATGTCTCCACATGTAAGATTGTAACTGAAGCACTGGAGATGCACTTGACTATATGGTCTCCCCTTACCAATCCACCCCTTTGCATATTTTATGGCATGCACAACATAGCCGAACCTTCAGGGTCTCCAAATGAAATCACAAAAAGCCATTTCATGACTTCTTTTGAAATAAGAAGACAAAAGAATATGTGAAGAAGAAAAGCTTTAAATGGCTAACTTCAGGCTGAAAATACAAACTATTATTATAATGCTTCCAAACAACATATTTCTAAAAAATGTTGGGGGGGGTTGTTTTTGTCTACATCTTTGTCTGCAGGGAAATGTCAGCCTGTAGAAGGACACATAAATACAAAGTAAAAAGCCTTTTTCTGTATTGTAGCCCCTGTTTTCACTGAGGTTCTGAACAAAATGCTTACCTTTCAACAGTATGATTAAGAAAAGGCTAATGTAGCTTTCCTGCATGCTGAAGCATGAAGCATGGATAATTTAATAACAGTGATAAACCTTAAAGCCAGGAGCATTTGACAAGCACATGACCCACTTTTTCAATCAATTGAAACATTTTACATAACAATCTGATTCCTAGGCTTTACATTTTCTTTATATAGGAAGAAAGGGCTGGAGCACATTTTAACAACTTCTTGAACTGGGCACACCTCAGATAAATTCCCCTATTAAAGACTTGCAGAACCTTCCCCTTTCTCCATATGCCTCAACGGAAAGAGTCTGAAATCAGAATCACTGATTGGGGCATCCTGGGTCCTTGGAACAACAGGATATGGAATTGAGAACAGCTGTAGCCAGATTTCTTGACTGCAGACCCTTCCCCTTTCTTTATATGAAGAATGAGTATAGCAATTAGCACTCCATGGACATATGAAGAAAGGGAATGATGTGCAAATATAGAAATCAATGGGAAGCACACTTGTCCCCAGTCCTAGGCTCTGTTTGGCAAGAATCCAGGGTGGGCGCAAGGGTACAATTCCATCAATGGATCTTCTTCTCACTCACATTTCTTTTTGCTCCTGCTATAATTATTTTCCATCATTCCTGATACCTAACATTCTACCTCTTTTCAGCCCACCAGTCTCTACTTCTGCCTCTGTGGCCATTTCTACATACGGTATTTATTGTTTGCTCATGATTGGCCACTCACAGAAGTTTGCAGGTCCTTTACACGACATCATTAACCTCCAGGTAGGGATGTCAGAGAATTCCACCACGGACCCCAATGAGGCCGGATTCCAAGAATCTGGCCCCATTGGGGTCCATGGCAGAATGGAGCACTCACCTCCGTGTCCCTCGGGAAACTACATAAATATAATTTGCATAGCCTATCACATGAAAACAGGGATGCAAATGGCGTAGTGGATGCCATTTGTGTCCAGACTTAGCACAGTGATATGGCATGGCAACAGTGGGCGGCTGTATCACCTGTGCTGCGGAGCCAGTGGCTGGCTCCACAGGATCACCATGGAGCGGATCCGGCCTGGTCTGGACAGATTCCAGGGGGAGGGACAGATCACCTCCCCCCCTGCAGATCCCCCCCCCACCTGGAACGGAGTAAGTGATCCACCCATCCTTACCTCCAGGACATCTTCAGTGGTTTTTCATTGGTATCCTGCCTTTAAAAAGATTGGAGATAAGCTGGAATGTTTTTTTTAACCACTATTTCCACGGTTTGTAGTAGAAATAGTGTGTAGTGCCAGGGTACCATGATAATTCCAACACTAGATGCCAGTGTTTCATTGAAAAATATTAGGGATGTACGTAGGGATGTACGAAAGGCACTTACCTGGTCCCGCAGCTTGCTTCGCAGTGGGGGGGAGGCGCTTCGGTTCTCCCCCCAAAGTTCAGGCTGGGGGGGAGGCGCCCCGCCTCGCCCGGCCGAAATTCAGGCCGGGGAGAAGTGCCCCGTCTCCCCGGCCACGAAATACAAAAGTGAAAAGAAAAAAAAAACACCCGTGATAGGCTACGTAACGATTAACGTAGCCTATCACAGCTAGATTTCCAAAGTCAGCCGTGATAGGCTACGTAAATCGTTATGTAGCCTATCACGGCTGACTTTGAAAAGAAAATGTGTATGCAAATGGCGGCGCCCATGGGCGCCGCCATTTGCGTTCCTTATTTGGGCCCGGGTAGTCTACGTAAAGATTTACGTAGACTACGGCGAAAATGAGGGCAACGCAAATAGCGTTCCCTTATTTTTGCCGTAGTCTATGTAAATCTTTACGTAGACTAGACGTGCCAAAATAAGGAATGCAAATGGCGGCGCCCATGAGCCGCCGCCATTTGCGTATGTGCTTTTTTCTTTTTTTTTCAAAGTCACCCATGATAGGCTACGTGATGATTTATGTAGCCTATCACGGCTGACTTTGGGAATCTAGCCATGATAGGCTACGTAAATCGTTACGTAGCCTATCATGGGTGTGTGTTGTTGTTTTTTTACTTTACTTTTTTTTTTGCAATGGCGGCGGCGGCTGCCGGTCAAGAGACCGGCCGCCGCCCCCGACGAACCGCCGCCAAACCGCCGCCGGGACCCGCCGCCGAGAGGGACATTCGGCCACAGTAAGTCCCATCCCGGGGGGGCGGGGGGCCGGCGGAGAATTTCCCCACCAATTTCGGGGGGCCGAATCTGTTGGCATTCGGCCTCCCTGAGATCCGTGGAGAAATTCCCAGAAATTCTCCGCCATCCCTAGCGAAATGTGTACCTTCCATGCTGCTTGACTTCCTCAGTTTGCGGCCAGTGCTCTGTTCCACCGTTCACAAGCCCCTGGAATTCTCTTTTTTTCCGCTCTGAAAATTACAAAGATAAATCCATACTGACAACCATAATTCCGGTGCCCAGCTGTCTCCGTGAGTCTGCATAACTTCCGTAAGTATCGCTATTTTTCTTAAATATTTGCATATGTTTTAAAAAATTGAAATCCTCCGTCTCCGTTTACTTTCAGCCAGAACACTTCCTCTTTCTAGGGGCTTCCCAAAAGAAGGTTGTCTTAGGTGTGCCTGAGTGATAAACTATTTGTTTAAAGCAACGCTGTTTTAAAGAAAGAAGAAACCTTTTAAAATGACCATGCCGCTCCAGGACCGCACCTAAGACAGTCTTCTTTTGGGAAGCCCCTAGGAATAGAAAGTGTTTTGGCTGAAAATAAACGGAGACGGAGGATTTCAATTTAAAAAGAACACCCACAAACAAGGCGGTGAGCATAATTCATTTTTAAAAAAAACTTATGTATTTATTATCGGAATATACTACACTTAGGAATGTACGAAAGGTCCCGCAGCTTGCTTCGCGGTGGGGGGGAGGCGCTTCGGTTCTCCCCCCGAAGTTCAGGCCGGGGGGGCAGGCCCCCGCCTCGCCCGGCTGAAATTCAGGCCGGGGAGAAGCGCCCCGTCTCCCCGACCGCGAAATACAAAAGTGGGGGGAAAAAACACACACACCCGTGATAAGCTATGTAACGATTTACGTAGTCTATCACGGCTAGATTTCCAAACTCAGCCGTGATAGGCTACGCAAATCGTTACATAGCCTATCACGGGTGACTTCGGGGGAAAAAAATGGGCCCATGGGCGCCACCATTTGCGTTCCTTATTTGGTCCCAGGTAGTCTACATTGGGGAAGGAAATGGCAACCCACTCCAGTATTTTTGCCAAGAAAACCCCATGGAACGTATCACAAGGCTAAAAGCGATGACGCCGGAAGATGAGCTGCTCAGGTCGGAAGGTGTCCAATCTACTACTGGGGAAGAGCAGAGGGTATTTCCAAGTAGCGCCAGAAAGAGTGAAGCGGCTGGGCCAAAGCCGAAAGGACACTCAGCTGTGGATGTGTCTGGTGGTGAAAAGAAAATCCGATGCTGTAAAGAACAATATTGTTTAGGAACCTGGAATGTCAGATCAATGAATCAGGGTAAGCTGGAGGTGGTCAAACATGAGATGGCAAGATTGAACATCGACATCTTGGGAATCAGTGAACTAAAATGGACAGGCATGGGCGAATTTAATTCAGGTGACCATCATATCTACTATTGTGGGCAAGAATCCCTTAGAAGAAATGGAGTAGCACTCATAGTCAACAAAAGGGTGGGAAAAGCAGTACTGGGGTACAATCTTAAAAATGATAGAATGATCTCAGTACGAATCCAAGGCAAACCATTCAACATCACAGTAATTCAAGTCTATGCCCCAACCACTGAGGCCGAAGAAGGCTGAGGTTGATCGGTTCTATGAAGACCTACAACACCTTCTAGGACTAACACCAAAAAAAGATGTCCTCTTCATCATAGGGGATTGGAATGCTAAAGTAGGAAGTCAAGAAATCACTGGGATAACAGGCAGGCATGGCCTTGGTGTACAAAATGAAGCAGGACAAAAGCTAATAGAGTTTTGCCAAGAGAACACGCTGATCATAGCGAACACTCTTTTCCAACAGCACAAGAGACGACTCTACACATGGACATCACCAGATGGTCAATATCGAAAACAGATTATGTCCTTTGCAGCCAAAGATGGAGAAGCTCCATACAGTCAGTCAAAACAAGACCTGGAGCTGACTGTGGCTCAGATCATGAGCTGCTTCTTGCAAAATTTCGGCTTAAATTGAAGAACGTCGGGAAAACCACTAAACCATTCAGGTATGACCTAAATCATATCCCTTATGAATATACAGTGGAGGTGAGGAATAGATTTCAGGAATTAGACCTGATAGACAGAGTGCCTGAGGAACTATGGACAGAGGTCCGTAACATTGTTCAGGAGGCAGCAACGAAATCCATCCCAAAGAAAAAGAAATGCAAGAAAGCCAAGTGGGTGTCTGAGGAGGCTTTACAAGTAGCTGAGGAAAGAAGGGAAGCAAAAAGCAAGGGAGAAAGGGGAAGAGATATCCAACGGAATGCAGAGTTCCAGAGAACAGCAAGGGGAGACAAGAAGGCCTTCTTCAATGAACAATGCAAAGAAATCGAGGAAAACAACAGAATGGGAAAGACTAGAGATCACTTCAAGAAAATCGGAGATCTCAAGGGAACATTTTGGGCAAAGACGGGCATGATAAAGGACAAAGAAGGCAGGGACCTAACAGATGCAGATGAGATTAAGAAGAGGTGGCAAGAATACACAGAAGAACTATACAGGAAAGATCTGAATGTCCCTGATAGCCATGATAGTGCGGTCACTGAACTTGAGCCAGACATCCTAGAGAGTGAAGTCAAGTGGGCCTTAGCAAGCATTACTAACAACAAAGCTAGTGGAGATGACAGTATTCCAGCTGAGCTATTTAAAATCCTAAAAGATGATGCTATTAAAGTGCTGCATTCAATATGCCAACAAATTTGGAACACTCAACAATGGCCGCAAGACTGGAAAAGGTCAGTTGACATTCCAATTCCAAAGAAGGGCAATGCCAAAGAGTGTTCAAACTACCGCACAATTGCACTCATTTCACATGCCAGCAAGGTGATGCTCAAAATCCTACAAGCTAGGCTTCAGCAGTATGCGAACCGAGAACTACCGGAAGTACAAGCTGGGTTTCGAAGAGGCAGAGGAACTAGAGATCAAATCGCCAACATTCTCTGGATCATGAAGAAAGCAAGAGAATTCCAGAAAAACGTCTATTTCTGCTTCATTGACTATGCTAAAGCCTTTGATTGTGTGGATCACAACAAACTGTGGCAAATTCTTAAAGTGTTGGGAGTACCAGACCACCTTACCTTTCTCCTGAGAAACCTGTACGAGGGTCAAGAAGCAACAGTAAGAACCAGACATGGAACAACCGAGTGGTTCAAAATTGGGAAAGGAGTACGACAAGGCTGCATATTGTCACCCTGCTTATTTAACTTATGTGCAGAGTACATCATGAGAAATGCTGGGTTGGATGAATCACAGGTCGGAATTAAGATTGCTGGGAGAATTATCAACAACCTCCGATATGCAGACGATACCACCCTAATGGCAGAAAGCGAAGAGGATCTAAAGAGCCTCTTGTTGAGGGTGAAAGAGGAGAGTGCAAAAGCTGGTTTGAAACTCAACATTAAAAAAACTAAGATCATGGCATCCGGCCCCATCACTTCCTGGCATATAGAAGGGGAAGAGATGGAAGCAGTGACAGATTTTACTTTCTTGGGCTCCAAGATCACCGCAGACAGTGACTGTAGCCATGAAATTAAAAGACGCTTGCTCCTTGGGAGGAAAGCTATGGCAAACCTAGACAGCATAGTAAGAAGCAGAGACATCACCTTGCCGACAAAGGTCCATCTAATCAAAGCTATGGTTTTCCCAGTAGGCTGTGAGAGCTGGACTATAAGGAAGGCTGAGCGCCGAAGAATTGATACTTTCGAACTGTGGTGCTAGAGAAGACTCTTACGAGTCCCCTGGACTGCAAGGAGGTCAAATCAGTCCATCCTAAAGGAAATCAACCCTGAGTGCTCATTGGAAGGACAGATACTGAAACTGAAGCTCAAATATTTTGGCCACCTAATGCGAAGAGAAAGCTGTCTGGAAAAGACCCTGATGCTGGGAAAGACTGAAGGCAAAAGGAGAAGGGGACGGCAGAGGATGAGATGGCTAGATAGCATCACCGATGCAATGAATATGAACTTGAGCACACTCCGGGAGAGAGCGGAGGACAGGAAGACCTGGCGTGCTATGGTCCATGGGGTCACGAAGAGTCGGACACGACTGAACGACTGAACAACAACAACAAGTCTACGTAAAGATTTACGTAGACTATGGCGAAAATAAGGGCAACGCTATTTGCGTTGCCCTTATTTTCGCCGTGGTCTACGTAAATCTTTACGTAGACTACCCGGGACCAATAAGGAACGCAAATGGCCACGCCCATGGGCGCCACCATTTGCGTATGCGTTTTTTTTTTCTTTTTCAAAGTCACCCGTGATAGGCTACATAATGATTTACATAGCCTATCACGGCTGACTTTGGAAATCTAGCCATGATAGGCTACGTAAATCGTTATGTAGCCTATCATGTCTTTTTTTTTTTTACTTTATTTTGTAATGGCGGTGGTTTTTTTTTACTTTATTTTGTAATGGCTGCCGCCCCCAATGAACCGCCACCGAACCGCCGCCGGGACCCCCCGCCGAGAGGGACATTCAAGGGAGGTAAGTCCCATCCCGGGGGGGCGGGGGGCGGAGAATTTCACCGCCAATTTCGGGGAGCAGAATGCGTTGGCATTCGGCCTCCCTGAGATTCGTGGAGAAATTCTCCACCATCCCTAACTGTGTTTTTATTCACAAAAATTTCGCAACTCTTTGCGGATGATGAAAAAAAGCCGCATGACTGCTGGCTCCGCAGGACCTCGTGGTGCCATTCCGCAGAGGATTCCGTGGCACGAACTGAAGGGAATTCGATCCCATTTCAGTCCGTGGCAGAATTCTCTGACATCCCTAAAAAATACAGAAAGCCCCAATAAGGCTGCCGAGAAAGGGTGTCACATTGGTCGTCTAAAGGAGCCAATGCTAATCATGCCACAGAAACAGAAGCAAAATGTAGGGCTGCAGGATTTTCCATTAATGTAAAGACACCCTACATTTCAGAATATCAACAATTCTTGGTGTCTGCATTTGAGAAACCTATTTATGAAGGCTGTCCTGGATAATGGAGTATTCTCTCCCTGCCCCCAGCACACACACAGGGGGCATTTCCCTCGCTGAACATCCGAACCCGGCCTTTCTGTATTTTATGTCAGGGGTAGGCATTTCTCGTTGTTACAAAAATGGTGAGCCCATTTTGCTACCCAAGGCCATGTTTCCATGACAATGGAAGGAGAAGTTAATGGAGGAGTACCGGATTTTTAAAAAGGAATCAGCTTTGCTGTGAGCAGGGTTCCATGAGCAGATTCTCCGGACCAGTAAAAATCTCTTCACAGAACATACTTCCTGGTGGAGGTTAGAGTAGATGTCATCTGACTGGCAGGGGCTGCTCAACCAATAAGAGAGACTTTCTTATCTCCCCTTTCTCCTTTCCCACGAAAGTCCAGATACACCTGCATTTCAGGAGCAAGCCTCATTGAGCACAATGGGAGTTACTTCTGAGTGATATGCTTGGGCTGGGAAAGGGGGGAGAACACAAAGACAGAAACCAGCCCCCATTTTAACCTGCAGGACCTCATTGACCACAATGGCAGTTACTTCTGAGGAGACAGTAATGGGTTTGCTGTGGGAAAGAGAGCAGTAAACACAAAGACAGAAACCAGCCCCCATTGTAACCTGCAGGATATCTGTAATGAAGCTGGGAGGTACTTACTTCCTAAGGCAATGAATCAGAGTCTCAAGATCATGATTAATTGCTTAATCACACTTAGTTGGGCTTAAAAGTAGGGTTGGCGGAGAATTTCTCCCCGAAACTTCGGGGGGCCGAGCGCCAACGTGTTCAGCCCCCCGAACAAGTTTCGGGGAGAAATTCTCCACCCCCCCGCCCCCCCCCCCGGGACGGGACTTACCTTTCCCGAATGTCCCTCCCAGCGGCGGGTCCCAGCGGCGGTTCGTCGGGTCTTCGTCAGGGTCGGGGGCGGCAGCCGATCTTTCGACCGGCTACCGCCGCCGCCATTCCAATAAAACTAAAAAAAAAAAAACGCCCCTGTGATAGGCTACGTGACGATTAACGTAGCCTATCACGGCTAGATTTGCAAAGTCAGCCGTGATAGGCTACGTCAATCGTCACGTAGCCTATCACGGGTGACTTTAAAAAAAAAAAAGCGTGTACGGCTAATGGCGGCCCCCATAGGGAGCCGCCATTCACGTTCCTTATTTGGTCGCTGTAGTCTACGTAAATCTTTACATAGACTACGGCAAAAATAAGGGCAACGCTATTTGCGTTGCCCTTATTTTCGCCGTAGTCTACGTAAAGATTTACGTAGACTACAGTGACCAAATAAGGAACACGAATGGCGGCTCCCTATGGGGGCCGCCATTTGCGTATGCGCTTTTCTTTTTTTTTTTAAAGTCACCCGTGATAGGCTACGTGACGATTAACGTAGCCTATCACGGCTGACTTTGCAGATCTAGCCGTGATAGGCTACGTTAATCGTCATGTAGCCTATCACGGGGGCGTTGTTTTTTTTTTACTTTTTATTTCGCGGCCGGGCGAGGCGAGGCGCCTCCTCCCCGGCCTGAATTTCGGCCGGGCGAGGCGGGAAGCCTCCCCCCCCCAGGCCTGAACTTCGGGGGGAGAGCAGCAAAGTGCCTCCCCCCCACCGCGAAAAGCTGCGAGACCAGGTAAGTGACTTTCGTGCACCCCTACTTAAAAGTGTACCATTTCAATTGAGGGGGAATTTCTGTAGTTCTGATCTGGGCATTCAAAGGCAAGCCTCATTGACCGCAATGGGATTTACTTCTGAGGAGACATTAATGGGTTTGTTGTGGGAAAGAGACGGAAACCGCCCCCAAGTGAGCCAGCAAGCCTCACTTCAAACTGTAGGCAAGGTCGATGTTCCCATTTGAATTCCCTGGAGGCATTCCTTTGTAGCCTGAGAGTCTTCAAGGATTTGTATCTGTAATGAATCTGTTGATAATGAATTAAAGGCCTGAGACTGAAGCCTCTCTATTTGTGTGTGTGAGTACATCAGGAAAGAGGGGGCCCAAGGGAAATGTGACAGCTTGCCTACAGTTTGGCTTGCTGCCTAGACTAACTTAGGGAGGGATGTCTTGCCCTTCCACTGATGCTTCCCTACGTCGCCTCTCACACATCGCTAACCAAGTCGACTGTCTGAGCTCCGCCCCTGATGTTTCCCTCTTAGCTCTGCACCATAGTCTAGCATCCCTTAGGTCACAGTCCTCACTCTCCTCCTCCTCCTGGCTTCTCACAGAGGGGGGCAGGGGGGGCTTCAGGCCTGGCCATCTGGTAGTTAGTAACCTGAGAAGCATGCCTACCCATATCTGAACTGGCTTGGGAAAATGCATCCCCCTGTTCTGGCTATTCCTCTTCTGAACCTGAGAAGTTTCAGAACTATCTACCTATCTCCCTGCACTCAGAATCAATCCTGACATCCTGAATCAGACCATATTTATACAGTTTCTAAAATATTACTTCACTGTCAATATGTCAATAATAATAATTGCTGTTTCATACATTTAGGTTCACAATCTTGACTTCTAAAACAATCCTGCATGATCAAAGCACACATACAAAAACTTTAAAATACTCTTCAAGTTAGATACAATTAATTTTGATATATGCCTTTGGTAAAGCACTTTTTTACTCAAAGTTTACTAATTAAACGTAAGTACATAAATTTGTCTAGACATCTATATATCAGACTTTTAATACTTTACACAATATTTTTTGCTCATTAATTGATAAGTGAAAACTTTAAGTTCACTTTGACCCTGAATAATACTGTTTGATATCTCTCTATTCCTCACATAACCCTCTTCATCTTTAGTGATGGGTTATAATTCAGCATTTTCTCTTTGGATATTATCTGAACTACTGTGCCAATTACATTTTGATAACAACTGCCTAAAGTTAATTGTGAACTGATTTTTTACCTTGCTTATCAGTACCAGTTACCTTATTATTTATTTAATTCTCTGGATTCCTAATTACTAAGGAGTAGGGATGTATGAAAACCCTTACCTCCAATCCGGCGGAGGTCCGCGGAGGGGAGGCGATCCGTTCCTCCCCCCCGGAATCCTTGCCGGTCAGCTCTGCTCCGCAAGCGATACGGCCACCATTGTGGTCCGTGTCACTGTCTGAGTGGAAAGAGGAAGCGATACGGATGCAAATGGCATCAACTACGCCATTTGCATCCCCGTTTCTTCTCGTGATAAGCTACGCATCTTTATTTACGTAGATATTCACGTAGCCTATAGTGTAAAAAAAAAACGGGGATGCAAATAGCGTCCACTATGCCGTTTGCATCCCTGTTTTTTCACACGATAGGCTATGTAAGTATCTACGTAAATAAAGACATGTAGCCTATCACGAGAAGAAAGAGGGATGCCAATGGCATAGTGGACGCTATTTCCATCCGATCACTTCCTGGTTCCGCTCAGGACAGTGGAACGGAATCGGCCGGGCAGGGAGATTCGGCCTGTTGTGTCCGGGGTGGCAGGGGTAAGTACATTCGTTCTGCCACGGACTCCGGGGGGCCGAATTCACTGGAATTCGGCCTCATTTGAGTCCGTGGCAGATTTCGCAGCCATCCCTACTAAGTCCGTGGCAGTGTGAATCCTACAATGGCTGTAGGAAAGTCTTTCCGTAAATCACTAGCAGTTTTATATGGTGTCAGATTTTGTTAAGGACTTAAAACCTTTTCAGCCTTGTACAGAATTAACAAAAGAATCACTTGCTTGTTCTCTTTACAGGTGATCATCTCCTGTAGAGGTGGTACTTTATTTCCTCGGGTCTCCTACCATCCCACAGTTTACCATACCACACTACAATAGAAGATGGAATCTAAAGTCTCTGAAGGTGGCCTGAATGTGACTCTCACAATTCGGTTACTGATGCATGGGAAGGTGAGCAGTGGGCAAATGTTACCTTGCAGTCTTTCTATATTATCCCCCATGCTTTTTAAAAATCTACATGGAACCTCTGAGGGAAGTCATCTAAAGGTTATGGGCTGAGGTGTCATTAGTAGGTGAATGGCCCATTCACGCCTGTAATGTTGCATGGATTTCCCTTTATGGCTGCAATCTATGCAACATTCCCTTCCCGGAAATGCCCGAGCTGCCACTGTAGTGCAAAATGGTGTCTCGGGGAAGGAGCAGATGGGCTGCCAAAGCTCACAGACCGCACAGCGCTCACAGACAGTTCCAGTGAGTGCCATGCAGTCCACAGACAGGGATCCAGGGGACTGAGCAGGGGAGAGTCTATCCAACTCCACCCCCATATCAGGCACCTGCAACATCCTTAGATGGGGGGAGCCTCCCAACCGAAGTCTACTATAGCTCAAACTAGGGATGGATGAATCTGTCATTTCTGGTTTCTCCTATATTCGCTGTTTTTAAATTTCATGTTCTTTCCATCCCGAATATGAAGAAATTTGCACATTTTGGTAAATTCTTATCAAAGACAAACTGCAACAAAATTCTCACTCATCTGCACTGGCCAAATTCAATACATATAGCTATTCCCAGCATGGAGAGGACCATTTACTTCTTGTTGTCTCCCATAAAGATGAGGAACTTCTCTCTAATTCAGGTCTAACATGGTTGAATACACAGGGAATCACACCCAGGTTTTAAAGAAGTAAGCACTTGGGCAAATTTATCAGTTTTGGTTTCTTTCTCCTACATTTAGGCTTTTTAAAATCTCAAGTTCTTTCCATCCCAAGAAAGCCAGTATATTGTAGAGATTAGACTGTTGAACTGGGACTGGAGAAACCCGGGTTCCAGTCCCCACTTGGCCATGAAGCTCCCTGGGCAATCTTGGGCCGGTCACTGACTGTCAGCCTATCCTACCTCACAGGGCTGTTGTGAGGATAAAATGGAGAGGAGGTGGATCATGTACAACACCTTCAGCACCTTGGAGGAAAAGATAGAATATAAATGTAACAAACAAATAAATACATTTAGACCGGGTTCAGGCAATTGCAGGTTCTTTCACCCCCGTGATTGTCCAAACGCGACCATTGATTCCAGATGTGTTTAGATCCAGATGTGTTTGCTAACACATTCAGGCTTTCCCCACTATCCATCATGACAGCAAGAAGTGGATGGCCAGGACAGCCTATCACATTAAAAAAAAAAAAAAATTCCACTGGTCAGGCTGAGCCCCTTGGGCTCTACTGATATAGCTCTTTGGATCCTAGCCAATGCTTCCATTTTCTTTATTACATCATCTTGTCTATAATAAAGGGATTGCATTTTCTCTGTCCGACCCATAAGACTGAGATTGCCAGTTGATCGAGCCAAGTATACCATGAGCAGTGTCAATAATGGTTTTGCTAATGAATGTTCTTATTGTGTTGAAATTTTTATTTTAATACAGGAAGTTGGAAGCATCATTGGGAAGGTAATTTCTTAAGTTGTGTATTTTCATAATGTTATATGGGCATGGCTGCACATGTGGGAAGGAATCAGCATGGGGCTCTTCTCTCCCTCCTCTTTCTAGCTGGTTCTTGAGTACACACAAACAACAGTGTGTAGTCTGGTGAAATAGGAGGTTCATGTGGGCCTTCTATGTATACATTCAGACTGCCATCCCCATCCTCCCTAAGCTGTAACCTCTTCATTACTGCATTGTACTCAAAGCGATATCTATGGGGGCAGGGGAATCACAGAATCATAGAGCTGGGAGAAACACTGGAGATCTTCTAGTACGAGCCCCCACTCAGTGCAGGTTCTACAATGTAGGGTGCAGCTAAAGCATTCCACAGAAATGGTCATTCAGCTGAAATACCTCCAGCGAAGGAGAACCCACCACCTCCTGAGGCAATCTACTGCACTGCTGAGCAGGTCTCACTGTTAGGAAGATTCATCTAATGTTTAGCCAGGATCTGCTTCCCTGCAATTTCCACCCCCTTGTTATAGTCCTGCCCTCTGGAGCAACAGAGAACAAGTCTGCTCCATCTTCTATATTACAGATTCAGATATTTCAACCCCACTATCATGTCTCCTCTTAATTTTCTCTCCTCCAGGCTAAAGATACTCAGCACTTTCAAATACTTCTCATAGGATTTGGTTTCCAGACTCCTCACCATCCAATTTCTCAGAATCCTTCTTAAAATGGAGCACCCAGAACTGTACACAGTACTAACAGAATAGAGCAGAAAACAAGCCTTGTTCAAACACTGGCCTGAACCCATGAAGGCTGAAAGTGAATAGTGGGTCAGGGGTCAGGGCCATGCACACTGGCCCCTCCACCTACATCTCCAGCACGTTGGCCCCACCCACCTCAGCTCACACCTTGCTCTGCTGAATCGGCAAGGGAGTTCTACTCAAGTTCATTTGAATGTGAGTGGAACTCTCAACATGATCACAGAACCTGCCTTATCATGGTTCCCAATGACGTGGAGAATTCTACTCACATTCAGGCAAACTCCAGTAAAGCTCAGTAACTCAGACCTTGCTGATTCAACACAGCAAGGTCTAAACTGGGGCTGATAAGGCCAGTGTTCCCAGAGATATGGGGGGTGGAGCCAGCATGCACAGCCCTGACCCTCTACTCACTGCACCTCACTACCTGCACCTGGTTTGGCTGGGCGCTTGCTGAGTCACCGCCGCTGCTAACCGCCATGCAGTGCGAGCCCCTGGACAGCTCGTCGAGTGCCTGGTGAGTGCCACAGGGCTGCCTGTCCTCAGTGAGCTGCCATTTTGCACAAAATGGCAGCCACCAGAGTCCCTGTTGCTGCCTGCCAACCCCTCACGGTCTCCTTCCTTGCAAGAAGACCCTGAGGGGCTGACCGGCAGCAGAGGCAGGAGTCACCTGCCAACTGCCTGTTCTCTCCTTGCAAGGAGGAAAAAAGGAGCAATTAGCGGGCGGCAAGGGACTCCTGCCCCCACCGCCTCTCAAACCCTCACAGTCTCCTTGAAAGAAAGGTGACCACAAAGGGTTGACTGGTGGTGACAGGGACTTCGGCAGTTTTATGGAAACTGGGTTTTATGGAAAAGTAATTTCATGTAAATGGAGGCTGTAAAGGTGCCATTTATGCGACATTACTTTTCCATAAAACCTGAGCTGCCATTTTTCCAAAATGGCAGCTAACTAAGGAGTTGTGCAGGTACTGGGTGCTCACAAACTTCACAAGGACCAGGCAAACAGGTCCGATAAGTGGCGGCAAGTGAGGACTGAGCAGGGGGGAATCCGCCAGACTCCACTCCCCTCTCAGACTCCAGTGACATCCCCACTGTTAATGCAGCTCAAGATTGCATTAGCTCCCTTAGCTGCCATATTGCACTGCTGGCTCATATTCAGCTTGTGATCCACTAAGACATCTAGGTCTTTTCACATGTACTGCTGTGAAATCATGGGAGATGGATCATGCCCCTAAATATATTAGAGGACCAACATACATCACTGTGAATAATATTTATTTAAAGTTGTCACATATGGAAAAACTTCACAACTTTTCATTTTGTGATTGTCAAACTGTAATATTTCAAGATTTCTCAAAGCCACTTTTCCCCCCTCAAAATGCCCATATTCACTTGGAATGATAAGCCAGGATTTTGGAGAATCCTGGGTTGACTGAGTAGTATCATAATACATGCAGCCTGTTGGCTTCTGTGACTGTGACGTAACTCTCTCTCAGGTCCGTCTGCTTCCGCTTTGGGACAGCTGTCTTCACTGTTCCTCAAGCTTCAGCCCCTAAATTCACCAGGTAAAAAGACTCACCCAGTATACTTAATTGGTTCTCTTTACCGAACCAGGAGAAGTACCCAGGAAATATGAACACTGTTGGTCATGCAGAAAGATGAACAAGATGTGGGATTTTATAACTGAAAAAAAATTAAAATTTATTTAATACAAGAGAAGTTATATCTTATAACAGTTCTCAGTTTTACTCTGCTTTACTCTACCCCTTCTAACTCCTTTTCTCACAGCCCCACTATCTAGATGTAGCTTAATCAAACTCTAAGGCCCTATCTCTATCTCCAAACCTTCTCTAACCAACCGTCTGCTCCTGCCTTTTTATAAACTCAGTCTACACATACACACACACACACACACACACACACACACACAAGCCCCTCCCACCTTTCACTCACTCATTACCAAACTCACTACCAAACTTACCTGGGTTCTTTTTAACCCAACAAACACATATAAACGTTAATATAAACTCCACATGGCAAGCATTGTGATTTTGTCACACTCCCCCACCCCTTTTCAAGCAGAGGACGTTACTTGCTCACCAAGTATTGATCCAGAGCTTGAATGGTGCAGGCAAATGTGTTACAAGTCCAGTTCAGATAGTGAGTCCAAAACGCTGTTGTCAAAATATCCATGTTGCAGTCTTCTTTTCAACAACGAAGCTCCTGCAGAAGAAAAACTCTCCTCTCACAAAACCTATCTCATAACAAATAAACAAACTCCAACAAACTCTCCACTCTCACCTAGAGTCAGTGGAAGAGAAGGTATTGGCCCATGCAACAGAGTTCTTCTGGCCAATAGCTCTTCTGGTGAGGCATAAAGTCTTATGTGATGGGTATGCTGGAGGGTTCTCTTCTAGACAGACCGTCTGCAGTGAGGTTGTCTTTTCTGGCGACATGGTGAATCTCAGCTCAGTATTCTTGAAGTTTCTGCAATGAGTGCTGCAACCATTTGTTGTAGTTCTTCTTTGTCTATGTTTCAGATTTCTTGACTTTGCCATCTTTTTGTTTTGTTATTTTGGTGCTGCTCGGAGACTTGGACTTCTTCTTTGTCAGCTTCTCTAGTATGGTACTTTTGATGTCATCAGGTATTTCTTCTGCTTATTTTATCTGTTCTACCTCTCTCTTCTCTTTACTTTCTACAAGCAAATCTTGTTCAGCTTTTTATTTATTAGAAGGGAGCATGGAAACGTGATATACTGCAGCTTCCCTCTCATAGTAGGGCTTGATCATCTTGATGTATATGATCATATTCTTCTTCTTAGCTACCTTGGTAACAACATAGGTGGGGGGGGACTTTTTATCTCAGACAGTTGCAAGGCCCTTTCTAGCTGGCTTCTAATTTGTTGTGCTGTCTGGGCAGGAAAGCCATCACTTTATTACCAATCTCAAAATTTCTTAGCCTGGCTTTCCGGTCATATCAGAGTTTTTGCTTGTTCTGTGCCTTTGTGAGATTGTGTTGGACCAACTCTGCTATCTCTTTCAGTCTCTGTTGAAGATCTAGCACATACTGAACTATAGAGGTTTCTCCCTCCCAGGAGAAACCTCTATAGGGATGTCTCCCTCCCAGCTCTCTTTAAGGACTGCTAAGGGTCCCCTGACTCTCTGGCCAACCGTAAGCTCAAATGGAAAGAACCTAGGAGATTCCTGGGGCACCTCATGGTAAGCAAATAGCATGCATGGGAGATGTTTGTCCCAATCATTTGGGTGGTCCATTATGTATGATGTGATCATGCTCTTAAGTGTGCTGTTAAATCTCTTGACCAAACTATTAGTTTGGGGATGGTACACTGTAGATGTTAGGTGCTTGATATCACAGCACTTAAACAGGCTCTTTACAACCTCTGACAGGAAAACTGTCCCTAAATTAGAGATTAATTCATGTGGGAACCTCAAACATGTAAAGAACTTGAGCAATCTCTCAGCTACAGATGTGGCATCTATGGATCTTAGTGCCACAGCATCTGGATAACTTGTGGCAAAGTCTACCACTGTGAGAACATAATTTTTCTCACTCTGTGTTGGCTTTGAAAATTGTCCAAAATAGCTATGCCCACTCTATAGAAGGGCTGACCAATTAAAAGCAAGGGATTTAAAAGAACTCTCAGCTGTCCTCTTGCTTTCCCCACCTTCTGGCAGACTGTGCAGGACTTGAGGTAATTGGTGACTTCCTGCACAATATTAGCCAGTAGTAATTGGCTAGTAAATGCTGTCATGTTTTGCCAATCCCCATATGTCTAGACCAGGGAGTTTCATGAGCCAGAGACTTGAGCTGATCCTTATATGGTTTAGGAAGAACTAACTGCGTCTCAGCTTCATAACTGTCTCCCCTGTTTGCAGGTAGCCATTTCCCATAAAGCAGTCCTTTATCCCCCAAAATGTGCTCTCTTTGTGGCTCACTGTACTGAATCTGTCTCTCTACAGCTTGAGAACTCAAAAACTGTAGGCTACGATCTGTTACTGTTGCCTGTCTGAACTCACTGTCAACCAGCGAACATGCCTTCCAGGAGCTCAGAGATACAGTAGCTTCCTCGGAGCAGTCACTCTGGTTGCTAAGTCTGACTGGGAGTAGGCCTCAATTGCTGTGTCTACTCTGAGGAAGGCCTCTCCTACAGTACTAGATGGCTGTTTGTAGGCCTCATCTTTTGGAGCTAGCTTTCTGGCTTCAGTCTGTGATCTTGTGACGAAAAATACTTGTCTCTCATAACATCTCAGCCCAACACAAAGGCCTCACCCTTTTCAGAATTCACTCCCACTTCATATCCTCCCTCAGAACTTCTTTATGACACAGTAACTCATGCTAACAGAATCTGAGTAGGTTTGCTAGTAATGCCTTTGATCATGACATGTTTCTGAGGTAAAATGTCTTCTTAGAATCATAGAATAGTAGGGCTGGAAGGGGCCTACAAGGCCATCGAGTCCAAGCCCCTGCTCAATGCAGGAATCCAAGTCAGAGCATCCCTGACAGATGGCTGTCCAGCCTCGTCTTCAAGGCCTCCAGTGTGGGAGAGCGCACCACCTCCCTAGGGAATTGGTTCCATTGTTGTATTGCTCTAACAGTCAGGAAGTTTTTCCTGATGTTCAGCCGGAATCTGGCTTCCTGTCACTTGAGCCCATTATTACGCGTTCTGCACTCTGGGATGATCGAGAAGAGATCCTGGCCTTCCTCTCTGTGACAACCTTTCAAGTCCTTGAAGAGCGCTATCATATCTCCCCTCAGTCTTCTCTTCTCAAGGCTAAACATGCCCAGTTCTTTCAGTCTCTCTTCATAGGGCTTTGTTTCCAGTCCCCTGATCATCTTTGTTGCTCTCAGTTTGTCTGCATCCTTCTTAAAGTGTGGGTGCCCAGAACTGGACACAGTACTCCAGATGAGGCCTAACCAGTGCTGAGTAGAGGGGAACTAGTACTTCCCGGGATTTGGAAGCTATGCTTCTATGAATGCAGCCCAAAAGAGCATTTGCCTTTTTTGCAGCCACATCACATTGTTGGCTCATATTCAGCTTGTGATCTACACCAATTCCAAGATCCTTCTCGCTTGTAGTGTGGTTGAGCCACGTATCCCCCATCTTGTAACTGTGCATTTGGTTTCTTTTTCCTAGGTGCAGAACTTGGCATTTATCCCTGTTAAATGTCATTCTGTTCTTTTCTGCCCAGTGCTCCAGTCTATCCAGATCACTTTGAATTTTGTTTCTGTCTTCCGAAGTATTAGCTATCCCGCCCAATTTTGTGTCATCTGCAAATTTGATCAGCATTCCCTGCACCTTCTCCTCCAAGTCATTAATAAAAATGTTGAAGAGCACTGGGCCCAGGACTGAGCCCTGCGGTACCCCACTCGTTACGTCTCCCCAGTTTGAGAAGGTCCCATTGATAAGCACTCTTTGAGTCCGATTCTGTAGGCAACTGTGGATCCACCGGATCGTTGTTTCATCTAGCCCACTTTGAGCTAGTTCGCTCATCAGGATATCATGGGGCACTTTGTTGAAAGCTTTGCTGAAGTCGAGGTATATGATGTCTACAGCATTCCCACGGTCTACAAGGGAGGTTACTTGATCCAAAAATGAGATCAGATTTCTCTGGCAGGACTTGTTTTTGACAATTCCATGTTGGCTTCGAGTAATCACGGCATTGTTGTCAAGGTGCTTCCAGATGGATTGCTTTATGATCTGCTCCAGAATTTTCCCAGGGATTGATGTCAGACTGACTGGTCTGTAGTTCCCAGGTTCCTCCTTTTTACCTTTTTTGAAGATAGGGACAACTTTAGCCCTCCTCCAGTCATCTGGCACTTCCCCTGTCCTCCATGATTTCTCAAAGAGAATAGACAGCGATTCTGAGAGTTCTTCTACCAGTTCCTTTATTTCTCTAGGATGCAGTTCATCTGGCCCTGGAGATTTGAACTCATTCAAAGTAATTAGGTGTTCCTTGACCATATGCCTATCGATCTCAAGCTGCAATCCTGCCCCTTCAGCCTGTACTTCACCTTTGCCAGGGGGGTCATAGACCCTCTTTTGGGAGAAGACTGAACCAAAGTAGGAATTGAGCACCTCTGCCTTTTCTTTGTCATCTGTTATCATTTTGCCATCCTTATTTAATAGCTGAACCACCATTTCTTTCCTCTGCCTTTTACTATGCACGTAGCTGAAGAAAGCCTTTTTGTTGCTTTTAGCATCCCTTGCTAACCTCAGCTCTTTCTCAGCTTTAGCCTTCCTGACACCATCCCTGCAATTCTGTGCTATCTGCCTGTACTCTTCCTTTGTTACTTGGCCTTCTTTCCACTTCCTATATGTGTCCTTTTTTGTTTTCAGGTAATCCCTAAGCTTTTTGTGAAGCCACAAATGCTTCTTCTGTTGCCTTCCACCTTTTCTTCTTGTTGGAATTGTTTGTGATTGTGCCTTGAGAATTTCCTTTTTTAAAAGCTCCCACCCATCTTGGACTCCTTTTCTCGTTAGCGTCGCTTGCCATGGGACCTTACTGATCATTGTTCTAAGTTTATTAAAATCAGCTTTCCTAATCCATGGTACGCGTTTGACTACACTCGGCTTTTGTTTCCCTTAGAACCAAGAACTCAAGTGCAACATGGTCGCTTTCCCCCAGAGTTCCTGTAACTGCTACTATATCCACTAAGTCATCTCTGTTGGTTAGGATCAAGTCAAGGATAGTCGATCCTCTAGTTCCTTCCTCTACTTTCTGTAGGAGGAAGTTATCCGCCACACAAGTCAGGGATTTCCTGGAGGGGCCATGTTTTGCAGAATTTGTCTCCCAACAAATATTGGGGAAATTGAAGTCCCCCATTACTACTACATCATGCTTCCTTAAAACATTGGCTATTTGCTTTTCAAAAGTTTTATCCTTGTCTTCTCCTTGATTGGGTGGCCGGTAGTAGACTCCGACCACCAGGTTCTTTTTATTCTTTGCTCCATTTATTTCAACCCAGACGTTCTCGATGGGGCTACCAAGCTCCTCCTCCTGTTCTTTATTAACCCGTTGATGGTTTACGTGAGACCTATCCACCACCATGTCTAAGACAGCTAAATAAGCAATTCCATTTAAATCCACTCTCTTTTTCAAGGTGTTATCAATATCTGGCTTTTTTTTCTCACTTTAACATGTGGCAGGACAAATCTTGGGTTTCTTTTACCTCAGGGATATTTTGAACTTGTACTCGCCTAACTAGAGTAGGTTTGTCTTTCTTATCTTTCAGTCAAGGGCAATTGGGCTTAATATTACCCACTAAGCTACAATTATAACAAGCTTTGTCTGTGTTCTAAAGGTTTTACTTGAAATCTTCTCCTAGGATTTTCAGAGGTCTGTTGATTTTTCTCTTTATCAACTTCTCTCTTAAATCTTTTTTTATATATAATACTTTTTATTCTATTTTTATCTTTATAATTGAAATAAACAGTACCAACAACCTAATCAGTATCTACAGTTTCCCAACAACACAGTATTCTTATGAGGACACAGCAATAACGAAAAAGAGAAAAAGAAATGAAAAAAGAAAACAGAAGGAGAAGGAAGAAGAAAGCAAGAAAGAAAATGGAAAAATATAAAAAAGTTACTTAAAAGGATTAAATTTTAATCCTTTTAAAAGATTAAAATCCTTTAAAATTTTACATTTTAAAGATTTTAGATTTCCACTCAAACTCAGATTTTTTTGAGTGATGATTAAGCTCTGGCAGGCTAGCCCCGGAGCCCAGCCCCCCTGCTGCCTCGCAAAGGGTGCTGTTCTTCCAATACTTCATCCAGATGCTGCTCTTGCCTCCCCTTTTCATTCCAGGGGAAGATGAAAAGGTTTTTCAACCTTTTAAAAGCTGTTTGAGATAGCATCCCATGGAGGTTCCACAGAATGCTACCAGGGCGACATTGGCTCTGACCAGAAGTCAACTTCTCTCTTTAATCTTGTAGATTTACTCATATTTCTATTCTGGTTAAGTTTATTTGTTCTACCAGTAAAATTAAATCCTCTATTTAAAGTGAAATTATTAGCTAACTCAGCAGCATCTTTGACAGTTTTTGGATTTTGATCCCGAACCAAAAGTTTTATATCTTGAGGCGACTGTTGTAAAATTTTATCCAGAACCATAAGACACACTAACACTACTTTGCATTTCTCAAAATAGTCAGTAAGCTTATAACTAAACCCCACATCGGAGTTACATGATGTTATTGTAGTTTTCTTAAATGTATTTCTGAAACATTCTGGCTCATATCTAAACCTTTGATATACAGCAGCTTTAAAGGTTTCAGAGTATACTTCTTCATCCACTGGAAAGCTATTATATACTTCAGAAAAGTCCCCTTTAATCAAACTAAGAATAAATCTCATATATTCATTGGGAGCTATATTCCACATCTGAGCAGCTTTTTCAAATGTAGTGAAAAACACTTGACCTTCTCCAGCCACATATGGGGTAAAATCTTTAGGGGATACTTTAGGAGGTGTGGCTTCTTCCTCAGTTCTCCTTTTATCTTCCCTTAACATTTTCTCTTTTACAGTGTAATCCTTTCTCATTCTACCTTTCTGTCTCTTTCTTTCTGTTCTCTCTCTCTCTCTCTCTCTCTGTCTTAATTTTTCTAATTCAATTTCTCTATCCCCCCTCTCTTTCTTTTCAGTTTCTCTCTGTTACTCTCTCTCTCCTTCATTTGCAACTCTCTTTCCCTTAGTTGCATCTCTGCCCTCAGTTTCTCTCTTTCAAATTCCAAGTACTGAGGTGACATTTCTATGTGCGCATGTCTTAGTGGATTTACCTCAGCCTCTCTGGTGCCCTCTGCATCTGAGGTGACCTGTTAACATCATTTTTAACTCATCTACTGATATTCTCTCATATGGGAGATTCAGACTGTTACATCTCTATAAGAATCCTCCCTTCTTCATGCTTAAAAACTCCATTTCTCCCCATAGTTTTCTCACCCACACAATGTTACTACTTGGGTTTCCTTGAGATAGGTTTAGGATTGCTATTTTGTAACACAAGTGTATTTTCCAGTTACTTCCTGACTACAGAAATCTCTGTCCCTCTTTTATTCAGTGGTTTAAGAAATAAAGCCCCTTTGTTTCAGATCCTTTAACTTTGGATCTCCCCGCTCTTCCGCTACATGAAGCAAAATAAAAACATACCTTTTCCTGTATCCTGATGCTGCCGCCACTTGTGACATAACTCTCTCTCAGTCTCAGGTCCATCTGTTTCCACTTTGGGACAGCTGTCTCAAAGCAGAGCCAGACAAATCTGAGAGAGTTTCGTCACAGCTTCCCTTTGACTTTACCTGGCTAAACAAACCAGACATTTTTGGGTAGTATGTAGTCCAAACTAGGGATCCTGGCTTGTCACTCCCTTAACCAGGGTTTATTCTTAGTTTACCAGTTCTGGCTTGTAAAGGGAATGACAAGCCAGGATCCCTGGTTTGGATAACACACTAAGCCAGGACCGTCTTGGCTTATTTTGGCATCCTAGGCAAGGTGATATTTTGGTGCCTCACAGGCAGAAACACTGCCATCCTCTCTTCTCTCTTGTCAGCCTCAGTGTTAGCTGTTGCCACCACCATCCTCCTCCTTCTCACCTTCTCCCCCTACCTGCCACTAACACAACACATCTACCCACTTAGCTCCTGCCATCCATCCTAGCCATCACTGCCATTGTCACATTGCCTCCTCCTCCTCGCCTTTTCTT
The DNA here is from genome assembly GCF_057233095.1 of Heloderma suspectum. NCBI lineage: Eukaryota > Metazoa > Chordata > Lepidosauria > Squamata > Helodermatidae > Heloderma > Heloderma suspectum. Next base: position 224,506,730 of record NC_139458.1, read on the forward strand.
CTGTTTCCCTTCCCAATTCATCCCCACTGGCCACCACCATCCTCCACACTCCCATCTTCCCCTCTCACTGCTGCCTGACTGCCTCACTCACTGTGAATGGACCTTCCTAGTGAGGCATTCTGGGTGATCTCCAGGGCCACCTCTCTCAGAATGTCTTGCTATGAGGAAGCACCCCTCATAGTGAGGTATTTGGGCCGCTGCCAGGCAGACTCTCCAGAGAGCCTCACTGGCTGCCTTTCTGTAATGGAATTTGCCATGGCAGAGAGAGAGCCTATCCCAGAGAGCCTATCCCACCCTTTGCCTAACTCTGAGGGGTTCTCAGAGTTAGACATTGGGAGGGTGGCACTTTGAGTAAGGATGTCAGAGGATTCTGTTTAGGGGGGGCTGAAGATTGATGGGGGGGGGTTCTGACTCAGCCCTGTGGATTTCACTCCATTTCCCCCTGCTGGCTCCAACTCATTCAGTGGCGAGTTGAGCAAATATGCAGATTTCTTTCTTTCTTTTAATGGCATCAGTTTTTGTATTTTTTCCTCCGGGTTCCATCATTTGCACAAATTGTAATTTGTGCAAATTACGTGATTTGTGCAATTGTGGGGGGGGGGTGACAGGTCAGGAAAATGGAACCAGATCACACACTTAGCAAGCTGATCCTCAATGTTTGAAGTATTGAACTGACATTTGTGGGTCCCCTGCTTCCAGTCCACACTTCCCAAGTCTCAAGCACAGATCTTCCTCCCCCTTTCACAGCTCCCATTTCACAGTTCTCAAAAGAGGATGGAGCCTAGATCTGTCTGTGTTAAAATCCCTTGCTTGAGACTTGGGAAAGTGTGGACTAGAAGCAGGGGACCCACAAATGTCTGTTCAACACTTCAAGCCCTGAGGATCAGCTTGCTAAGTGGGTGATCTTTTCCTGACCTGGCACCCCCACCCCCCACCCCCCACCCCTCGCTCAAATCACCATTTGGAGAAATCACCATTTGCACACATCGTAAATTGAGCAAATGGCAGAACCAGGGAAAATGCACAAAAATTTCCCAGAAACTGAAAAAAAATCCAATTCAGTCCACCCCTGCTTACTGGAACAGACACACTGTGGAACTGCATAGGGCTTGAATGGAAAATATTTCCCATTGTCAGACATGCCTACTTTGGAGAGCTGTGCTAGACACTCTCCAGAGCTAGGCACTGGCTCCATGCATGGCCCTCCCAGCAGCCGAGGACATCTGGGTACAACTCCCAGCACCAGCGAGGAGGACCCAGGGGCCGCCACTGCCAGCTGCCTCCACCACCACATGGCCACTGCCAGTGCTACCATCTTCAGGGGGCTGCATGCTAAACTCCAATTACAAAAAAGTAATGTACAAAAATACGATGTATAAAAACCTTAAAAACTTGAACTATCACAGTCAACTGAAAATTATATATAAAAAGGCTTATATCACCTTTCCTTTATTTTAATCTTTATCAAAACTTATTTAAGACTTTTTATTAAAGCCTGCTTGGAGCAACTTTTCTTCTCCAACTCAAGATTATTTTGATAAAAGTGTTTTAGTGTTTAATCATTGTTGTTTTCTATATCTTATATTTTGTAAGCCACTCTGGGCATCTCTTTTTTTGAAGGGAAACAGCAGGATATTAAAATATATGTTTAATGTTGTTAGTTCTTTTATAAGCAAATCTGGTTTCTTCTGAGAAATGAAATGTGCCAATATTTCAAAATATGGCCATCTTTTCTCTTACCACAAAAATTCATTAAGGAAGGAAAGACAGAAGAGCTGCAGAATGTCTTTTAATAGTTTGCACTAGGACCCCTCCATCTGGAAGCAACCATGAGCACTTGGACACATTTCTTACCCACAGACAAATATCCACTGTTGCTACAACTGCAACTGAAATATATTTTGAATTTAATACAAAATGTACAAGTCTTCAACAACAAAAAAGCAGAGGGCGGGGGGGCAGGTATTGAACTTACAAAGAAGTATGGATAATTTCATTTTCTGCCTCCTGTGTGGTAGTAGTAGCCTCTGAAGGAGTACAGTATACTGACGTGCAGGACTATGGGTGTTTCTGTTATTTACGACTTGCTTAAAGTGAAAAATGTGTTCACAATTGCTAGAGGAGAGGGATAGCATAAAAGAGACTGAGAGGGTACGTGATTTATTAGTCTCTAAAAATGCTTCTAGTTGTCAGGAAATGTCTATCTAGGGTATAAGTCCAATTATTTTGAGCTGCCATTAATACATTTAAGTTGGCTATATTGGGGGGAAAAAGGTTTCTTTAAAGGAGTGACATTCTCACATTTCTCTGTAGTACACGAGATAAATAAACCCATTAAATTTCAATCTGGGCTAATTATGTGTATAAGCAGTGCTTTATCCAGATTTTTCCCTGGATACCAGACAAGGCAGTAAAACCTCTTCTTGAAGCAAAGCAGTGCTAAAATTCCTCTTGAAGCAAAGATAATACAAAGGATTATATAAAGAATTATATAAATATAAAGGTAATATAAATGATTGATGAGTTTTCTGTTAAGCTTCTTTCAAAAGTGTTGATGTTACTGCAGCAGTTTTTTTTCATATTATTTCAGAAAGGAGAAACAGTGAAAAAGATGCGTGAGGAGGTGAGCATCCAGTCCTTTATGAAGGTTCCATAAAAAGTAATATGAAAATGAATATAACAGTTCCAAAAATTCAGGTTCCTGAATAACATTAAAAAATGGGGGGAGGAGATGTGTTTTTGTGAGGGGAGAGTTGTATTTTTTCATTAGAAATATTTATGCAGTCATGTCCCACACAGCTCTTGCAATAGCATGGTCACTGAAGGAAAAATCCAGTTGCCCGGTGACATTCTCACTGATACTCAACAATTTTGCAGAGTATAGATTGTATACACTGAGTCTATACTAGGGATGTGCGAACCCACCTCTGTACAGGTTCTCTGGGTGCCCGCCCAGCCCTTGTCTCCACTTGCTGGTCCCCGGACTGCACTCGAGCCCCTCCCACACTTGGTGAGCAGCCCACACCCACCCTGGCAGCCTCGTTGAGCTCCACGGTCACCATTTTTGAAAAAAAAAATCAAATTTTTGAAAAAATGGTGAGCGCAAAAATGTGCATATTTGCATATGCACAAAAATGCGCATTTTCGTAAATGTGCATATTTAGATATGTTTGAATATGTGCTTTTGTGAAAATGCGCATTTTCGCACATGCGTAGATATGTGCATTTTTTGCGATCGCTATTTTATTTTTTTAAAAATGGTGACCGCAGAGCTCGACGAGGCCACTGGGGTGAGTGGGGGCCATTCAAGAGCTTGAGCAGGGGGCTAGTGAGGGCAGGGGCTCGGTGAGCAGGGCTCAGGGATGCGGGCAGGGGGGGGTTCCACCAGATTCCTGGAAGGAATCGGGCACCTGCACCATCCACAGTCTATACATATATAGTTTCTGTGTGCATAGACCCTGGAAAAGCTAATCAAGATGCGGAGGTTGGGAGTGGGGCCAGCAAATATTGAGCATCCCCAGATTTTAATTGTCTGCACCAGGCCAAAGTACTGCTGTTTCAGCACTCAGGGGTTTCTCCATCCAGTTTTATTGCAGGATTCGATTGGGCTCCATTACACAGTTGTTTCTAGGGATGTATGAAAGTCACTTACCTGTTTGCGGATTATGTTGATGGTGGGGGGGAGGCATTCCATCCCTCCCCCCAGAATCCTCGCCAGGGGGGAGGTGCTCTGCGCCTCCCCCCTGGAATCCTGGCCGGCCGGCTCCGCTCCACAGGGATTCTGCGGAGCCACCAGCCGGCTCCACCAGCAGCCAGACATTCGGCCGCTGGCTAGCAGGGATGCAAATGGCGACGGCCGTAGCCACCGCTGTTTGCGTCCCTGCAGTCAGCTGTGATAGGCTACATAAATGTTTACGTAGCCTATCACGTCTGACTTAAAAAACAATAACAACAACGCACGTATGCAAATGGCGGCGGCCGAGGCCGCTGCCATTTGCGTACGTGCGTTGTTGTTGGTTTTTTTTAAGTCAGCCTTGATAGGCTACGTAAACATTTACGTAGCCTATCACGTTTTTTTTTTTAAACCTAGCCATGATAGGCTACGTAAACTTTTACGTAGCCTATCACGTCTTTTTCTTCTTTTTTTTAAACTGGAAATGGCGGCGGCAGCAGCCGGTCGGAAAACCGGCCGCCGCAGCCGCCGCCGCTGAACCGGCCGCCACAACTGCCGCCGCCGAACCGGCCGCCGCCACAGCCGCCTCCGGAGCCGCCACTGCCAGGAAGATCCGCCCCAGGTAAATCTCATCCCGGGGGGGCTGGGGGGCAGACCATTCCGCCACCGATTTCGGGGGGCCGAATGAGCTGGCATTCGGCCTCCCCGAGATCCGTGGCGGAATTCTCTGACATCCCTATGATTTATATGCAGTGCAGGTGGACAGCAATCTGCAGCAAACTGCCCGAAACTCACCCCCACAGGCACTGACTTCCCAGTGAACTGCTGGCATGCCAGCATGCTGGCCACTCTGTGTTGTGGAGTAAGCAAAGTCAGGAGCCAAAGTCAGAGCATTGCATTTAGTCATGGCATTGTGGCAAGCTGGCAGGGCAGAAAGCCAGCAGGTCAGTATACCGACACGCCCACCACTCCAACGTCACTGCCATCATCATCATGACCATGTCCCCAACAACCCCCCAAAAAGCAGATTTTTCGCAGTATGGGAGACGTACATAGGCAGGCCATGGTGCTCCTGTTGCACAGGCTGAAAAAACACTGCATTTTTTCTGTTTGGGGATAACATGGGATAGGCTGGAGGAAATGGCAGGAAAATCACTGGAGGATTATGACGTCATGTAATGGACTTGCAAACTTCTGTGAGTAGCCAATCATGAATGTGCAATAAATTGCAGATATAGAGATGCCCTCAGAAAATTGTGCATCCACACAGCAGACATGCTGCATTGAGAGAAAATATGTAGATCTTGGACAATTATTTTTTAATACATAGGAGGTCAGACTAGATCACCCCTCCACAAACTGTGACCAGACCAGCCCTGTATTGTGACCTTTCAGGTGCTTGAACACCCAACTCCTCCCCACTTTTACACTCCCAGGCAAAAACAAGACTTCTAATAAGCCCATTGTGGGCTACTATGAATGGTTGTTTGGCTGCATTCAGCTTGGTGGATCACAAGTTGTGTGGTCTGCACTAGATTATTCTGGTCAGAGCTATGGGCTTCTTGTTTTCTTTCATAACAGGCATTTCTTTTCTTTTTTCCAAGGTAAAATACGAGTAGATACTTCATGATTAAATATAAACAAAAAGCCATTATAAATGTGCGATGAAAAGAATAAACCAGGTGCAGCTTCTAAATGTATGACAAGATATGATCTCTCCATTGTAGAGTGGAGCACGAATCAATATCTCAGAGGGAAATTGTCCAGAGAGAATTGTGACCATTACAGGCCCCACTGATGCCATCTTCAAAGCTTTCGCCATGATTGCTTACAAATTTGAGGAGGTAAGAAAATTAGTTAAAAATGTTACATGAAGTTACTGGATTAGCAACTCATTGACAAAAGTCATGTATGCCTAAACAAAACTGATTGCAAATAATGTGAAATCTGTGAAAGTATGTAGAAAACTGCCCAGGGGAATTGTATTTGTGTGGCACAGTGTATGGCCATCCGCTCATAGGGGCAAGGGGGTGCAGTCCCCTCCCCCCCGATTCCAGTCATATCATGGTTACAGCGACTGCTTATGCTGCACCTGCCCTGGCGCAGCCAGCCCCCAGTGCTCTCACCCTGGCCTCCTCTCGAAGAGGCCAGAGCGAGAACACTGGGGTGCTGTGGTGCTCCCAGCCACTCACCAAGCTCTGGGGCACTCAGCAGCTGTGTCCATCGGTGTCCCAGGGCTTGGCGAGCAGGGTCTGGGAGGCCAGATGGAGGGAGTCCATTGAATTCCACCCCCTTTCAGCCCCACCCCCTGCCAAACCAATTGGCCTTCTGATTGGCTCAGCACTTTTGTGCCATTGAGAGATGCTGCCACTGCCACACGCACCAGCTCATGCTGGTTCTTATCCCATTTCCTGCCCCTAGACCCACATGCACCCAGAGTGGTGGCTCCCAGGTAAGCAGGGAACTTGGTCTAGTTTTAAATTGCATTGATCTTATTGTATTGTTCTTAATTATGATAGTAAGCCACCTGGTGAGGACATTGTCCTGAAAGTACTAGGAAGGAAGGAAGGAAGGAAGGAAGGAAGGAAGGAAGGAAGGAAGGAACAGGCCAAGTTAGTGGCATCAGTGTTGTAGTAGCAGATGTGCTGTAGCCAACCATTAACTTTATTTGATGATTCCCTGGGGTAAACTCTTCAGGAATGGTTATCATTCATATTATAAGAATGAAAATAGCTGGTAGCAAGGGACTAGAGGTGTGCACCGACCACAAGATTGGACCCTGCTTTGGTGAAGCAGACTGATTTGGTTCAGAACCTTTCAGAGGCTGCCCAATTTGACTCAAGCCCAAGTCAAAATCTTGCTTTGGGAAATGCAAAGCTTTGTGTCTCCCAGTTGATTATCTTTGGAAAATCAATGAATGGTTATAACCTTTTTGCTCTTTGACAGAATTGGATTAAAAAAAAATTAGGCACAGTATGAGTATCCCTTTCTGAGGGGATGAAGTCTGCCAAATTTCCAACAAATAGGTAAAGGTTTTTTTGAGCTAGTAGCCTTAACACACATACACACACACACACACACACTCTCTCTCTCTCTCTCTCACACTGATTGCTTGCTCTCTCTCTCTCTCTCTCTCTCTCTCTCTCTCCCCCCCCGTGTGTGTGTGTGTGTGTATATATATATATATATATATATATATATATATATATACACACACACACACATACACATACATACATACATACATACACACACACACTGCCAATAGTTTTTTAAAAACAATTATTGTCAGAAGTGGATGAGATCTGCAGACATACTTCCCTCTTCTGAGGGGATGAATCTTCCCAAATTTGGGGAGTTTGGGGGTTTGCAATAAAAGGATTTGCTTACTCTGTGTGTTTTTTGTGGGTTTGTTGTTGTTGTTGTTCAGTCGTTCAGTCGTGTCCGACTCTTCGTGACCCCATGGACCATAGCACGCCAGGCCTTCCTGTCCTTTTTGTGGGTTAATTTATATGAAATGACATACATCATAGAGATGCCTCTAGGGAAGAAACCGGGAGGGGACCCAGAAGGATCAGGGGGTAGGCACATTTTAAGTTGTTTGGGAATGGGATGCTTCTCCCTCATCCCCCATGGTTTTGTGGGCAATTCTATGCATGCATTACAGAGATACCCTGGAATCTACTGTGAGATTTAACTGTATATCTTCCTTATTCTTAAATCTGGAGGTTCAAGCCATGATCCTGAAAGTCTGGGGGAGATCCAGTTCAGCCTTATGTGCAGGTGTGGACCAGTGTTCAACTCCTTGCCTTAGCAACTCAGCCAGGAGAGACAGTTCTCACCCGCAACCTTGACATGTGTCATAAAAATGCCTGCCTTGTCTGTAGCAAGGTAGCACATGTGCGCCTGTGTCACAGCATCTTCCTTCCTTCCTTTCTTAGGATATAATTAACTCCATGAGCAACAGCACAGCTACTAGTAAGCCACCAGTGACACTAAGGCTGGTCGTGCCAGCTAGCCAGTGTGGATCATTGATTGGCAAAGGAGGCTCCAAGATTAAGGAAATCAGGGAGGTAAGCCTGTGGTTTTCTTATATGACACAAGACTGGTTTTCCAGGAGGAGTGATGGAAGGGCTGGTTTGCAAATTCTCCACCCGGCAGATCCTCATGCAGCTAAATATAACTAAGTAACAGTCAGAGCCAGGAACTTCTTCAGGTATGGTGACAATTTAAAATGAAGCCCTACGTCACAGAAAATGGCCTTGATGGAAGCAATTCAGTTTTGGTGGCAAAGAATTGCACTATAGAAATTATAAAATAAAATAAATAAAAACATAGCTCTTTTCTTAAGTGGTGTTTATTCTTTTGGCAAAAATATCTGGACTGTTGGAAGAATAATCCCCTATCTGTGTATTGTAAAGAGACATAGCAGCCATCTCATAGCAGGACAAGTTAACATTAATACTTTAACACTAAAATAACACATCAAATTAGTGGGTTAAAGGCAGTAAGAAATTATGACCTGATTGCTTTTTTTATCCTACCTGGCCAGATATCCAACAATTAGGAGATAATTAATGGTTGAATGGGAAAATGGCTTTTGCTGCTCACTCCACACAGAAGCCCATAAAAAGAGCAGTGCTGGATCAGACCAAAAGCCTATCTAGTCCAGCATTCTGTTCACACAGTGGCCAACCAGCTGCCCATGGGAAATCCGCAAACAAGACATGAGTGGAAGAGCCCTCCCACTCATATTCCCCAGCTATTGGTCTACATAGGCATACTGTTTCCAATACAGGATGTAGAATATAGGCATCAAGAGTAGTAGCCATTGATAGCCTTCTCCTCAAGGAATTTTTCCAATCCCCTTTTAAAGCCATCCAAATTGGTGGCCATCACCACATCTTGTGGTAGTGAATTCCATAGTTTAACTATGTGCTGTGTGAAGAAGTGCTTCCTTTTATTTGTCCTGAATCTCCCACCAATTGGGTTCTAGTATTATGTCTCCCTAACCACTTTCTCCACAGCACGCATGATTTTGTACACCTCTGTTATGACTCCACTCTCTTGCCCTTTTTCTAAGTGAAAAAGTTATTATTATCCCAGGACCTTTCCTCATAGGGAAGTTGTTCCAGCCCCTTCATCACTTTAGTTGCCCTTCTCTGTACTTTTTCCAACACAGGTTGATTATCCCCCATTTTTTGTTGCCTGCAGAGAGCTAATAAGTTGTTTTTTCTTGTTCTTTCTTTCTTTCTTTCTTTCTTTCTTCCTACCTCTCTCCAGTCAACAGGTGCTCAGGTTCAAGTGGCGGGGGACATGCTGCCCAACTCCACAGAGAGGGCAGTGACCATCTCAGGGACCCCCGATGCAATTATCCAATGTGTCAAACAGATCTGTGTGGTGATGCTGGAGGTACAGTCTGTAACAATAGGGGTAAAGTATACAGGAAAAAAAATAACTGAAAACTCATACAATCTATATTTCTTGTAATTCAGATTTGATCATTGTTTGATATTGTTATAGATTCTTGCCTAAAGCACTCAGCTAATCATGGTTTTAAGGCATCTTTGGATGACATGAGTGATGAGATGTTTCCAAGAAGGCTTAAAGTAATATAGCCAGCAATGTGTAAAGTCAGAGGAGATAGAATAGTCAGGAGCCAGTGTAGTTTGTGCAATGGCCAATGGCCACAGCCTTTGTATACAAAGTACACAAAATGGAACATGCCTATGGTGCTTTGATATAAAATCAAAGCACCATCTTCTTCAGAAACCCAAAGTAACAAAGAAGCAAGTGGCACTGTTGATAGAGCAGACTAATAAGGTCATCACTTCTATTCTTCTAATTCATGAATATCCCTTTATATCACATACTCTTCATCCCTAATAGACATTTCCAACATCAGATTTATCCATGGTTTCTGTTTGTTCATGTACTTTCAGAGAAAATATCAGTTGATTTCAGAGTTCAGTTTTATCAAACAAACAAAAAACAAAACTTTTGCTGTGGTCTTGCTGTGTGTGTGTGTGTGTGTGTGTGTGTGTGTAAAAACTAAAAACAAGAATTGGGAATCCCTGATTATGTAGAGCTTGCAATTTGACTGATGTTTACAAAAGGATGTTGAAGAAACCAAGCTGGTACAGTTTTTCGGAGGTGGTTTTATGGTGGCAGAAGGAGGCGGGGCAACCCTAAGAAAGTAAAATCCCACTGAAGTCAAGAGTAGATTGCCCTGGTACTAAAAAAGAGTAAATGCTAATTTTTACTTCAGGTTCACATTAAATAAACCTTTCAGCTGGGAAATTGTTTGACCCCATCGTCAGCATTTCCATTTTTTCCATGTCATTAAATAGCCCTTCAATGTAAGTCCAAGAGTACCTTGGCCCATGATGCTTGCCAGAGCCTCCTTCATTGCAGAATTCCATTTTACATATCCCCTACATGCATTTCACTGCCAAGAACCCCACTGGGTAATTTAACTGTTGCTATACTCAGAATTGTTCTCTAACAGTGATGCCCTCAAGTCAATTCCACATATTTCTCCCCATCAATTCCAGATAAACTGATCAATTCCATATATTTCAATCCAGAAAGCCAAGCAAAGGATCTATCACTGAGCTATGCTGCATCTCCATTTTACCGCTGGAAAGCTCAGTCATTCCTGCACCCTTAGATTTTTTAATGAAAAGTCAAAGGTGGGACTATTCAACATATTATTGTGATGGAAAAAGATTTAAGTATCATCAAGAAATTATTTATTTACAGTTTTAGGTTTATCGTCTTCTTCTTCCCAAAGGCACAGGACAGATAATTATCACACTGATAACATTGATATAGAGTAAAGTCAATCTGATTATAAAACCATTCAAATCACAATCTCTCTCCTGGCTTAACCATAACCCTCAAAAGGTAGCTCAAACAGTGGAACAGAGCTGCAAAACTGGAGAGTAGCCACCAAGCGCACTTGATGCTTGAATATGGCACACATAGTATCATTAATACGGTAGGCTGGTAAAACTGGATGAAGGGGGAAATCTTCCATGTTTTACACTTAGTCAACCCTCAGGGCCCCTTTTACTTGTGTACTGTTTTGAGGTATAAATATACCATCAAACACAAGAACGAGAACATGACACACACCTGAAGAATGTGTTCACTAATGCATTTGAACAGGATATTCTGGCAGCATCAGAAATCTCTGAGATAAGATAATAAAGATTAGGAAGAAATCAACAAGTTTACTAAATCAGGTACTTCATACAGTGCCTTGCATAAGTATTCAACCCCCTTTGACTTTTCCACATTTTGTTGTGTTACAACCTGGAATTACAATGGACTTAATTAGGATTTCTTGTCACTGATCTATGCAAAATAGTCCATAATGTCAATGTGGGGGAATAATCTACATATTCTACACATACAGAGATGAATGTTTCTTTAGTTATGACTGACTGTTCAAAGTTGTTTTTATATATTATTTATATGTTGTTTGTGTATATTGTCTGTGTGCTTTTATGTAAATGGCTTTTAAACTTTATTGTATTTTAATGTTTTTAACTTCTGTAAACCGCCCAGAAAACTTCGACTATGGGGCTACAGAAATTAAAAGAGGAGGAGGAGGAGGAGGAGGAGGAGGAGGAGGAGGAGGAGGAGGAGGAGGAGAAGAAGAAGAAGAATTGCTATTTACAAAATGATTTACAAATAAAAAAACTGAAAAGTCTGGATTGCATAAATTCAACCTCTTTGCTGTGACACCCCTAAATAAGCTCTGGTGCAACCAACTGCCTTCAGAAGTCACATAACTAGTTGAATGGAGTCCACCTGTGTGCAATTCAAGTGTCACATGATCTCAGATTAAATACACCTGTTTCTGGAAGACCCAAGAGTTTGTTGGAGAGCATATCTAAACAAACAGCATCTTGAAGACCAAGGAGCTATGAAAACAAGTCCAGGATAAAGTTCTAGAGAAACACCAATCAGGGTTGGGTTATAAAAAAAAAAATCACAAACTTCCCCTGGAGCACCGTTAAATCCATCATTACAAAATGGAAAGAATATGGCACAACCATGAATCTGCCTAGAGAAGGCCATCCACCAAAATTCAGTGACCAGATAGGAGGGCATTAGTCAGAGAAGCAACCAAGAGGCCAATAGTAACTCTGAAGGAGCTGGAGATAGGAGAAACTGTCCATGGGACAACTATCACTTGGACACTCCACAAAGCTGGGCTTTATGGAAGAGTGACAAGAAGAAAGTCATGGTTTGAAAAAAAAAAAAAAAACATATCAAATCCTGTCTGGATTTGCTAAAAGGCGTATGGGAGACACAGCAAACACATGGAAAATGTTTCTCTGGTCAGATGAGACCAAAACTGAACTTTTTGGCCTTACCACAAGACGCTCTGTGTGGCGCAAAGCTGACAGTGCTCATCACCCTGAGAACACCATCTCCATGGTGAAGCATGGTGGTGGCAGCATCATGTTGTGGGGATGCTTTTCATCAGCAGGGACTGGGAAACTGGTCAGGATTGAGGGCAAGATGGATGGAGCCAAATACAGGGCAATTCTAGAGGAAAACCTGTTTCAGTCTGCAAGGGACCTGGACTGGGTGGAGTTCACCTTCCATCAGGACAATGACCCTAAACATACATCCAAAGTTACACTGGAGTGGTTTAAAAACAAGAACCTGAATGTCTTAGAATGGCCCAGTCAAAGCCCAGACCTTAATCCGATTGAGATTCGTGGCAACTGGCAAGACTTGAAAATTGCTGTTCACCAATGGTCCCCATCCAACCTGACAGAGCTTGAGCAATTTTCCCAAGAAGAATGGGCAAACATTGCAGTATCCAGATGCACAAAGCTAGTAGAGATTTACCCCCAAAGTCTCACAACTGTAATTGCTGCCAAAGGTTCTTCTACCAAGTATTGACTCAGGGGGGTGAATACTTATGCAGACAACCAATGCCACTTTGTTTTTGTTTAATTAACTTCTGTGCCACAATAATAATATTTTGCACCTTCAAAGTGTTAAGTATATTGTGTAAACCAAATGGTAAAAATGCCAATTAAATGGCACGTGGAAAAGTCAAAGGGGGTGAATACTTATGCAAGGCACTGTATATACAACAGAAGCCTAGAAACCTAGCATAGATCTATAAAGGCTGCATGGAGTATATGGGAGAAGAAGTAACACAATGGAAATTAGAACTTTCTAATGTCCCTTCATTAATGCAGTTTCATGCTTTGGGTCTAATTCAGCAGACATTAATGCAGCAGACATGATTTATTGGTCTCCATTTAGGTGCTGATAAAAAGAGGTTGTCACTAGGATGTCAGAGGATTCTGTTTGCGGGGGGGTGAAGGTTGATGGATTTTTTTTCTGGCTTAGCCCTGTGGATTTCGTTCCATTTTCCCCCTGCTGACACCAACTCCTTCAGTAGCAATTCAAGCCAATATGTGGATTATGTTGGGGGGGTAATGTTGACAATTTGCGCATTTCCCCCTTCCATATTTGTGAAAATTGTGATTTGTGCACATTGTGATTTGAGCAATTTGGAGCGGGGGTGACACATCAGGAAAGGAGATCAGATTGCCCACTTAGCAAGCTGTTCCTCAGGGTTTGGAGTGTTCAGCAGACATTTGTGGGTCCCCTGCTTACAGTCCACACTTTCCCAAGTCTCAAGAAAGTGAATTTAACACAGATCTAGCTTCCACCCCTTTTTGAGAACCCTGAAATGGGAGCCTTGAGACAGATCTAGCTTCCTCCTGCTTTTTGTGGCTCCCATTTCAGGGCTCTCAAAAGGGGATGGAGGCTAGATCTGTCTTAAAAGTACTTGCTTGAAACTTGGAGATCTGTGGAGTAGGGTGAGGGAACCCACAAGTATCAGTTCAACAGTTCAGACCCTGAGGATCAGCTAGCTAAGTGGGCGATCTGGTCCCCTTTTTCTGACCTGTCACCAAAAACAACAACAAAAATGCACAAATCACAATTTGCACAAATCACAATTTGCAGAAATGGCAGAACCTGAGGAAAACAAAATGCATGAAAAATTCCCAGAAACAAACAAAAATCCTATTCAGAAACAAACAAAAATCCTATCCCTGCTTACTGGAATGGACACGCTGTGGAAATCAGGTTTGAATGGAATGGATTTCCCAGTGACAGACTTCCCTAGTTGTCACCACGTGAGAACTACCAGAGATCTAATAGAGTACTGTACAATATGGACTTACAAAGTTATATTCACCTCCTGGGAAGAGATGTAAGTTAGGAACATGATACTGCAGAAACAGACTTTTAAGATATTGGAATTACAGTCCAACAGTATTGGGCTTTAACTCATCAGCAGAGAGTTGCATTTGAAAGACAAACTTATGGCTAAACGGTTTATTACAGCAGAGAAGCACATTCCAAGCAGTGGATCAGGGGCTGGTAACTCTGGCAACCATGAACATTATCCTTTATTTGAAACAAACAAGAGATTTCATAAAAACGTAATTTTGTCTCAAAAACTCTGTGGGCAGTTTACAAAGATATGATAGTCATTATTGATTAATACTAAATAAATAACAGATATAAGGGGGTGGGGTTTAGAAATATAAAAGTAAATGATTTCCAAGTTATTAAGAGTCTATTGTACAATTCTGAAAACTACATAAATGAAAAAAATCTGAAAGTTTACGTGGAAGAAATGGATGACACAAGGCAACAGGGTGAGTGTAAGCCACTGAGAGTCTCATAGGTAAAGATCAGCACTTTGAGTTGTGCCTGAAGGACCACAGGGGGCTCACTAGTGTAATATGGGTCATCCCATTAGGAGACAGCTGGCTACATTCTGCACCTGCTGAAGCTTCTGAACAATGTTCAGGACGATCCTCATGCAGAATTTTGAGGTGAAGGTGTTGATGATGGACAGCAAGTTTCCATCTTATAGATACACTTTTTAAAGGTGACATTATCATGTTAATAATACATAGAGATGGGAATGAGCTGCCAAACTAAATAAAGCCAAGAAGACTTCAAAGTAAAACCTCCAGAAAAATAAATTTCTGAGAACAGGAGTGATGCAATGGCTAAGGGTGCAATCCTATGCATGTTTAGACAGAAATAAGTCTGACAACTCCCAGCATTCCCCAGGCAACATGGCTGGCTGGGAGATACTGAGACCTGTCAGACTTATTTCTGTCTAAACATGCATGCATAGGAGTATGCCCTGAGAGTGTTAGCTGTGAGCCAGACAGGCCTAGTGCAAATTTCACCTCAGTTCTGAATTTACTAGAATGCAGCACCACAACTATGGCCACACCATGAGGGCTACGACACACCATGTAGAAGGCAGGGTCATTGCAAGGAATGTGATGTGATCTGAACACTAAAACACTGTGTCTGTTAGCAATTGTAAAATATTTTTTCTCTGTTAAGTTATTATTTAGTGACTCTCTTGACTGTAAATGGAGCACTGTAGACTTATAGCACTGTAAATTAATGTGCAGTATGGTTTGAACTTTAAGTGTTGAGTTGCTCTCTAACTCTCTTTATGCTAATGTTTCAGGAAACATGATCTAATGTTCTCTCTCCCTCTCCTTGTCCCCTTTCCTAGTCCCCACCGAAAGGTGCCACCATTCCCTATCGCCCAAAGCCCGCCTCCACCCCTGTCATTTTTGCAGGTGGTCAGGTAAGAGCCGACCCACTCGCAGCCTCCACTGCCAACCTCAGCCTTTTACTGCAGCACCAGCCGCTGCCCGTTAGTGCACTCAGGTTTTCTCACCTTTTCACTTGCATGGTGTCATTCCATTCACGTTGTGCCAAAACGAACGGACTCAAAGCTCTTTCTTTGCAGAACTGATAAATATTGGGTGACTCTGTTTCCTCCACTGGATAAGCAGCATGAAAACCATTTATCACAGCTAAAGCTAGTAGGCAGTGGACAGATTCAGAAAATAGTCTCCCCAAACTTCTCCCTTAGTACAACGTTGGAGGAAAAAATGCACCTGCCCACCCAGGCCATGGAGCATACTTGCCCTGCTAGACATCCATTTCCTGGCCATAATATTTGAATGGGGTATATGTGTGTAAAATCCAGCCACAGAAGACTGAAGACCAGGATTGATAGCTCAGTTTTGATTGATTAACAATATGTATAAGCCACCTTATAACAAAAGTTCTCAGGTAAAATCTGGGAATTGGCCATGTGATTTGGGTCTACCCACATCGGATTTTATGCACCTACAACCTATTCAAACATGGGTGTTTGGTGGCTTTAGAAGTGGGATGAGCAAGTTGGATGCATGGGGAGTGAAGTCATGGTCTTGCTGCCCACCCATAGGAGACAAATCAGTGTACAGTATCCTCTGAATGAGGCCACATTGTCATACTGCAGAATGGGCTTTATATAACCAATGAGATATTGGCATTTAGAGCTTTTCTACACAAGGCTGTTAATCTGCTGTATCTACTTTCAGTTTTGTTGTAGAACTGAGTTCTGAGCTCTACACAAAGAACTTTTTCTTTCCTGCCTTTCTGCTACATAACTTCTAGGTGATGCTGTTCAGTAGCAGAATAACACAATTACATAAGCATTTTCTTTCGCTTTCAGAAATAACACTCAATTTTCCTCACTTAAAAAAAAAACAGGAAAGGTGCTCTTAAAAAACAGAAGCAAAACTGGAGGATCACGGCATCATCCAAAGAAGCCATAAACAAGTGTGGGTAAGGAATGATGAGCACACAATAAATGCCTCATGTAGAAAAGCCCTTAGTTGCATAGTAATGTGCTGCACATCTTTGTCCTGCAATTCAGTAGGGTGCTGGTAGTGCTCTGAGGGCTTTATCTTATTTGTTTTTCTTGGCACTCAGCAAATTACACAAAAGCACAATAAGGAGTACAAAGTAGTCATAAAAACAAGATAGATAAAGCTTAAATCATATCTCAAAATACCTCTCAGGCTGCAATCCTATACCAACTTACCTGGGACTATGTCCCATTGAACTCAATTGGACTTACCTCTGAGTAGAAATGAATAGGATTGCACGGTAAAAGTTTACACTCTGAACTGTACTGAATAACCATTTTAGTTCAATAAAGGTGACTTTGTGTAGACTTCAGAAGAAATGCCCAGTGTACAGGGTTCTATTTTTGTATTAACCAGTCTTGACAATGTTTTAATTTTAATAATATTACTGTCTGAACTAATTTCAGTTATGGAGCAAGTAATGGTGGGTACATTAGCATCTAATTGAAATTTTAAAATCCCACAGTTTCAGGGGCCAAAAATTAATAAAAGACAAGACAGAAAACCATGCAATATTTAAAACAAACTAATGGTATGTTTCATTCTATAACACACAGACACACCTGTGATACAGAATGGTTGATGAGTATCCATAGTTAACCTTCTGAATTAACTAGGCAATTAATGCAGTTATTAACTGGCTCATAACTACATCATTTTGGTATTTCTTCTTCAAAAAGCAGCAGCAAGGAGGGCTGATTTGGATTTGAGTGGATTGCATTTGGCTGTAGTGTTGGAAGAGAGGAATCCAATCTGCAAAAATCATGCCTGTATGTTATCCCTTCCACAGCTAATAGCAGCTTCGGGAGAGGGGTTAAGTTGGGGAATCAGCACTGTGGCAAAGGGATATTGAACTCTCCTGTGCCATGGCCCCAATCTGAATTAGACACTAGCACCACCAGTTACTTTTTGAAGAAGAAAATTATGTTGGAAGTTCCAGTCACAGAATTCCAATAACACACACAGTTTGGCTCTATAAAAGAACTGGTGCATTTACTTCTGGCAAATTCCTTTAAAAACACTTTTAATAAATATGAAGCCCTAGAAATCATAACAAATGCTACTAGTCAGTCACACTGCACTGACTGAGTCATCTCTTCAGTCTTACCTAGAAATTCATGTCCTACTAGAGAGCAACCTATGGCCCCTAGAGAGCATCGGACGTGCCATAGGAAAGTGCAGTTCACCCCTCCTCTAAGCCTGTAGACAATGCTACAAGCACAGAGGAAGACATCCAATTGTGGATCTTCCCTCCCCAACCTTTCCCCCCTCTCATCCACCTTGGAAAGCCTCTCTTACAAGGTCACAATTGCAACCTTGTAAGAGAAGGTGGAGAGATGGAAAGGGGGATATGCTGGTGGGAGAAGAGGGGAGAGGAGGGCAAAGGCCAGGAAGGATTTGCAGAATCCTATGGCCTCTCCAGTCCTCTCCCCACCACTCGAAAGGTAAATCAGTTAGGCCCAGAGGCCTCTCTAGCAGCTTTTTCCAGTTTAAACGGAGGAACAGAGGGCGCCTGGCTCTTGCCAGCAGGGCATAGGATGGGCAAACTTGAAGCCCTCTGTCTATTGGCAGCACAAGCCACAGGATTGCCCCCTTACACATGTATTACATTGTCTCTGTTATTTACTGTGCGAATGCTCTAAAACATAAAATATGTTATTAATGTTGAATTTTTGAAGAACAAGAATGCCATCATCATCGCCTTGCATTAAATCTTTGATAAACGTAGCCATTTCTCTTAAATAGGAACCTGGTGAAAGAGCTTTGGGTCCAGCCTTTGCTTCTCAAAAGGGAGAGTAAGACAGAAGGAACAATGTTAAAGCCTAATGATAAATAAAGCATTCATGTCTTGAGCAGAAGTTATTTCAAGGAAAGGAGGCGATTAGGGACCCTCATACATCGATCCATTATGAAGGCTTATTATATCGCTCAGGTGGCCCTCGTCCTATTAGTGCGACAGGTAGTAGTGGTAGTAGCAGCAGCAGCCTGCCTCTTCACCAAGGCTGCTGGCGCAGTTAACATTCATCATAAAACAGAGTAAGAAACAATACGAAATGAAGGAAATATATAATTAATGTTACAATCCAAGAAACAGAAAAAACAAAAGCATGGCAAGAGCAAAATCCACTAAGGATGTACGAAATACTTACCTCCAGGTTTGGGGGGGTGTCTGGGGGGGGGAGGCGATCCGTCCCTCCCCCCAGAATCCTCCCCCACCGGCTCCACTCCACTGTGAGTTCACGGAGCTGCCGGCCGGGCCCATCTGCAGCCGGACTTCTGTCCACTGCTGAGCTGCGGCCGCAAATGGCATCTGGCATAGGGGACGCCATTTGCATCCCTGCTTTAGCCTTGATAGGCTACATAAATATTTATATAACCTATCACGGCTAAAGCAGGGATGCAAATTTGCGGCTGCAGACCGGAGCAGTAGATGGCAGCGGACAGACTGGACCAGTCGGCAGCAGGTAGGGTCTGTCCGGGGGAGATTTCAGGGGGTGGCAGGGGGGTAGTCCATTCCGCCATGGACTCCAGAAGCCAGATTCCATGGTGGATTTCTCTGCCATCCCTAAAATCCACTTCAGCAGCTGGCAAAAGGGCTCCATGAGGACAGCCATTTGTCACATAGTTCTGGAAAAGCCAATACCTTTGGAACGATTTTCAGCAGTCTCCTGGAGAAATATCATGGGTAGATTTTCATATCTCACACATTACTTTCCTCTTGTTTTATAAACTGAATAACAAGCCATTTTAGAAGCTATTATTATCTACTGAAAATTATAGACTCTAGCATTAATTGTGTTATAGACTGGTATTATGTCAGATGATAAAAACTCATGATGAGGAAAGCTTCATCATCTCTGAAATACTATACTTCATATCAGTACTAAATACATTAATTGGCACAGCCTTCTGTGGGCTTTAGTCATGACTGTTTACTGGGCCCTATTTACTTAAATGTGTATAGTAGATTATATGTGACAGACGTCCCTTATTCTCCTATTGGTTTGCCATGGTATTCTGTTGCCTTGAGTAGGGCTTTGGACCTGTTGCTTGTCCCAGGAAAACCCCTACTTTTTAGCCATGGATTCTGTCCCCAGCCATAACTTCACAGAACTTGAAGGTTGGGATTCTATATGCAGTGTAGCCTCTGACCTGAGACAAGATACCATATCACACATCCCACACAACATTTTTTTGAAAACCAATTTGTTCAGTGTAGTGATAATGCTCACCTGCTCTTATTTATTTTTTTTAATCATTGGGCAGGATCCAACGGTGTCATTCTGCAAACTCAAATGGCGCCAGTGGAGCTCTGCTGAATCTTTCTGTTGTGCAACCGGGTAGCCATTACGCTTGCGCAACTGGTTACACAACAGCTGCACAAGAGTTATGCACAATGTGTTGCACAACGGGCTGCACAACCATAATTCACAACCACTTTCACAGCCATACTTGCACAAACATAACTTGAGTTGGATTCTCTTGCGCATAGTTCAGAACCTAGTTTCCACTAGTGGAACATCATTTGTGCTAACGGAATGATACAGTTAGATACTGACATTCTCAATACAAATGCAACCATTTGATTGATGGTCTTCCTTCAGGGCATCTTCCTTCACTCACATAACTTAAGGTGCATGGTACCTAAGGCTGGCTAAATTAGTTTGGCAGCTAAGGCCAAAAATCCCACAGCTGCCTTATTACTATTACAATAGAAATAAGGCTGCAATCCTAAACCCCCTTATCTAAGAGTAACCCCACTGAACTCAATAGGACTTAATTCTGAGTAAACATGGATAGGATTGCACTGTAACTAACTAACAATCTGATGCCCTTTTATCACCTCCAAAATCAGCTGCCTGAGGCAACTGCCTCACTCTGTCTTATGGTAGGACCAGCCCTGGGAGGTGTTTTTATATTATTGTTAATACTTCCCTAGCATTTCTGTCCCACCTTTGTATAAAAATAAGCAGATGAAAGCAAAATTAAAATAATATATCCAAAATTATCAAATGTCAATAATACTAAGAACAGAATTTTAAAAAGCACCAAAGATATAAAAACAGAAAAAGCACCTGGTAGGTGATGGAAGGTGGTAGCCTCAGTGTACTGAACAATTCCTGATGTTCCTTGTATAGCAAGTAATATCCTCTATTGTAATGTTTCATCACTCAAGTTGCTTATGGTCTGCACAAGGGGCATCTGTGGGCTTCTTCACATGGAGCTTTTATCCTGCTATTGAGATTGGTTAGTCTTGGAATTTTGCAGGTCCTTTAGATGACATTGTGAACCTCCAGGGAATCTCCTACGCTAAATGACCTTTATTCCATTTTTTAAAAGATTGGAGATAATAAGCTATCAAATTACAGTGCTTGAGTTCCACTTGAGTTCCTTCTTGAAAAAGGAAAACTCGAAATAAGAGGAGCTAGACCCCAGCGCCATCTAGCAGCTGTATAATGAAACATATAGAAGACTCAGATAAGAGGGAAATGGAGGGGGAAAGGAGGGGAAAGGAAGTGAATCCATCGTGATCTTGCATTTAAAATGGAAGCAGAAACCCCCATTTTAAAGCAGGATTTTAGGCTGGTATACAGATGCCCTGAACCCCTTGCTGTCCCTAAACATAAAACACTGTGGTTCTCCTTGAGCTTGTACAAGTTTTATGAAAGAGATTATGGTAAAGAATCCTTGTTTCTTCCACATTGCCTTGGCTTACATACACAAAAATGACATCTGCATTTGTTTGTTTGTTTGTTTGTTACATTCATATCCCACCTTTTTCTCCAAGAAACCCAAGGCGGCATACATGATCCTCCACCTCTCCATTTTTATCCTCACACTAACCCTGTGAGGTAGGTTAGGCTGGGAATCAGTGATGGGCCGAAAATCATCCAGTGAATTGTATGGCCAAGTGGGTACTAGAACCCTCATCTCCCGAGTCCCAGTCCAACACTCTAAGCACTACACCACACTGGCTCACATTTAGGTGCATATTGGAGATTGCTTTATTTAATGCAATCAATGCACATTTTCATGTATTCATTACAATATTTTTCAGAAGGTGGCATTCTGAGATACCAAAGATACAGATATATGGATTCAGAAAGCCAGATTTTCCGCTTCCGAGTGGGGATCTTGTGAAACTGGTTGCCTGATATTGGTCCATCACATGATGGACTCTCTGGTCATTGCAGTTTAGTCAACTATGATGGCTGCAGAGTCCACTCAGTTCCATGGTAACTGCAAAAGCTACTTCACAGCAAGAAGAAACAAGTTGGTCTCAACCCATCCCCTCTGTGCAGGGACAAATGTTACAGGTGGCCAAACATCTGAGGTGGCCATTGGCTGTCCTCAGATTGACCCAGAAATGAACTGATTTGTTTCCCCCAAAATCAGAAACAAATCAGTTCC
This sequence comes from Heloderma suspectum, assembly GCF_057233095.1. Classification (NCBI taxonomy): domain Eukaryota; kingdom Metazoa; phylum Chordata; class Lepidosauria; order Squamata; family Helodermatidae; genus Heloderma; species Heloderma suspectum. The sequence goes on from NC_139458.1 coordinate 224,528,603, forward strand.
TTTCCTAAGCCAGTTTGAACTGTTTGGAAAACGAAGACAACTCACTAAATGCAATCCTCCCCCAAGGCACTTTCCCCACCCTTCCCTTTACTTATCAGCATGTGGGAATGGCGCAGCAGGAGCAGGGAGGAGGAAGTGTTTTCTTCCCTCCCTCTCCTTCTCTGTTGCCCTGATATGCTACAGACAAGCATGCCAGGACTTAAAGAGCAGTGGCCCTTGGGACTGGTAGTCCTACACGTAGCCCTTGGGAAAGGGACACTGCTCACTAAGTCCTAGTAGTCTTGTCTGCAGCACAATAGAGTTACAGAGAGGGTAGGGGAAGAAGCCACCCCACCCCACTCACTGCTGTGCTGCTACCACTACTCCCCCTGCATTCTAGTAAGTAAAGGAAAGAGTGAAGAGGGTGCTTTAGGGTGTGGGGAGCTGTTAAGGAATGTTTGGGGCGATAGAGAGGGCTCGCAGGGATGGGAGGGAGAATCCTGGAATCTTCAGCTCAGTTTTTGATCTGGAGAACAATTTGGTGGGATTAAATGTGTCAGTGTACGTGGAAGTAGTTAAGAGAACTGGAAGAACTGGTAGCAGATGGGAAGAATAACTCAGCGACACAGGGGAAAGCTGAGAGAACAGCTACTGGGAAGGGATTCAGCATTAACAATACAGAGACAAGAGCAGGAGGGACACAGAGAGTGAGGAGTTAGAAGCATGCTTGTTTAAATAAGGAACTTTATTTTTATATAACCCCCTGTTGGTTTCTTAAGTAGTTGCAAACACCACTTGAACCATTAAAAGCTCACATCTTCTTTGAGGCAAGCTTCTAAGAACCCTCTACGTTCATTTCCAAGTGAGGCTCAAGCAATCGTCACCAGAACTATTAACACATATTGAATAGGGTGCTCTATTGGACAACACTTTTAAGTAGAAAGTACTACTACATCTCATGATTCCAAAGGAAACTGAGTCTAGAATTTGGGGGGCACAATTAGAATTAGGAAAACATTCAAAATAAAAGAAGACAGAAGGCAGAAAAGTGTAAAAGAAGATAGAGGAAAGAAAAGAGTGACAGATAGAAAGATAGATGCCCTGTTCAGGCATTCAAAAAACGGTTAAAATCAACACTTGAGCAGAAGGAGTACTCCAGCCCCGACCCTCACTTCCATTGCATTTGTTGCTCTGTACTCGTGGATGGTGACTGTCTGCAGCTGGGAGGCTCCTGTATCCGTCGGGGTGCCACATCAGCCAGAATGCGGAAAACTCCACATTCTGGCTCATGTGGAGAGCCCCCACATATACTGGGGCTCCCTGCTGCAAACGGTTGCCCTCCACGCATACAGAGCGACAACCCTGAGGGAAGAGAGGGGCTGGAGTGCTCCTTCATGTGTTGCTGTTAACCCTTTTTTGAATGCCTGAACCAGGCTACCGTAGATAGAGTGTATGGAAGGAAATATCTGGCAGAATTGTTCTCCCTAGTCTCAAGTGCTGCTCACTTCTGTTCAGCCTCCATCCATCTTGGACCCTAATTTGAGGATGTCCTTTACCTCAGCTGTTCAGGTTTTGAAATCCAACTGTCCTTTTTCAAAGAGATAGACATATATTTTCTTTTGCTGTCCTTACTCTCTCTTTACGAGTGGTCCACTTTTTATCCCATTTTAATAACAATTGTCTTAACTTATGAGAAATGTCTTCCTAAACAATAAGCTCTTTTGGCAGAAATATATATTTATTTATAGTTGTTTATAAAGTCTGTTGGTCTTTTCCATTATTTTTAAGAAAAAGAAAAGGGTTTAATTTAGGGAAGTTGCAAACTTTTCATTTAGAAATCCAAAATATTGAACAAGACAGACCCTTAAATAAAGATAATTATATCCACCCCTCAACTGAGAGCCTGGCCCAGTCATAAGAATCAGAGCTGTGTGTTTTTTACTTTCTCTAGCTTAAAGAGATCAGGAATTCTTGGCTTTGTTCTGGATCTCTTCCTCCAAAGAAGAATAGAATAATGTAAAATATACATATATGGAAAATGTTCTAATATTGCATGTCAACCAAGCATGGCAGATAAGTGAGGATGTGAGATTGGAATTTTGCATTATCAATGCAAACGTTAAGGAAGTTAGGAACTGCATCGCATTACAAACTCCACAGCAGTTGAATTGTGTGATGATGCCTGACTGGGGTCTTATAGTAAGGATGGTATTCTGGCTGTGATAAATTGATGTAAACTGCATATCAGGTTCTTTGCTTTGATGCTGCACATTTTTATGCATGAGCCCAAACTTTTGTTTTTGAGCAAGATTCAGGAACTTAATATTTGAGATTTTCAATAATAGCTTTTGAGGGCTGTTGCTGTGATCAAAAATGTTTGATTTGGAATTTAGACATGGGAATAGTTAATCCAGCCATAAACTCAGATGATGGGAAATGAACTGTTTTTCTATCTCAGGTCCTCATCTTTGTAATGGAAATGTTCAGAATAAGGCTATTCCAAGGAGGAAGAAATAATAACAATAGTAATAATAATAGACACTCTATCTGATGCCAGCTAGCCCGCTTCCCACACCCAGTATGGTCGGGGAACTGTGGGGTACACACAGCCTGGCAAAGCCCATCAGGGCTGATGCCTTGCCTGCTAGGTGGGCTGTCCGGTTTATCTGATTGCACCACTATAAACAGCTGGGTAGGACAGCCAGATAAGGGAAACAGCAAAGAATGTCTTTCCCTAATTTTTACATCAGATTGCAGACTGGCTGAAATTTGACCTGCATTTTAGTTCCTTTAGATGTCACAAAATAAAGTCCACAATAGCTTATTAAATTGTTGATGTTGTTCAGTCGTTCAGTCGTGTCCGACTCTTCGTGAACCCATGGACCATAGCACGCCAGGTCTTCCTGTCCTGTGCTCTCTCCCGGAGTGTGCTCAAGTCCATATTCATTGCATCAGTGATGCTATCTAACCATCTCATCCTCTGCCGTCCCCTTCTCCTTTTGCCTTCAATCTTTCCCAGCATCAGGGTCTTTTCCAGTGAGTTTTCTCTTCGCATTAGGTGGCCAAAATATTTGAGCTTCAGCTTCTGTATCTGTCCTTCCAATGAGCAGTCAAGCTTATTAAATACATGGGCCTCATTGATGTTGATTTTGCTACATTAGAAAGCACTTGCTTTTGAAACTTGTATCATCAGCTACCCAATCAGTTTTGGGCACCATCTAGAAACATACCACTGCTATATTCTTAACAAGGGTCAAATCATATGACATGAGATGGGCCTTTACTAGAACGAGGAGAATGTGGTGTACATCGAGAGCTTCTGGATCAAAATAAATGGAGCAAAGAACAAAAGGAACCTGGGGGTTGGAGTCTACTACTGGCCACCCAATCAAGGTGAAGACAAGGATTTTGAAACTTTTGAAAAGCAAATAGCCAATGTTTTAAGGAAGCAGGATGTAGTAGTAATGGGGGACTTCTATTTCCCCGATATTTGTTGGGAGACAAATTCTGCAAAACATGGCCTCTCCAGGAAATTCCAGACTTGTGTGGCAGATAACTTCGTCCTACAGAAAGTAGACAAAGGAACTAGAGGATCGGCTATCCTTGACTTGATCCTAACCAACAGAGATGACTTAGTGGATAAAGTAGCAGTTACAATAACTCTGGGGGAAAGCGACCATGTTGTACTTGAGTTCTTGTAGGGATGTACGAATAGGTACTTACCTTTCGGGGATTATGCTGATGGTTGGGGGGGAGGCGTTCCGTCCCTCCCCCCGGAATCCTCACCGGGGGGGGAGGTGCTCTGTTCCTCCCCCCCCCCCCCGGAATCCTGGCTGGCCGGCTGTGCTCTGCAGCGATTCTGCGGAGCCGCTGGCCGGCTCCACCAGCAGCCGGACATCCGGCCGCTGGCTAGCAGGGACGCAAATGGCGACGGCCATAGCCGCTGCCGTTTGCATCCCTGCAGTCAGCCATGATAGGCTACGTAAATGTTTATGTAGCCTATCACAGCCGATTAAAAACAAAAACAAAAAATGCACGTCTTCGCTATTTGCGTTCCCCTTATTTTCGCCGTCTTAGTCTACGTAAATGTTTACGTAGACTAAGACGTGCCAAAATAAGGAACACAAATGGCGGCGCCCATGAGCGCCGCCATTTGCGTACGCACGTGTGTTTTTTGTTTTAATCGGCCGTGAGAGGCTACATAAACATTTACATAGCCTATCACGGTGTTTTTTTTTTAATTTAGCCGAAATCCTTTTAGGCAGATAGGCAGAACTCTCGTACATCCCTAGTTCTTGGTTCTAAGGAAGCAAAAGCCGAGTGTAGTCAAACGCGTACCCAGGATTTTAGGAAAGCTGATTTTAATAAACTCAGAACAATGATCAGTAAGGCCCCATGGCAAGCGATGCTAACGAGAAAAGGAGTCCAAGATGGGTGGGAGCTTTTAAAAAAGGAAATTCTCAAGGTACAATTACAAACAATTCCAACAAGAAGAAAAGGTGGAAGACAAGGAACCTGGGAACTACAGACCAGTCAGTCTGACATCAATCCCTGGGAAAATTCTGGAGCAGATGATAAAGCAATCCATCTGTAAGCACCTTGAAAACAATGCAGTGAATACTCGAAGCCAACATGGATTTGTCAAAAACAAGTCCTGCCAGATGAATCTGATCTCATTTTTTGATCAAGTCACCTCCCTTGTGGACTGTGGGAATGCTGTAGACATCATATACCTCGACTTCAGCAAAGCTTTCGACAAAGTGCCCCATGATATCCTGATGAGCAAACTAGCTCAAAGTGGGCTAGATGAAACAACAATCCGGTGGATCCACAGCTGGCTACAGAATCGGACTCAAAGAGTGCTTATCAATGGGACCTTCTCAAACTGGGGAGAGGTAACGAGTGGGGTACCGCAGGGCTCAGTCCTCGGCCCAGTGCTCTTCAACATTTTTATTAATGACTTGGAGGAGGAGGTGTAGGGAATGCTGATCAAATTTGCAGATGACACAAAATTGGGCGGGATAGCTAATACTTTGGAAGACAGAAACAAAATTCAAAGTGATCTGGAAAGACTCGAGTGCTGGGCAGAAAACAACAGAATGACATTTAATAGGGATAAATGCCAAGTTCTGCACCTAGGAAAAAGAAACCAAATGCACAGTTACAAGATGGGGGATACGTGGCTCAACAACACTACAAGCAAGAAGGATCTTGGAATTGTTGTCAATCACAAGCTGAATATGAGCCAACAATATGATGTGGCTGCAAAAAAGGCAAATGCTATTTTGGGCTGCATTCATAGAAGCATCGCTTCCAAATCCCGGGAAGTACTAGTTCCCCTCTACTCAGCACTGGTCAGGCCTCATCTGGAGTACTGTATCCAGTTCTGGGCACCACACTTTAAGAAGGATGCAGACAAACTGGAGAGGGTTCAGAGGAGGGCAACAAAGATGATCAGGGGACTGGAAACAAAGCCCTATGAAGAGAGACTGAAAGACCTGGGCATGTTTAGCCTTGAGAAGAGAAGACTGAGGGGAGATATGATAGCGCTCTTGAAGTACTTGAAAGGTTGTCACAGAGAGGAAGGCCAGGATCTCTTCTCGATCATCCCAGAGTGCAGGACACGGAATAATGGGCTCAAGTGACAGGAAGCCAGATTCCGGCTGAACATTAGGAGAAACATCCTGACTGTTAGAGCAATACGACAATGGAACCAATGACCTAGGGAGGTGGTGGGCTGTCCCACACTGGAGGCATTCAAGACGAGGCTGAACAGCCATCTGTCAGGGATGCTCTGACTTGGATTCCTGCATTGAGCAGGGGGTTGGACTCGATGGCCTTGTAGGCCCCTTCCAACCCTACTATTCTATGATTCTATGATACTACCTCAAAAATCCCATTCATGCTGCAAACACAATGGGTAACAGCAGATACACAACAAATGTAAACATTGTTACATTTTCTACCACTTCCTCTGCTATTTTGAATTGGCATGACTTGTATTAATTGTATTGTATTGACTTAAGACTTGTATTTTAACATCTTTGTTAATATCACTTCATACTGAGTACAACAGACCTGCACACTTAAAATCCATTAAGGAATGGGGATCTTGTGGGCCTCCAGATGTTGCTGGACTGCAACTCCCATCATCCCTCACCATTATCTATTCTGGTTAGAACAGACAGAAGTTGCAATCCACCAATGTATGGAGGGCCATAAATTGCCCACCCCTGCACTAAAAACCAAATGTAGTCACAAGCATGTTTGACAACTTGCCAGTGATGAAGTACCCTATTTTTGCTATCACCTTGGGGCTGCCAAACAGTGGGATTGTCAAGCACCTGGCAGGCCACAATACAAGGCCAGTGAACTGCGATCTACCAACTTGGTAGATCGAAGGCCTGGGATAGCTACAGACCACTGCTGTGTTTGATCCACTGGCTCTCCAGACCTTATGTCTATTTAAAGTGATCTTAGCTGATGAAAATGTTCATTTTGGGTAGATTGGTGTCACAGCCATTGCACAGAAGCCTATATATGTATATCTGAATGTGCGTAGCCTCATTACATATGATCCATACCCTCAAAAAATAGAGGATAAGCTCCTGTGCAAAAGCAGTGTGGAATTCAGGATCAGGATGAGTGGGCACAATCCAATCCCTTCTACACACAATCACTTCTACCCAGAATGAACACTTGCACAGTGCTCTTGATAGATATATTTATTTATTATGTTTCTATACTGTCAAATAGCTGAAGCTGTCTGAGCAGTTCACAACTATATATTATATTCTACAAAAAGTGCAGTGTATTTGGGATATATGGAGGTGCTTTCAGCAGTCTTGTCTAGTCCCTGGCAACTGATGACATAATCCAGGTTCAAGGCCCTTCTTTCCAGGGCAGGACGAGCTGTAGGGAACTCAGGAGCTAGCTGAAAGTAAAGACCCTGTCAGAGTTCCCCTTATGACCTGGGCCCCCATGAGCAAGTCCTTAAGGAGTCCCACCTTCTTTTTTTTAACTTCCCCTTCCCACTAATGTGGGGTTTCGGCTGTAGATGTGGGGTGATTAGCACTTCAGACACTTGGGTTTTAACCACAACAGTTTACTGGTAAATTAAAGCAAGCAATTTACAACAGAGGAAGCAATTCTGTGGCCGCTAGACAGCAGCTAGACAGCCATAGAATATCTTGTTTTCCGGGAACCAACCTTGGATCCCACGCTCCAAGGTCGGTTCCTGGAGAACCGACCTCCCCCCACTTCTGCACTGCCTCGGAGGCAGCGTAGAATAGCCTTCTCCTCCACACTCACAAGAGCAGCACAGATCGGTCAAAAAGGGGCATGTCTGGGGGGTGTTCCAGGGCAGGGAGGGCGGAAATGCCTGTACGACACATCCAATGTGTCATACAGCAGCCTCCTCCCCCACTCAGCCCACCCCCCCCCCCCGCGGCTAGACAGCTGCAATCGGCGGTCTAGCCGAAAATGCAGGCCAGGAGAACCGTGGAGGGAACGATGCCCTCCGTGCTCCAGATTAAGGAATCATCTGCTTCTGAGTCCAGCATAGTGGTTTTATCCTTAACATAAACAAGTTCTTTAAATTGGTTATTAACCTATTCACAGTTAGAGATCACAAACCCACAATTATAGGACTGTTTCAGACTTGCTACACCTTGGGGTTTGTTTTGTTCCTATTTGGGAACACCCATTTCTGCGGGCAAAGGGTTTGCAACCTGGGGCAATTGCTCTTGATATTGCTGGTCTGGCCACATGAATAGCGGGCTGTATCCTTGGGGTAAGAAGAATCATTTGGAGGTTTTAAAAACTCCTTTTTGACTAGGGGTTTTCCCTTCACCCCTTTCTTTTCAGACTCCAACCTTGGGCCCAAACCTTCCTGGTTTTCAATCAGTTTGTCAGCCATTTCAGCAGCGTGGCTTATAGTGTGTGTCAGGATCCTTATCCTTAACCTTCAGCTTTATGTAACCGAAAATAAAACTGATCCAGAGCTGATTCTAGCACTTTTTCCCTTGCATCAGCCTTAGCTTCCTCTATGCATTTCAGTAGCAGGGTTTTTCAGTTTTGTTCCAAATTCCACCATAGATTTACCAGGCTGAGCAGCTAGCATTTTGAACTTTTTCTGAAGTGCTCAAGATCCAACCCAAACCTTTTAAGCACAGTTTCATTATATTGAGCATAGTAGCTGGGAGACTATTATAGAACTCTGCCAGCTCCCTTTTTATTGAATTAGGCACAAACTTCATATATTCACCCTCCCGTAGTCCCCACTTCTGTGCTGCCCGTTAAGGTGGTCAGGAACACCTGTGGGTATTCTCCTGGGATGCAAGCTGTGAAGTCCTTGGGGATGAACCTGGCTGGGTCCTCCTGTCTCAACTGTGCCATCTTTTCCTCATGTCTGTGTTGCTCCTTTTACAGCTTTTCCTCATTCTGCCTTGTTCCTCTTGGGCTTTGTGTTGTTCCTCTTGCTTCTTTTCCTCGTGTCTGCATTGTTCCCTCTGGGCTTTCAGTTGCTCAGCCAGCAGCCAAATCCGTTCCCACTCCAGCTTGTTCTCCTCCTTCTTCTTAGCCAGCATCTGCAGTTCCCTTTCTTTGAGCTCCCATTCTTTTGCTTGGACCTCCAGAGGACTCATGGGCCTCCCTACAATAGTTGCTGCATGTATGATCAGCATTACTTTGAGCTCTTCCACAGTTTTTTCTTCCCACTGCAAATTGTCCTTTTTCCATTTGTCAATCAGGGCAGTTTTATTCATAGAAAGATATTGGCTCATCTTGCTAGCCTCTCTCTTCCCTAATCCTCAGACCCAAAAATAAAATACACTGCCTTTCTTAGCTCTATTGGTAAAACCCTGAATATTTTGGAGCCTTTGTTATAATCTCGCCGCTGCCACCATATGTCAGGGTTCCCCTTATGACCTGGACCCACTGAGCAACTCCTTAAGGATCTCTTGCTTCCTTAAGAGTCCCACCTTCCTTCTTTTACCTTCCCCTTCCCACTAATATGGGGGTTTGATTGTAGACATGCGGTGTTAAGCATTCAGATATGTGGGTTTTAACCACAACAGCTTACTGGTAAATTAAAGCAAGAAAATTGCAACTAAAGGTATTTACAGAATAGAGCTGACTGATACAAAAGGCATTAAGATAAAATAAAGGTTGCAAAAATGCAAGTTCCTCTACTCTAGCTGCACTTAGACTTCTCCAGGCTGCTAATTCCTGCTCTCTCTTCAGCTCTGATCTTCTGACTCTGCTCTTACTGGCCCTCTCTCTGTCTTTTTTCCCTTCCTTCCCCAAAACCAAAAGTACTGTTTCAAACCTGAAGAAATGAAACTTCTCAGGAAGATGAAACTTAACCAGGGAAATTACACTACTCTTCTCAGGGATACACCCTCCCTCTAGGCCTGACCTTTTTACCATGACTCTGTAGGCCTCAAACCTTCACAGATGCTATCCCACAGAAGCAGCCATTCTGATTGCCTGCAGAATAGTCACACAAAATAGCATCTTTTGAGGTGTGAGGTCTTAAGCCTGATCTATGTCCAGTAGGGATGGGTGAACTCACCTGAGTCTGCCCCGTGCCCCACTTGCTGGACCCTTGCCAGCTGCCCTTGCCTCCTCACGCTGGGACTGATGGTTCGCAGGAGCCCAACAAGTGGCCACCTGCTTCCCTGACAAGCTGCTTCCCAGTCAGCTTGCCAAGAGCAGCCATGTCCCTCTCTGCTGGGCACCAGCAGAGAGAAGTGGGGTTGCTCAGCTGCAGCAGGATGGGGCGTCTGCTGTGCCCCCTCCTCCTCCTGCTTGGTTGGCTGTCCTTGACAGCTGACCAGGCAGGAAGGGGCCTTGGCTGCCGCTAGGGATGTTGCAGGTGCCCTCCTGGATGCTCCCCACCCCATCTGGTGAGCACCTGCCATTTTGCTGACTTGTTTTTTTTACGAAAAAGGGAGCTAAAAAAACTGTGCATAATATGCACATACTTGGGACAGGAAAGCTTAATCTACACAATATTAGAGGCATAATGCCTCTAATATAGCCTCTAATAATGTCTCTACTATTGCATAGATTAAGCTTTCCCAGCTCAAATGTGTGCATATTTAAATATGTGCAGGGTTTTTTTAGCTTCCTTTTTTCATAAAAAACCAAGTCAGCAAAATGGCAGGTGCTCGCGGGACAGGGCTCGGGTGACTGCAGATGGCTCACCGAGTTCTTGGGGGATCGAGCGTGGGTCCAGGGGGACTCGAGTGGGGCGGTGCTTCAGCAGATGCATGCCAATCCCAGATGGGGGTAGGTTCACATATCCCTAGTGGGAACCCACCAAGCTCAGACCCCCAAATGGACACTCATGATATCCCTAAGGTCCAGTTTGGTGAATCAGAATTTATGCAGGCCTGGGACCAGAGTGGAGTAGAAACAAACATTCTGATGTGGTGAAGACACAACCACATGATTTTTCTTATTATGCGAATATGCCAAGATGTGATTGACATGTAAAAAGATTGGTATTCTCCAAGTGCTAGGGATGGATGAGAAATTTGCTCAATCAAGTTTTTTTTTACATATTTACTTGATCTGTACCTCCTGGAACTGATCATGGAAAGGGACACAATCTGTGGTTGGAATTCTGTAAATTTCCAAGCTTATGATGAGTTCTGTGACAGAAAAAAAAAATATGTTTGACAACATGTGCACATTTGAAAAATGCACAAAAACACTGCATACATTACAATGTTCACAAATACACATTAATCAGTGAGGGATGTATCAATTAATGCATCCATTAGAAAAAGGACACAAAAATGCATATCGATTTTTTTCTGTAAAAGAAACCCAAACTCAGATGGAACTGGTACAGAATGAATGTGGAGGCGGGAAAAGAAGGAAGTCCACAGAAATGAACTGTTTTATTAGGTACATACATTTTATAGTGCTATATATCACAATATACTTGATATGTATGTCCCACTCAATCTAAAATAATGGATGATCCTAAGATCCTGGTGGCAAATAGATCAGTGGTGATTTTTACAATGAAGAAAGAATGCTATCAGGCCACTGAAATCCCTCTAACTGTGGTGTAAGCAATTCCTGGACACTACCATCACAGTCTTATACTGCTTGTTATTGTTTTTCTTTTGCAGGCCTATACAATTCAGGGACAATATGCTATTCCACACCCAGATGTGAGTTTTATCTTCATTGTTTGTATGATGTTTTCTTTCTTATCTCACCTGCATGCTACTGTCAAATACAACTAATTAATATTAGACATTAATATTAATACAATTTTCTCAAAGTCTAGTATTGGTAATAGCCTTTTACCTATTAGCACTCAACTATATTTCTACTGAGGACTTGGCCTGTTGTCAAATTATCTGAATTATTCTGTGCTATCCCTTTGACGCACACATGCATATACATGTATTTTGTGCCTCAGGTACTGGCTGTAAAAAAGCTGCTTCCTCTACTTCTCCTTCAGAAATTGCTGGTAATCAGATGCACCATCCTAATAATCTGTCCATATGCTTATTTTATGATATAGCTATACCCCCCAAATCTTATACATTATGTGCTTCTCTCAGACTTTGCTTGCTGAGATGAACCTACAAGTTGGTCTGCCATTGTACGTATCCTCAGTCATAATGGAAAAGAAGCCTGAATGCCTGGCGATGCTGAAACCCTCCCTCCCAGACTTCTAGGGGAAAGTATTTTTAGACTGGTGATGGTCATCACTGTACTGACATCCTAGCCATAGATTAAAGTGAAGTATGTAGTTATATGTTTAGCAAAAAAAAAATTTTTTTAATGCAGGATTATCTCTAAAAGGAAATATAAGGAACACTGAAACATAATCTTGTAATGTTATCTGGAAATTCTCTCATGAGTATGTTTAGTACAGTCTTCTTCTCTTGTAAGATCAAAGACTGACAGAGGTAGTAAACCTCTGTGTGGATTATACTACTCCATGCAGGTGGGAGCTCACTTTGAATTAATTAAAAAACATTCTGTGCAGGGAGAAGAATTCTAGCGTAGCCTCCTGACATGTTTTCTATGTGTAGGAATGTTTTTGTATGGATGATCATTTGGTTATACTCTGAAGAGATACAACCAGGGATGGGGGAGAAATTCATTTTAATGCAATCTTACCTAATTCACACTTCTCGAACCAATACATGATCCTTTGGTATTTGCACTTCTCTGTATTTGTGATGTATTTGTGGAGTTAATGAGCATAAGAATGCATGTATTAGTGAAAATAACATACAAAAATGCATTATGTAGGCGGAAATTGCTTGCAAAAATATGTGTATTAGGCAAAATTGCATACAAAAAAGGGTACCATAGAAACGTGCACAAAAATGTGTAAGAATTATCATGTGGACTTTAAAACCGTACACAAACTGATGGAGAAAAAGGGCAGAATTAAATTAAGACTGGAAAAATGAAACACTGAGAGAAACCAAAATTGACTGAGTTTCCATCAGTATATATAATCCATACTCAAGTTTATCACCTCAAGTGAAAACTACACTTTTGAGGGTTTGTGTTGATTTGAGCAGGTGGGTTTATAGCAGCATGAGGGGGAGGACTGAGGAAAAGATTCTGGGCATATTTATTCCTTGCACGCAGCCAGGGATGTACACCTAACATAGAGCTATAAAATTACAGAAGATATAGGAACAGAAGGTAACAAGGAACATAAAACAATGTCCTATGTAAATCAGTTGCATACCTCCCTGTCATTAATATTATGAACAGTAACTGTCATCCCATGTCACAAAGAATATATCAAATAGAAATAGTTCAGAAAATAATAGAAATGATCAGGGGTCAGAAACATTTTCCAGATGAGAGATTAACAGTGCAGTCCTAGTCTACTCAGAAATACATTCCATTGAGTTCAATGGGCCTTACTCCCAGGTAAGTAGGTATAGGCTTGCACCCTAAATTAATGAAAACCTGTTAGCTTAGAAAAGGGGCAGCTAGGAGAAGTTATTGAAATATACAACTATGAAAAGACACTCAAGAAAGATATGTAAAGAGAGTTTTTGCCATTGGGCGGTATAGAAATATAATAAATATGTGCTTGGGTTATGCAGAATGCATACACAAAAATTCACTTCTGACCTCACTATGCTGTAGCACTTTCACTTTGGATCCAAGGTGGAGCCTTGCTTCAGTTTCTGAAGCTTTTGGTGTCTCCCCATTTATTAGAATGGGGAAATCAACAAATTGCGATAACATTTTTATTTTTATTTTTTTGCAGCTTTGGATGAAATTTGTAGGCATAGTCACTCTTTCTCAGCAGATAAATCCTGCCAAATTCAGACAGATAGGTGCAGGGGACTTTGTGCAACGGAAGCCTTTTAAAAGGTGGAGGGGGGAGTGTGAGATATTTGCTTCATCGTCATTTCATGGGCAATTTGTGTAAACATGCTATACATCGTAGAGATGCCCCTAAGTACATTCCTTGCAAAAATTTTAGAAAGATAGGTGCAGGAGTTAGTAAGTTATGATGAATGAAAAACTGTTTGAGACTTTTTTGTTTGTTCTGTTTTCTGCTCAGCTGGCACCAAAGTCACAGAGGGCAAAAGTGTGATCCATCCACTCCATCAAGGATGAAGCACTTTCTGGACACAATCCTATGCATATTTAGACCCAAAAAAAGTGCCACAATCTCAGCATGGCCCAGCCAGCAATGCTGGTCGGGGCATGCTGGGAGTTGTGGGGCTTTTTTTCTTGTCAAAATATGCATAGGATTGTGTCCAGAAAGTGCTTCATCCTTGATGGAGTGGATGGATCACACTTTATAAAGTATATGGAAATGTATACTGTAGTGCTTGTTACACTATATAAGGGTGCAAGGGACCCTTTAAAGATTGGAGTCTTTTTAAAAGGGATTCTCTTAGCCCGCTTTTGTGGGCAATTTGCTGTGTTCTTTTCTGGGTGCCTTGTGTAATTCTGTTACACACACCCACTGTTGGAGCAGTGCTTGGTGCAATTATAAAACCCTACCTGCTTGTAAAGCCCTCAGAGCACCACCAGCACCCTAATTTTTCAGGCAGAGAGGGTGTCTGGGAGAGGAGTGTTCACTGTTTCAGAAAGCTGAGAAGCCCAGCTCATTACTTTGGCTTTACACCGAGAGCAAGAGTGTAATTGTACATGTAAAATTCCCCTGCGTATAAAGTCCTCCGCACCCCTCAGGCAGAGGGAGTGAAAGAAGCCCAGATCATCACTATGGCTTTACATTACTCAGTGGGACAGGAAGCTGCAGAAGTGGCAAGACCAAGCTATGCTCCCTGGCTGTTTGGAGCTCATGTGTGGCCTGCTGTAATATGTTACTGGCAGGCACCACCTTTAGCAGGAAGATGGTACTAGGGATGTCAGAGAATTCTGCCACAGATCTCAGTGAAGCCAAACACCAGTGCATTCGGCCTCCCGAAATCCGTGGCGGAACGAAGCCCCCCACCCCACCAACCCGTGAAAGGCGTGTGAAACGGAGCACTTACCTGGTGCTATCTGCGCTTAGGGGTGGACGAAAGTCACTTACCTGTCCTCAAAGATTTCCCGCGGTGGGGGGGAGGCGCTTCGTTGCTCCCCCCGCGAAGTTCAGGCCAGGGGGGAGGCTTCCTGCCTCGCCCGGCTGAAATTCAGGCCGGGGGGGAGGCTTCCCGCCTCGCCCGGCCGAAATTCAGGCCGGGGAGGAGGCGCCTCGCCTTGCCCGACCGCTAACTAAACAGTTAAAAAAAAAACGCCCCCGTGATAGGCTACGTGACGATTAACGTAGCCTATCACGGCTAGATCTGCAAAGTCAGCCGTGATAGGCTACATAAATCGTCACGTAGCCTATCACGGGTGACTTTAAAAAAAAAAAAAAAAAGCGCGTACGCAAATAGCGGCCCTCATAGGGAGCCGCCATTCCCGTTCCTTATTTGGTCGCTGTAGTCTACGTAAATGTTTACGTAGACTACAGCGACCAAATAAGGAACGGGAATGGCAGCTCCCTATGGGGGCCGCCATTATCCGTACGCGCTTTTTTTTTTTTTAAGTCACCCGTGATAGGCTATGTGACGATTTACGTAGCCTATCACGGCTGACTTTGCAAATCTAGCCGTGATGGGCTACGTTAATCGTCACGTAGCCTATCACGGGGGCGTTTTTGTTTTTTTTTTCTTTTATTGCAATGGCGGCGGCGGCAGCCGGTCGAAAGATCGGCTGCCGCCCCTGCCCCTGACGAAGACCCGACGAACCGCCGGCCGGACCCGCCGCCGGGAGGGACATTTGGTAAAGGTAAGTCCCGTCCCGGGGGGGGTGCAGGGGGCGGGGGGTGTGGAGAATTTCTCCCCGAAACTTGTTCGGGGGGCCGAACACGTTGGCGCTTGGCCTCCCGAAGTTTCGGGGAGAAATTCTCCGCCATCCCTATCTGCACTGCTTTGCGAATGGCGGCCACGTCTGCGGCCGCCATTCGCTTCCCCATTTAGGCCGTGATAGGCTATGTAAATGCTTACGTAGCCTATCACGGCTAACGCAGGGACGCCATTTGCATCCCTGCGGAGGCCGTAATAGCCTACGTAAGTATTTACGCAGCCTATCACGGCAAAAAAAAAAGGGAACGCAGCCGCCGTAGCTGCCGCCATTTGCGTTCCTGGTTTTTTTGCCATGATAGGCTACGTAAATATTTATGTAAATATTTACGTAGCCATTCATGGCAAAAAAAGGGAACGCAAATGGCGGTGGCTGCGGCAGCCGCCATTTGCATTCCTTTTTTTTGCAGTGATAGGCTACATACATTTGTGTTCCTGTTTTTTTTCGCCTTGATAGGCCACTTAATATTTACGTAGCTTATCACGGCCAAAAACATGAACACAAATGGCAACCGCTGTAGCCACCGCTATTTGTGTCCACAGGCTCCAGACGCCTGCGAATGCACCCAGCCAGTGGCTCCACGGAGTTGCCACGGAGCAGAGCCGGCCGGGTTAGGATTTCGGGGGGAGGTGCAGAGCGCATCCCCCCCACTGCAAATCCCCCTTTCGTACATCCCTAGGTGGTACCCTGCCATCCCTCTACCTGTAGCCAGGGAGAAAATGGTGTGGAAGCTTGACTCAGGTTCTACGGACCACGTACCTGATTGGGGAACTGGTGTCAGCAGCAGCCCCATACTGAACAGGCAGTAGTGAGACGTCAGGCATCTACCAGTTAGTGCTGGTTCTCAAGCTACTGGTGAAAGCCCTGAATGCTGCTACTGTCTCTGCTGCCACAAACACACAGGCTGAATCTACACACAGTGGTTTTACCGTTGTCATACTGCAATGATAACTATTGGTGCACATGACACCAACGGGCACCAATAGTTATTACTGCAGTATGATACCGGTAAAACTGCTATGTGCAGATTCAGCCTACAGACACAAAATGCAATGAAGTATTGTAACAGATTTTGATAAGATCCTTCTATGTCCCTCCCAACAGCTCTTTGGTTGGAAGCAAAAAGGAAAGCCCTGGTAAAGTTATTCCCTGGTTAGAAGCTAGAGGTATCAGTCACAGAACTCCACCCCCTCCCTCTGTGTCAGGTGTTTTCCTTTTATGGAGATCTTGGGGGAGGTTCAGAAATTGGCCCACTTTGCGGCCCACTTTACATTTGTAGTGGTCCAAATTCTTCCAAAGAGGCTAGCTTTGGTTTGGTATTTGAGGTTCATCTGAAGTGGATGCACACATCCTATATTTGCAGCTTCACATATTATTACAGCCTCTATTTAATATTTATTTAATGGTAATGCTTGTGATGTGCTGTAGGAAACATGGAACAGGCATGTTAATCGTTCACAGTTCCTACAT
The DNA here is from genome assembly GCF_057233095.1 of Heloderma suspectum. Lineage (NCBI taxonomy): Eukaryota > Metazoa > Chordata > Lepidosauria > Squamata > Helodermatidae > Heloderma > Heloderma suspectum. The sequence continues at coordinate 224,545,424 of NC_139458.1, forward strand.
AAGAAGAAATGTGCTGAATCAGACCAAAGGCCTATCTAGTCCTGCATTCCGTTCACACAGTAGCCAACCAGATGCCTATGGGAAGCCGACAAGCAGGACATGAGTGCAACGGCACCCTCCCACGGATATCCCCAGCAACTGGTATAAAGAGGCATACTGCCTCTGATACTAGAGGTAATACATGGCCACCATAACTAGTAGCCATTGATAGTCTTATCCTCCATGAAATTAAACAGAAGGAAGGGGGAGAAAGTGGGGATGGCAGGAAGTGAGTAGGGAGGGGGAGAATTTCATTTGGGTTGCAGGCAGTTCAGTAAGAACAGTAAGAACTGCAGGCAGTTCAGTAAGTCCCTGCATCAATAGGCGGACTAGAACACAATAATCCTTTGCAGTTTAGTTTGCAGAATTTTGCATGCAATGCTCTGAACAAAAAGTGTGTATAATAGGGATGTCGGAGAATTTCTCCACGAATCTCCAGGAGGCCGAATGCCAACACATTCAGCCCCCCGAAATTGGTGGGGAAATTCTCCGACACCCCCCACCCCGGGATGGGACTTACCTCCTGCGAATGTGCCTCACGGCGGCGGGTCCCAACAGCGGTTCGGCAGCGGTTCAGGAGCGGAGGCGGCAGTGGCCGGTCTTCCGACCGGCTGCCGCCACCGCCATTTCCAAGTAAAGTAAAAAAAAAAAAAAGTGATAGGCTACGTAAAGATTTACGTAGCCTATCACGGCTAGATTTTCAAAGTCAGCCGTGATAGGCTATGTAAATCTTTACGTAGCCTATCACAGCTGACTTTGGAAAGAAAAAAAAGCACGTACGCAAATGGCGGCGTCCATGGGCGCCGCCATTTGCGTTCCTTATTTAGGCACAGGTAGTCTACGTAAAGATTTACGTAGACTACGGCGAAAATAAGGGCAACGCAAATAGCGTTGCCCTTATTTTCGCTGTAGTCTACATAAATCTTTACGTAGACTACCCGTGCCCAAATAAGGAACGCAAATGGCGGCGCCCATGGGCCCTCCATTTGCGTACGTGCTTTTTTTTTTTTCAAAGTCAGCCGTGATAGGCTACGTAAAGATTTACATAGCCTATCACAGCTGACTTTGAAAATCTAGCCGTGATAGGCTATGTAAATCTTTACGTAGCCTGTCACATTTTTTTTTTTATTTACTTTTTTCTTTCGCAGCTGGAGAGGCGGCGCGCTCCCCCCCTGCCAGAATTTCGGCGGAGAGGGATGGGGCACCTCTCTCCTGGCCAGAATTTTGGCAGGGAGGGGCGGGGCACCTCCCCACCCACCAAGAATTTCGGGGGGAGAAACGAAGCGCCTCCCCCCCCCCGAAAAAAGCTGCGGGACCAGGTAAGGGACTTTCCTCCATCCCTAGTGTATAATAGGGATGTCAGAGAATTCCGCCACAGACTGAAATGGGATCGAATTCCCTTCAGTCTGTGCCACGGAATCCTGTGCGGAACGGCACCACGAGGTCCTGAGGAGCCAGCAGTCATGTGGCTTTTTTTTTTTTCATCTGCACAGAGTCGCGAAATTTTCATAAATAAAACCGCAAGGTAGTATATTCCAATAATAAATATGAAAGTTTTTTTTTAAAAAAAATGATTTATGCTCACCGCCTTGTTTGTGGGTGTTCTTTTTCAATTGAAATCCTCCATCTCTGTTTACATTCAGCCAAAACACTTCCTCATCCTCGGGGCTTCCCAAAACAAGGCTGTCCTAGGTGTGCCTGAGCGATGCACTCTTTGTTTAAAGCAACTAGGGATGTCAGAGAATTCCGCCACGGATCTCGGGGAGGCCGAATGCCAGCGCATTCGGCCCCCTGAAATCGGTGGTGGAACGGTCTGCCACACACCCCCCGCCACCCCCTGGGACGAGACTTACCTGGGGCGGATCTTCCTGGCGGCGGCGGTTCCGGCGGCGGCAGCGGCTGCGGCGGCCGGTCTTCTGACCGGCTGCCACCGCCGGCATTTCCAGGTTTAAAAAAAAAAAAAGTGATAGGCTACGTAAAGATTTACGTAGCCTATCACGACTAGATTTTAAAAAAACACCGTGATAGGCTACATAAATGTTTACGTAGCCTATCACGGCTGACTAAAAAAAAAAAAACCCCAAGTACGCAAATGGCGGCGCCCATGGGCACCGCCATTTGCATTCCTTATTTTGGCACGTCTTAGTCTATGTAAACATTTACATAGACTAAGACGGCGAAAATAAGGGGAACGCAAATAGCGTAGATGCTACGCTATTTGCGTTCCCCTTATTTTCGCCGTCTTAGTCTACATAAATGTTTACGTAGACTAAGACGTGCCATAAGAAGGAATGCAAATGGCAGCGCCAATGGGTGCCGCCATTTGCGTATGTGCGTTTTTTGTTTTAATCAGCCATGATAGGCTACGTAAACATTTACGTAGCCTATCACGGCTGACTGCAGGGACGCAAACGGCGGCGGGTACGGCCACCGCCATTTGCGTCCCTACTAGCCAACGGCCGGATGTCCGGCTGCTGGCGGAGCTGGCCGGCGGCTCCGCAGAATCGCTCCGGAGCACAGCCAGCCCACCAGGATTCCAGGGGGAGAGAAACGGAGTGCCTCCCCCCCCCCGGCCAGGATTCCGGGGGGAGGGACAGAATGCCTCCCCCCCACCACCATCAGCATAATCCGCGAAAGGTAAGTACCTTTCATACAGCCCTAAAAGCAACGCTGTTTGAAAGAAAGAAAGAAAGAAAGAAAGAAAGAAAGAAAGAAAGAAAGAACGAACCTTTTAAAATGACCATGCCGGTCTGAGCCCTGCATGAGTATTATTCCCCCTGCTAGGCTTTCTGTTTCCACATCCAGCCTTGTTGGTGACGTTGTGAGGCTAAAATGGAGAGGAGAATCAACTCTGTGCATGTCTACTCAAAAGTAAGTCTTACTGAGTTCAATGCGACTTACTCCTACACATGTCAGCACCCCACTTGCCCCCAGCTCAGCTTTGTATTTCCACATCCAGCTCATTAGCAAACCTCCTGTTAGTTATCTCACTGGGTGACTTTGGGCTGGACTCTCACCACTACACCACACTTCTGTTATGAAACTCATGAAGAAAAAGAGACAGTATAATGGAAAGTTCTTTCTGAAGCAGTCACTTCACTTGTACAAATGCAGCATGAAGGGAAAGATCAGCAACCTTCTCTTTGTTTGAATAAAAAGCACACTCTGCACATGCTCAGGGAATGGACAAAATGAGGAATAAACATACCAGGGAATATGAAGAACTATATTCTTCCATGATGTGCGTGTGGGGGGGGGATCTCTCTCCATCCAGCTGTTCCCTGGGAAAAAAAAAAACCCTTCACCCAAGGGTCTCCTGAGATAACTAACAGGAGGTTTGCTAATGAGCTGGATGTGGAAATACAAAGCTGAGCTGGGGGCAAGTGGGGTGCTGACATGTGTACGAGTAAGTAGCATTGAACTCAATAAGGCTTACTTCTGAGTAGACATGCACAGAGTTGGTTCTCCTCTCTGCTCAGCTTTGTATTTCCACATCCAGTTCATTATCAGACTTCCTGTTAGTTATCTGAGGTGGGGGGGGGGACCAGGGAGTTGGATTTCTGGGAACTGAGCTCAGAGCGCTGGCTCCAAGCTCAGTTCTCATAAACTGAAAAATGCTATTGCCATCGAGACACTGTCCAGTGGCCACAGGATTGTGCCCTTAGGGACCTAACAATTTATCTGCTGGATCACACCATCTAGTTCAGCATCCACCAATTTCCCACAGTAGTCAACTAGGCAGTAGCTCTCCCCTGTTGTATGTCTCCACCACCTAGTAATCAGTATCTGGTATTCAGATATACTGCCTGTATGAACTAGGGATGTACGAAAGTCACTTACCTTTTCGTGGATTGTGTTCGCAGTGGGGGGGGGAGGAACTCCGTCCCTCCCCCTGAATCCTCAACCAGGGGGGAGCTGCTGCAGACACAAATGGCGGCCGCCATAGCAGCCGCCATTGGCATCCTCCTTGCAGCTGTGATAGGCTATGTAAGTATTTACGCAGCCTATCACGGCTGGGCAACAAAAAAAAAACAGCATACGCAAATGGCGGCGGCTACGGCGGTCGCCATTTGCGTTCCCTATTTTCTGCCGTTCTAGCCTATGTAAATATTCATGTAGGCTATTACAACGAAAAAAAGGGGAACGCAAATAGTGTAGTGGGCGCTATTTGCATTCCTTTTTTTTCTCGCCGTAATAGCCTACGTAAATATTTACGTAGGCTAGAACGGCGGGGGGGGGGGAAGGAACACAAATAGCGCCCACTACGCTATTTGCGCTCCCCTTTTTTTCACCGTAATAGCCTACGTAAATATTTACGTAGGCTAGAACAACGAAAAATAGGGAACGTAAATGGCGGCCGCCGTAGCCGCCACCATTTGCGTACGCTGTTGTTTTTTTGTGTTTTTTGCCCAGCTGTGATAGGCTACGCAAATACTTACGTAGCCTATCACAGCTGCAAGGAGGACGCCAATGGTGGCCACAGCAGCCTGGCTGCAGCCGGCCAGGAAACCAGCCGCCGCCGCCGCCACCAGAGCTGCCGGAACCGCAACCGCCGGAGCCGTCACCTCCGAATCTGCCACATCTGCCCCAGGTAAGTGCCGTCCCAGGGGATTCCGTGGGGGGAGGGGGAGGGGGGCAGGAAGCTGTTCTGGAATCCGTGGCGGAATTCTCTGCCATCCCTAGTATGAACATGAAAATTCCATTTATCTATCATGGCTAGTATCCTTTCCCCTCCTCCATGGATTTATTTAATTCTCTTTTAAAGGCTATCACATCTGCTGGCAATAAATTGCAAGAAGTCAATGTGTTTTGTGAAGAAAGGCTTTCTTATTTTCTGTCCTCAATTGGCTACTTTGCCCATCAAATTCACTGGAAGACCCAAGTTCGAAACAAAAGACTCAAAACAAGGCACGAGAAGAGTAATCAGGCTCTTTTGGCAAAAGAAAATCACAACAATTGAGCACCAGTAAAAAACTGAAAGTTGTGTAGAAAATCAGGCGCAGAGGACTCTCTGGGCAGTATCCAATAGGGGCGTTGGTTGCACACGTGGCCAGCCCCACTGGTCACAGTCCACGCACAGCCCCTACTGCTTGTGGCCACAATGTAGCGCTTCTGGGGGCAAGGCCCCAAACGTGCAGAAACAAATCCTGCCACTCCCCCATCTCTCTCACTCCTTGTCAGATTGTAGTTCTACATACACCTAAGCTGCAAGTAAGCTCCATTGAATACTATGGGACTTACTTCTGAACAAATGATTGCTCAAAGCCAACATGGATATGTCAAGAACAAATCCTTCCAGACAAATCTGATCTCATTTTTTGATCAAGTGACCTCCCTTGTAGACCGTGGGAATGCTGTAGACATAATATACCTCGACTTCAGCAAAGCTTTCGACAAAGTGCCCCATGATATCCTGATGAGCAAACTAGCTCAAAGTGGGCTAGATGAAACAACGATCCGGTGGATCCACAGCTGGCTACAGAATCGGACTCAAAGAGTGCTTATCAATGGGACCTTGTCATACTGGGGAGAGGTAACGAGCGAGGTACTGCAGTGCTCAGTCCTTGGCCCAGTGCTCTTCAATGTTTTTATTAACGACTCAGAAGAGGAGGTGCAGGGAATGGTGATCAAATTTGCAGATGACACAAAATTGGGCAGGATAGCTAATACTTTGGAAGACAGAAACAAAATTCAAAGTGATCTTGATAGGCTGGAGCACTGGGCAGAAAACAACAGAATGACATTTAATAGGGATAAATGCCAAGTTCTGCACCTAAAGAAACCAAATGCACAGTTACAAGATGGGGGATACGTGGTTCAACTACACTACAAGCGAGAAGGATCTTGGAATTGTTGAATACCGCAAGCTGAAGATGAGCCAACAATGTGATGTGGCTGCAAAAAAGGCAAATGCTATTTTGGGCTGCATTCATAGAACCATAGCTTCCAAATCCCAAGAAGTACCATTCTTCTCTACTGAGCACTAGTTAGGCCTCATCTGGAGTACAGTGTCCAGTTCTGGGCACTGCACTTTAAGAAGAATGCAGACTGCAATGCAGACAAGCTGGAGGGGGTTCAGAGGAGGGCAACAAAGATGATCAGAGGACTGGAAACAAAGCCCTATGAAGAGAGACCGAAAGAACTGGGCATGTTTAGCCTTGAGAAGAGAAGACTGAGGGGAGATAAGATAGTGCTCTTCAAGTACTTGAAAGGTTGTTACAGAGAGGAAGGCCAGGATTTCTTCTCGATCATCCCAAAATGCAAGACACAGAATAATGGGCTCAAGTGACAGGAAGCCAGATTCCGGCTGAACATCAGGAAAAACTTCCTGACTATTGGAGCAATATGACAATGGGACCAATTACCTAGGGAGGTGGTGGGCTCTCCCACACTGGAGGCCTTCAAGACGAGGCTGGACAGCCATCTGTCAGAGATGCTCTGACTTGGATTCCTGCATTGAGCAGGGGGTTGAACTCGATGGTCTTGTAGGCCCCTTCCAACCCTGCTGTTCTATGATTCTATGATTAATGTTGGGACATGTTTGCCAAATCCATGTTAATTTCCCAGTCTTCATTGATGAAGTTCAAATTAACATGTCTTTCCACATGAAGGTTGGGTAGGGATGACGGAGAATTTCTCCCCGAAACTTCGGGGGGCCGAGCGCCAACGTGTTCGGCCCCCCGAAGAAGTTTCAGGGAGAAATTCTCCGCACGCCCCCTCCCCCCGCCCCCCCCCCCCGGGATGGGACTTACCTTTCCTGAATGTCCCTCCCGGCGGCGGGTCCCGGCGGTGGTTCGTCGGGTCTTCGTCGGGGCGGGGGCGGCAGCCGGTCTTTCAACCGGCTGCCGCCGCCGCCATTCCAATAAAAGTAAAAAAAAAAAAAAAACGCCCCCGTGATAGGCTACGTGACGATTAACGTAGCTTATCACGGCTAGATTTGCAAAGTCAGCCGTGATAGGCTACATAAATCGTCACGTAGCCTATCACGGGTGACTTAAAAAAAAAAAAAGCACGTACGGCTAATGGCGGCCCCCATAGGGAGCCGCCATTCACATTCCTTATTTGGTCGCTGTAGTCTACGTAAAGATTACATAGACTACGGCGAAAATAAGGGCAACGCTATTTGCGTTGCCCTTATTTTCGCCGTAGTCTACGTAAAGATTTACGTAGACTACAGCGACCAAATAAGGAACGCGAATGGCGGCTCCCTATGGGGGCCGCCATTTGTGTACGCGCTTTTTTTTTTTTTAAGTCACCCGTGATAGGCTACGTGACGATTAACGTAGCCTATCACGGCTGACTTTGCAGATCTAGCCGTGATAGGCTACGTTAATCGTCACGTAGCCTATCACGGGGGCGTTTTTTTTTTTTTTTACCTTTTATTTCGCAGCCGGGCGAGGCGAGGCGAGGCACCTCCTCCCCGGCCTGAATTTCGGCTGGGCGAGGCGGGAAGCCTCCTCCCCCGGCCTGAACTTCGGGGGGAGAGCAGCGAAGCGCCTCCCCCCCCACCGCAAAAAGCTGCGAGACCAGGTAAGTGGCTTTCGTGCACTCCTAAGGTTGGGTCTATAGCAGGAGTGGGCAACTGTGAGAAATCTGGGGGCTGCTTTTGCCCCCATATCCCCCCACGGGCTACATACATACACCTCATGGGCGCTAAATAATAATAAAAATAATTGTTTAAGTGGTGTTCATAAACAAGCTAAGTTTCGCCCTTTTGGCACTCTGTAGCTGCTACTGACATCTCCCCTCCCCAATTTCTTTTTTCTGCAGGGGGTGCTGGGGACCACATGTGTTGCCCACCCCTGGTCTATAGGGTTTCAGTCCTAAGGTTCTGAAATAACCAAGTGTATTACTGCTCTATCAATTACTCCATATATCAAGAATTAGCTTGAGATGGCCCGCTAAGTATTTTTTTATTCATTTATTTGAAAAATTTATAAACTGCTCTACATATTTAAAGATTCCTGAGCAGTGAACAGTAAAAAAAAAACTAATAAAAATATTTTTAAAATAAAAATATTTAAGATCAGGTTATTTCAATAAAACCCAGGCATGCCACTTGATCTGACACAGCCTTTGGCAATATATTTTCCAAAGGGCTTCCCCGGCCAGCCTCTCCCTGCCACCCAACCTAGCCCTGTCTTGCTTTTTGCATGGGCGCCGGTGCCACCACCTCCTCCTATGCTGGCATGCTGCTAAAGGCAAGAGCTGCAGTGGCAGCACCTCGTGAGTGGTACTGCCCAACACTACCATTTTAATGACGGTATTTTTTTTTTCTAACTTTGATTAGCAGTGCACTGAACCAATCAGATGCAGCTCTTGTGGCTGCATGGCCATTGAGGGAACTGGAGGGGCAAGGGGGGGTCCTTGCACTATTCTGGTGACCTCATTGGCTGAGCCACCCAAAAGCATCATCTGGCCTATGAGTAAGTCCTACTGAATTGAATGGGACTTAACTTCCATGGTCAGATTAATCATTGAGCTAAGGGGGCTGCAGACGCCAACCCACCAGCTCAGCTGGCCCACTAGCTAGCCCAGATTCCCAGTTTTCAAATAAAAAAAGAGCAAGTCTCTAGCCCTTTAAAACCCGAGATATGAGATAAAATAATCAGGAAGAATTCTGCTGTTTTGTGAGAAATGAGCCTGCTACAAGGGGAAGCTTATGTTTGTATTTGAGTTCTCTGCCCTGGATAAGATATTCGTCTTTTGCTTCCAGGAATGCATGGAAGATGATTTCTACTAGTGCAAGTTTTCTTTGCATTATTGTGATACATAAAATAGTTTTTTGTGTGTGTATCTACAAATGTTCTATGTGAGTTCAGTATTGGATACAGAATAGGGGGTCTGTTACAGACAGCTAGCCCCAGGGCCCATCATGGCCTTGATCCAGCCCTGCATACTTCCAAGTAGATGTGCATAAGATTATACTGTAAACTTTACAGCCACACTTTGTATATGTTGACTGAAAATGTTTTCAATTTAAATATGACAGCCTTTATGTCTCTAGGAATGTAAAATTCCACTTTGCCCATTGCAATAAGGAATTAATTTGTCTCAGTTACTAAACTTTAAAGTGCATTAATACAAAAAATGATTACAATTGAACCACCAGCACTAGGCAAACAAGAGTTATAAAGCTGTGCAAGGAGGTGCTTTTGTAAGTTCTAAAGCTGTGGAACGAAATGGCATCATCATCTCTTTGTGTACTGCGGAATGCAAAGAACGTCAAGATTGACCAACAGGAAAAATTGTTTTTTGCATTTAATAGCTTTACTGCATCACTACCTCATAGGGCTGGTTCAAATCTTCCAAAACATTTAATGCTGAGTTCCTGTGAGCGCAAAGGAAAATCTAGTCTGGTATGATGATGTTGGCAGGTGTTGTTCCCAGCTGGGAATAACATGGTGCCGATCTACATTGCATCTGCTAGTGCAACGAATTCAGTGGACTGGCAAGGTAAATGCCATCGCATTAAAACGTGATTATCCATACTCACCCTGTTTCCCCGTTGCAGTACTTCATCGAATGCGCAAGCATGGTTCACACTCAAGCACTGTGCTGTTTTCTTGCTCTTAAAGATGGTGGCTCTCATTGGAGGAGCAGAAACTCTTCCTGTTTCTGCTGATACCCCACCCACTGTCCCTCTCTTCCTCTATCTGTGTGTGTGTGTGTAGGGATTGCGCGAGCATCCTGTTGGGGCTCAAAGCCCTGCGAGAATTTACCACTCCACCCCCACACACACACCAGTCCCCTCAGCAAGAAGAGGGGAAGAAGGCAGCACCTCTTGTCCTCCCCCCATCATTGCTACAGCGGCAGTGGCGCGGGAGAGGCTGGTCATTTCCCGCATGTTTTCCTGGCCTTAGGGAAAATAGCTAGCTTATCCCTTGCCACCGCCACTGTAGCAAGTGGGGGTGGAGGGAAGAAGGAGGCACCTATCCTCTTCTCCCCCACACACCTGCTGGAGGCCAGGGCAAGAGGCTGGGGGGTGCCTGCTGATGCTCTTTTCCCCGCGCCAGCCCTTGACAGCTGGCACGAGGAAGAAGGGCGGCAGCACCCAGTGCTCGCATTGGGGGGGGCTGCAAGCATCTTTGAAGCTTTGCATCTTCGAAGACCACCCTGTGTTTGTACCCCACTCCTGAGATGACGTTAAAATTGTCCACAGACATTTTTATTGATGTTAGTCCATGGACACTGAGGACTGTCTGCCTGGATATGTGTGTGTTTTTCTTCCCATGCAGCGAGCATGGATGGGACTGTGAAAACATTTATGCTTCCCTGAGCTTGCTCAGGCAAGTATGCAGAGCAATTGGGCTGGAGAAGCTACAATTCTTTGAAGTTTTGCTTCTTTGAAGATTCGAAGATAAAGCCTTACCTTTAAAAAAAAAAAAAAAAGCCAAAGCAGGGGATAGGAGGGGGTAAAACTTAGTCTCATTTGAAGGGATAGAACAACCCCCTGCTCAATGCAGGAAGCCTGATTCCCAGGCAGTAGCCCATCCAAGTACTGACAGGGGCCAACCCTGCTGAGCTTCCAAGATCAGACAAGCGCACGCACATCCAGTCCTTTGCTTATTGCTGAGGAGACACTGAGTGCTGAGAAAGCTATGTAATCAGAAGCCAGAAGACGACATGGGGCCGTCGAGAGCTGTGACTGGACAGGAGGGAAATACAAACACCGCCGTATATGGACAGGCATGGGAGGGGACTACGACCAGATACGGTAACGAACGTGGAAAAACAGAGCACATTAAGGGGAAATACTGGGATATCAGGGTATTGAAAGTGGGAGCACGGAAGCGGGAAATTCCGGTTCCAATTCAAGGCAGGTACTGCGTAGTGTGAAAACCTCATTGGAAGCCAAAAAAAAGTAAGTGTAGATCAGCCCATGAATTGGAGAAGTTAAAAATGGGCCACTGTATTCATGTGAATTGCCATCAGAAAGCAGAACCTGAGACTGTGTTGCACTGAATAAGGTGCTACTTCCTCCAGGCAGCTGCATCCATACTAATGGGTTTTTTGAGCATCTGATTCGGAGTGTTTCCAGGTGGAGGGCTCCTAACACTACCAATGAGAAGGCACTGTGCAGCTGTTCCACCTTTTCATTCTTAATGGATTATCTGTGGTAAGAAAAAAAAAGCAGAAGAAGTGGTTACGAATTGAAGATAACAACATCTGTACCACCTATAACATTCTATGAATGAGGCAGGGCACCATGGTGCAAAAAAAGCCTTGTCTGGAAGCTCCCTTAGAATCCTGGGGCAACTGGTTTCTACTGCAGTTTATTCTGTCACAGGTTTGTATCTGTTGCAAGGTAGCCTCTGAGGAAATACATTTCTTGACATTTATATTTCTTGACATTTCCTGAGCATTGGAGATCAAAGATGTGTCTGTTAGAAATATGTGGTCCTTTGGAAGTAATCTTGGCATTGATCTCAGCCTCTGTATGCCACAACTAGAATGCATCTGCTTCTGTCACATTTCTGTTATTTTGTTGTTTATTCGTTCAGTCGCTTCCAACTCTTTGTGACTTCATGGATCAGCCCACGCCAGAGCTTCCTGTTGGCCATCACCACCCCAGCTCCCCCAAGGTCGAGTCCGTCACCTTCAGAATATCATCCATCCATCTTGCCCTTGGTTGGCCCCTCTTCCTTTTGCCTTCCACTTTCCCTAGCATCAGCATCGTCTCCAGGGTATCCTGTCTTCTCATTATACTTTCAACTAAATTGCTTTTAATATTTTTAGAAATAGTTTGGATTTACTAATGGAAAAGAAGGGATGACCCTATTTTCTTCCAATATTTTTTCTATCGCACTGAATAAAAACCTTTTCATACTGATGTGTGGTTAGAATAACGTATAGGCCATTTCAGGATTTCCAAGCAGTTGATTACATTTTCATAGAATCATAGAATAGTAGGGTTGGAAAGGGGCCTACAAGACCATCAAGTCCAACCCCCTACTCAATGCAGAAATCCAAGTCAGAGCATCCCTTACAGATGGCTGTTCAGCCTCATCTTGAATGCCTCCAGTGTGGGACAGCCCACTACCTCCCTAGGCAATTGGTTCCACTGTCGTATTACTCTAACAGTCAGAAAGGTTTTCCTGATGTTCAGCTGGAATCTGGCTTCCTGTCACTTGAACCCATTATTCCGTGTCCTGCACTCTGGGATGATGGAGAAGAGATGAGATCCTGGCCTTCCTCTCTGTGACAACCTTTCAAGTACTTGAAGAGCGCTATCATATCTCCCCTCAGTCTTCTCTTCTCAAGGCTAAACATGCCCAGTTCTTTCAGTCTCTCTTCATAGGGCTTTGTTTCCAGTCCCTTGATCATCTTTGTTGCCCATCTCTGAACCCTCTGAACCCTCTTGTCTGCATCCTTCATAAAGTGCAGTGCCCAGAACTGGACACAATACTCTAGATGAGGCTTAACCAGTGCTGAGTAGAGGGGACTAGTAGTTCTTGGGATTTGGAAGCTATGCTTCTATTAATGCAGCCCAAAAGAGCATTTGCCTTTTTTGCAGATACGTTGTTCAACAGCACTACAAGCAAGAAGGATCTTGGAATTGTTGTAGATCATGAGCTGAATATGAGCCAACAATGTGATGTGGCTGCAAAAAAGGCAAATGCTATTTTGAATAATGCTCTGACTTGGATTCCTGCATTGAGCAGGGGGTTGAACTCGATGGCCTTGTAGGTAGGGGTGACAAAACCCCGCTTACCTGGCTCCGCCGGCTTCCGCGGGGGGGGAGGCGCTCTGTCCCTACCGCCGGAATCCTTGCCGGGGGGGAGGTGATCCAGTCCTCCCCCCCGGAATCCCCGAAAGCCGGCTGTGCAGATTTCTGGCCGCGGAGGGCTCTGGGTAAGGGGGGGGAAGCGTACGCAAATGGCGGCGGCTCTGGCCGCTGCCATTTGCGTTCCTTATTTTTCTTCATCTTAGTCTACGTAAATATTTACATTGACTAAGACGAAGAAAAATAAGGAAAGCAAATGGTGGCGGCTACAGCTAGGGATGTATCTTTACGTAGACTACCGGGACCAAATAAGGAACACCTTATTACGCGCTTTTTTTTTTTCAAAGTCACCCGTGATAGGCTACGTAACGATTTACGTAGCCTATCACGGCTGACTTTGGAAATCTAGCCGTGATAGGCTACGTTAATCATTACGTAGCATATCACGGGGGTTTGGGGTTTTTTTTACACTTTACTTTGTAATGGCGGCGGAAGACCGGCTGCCGCCCCCGCCCCCGACGAAAGGCCGACGAACCGCCGCCGGGACCCGCCGCCGGGAGGGACATTCGCCAAAGGTAATTCCCATCCCGGGGGGGGGGAGGGGGGGAGAATTTCACCTCCGATTTCGGGGGGCCAAATGCGTTGGCGCTCGGCCCCCCGAAGATTCAGGGAGAAATTCTCCGCCATCCCTAGCTACAGCTACATTTGCGTGCACCTTTTTTTTTTTTACCCAGACGTTTTAGGCTACGTAAAAACTTACGTAGCCTATCACGTCTGGGTAAAGAAAAAAAGGCGTACGCAAATGGCGGTGGCTACGGCCCCCACCATTTGCGGTCCTTATTTTTCTTCTTCTTCTTCTTTTTTACAGAGACGTAATAGGCTACATAAAAACTTACATAGCCTATCACGTCTCTGTAAAAAAAAAAAAAGACAAGACTGCAAATGGCAGCAGCCAGTTGGAAGACCAGCCGCTGCAGCCGCCGCCACCACCGAAACCGCTGCCGGAGCCGCCGCCGCCCAGAACATCCACCCCAGGTAAGTCTCAACCCGGGGGGGATCCACGTGGGGCAGGGAGGGCAGGTCGTTCCACCACGAAGTTCAGGAGGCCGAATGCACTGGCATTCGGCCTCACCGAGATCCGTGGCGGAATTCTCTGACATCCCTACTTGTAGGCCCCTTCCAACCCTACTATTCTATGATTCTATGATCTACAACAATTCGAAGATCCTTCCCGCTTGTAGTGTTGTTGAGCCATGTATCCCCCATCTTGTAACTGTGCATTTCATTTCTTTTTCCTAGGTACAGAATTTGGCATTTATCCCTAATAAATTTCATTGTGTTGTTTTCTGCCCAGCGCTCCAGCCTATCCAGATCACTTTGAATTTTGTTTGTCTTCCAGGGCATTTGCCGAATTTTGTGTCATCTGAAAATTTGATCAGCATTCTCTGCACCTCCTCCTCCAAGTCATTAATAAAAATGTTGAAGAGCATTGGGCCCAGGACTGAGCCCTGCGGTACCCTGCTCATTATCTCTCCCCAGTTTGAGAAGATCCCACTGATAAGCACTCTTTGAGTCCAATTCTGTAGACAACTGTGGATCCACCAGATCGTTGTTTCATCTAGCCCACTTTGAGCTAGTTTGCTCATCAGGATATCATGAGGCACGTTGTCGAAAGCTTTGCTGAAGTCAAGGTATATGACATCCACAGCATTCCCACAGTCCACAAGGGAGGTGACTTGATCAAAAAATGAGATCAGATTCATCTGGCAGTATTTGTTCTTGACAAATATATGTTGGCTTCAAGTAATCACACATTGTTTCCAAGGTGCTTACAGATGGATTGCTTTATCATCTGCTCCAGAATTTTCCCAGGGATCGATGTCAGGCTGACTGGTCTGTAGTTCCCAGGTTAAAAACTCCCATCCATCTTGGACTCCTGTTCTCGTTAGAGTTGCTTGCCATGGGACCTTACTGATCATTGTTCTGAGTTTATTAAAATCAGCTTTCCTAAAATCCGGGGTACGGGTTTCGCTACACTCGGCTTTTGCTTCCTTTAGAACCAAGAACTGAAGTATAACATGGTCGCTTTCCCCCAGAGTTCCTGAAACTGCTACTTGATCCATTAAGTCATCTCTGTTGGTTAGGATCAAGTCAAGGATAGCCGATCCTCTAGTTCCTTCCTCTACTTTCTGTAGGAAGAAGTTATCCAGCACACAAGTCAGGAATTTCCTGGAGGGGCCATGTTTTGCAGAATTTGTCTCCCAACAAATATTGGGGAAATTGAAGTCCCCCATTATTACTACATCATGATTCCTTGAAACACTGGCTATTTGCTTTTCAAAAGTTTCAAAGTCCTTGTCTTCTCCTTGATTGGGTGGCCGGTAGTAGACTCTGACCACCATGTTCCTTTTATTCTTTGCTCTACTGATTTTAACCCAGATGCTCTCAATGGGGCTACCCAGCTCATCCTCGTGTATTTCTGTGCAGACATATGTATTTTTAACATATAGTGCAACCCCACCTCCCTTTCTGTTCCTCCTATTCTTTTTGAACAAGTTCTATCCTTCACTTGCTGTATTCCAGTCATGAGAGTCATCCCACCAAGTCTCAGTTACACCTAACAAGTCATAATTTCCCTCTTGTATTAAGAGTTCAAGTTCGTTCTGTTTGTTTCCCATACTCTTGGCAATAGTATATAGACATCAAAGATGTCTTTCTTCCTACATGTGTCTGAAGACTATTATTGGGCGCTATTAGAGCTGCTCTCTCCATTGCGGTGCATGAGCCTTCGTCCACTGTTACCTCCAACTTTACGTCTCCCTTCCCTGTAGGATTCAGTTCAAAGCCCTCCTGATGAAGTTCTTCATGCTGTGGCCAAACACATTCTTCCCAGCCTTTGTGAGGTGCAACCCGTCCCTTCCCAACAGCCCATCTTCCAGGAAGTATAGCCCATGGTCCCAGAATCCAAATCTCTCTTGTTGGCACCACTTTCGTAGCCAGCCATTCACCCAGAGTATTTTTATTTCCCTTTTTATCCCTCTTCTAACTGCTGGAAGGATGGATGAGAAAACTATCTGGGCCCCAAAGTTCTTGAGTTTCCTTCCCAAAGCTTCAAAGTCTGATGTGATTCCTTCGTAGCTCCGCTTGGTGTTATCATTTGTTCCCACATGGATGAGAAGAAAGGGATACCTGTCAGTGGGCCTTATGAGTGCAGGCAACCCTTCAGTCACGTCTCTAATCCGCCCTCCTGGGAGACAGCATACCTGGTGAGTCCACAGGTCTTGGCAACATACTTGGGTTTCGATCCCATGCAGCAAGGAGTCTCCCACTATTACTACTCTTCTCTTCTTCTTCTTGTAGGCCTTGGTTTTATTGCCTCTGCTTGACTGACCTTCAGCCTCTTGCTCACTCTCATGCAGGTTCCCCTGTAATTCTTCCTCTGCAGCCTGTCCTCCAGTCTCATCCTCAAGTACCTGGAAATGGTTCCATAGCTCCACTGCTTCCACTGGTGCAGACTGGCTTCTCGTTCTTCTGCTCCTGTCACCCTTTTCCAAGGAGTATCCTCTACTGCATTTTTCCTCACCTCAGCATTTTCCCCTTCTGCCTCAGCTTGCTGTTGTTCTTCAAGCTTCTGTTCTTCACTTTGCTGCTGTAGTTCTACTGCTCTGTCCAAGAACTCTTCGTGTTCTCTTATTTCCTGGCGGGTCAACAGTCGCCACTGCAGTCCTCTTACTTTTTCTTCCAGCAGTGTGATCAACTTGCACTTGTTGCAGGTGTAGGCCATGTTGTTCTCAGGAAAGAAAACAAACCTTGCACACACCTTGCAGGTCACCACCACTGGAGAGTCTTGTCCTTCCATAGTCTCTTTTCCTTTATGTGTCTAGCTTTCTGATTGTTCTAGAGTAACCTGTGCCTGGTCCTTACTCACTGGAGGTTAAAAACAGAGTCCCAATCTTTGCCTTTGTCTCCTTTGTCTCTTCTTCCACTGCAGCTCCCCTGGCCAATTCCTGTTTGCTCCCCCTGTTCTCTCGCTCTGATTGCTCGCTCTCTGGGGGCTTGTTTGATTTTGTAGTCCCTGGACCAGCTGGAGCAGCTCCCTCTGCTCTGCTCTGCTCTGCTCTGCTCTGCTCTGCTCTGCTCTGCTCTGCTGGGAGGTGGGAGACAGACTGAAGCTTCCCGCCCAGTCAGCTGCTGGGTGTACTCCGGCCACACACACCCAATTCAGTTGGAGCTCTCAGGAGCACCTGGTGAGCTCACAGCCACTCAGAAGGAAAAGGACAGCCCTCTGGGCTTCCTGCAGCCCATTTACCTCTTTGCGTTTGTCACCTTTTGCATTTAATAACTCTGATAGTGAACAAAAAATTAACTCTTCACAGCAGAAAGAAGAAACTGAAGTGATCTGGAAATGATGGTCATGGGTACATTTGCATTATTCCTGAAAGGGATGAAGGGGACTTTCAAAGGAAACTATTTCCATAACTTTATAATGATGCCAACGTATGTTTTTGATGTTTTGGTATCAAACAAGGTAGTTTTCATTTTAGGAAAACATTGTCATTACATGCCTATAGTTTCCTTTAGCATATGTTCACAGAGACCTTTTCACATGATCGGCTGCTTTTATTACCAGAATAGGCTTGTGCTGCATATTGGAGGATAATCATGAATGAAGAAAAGGAGTGGAAATGGACAAGAAATCAAATTGTTGAGACATAATCAGAAACAAGGCAAACTGAACAGAGATGGGATATTAATACAACATGAAAATGGTTCAATTATTTCATTTCGATATAATTGTGCGGGAACCATGCTGCATGTGACCGCAGGAAGACAGATTTTTTTTTACTTTGTCCTTAGGCATAAATTTCATTACACTGAAGATTACATGGATAGAAGTGTATGTCAGACTTTTGAAGAATAATATTAGCAAAGTCTTTTACTTGGAAGGTAAACTGTATTTTAAAACTTGGTTGCTTTAGATTCTGACTTCTGGGGGGGGTTGCTTCTTTAAAGTGGACATATATATTTGCATGCCATTTGCTTCTGGTCTTTTGCTTGCCAACTCTATAACTGATTTAAAGCTCTACTTTTCAAACTCCCCTTTACCTTCCTACCTATGTTCTTCAGCCTCCCAGGTGTTCTTTCTCCAGTGCTTCACCCTGACTATTGTCAAACCAATGTCAGACTTCCCTGCACCCCTTCCCTCAAATATGCTGCAGGAGCAAGAGTTTTTTACACACACCCACAGTTAAAATTATGAGCCCCTCAAACCTTATATTTTAGGGAGGTGGCCTGGTTGGTTTGATGGTATGTTCCTATGGATAATTTCTGTGGTTCTGATAAGATTACTAAGGACCAGTATTATTCCCCCAGGCTGCACAGCATAATTTTGAAAGCAGAGTTGCTTTACCATTATTTGTTACTTGAATAAGAACAGAGATACAGCACAAAATGTATTCCAAATGCATTCCTCTTTATGGGACCTTTGTGAAGGGGCTATTAGAAGTATCCGAACAAAACAAGGGATGAGCAGGGTCTGAAATACATACCTATTTTGGGCAAAGTCACCTGGCCTATGGAATTGTGAAACCCACACTACTGCCATGTCCCATGGACACCAATTCTTGTTTCCAGTTCCAGGAGCTTCGTTCACTCCTATACTGACCAGTCCAAGTTGCAGCTGGAAGTGCCACATGCATATACTCTCATCCTGGTCCAAATGTTTCTCAGTTCAGTTCCAGAAGATGGAGGGATGACTGAATCTGTAAGATTTTATTTAGTTCTTTCAGCTAAAGAGGGAGGAACACCAAAATCAGGCTGCTGTATTTCAGACCCTGATCGAGCACAACTGCCTCAAATGTGGGCATTATTGTATTTACCCAGGCCAAGTCCTTCTGTTAAACTGTGTTTTCCATATTTCCACATGGCTTCCTGTTTTTGTTTTTTATTATACTTTTGTTCTTAGTGTTTGGTGTGATTTGTATTCTATAACAATAACCTTCTTAGTTCTAATGTCCCTCCTACCCCTCAGCAGTTGACCAAGCTCCACCAGTTGGCTATGCAGCAAACCCCTTTTACTCCCCTTGGACAGACCACCCCCGCTTTCCCTGGTACGTACCCAAATTCCCTTTACAGATTTCCTTCTCTTCTTACCTATGCAGTTTCTCTCTCTTTCTAAGCTTTGTTTGTTTAATGAAAATAAATAGGATATGTAACCAAAGCTGCAGCTATCAATGGGAGACAAGTTAAAGCAGGCACCAGAGTAATTTTTCTCTGCTTTGCTCGTTACCTTTTTGAGAAAAGGATGGGCCATGTGTCTGCAAGTCACAGGCTCATATTGTTTGCTGCAAGATATCCACGTGTCCCAGAAGTGCTTTGTCTACAGGGGGCATGAGCAGAGTAAGTCAGATAAGGGGATGTGAAGTCCTCACAGATGTCTCTCATGGTTTTGATCACTGTCTGTGATGTTTCATGTATTCAAAGACACGGGTAGGTTGCTAACGAATATTTAGAATGTGAAGCTCATGCTTTCATGAGAAATGCTGAGAGTGATCCATTACTCTAGTGGATAAGCCCTTTCTTTGAATGAAGACTGTAAGGACCTTTAACAGAAACTTAATAAGAACAATTGTTAGTGAAACATTAAGTAAAATTAAGTAAAAAAAATTAAGTAAAAATTTCCACAAAAAACTAGGATGGCAGATACTATAATATATACAATGTGTATGTTATCTTCATTTCATTGGGATGATCACAAAATGTGTGTTCTGCCATTTTGTGCATCATATTTTGAGCTTCCTAGATGAAGTGACATTGCTTATCTCCTTGAAGGCAAAAAAACATTAAATCTGTTTCTTCTTTGCTCTTCAGGAGAAAAGCTGCCCTTACATTCCTCCGAAGAAGCTCAAAATCTGATGGGCCAATCATCAGGTAAAAAACATAGGCAAATACATAGGGTATTTTGCATTTATAAATATTTCTTAAATTGCATCCTGTCGCTGTTCTAGCCACATTCAAACTGCCTGCTCTGGCTATGCTTATGAGACAGTTTGATGGACTCTTAGTAGGCACAATGCAACTCTGTGCTAAAATAAAATAAAATTCCAGCAATAAAATGCCTCTTTTTTTAAAGAACACTTCCTTTGTATAAGAGGGCAGGAGTTGGCTCCTTCTGTTTTCTGCCTGTCTTTGAAACTGCTGCTCTTTAACTACCAAAATGCGCTATCAGTGGAGTTAGAAGCTTTGTCTAGGATCCATAGCTCCTACAACTAGTTCTGTGAGCCCACGGGGGCTTTCAGTGTGCATGTATTGAACAGAAACCCTCCATACAACATAGAAAACTGCTTTTGAAACAGAAGATCATTTTCTAAAGGAGTTTGTAACATGGCATATGGGCCTGCTGGTGAAAGAGAAAGGGCTCCTTCACACTGAGCTTTTATCCTGCGATTGAGATGGCTCCTTCATGGAAGTTTGTGGGCTCTTAACTTGATGCCATGATCATTCAAGGCATCTCCTGCACTAAATGCCCTTGGTTCCGTTTTTAAATAGATTGCAGATAATGAGCTATCAAATTAACCCATTGTGTTCCGCTTCAGTTTCCTCTGTGAAAAGAGTAAAAGCAGCAACAAGAGAAGCAAGATCATTGAAAGATAATGGAAGGCTCAGATATGGGGAGAAGGAGGGGGAAGGGGTGGATAGAAAGGAAGCATGTGAAAAAGGGAGTCGTTGTGATCCTGCATTTAAAACGAAAGCAGAAAGCCCTGTTTTAAATGCAGGATTTTAGGCTGGTGTAGAGATGCCCCCAAAGTAAAAAATGTGACTAGGCACCCAAGCCATAAAGCACAGCTGTGC
Source organism: Heloderma suspectum (assembly GCF_057233095.1). NCBI lineage: Eukaryota > Metazoa > Chordata > Lepidosauria > Squamata > Helodermatidae > Heloderma > Heloderma suspectum. The sequence continues at coordinate 224,566,041 of NC_139458.1, forward strand.
AGGGCTGGTCCTACCATTTGGCACAGTGGTAACTGTGGGGCAACTGCCTCAGGCAGCTGATGCTGGGGAGCAGCAGTGGGCGGCAGCCCATGGTCACTTTGCCAGTGTTGCAGTAAAATTCATTTGCCAGTCCAAACTGCTTCTGTATGTGGAAATGGAGGGGGGGCATCTTGCCCTTTGCCTCAGGCAGCAAAATGTTTTGGCCCAGCCCTGCAACGGGGTAAAGGAGAAATTCAGTTACAGGCCTTCTTTAGATGTTGTTTTAGGGGATTTCTTCTTAGGTGTCAGCAGTGTAAAATCTGCTTCTATTTAGAGGACATATGCATAAGAAAAATGAATCCCAAATTCCTAATTTATGTGCTCTTATCAAGATATGTCTGTTGTTTGTGTAGCAGTAATGCAATTAATTTAACGTATTTCCAGTTAAAATGTTTCCAGTCAATTACTGTGCCAGTTATAGGCACAACACTCACTGGGCAGTTAGCTGTTTGTAAAAAAAAAAAACATTCAAGGCATTATGCTTAGTGATGATTACTATTCTAATCCGGGGGTGCAGAAACTCAGGCATGGGGACCAAATCTAACCAAATGTCTGCCCAGCCTCCTCAGTTCATTTCTATATCTTAATGCAAACAAAGGACCTGGTAGTACAAGGAGCTGATCATAGAATAACCAAGGGCTGTCAGGGTTCCCCTAATGACCTGGGGCCCCTGAGCAACTCCTCAAGGATTTCCTGCCTCCTTAAGAGTCCCACCTTCTTTCTTTTACCTTCCCCTTTCCAATAATGTGGGATTTAGGCTATAGATCTGAGGTGCTTGGCACTCTAGACAGGGGGTTTAACCACAAGTGTTTACTAGTAAATTAAAGCAAGCAAATTATTACTAAGGGTATTTACAGAATAGAGCTGAGTTATACAAAAGGCACTAAGAAAAAATAAAAGTTGCAAAATGTAAGTTCCTTTACCCTAGCTGTACTTAGACTTCTCCAGGCTGCTTCTCCCACACTCTCTTCAAGCTTGGGTCTCCCCAACTCTGCTCTTACCATTCTGGTCTTTCTGACTCTTTCTTTTTATGCCCTCCTCCCCCAAAACCGAAAGTACTGCTTCAGACCTGAAGAAATGAAACTTAACAGGGGAAACGAAACGGAACCTTATCTGGGGAAATGAAACTACTCGTCTCAGGGATATCCCCTCCCAACAAAAAACCCTCTAGGTCTGACCTTTTTTCCTGTCCTTGCCTCTGTAGCCCTCAAACATTCACAAAGGCAAACAAGGATACTTTTAATAGTTAATGTGGAAGAGGGAATTTTTATCAGGGGCAGCTTTTTTCAACCTTGCCTGACAAACTACATCTGCTCACAAACAAAATGATGCATAAGTTACTTCCGTGCTAGAGCTCTTTAGCATTGGAGCAGCATAGCGTTTTCACAATCAGCTGGAAGCTGAATGAAAATAGCGGTATATTTTCCAGCAACAGTCTTAAAGATCCCTTTATAATTTTTACTCAGAAGAAAATCCTGCTAAATATTTTTTTTTAATTCACATTTCAAAAAGGGGGAAATGGGAGGAAACAAAACCCCTGGCCCCCACTGCATGGAACAGAAACTAACTAATGAAGGAACAAAGTGCTACTCATCACTAATACCACACTACACTGAATTGTAAGAAATTAGCGGTTAAAGCCACAAGGAGTAAACTTCTAATTAGCGCCTCAGTAGTGCTTTGCCAATCCACACTGGACGGGCTGGTGCTGCAACTGCTTTTTAAGTGAACAAAATGCCACATACAGGGTCTGAAAAAAGATGGGAGGACAACTCACAAAATACTAGAATGCAGCAGGTTGGCAAAAAATCATCTGGAATCTCTGTAAAGAGTGAATGAATGACTAAGTGGTAAGATGGCCACAAGTCCTCTTTTACAGAGGACAGTCCTCTATTTGAAGGGCTGTCAAAGGACTGTCCTCTCTTCAAAGGTGTCTTCTGTCTGAAGAGCTGCCCTGTCCAATTCCAGTTCAAAAATAAATAGCCTTATGAAGTGTTGCCCATCCACAGTTAGCACCTGGACAGCAGACTGAGCAGGCAGGAAGGCGCACAGGTCACCTAGTCACAGTCTTCAGCACTGGATGCAGAGGTACTGCATTTCTATTTAAACTATAGTAATTATTTCTAAAATCTGCATCTGTACATATAAATTAGCAATATGCTCATTCTATGCAAATTGGTATCCTCTTTTGTTCTCTTTTGGGGTAATGCATTTCTTCTTTTTTCATGACTCATAAATAAGCCACCCTAGTGGCTAGTGTGGAAGCATCTTCCTTGGGTTCTAGGTGGTGCTGGAGTATCATAGTGACTAAAGGGACTGAGCTACAAATCAGGAAGCTCCAGGTTTGGAACTTGTTTCTGCAATGAACTCAGTAGGTTCCTTAAGCAAGCTACTTTCTCTTTTTGGCTCAGCCCTGCATCTGCCATAGTGCAGTAATACTGTTATAAGGATTATAACAGGATAATCCTGTTATAATCCTATAAACAGGGTGGCTACTAGGAGGAGGGCTTTTTCTGTTGTGGCACCCCGGCTCTGGAATGAGCTCCCTAGTGAGGTTCGCCTGGCGCCTACATTGTACTCCTTTCGGCGCCAGGTGAAGACTTTTTATTTTCCCAGGCATTTTAGCTTTCTAAATTTTTATCTTTGCTGTTTTAAATCTGTATTTTTAAACTCCTGTACTGCTGCTAGGTTTTATTGTGGTTGTATTGTTATATTGTGGTTTTAATGCTCTATTTATTTTAAATTGTTTTAATGTGTGTTGTTTGGTTTTAGTTTTTGTGAACCGCCCAGAGAGCTTCGGCTATTGGGCGGTATAGAAATAAATAAATAAATAAATAAATAAAATAATGTAAGCAAAGCACTCTGAACACTCTAAAGCAGTATCTATTAATGTTATATAATATTAAAAATATATGTTTAAAATATTTTCATTATCATCACCATCATCATCCTAATGACAATATCCCCAGTTAATTGAGGCCAAACTAGGTGTAATAATGGAGATCCACGAATCCTGCATGTTTGTAGTTGCCAGACAAGGCCCAAATCAGATTGGGAACATAGTTCTGAGGGAGGGGACTTACCCTTTCTCACTGTTTAAAATCCCCCACCCCTACTCCTATTTTGCTCACTAGGGGAAAACTTTCACGTATCATACAAGTACTTGCATATTTTGCCACACAAGGTAAATGGCTAGATGTGGAGGCTGCTGATTCTGATTAGGAGAACAGCACAGGAGGACAGGGCTAAGAACCCTTCTCCCATACTGTGGTTCAAATCTGAATTGAATCCCCTTTGTCGCTGCTGCTATTAACTCACCCTTTGGGAGATCTTAGGTGTGATGATGTTTCAGCTCCAGGGTACCTGGAACATTTTCAGTCTGGGTTTTGACCCTGGTTTGGGATTCAGAGGTCTTTGATCATGCTGGTGGATGATCTGTGCTGAAGCTGGACAGGAGGAGTGTCCCTGTTTTGTTCTGCTGGACTTTTCAAGGGCTGATGTCCTTCAGGGCCTCCTACTGGTGATGTGTCTTGAAGATACAGTTTTACAGTTGTCCCGGTCATTCCTGGATGGTAGATCTCAGGAAATGGTGTGGGGAAAACTGCTGCTCATCCACAAGGCTCCATAGGTTCCATTGGGTTTCACTGTATCCTACATGCTGTTTGACACTTACATGAGATGGAGAGGTAATTTATTTATTGAGTGTCATCAGTATACCTGGTTCTCAGCCAAAGGCAATCAGCACAGCTTTCCCCTTCTGTTTCTCAGGCTCTGTAGCTGCATTGAAAAGTAGGCTGTAGATTTGAGATGATCTCTGTGGAGGATATTAATTTGGGGAAGCATCAATTTAATCAAAGTCAGATTTGAGGGGTGGGATAATTATTTTAGGGAAGGGAAAATTGATTTTAGGTGACCTTAGGCTAGGGTATAAATTAATTGGATCTGGGTAACAGAGGGAAAAACTGGGGTCACAGAAAAAGAGAATAGAGGATGGCAGGGACAGGGACAGGGATGGCTGGTGGGTATGCAGGAGAGGGCCTTCTTGGGCATGGTACTCAGGTGCCGGAGCACCCTGCCTGCCTTGGAAAATCCAGCGGGCTCCCTCTTTATGTGCCTTTAGGTGTCATCTTAAAATAATATTGTTCCAATATGCTTTTCAGTAGAGTGTTCTTGGTGAATTTATTATTTGTTTTTATTTATTATCACTGCTGCTGTTTATTTTGACATGTTTGTTGCTTTGTTTTATTGATTATGGTTTTATGAGAGTTTCTAGCTGCATTGATGGTCCTTTTGGGGATGGAAAGGTCAGGTTTAAATATTTTAATAATATTAATGGATCTTCCCTATCATGTCCAGTTTGGCCTTTCAGTTTGGAAAGCATTTTCACTATTGGGTTATGGCCTTTATTCCTTGTAGGGAAATTCTGCCTTTAGTCCATACACAGCAGGCAGAAATTCAACAATACCAACTTTCTTAGCATTGCATTTCTATGAAGATGATAGTTGCACCTGTTGATTTTCTGTCTGTTTTACATATATTAGCAGCACAGGAGTCTTATCAGAAGAAAGGTGGCAATCCTAGGGTGGAAACATTTCCCAAGTTTGTAGTGTGCCTGAATTAAGTGGAGACTTGAATCCAATGTTTGTCTTATATGTCACAAGAAATACACACATGCACGCATGCGCACACATGCACGCACCCATCACTCAGAATTAGAAGAACAGACATTTTTACCCTGTTTACAACATTTGATTCTTATAAAATATTCCTGGCTTAATAGAAAAATAGATAAAGCCATTGACAAACAGAGCTGGGCAAGTCTCTCCCCCCGCCCCCGCCCCCCCACACACACACACACACAGATACTGCCCAGCTTGCATCAGGGCCAAACCTGTGGTGTTAATTACATGAATTCAATGAATGTGCAAGGTTTTTGTTATGTGAATAGCAGCCCCAGGGAAGGGTTGTGACTGTGGGTGGTAGGGAGGGGAAATGTAACTATTTCTTCCCCACCACACTGTTGCCTCTGTGGAGCTATTAGTATTTCAAGGGAAGCATCCAGGCAGTAGCACCCATGGGAGCTTTCCTTGAATGCAGATAAAAGCATTGGAGGAGGTTTTTTTAATAGCAGGAGAGAAAGAGTTAGATTCCCCTTCCCCAATCTCCATGATTCCGAAGATGTTCGGCCTACCCTGCAGCTGCTCTTCACATAATGAAAAATGAGCACATTCATTTACTTCGCACAGGTAATGTCACATTTAGTTTGGTTCTCAGACTGGCCTGGAAATAAGCCAAGCAAGCTATTTCTAAAAACTGGGGATAAAACTAGGCTTATTTCTGAATCAATCTTGCAAAGGAAGGAAGGAAGGAAGGAAGGAAGGAAGGAAGAAAGAAAGAAAGAAAGAAAGAAAGAAAGAAAGAAAGAAAGCTGAATTCTTCCTCATCTTACCCCTGCAAACCCCAGAGTCACACTTGGAAATCACACACACACAACTACACCTGCTGCTGTTGTGCTTGTGTGTTATTTCTTATGTGCCTAAGAACAACGCGCTGTGCAGCCGCCTTCCCCAACCTAGTGCCAGATGTGCTGCACAGCAACTCCCACCATTTCCAGCCAGAATGGCCAGGCTGGCTGGGGACGATAGGCGTTACAGTCCAACACATCCAGAGGGCACCAGGTTAGGGGAAGGTGCTGTACATTACGACATATACCATTAGCAATAGCAGAACCCTGCCTGCTGGCTTACAAGGAAGTCTGATCCCTCATGCACCAAGACACATGCATGGAAACCTGCTCCCACAGGCATATGGTCCCTGGCTAGACTGGAGCACTTGTTCATTTTCATAATGCAAGGCAAATGACTGGGTAAGTACTGAAAGTGTTTTTTTCCCCAGTATTTAGGTGAATACACTTACGAAGACTTACATGTATTTTTCCTAGTTTATTTTCAAAAATAGCATAATTAAATGCATTTCAAAATTTCAGAACTAAATAATTTCCTGTGAACATCACATAGATGTTCTCAAGTTACAGGAAGCCAGATTCCAGCTGAACATCAGGAAAAACTTCCTGACTGTTAGAGCAATACGACAATGGAACCAATTACCTAGGGAGGTGGTGGGCTCTCCCTCGCTGGAGGCGTTCAAGACACAGCTGGGCAGCCATCTGTCAGGGATGCTCTGACTTGGATTCCTGCATTGAGCAGGGGGTTGGACTCGATGGCCTTGTAGGCCCCTTCCAACCCTACTATTCTATGATTCTAGATGTTGTGATGTTCTACCACCTCTGGCTCTGCCTCTGATCGAACATTGCACATGCACAGCAACCACAGCTGCAGGGTCATAGCTCCTCTCAGGGAAGCTAGAATCCTTCTGATCAGCTTTTCAGGAAGGGAAGAAGGGGGCTAGCTTCAGACTTTTCCACATCCTCTTTCCCTTTCACCACCAAGCAGCTGTATACATGTGAGAAATTAAGCAAATAATTAGGCACTGCATTAAGAGGCAAATTATATTCTAAGAACTGGATGCCAAAGGGATCACAGATGTAAGTGATGAAGCCAAGGACAAGCACCTTAGTTTCATTGTTTAAACTGGCCAGATTGTAAGGGCTCATGCAGAGGGCTCCCAGTGCCACCAGTCATTGCTCTTCCACAGTAAATTACATATGGAATTGCCATGGACCGTCCACACTGTTGGAGAAAATTGTCGCTACATGCTGCTACCTTCTGTCCACACCAGTGAGCAGAGAATAACAGGCTGTAGCTGCAGCTCTCCCCTCCCTTTGTTGCTCCCTCCCACTACACTCTTTGTGTGAAGCTTTTTTCTTTGTTTGTTTTGTTTCTTTCCCTGAAGGTGCACAGTTCTGGAAGTTCAAAGGTTCACTGCTGCGCTTTTACTCCCGTTTAAGCATGCATAGCCTTGATTCAGATTGGGATCATGGCATTCCAGGAGGTGAGGGTTAAACCTTCCCCCACACATGTGTTTTTCCCAAAAATTTAAAAAAAAAAAACACATGGGGGAGGGGTGTAAAAAAACTTTTTTATTTTTTAGTCCCCATGGAGAGTTGTGGAATTGGGGGGAAATGGGAGGTGTAAAAGATTTAACCCTTCCCTCCTGGAAGGCTGTGGTCCCAATCTGAATTGGGGCCACACACACTTTACACAGGAATAAAAGTGCAGCAGTTAACCTTTGAAATCCTAGAATTGCACACTTCTAAGGGAAGAAACAAACAGACAAAACTCCACACAAATATTACTTCCCTACCTCTCATAGTTGCCTCTCACCTCCTTATATTCTCTATTGCTATTTCTGAAACAGGCACCGTGTGTGTGTGTGTGTGTGTGTGTGTGAGTGTGAGTGTTGGGGGAGGGTAATAAAGCAAAGAACTATTCACTGCAGAAGCAGCAGCAGCAGCGAGAGAGAGGCATGATCAGCTTCCTGGATGATACAGAAACATGGATGGTTTGTCAGCCTGAAGCTATGAGAACACACCCCCAAATTACACTTCACAGCCATACCCACCCAAAACACCGCAAGCTCTCAAAATCAGGCAGTCACACCATTGTTTTTGTGCTGATCATAGTGTGCCAGGAAAAAAAAGTTAACGTATTTACCCCTGTGTGAGAAAATATGGGAGAAGCCAGGGGAAACCCAGGATGACATGGGCCGACTGCAGGAAACCGAAGACGTCATCTAGCCAGCCCCAAAACTCCAGCAAACAAGGCAAGGCACATTGAAAGCCCCATCTGGAAAAGTTCAGAGTCTAGCTGTCATTTCACATGTTATTGTCTCTAATGTGAACTATATTTGCTTCCATCTATAGCCAGAGCTAGCAATCTAAAAGGAGAGCACTATTTTAATGAATGCACAATTTTGAGTCTCTGTACAATCCAGTTTGTCGGCCCACTGTGGATAGAGGAATTAATAAAATATGGATGTTACAATACATTGGATGAAAGCCTCCAGGCATTCTCTTGTGCTGCAACACTTTATAGACCCCACAGATCATTACAGATAAGTGGCAATCTCCAACAGGGCTGCTCCACCTTTGCTGGTTCCGTTACAAAAGCCCTGTTGCAAAAGCAGTGGGTCCCATGAGCACAATAAGATTCTACCCACGAGGTGCTTTTTAATTATTAAAGAATGTGAATCAGAAGACCTGGATTTTGTTTTCTGTTTTGCTTCTTATTTCCTTTGCAGCCTTACCCAAAGCAATTAGGCCAAAGTATGCAATTTTGCATGCCAGCAGGTATGTGCCTAAATTTACATTTGTACATTCAAGTAAGTGTCTAGAGGTTCAGATATATTATACTGGAACTGTGAGTATCCCTGAAAATCTAGCCATTTGCTGGGAGGTAGATGTTTTCATATGTATCAACAAAGATTCCCAGATTCCATAAAATGGCCATGGGCTGGATTTTAGAATGCCTGTTTATGGTGTAGTTGTAGTTTAATGGTTAAGACTGTAAACTGAAAATCTTCACATTTCAAATCTCACTTAAGTAAGGCTGCCACTGTTTTAGCTGTCCTCTGTAGCAGTACCTTTAACATTAACTTGATTTGATGTGTAAACATCAGTTTTGTGTAAAGCTCTACCTGCAGATTTCCAGAGATCAAACGGCTGTTAAGTTTTTCCTGATCAAGAACAGTCTTAGAGGCTCTCTCGCTCTCTCTCTCCCTCTCCTCTTGTGCTCCAGCTCATTTCTTTTTATGGAGAGGGTTTCAGAGATTTTGGGGTGGGATACCTTTTCACTTGAAAACTTTCATCATCTAGCATGGATAGCTACCTTCAAACACTATAAAAGAAAACATGAAAACAGACCCCCTTCAACATTGTGAATAGGGCTTTCACTTCAGACACTACTACACTTACATGGAAGTAAATCTCACTGGCTTAAATGGCATGGACTTCCAAGTTAGATGCTTTTTCCGGAGTGCAGCCTACAAGTATCACTGTCAGTAACAATGTATTTAATGAAGAAGCTCAAGAATTCCACAAAATATTGTTACGTCTTGCTGTAACTCATTCTCACTTAAGTTCAAGTCATCATATTAATGCCACATATTCATTTTGAAGAGAAATGTTGATCTGTAGGTATGTTAGATAGGCTACACACACACTTCCCTTAATTTTTCAACATCATACTGAGATTATAGGGTTGTTCACACATTATACTGAATATATGTACTAATTGCCTGCAGAGGTGTTGAACTGCTCATAAGAAAGAGCCCACACATGTAGACTTTTAAAATATCGTGTGTACCTGTTCCCTCTAGTAAGTTGTGTTTTGTTCACATGTAGGATGATACCTTGATCTGTCCACATGGCCATGATTGTATGCAGTTTCCTAATATGAGGCAATTTGAACACTTAAAATGCAGTACATTAGGGATGGGCAACATTTTTGCCCCCAAGGGTCGCATGTGACAGTTGATGGTGGGTTGGGGGCCTCATGTCAGCAGCAAGTGCAGGCAGAGCCAGTGGTGGGTGAGGCCTGGCCTCCCCCTCCCGCATCTCTCCTACACACACACACACACACACTGACTGTTACTGCCTCAAACACTCACAGACTCCCCCTATGGGGAGTTCTTCATCAGGATCTTGGGGAGACAATAGTTAAACCTCCCCATCCCCAATGGCTCCCCTTTTCTGGCTTTCTGCTCTAGCCCACCTAACTCCATGGTTTCTTTCTCAATAATAATTTTCTTCAGGGAGAAACTACAGAGCACAGAGAGCTAGAGCATCTTTTGCACTCTAGCTTGCTGAATTCCATGATTTCTCCCTCAAAAAGGTCATTATATAGTCAGAGTATATGGAAGGACAAGACTCTCCAATGGTGGTGACCTGCAAGGCCTGTGCCATGTTTGTTTTCTTGCCTGAGAACAACATGGCCTACACCTGCAACAAGTGCAAGTTGATCACACTGCTGGAAGAAAAAGTAAGTGGATTGGAGCGGCGACTATCGACCCTCCAGGGAATAATTGAACATGAAGAGTTCTTGGACAGAATGGGGGAACTACAGCAGCAAAGTGAAGACCAGAAGCTTGAAGAGCAACAGCAAGAGGAGGCAGAAGTGGGAAATGCTGAGGTGAAGAAAAATGGAGTAGAGGATACTCCTTGGAAAAGGGTGACAGTTAGGAGAAGAAGAAGTAGACGCCACTCTGCACCAGTGGAATGAGTGGAGCTGTGGAACCAATTCCAGGTACTTGAGGATGAGACTGGAGGACAGCCTGTAGAGGAAGAATCACAAGAGAACCTACATGAGAGTGAGCAAGAGGCTGAAGGTCAGTCAAACAGAGGCGATGAAACCCAGGCCTACAACAAGAAGAAGAGTGGTAGTAGTGGGAGACTCCTTGCTGCGTGGGACCGAGAACCAAGTATGTCACGAAGACCCGTAGACTTGCCAGGTATGTTGTCTCCCAGGAGGACGGATTACAGACGTGACTGAAAGGTTGCCTACACTCATAGAGCCCACTGACAGGTATCCCTTTCTTCTCATCCATGTGGGAACAAATGATACCACCAAGCAGAGCTGCGAAGAAATCACATCAGACTTTGAAGCTTTGGGAAAGAAACTGAAGAACTTTGAGGCCCAGATAGTTTTCTCATCCATCTTTCCAGTAGTTAGAAGAGGGATAGAAAGGGAACGAAAAATACTCTGGGTGAATGACTGGCTACGAAGGTGGTGCCGACGAGAGAGATTTGGATTCTGGGACCACGGGCTATACTTCCTGTAAGATGGGTTGTTGGCAAGGGACGGGTTGCACCTCACAAAAGAAGGAAAGAATGTGTTTGGCCACAGCATGAAGAACTTCATCAGGAGGGCTATAAACTGAATCCTACGGGGAAGGGAGATGTAAAGTTGGGGGTAACAATGGATGTAGTCTGATGCACTGCAACAGAGAGAACAGCTCTAATAGCACCCAATAATAGTCTTCAGACACATGTAGGAAGAAAGCCAGACTATGAAGCACTTGGTCTTCAATGTCTATATACTAATGCCCAGAGTATGGGAAACAAACAGAACGAACTTGAACTCTTAATACAAGAGGGAAATTATGACTTGGTATGTATAACTGAGACTTGGTGGGATGACTCTCATGACTGGAATACAGCAATTGAAGGATATAACTTGTTCAAAAAGAATAGGAGGAACAGAAAGGGAGGTGGGGTTAAACTGTATGTGAAAAATACATATCTCTGCACAGAAATACAGGAGGAGGAGCTTGGTAGCTCCATCGAGAGCATCTGGATGAAAATAAATGGAGCAAAGAATAAAAGGAACCTGGTGGTCGGAGTCTACTATCAGCCAGGCGGCCACCCAATCAAGGAGAAGACGAGGTTGAAACTTTTGAAAAGCAAATAGCCAATATTTTAAGGAAGCAGGATGTAGTAGTAATGGGGGACTTCAATTTCCCCGATATTTGTTGGGAGACAAATTCTGCAAAACATGGCCCCTCCAGGAAATTCCTGACTTGTGTGGCAGATAACTTCCTCCTACAGAAAGTAGAGGAAGGAACTAGAGGATCGGCTATCCTTGACTTGATCCTAACCAACAGAGATGACTTAGTAGATAAAGTAGCAGTTACAGGAACTCTGGGGGAAAGCGACCATGTTGCACTTGAGTTCTTGGTTCTAAGGGAAGCAAAAGCCGAGTGTAGTCAAACACGTAAACTGGATTTTAGGAAAGCTGATTTTAATAAACTCAGAACAATGATCAGTAAGGTCCCATGACAAGTGACTCTAACGAGAACAGGAGTCCAAGATGGGTGGGATCTTTTAAAAAAGGACATTCTCAAGGCACAATTACAAACAATTCCAACAAGAAGAAAAGGTGGAAGACAACAGAAGAAGCCAATGTGGCTTCACAAAAAGCTTAGAGATGACCTGAAAACAAAAAAGGACACATATAGGAAGTGGAAAGAAGGCCAAGCAGCAAAGGAAGAGTACAGGCAGGTAGCACAGAATTGAAGGGGTTGCGTCAGGAAGGCTAAAGCTGAGAAGAAGCTGAGGTTAGCAAGGGATGCTAAAAACAATAAAAGGCTTTCTTCAGCTACGTGCATAGTAAAAGGCAGAGGAAAGAAATGGTTGTTCAGCTATTAAATAAGGATGGCAAAATGATAACAGATGACAAAGAAAAGGCAGAGGTGCTCAATTCCTACTTTGGCTCAGTCTTCTCCCAAAAGAGGATCTATGACCCCCCCCCGGCATAGGCGAAGTACAGGCTGAAGGGGCAGGATTGTAGCTTGAGATCGATAGGCATATGGTCAAGGAACACCTCATTACTTTGAATGAGTTCAAATCTCCAGGGCCAGATGAACTGCATCCTAGAGTAATAAAGGAACTGGCAGAAGAACTTTCAGAACCGCTGTCTATTCTCTTTGAGAAATCATGGAGGATGGGTGAAGTGCCAGATGACTGGAGGAGGGCTAATGTTGTCCCTATCTTCAAAAAGTGTAAAACACACCAGTCGGTCTGACATCAATCCCTGAGAAAATTCTGGAGCAGATGATAAAGCAATCCATCTGGAAGCACCTTGACAACAATGCAGTGATTACTCAAAGCCAACATGGATTTGTCAAGAACAAATCCTGCCAGATGAATCTGATCTCATTTTTGGATCAGGTAACCTCCCTTTTGGACCGTGGGAATGCTGTAGACATAATATACCTCGACTTCAGCAAAGCTTTCGACAAAGTGCCCCATGATATCCTGAAGAGCAGCAAACTAGCTCAAAGTGGGCTAGATGAAACAACGATCCGGTGGATCCACAGTTGGCTACAGAATCGGAATCAAAGAGTGCTTATCAATGGGACCTTCTCAAACTGGGGAGAGGTAACGAGCTGGGTACCGCAGGGCTCAGTCCTGGGCCCAATGCTCTTCAACATTTTTATTAATGACTTGGAGGAGGAGGTGCAGGGAATGCTGATCACATTTGCAGGTGACACAAAATTGGGCGCGATAGCTAATACTTTGGAAGACAGAAACAAAATTAAAAATGATCTTGATAGACTCAAGCACTGGGCAGAAAACAACAGAATGCAATTTAATAGGGATAAATGCCAAGTTCTGCACCCAGGAAAAAGAAACCAAATGCACAGTTATAAGATTGGGGATTTGTGGCTCAACAACACTACAAGTGAGAAGGATCTTGGAATTGTTGTCGATCACAAGCTGAAGATGAGCCAACAATGGGATGTGGTTGCAAAGAAGGCCAATGCTCTTTTGGGGTGCATTAATAGAAACATAGCTTCCAAATCCCGGGAAGTACTAGTTCCCCTCTACTCAGCACTGGTTAGGCCTCATCAAGAGTACTGTGTCCAGTTCTGGGCACCACACTTTAAGAAGGATGCAGACACACTGGAAAGGGTTCAGAGGAGGGCAACAAAGATGATCAGGGGACTGGAAACAAAGCCCTGTGAGGATAGACTGAAAGAACTGGGCATGTTTAGCCTTGAGAAGAGAAGACTGAGGGGAGATAGGATAGCACTCTTCAAGTACTTGAAAGGTTGTCACAGAGAGGAAGGCCAGGATCTCTTCTTGATCATCCCAGACTGCAGGACACGGAATAATGGGCTCAAGTTACAGGAAGCCAGATTCCGGCTGAACATCAGGAGAAACTTCCTGACTGTTAGAGCAATACGACAATGGAACCAATGACCTAGGGAGGTGGTGGGCTCTCCCACACTGGAGGCCTTCAAGACGAGGCTGGACAGCCACCTGTCAGGGATGCTCTGACTTGGATTCCTGCATTGAGCAGGGGGTTGGACTCGATGGCCTTGAAGGCCCCTTCCAACCCTACCATTCTATGATTCTATGAGGGTATGGCGGGCTCTGTTTTCTCTGTAACAAAAGTTCCTGTTTTAGGCCCTAGAAGTACAAAGAGAGAAGTGAAAAAGGGAAATGTGGGCCCACAAGGAAGACCCTCCCACCAAGGGCTGCATGTAGACAGTGGGACATAAATACTGATTCATTATGATTAGTGAGTTGTGTCAGTTGGTCAAGAATTTGTTTTTATTCTGTCTTGGAGTCATTGCATTGGATTAAAAAAAAAACAGGAGTGGAAAAAACAGCTGCTAGTACTGTTTTGCAAATGCTTGCAAAAGCGGTTGTGCAGAAGAGTTCACACAGTGCAGAAGACTTCACACATAGAAAGGTTTTATAGGATTTCTTGTGCTTCTACTTGTGCAAGACATTGTGGTTCCTTGGCTTTTATAAAAAATGTTTAGGTTTCATTTTAGCCCCTGTATTATTTGACATGGTGTCATATATCTAATAAGAGTGGGTTTGGGTATTTTTTAGAAAACAGTATATAAATTAGTAAGAGCAGATCAGTATGATTTTAGTCATAACTTTCAACCCTGAAATCCCTGCCTTGCAAATTACTGCCGCAAGAAATGTGTATAATCATTAAAAAGTGGTTACAGGATTACGGTTCTGACATCTATTGTGACTGGAGAAGACAGAGAGATTCAGAAAAACACAATAAATGTGATGTTCCTTAATTTACTGGATGAAGTCATGTCAGCTCTAAACTTCTTTCCATATTTTCTGGTTTGTATTACTTGAATGTGAATGTCAAGGCTAAAGCATTCATTGTACTGTGGACTTGGTGCCTGTAATAACTTGCATGTTTGAAGAAAAAAAAAGTAGGTGATTTATTGCTTGTAGTTATCAATATGACAGGAAGGTTCCCCACCCCCACACACATTCATAGTTTATACCTTTGACTTTCAGGCCACAAACTTCCAGAGTAATTTCATAGTAAAACTCTATCCTTGTATTAGATCTTGTGTCAAGATTTCATCCCTCCTTGTATTTGGCATCAATACACTGTGCAATGATTAGCAAATTGGGTACCAATTTGCCTATTTTTGGCAACCAAAAATGGCTAGGTAGAGACATAGAATAAAATGTGTTGATGCTGGCTTCACCAAATGGGTTTCTGTGGGAGACACTGCATCATCATGGCCTGAACAGGTTTGCCCCCAAAGGAGCCACAGGTTCATGGCTAATGGTCAGATGGGCTTTATTTTTGCTCCATTGAATAGTAACAACATTTTGAGCACTGAAAAATGGAAACAAAAGCCAGCTTTCAAGGAATGTTCCTATCTTTGATTTCAAAATAGAGGCAAGGCAAGATTAGGGTACCATTACTCGTGGGATTTGTAATAACTGTATTAGAACCAACTGGACAGGTCACTGAAGTGTGATGACAACTGGTTCCTGGAGCTCTAGATTAGTAGTACTAGTGTTTTCCTTGTTATTTTACCAAAATATGTTCCTTTCTTACCCTCTGGCCCTGGTGCAGGCTGAGAAATTCACGAGGTCTACTATTGTGATGAAATACCAGACAGTGTTTCATATTTGCTTTTCAACCTATAACCATTTTCTCTTGCATATGCTCAGGTTTGGATGCCAGTCCCCCGGCCAGTACTCATGAACTCACCATTCCCAATGATGTGAGTATCACATCTCAATGCTCTCCATATCACCTTACAAACATATTGGTTGGTCTACAAATGACATCTAGGCTACCCAGCTTTAGAAAATCCCATTCATTAACTCCAGGCATGCCATTTCAAAGTATTTTGTCAAAGTATAGTTATTAAATTGTGAGGAATGAAACAAAGCATTGGGGAGAGGAGGGGTTGTCTTTGCTACCTCTCTTTAGCAATTTGGTACTTATGGAATTTGCCTGATTGACATTGCTAGGGAACGGAACCATTTTCTGTTCTTCTGAAGAGCAACTGTATGAAGAGTTTGCAACTTGTTAGCAGGTGCTGCCTCAGCAATTTGTCTTATGGGATGAGAGGGGAATTGGTCCTCATGAGTGGTAATTCAAATCAGGGCAATTTGTTTTGAACTGAAAAAATGGTGGGCCTTATTTGTGGTGGGACAGGAGGAGGACTATGGAAGGGACCTGTTTCTTGGTTCAATTTGTTGTGATGATAGTATCCTATTATAAGAAGAAACTTTGTACTTTATTAATGTTCATGTTTTTATGTATTTATTTATAGCATTTATGTCCCCACCCCTCATCATATGTGAGCGTAGGGTGGGTCACAGCAATCAAATAAAAACAGATACAATTTAAAAACAGAAACATCAAACAAATATTACCAAAAGGTCTGCTGGGAAAAAAAAGTCTGCAGTTTGCACTGAAATGTATATAGCTTAGGAGCCAACTGGAGCTTGGAGGGGAGAGAATTCCACAAGTGGGGTGCTTCTGCCAAGAAGGCCCTCCAATGAATTATAGATATATACATTTTTAACCTCTGTCAGCGATGGCATCATAAAAAGGCCTTCCCTAGCTCAAATCCCAGGCAGGATTTCCTGGGGTAAGATTCATTTACCCAGGTACCAAGCCTTTTAGGGCTTTGTACATTCACCTTGAATTGGGCTCAGTGACTAATAGGCAGCCAATGCAGATCTTTAAGGACCAGTGTGCAGACACACCCATGAACACTCTGCCCTAGTTGCAGTCTCTGGACTGTCTTCAAGGGGAGCCCCATGTAGAGTGAGTTGCAGTATTCTAACTGGGAGGTTACCAGCACATGGATAACTGGGCATCGGGTTCAAACAGTTTAGATTATAATCCTGTCTCTGGTACAAAGCAGATCAAAAGTGAAAGTTTCCCCCCACATTTTCCAAAGCTGTCTCAACAACTAATAAGAAGAGAGACAGAACAAATATAGCACTTCTTTTCAAATCATATATGCAGAAACTCTACATTGATGCAGTTTTATGTTTATATATTTATTTTAGCCAATTTCCTAAATTCTCTGCTAGTCCATTCCAACCATGCAACCATATTAATTTCTTCTGATCAAAATTTCCACATGTGTTATTTCATTGCAATAAAAACTGAGCATTTTTTCCTCAATAAATTGTATGGGTATAGAAAATTAATACAACCTTCAAGCTCAATGAAGTCATGATTTTCTATTTGCCTGTTAGTAGAGGGGCCAGATCAATTCCTTAATGTCCATTGTAGTTTGGCTTTTTTTCGTAGAAACAGAGCACTTTAGTTTTTGTAGTGAACTATACCTCTTTTCTGTTTCTATATTTTAAGAGCAAAAATGAATAATTCCCTACAGCTGATGCAGGTTCAGCTCCTTCAACTTCCTGTTTTGATCATTTCAATTGTTCTTCTTTGTACTTACTCTGTTAAAATTCTTGAGCTGAGCCAAAATATGCCGTTCAATGTTGTTTGCATCAAAATACATTTTCTTTTTTGGTATACTTTTGGGTTTTGTGTAATTTGCTTAGCAACAAAAATTAATTCTCCCTGACTGAGCATGCAAATTTCAACAGGAACTCAGAAGCTCACAAAAGTTCAGCTTCTTGAATGTAGGTAACCAAAACAAATTTCACATGAGATCTTATCAATACTCTGGTTCATTCATTCTCCAGGGCAAGCAGTGAATTGGCTAGTGGAAGAGCAATGCACGCCCCATTCCCACATAGGTAACATCTAGTGGGACCTTCATTTAGTGGGAACTTCACGCAATTGCTTAGCCATGTTTGTGTGTTTCGTTTCCTTTCTTCCCTCACAAAGTAACAGGGAGGATCATATAAACCTGGCATTCATGTGGAATACCTGATTCACGCTAGATGATATCTATGCAGTGGATGAGCCCACACTGTTACCCCACTATGCAAATTAAATAAATAAAATAAAATAAATTAATTGAGCCTTGGTCTGAAGGAATGTATGGACGGAGGCACTGCTTTCTACGATTACGTAAATACTTTTTTGTTCCTACTGAAAATGCTTCGCCTAATAATCATAACCTAGAATTAGGGAGCATTTCATTGGTGCTCATAGTTCTCCTGCTACACACAAGCACTGTCACCTTCAATAAAATGTTTATGCTAGTCTCACACGCCTCCTACAGAAGGTGATTAGATCTCTAAGAAAAAGATGGCGTCCTACAATGACATCTTAGAATGCCTGATTCCTGATGAACATTCTCCCTGCCATGTGGGAGTTGCGTAACCATGAATACATCAACCAGCGCTGTGGGCTGTGTCTCTGTGGGTGGAGCTGATTGTGTGAGGTTTTCCCACAGAGTTTGCCCCCATCAGGAAGAAGTGTACTGATTCCATGGCAAAGACCAACACAATCAGCTCCGCCCATGTCATTGTTTTCCCTGCCATGTAGGATCTGTTCCGGATAAACGTTCTGTTCCAAACGGCTGGGAGACAAAGGGCACCTCTACAATGCGTAATGGATGGAATCCAGGGTTATTATGAAGGAATCCTGACTTGAGGGTTACATTTAATTGCCCATGCAAGTGATGTTTTAGCTTGGCATGTCTTCCTAAATTTAGAGGCAACAATATCGTGTTCGGTGAGGCGAAGACTTTTCACTTTTTTAAAATCAAGGCGAATTCTCATGATTTGCAGTTTCTTTTTTATCCTTGGTTGGTTTATCCTCTTCTTGTTATCCTCTATAGAAAGTGATTTTTCTTCTGTACCTGTAATCTAGTGTTACTCCCTGGCCCATTAGGAATGACCTGCCTTTGAGCCTGCAACACATAATCCTGGAGGACATCTGCTATGTTCAGGGCTTCCTTTTCCTCTGGGCAAGTTTTCCCAGAAAGGCTTGTATCACGTTGTATGTTCTGATTACAGATCAGATTATATATTATAACATATCCTCCAACGGTTCACAGTTGAAAGTAGGGACACTTGTGAGTACTTCTATCACCCCCTATTCTCACACTGAGGATCACTGGTCTGAGTTCCACCACCACACGCACACGCACGCACACGCACACGCACACTTTGCTTTGTACATTGTATTCATTTCCTCTGCAATAAGATATCTTCCATTAGCTTCTGAAGCAGGAGTCTTGGCAAGCCATAATGGTTTCCTTTAAAAGAAAATAAAAATACTTAATAGAATTATTCATCTCACAATGGATCTACTTACACTTACAGGATATTTGCAACTCAAATACATCTAGTGACCTTTACTATCTGTATAGGCAATTACTGGGGGAGGGAGTAGTCCACAGGCTAACAAGACTCTGTAAAAGGCATCTCCAAATACCACGCCCTCCCCGCAAAAAAACTTGGACAATGAACTACCACGAACAGTTGCTAGGAAACAGGCATAGTTGAATAGAGACAGCTGAAGCAGTTGCCATTGCTCTTAGCATTCAGATTGGGCCTAAATTAAGGTCTGCTTGGCAGTAACTTTGAAATTCACTCTTTAGGCTTCCTTAAGTGTTCTCCCAACTAGAAAAGGTAACATAAAATAGATGTCTGAAGGAATTTCATAAACATTCTATAAGAAAGACCTATATGTAGCTTTGCTTCCTGTTAAACATTAATATGTCGAGTTATACTATGGCTTCATAAAAAAGGGATATTGTAGAGTTGGAAAAAATTCAGAAAAGGATAACTAAAATGATCAAGGGGCTGGAACAACTCCCCTATCAGGAAAGGTTACAAGATCTGGAAATGTTTAGCTTAGAGAAAAGGTGAATGAGGGGAGATTTGATAGAGGTGTACATTATGGATGGTGTGGAGAAAATGGATAGAGAGACATTTTTCTCCCTCTCATAATACCAGGGTCATCCCATGAAGCTGATTGGTGGGCGATTCAGGACAGATAAAAGGAAGGACCTCCTCACAAAGTACATAATTAAACTGTAGAATTCGCTACCACAAGATGTAGTGATGGCCACCAATTTGGATGGCTTTAAAAGGGGATTGGACAAATTCCTGGAGAAGGCTATCACTGGCTACTAGGCTTGACAGCTAATGCTACCTCCAGTATCAGAGGCAGAATGCCTATGTACACTAGTTGCCTGGTGGGAACATGAGTGGGAGGATGCTATTGCACTCATGTTCTACTTGTAGATTTTCCATAGGCAGCTGGTTGGCCACTGTGTGAACACAATGCTGGATGAGATGGACCTTTAGTCTGACCCAGTATGATTCTTCTTATGTTCATGTTTCTGCAGTTGTAGAAACATTGTCATTGTTTAATAAAATGATATATTAGCTCCCACCTCAATGGCTCAGAAAATAAAATAGCATGACCTTACTCAGAAATGATGGAATAGTGTTGAATGAGGTATGTAAGTTGAGGGAACTCATACACTGGAAGTTTTAAAAGCTTCACATTAGGGATGTCAGAGAATTCCGCAACAGATATCGGTGAGGCCAAATGCCAGTGCATTCGCCCCCCCGAAATCCATCGTGGAATGAAGCCCCCGCCCCCCCAACCCACAAAAGGCACACGGGACGAAGTCCCCACCACCCACGAAAGGTGTGCAAAACGGAGCACTTACCTGCTCCCATCCGCGCTGCTTTGCGAATGATGGCCGTCCTGCGGCTGCCATTCGCTTCATCTTCATAGCCGTGATAGGCTACATAAATTCTTATGTAGCCTATCACGGCGGGGGGGGGGGAAACTCAGCGTACACAAATGGCGGTAGCCGCCGCCATTTGCGTACACTGGGTTTTTTTCCCCCTGCTGTGATAGGCTACGTAAATATTTACGTAGCCTATCACGGCTCAATACAGGGACGCAAATGGCGGCTACGACAGCCACCATTTGCGTCCCTGCAGGGCTGCCCAGTGGCCGGATGCCCAGCTGCGGGTGGCCGGAGCCGGCTGGGCAGGATTCTGGGGGGGAGGACCGGATCACCTCCCCCCCCGTCAAGGATTCTGGGGGAAGGGATGGAGCACCTCCCCCCCTCTGCGGATTGCTCGGCGTGGAGCCAGGTAGGTGTTTCGTACATCCCTACTTCATATTTATAAATGTATGATTTTGGAGGGAATTTTTTCCTCTCTTTTTTGCTGCCACCAACCTGAGGAATTCCATGAGATGCCAGCAGCAGGAGTGTGGCTCCTGGGAGGAGGAGGGGGCCAAAATTGCTCCTAGACCCCACCCCATCCTCACCCCTGTCTTAGGTATTTTTGTGTGTGTGTGAATAAATCTGATGCCAATAGCTGGCACAGTACCTCCAGGATGCAAACCTGTTATTTACATTTATTTCATTTTTTTAAAATGCCTCCCTTTCTCCAAAGACCTCCAGTTAGTCCCCTGTTTTATCCTCATAACTCAGAGGGAATAAACAGTTATCTAATCCACCCCATGATAAAATTGAATGAAAGCTATCCTCAGTTGTGAACTAAGGATATGTCAGTCAACTAAACTAGGGACAGTTAGTATATATTTCTTAAATTATTTCTGATGGCTAAAAATCCTATTTATCATCATAATATTTTAATTAACACCCCTATGGTTTCATAGAATCGTAGGGTTGGAAGGGGCCTACAAGGCCATCGAGTCCAACCCCTATTTAGGCCTACCTATCTTCTGAAGCTTTGAAGTAGGCTCATTTTGTTCAAAAGGGATATTGGTTTGGCAGAGTATTTTGCTTTAGTTTGTTTGGCTATTCATAAGATTTTGCCTTGGTGTTTTGGTTCCCACCTTCCTCTTCTCTGCTTGTTTTTCACACTTCACACACTCATTAATGAATTACATGGGACATTTGTATGTTCACTGTAGTTAACTGGCAAGTATTTATTTTATTGAAGACCATTGATGTGGTTTTTCTGGAAAGCTTTGAATTGGAAAAGTTTCTCATTTTTTTTCCAATTTGCATGGGGTAATTTACATAGGAAATTTTCCAGTTTGCATTGGAAAATGTTCTGATGCCCTCGAGCGGGTGTGGGCAACTTGTGGCCTTCCAGAAGGTGTAGGCCAAAACATCTGGAGGGCCTTAAATTGCCCACCTCTGCCCTAGAGAGATCTAATTTAGCATGTTTATTTTACTTGTATTTCATAAACAAATCTAAAAAAAAAAAAAAGTAACCCCTGTTAATTTTTTGTCCCAATATACCACAAGTATTTGTCATGAAAGATTTGAGCGATAAAATTAAAACACACTTAATGGGATTTAAATGCTATATTATATAGAATTATTTATTGGAATACTTGTAAAAAATTAAAAACAATAGCATGTACTTCCCCTATATTATTTAAATTTCAGAAGACAGCCCCCCCAAGGGACTGAAAACTGTTTATTATTACATTTATATCCCACCTTTTTTCCTCTTGCAAGGAACCCAAGATGGCTTACATGGTCCTCCTCCTCTCCATTTTATTCTCACAACAACCCTGTGAGGTAGGTTAGGCCAAGCATCAGTAAATGGCCTACAGTCACCCTGTGAGCTTCATGGCCAAGTGGGGACTAGAACCTGGATTTCCCAAGTCCCAGTGCAATACTCTAACCATGACACCACACTGGCTGTCACTGATTAATTTTAATTTGACACATTAATTAATGTTAGCAACCCAAAGAAATGTGCATGATATTCTGACAACCACTCATCTATTTCAACACCTTCAGTTCCATTGGCACTATTTATTCATTCCATTTCACTCAGACACATATGTATTTCAGTGACTTATATGCATCCTCTCATGTACTTGCTAAGGATAATCACTGGAAAAACATTAATTACAACTTTGAAACTGCCAAGCTTTCCTAATGTTGTATTTGCACTTGGCATCCGTTCATGTCTACTAATGAACTTAAGAAACAGAACACTCTCCATGGAAAAATAAAGCTCTGCAACTCTGTTGAAGTCCCCCTCTTGACTGTAGTTTCATGGGAGAAGCTAATGAGTGACTGGGCATGATGAATCAATTACCTGCTCATCCCTACTTATGGCCACTTGTCCAGTTCTGCTCCATACCACGCACCTAAGGGAAGAAAAGAAGGGGGACTATGGCCCACTAATCCATGCACTAACCTGGCAAATCACAGGGCTTCCTGTCCCTCTCCCTCCCCTGGTACCCAGCTCAAAGTGGAAGACCCTCCTGCATTCTGAGCACATACGGGAGGAGAGAAAGGGCTGGTGTCTCAGGCTGGTGACAATGACAGAACACTGGAAGAAGGCTGTGAGGAAGCTCCAGCTCTCCAGCCCAGAGCCCCCTTGAATACAGGCTGTGGGATGGAAGGGGAGGGGGCAGAGAGCCCTTTCAGCCCTCATTGAAGGGACTGCCACCATCTTATAACATGTGGAAAACGGGGCATGGAGCTGGCTGCATCTGTGGTGGCAGCTGTGGAGTGGGAGATTCACCTCCTCTCTGCCTCACAGCCCTCACTGCAACTGTTGCAGCAAAATACAAGATGCAGGCCCCTAAGTCTCCTCAGCCATTTGAATAGCCATACATCTGTCTCCAGCATGACAAGACACACTTGGCCTTTATGTACATGAGAGGCCTGGTGACTCTGTAACTTAATAGTTATGCAAAGAAGAGGGTTTTCACAAGGTAAAACCTGGGTGAGATCACCTAGGCAAGAGCACAGTTCAGCAGGAGAGTAGTGTAATAACACTCCGCTGAGTATTACAACATTTCCAGAGTAATAAAATAAAATTAAACAGAAACTGTTGCTCTGAGAAATATCTGTGACATTTACTGCTCACAGTCTTTAACAACAGAGGACACTGTAAGTAATTCCCCCTACCCCATGCCTTTTTTCTAGCTAATAGGCTGCATAATCGGACGCCAAGGGACCAAAATCAATGAAATTAGACAGATGTCTGGAGCACAGATCAAAATCGCCAATGCCACAGAAGGTTCATCAGAACGTCAAATTACCATCACAGGAACCCCAGCTAACATCAGCCTTGCTCAGTACCTCATCAATGCCAGGTGAGATTTCTTAATTAAGGCCCCATTCATACCTTTCCCACCATATTTTCATAACCAGTAAACAAAGTAGCCAATTAGGCTACAACATGAACATCTCACCATGTTACATTTACATAATCACCCAATTTGCATGTAACAACAACCCATGGGCTGTTGGGGATGTGCGGGTGCAAGCAAACCCATGCGCTCACTGCTTCTGCTTTGCATCCAGTTTAGAAAACAATCCAGGAGTTGTTCAGCATGATGTGCAAACCCAGAAGTTCTGGGTTTGTGTGACACACTGAACAATCAAAGAACAGGGCATTCCTGGATTGTTTTCCAAACCAACTGCAAAGCTAATAGGCTTCAGAATATGGACACTAAGGGACCAAAATCTAATTAGATGTCTAATTAACACATGATTGGTCCTTACATGTGAACCAGGTCTATATGACAGTTTCCATGCAGGAAGTGAATTAATCCAAAAATCTAATTATTGTGACTACAGTGGATAAGGACATTGACATTAATCTGGTCCCCTTATTCTATTATTGTAGCTATTATAGCTGAAGTAACATCTGTTGGCATCTTACAAGTTCCTCTGGCTACATTAACTTCTCTTTTAACTTATTCAAAGAGATGTTGAATTTAGTTGGCAATATTATTTTCCAGTACTGATTGTTTTGGTCTTAAAAAGTGGAATGCATTTGCATTTCCTGCATATTTTAAAATAAAAATAGGCACTTTTCTGAATGAGGGCACATAAGGTGATAAGGGCTAAAGCAAAGAGAAACAGGCTATCATTCTGTCTTAATAAAAGAGTAGGATCAACAACATATTTTAATATCCCTGGTGTGATGTCACTAATTCTTTGTCATTGTGGCTGATCTGTGGCTTGGAAGGAATAGGCTGAGGAAATATTGACACACCTGGACAGGGGCAGGAGGACCAGTGCTGAGCCTGTCTTTAGCACAGAGTCAGGTCTGTATACCTTCCCACTCTCCAGCTATACAGTTTAAAATCAAAATCACACCAAGGTGGGAGTGGGGGATGATACATATACACTTCCGTGTACACTAGAATGTCATATAGGGGAGGGGAGCTGAGCTGGGAAAGGCTCTAAATACAATTGATAAGCAGGAAATAAAGTGTTTGCAGAAGGGTCAGAATTTATTCAAGCCCATAATGTTTCAGAAAGCAAAATTTATCTGGGGGTAATTAGCAACAGGCAAAAGTAAACTCCTTGGGTCTCTCATCAAGGAAGCAAACTGAAGTTTATTTTTGTTGGTTGCCAATTGCTCCTGTGGAAAGAAATTTTCCTTTTCAAAAAGCATTGGGCCTGAATAAATTTTGCCACTTCTGAGAATAGTGTCTCTCCTGCTTACTTGTTGTAAAACGTTGACTGTCACTGCTCAAACTTTAAGCACTTGTTTTTTCCCCCTTTCTCCCATCTATTTTCACCTTTATCTATTCTAGGCTGACGTCTGAGGTCACTGGAATGGGGGCACTCTAATTTATACCGTCGTCCTTTATTCTGCATCATCTGACCCTATCAAGCCAATGACACTTCATCCAGCTTCTACAACCTGTATACTTACGGCTTCACACACAGCCCTTATCTCCTTGGATACTTTTCTTTGATAACAACTAATACATTTCTTTCTAAGTTGCATTTTGTGCTCCTGATTTTATTCCTGATTTTTAATTTATGCTCCAGAACAGTCTGTGTTTCAGATGTACAGTGCTAATTATTTTAAATAGGTTTTGCTGGGGTTTCCCTTGGTAAGAGTCCAGAAGAAGGCTGTGCTCGCTATTTAGCTCTATTTAGCTAAGATAGTTATCTTAGCATTTTCATTTTTTGCAGCACCTGCAGTAGTGCTGAGATCTGGCCTCATCTAGAGCAGTAGTTGCTTTGAAATAGTTATTTCTCTTAATTGTTCTATTATTCCTTCCATTTTGGATTGTGTTTACCCTTGGTTCATCCTTTAAACAATGTTTGAATCTCTGTTCTTAGAATGTGGCATGGCTTCTCCCATTTCATGTTGGAAGCAGAACATGCAGGAGCCAATGAGCATCAACAGAGGATCCCGATGGGTTCCCATGTGATCTATGCTGCTTCCAATATGGCATAGCCAAAGCAAGCCATTTTCATTATCAAGCAGAGAGCAAAGTGATAAAATCTTTTTTTTTAATATAGAATTATTTCATAGAAATGAGATAATGAAATGCAATGCAATGCAATGCAATGCAAAATGTGGCAGGAACTGCTGGGAGTATTCTTAAAACCTACAGACTTTTGGACTTAGCTCAGGAACCTCCAGTCGAGCCTGCTGTGTTTGCCATTGTTTGTATTCAATAAAAGTCTGTGCAGCTCTGCTAGTAACAAACTCTGCAGTTGGTCTCAGTGTTCTCTGTCTTGGTTTCCCTTGACAGGCTCTTTCCATCACCCACCTCCTCTACCTCCTTCCTACTTCAAATTTTTGCTTGACAAGATTGGATTCAGTAAGTGTATCTCTTCAGGTGGTTGTTTTTGGTTTTCTCTTTTAATCTTCCCATCACATTCTCATTCATCTTCACTAATAAGAAGGAAAGACCCCCAAGGACTGAGCATCTTAAAAAGGCAAATGTTTGGAAACAATCCATTCCAACAACTAGCTTGAAATCTTACTAGAAAAACAGATTTAAAATAACTGGATCAGCAATGAGGAAACACTAAATAATAAAACCAACTATTAGAATTTATTGAAACAAGATATAGTACAGGCACCTATCAAAATATAGGATTAGGGTGAGTTCACACTACCAGTACTAGCTCACACCAGCACAGCAGGGCAGCTGTGAAAAAAATGTCAATATATGCCAACTTCTAGCCATATTTGCTAGAACTAGGGATTTTCACCTTTTGGCCTATGGAGGAAATGCACATTTTCAGCCGTTTTTTTAAAAATGCATATTTTTCTATGACAAAATTTGTGCAAAAATTCTGGAGGTTAGAAAAACAGTCTGCAAGTCCGTGGAATCCTCCTGACAGGGGAAAAGCTGGTCCACTGTGGAATCCATGGGTTGGATTCATAAAAATCCAAACTTATTTAGTTCCGCTGCAGATTTCTCTGATATCCCTAGCCAGAACTGAGCCAATCAGGTGATCCTCCATGCACTAAATTCAGGATGGATGGGTCTTTCATTTGTCATCAGCAATAACAGTAGGGACATCAGTCAACATTGGCACTTACGTAACCTCAATTGGACATCCACAAGAAACAGTGAAGTGGCAGGTTGGTGGGATCAAAAAGAGAGAAACAAAATGGCTCTGAAAATGCTAAAACAAACAAGCATTTTCAAATTCTTAATGCTCTAGATATTATAATAAGTAGTGAATGATATGCATGCCAATAGAAAGTTGATCAGGAGTGCAAGAAAAAGTAAAAATTGTAAAAATAAAATCAAACATTAGTTGTTATACCACCATAAGGCCAAATCGCATGAAATTGTTTTCTCAGTTGCTGCTGTTTGAAGCAGGCTCCTCTCTTTCTAAGAAGCACTTTGTACATTCTAAAACTCTATGGTGACAAATCATCACAGTTAGGAAGGTCAGCAGAGCTGCCTCCCCCAGCCTGGTGCCCTCCAGATGTTTTGGACTTCAACTCCCTTCAGCCCCAGCCTGCATGGCCAATGGTCATGGTGGGAGTCATAATCCAAAACCACAGGTTGGAGAGAGCTACAGCGGGACAGATGACTTTGCAATGCTCCTCAGCCTGATGGAGGACTTTGAATAACAGAAGTCCATCACCAAGATTTTGGAAAACCCAAATTTGAGAAAATGATACAAAAATCCTTAATGTGATAGACTTTTTCATAACCCATGATTCCATACAGACTTTACAATGTGACACCTGAGAAAGAGAGATTCCAGTAATTCATTCAGAAGAACATAGTACATTAGTAAAAAAAAATGACACCAAAGACACTAAGGGAGCAAGTACGGTTGTTTCTACCTTTTCTGAAGGGAATAAGAACAGAAATAAAGAATCCAAGCCTAGGACAAGGGATATCATGAAAAAGCTTTATGGTTGGTATGAAGTTAATAATGGATTCAACTTGTCAGGCAAATCTGGTGTCAGTAGAACAACTAATGGGCAATGGGAACAATCTCAGCAGCCACGATCTGGGCAGAGGAAGAGAGGCCATTGCACATTCTTCTGACACAAAGTTGTTACATTCATGGGCAATAGTCAGCTAAAGGAACTAGTACTTTGGGTCGCAGAACTGCATGTAACCTTCGGTGTATTAACAGAAATGATTACTAATCTATCAAGCCGCTTTAAGTTTGCAGTCTACAAACCATTAATCAGATATAACACAGTTAACCTGACGTACCTAATTTTATGCTGCTACAGTTATTCTTACTTAGCAAGAATGTATCCTACTGTATTATAACTGAACTGCCAAGCTGATGGAAATCCAGCAAATACTTCAAATATGCATTTGTAATAATGTGTACAGAGAAATGGTAAGGGTGAGTCCATTCAATTTCTATAGAAGCTGACAGAATGATGCTGCTTCTCTTACATGGGTAATAGATTGATACAACCCCACAGAAATAGTTGTCAAATGTGTCCATTGTGTACCATTAAGCTATTTGCTTTGGAACTGCTGTTACAATATAATACGTATTAACTAGTTAGGGGAAAACTTAATACAGGTGGCCTCACTCTGAACTGATTTACATCACATGCTTCTTTCTACAAACCAAAATTCTGCTTGCTGATTGTGTGAGATGAGCATGGAATTTAACTGCAGAGGCACATGGCCACAAAAACTAAAGAAAAATCATTTGTACAATAGATAATATGAGAAAATGTTATTATACACACTGCAAAAAAGTACACTGTGTACTTTTCAGGTCCACAGTTTTATATATTAAAAATGTATAGCCTGTTCTAACAGAATGGCATGGCTTAAAAACTATGGGCGATATCCTGATGCACCATTGGGATGCATTGTACAGGAAGAATTCAAATTAACCCTATGCATTGGCACTACAATAGAGGTCCCTTATACTTATGATAGTCAGGGTTGTTCCCAACAGGGTTGTGAAGCTTCACAACTTCAAAGCTTCTAAGTTCATGCCTCAATTAGAAAAAAAAAACATCCCAGAGAAGCCCCGATTTGGCGAGGAAAATGCCTTAATTTAAAAAAAAACATCCGGAGCAGGGGATAGGAGGGAGTAAAACTTAATCTCATTTGAAGGGATACAACAACCCCCTGCTCAGTGCAGGAAAAGCCTGATTCCCAGGCAGTCTCCCATCCAAGCACTGACCGGGGCCGAGCCTGCTTAACTTCCGAGATCAGACAAGCACACGCACATCCAGCCCTGTGCTTGTTGCTGAGGAAACAGGGGCCGCTGAGGAAGCTATGTGATCAGTAGCTGGAAGAAGACATGGGGCCATCAAGAGCTGTGACTGGACAGGAGGGAAATACAAACACCATCGTATATGGACAGGCAGGGTAGGGGACTATGACTGGATACGGTAGCAAAGGTGGAAAATCAGAGCACATTAAGGGGAAATACCGGGATATTAGGATATTGAAAGTGGGAGCACAGAAGTGGGAAATTCAGGTTCCAATTCGAGGCGGCTACTGCGTAGTGTGCAAGGCAGGCGGTGAAACCTCATTGGAAGCAGGAAAAGGCGGTAAGTGTAGATCCAGCCTTCCATTATCTTGCATTGATCTCTCTCCTCTTCTTGCCTGGTTAACTCTTTTGACAGAAGGAAATGAAGCAGAACACAACAGGGTAATTTGATAGCTCATTATCTGTGATCTATTTAAAAATGGAACAAGGGGCATTTAGTGCAGGAGACGCCCTGGAGGGTCAGGGCCCGCAAACTTCCATGAAGGAACAATCTCAATCGCAAGATAAAAGCCCGGTGTGAAGGAGCCCGAAGTATAAAACGGACTCTGGATCAACATGTTATAGAACAAATTCATCTCTTTAGATATTTGGGAGTGCTTTACATTGAGAACTTGGAAACATCGTAGAGAGGCTGAGAAAGCCAAGGCACAAAAAACAACAGGGAGTTTGATGAAGTTTTATTATAATAAAGAAGGATGTGTGATTGATACTGCTCTAAACATATTCTGTAGTGAAATTATTGCCAAAAGTTGTATGGGGCTGAAATTTGGGGGACTGATAGTGCCACTATAAATCCTTTGGAAATAGTATTCCTCCATACATTTCATCAGGAACTCCTTCAGTGTTTTGGGGGTTTTTTGAGGCAAGAATACATTGTGTTCCATTGAAGTATATTAAATGAATTGTTTCCCTGCCAACTGAATGCCTACCAAAAAAGTGTTATTTGGAAATGGTCAAAGATGAATTCTGGCAAATGATTTGGGGTTATTATATAGTCTGATATATAGTCACCTTTTTCCAGAGACGAATCCTGTCTTTTGCATGCACAAAAAGCAATTAAGGGATTGGTTATTCTGGATAGACTTTATGAGAGATCTGCATTTATTTAAATCCTCCAGTTTTTCACAATGATTTCTTCTATTGAGAAAGGAACAGTTTAAACCAAGTTATTTATCTAGCTTTATGTCACCTCCACTAAGAAATGTGTTTACTGAATTACATTTTAAAGTTATGCCAACTACAGTTCTGGATGGGTGTTTGTTTTAAGAAAGTGCCAGTGGAACGAGCTTATAGGTTGCATCCCACATTGTGTGAGCAGACAATCCCTCACATAATAGAACTATTCCTTCTTCCCCACCCTGCACCCTAAATTTGTTCTGCAGGCTCCCCAACTCTCCAGAGCAGATTTTGGTAGGGCACAGGAGCAGGGGAAATCGCCTCCCTCTCTGTTCTGCAGATGGAAGCCTTCTGTTGGTGGTGGGGCACTCACTGGTTTTCACCCTATGTATTGTGACCAAAAACAAGTGGAGGACCTTCTATCTAGTGCCTTATATTTTAATCTGCTTTCTGTCCATGGACCCTAGATATTTTTTTAAACCCTTGCTGACTGATGGGAGTATGAGTGCCTTTGCGGACACTGTTTGTTTTCCCACTGAGTGATATTATGCCTATCTAACTTACAAAGTGGCTCTGTTTGCCTTGGCAGCAAGAAAGATCAGAGAGGGCTAGATAAAATTGCTGCTGTGAATTTGCCACTGTAAACCTCCTCCTTTTGTATCCCAGTATTCCATTCCTGTCATGTTGCAGGCAGGCCCTTTCATGAGCCAGAGTGGCTCAGATGGTAGCTCAGCAGGGGCAGTAAATCACACAGGATTGCAAATTGCGCAACCCATCCACTACCCACAGGGCCATCCTTCCCCCAGTAGCTGCAACTGCTGCTTCCGCCACCCAAACACCTGCCTGAACGCCCCTACCACTAGCTGTATTTCATCAGAGTGAGGCATTGTGGGTAAGGTGGACCAAAGAGCACCGCTCCTGCTTTGCCGTGATGGCAACTTTATACAGGATCTCTGGGGCCACTTTGCCCATTTTGGGGACCCTTTCCCCAGGGCATGGCATTAAGGGTGAGATGACCCCAGACACGGTTGGACCAGCCGCCACTAAGCAACAAAACTAGAAAAAAAGGAGGTCAGCCACAGGGAGGAGGAGGCCCATCTCAGAGGGAACAATGTTTTGCACTGGTCCTGGGCTGCAGGGTATGACATTTTAATTTTTGTTTTATTGTATCATTGTTTTATTTATGTAGTATGGTATATATTGGCAAGTTATTTGGCTGGAACATTAAAATTGGATTGTTTAAATGTATTGCTGCTACTACACAGGGTAGGATTGAGGCCTGTTCTGTTTCTGGACTGCCTATCCAGTGCAGACCCAGCATTTATTTACCCTGTAGTGGCAACGGGCATGATGGGCTTCAAAGCAGGAGGACTGGAGAGCACTCCTCCCACCTTCCCCATTATGACATTCCCCATTAAGAAGCAGCTTGTCTTTCATTGTAGGTGTCTGAGAACTCAAGGATCCATTGCCTCCCCTTCCTCTTGGTCATGCTCCAGTGTGACTAAGGGCTTCTCCACATCAGGTTTTTATCCTGCAACTTTATCAAGGCTTCTGCTTTCAGATTCTTTCTAGGATTAGGATGGGCTCCTTCACATACACTTCCTGTTTTGTTTTTTTCAGAGGACTGGCTTTGTCTGCGAGTTCTATATGCTTCATTATACAGCCACTAGATTGTCCTGTTGTTAAAGTGCCACTTGCTCTTTACCAAGACAAATTCAATCCACTTCTTTTTATTACCTCATTATCCCCATTTCAAATAAAGCCGCAGAAATGATCGGAAAGCATGGGAGATGCACTGGAGGTTGATGACATCATGTAAAGGACCTGCAAACGTCTGTGAGTAACGAATCTCTATAGCAGAATAACAGCCCATGTGGAGAAAATACAGCGGCCGGGGAGGGAAAGAATAAGAACACATGTGATTAAAACTTAGAATGTATGATACTTTCCAAGCTGGAGGAGAAGAGACTCTGGGATGTTTGTTTGCTACTTTTCTTATAAAGCACGGTTTTATATAAAAGTTGAGTGTAAAGCTCAAGAGTGGATATAATTTGTGCAAAGTTTAGTGTGAAGAGGACACATACTTCAGACTGAAGCAAGAGCAGGCATATAATGTAGTGATGAAACTTGCATCTCACTCCTAGCAAGTGTTTTAACTGTGCTGTTCCTGGCAAATCTTACACTTCTCAGTGGGTAGTGCTATGTGTCCTTTCTAGAGCTGACAGTTCTGAGGAAATCACGTAGGACACTCAGCATTGGCCTGGGAGCATTATTGGTGTTACTGGAATGTTCAGAAAATTAAAAGCAAGTGTCTGCTTGAGCATCTGCAAATGGTAGAGTCCCTAGGGGTTGTAACTCTGCCAAAGGCCTGAAAACCAAAGCAACTCTCTGTCTCTTGCCAAATGTGAAGATCTTACACTGGACCCAGAAGCTACCAACACTAGTTAAAATTCATATAGTGACAAAACGTACCCTATGCATACTAAGGTGCATTCTCAAAATAGCTACATGATTTGTGTTCAAACTAGAACTTCCACTTAGCTGGAAGTCTGGCAGTTTATTTTGTTTCTTTGCCAGTCCACCAGGTTTTTAATACATTTGCAAAACTTAAAGCAAATTAATATATGAAAAAGAACAAAGAGTACGAATAATCATACCTCAAAAAACTTCCCCCACCCCCAAAAAAGACGAATTAGCCCAACAGAGGATTCATGGAGAAATTCTCCGACATCCCTAGAAAATTCAGGAGCAGATTATAAAGCAATCAGTCTGTAAGCACCTTGAAAACAATGCAGTAATTACTAGGGGTGGACGAAAGTCACTTACCTTTTCTCGCAGCTTGTTCGCGGTGGGGGGGAGGCGCTTCGCTGCTCCCCCCGCAAAGTTCAGGCCGGGGAGGAGGCTTCCCGCCTCGCCCGGCCGAAATTCAGGCCGGGGAGGAGGCTTCCCGCCTCGCCCGGCCGCGAACGCGAAAGGTAAAAAAAAAAAAAACGCCCCCTGATAGGCTACGTGACGATTCACGTAGCCTATCACGGCTAGATCTGCAAAGTCAGTCGTGATAGGCTATGTCAATCGTAACGTAGCCTATCACGGGTGACTTTAAATAAAAAAAAAAGCATGTACGCGAATGGCGGCCCCCATAGGGAGCCGCCATTCGCGTTCCTTATTTAGTTGCTGTAGTCTACGTAAATGTTTACGTAGACTACGGCGACCAAATAAGGAACGGGAATGGCGGCTCCCTATGGGGGCCGCCATTATCCGTACACACTTTTTTTTTTTTAAGTCACCCGTGATAGGCTACGTTACGATTGACGTAGCCTATCACGGCTGACTTTGCAAATCTAGCCGTGATAGGCTACGTGAATCATCACGTAGCCTATCAGGGGACTTTTTTTTTTTTTCTTTGATTGCAATGGCGGCGGCGGCAGCCGGTCGAAAGACCGGCTGCCGCTCCCGCCCCACTCGAACACCCGCCGAACCGCCGGCCGGACCCGCCGCCGGGAGGGACATTCGGCGAAGGTAAGTCCCGTCCCGGCGGGGTGCGGGGTGCGGGGGGGTGCGGAGGATTTCTCCCCGAAACTTGTTCGGGGGGCCGAACACGTTGGCGCTCGGCCCCCCGAAGTTTCGGGGAGAAATTCTCCGCCATCCCTAGTAATTACTCAAAGCGAACATGGATTTGTCAAGAACAAATCCTGCCAGACAAATCTGATCTCATTTTTTGACCAAGTAACCTCCCTTGTGGACTATGGGAATGCTGTGGACATCATATACCTCGACTTCAGCAAAGCTTTCGACAAAGTGCCCCATGATATCTCGATTAGCAAACTAGCTCAAAGTGGGCTAGATGAAACAACTGTCAGGTGGATCCACAGTTGGCTACAGAATCGGATTCAAAGAGTGCTTATCAATGGGCTCTTCTCAAACTGGGGAGAGGGAACGAGCGGGGTACCACAGGGCTCAGTCCTGGGCCTAATGCAGAAAGAACCAGCTGCCTCTCCAAGGCTGGGGACAACTAAAATGCTTTGCTACACTTTAACATCTCTAAATAATTAATATCTAAAGTCCTGAAAGGACTGCCGTGAAATCTTAGGTCTGAGAACCTCAAACTGAGTAATAGCATGTAAAACAGCTGCAAAGATTACACTGCTTGCTGGACTTGGGCTTTTTTCTTTTCTTTTTTAAATGCAAACTCAGCTGAGTCCTTAGGAAATTTACCTGACTTTATTAATAGAAATAAATACTCAAAGAATTCGATTTCCATGATCTAGCCCAAATGGCTTTTGTGGCATTTCACAGATTAGTAATATAATATTCAGCTTTTGGAAAATGGCAGCACTTCAGGTAACCTAACAGCACTACTAGTACGTTCTGATATAAACTTTATCAAATCAAATGCTATATAGATTGAATGGTTTCTGGCCAGAACATTTTAATGATAGCACAGTTCCTCCACACCTATAGAACACAGGCTTCTTCACATGGAGCTTTTATCCTGCTATTGAGATTGGTTACTCATGGAAGTTTGCAGGTCCTTTAGATGACATCATTAACCTCCAGGGTGCCCCCTGCACTAAATGACCTTTATTCCATTTTTTAAAAGATCGGAGATAATGAGCTATCAAATGACTGCATTGAGTTATGCTTGAGTTCCCTCAGTGGAAAAGGGAGAAGCGCTACAATAAGAGGAGCTAGACCACAGTGCCATCTAGCGATTGCATAATGAAATGCATGGAAGACTCAGATAAGGGGAAATGGAGGGAGGAAGTGAGTCCATTGTGATCCTGTATTTAAAATGGAAGCCCATTTTAAATGCAGGATTTTAGGCTGGTGTAGGGATGCTCCACATGTGTACCAAAAAATAGTGTGCAGTTGATAATCAAGATTTTTCTTTTTTGATGTAGTGGAAGTGAAGAATCATCGCTTCATAATTTTATGTTGCACCTCCTTCTATTACAGACAAACTATAAATTAATGTTTATAGTTTTCCTCACTCAAATTTAATCTTGTAAAATATTAGGTTTGGATAATTAACTTTAGATGACAATAACATGATTTAGGAAACCACAGTGAAAGTCAAACTGATTAGGAAAAAAGGCCAGGGTTAATGTTTCAAAGTTGGTGGGCAATTAGCTTAAAAACCAGGTGTTTCCTACATAAAATAGGGAAAGGTGGCAAGTCAGCATAATGGGGCTCTGCCATTTTGTCTCCCCATTATAATGTTGTGTTTCAGATTTCCCTCTTCAGGCTTATCATCCGCTCCCCCCTTCTAGTACCATGCCAATAGCCTAAATTTAGACCATATAATTACTCTTGAGAGTGATCGCATACCAGGCATAATGTAACAGTTCTACTATATAACCTACATCTGCCTACAAAATAACACCATTTCCTGATTTCAATCTATTCCATCCTGGGCAGTATCAGTATTATGGTAATGACTAGTTGATACAGCCATCACATTTTTCAAATGTGGAAAAAATCCTGTGATAAAATAAATAACATTAGGAATTTCCGAACAGCTGAGGTCTAGTTCCAGAATTTATTTGTTATATTTTTAACCTGCCCAATAACAAGCATTCTATGGGGCCGTGTTTCCACGACAATGGAAGGAGAAGCTAATGGAGGAGTACCGGATTTTTTTAAAGGAATCGGCTTTGCTGTGAGCAGGATTCCATGAGCAGATTCTCCAGACTAGTAAAAATCGCTTCACAGAACATACTTCCAGGTTGGGGGGGGGTGGAGTGAATGTCATCTGACTGACAGGGGCTGCTCAACCAGTAAGAGAGGCTTCCCCCCCTTTCCTCCCCTTCCCCTTTCCCCTGAAAATCCAGGTACACCTGCATTTCAGGAACAAGCCTCATTGAGCACAATGGGAGTTAATTCTGAGTAGACACACACATGCTTGTGCTGGGAAAGAGACAGGAGGAAGAACACAAAGACAGAAACCAGCCCCCATTTTAACCCGCAGGATCTCATTGACCACAATGAGAGTTACTTCTGAGGAGACAGTAATGGGTTTGTTGTGAGGAAAAGAGCAGTAAACACAAAGACAGACAGCAACCCCCATGGTAACCCGCAGGATCTCTATAGGGAAGCTGTGAACTAGTTACTTCCTAAGGCAATGAATCAGAGCCTCAAGAGGGCGCTTAATTGCACTTAAGGAATTGGGCTTTAAAATGTGCTATTTCAATTGAGGGGGATCTCTGTAAGTTCTGATGTGGGCATTCAAAGGCAAGCTTCATTCAGCTTGCCTCATTCACAATGGGAGGAAACACCCCTTGACTGGGGTCATGGTGAAAAGCACACCCCTGAGCAGGGCTAAATGCACGGGTTGGGGCATACAACAACTATATGAGGGAGAACCCGACTTAATGGAAAGAATCAGACTTTAAGCAGTCTCAGGAAATCCAGTTGTCCCCTGATAAGCTCCAGGGTGGCTGCTGGATGGCCACGACATCTTCTATCCCTAAGGACCTCAACACGCAGCTGGGTCAGAGTAGATCGCTGATGGAAACACAGCCTGGGTGGCGTACAAACAGTTAAAAGAATAAAATACAATAGAAACAATTAAAATAATAAAATACAATATGACAAACAGATTTTTAAAAAGCTAGATAAAAACAGTCATACAAATCTAAAAACTGAAGCACGTGGCCTGTCCATGTATACTTTGGGTGCTCCAGATGAAAGGCTCCTAGTGCTATCAAAGGACATTATTCAGCTATTCAATCTTTCCCCCCTTAACAGATTTTCTGTGGAAAGAAAAAAGATGGAAGAAGCAGTGGGAAAATATGGGAGGATCACAAATGGAAGTCATCATCATATGGACATCCATAACATTTCATATTTGAGGCTGGGCACTTGTGCACAATTAAAAGCCTTGTCTGGAAGCACAGCTATTTCAAGGCCAGACTATGGTCTGTGCGTCCCTCCCGACGCGAATCCAGTTCTGCCAAGACTGCAAATGGTGGCAGCTGTAGCCGCCGCCGTTTGCGTCCCTGCAGTCAGCCATGATAGGCTACGTAAATGTTTACGTAGCCTATCACGGCTGAGTGAAAAAAAAACAAACCGCGCGTACACAAATGGCGGCGCCCATGGGCACCGCCATTTGCGTTCCTTATTTTGACACGTGTAGTCTACATAAACATTTACGTAGACTACAGCAAAAATAAGGGGAACGCAAATAGCGTAGACACTACGCTATTTGCGTTCCCCTTATTTTCACAGTAGTCTACATAAATGTTTACGTAGACCACACATGCCAAAATAAGGAACGCAAATGGCGGCGCCCATGGGCGCCACCATTTGCGTACGCGTGGGTTTGTTTGTTTTTTCACTCAGCCTGATAGGCTACGTAAACATTTACGTAGCCTATCACGGTATTTTTTGAAAATCTAGCCGTGATAGGCTACATAAATGTTTACGTAGCCTATCACGTTTTTTGGGTTTTGTTTTTTTTTACTAGAAATGGCGGCAGCAGCAGCCGGTCGGAAGACCGGCCACTGCAGCCGCCGCCGCTGAACCACCGCCAAGCCGCCGCCGCCGCCGGGGACATTTGCACAAGGTAAGTCCCGTCCCGGGGGGCGGGGGGGCAGACCGTTTCGCCACCGATTTCGGGGGGGTGAATGCGCTGGCATTCGGCCTCCCTGAGATTCATGGCGAAATTCTCTGACATCCCTAAAGGCAGCACCACCAAAAGAATTTCTGATTGGACTTTGACAGCATTCTAAGGGTTAGGAGCTGTATCATTGTCAGGCAGCCACATTGGTCATGAACCTGACTGCAAAAGCTGGCAGTCTGATATCCTTCGGGGTATTCTGGAATCAAACTAGCTCCATAGAATCATAGAATCATAGAATAGTAGGGTTGGAAGGGGCCTATAAGACCATTCATTCCAACTCTCTGCTCAATGCCTGCTCAAAGTCAAAGCATACCTGACAGATGGCTGTCCAGTTTCATCTTGAATTAGGGATGTCACAGGCGCCTGACTGGTTCGGGAATTCATTGGGGCAACCCCCGCCCACAAGCCCCGAACTGCGCCTGCCGAGACACTGTCCTTGTTCACCCTCACTCATGCCCGGTCACGCTCTCCAATACTCACTGCGATCCCGTTCAGAGAGCGCTGCCATTTTCGCACCTTTGAAGTCTGCGTAAAACAGGAAGTTAAAAAATGTGAATATTCAAATATGCGCAGTTTGGAGCTGGGAAAGCTAAATAAGTGCAATATTAGAGGTATAATCCCTCTAATATTGCACTTATTTAGCTTTCCCAGCTCCAAACTGTGCATATTTGAATATGTGCATTTTTTAAACTTCCTGTTTTACGCAGACTTCAAAGGTGCGAAAATGGTAGGCACTCACCCAACAGGTCGCGGTGATCCCGGGGAAGTCACCAAACTCGTTGATGGCCCAAGCACAGATCCAGGGGGATGCAAGCAGAGGCGCTGCTTTGGCGAGTACCCGGAGAACCCAAACTAGGGTGAGTTCTTAATCCCTATCTTGAATAGCTCCAGTGTGGGAGAGCCCACTACCTCTCTAGGTAGTTGGTTCCATTGTCGTATTGCTCTAACAGTCAGGATGTTTTCCTGATGTTCAGCCGGAATCTGGCTTCCTGTAACTTGAGCCCATTATTCCGTGTCCTGCACTCTGGGAGGATTGAGAGGAGATCCTGCCATTCCTCTCTGTGACAACCTTTCAAGTATTTGTAGGGATGTCACAGAATTTCTCCACGAATCTCAGGGAGGCCGAATGCCAACGCATTCAGCCCCCCGAAATTGGTGGGGAAATTCTCCGACACCCCCCCCGCCCCCCCCCCCGGGATGGGACTTACCTCGTGCGAATGTCCCGCTCGGTGGCGGGTCCCGGCGGCGTTGCGGGGCTGGCGGGGGCAGCGGCCGGTCTTCCGACCAGCTGCCACCGCCATTTCCCAGTAAACTGTAAAAAACACACACACACACGTGATAGGCTACGTAATGATTTACGTAGCCTATCACGGCTAGATTTTCAAAGTCAGCCGTGATAGGCTACGTAAATCTTTACGTAGCCTATCACGGCTGTCTTTGAAAATCTAGCCGTGATAGCCTACGTAAATCGTTACGTAGCCTATCACGTGTTTTTGGTGTTTTTTTTACAATTTACTTTTTTATTTCGCGGCAAGGGATGGGGCGCCTCCCCCCCGGCCTGAATTTCGGCCGGGAGGGGCAGGGCGCCTCCCCCCACCGCGAAGCAAGCTGCAGGACCAGGTAAGGGAAATTCGTCCATCCTTAAGTATTTGAAGAGCGCTATCATATCTCCCCTCAGTCTTCTCAAGGCTAAACCTGC
The DNA here is from genome assembly GCF_057233095.1 of Heloderma suspectum. Classification (NCBI taxonomy): domain Eukaryota; kingdom Metazoa; phylum Chordata; class Lepidosauria; order Squamata; family Helodermatidae; genus Heloderma; species Heloderma suspectum. The sequence continues at coordinate 224,605,601 of NC_139458.1, forward strand.
CCAGCTCTTCCAGTCTCTCTTCATAGGGCTTTGTTTCCAGTCCTCTTATTATCTTTGTTGCCCTCCTCTGAACCCTCTCCAGCTTGTCTGCATCCTTCTTAAAGTGCGGTGCCCAGAACTGGACACAGTACTCCAGATGAGACCTAACCAGTGCTGAGTAGAGGGGAACTAGTACTTCCTGGGATTTGGAAGCTATGCTTCTATGAATGCAGCCCAAAAGAGCATTTGCCTTTTTTGCAGCCACATCACATTGTTGGCTCATCTACAACAATTCCAAGACCCTTCTCACTTGTAGTATTGTTGAGCCAAGAATCCCCCATCTTGTAACTGCGCATTTGGTTTCTTTTTCCTAGGTGCAGAACTTGGCATTCATCCCTATTCCCTATTAAATGTCATTCTGTTGTTTTCTGCCCAGTGCTCCAACCCATCAAGATCACTTTGAATTTTGTTTCTGTCTTCCAAGGTATTAGCTATCCCGCCCAATTTTGTGTCATCTGCAAATTTGATCAGCATTCCCTGCACCTCCTCCTCCAACAAGTCATTAACAAAAATGTTGAAGAGCACTGGGCCCAGGACTGAGCCCTGCGGTACCCCACTCGTTACCTCTCCCCAGCTTGAGAAGGTCCCATTGATAAGCACTCTTTGAGTCCGATTCTGTAGCCAACTGTGGATCCCCAAAAGGGCTGAATTTCCCCACGACAGCCATCCCTACCCATAGGCTCTCTGTCTTACCAGGATTCAGCTTCTGTTTATTAGCCCTCATCTAAACCATAACTGCATCCAGGCACCTGCATCCAGGACCCTCTCAGTTCAGATGTTACAGAGAAATAGAGCCAAGTGTCATCAGCATACTGATGACACCTTGCCCCAGATCTCCTAATGACCACTCCCAGTGGCTTCCTGGAAATGTTAAATTGCACTAGGGACAGAATAATATCCTGTGGCACTCCAAAACTCAACAGCCAGGGGGCCTAGGCACAATCACCCAATGTATTCTCTGGACCCAACTTTGTAAGTAAGAGCTGAACCACTGGAAGACAGTGCTCCCAATTAGAGATGGGCAGATCACTTACCCTGTTCTGGGTGGGGGGGTCCGTGGGAGGGGGGAAGTGATCTGTTCCTCCCCCCTGGAATTCATCCAGGCCGGCTCCACTCTGCCTTGATCCTGCGGAGCCGGACGCCAGCTCCACTTCACTGGCGAATGTCAATATGGCCGGCAGCCATTGCCGTCCCGTATCGCTGTAAGTCAGGCTCTGGACACAAATGGCATAGTGGACACCATTTGCAGCCATAAAGCTGGTAGATTAGCCTAAATGCAGCCGCAAATGGCTGCATTTAGGCTAATCTACCAGCCTTATGGCTGCAAATGGCACCCACTACGCCATTTGCATCCAGAGCCTGAGTTATAGCGATATGGGACGGCAATGGCTGCTGGCCATATCAACATTTGCCAGGGATGCGGAGCAGGCAGCCAGCTCCACAGGATCAAGACAGCGATGGATCCAACCCGGAAGAATTCCACGTGGAGGTGAGTGCTTCGTTCCGCCACAGGCCCCAGTGGGGCCGGATTCCAAGAATTGGGGTCCGTGGCGGATTTCTCCCCCATCCCTACTCCCAATTCATGGAGCCAGTCCAGGAAGATACTGTGGTCAATGGTATCAAAAGCTACTGAGAGATTGACAAGAATTAACAGGGTTGCACTGCCCTATCCCTGTCCCGAAGGGCGACCAAGGCCAATTCCATCCCAAAACTGGGCCTGAATCCAGGTTGGAATAGATCAAGGTAATCAGTTTCATCCAAGGCTGCCTGTAGCTGGGACACCACCACTCTCTCAAGCACCTAACACAAAAAGGGGTTTTTTGTGACAGGGCGATTGTTGTTATAATTCTCTGGATCAAGGGAGGAGTGGTTGCACCACCACCTTCTTCAAGGCAGTTGGGGACCACACTATCCCACAGTGATGCATTCACCACTCCCCTGATCTAACCAGTCAGTCCCCCAAGAAGCCATGATGGGCAAGGGCCAAGACAGCACGTGGTGGGTCATATAGATGCAAGTGTCTTCTCCGCCTCCTCAGGCTTCAAAAACTGAAATTGATCCCATATCACAAGTGAAGACAATGCACTCATCAGACAATGTATTAATAGTGGCATTCAAGTCAGCATGAAGGTGAGCGATTTTATTCTCAAAAGGTTTGGCAAACCCATCACAGCAGGCCTCTGAGGGCTCCAGCACTGGATTCACTGGGGTAGATGAAAGCAACCCTGAACCACTCAGAAGAGCTCAGCTGGACAATTATTAAATGGTATGATGGAGGCAGCAAAGTAAGCCTTCTTCAAGACCTTCACCGCCACCTTCATGACGAGCCCTACACCTCTTGTGTTCCAGCCATCTCCTGGCCCATTACATTGTCCAAAGCTTCTTGGTAAAACAGGGAGCCATCCAAACTCCACAGTCCCAAAGAGGGCACTCAGGAGCAATTGTGTCATTAGCCTGTCAAGCTTAGCCATTCCATAACGTGACAAGGGCCCCAACAGAATTGCTGGCTTTGGCTACTGGAGAATCCCCCAGAGCATTCAGGAATCCCTTGAATTCCATAAGTCTCCACAGGTGGACCATCTTAGTGAGTCCCTCACTTCTGCAGGAAGGGACTGACACCGTGAGACCAAACTCCACCAGGAAGTGGTCTAACCATGATAATGGGTTGACTTTGACCTCATCACCCCACCACCACCCATATCTAATACCTTCCTCACACTCTAAGGCCAGAATGAGGGTGTGCCCTGCCGTTAGGGGTGTAAGGATTGCATTGCTCACTCCATTCCAGTGGGGCTGTCCGCTGGGCGGGGAGGCGATCTGTCCCTCCCCCCTGGAATCCTCCCCAGCCAGCTCCTCTCCATGGCGAGCCCGCAGAGCCAGCAGCCGGGCCCGCCCACAGCCCGACTTCCATCCGCTGCCAGGCTGCGGCCGCCATTTGCGTCCCTGCGTTAGCCGTGATAGGCTACGTATATATTTATGTAGCCTATCATGGCAAAGAGCAGGGGCGCAAATGGCACCCACTACGCCATTTGTGTCCCTGCTCTTTTCGTGATAGGCTACGTAAATATATACATAGCCTATCAAGGCTGACACAGGGACGCAAATAGGGATGGCGGAGAATTTCTCCACGAATCTCCGGGAGGCCGAATGCCAACGCATTCGGCCCCCTGAAATTGGTGGGGAAATTCTCCGCCGCCCCCCCCCCCCGGGATGGGACTTACCGTGGCCGAATGTCCCTCTCGGCGGCGGGTCCCAGCGGCGTTGCGGCAGCGTTGCGGCGGGGGCGGCGGCCAGTCTCCCATCCCTCGCCACCGAAATTCAGGCTGGGGAGGAGCGCCCCGTCTACCCGGCCGCGGAAAAAAAAAAGTAAAGTAAAAAACACACACACACACCCGTGATAGGCTACGTAACGATTTACGTAGCCTATCACGGCTAGATTTCCAAAGTCAGCCATGATAGGCTACGTAAATCATCACGTAGCCTATCACGGGTGACTTTGAAAGAAAAAAAAAGCGCATACGCAAATGGCGGCGCCCATGGGGCACCGCCATTTGCGTTCCTTAGTTTGGCACATCTAGTCTACATAAAGAGTTACGTAGACTATGGCGAAAATAAGGGCAACGCAAATAGCGTGCCCTTATTTTCGGCGTAGTCTACGTAACTCTTTACATAGACTAGACGTGCCAAACTAAGGAACGCAAATGGCGGTGCCCCATGGGCGCCGCCATTTGCATACGCACTTTTTTTTTTCCAAGTCACCCGTGATAGGGTACGTGATGATTTGCATAGCCTATCATGGCTGACTTTGGAAATCTAGCCGTGATAGGCTACGTAAATCGTTACGTAGCCTATCACGGGTGTGTTTTCTTTTCTTTTTTCTTTTCCTTTTTTTTTCCGCGGCCGGGTAGACGGGGCGCTCCTCCCCAGCCTGAATTTCGGTGGCGAGGGATGGGGCGCCTCCCCCCCGGCCTGAATTTCGGCCGGGCGAGGCAGAGCACCTCCCCCCCCTCGCCTGAACTTCCGGGGGAGAAGCGAAGAGCCTCCCCCTCACCGCGAAGCAAGCTGCGGGACCAGGTAAGTCCCTTTCGTCCATCCCTAGACGTAAATGGCATAGCCAATACTTATGTAGCCTATCACGGCTAAAGTAACAAGGCAAATGGCGGCCATAGACCGGGGCAGCTATTCGCGGCCGCAGACTGGGGCAGCGGACGGACCGGATGGCCGACAAAAGATAGGGTCTGTCCTGGGGAAATTTTGCTGGGTGGCAGGGGGGATTGCTCCGTTCTGCCACGGGCTCCAGGGCACCGGATTCTAAAGAATCCGGCCTCATTGGAGTCCGTGGTGAAATTCTCTAACATCCCTACCTGCCCTATGTGTTGAGCGATGACAAATGGAGACAGCCCCATGGTTGTCATGGAGGCCATGAAGTCCTCAGCTGGTCCTATTATGGCAGCCTCAGCATGGATAGTGAGGTTCCCAGGACCTAAGTCCTGAGACTGCCTCAGCTAGCTTGGTCAGGGAGGCCATTGGGCAGAAAGATGGGTGGTATACCAATGGCATCTCCAATCTGTCTGTTTGACCCAACACAAGGTGCAGGCCTTCCCAGGGAGGAGGGGTTTCTGGGTGAGTAAAATGGAGTTTCTGTGGATCATGGTGACTGTCCCCACCACCACCACTGCTGACACTCCAGCCTGGCCTGATGCTACACCAAGTATCTGGGTGGACAAAGCTGGGTCAGGTCTACACCATCCAGCTCATCCACCCAGGTTTCAGTAATGCACACCAGGTTGGCTCCCTCATCCATAATCAAATCATCAATGACTGAGGTTTTATTCCTGACTGATCTGGCATTCACCAACAGCAGAACCAGGCCAGAGGGTACAGTAGCCAGGCCACCAGGAGGGACAGGTGAGAGATCTACGAGGGGGGTGGCATGTAGGCATCTCGCTCTTCCGCTACTCTGATAAGAACTTCTCCCCATCATACTGGACTGTCCCTTACCCATAACCACCATTAGAGGTCACTCACTTCTATTTCCATTTTGCTCCCACCCAAACACATCCTGACATGCAAACATTAACCAGCAGGTACAAGTCTGCTGTGTGTGGAGCTATAACACAAATTATATAACACAAATGTGTGTGGAGCTATAACACAAATACTTCAACAAGCTGGCCAGGATAAACTCATAATGGCCATTGATGGTAAATTAGGGCCAGTAGAGTAACAGAGGGGCTAATAATGATGAGCACATCTCATGACTGCCAATCAGACTAATTCATTATACGACACCTCTTGACTCCCACTCAGAAGGACCTTGCTCACCCCAGCTTTCCCTCACCCAGGCTCACACCCTAGGTCAGGGTCACAGGTGTGTCTCTCACACAGGCCCTGGCCAGCCTTCCAGTTCCCAGATGGCAAGGTGTGATAAAACCAAAGAGGCACCATCTTAAAGTAGTGGCAGCCATCCAAGGCAGCCTCCTACAGTGGAAAGTCCCAGAGGAAGATAGTCTTATCAACTGCCTTGTTGACACCAACAGCCTGTTTCATAGCAGGTACAGCCAGAGGAGCCCCCCGCCCTCGAGTAGCCGCCACTCCTGCAGCTGGTTAGAGAACCAGTTCCAGCTAGATCGCTTCCTGCCCAGCTTGCAAGGACAGGTCAGCCATAGAGACATGTCAACTACGCATGCTTAATGAAGTTCATGAATATTATGTGGCCCACCCCACATAGCTAATGAGGTCATTATACTGAATGTATATAAACTGTACCAAAAACATCTAGGGTGTGGTTCTCTTTTGTGGCGTTAGCCGCGAGAATCCACCCGAACAGCGCTGTTTCTCTCCTGCCAAATAAAACTGCGTTGGACTGAATCTCAGAGTTCTGTGTGTCTCTAAGGGGATATTGGCATACCCCTCCTAGAGGGAACGAACTTAAGCATAATTTGTGCAACAGGTGGGACATCCCCACTAGGGATGGGAGAACCCCCTGAAGTCTGGTCCAGTGGGGTGGTCCGCCACAGGGAAATCCAGGCTGCTTGGGCTCACTGGATTTCTCCAGAGGCCTGCACATGCCCAGCAGATTTTGCAAGGTGCATTTCTGTTTTTAAAAAGGCAAGGTCCACGAATGGCAGCTGCCATTTGCAGACCTTGGGAAAATTATAGGTATAAAAAAATGCACATAATTTATGCCATTTGCAGCTGTAAAGCACTTACATCTATGTAAATTGCATCCATAAAAGTGCTTTTACAGCTGCAATTTATGTAGATGTATGTGTTTTATGGGCACAATGGTGTAAAATATGCAATTTACAGCTGTGCTTTTCCCAAGGTCCACAAATGGCAGCCACCATTCATGGACCTTGCCTTTTTTAAACCTGGAAGCTGTCCAGCATGGAGTCTGGCAAGTGTGGAGGTAAGAGGAGCTGGTCCGCTGTGGACTCTGCAGGCCAAATTCTTGGAAATCAGGCCTTGTTTGAGTCCACAGTGGATTTCTCCAGCATCCCTAGTCCCAACCGTCGTGACTCCCCAATGGCAGCCACAGCAGGGCCATGCCTCCTCCCAGATCTGCTCCAATCTCCAAAGGAGGCTTGGCTCCACACCCAGGCACTCTGCTCCTCCAGCAGCATAAAAAGTAATGAGAGCCAGTGTGGTGCAGTGGCTAGAGTGTTGGACTGGGAGCTGGGAGATCCGGGTTCTAGTCCCCACTCAGCCATGGAAGCTTACTGGGTGACTCTGGGCCAATCACAGACTCTCAGCCCAACCCACCTCACAGGGTTGTTGTTGTGAGGATAAAATGGAGTGGAGGAGGACTATGTACGCCGCCTTGGGTTCCTTAAGGAGGAAAAAAAGGCGGGATATAAATGAAATAAATAATCTAAAAGGAAGGGAGGGGCCTGTGTGTTTCCACGTGAAGTTGAAGTTCTAACACAGATAACATCGAACAGGAAATTCAGTTATTTAAATTTTATTGTATGGTTAATTCCAGTCACAGACTATCCTTTTAGTCTTGGTTGATAGCATAACACAAAGTAAAATTAACATAATGCTAGGAGGAGCTCTTGAACTAATGTTAAATCAGATTTTGTGCAGAGGTGTTGCTAGGCAATTAAAAGATTCAAGGCCCAGGCCCAGGGCACAAATCTGCATGTGTATATGCAAATCTAGAGATAATTACAGTGATTTAGTTAAATCTCACAGGAGGCAAAGCCAGCCAGTTTATCATCCAAATAATCTCAAATAAAATAAATTTTTCAATTAATTTGACCTAGATAATCCCAAACCAGTCGAAAACACTTTCCCCCCCTAAGCTTAATTGCCACACGGGGGTGGGGGGCTGTTTTTAGCATGTTGAAAGGAGAGAGTTGATCCTTCCCTCCCCAGCTGCAGTCTCCCTTGAAAATTGCCCCCTACGTGACAATTAAGCTGAAGAAGCCCTTACATTCTCACCAATAGACACTCAGAGCTCTGTGGTATAGGTCTGAAAAATAGATTTGTAGCTAGTTCTGGCCCTGTGTCCCAAGGGGCGCTGCCTGCCTCTACCCCCTCAGTTCTGACCTTGATGTAGAATCGTAGAATCATAGAATGGTACGGTTGGAAGGGGCCTACAAGGCCATCAAGTCCAACCCCCTGCTCAGTGCAGGAATCCAAGTCAGAGCATCCCTGACAGATGGCTGTCCAGCCTCGTCTTGAACTTGCACATTTGCTGTTCCTAGAGGTACTCAACTGAAAAGGAACTCAGGTGAGTTTCTGTGAAGTGAAGTGGGTTAAGAGAGGAGGCAAAGGGGAGTGCAGAAAAGTTTTCATGCAGATATTGTCAGTCTGAATCAGAACATGCCTACTGTCCGTGGTGTGGGGCTGCCTTCTCATGCCTGGTTTGTAAATGGGCCAAGTATCTTTTCCTTAATTAACAATTGGCTCCTTTCTCATTCCAGTCTAACAAGGACCAAGCAGGTACTCACCTCATCCGTGTTCACATGTGTTGAAAGTGATATGCTGTCTCAAGAACTATCAATCTCAGAGTTCCTTCTGCATAGGCAGGAGGGTGAGATTGCTGGTAGGACACAAACCTCCAAAATAATCAGGGAGACGAGAGCCAGTGTAGCTCGTAGGATTTATAGGCCCAAAATATGTGAGTAAATTACTAGTTCACAAATACCCTACTGATCTTTCTGAGAATTTCCCTTCTTACATCTGGGCTTTGTTTCCACGACAATGGAAGGAGAAGCTAATGGAGGTGTACCAGGTTTTTTTTTAAGGAATCAGCTTTGCTGCAAGCAGGGCTCCATGAGCAGATTCATGTGTGGTATTCACGTGGGGGTGGGGGTTGGAGTGAACGTCATCTCACTGGCAGGGGCTGCTCAACCAATAAGAGAGCCCCCCCCCCACTCCTTTCCCCTGAAAGTCCAGATGCACCTGCATTTCAGGAGCAAGCCTCATTGAGCACCATGGGAGTTACTTCTGAGTAGACACTCATATGCTTGTGCTGAGAAAGAGTGCAGGAAACACAGAGATGGAAACCAGCCCCCGGTTTAACCTACAGGATCTATATAATGAAGGGTGGAAGTAGTTTCTTCCTAATGCAATAAACCAAACAAAGGAGAATCGGAGCCTTGAGATTGTGCTTTACCACATTTAGGGAATTTGTGCTTTAGTGCCATGTCAATTAAGGGGGATCTCTGTAAATTCTGTGGCATTCAGAGGGCAAGCCTCATTGACCAAAATGGGAATTACTCAGAGGTAACAGAATCATAGAATAGTAGGGTTGGAAGGGGCCTACAAGGACATCAAGTCCAACCCCCTGCTCAATGCAGGAATCCAAGTCAGAGCATCCCTGACAGATGGCTGTCCAGCCTCGTCTTGAATGCCTCCAGTCAGAGTGGGAGAGCCCACCACCTCCCTAGGTCATTGGTTCCATTGTCGTATTGCTCTAACAGTCAGGAAGTTTTTCCTGATGTTCAGCCGGAATCTGGCTTCCTGTCACTTGAGCCCATTATTCTGTGTCCTGCATTCTGGGATGATCGAGAAGGGATCCTGGCCTTCCTCTCTGTGACAACCTTTCAAGTACTTGAAGAGTACTATCCTATCTCCCCTCAGTCTTCTCTTCTCAAGGTTAAACATTCCCAGTTCTTTCAGTCTTTCTCTTCACAGGGCTCTAGTCCCCTGATCATCTTTGTTGCCCTCCTCTGAACCCTCTCCAGCTTGTCTGCATCCTTCATAAAGTGTGGTGCCCAGACCTGGACACAGTACTCCAGATGAGGCCTAACCAGTGCTGACTAGAGGAGAACTAGTTCTTCCTGGGATTTGGAAGCTATGCTTCTATTAATGCAGGCCAAAAGAGCATTTGCCTTTTTTGCAGCCACATCACATTGTTGGCTCATCTTCAGCTTGTGATCTACAACAATTCCAAGATCCTTCTCGCTTATAGTGTGGTTGAGCCACATATCTCCCATCTTGTACCTGTGCATTTAGTTTCTTTTCCCTAGGTGCAGAACTTGGCATTTATCCCTAATAAATTTCATTGTGTTGTTTTCTGCCCAGCACTCCAGCCTATCAAGATCACTTCGAATGTTATTTCTGTCTTCCAAAGTATTAGCTATCGTGCCCAATTTTGTGTCATCTGCAAATTTGATCAGTATTCCCTCCACCTCCTCTTGAGTCATTAATAAAAATGTTGAAGAGCACTGGGCCCAGGACTGAGCCCTGCGGTACCCCACTCGTTACCTCTCCCCAGTTTGAGAAGGTCCCATTGATAAGCACTCTTTGAGTCCAGTTCTGTAGCCAACTGTGGATACACCAGATCATTGTTTCATCTAGCCCACTTTGAGCTAGTTCGCTCATCAGGATATCACGGGGCACTTTGTCGAAAGCTTTGCTGAAGCTGAGGTATATGATGTCCACAGCATTCCCACAGTCCACAAAGGAGGTTGCCTAATCAAAACATGAGATCAGATTCATCTGGCAGGATTTGTTCTTGACAAATCCATGTTGGCTTCGAGTAATCACTGCATTGTTTTCAAGGTACTTCCAGATGGATTGCTTTATCATCTGCTCCAGAATTTTCCCAGGGATTGATGTCAGACTGACTGGTCTGTAGTTCCCAGGTTCCTCCTTTTTACCCTTTTTGAAGATAGGGACAACATTAGCCCTCCTCCAGTCATCTGGCACTTCCCCTGTCTTCCATGATTTCTCAAAGAGAATAGACAGTGGTTCTGAGAGTTCTTCTGCCAGTTCCTTTATTCCTCTAGGATGCAGTTCATCTGGCCCTGGAGATACTAATGGATCAGTTGTGTGAAAGAAAGCAATAACACAAAGACAAAAACCCGCCGCTATTTTAAGCAGCAGGATCTCTATAATGAAGGGTTGAAGCTTCTTCCTAAGGCAATAAACCAAACAAAGGAGAATTGGAGCCTCGCGATCTCACTGTGCCTTGTCAATTGAGGGGGTTCTCTGTAACTTCTGTAGGAATTAAGAGGGCAAGCATCACTCAGCACAATGGGAGGAAATACCCCGTGGACTGGGGTCACAGTGAAAGGCACACCCCTGGGCAGGGCTGATGTCAGGGTTGCCTCTGAGCATATAAACTGTCAGAGTAGCTCAGATTCTGAGGAAGAGCTGCAACATGTGGGGGAGGAACTTTCCCAGGCTTCAGAGGCACAGCTGCACAGAGAGCCCCCCCCCCTTCACATATCCCTGGGAGTGATAGTGAACAGGGGGAGGTGAGGGAAGAACAACCGGAACCCTTAGACGCAGACACAAGCGGGAAATCGCAGGGGCTGAGCTTCGGCGCTCTGCCCAATTGGCTCGGCATCAACAGCTGCGCCTGGAGGTGTCACGGGAGAGGGGGAGATCTTCCCCTCCCACCCCTTAAGTTAAGGGAGCTTGCCGCCTTTTTCCGAAATGGAGATTAACTTTCGTAGTTTCCCTTTGAACTCCCTGAAGCCTGTTTCTTTTGTAGTCTGTGAGTCTCTAGAGATTTGCATCTGTATGCCTCATTAGGGTAAATGGAATTAAAGCCTTGGAAATGTAGCCTCTTGTTTGAGTGTTGATTTGGCTATTGGAGTTCTCAGCCAGGCAAAAAGGGAATCCTGACAGCTAGCATACCTGAGCTAAATGCAGGGGTTGGGGGACATGGCAACTATATCGGGGAGAATATGACTTGAGGAAAATAACTGGACTTTAAGCAGTCTAGGAAATCCGTTTTTTCCCTGATAAGCTCCGGGGTGGCTGCTGGGTGGCCTTGACGTCATCTGTCCCTAACAACCTCAACACATAGCCAGCTCGGAGTAAATTGCTGGTGGAAACACCCCCCTGAAAAAAAAAATCTTCAAGGCTTCTTTGGGGGTGGGGGTGGGGAAGTATGAACACTACCTCTTATGTTATTAAATTAGATTTAAAAAACAAACAAACATACAGAACTGCAACTAATTTTCAGTGGCCAGGTTTGGATGATCAGCAGAGGAGAAAAAGCCATTGTGACCATTGTGCATGTTTAGCTCGTGTGGGCACCATTTCCCTAATTACCCTCGCCACAGCGCAGGTTGCCGTGTTGTCTGAACTCAGCAAGGTGCGCAGCGGGGATGGCTTCCAAACCATCCCACAACCCATGGCTTGTTGTAAGGGTTGTGGTCGGAGTGGTTTGGAAGCCACCCCCATTGCGCAACTCACTGAGTTTGGATGACATGGCAACGCTCTGCATTGCAGTTAATTAGGGAAATGGCGGGTGTGTGCGCGGCACATGTGGGGTGGGGAAAAGAAGCCACAGTGGCTTCTTTTCTTCCACTGGTCATCCAAACCCTGTCCGTGTGTGTAACTGTATGGATGTCTGCATACTGCCAGTGACTGTGGCAGAACCTGGAAGACGTTTCAGCAAACTAGCACACATCAAAAACTGCAGGAGTTCTACTTAGGGATGGTGCAGATGCCCGACTGGATCCGGGAGTCGCCTGCTTGTGAGCCGCCACCTTTGCCCACCGAGCTGTGTGAGTAGCCAGGACTTACTGGACCCATTGCTCACACCCAGCAGCCGCCCGTCTTCCTTTCAAGCTGCCATCTTTCATGCAAAATGGGGCTCTATATTTTTGTATATTTACTGTTGCGCACAACGGCAACATTAGAGGCCTCTAATGTTGTGGAAATGGCCTTTTACGGCCACCATTGTGCACAACAGTAAATATACGAAAATATAGAGCCTCATTTTGCATGAAAGATGGCAGCTTGCATGGAGAAGGGGCAGCTGTGGCATGCTCCCACACAGCTCTCTGAGCCTTCCAGGGGCTCGCGCAGCAGCAGCTGCTTGAGAACCCACCAAGTATGGACTCCAGCGAGTCTGTCTATCCCTAGTTCTACTATGGTGCCAGAATGGTTATGCTATTTCGCTTTTTTAATCAGTCAGATGTGAACTTGCAAGACAGATTAACTTTGGGGTGGTACTTTATGATATTGCAATGGAAAAATCCCCCCCCCCGCAAAACCCAAAGCTTTAAAAGTGACTTTGTCTGTTTATAAAATGCACAACATGTTTTCAGCTGTGTTGGTCCATTAAAAAAAATTAAAAATGGCCAGGATGATACCTTTATTAGGACCAGACAAAAAGTTACAAAATAGCAAGCTTTGTAGGACATTGATTGATTGATTGATTGATTGCATTTCTATCCCACCTTTTTTCCTCTTGCAAGGAACCCAAGGCATACATAATCCTACTCCTCTCCATTTTATCCTCACAACAACCCTGTGAGGTGGGTTGGGCTGAGAGTCTGTGACTGGCTCAAGGTCACCCAGGGAGCTTCTATGGCCAAGTGGAGACTAGAACCCGGATCTCCCGGCTCCCAGGCCAACTCTCGCCACTACACCACGCTGGCTGGATGTTATGTTGAATAAATAAAACAAAAAGAGAAGGTGTTTGGTGGCCTTGTAGAAAAACCTCAGTATTGTCCATGGTGTCATTTCAGAAGTATAGGAATATGTAATCTCAAAATTAAAATATAAACTTCTGTTTCAAGACTCATGAGATTGTACGCATGGGATGAGATTGTGGTGGGAGGAGGTCCATGTTACAAGTTTATTTTGGCCACGCAAAATATCAGGGACCTGGTGAATCCTCTGTCATTCTTTTCACCCTATATAGGCACGATGTTTAGCAAGACACCCCCTGCTCCAATAACTTTTCACAGAAGGATCCAGGTTCAGCATATTCCCATTAGAGGTAACATGAATTCGTTTAAAAAACCTCTCTCCCTGTGCTGCTTTCTTAAGTAGATTTATATACTGGTGGGTATGGATGCTATATATTTTACATGTAAGATTAGAAAAAGGGAGACTTCTTAATCATTTTTGCCCTTTCTTGTTATCTGTTATGAACTTCAAAATGTGGACTGGGCAGCAGGACAAAAAAAACATTGGGTCATTTGCCCTCTGCCATACTCTTAGTTCTCCTCAGATTTCTTATAGGCTTGGAGCTGCCTTGTCTGCTGAGAAAATTCCATCTCTAAACTGAATCTACCCTCATTTTTTAGAAAATAAAGCCAACCTTTCCCACAAAGGCAGACAGCTATTAAAAATATATTATTTCCAGATGTTTAGGTTTTTCTCCTTATAACCAGAAGCCAACATGAGTTAACTGGAAAAATATTAACCCATCCAAACTCAATAGTGTACTGAAGCACACTAGAACCTGAACTGTTACTTACACAGATGTGCTACAACTGTTTGGTACATCTTGAACCAAATATGAAGATGAGTGAATCCCACCCACCTGGTAAAGATGAGATCTGGGTGGTAGGTGAATGGGAGTAATAAAAATGTAAAATGGTGGTGGGCTGGGGGGGGAATCAACTAAGCTACTCTGAGCTCCTTGGAGGAAAGGCAGGATTCAAACGTAATGAATAATTCAATGTGATTGGTTCCTCATGGACAGATTTAAAAATAATGCACAGCCCTAATATCTGGCAAGACACTGTTGATCATAACAGGCCTGCCATCAAGAAACCCTTTAGAATAATTGATAAATACGTTCCAGAAGTGTACAGGTAGAGGGGCAGTGGAATTATAGTGGCAGGCTCTGCCCCAACCTATGAATATTCATTGTTCCAACATCTGTAGTAGAAAGCCTCCACAAGCACAGCTGTCAATAGCCACACTACACGGTATTCAGAATGAGGCAGTAGACTAGCACCATCATGGAGAAAAGTTTGATGTAGCTCTCCAGTGGGCTAGATACATGCAGGGAGTATCTTATGTTCAGGGACAATAAAAAATATGACTCCCTCATACCACTACTGGGGTCTGAAGTGGTACAGTCTAGAATTTTACCACCTCAGCCGACCACCTCATGCTGTATAATATGTAGTTTTTAGTAGGGATATTCTTAGCTGAGATAATTTTTTAGCAGGGATATTCTTGGCGTAGTGAATTTCAATATGTGCCTGGGAGATGCTGTGGGTAATCTGGGGAGTGGTGAGAGTGCCCCTATCAGGGTGGTTGCAGGGAGTGGGGGGAGGTATGGCATTGAGGGGTTAACATGCCCATTGAAAAGAAGGGAGATCCATCACCTTACATCTCTTCCCTCTTCTGGTTTCCCCTCCCAGCTGGATGGTCTCTTGTTGTTCTGCCAGCTCACCCTTGAGCCTTGTGGTACTGCTGCTCAATGCTAGTTTGGTCCAGAATAAAATCTCATTTATCCATGATTTAATTACGGATGAGGGGGCCAACCTGCTATGTATAACTGAGACCTGGGTGAGCAAAGAGGCAGGAGTTAGTCTCACCCAGATGTGTCCACCTGGGTATCTGTTACTGTATCAGCACAGACTCAAGGGTCGGGTGGGGGGGGCATTGCTGTGGCCTATAGGGATTCCACCTCTATCTCCAGCCTTCCTGTCTGCCTGAGTGCTAATTGTGAGTGTTTGTAACTGGTGCTGGAAACCCAGGACAGATTAGGGATTCCACTGGTGTACCCCCCTCTGAGCTGGCAGAGATGGTCTCAGACTTGGTGTTGAGGACTCCCACAATGATTGTCCTGGGAACCTCAGTTAGGGATGGATGGATGCCCCCTCCCCCATCTGGGTTTTCCAGGGGCCCACCCAGCCCCTGTTTCTGTGCCCCCAGACCAGCTCACATGCCCCCCCACACTCACCGAGCTGCCTGAACCTACCCTAAGATGTTTGCAAGTGCCCGTCATTCTCATAGTCGCCATTTTGCGAAAAGAAATGGTGACTCAGGAACATCCATAAATTTAATTTTGGGCTCATCGTGGCCATAAAGTCCCTGTCAGGGTGGAAACTGAGCTCATAGAGCCCAAGAGCAGTTCTGATTCTGAGGAAGAACAGCAATCAGTGGGAGAGGAGTGCACTCATCTCTCATAAGCACAGCAGCTGGCAGGGATTCCTCCTGCCAGCATTCCTGGGAGAGATAGTGACCCTGGTTATTTGCTTATTTTGGCAAATAGCGTTCCCTTATTTTCGCCGTAGTCTGTGTAAATCTTTACGTAGACTAGACGTGCCAAAATAAGGAACACAAATGGCAGCGCCCATGGGCCGCCGCCATTTGCGTACGCGCTTTTTTTTTTCCCAAAGTCACCCGTGATAGGCTACGTGACGATTAACGTAGCCTACCATGGCTGACTTTGGAAATCTAGCCATGATAGGCTACGTTAATCGTTACGTAGCCTATCACGGGGTTGTTTTTTTGTTGTTGTTTTTTACTTTTTCTTTCGCGGCCGGGGAGACGGGGCGCTTCTCCCCGGCCTGAATTTCGGCCGGGCGAGGCGGGACGCCTCCCCCCCCTCGCCTGAACTTCGGGGGGAGAAGCGAAGCGCCTCCCCCCCACCGCGAAGCACCCCTGCGAAAAGGTAAGTGACTTTCGTACATCCCTACTTCAAACGGGGACCAACTGCCTTACCTGGAGCTTAGGCTACTCTGCTATCTTTCCCCAGTGCTGTTCCTTGCTTTGTCACTAGTGATTAGTATCTGAAAGAGTCATAAAGTAATAAAGGAATAAAGTCTCAGAAAGAATTCCTCGTCGTCTGTGTCCTGCGTTGGCTATTGGTGGGGACTGCAAGAGGCAGCTTGGGCGCTCCTGACAGTCCCCATCTACGCAATATTACAGGCATAAATGGGCCATTTATGCCCAGAATATTGCGTAGCTGGGGCTTTTACAGCCACTATGTGTGCAATATTAAATGTACACAAGTCCCCGAGTCACCTTTTTTTTCCTTTTTGCAAAATGGTGACCATGGGAATGAAAATGGGCGCTCGCAAATGGCTCAGGGTAGGTGCAGGCAGCTCGATGAGCATGGGGGGGTCACAGGGGTGCGAGCCAGGGCAGCAGCTCAGGGGGCACAGCCTGGAGATGCAAGTGGGGGGGATCCGTAGGACTCCCAGACTCAGCCGAGCACCCGCACTATCCCTAACCTCAATATCCATGCCAAGGCTGTCCAATCTAGTGTGGCTCAGGACTTCATTAGCGCCATGACTACCGTGGAACGGTCCCAACATGTCATCAGCCCAACACAGTTCACAATCTGGATTTGGTTTTCTCAGGTGGGCAGGAAGATGATGATCCAAAAGTGGGGGATTTAACATCTACCCCTTTGTCATTGTTGGATCACTACCTGTTGAGGTTTAGACTTTCTGCAGCTTTCTGCAGCTTTTCCCATCTACCACAGTATTAGAATGGCCTGCCCCCAGAGACTAATGGACCCTAGTAGGAATGTGAGAACACATCCCAGCTTGGGTTCTCCAGGCACCCCTGAGCTTCCCCCCACTCAGTGGCCCTCTGGGCTGCGGTTGAGTGCCCCCTCCATGCTTGATGAGCAGCCCTCAACTTACCCAAGCCTGTTCAGCTATGTGCCGATTGCCACGTTTAAAAAAAAAAAAGGCAATTGGCAGCACTTGCCCATAGAGTTATACACAAAATAGCTCTGTAAACTAGAGTCTATGGGTCAGTGATTCACAGCGCTTTTTGTGTATAAGTCTATGTGGGCATATAGAATTATACGCAAAAAGCGCTGTGAATCGCCCATAGACTCTAGTTTCAGACACCCCTACAAAAAGGATCTTTAGACTCCTCCTGCCCAGGATTCAGAGATGATATGAATTCTTGGTGGAAGGAATGTCTGAAGACCTCTGCCCTGCCCCCAGTCAGAGCCATACTTTTGGCAACACAAGAGAGTTGCCCCTCAAACAAGAGAAGGGGCCGATCAACACTGCACCCGCCATCGCAATCAAGTCGGTGTCCTGTAGGGTTAAACGCTCTTGCATTAAAACATGATTATCCACACTCACCCATTTTCCCCGAAGCTTCAAATCTTTGAATTTTTGAATCTTTGAAGATCATGCCTGAATTAGAAAAAAAAATTGTGGAGAAGCCATGATTCTGCGAAGATAACGCCTCAATTTTTTTTTTTTAAGCCAAAGCGGAGGATAGAAGTAGGGATGTCAAAGAATTCCACAATGGATCTCGGTGAGGCCGAATGCCAGTGCATTTAGCCCCCGAAATCCATTGCGGAACGAAGCCCCCACCTCCCCAACCCACGGAAGGCGTGCAGGACAAAGTCCACGCCGCACCCAACCCACAAAAGGCGCGTAAAACGGAGCACTTACCTGCTCCCATCCACGCTGCTTTGCGAATGGCAGCCGTCCTGCGGCCGCCATTCGCTTCCTCCTCTTCATAGCCGTGATAGGCTATGTAAATACTTACGTAGCCTATCACGGCTAATGCAAGGACGCCATTTGTGTCCCTGCAGAGGCCGTGATAGGCTACGTAAGTATTTACGTAGCCTATCACAGCGGGGGGGGGGGACCCAGCATATGCAAGTGGCGGCGGCTACCACCATTTGCGTACGCTGGGTTTTTTCCCCCCTGCCGTGATAGGCTACATAAGTATTTACGTAGCCTATCACGGCAGGGGGGGAAAAACCCAGCATATGCAAATGGCGGCGGCTACCACCCCCACCGTGGATTGCCCAGCACGGAGCCAGGTCGGTGTTTCGTACATCCCTAGATAGGAGGGGGTAAAACTTAGTCTCATTTGAAGGGATAGAACAACCCCCTGCTCAATGCAGGAAGCCTGATTCCGAGGCGGTAGCCCATCCAGCTTCCGGGATCAGACAAGCACGCGCACATCCAGCCCTTTGCTTGTTGCTGAGGAAACACTGAGTGCTGAGGAAGCTATGTGATCAGTAGCCAGAAGACAACATGGAGCCGTCGAGAGTTGTGATTGGACAGGAGGGAAATACAAACACTGCCGTATATGGATAGGCAGGGGAGGGGATTATGACCAGATACGGTAGTGAAGGCAGAAAATCAGAGCATATTAAGGGGAAATACTGGGATATCAGGGTATTGAGGCAGGAGCATGGAAGCGGGAAATTCTGGTTGCAATCTGAGGTGGGTATTGCGTACTGTGAAAGACGGGTGGTGAAACCTCATTGGAAGCGAAAAAATACGTAAGTGTAGATCAGTCCAAGGGTATCTATTAAAGCCAGAATTTCAGCTGCCTACAGGCAAACAAAAGCCTGTCACAGCTGATATGTAGGCTGGAATATGGGCCTTGGCAGGTGTCTGATTAAAACCAACTGCTACAGCTGTATTCTGAAAGTGCAGCTCCATGTCCTGGAAAGCTTTGGACAATCCTGTAGGGATGGCAGAGAATTTCTCCCCGAAACTTCGGGGGGCCGAGTGCCAACGTGTTCGGCCCCCCGAAGAAGTTTCGGGGTGAAATTCTCCGCACACACACCCCGCACCCCGCACCCCCCCCGGGACGGGACATACCTTTCCCGAATGTCCCTCCCAGCGGCGGGTCCCGGCGCCGGTTCGTCGGGTCTTTGTCAGGGGCGGGAGCGGCAGCCGGTCTTTCGACCAGCTGCCGCCGCTGCCATTCCAATAAAAGTAAAAAAAAAAAACGCCCCCGTGATAGGCTACGTGATGATTTACATACCCTATCACGGCTGACTTTGCAGATCTAGCCGTGATAGGCTACGTTAATCGTCACGTAGCCTATCATGGGGGCATTTTTTTTTTTAACTTTTTATTTCGTGGCCGGGTGAGGCGAGGCGCCTCCTCCCCGGCCTGAATTTCGGCCGGGCGAGGCGGGAAGCCTCCCCCCCGGCCTGAATTTCGGCCGGGCGAGGCGGGAAGCTTCCCCCCCCGGCCTGAACTTCGCGGGGAGAGCAGCGAAGCGCCTCCCCCCCACCGCGAAAAGCTGCGAGACCAGGTAAGTGGCTTTCGTGCACTCCTACAATCCTGTCCCCTTTCCCTTCACCTCCTGGGTGTGATGACAGTATACTTTCTAAAGTGTATTTAGTGGTTTGAATACACATTTAGAACATTCCAAAGCCGTTACTTTCAGAGCAGAGAAGGTGTGTTCAAAGTGTTATTCAGTATACATTACGGAAAGAGTACATCATTCAACAAAAGGGTTGAGTGAAACTGTCCTTCCAATATTCTCCAGCCAATTTGAAGTATATCATGAAGAGGATGCAAAACTAACAGTAACTTTAATAAATAAAGTTTATTAGGAACAGGCCATGCAGCATACTGCTGCAGCCAGTCCTGAACAGAAACTGGAAACCCAATGCCTGAGGGCTGACTCAGGCATTTCCTGGTATGACAAGCCAAGAGGGCCAATACATATCACTATTTGTATATTGTAAAATGGAGTTGGGGTTTACTGAATATTCTCCAGATTGTGTGTTGAATTCTCCAGTAGCTGGGTGGTTATATAAAAATGAACATTTCTCAAAGAATTATCCTTTAAGACATGTTGGCTCAGTAGTGAATGAATGTTGCTGCATATTAATGAAGGAAACAATTGGCTGAGAGAAAAGGACTGGAAAGGTATGATAGAAGCCCATTGCTTCCTTCAACATTATTAAAATACAATAAACAATAAAACTGGATTCACAGTTGCACCTGAAATTCTCTACTGTATTTACAGGTTGCCAAATTGGAAATGGGGACATTTTGCCAAATACTTGGAGGTGGGGGGCTAAAATTCTCTAACACTTAATTCCATAATTGTCATATACTTTTCAACATTCCACAGGTTAAAATAGGGAAAGCTTAAAATATTTGATTTTCATACCAAAGTTCATTGTCCAAGTCCTCACCCCACCCCACTACTATTACACATGGCTGAAGATTCATCTTTGCCCTGTTATTCTACCCTACACTAACTGAAAAGACCAGAGTGTGCTTTTTCATTTGATTAAAGATCTCCTTGAAAATATGTTTTGCCTTCTTGATAACATATTGTATAGGATAAAAATGTTCAGGAGCTCAAAATATACTTCGGGAGCTACAGCGTGTGAAGAGTCGGCTGTGCACCTTTGGTGGGGTTCATTTGGATGTGTTTATATGAATATACAGTAAAGACAAGAAGCTTCTGCTCTCAAATAACGGCTTGGGGCCAGGTTACCTGAAGGATCGCCTCCTCCCATATGTGCCTGCCCGGACCTTAAGATCATCATCAGCGGCCCTTCTCCGTGAGCCCCTGCCAAAGGAAGTGAGGCGGGTGGCTACTAGGAGGAGGGCTTTTTCTGTTGTGGCACCCCGGCTCTGGAATGAGCTCCCTAGTGAGGTTCGCCTGGTGCCTACATTGTACTCCTTTCGGCGCCAGGTGAAGACCTTTTTATTTTCCCAGGCATTTTAGCTTTCTAAATTTTTATCTTTGCTGTTTTAAATCTGTATTTTAAACTCCTGTACTGCTGCTAGGTTTTATTGTGGTTGTATTGTTATATTGTGGTTTTAATGTTCTATATATTTTAAATTGTTTTATTGTGTGTTGTTTGGTTTTAGTTTTTGTGAACCGCCCAGAGAGCTTCAGCTATTGGGCGGTATAGAAATGAAATAAATAAATAAATAAATAAATAATAAATAAAATAGAGATTTAATTCTGGGAGGGAGCTAAACCCCAAAGAACAACTAAGAAAAGAACTTATACTAACAAAATGTTATTCAGCTATCCCACAAAGATAAAAATAGGACAAAACAGGGACAGTACCAGAAAAATAGGGACTGTCCCAGGTTAATAGGAACAGTTGCTACTCCCCTCTGAATCCTTTCTGCATATTCTGAGCATCTCTACACCAGCCTAAAATCCTGCAATTAAAACAGGGCTTTCTGCTTCTGTTTTAAATGCAGGATCACACGTGCTTCCTTTCCCCCTGCCCTTTCCCCCTCCTTCTCCCCCTTATCTGAGTCTTCCATAGGTTTCATTGATCTCGCTCCTCTTGCAGCTTTTCCTTTTTCATGGAGGGAACTCAAGCAGAACAGAAGCGGGGTGATTTGAAACCTCATTATATCCGATCTATTTAAAAATGGAATAAAGCGCAGGAGACACCCTGGAGGTTGATGACGTCATCTAAAGGGCCCGCAAACTTCCATGAGTGAGCAATCTCAAAAGCAGGATAAAAGCTCAGTGTGAAGGAGCACCCTGGCTTCTTTAAAAGAGAACACAGACAGTAAACAAGGCCTGAATACAGCCCCAACAAGCGATTGCTTCTGATTTGTTTTGTTTTGGCAGTCACATTTTTCACTCATTCCTACACGGCATTTGCGTACACCTCCTGAACAGGCCTGGTGTCAGCACAAAGCATGGTGGGGCAAATACTGAGACCCGCTGTTTCAGACACCATCCGCTTTTTATTTTGTTTTTTTAAATTGGTTTGGTTTGGTTTTTGCTACCCGGCACTCTGAAAAGAAGCAGCCACTGACATCTTAATTTCTTAATGCAGATGAGGGTAGCTTTGGAGCACCAGGGCTGCAAACCACCAGTCATCCCTGCTGATGCCCCGCTGATGTGTGCATCCTACTGCCCCACGTAAGCTCAGGGGCTGAGTGGTGGGTCAGGCCAGGGAAGAGAACATGTTGCCCAGGGCCTTATCAAACCAAGTGACAGCTCTGCTCCAGAGTTTTGCTCAACATTGCTTGAATGCAGGCAGTTCCACTGGGCTTCTGGTATTTTATTCTAATGTGTGATACTTTTTCCCCCTGAAGGGTAGTCAGGAACACTACAGTGCAGCTGTGTTTCCTCTCCAGATTTGCCACTTAGCCATTCACACGTAGCATTCATCACCCAGCAGTCTATTCTGCTCCATAATTCTAATATATTTTGTAATCTGAAAGTACTTCTATTATTAGCATGTAAATGTGTAAACGAAATACCACTGTATGAAAATCCTTGTTTAACAGGAGAATATCCTTGTTTGATCCCATTAATTTTGGATCAAAATTCTGAAAGGGGGAGAGCGTTTTTAAAGAAACCATGCTTCTGTGGAAATCAAGTATAGTTTTGTTACTTAACATTTGTGTTAGTAAAGTTCTGAAGAACAGAGCCCTGGAGTGGAGAGCGCGTCTGTTCTTAAGAGACCAGCTGCAGAACCGCACTCAGTAGCCAAGGGTGCGCTATTGCTCTTTCCTCAGATAACTCTTTCTTTCAGAATGCAGCTGGGACCCAGCCCAGCTGTGATTCTGCCAGGAAAGCATGTGTCCTTGATCACTTACAGATGTGAAACAACTTCCAAATATGGCAAAAGAATTACTGCAAAAATCATACCATTATCATTAGGATTTAGCAGACAGTAGGCTCCTTTCCAATTTGCACTGTTCAAACTAGGCATGAGGACATTTTAAGATGGTCAAAGTTTCCTTACTGTTACTGTTTTTAAAAAATGTGAAGACATTGTTGGTCACAGCAAACTTTTTGCTCAGGTTTATAAAGAATAGTGGAAAAGCATAAAAGAAATTCCAAGGTGGTATGTGTGGTTATGTTTAACATTTTCATTTTAGAGAGGCTAAAGCCTAGAACAGGGGTAGGCCACATGAAACCCTCCAGATGTTTTGGACCTCATAAGCATGGTATTATGGGAGTTGTAGTCCAAAATTTCTGAAAGGTACCAGATTGCCTCCCAGTGGCCTATATCATCTTTGGAAGACCATTTGTTTTATTTTTCCCTTATCGTGGATTTTTTCCCCAGCCCCTGCCCTGCCCCCCAGCCAGGCTTGAGTAGACATTTTACGGAACAAGATGCTGGCAAACTGGGGCCCATACTCCAGTGTAATTATTAGGGAGTGCATGTGTATTAGGATCAATGACATCTTCCCTCAGAACATGGCAGCTGTTTTTACATTACATAGCAGGAGAATTGTGGTAAGTAACACCTAAATATTGAGTTCAGGTACAAGACAACCATGACTACAGTTAGGGTGCCTGCTGTATCTCTATGACTGCCTGGGAGTGAAGGCAGAGATCAAGAGGGTGACGTGGATGAAAAAGCAGTGGATCTCCAAAAAGGCTTCTATGCCTTTTAATATAGCCCTATGCTTTCCCACAGAATTAGGTATGACAAGGAAGAGCGATGTCCTGCACACAGTCAGTGCTCCCCCTAACAGAGACCAGTGTGGGGTTGGCTGCAAGAAACCTTGTCCATGCTCACTCATGAAAGGCTCGCCAAGTCACTTTGTCACAACCTAAACTACCTGTAGAGAGTGGCTTCAGCAAGAATGAATTAGATAAAAATTGAGTATAAAGCATGTTGCATATTAAAAAGTGATGGTTTGGATCCAAACTCAAGTCATAATTACAGTACACTGATGACTGACTTAAATCCCTTTGTTTCCATGGGTCTACGCTGAGTATGACTAAGTCTGGATCAAACACAATGAATAATAAAGTCCATAATGCTGAAGGCAGCCCTGCTCCAGAGTTAAGCTAACTGATTTCTGTCTTTTCAAGTTTTATTTGACCCCTTTGCCTAAGTGAGATCACTGGACTGGACTGAAGCAGATCTCAAATTTGCAAATACGTTTTTTTGTCTCAAATTATACTATTGGTACAATGTTTTTATCTTCACAATACCTCTAGCATATCTTGTCTAAATATTTCAGTTAAGTCACTTCATACTACAGAAGCACCATTTAAAGTTTTATGGAATTTAAATCCTCCAAATGTTGTGCTAATTTTCTAATATGTTGTTTCCCTACTTGCATTTTTAAAACATGCCTACAAGAGCTGCTGAAAACAATAGGCATGCATATATCATATTTCTGCTTATATGCTGCTTCAGTCATATGAAACCAGTAAGTCTGAGGGCATTCAAATGTATGAAATTTGGCTCCATCAAACCAACTATGAACCAGTTCTTAGTATTCAGAATTGTCAACAATTCTGAATACTAAGAATACTTCTGCTGCTACATTTATTTTTATTAACTCCTTTCTTCTCACCTTTGAGTGATTATAATTATTGTTAACCATCAATCAGTTAAACCTGAAATCCTCTCAGTATTTGATCATTTAGATTTCTTATTCACCCTATTCCTGGGCTTTAAGTTAAACTTTATCCTCTCAGCTTTTATCCCTGTATAGTAGATTTAAGACATTCATTTGCTCAAGCATCCTAACACACCCCAGAAATGTCTTGACTAAGCAAGGCTTTGTCAACAAGGGTCTCTCATGCCTAAATTCAATTCCTTTGCATCATACTGGCACTAGAGGGATGGAGATATGACCTGCATATAAGTGGTATGATGAGAAGAAGCAGTGGAATATTAAGCCCCCTTCAGTCATTCTCCCTCACACAGTTATCATTGCATGAGGGTTCTTGCTCACCCCTCCACCACCCGTGCATTGAGGAGGGAAGGTCTGAAATGGGGGAGTGCTTCGTGCATGTAGGCTCCCCATGAGATTTAGAACCCTAATAGCGTATAGCACCCAAGTCCTGCTCCAGACCTTCCTCCTCCCAATGCAGGATGGAAGATGGAGGAGCCTATGAGGGTGGCCCTGCCCTCCTCCTCACACCATTAAAATAATGCAAAGAGAGAATGCTTGAAAAGGGCTTTGCTTACCAATTTAAAAGAATTCCAGAATAGATTATAACATTGGTAGACTAGGTATGAATCTTACCGTTAAGTATGGATGTTGGCTTGTTTTAAGAAAATAACCCAATTTTGTGAAGGTAAAACCCAAATTGTTCATGTTTGGCATGAGTTAATTTAATTGTGCTAACTACGCAGATATTATTTTATTGACTGCAGACACAAACTCTATTCAACATCAGCCAAGCTGTTTGAAATAGTCTCTGCACCCCCATTCTAATTACAATAGGAGAAAAGTTGAGAGAAAAACTGAAAATGGCTCATAGGATAATGGGAGGAAGTAAAGAGATCAGGAAAGAGAGAGAAACTGGGACTGTAATCCAATGCACACTTACTTAGAGTGAGCCCCATTGACCACAGTTGGATTCACTTCTGAATAAACATCCATAGAATCAAGCTAAATGCTCATGAGGACTGACAGAGCTTGCAGAGTAAAAACATTTCTTCTTCAAACATCACCCTGAGGGTGCAATCCTGTGGCCACTAGTCAGTGACTAGACAGCCATAGGATAGGTCAGTTCCTGGGAACCAACCCCCACTCCCTCCTGCACCACCTTATAGGCAGCGCGGATCAGCTCTGCACTCATAAGAACAGTGTGGAGTGGCAAAAATGGGGCATTCCCAGGGGTGGGCCAGGGCAGGGAGGTCAGAAATGCCAGTATGACACATCCTGTGTATCATCCGGCTGCCGCTTCCTGCGCTCCAAGGTCCCATGGCTCAACAGCCAAAATTGGCTGCCTAGCTGAGAAAGCCAGGTGGGGGGAGCAAGGAGGAGATCCGCTCCTCATCACTTCTCCCTCCCTGCACTGGATAGGCAGTTACCCCCAGGCTCAGAGGCAACCATCGATCCAGATAGGATCGCTCCCTCTGTGTCTTTTACTCTTGTCTTTGACACCTATTTAAAACTCCTTTTATTTGGAACAAGGATAAGCAGAGATGTGTGTTGGGAGGGGGGGGTGTTTAAGGACAGAAAGTTAAGAAGAGACAGATCAAGACTGGGACACCACATAGGGAAAGCCAAAATTGTGCATAAAGTAGAACTGCTTTGCCCAAGCAAAGACCCAGGCCTGATCTGGAAACATTTATAGCCAGACAAGGAACCAGTGGGCTGCCAGGAGAAGATGGGGTCATGCTGGGACCTGGGATGACACAATTGCCTCTTACTTTCTCCACTCTGCTGCCAGCTGATCCTGACAGTTGGAAACCTAGAGCTAGTGCTCCAGGAGAGATATGTATCCAAGATGGGCCTGTAAACTACAGACAGAAAATTGTAAGTCTATGCAAAACACAGTACAGCTGCTCTGGAAATGGGGCCAGCTATATGAATCCCATTTTCCCCCATGAGCATGCAAAATTCAGTTTTAGTAGCTTGTACTAGAAGAGTTTATCACAAGAGGATTCAAGTCTATTATCTTAAATATTCTTATGAGAGTTCCGTCATGGTAATGCAACGCTGCCCATTTTACCCATTAGCCATCTAAACACTCCTCTTACAGTATTGCAAGATGCTTCATCAGATAATTCAGAATCATAGTGTCAGACCTTATACAAAAACCTAGCTTAAAGTCCGTGGCTGCAATGTAGCCAATGCAAATATATAAGGGCAGATAACAAATATTCAATTTCAAATAATGTTGTAATGAAATTCAATTATGCTTTGGTTCAAAATCACAACCCCTAGAAGCACAACTGTATTTGAGGAAAGTAACGGCACAACTGAACTGAGCGAACAACATTTTCAAAATGGGCTGGTTTGTTTCATGACTCACCAGCTAGTGCTGCAGTTCAGCTGAAACACACTGTGTGTTCCCTCCCCTCTGGAACGAAGGAGAGCTCCAGCTCCTGCTACATCCACAACCTCCTCTCCGCCTGAATTCCCTACCCTTCTCCCTTCACTCTAAACTCAGGGACAGAGTAGAAACTTACTAAAAAATTGCCAACTAGGAGAAATTGTCTCCCTCTGATTCTAACACACACACACACCCCCTTTCTCCCACATTTGACTTCAAGCCTCGGTAAATGGTAACTACGCTCCTTGCAAGATGAGGTTAGCCTACTTTTTCCTCACCTTCCTGCTTCAGGACTGTTTTCTGTTGAGAAGGGTACTTGGTCAAGGGACAGAAATATCCAACAGAATGGTAACTTTTCAAGGTAAGAATATATTTTCATAATGTGTTGTTTTCTCCTATCATATGTCTGCCTTCTGATGACGCTGAAACGATTAGCTACATATATGTGCCCATAATGCAGTTATGCATTTGCTGTATTATTTCAGAACAGACCTTTTCAGTTAACTTGTCATGCTAACCTCTAAGTTTATCAGAACTCTACAGATATGAAAATTAGTTATAGGATAGTGGTATACTCGCCATGATGGCAAAGAAGGGGCATGCATCATGCAGACTTTTATTTTTACTTTTTGATCAGAGGACTTTCTCTCTGTTACATTGTTGTAATATAAACCAGGGCAGCATATAAAGAAAATAAGGTATGTTGTGGCATTTTTAAAATATTCTGCAAATACCTCACTAGAGTTTCAAAACAGCAAAGTGGTATTCCCCTTTTGTGTCAAACAACCCTTTGAAGAATTGCTGAGAATAATTATACTGCCCTTTTTTGATGAAGAAATAGGCATAAATAATTTCAGTCTCCAAGTACTGAGCATTATGTGTTTGGAGATAAAACAAACTCTCATGATAAAAATACCTTGAAAATGAATACTCAGAAGTGACCACTTTTCAACACTGAACAATAAGGCTAAAAAGGCAGAAAATTTTTTTTTTCCTTTTTTGTTTAACCCTGTTTCAAATCAAATGGTGTGAAAGAGAAACAATAAAGAAGGGTGGTTTGTATATTCCTTTGGCGTAGTAAATGTTTACTGTATCCATCTATTTATATTACGCAAAGTAACTATTGGCACATTCTACCTCAGACTTCAAATTTTTCAGTTTCCCTCTGAAAGGAATGCTGTACTAAATCCCTCAGGCAGAGTCTTATCAACTAAACATGGCAATAGAGCTTTTCAGAACTCTGATATCTGTGTAGACATGTGTACATGGATGGCCCTGCCCCTGAAACCCATATTTGAGGTGATGTCTGCACAGGGGCTTTTGCAAGATTGGGTGTACTTCATGTGCACAGGCTCTGTGATTGCGCAATTTACACCTTCCATTCTTGGAGGGTATGGATTGTGTGTTCAGAGCCTTTGTGCATAGGCCCTCAATGCAGATATCACCTTGAGTGCATGGAGTTTGGGGGAATGGCAAGGGGATGGGATCAGCAGGTACAATTCCAATCCCATCCTCCACATGTAGACATCCACACAGATTAACCATCTGCACAGGGTTAGTGACCATTTCTGATGTGTGTTATATGTTATAGATGATGTTTATCATAGTAAAGATGTTGGGATTTGGGACAGTACTTCTAGCATGCGCAGTGGCTCTCTTCTCTTTCCCTTTAACAGCAGATCCTCATGCCAGAAACTCCTTTTGAAACTCCTCTGAGTTTCAGAAGCAAGTTACCATGTGTTGTGGGGTGGTCCGGTGGTCTGTATGTGTGATGCTTGAGAAACACAAGGGGCAGGCCCTCCTGGGTGTACAGAGCTAGTCATGTGGGCCTCTGGATTGTGGCCTACACGTCTGGATTTATTCATAGGTAAATGTGTTTATATATATTATTTTGTGATTTCTACCATGGTCCTGTAAGTTGGTTAATTATTTTTATCTTCATATAGAAGATGGAAGGGTGGGTGAGGTTAAGGGAGAGCGACTTGTCTTAGGCCACCAAACAAATTCACAGGAGAGGCAGGACATCCTGATTGGTAGCTTAAGCTGCAACTTTAAGCACACTTACTAGTGAGTAAGCCCCACTGAACACAGTGGGACTTACTTCTGAGTAATTATGCAGAGGATTGTATTGTTAGTCTCTTAGCTGCTACAGTACAAATGCCCTCCATATAACTCAGGTGTCACCATGATGCATTAAGAGTTCCTGGAGGATCTTGTAAAAGGTACACTTTTTTTTAAACTGTCTCTTTCTGATTTTGAACAGATTGCCCTGTGGATCTATTTTTCGTCCTGGATACCTCTGAGAGTGTTGCCTTAAGGATAAAGCCTTTTGGGGCCTTGGTTGATCAGATCAAGCTATTCACCAACCGATTTATTGATAAATTAACTGACAGGTATATATTTATAAAGTGATATTTCTTGCACTTGGAAGTCATACAACAAACATTGCTACATTGGACCAGTATTTGGGAAGTTCTCTCACTGTGCCATCCCATCCCTTGTCTACCGCCCCCTCTCTCTCAC
Source organism: Heloderma suspectum (assembly GCF_057233095.1). Taxonomy (NCBI): domain Eukaryota; kingdom Metazoa; phylum Chordata; class Lepidosauria; order Squamata; family Helodermatidae; genus Heloderma; species Heloderma suspectum. The sequence continues at coordinate 224,634,821 of NC_139458.1, forward strand.
ACACACACACACAGACACACACACACCTGAAGCAGAAGAAAAATGATTTCCAGAGCAGTGCTCTGGAGAGCAAGAATGGGCAAGCAGACTCTGGAGGGCCAGATGATGCTGAGGGCTGCATGAAAACGTCAGCTGAGATTCTGAGAAACATATATTTACGTGGGTTTTATACTTACTAGCAGTTGCTTGAGGTTCTTGCTACTTTCCCCTAAGTATCAGACTGAGAGGGATGTTCTGCACTCTCTGGCTCTAAACTGCAGGTGGTGGTGGTGCTATTCCCTTTTTAAATGCCTGCTCTAAAAGTCTGCTGGTCATAAGTTTCCATGTAAGAGAACTATTTTATGTTCTGTTCCCTGTTACATGTTCACACTCATGTAAGGGCATGGAAGGCATCTTTCATATCTTATTATGGATGAAATTGTTACCTTTTTATTGACCCTGCTCTTGTGCCTGTAACAGCATTCCGAAATATAAGTTATGGTGATAAGTTATGGGGAAAGCTACATTTCTGTGTGGCAGGCAAGACTTCTTAAAAAGAAGTGGCAACTCTAATAGCTCAAATATTTGTTTTTCAAAATTGTTGCATTTACTGCTTATCTGAATCAGATGCCTGTCTGACACATACTTTTAAATGCATCTAAAATTGCTTGGTGTGTAGTAGCCCTGGCCCAACATTTTCCTTGTTGCAGGGTTAGAGGAAAACATCGTGAAGGGGGCTGGGGTTGTCAGCCTTTTTATTGGCCCTTTTGGTGCTTTTAACCATTAACATTCAAAGGCAGCCTCAGGCTCAGAGGCAGAAATTAAGTCGTGAAGCATTTGTGTGGCATGGAGATAAACTGATGAGAAAAGCTTTGCCTGCTGTAAGTCTGCATGCCAAGCCATTGCTAGAGGGATAGGAGCAAACTAGTTGAAAAATGGCTGGCAACTCTAGATCCCATCATGTATTGAATTTGTACATTATGAAATCCTGTCTTGAAGCCTCTCATGTTTGCATTGCTTTGGCTATGTCCCGCAAGTGTGTGTGTGTGTGTGTGTGTGTGTGTTGATACAATACAATAGTTTGCAATGTCACACCATGCCTGGCCTGAAAGCCAGTTTATGTTTGGTGCTGCCCACTTTCCCAGAGCTGACTCTGCCAGAACAGATGGAGGAGGCAGGACATGGGTTAAACCCCCATCTGCCAAGCAATTTGTAGTGGAGCAAGCTGGAAAGCAAGAGTGAACCAGCAGTGTCTGGAGAGCAAGTTGATGATGAGGGTTGCATGAAATTAGACCGAGGGCTGCATGTGGCCCTCGGGCTGCAGGTTCCCCATGCAGGCTGCAAGAAGCAAAGCAGACAACTATGTCCCTCTTAATACTGATCATTGCAGATTTGTAGTAGCTGTCAAACCAGGGATTGCATGTAATGTCTCACAGGTTTTGCAAATATTCAGTAGGGATGTCAGAGAATTTCTCCACGAATCTCGGGGAGGCCGAATGCCAGCACATTCGGCCCCCCGAAATTGGTGGAGAAACGGTCTGCCCCCCCCCGCCCCCACCCCCGGGATGGGACTTACCTTGTTCGAATGTCCCTGGCGGCAGTGGCAGCTCCGGCGGCTGCGGCCAGTCTTCCGACCGGCTGCCACCGCTGCCATTTCCAAATAAAAACAAACAAAAAACAAACAAACGTGATAGGCTACGTAAAGATTTACGTAGCCTATCACGGCTAGATTTTTAAAAAACACCGTGATAGGCTAGGTAAATGTTTACGTAGCCTATCACGGCTGACTGCAGGGACGCAAACGGCAGCGGCTACGGCCGCCGCCATTTGCGTCCCGGCAGGAGAGGAGGTTTCGCGGCCGGAGGGACAGGGCGCCTCCCCCCCAGCCAGAATTTCAGGGGGGAGGGATGGGGCACCTCCCCCCCGGCCAGAATTTCTGGGGGAGGGGCGGAGCACCTCCCCCCCACTGCAAATCAAGCTTCGGGATCAGGTAAGTGACTTTCGTACATCCCTAATATTCAGCAATTTCACATGAAAAAAATTCAAAGTTTAGCTGATAGGCTTTTGTTGTTGTTTTTTCAATAATTTTCAAATAATTATAGTATTATTTGATTTATGAGAATTTAAAGGAAAGATAATTGAGTTCTGGGTATTAAAAGATTAGACCTCATCTCATAATGGAGGGTGTAATCCCTCACAATGAAGGATTAAAAAGAGGTGATATGGGACCAAGGAAAAGAATTTACATGGTTACTGATGAAATTACTATTGTTTGAACATACAATCTATGCCCTGACAGTCAGAGAGAAGAGAAAGGTGGGAAAGACAGTTAAAGGCTTCCTGAAACTTCTCCAAGTGAGCCATAATGACAGGATGGCCTTTCAGACATGGTCATATTTCCAATAGAACTACCATCTAATCCAGCAATCCTTAAAACAAGGGAAAACATTTGGATTTACAGATTGGACACAGTGACTCCAAATGCCCTGGGAATTCCATCCACAGCACTAACATTCTATAACGGGGTGTGGGGGGCAGGGCTCTGTTTCTGTTCGTATATTAACTGTCACTGATGAAGGCAGAAGTCGGAGTGTACGAGAACTTTGTTTCTGTTCACTATTCAGGTGAACACCGAACAACACAAACTGTTCATGACCCCAAACATGAACATGAGCAGGAGCACAATTCCTGGGAAATTTTAGCAATTTCCCCAACTTGCGTTTGTACCTGAAAGTGCGCACTTATGCAAGTGCTCACTTCCAAAAATGCACACTTGCACAAGCACACACTTAAAAAATGCACACTTGTGCAAGTGTGCACTTGAGCAAATGTGCACTCGCCCCCCAGTCTGTATTTTCATGCTTTAGCCTATGGGAGAAAAGTGCACATTTTGGACAGGCACTTTTTAAAATGTGCAGTTTTCCTGATCTAAAATGTTGTGAAATGAGCTTTGACGAAGAATTTGGAAGAGCTCAATGAGCTTGAACATCACATGTTCACCCATCCCAGGTAGAAGCCGAAACATTTGATAAAAACTAAAACATTTACATATACTCCTGTCTCGCCAATTGCTTTATTGTATATAATGCATTCACGCACATGCATGCCAGGGGTGCAAAACCTAAGGAAGTGTTCTCCCTTCCGTTACAGATACTATCGGTGTGACCGGAATTTAGTGTGGAATGCTGGAGCCTTGCATTACAGTGACGAGGTGGAGCTGATCAAGGAACTCACCCGCATGCCCAATGGGCGAGCTGAGTTGAAGAACAGAGTGTCTTCAGTAGTTTCTATTGGGAAAGGAACCTACACGGACTGTGCCATCAAAAGAGGGATTGAAGAGCTACTCGTTGGGTAAGTGGGAACCATAATTTTCTCATGCTGTCAACAGAGGAAGAGAAAAGTGAGGGGAGGAGAGCTAACAGCCTGCCAGCCCGGCAAGCGAACTGAGCCATTCATGCCTCTGAGAGCTAGCCACTGCTGCCCTGTCCACATAGGCCTATTAACTATAGAAAGCAAAAATCTTAAGATAGTTAGAATTCTGGGTACAATTTTGCAACAAATTATAGTTCAGATTTCTGGTGCAGAATTTGAAACAAAGCACATTCCTATCCTTTCATTGTCGGTGTATGCAGAAAACTTTGGAAATGTGAGATCTCAGAAGCTACTTTGTTTCAGATGTGTCTTGGATACATTTGTTCTTCAGCACTCTCTACTATTTCTTATGGATTCCATTCCTTGATGTACATCTGTGCCCCTCAAAGGCCCCCTTCACTCCCACACACATGCACACACGTCACAAGCACTCGACCAGGAGCACTCCCCAAAACAAGTGCCCCTGCTTGTGAGCAGGACTGAGGCAAGCCCTGGGAAGGTCCACTCTGTATTGAGGCTCTGCGAGCAGTAGGGTAGTGGCAAATTCAGAAGTGGAGGGTCCCTTCATGACAGTCACAGCCACGCCCCCTCACAGCCACGCCCCCTTCTAAGATCATACAACCTTGTAAGATTATACAATACAAAAGAGCTTTCAGTCACTTGAGTATCTGGTCACCCGGCCTAATTCAGAATTATTAAAAGGTCCATTTGAAAAGAAAACACACACACACAAATTCATGTACAGCAACTTGCTAGAAAATGTTATTTGGTTAATCATAGAGTAGTAGGGTTGGAAGGGGCCTACAAGATCATAGATTCCAACCCCCTGCTCAATGCAGGAATCCAGGTCAGAGCATCCCTGACTGGTGGCTGTCCAGCCTCGCTTTGAATGCCTCCAGTGTGGGAGAGCCCACCACCTCCCTAGGTCATTGGTTCCATTGTCGTATTGCTCTAACAGTCAGGAAGTTTTTCCTGATGTTCAGCTGGAATCTGGCTTCCTGTCACTTGAGCCCATTATTCCGTGTCCTGCATTCTGGGATGATCGAGAAGAGATCTTGGCCTTCCTCTCTGTGACAACTTTTCAAGGACTTGAAGAGCGCTATCCTATCTCCCCTCAGTCCTCTCTTCTCAAGGCTAAACATGCCCAGTTCTTTCAGCCTCTCTTCACAGGGCTTTGTTTCCAGTCCCCTGATCATCTTGATTGCCTTCCTCTGAACCCTCTCCAGCTTGTCTGCATCCTTCTTAAAGTGTGGTGCCCAGAACTGGGCACAGTACTCCAGATGAGGCCTAACCAGTGCTGAGTAGAGGGGAACTAGTACTTCCCAGGATTTGGAAGCTATGCTTCTATTAACGCAGCCCAAAATAGCATTGGCGTTTTTTGAAGCCACATCACATTGTTGGCTCATATTCAGCTTGTGATCTACAACAAGTTCAAGATCCCTCTCACTTGTAGTGTTGTTGAGCCACATATCCCCCATCTTGTAACTGTGCTCCGAGGCAGCGTGGACAAGGGGGGAGGTCGGTTTTCTGGGAACCGACCTCAGAACGCGAGCTCCAATAGACAGTGTCTATACTGCTCAACAGTGTCTAGCGGGCCAAAGGACTGCTCTCTAAAAGATGGATCTTAAAGACGATGATCCCAGCCAAAGCGACCAGCCTGAGCATCTGCTTAAAAGCGCGTGGGGGGGGGGTCTGGAATAACACATCTCCTAATGATCTAATTGACAGGGGTCATAAACGAAATCTACCTTAATTATACGGATGACATTCAAAGTCAGACTCACTCCCCCTACTTGATCATCCTGCACTCTGGGATGATCAAGAAGAGATCCTGGCCTTCCTCTCTGTGACAACCTTTCAAGTTTCAAGTACTTGAAGAGCACTATCATATCTCCCCTCAGTCCTCTCTTCTCAAGGGTAAACATGCCCAGTTCTTTCAGTCTCTCTTCATAGGGCTTTGCTTCCAGTCCCCTGATCATCTTTGTTGCCCTCCTCTGAACCCTCTCCAGCTTGTCTGCATCCTTCTTAAAGTGTGGTGCCCAGAACGGGACACAATACTCCAGATGAGGCCTAACCAGTGCTGAGTAGAGGGGAACTAGTACTTCCCGGGATTTGGAAGCTATGCTTCTATTAATGCAGTGATCCTTCTCGCTTGTAGTATTGTTGAGCCACGTATCCCCCATCTTGTAACTGTGCATTTGGTTTCTTTTTCCTAGGTGCAGAATTTGGCATTTATCCCTATTAAATGTCATTCTGTTGTTTTCTGCCCAGCGCTCCAGTCTATCCAGATCACTTTGAATTTTGTTTCTGTCTTCCAAGGTACTAGCTATCCCTCCCAATTTTGTGTCATCTGCAAATTTGATCAGCATTCCCTGCACCTCCTCCTCCAAGTCATTAATAAAAATGTTGAAGAGCACTGGGCCCAGGACTGAGCCCTCTGGTACCCCACTCATTACCTCTCCCCAGTTTGAGAAGGTCCCATTGATAAGCAGTCTTTGAGTCCGATTCTGTAGCCAACTGTGGATCCACCGGATCGTGTTTCATCTAGCCCACTTTGACCTAATTCGCTCATCAGGATATCATGGGGCACTTTGTCAAAAGTTTTGCTGAAGTCGAGGTATATGATGTCCACAGCATTCCCACAGTCCACAAGGGAGGTTGCCTAATCAAAAAATGAGATCAGATTCATCTGGCAGGATTTGTTCTTGACAAATCCATGTTGACTTTGAGTAATCACTGCATTGTTTTCAAGGTGCTTACAAATAGATTGCTTTAGAATCTGCTTCAGAATTTTCCCAGGGATTGATGTCAGTCTGACTGGTCCATAGTTCCCAGGTTCCTCCTTTTTACCCTTTTTGAAGATAGGGACAACATTAGCCCTCCTCCAGTCATCTGGCACTTCCCCCGTCCTCCATGATTTCTCAAGAGAATAGACAGCGGCTCTGAGAGCTCTTCTGCCAGTTCCTTTATTACTCTAGGATGCAGTTCATCTGGCCCTGGAGATCTGAACTCATTCCAAGTAATTAGATGTTCCTTGACCATATGCCTATCCATCTCAAGCTGCAATCCTGCCCCTTCAGCCTGTACCTTGCCTTTGCCAGGGGGGTCATAGACCCTCTTTTGGGAGAAGACTGAGCCAAAGTAGGAATTGAGCACTTCTGCCTTTTCTTTGTCATCTGTTATCATTTTGCCATCCTTATTTAATAGCTGAACCACCATTTCTTTCCTCTGTCCTTTACTTTGCACATAGCTGAAGAAAGCCTTTTTGTTGCTTTTACCATCCCCTGCTAACCTCAGCTCGTTCTCAGCTTTAGCCTTCCTGACACCATCCCTGCAATTCTGTGCTACCTGCCTGTACTCTTCCATTGTTGCTTGGCCTTCTTTCCGCTTCCTATATTTGTGCTTTTTTGTTTTCAGGTCATCTCTAGGCTTTTTGTGAAGCCACACTGGCATCTGTTGTCTTCCACCTTTTTTTCTTGTTGGAATTGTTTGTAATTGTGCCTTGAGAATTTCCTTTTTTAAAAGCTCCCACACATCTTGGACTCCTTTTCTTGTTAGAGTCGCTTGCTATGGGACCTTACTGATCATTGTTCTGAGTTTATTAAAATCAGCTTTCCTAAAATCCAGGGTTTGGCTGCACTTGGCTTTTGCTTCCTTTAGAACCATGAACTCAAGAACAACATGGTCGCTTTCCCCCAGAGTTCCTGTAACTGCTACTTTATCCACTAAGTCATCTCTGTTGGTTAGGGTCAAGTCAATTATAGCCGATCCTCTAGTTCCTACCTCTACTTTCTGTAGGAGGAAGTTATACACCACACAAGTCAGGAATTTCCTAGAGGGGGCCATGTTTTGCAGAATTTGTCTCCCAACAAATATTGGGGAAATTGAAGTCCCCCATTACTACTACATCATGCTTCCTTGGAACATCGGCTATTTGCTTTTCAAAAGTTTCATTGTTGTCTTCTCCTTGATTAGGTGGCCGGTAGTAGATGCCGACCACCAGGTTCCTTTTATTCTTTGCTCCATATATTTTAACTCAGATGCTCTGATGACATTCAGTTCCATTCCCCCCACCCCACCTGGAAGTATGTTCCTGCCAAGTGAATTATAAAGGTGTAGTGCACTCATTCGTGGGTCCCTGCACAGACCAAAGCCAGTTCCTTGAAAAATCTGGGTAATCCTCCATTCACTTCTCCTTCCATTGTCATGGAGATCTCCCCCAAGTCCAATACCTTCATCACTATACCACATGGGCTTATAGCACTCCATCCATTTTCCCCATTAACTATTTGGCAAAGAATTTTGCAGTCATTAAGGATCCCTTAGGAAATAGGATTTCAGAGAAAGCTCTGTCTTGCTACAATGCTCTTTCTGAAATGCAATATATTATTTTTCTCTTAAAATGAGTTGATTCTTGATCTACCAAGCAGACAGTATGAAAACACTGTAAGCTTGATCCTGTCACACTGTCCACCAACACCATGTCATCACTTACCACCTTCATTTGGTTTCTTGGCAACAGATTTACTATACAGAATCTCCTTTAAAAATATATACTGGTTGGTCACCCTTCTAGCCTGTTATTAAAACTCCATTGGTTGGATAAGTTGATCAGCTAACACAAACCAGTGCAATTTTGTGTAATGAGACATTATGATGATGGAACATGCAATAGGCATCTACACCAGGGCAAATGTTTAGCATTATTGTGTGTTGGAGTAATGTACTTATAGAGACAGTATGGATTGCTCATCAGTAGCTGGTTTGAATTTTTCCAGAGGGTCTCATCTGAAGGAAAATAAATACCTGATTGTGGTGACAGATGGACATCCCTTGGAAGGCTACAAAGAGCCCTGTGGGGGACTGGAAGATGCTGCCAATGAAGCAAAGCATCTGGGGATCAAAGTGTTCTCCATCGCCATATCTCCAAACCATCTGGTATGAAATACACACACATGGATGTTATTAGAGCAACTGCTGTCAATAAAAAGAGGGAATCGAAGAAGGAGCAGGATAGTTAGTGGATTTGGTTGATTCTTTGGCTCTCAGTATCCCATTGTCCTGGAAAATAAGTGGTAGCCTTTGCACTAAAAATTCTAAATCATCTCCAGTAGTTCTGAAATACAGCATATCCTAAAATTATGCTGTTCAACTACAGATTCCTGGGTTGTGACTTAACAGAAAGTTAAGCTGGCCAGATTGTATAGGTATGGAAGTATAATATGTCATATGCCTTAGGACCAGGAGATGATGACTGATGATAGATAGATAGATAGATAGATAGATAGATAGACAGACTGAAATAAATATATTAATATGCAAATATAGAAAAAACCTAACACTATAATTCCTACAAAATGGCTGGTCAGATTTTTAAGTGTCTTGCAAATCTTCAGGCGAAAGTAGTTAATATAGCTGTGGAAAACCTTTGCACGTGCCCCTGCCACTGAGGCTTCCTTTGCCCATATAATGAGTGTATGACAGGAGTGGGGGCAGAAATTGGTGACAACCCTGGAAAATGTACAGAACTTTCTATATGTGCAGAAGTCTTTTCAGGCCTTGCAATGACTGCATATAGACTGGGGGCTGGAGCCTCCTGCTGCTGCTGCTATACCCCTCCCCAGTGTTTCGATTGTACCTTTGAAGGAAATCTGAAACAGCTTTCATTTAGAAGTAATTTTTGTCTTCTGTAAAGATCGCAGTGAAACAGCAGAGGAGACAATCTGTTAGCTAGGTAGGGCTCACACCACTGAAGGCTTTGTAAGTTAAAAGCTGCAACAAATTTAGAAACATGTATGGACTTGGATGCTGCTGAACCTGAACCAGACTCACACCTCACTTTTATTACAAACTGAACAGCCACAGTCTTTAAGGGCTATCAAATGTATAGCACATTACAGCCATCTAATCTTGAAATTTGAAATTCATGAATATCGGTGAGTCCAGATCTGGATGAATGTGTTAAAGCTTCCCAGCTAGATCAGAGGTGGGCAGATTTCAGGATCTCCTTTCTTTCTTACTGGAACCTCAATATCCCCCAACATACACTAAGAATTAAACTAAGTAATTAATTTCAGTGCACTAAGAATTAATGCCTTAATACATTTGTTTGTCTTTGCAGAGGCACAAGACTCTCTGTTGTTTTTACTAAGAATTAAATAATTCTGAGCCCAGGAATTTGTTTGAGTAGCAGAACTGAATGGAACTCACAGCCCTCCCAGATTAATATCCATTCCTGGGTGCCCCAAGCTCTCTTCATTTCAGCTTTATAATTTGAGGAGGGGGAAATCATTCTGTTGCTGCTACTGTTAGAACAATTGAGAGTCTGAAATCCTTGCTGATCTTTATTTTTATTTATTAAATTTATTAATCGCCCATCTGACTGGTCACCCAGCCACTCTGGGCGATGTACAACCCACCATAAAACAATTTAAAACAATAATATTTTACCATAATTTTTTTTTTTAAATACCCTAACCCACCCCAAATGCCTGCCTGAACAACCACGTTTTTAATGCACGACGGAAGCTCATTAAAGAGGGGGCATGACGGAGTTCCCTAGGGAGGGAGTTCCACAGAGTGGGGGCCACCACAGAGAAGGCCCTCTCCCTCGTCCCCACCAGTCTAGCTGTCCTGGCTGATGGGACAGAGAGACGGCCATCTGAGGCTGATCTTGTTAAGCGGCCTGTCTGGTGTTGCTGGAGGCGCTCCTTAAGATAGGCTGGGCCGGAACCATATAGGGTTTTAAAGGTCAAAACCAACACCTTGAATTTGGCCCGGAAAACAACTGGTAACCAGTGCAACTCCTTCAGCACTGGAGTGATGTGATCTCGCCGGCGGCTGCCTTTAATCAGGCGAGCCGCCGCATTCTGTACCAGCTGCAGCTTCCGAACCGTCTTCAAGGGTAACCCCACGTAGAGCGCATTACAGTAGTCTAAACAAGAGGAGACCAGGGCATGTACTACCGATGGGAGCAGATGGTCGGGAAGGAAGGGGTGCAGCCGCCGTATAAGATGGAGTTGATACAGCGCTGTCCGGCTCACAGCTGACACCTGAGCCTCCATGGACAGCTGGGAGTCCAAAATGACCCCCAGGCTGCAGACCTGGTCTTTCAAGGGTAGCCGTACCCCATTCAACACCAGGTCAACATCCCCCAGCCTCCTCTTGTCTCCCACCAAAAGTACCTCGGTCTTGTAAGGGTTCAGCTTCAGCTTATTCGTCCCCATCCAGCCACTCACCGTCTCCAGACATTTGGACAGGGATTCTATGGCCAACCTTGGTGAAGATTTGAACGAGAGGTAGAGCTGCGTGTCATCCGCATATTGATGACACTGCACCCCAAACCTCCTGATGATAGCCCCCAGCGGCTTCACATAGATGTTAAATAGCATCGGGGAGAGGATGGAACCCTGTGGCACCCCACAAGTAAGTGGCCACGGGTCCGAAACCTCCTCTCCCAGTGCTACCCTCTGATACCTGCCGGAGAGGAAGGACCGGAACCACCGCAATACAGTGTCTCCAATGCCCAACCCCTCCAGGCGGTCCAGGAGGATACCGTGGTCAACGGTATCAAAAGCCGCTGAGAGGTCGAGGAGAACAAGGAAGGAGCATTCGCCCCTATCCAGAGCCCTCCTCATATCATCCACCAAGGCGACCAAGGCCATTTCTGTCCCATGCCCAGGCCTGAAGCCTGACTGAAATGGGTCTAGATAATCAGTTTCTTCCAAGTGTGCCTTCAACTGCACCGCCACCACCCGCTCAATCACCTTGCCCAAAAATGGCAGATTTGAGACTGGGCGAAAGTTGTTCAGAACTTGAGGATCCAAGGAGGGCTTCTTTAAGAGCGGTCTTATCACTGCCTCCTTGAGGGCTGATGGCATCACTCCCTCCTCAAGGGAGGCGTTCACCACCGCCTTGATCCCCTCACCCAGTCTCTCTCTGCAGCTCATAATGAGCCAAGATGGGCAAGGATCAAGTAAGCAGGTGGTCGGCCTTACAGATGAAAATACAGATCTATTGCAAATCACCCAGAGTTTGATTGTGGCTGTATTTTGATCTTCATGTGAAGACTGTAGTTATTTCCTTGCTCTCTCTAGACAGTTTATTATTGCAGTACCAGCAAACAGTGTAGGAATTACATCAGTTCCACAGCTGAATCCTTGAGAAACTAAGATTAGAGTAAGAAAGCATCAGTCCTTCCAAGTCTTCTGGTTTCTGATTCTGTGGCCATGTGCTCATTTTGTCCTAGGAATCCAGGCTAAGTGTGATTGCCACAGACCATACCTATCGTCGCAATTTCACAGCCACCGGTCTTTCCGCAACCCCACGTGATATTGACAATACAATTGACACCATCATTGATATGATTGTGAGTGTCCATCTTACCTCTTCCTTTTTATTTGTTCTCTGTCTAATACATTTCATAGGCTGCCCTGTTTTCTTCAGTCTCATATAATTTTTTTGTTATTATTTATTTCAGAAAAAGAATGTGGAACAAGAGGTAAGTCTTCCCAATGCACTATGTTTTCACTGAGGAATAATTTACAGCTTTGTTAATTTCCTTTATTCTATCACTATTTCCTTTCCAGCAGAACTTGGGCCCACAAGCCAAGTGTAGCTCTGAAGGCCAGGATTCTCTTTTATATTGCATGTGTGTCAGGAAACAGTAAATTACTTTTCTCACAGGAAGTTGGTGGGACAGTCATTATCCTGTGCCATACTTACAAGTTTACAGTCCCCTTTCCAGATCACAGAGGAAGCTGCAGAGACCCTACTGGCTGAACCAGTGACCTGCTCAGAATTAATCCCAGATTAAAAATATTTTTGTTATCCACTGATCAGCACTGAAGGTGCATTCTAAGGGTAGAAATGCTTGACTGGAAACTGTGAAATAGCTGAAAAAAATACCAGGGGTAATAATCTCTGGCCTATAATGCTGGCCATTTCCCTGGATTTCTGAGCAACTGTGGGAAGTGATAACATGGGATTACTCTATAGCTGGAAGTTATAGAAGGCTACCTGTCCACAAAGTTACTGCTAGTGGCAGCTGGTGCCCTCCGGCACTGGTGGGGTAGGGGAGAGGGTCACCAGAGGTGGAGCCAGTGGGTGTGTGGCCTGGATTCAATCAGCTGGCCACACACACACACACACACACACACCCCATTCACACAGAAGACACACATACAGAGAAGACAACCCTGCACAGGTTTTTCCCCCAGACTTCCTCCAATCTCTCTTCTCCTCTCTCTGCTGTGCTCCCTTCTGCAGCTGTGCTCTGGGTGGCCATGAAGAAATGCTGGTGGGTGGTCTGCACAGATCTGCACCCCATCCCAGCAAGCTGATGTTTTTTGATTGGCTAAGGGTATCTCAGAGGATGCCCATTTGTCAAAGGAAATGTTGGATCCTGCACAGGTGCAAGAGACCCAAACGTTACCATACATGGGAGGCAGGGAGAGCATTCCAAGGAGAGCATTCCTACCTCCCTAGTCCCTTTGCTGACTTTTTAGCGTCTCTGCTGGTGGAAGGATGTGCTGAGCATGTGCAGCCATCACACATGCCCAATATTCCTCTTGCCAGCAATGGTGTATATCCAAGCAATGTAACATTGCTGGGCCTTTCAGTGTACTACTTCCAATTTAGCGATCCCAGTGCTCAAATAGGTTAAGAATCACTAAACTAGTTTGCTACCTATCACGTCAAGACACATGGCACATCCAAAGCAACCCTTGGGGAACACATCAAACCCTAGTTCATTGAAAAAACATGAACGATTTTTACACTAGAATGGTAGATAAGAGTGCCTATTCTGTAAAATGTGTTAACGGAGGTGGCTCTCGCCTTCTAATGGAGTGCTTTCTCTTTATCTCTTGGCAGTGCTGCTCATATGAATGCCAGGTGAGTGGAAATGGACTGGCTTTCTAGTAATTATTGTATAATAACATAGTATTTGCATTTCTCTGCTCTAATCCCTTTCTGTTCATTGTTGTTTTAGCCCGCTCGAGGCCCCCCAGGACCAGTTGGGGATCCAGGGTATGAGGTCTGTATTTCACTCAGCTTGCAATTTCTGTAAGGCTGAGCTTAGATAAGCTACCAAGCATTTGAGTAGGATTTGAGGAGTGCACTGCCACTGAGGAGAACGTAGGGCTATGGGGAAATATGGTAATAGGAGGACATGACAGGGTGGCAGGAGGGAGATTAGATGTAAATAAATGCCATGATGTAGCAGTACTTGTCATTTGCCTAACATTGTATAGCTGAAGGGTAATGGACTGGTAAAGCTGTGTGACACTCACTGAAAGTTGCCTCTTGGAAGCATCTCTCATGTGGCAAGGTTGCACAACTTTACAACTTTACCACTCAAAAGGATTCCTGTATTTTAGCTTTCAGAGTGAAACACATGTAGTTCATAAGAATGGGGATATTCTTGGGCCCTCTTTTTCCTCATTCCATGTATTTACACAGCAGTCAGTTTTCATCATTGTATTCTAAAAACTAAATGTAAAATAGAAATTATGTCAAGACAATGTGTTTTGTTCCAGGGAGAAAGAGGGAAACCTGGCCTACCAGGAGAAAAAGGTGACGTGGGAGAGCCTGTAAGTAGCAAAGTGACATGTATTTGGGTGGGAAATATTCAAGTAAAATAAAGCTTTATTTAGGTACATGGTGTTATTGTGAAACATTCTCTAGTTGGTGTGAGGACATCTTCCTATTGGAAGGGGCAGTTCAGGGCTGATTCATACTTTATACAGCAAACCTATTTGCCTCAGTGAACAAAGTGTTAAGGGGAGATTTGTGTCAGGTGTCGTCCTCTGACGTTGACCTGTCCTCCCCAGCCCAAACATACACACACTACCTCCTGATATTAGGTTGGCAGTGACTGTGCAGGAGGCACCCCATACATGGAATGCCTTTCTCAGGGAGGCCCGCTTGGCCCCAAATCTGATGTATATGTGGTACTAGGCAAAGATCTTATTTGCACAAGCCTTCAGGCACATTATTGAAGTTGATTTTAACTGATGGCCTTATTGGCAATACTAGATATGATTATGTTGGGGCTTTTTGTTTCTTCTGCAGTTCTAATATTTAAATACTGAAGTTGGCTATCTTGTATTTTATCATCTTCCATTTTGTTGGATGATTTTATCTCCTGGGAGATTTTAACTGGTGGGCAGCATATAAATGCATAAATAAAACATGCAGTGAACACCTGCTGGGGAACAATGGCCAGTCACAGCTTTCTTGTGCGTGTCCGTCGTATTTACATCCATTCAACTGGCTTTCATATTTGACACTGTTTACTGAAGGAGAAATGTGGTATAGATGCAATGAACTTAGGCTACGTAAAACATAAATTGGCTCCCACTCATTCTTGTTCCTGACCAGTTTTGGTGAACTGCCAGAGAGCTTTGGCTATTGGGCAATATATAAATGTAATAAAATAAAATAATACAATACAATACAATAAGTGAATGCATTCACATGTTCAAGATTTTCTTGGAACAATGTGGTTTCATGTCTCTTGGGAGATTTCAGAATTTTGAATTTTCAGTGTTATAATCAGTGTTAGATGCAAACGACAATGGCCCCTTTACATCCATAATAAGACATAAGAACTGGGGAGAGGCAACGAGCAGGGTACCACAAGGCTCAGTCCTGGGCCCAGTGCTCTTCAACATTTTTATTAATGACTTGGATGAGGCGGTGCAGGGAATGCTGATCAGATTTGCAGATGACACAAAACTGGGTGGGATAGCTAATACTTTGGAAGACAGAAACAACATTCAAAGTGATCTTGATAGACTGGAGCGCTGGGCAGAAAACAACAGAAGGACGTTTAATAGGGATAAATGCCAAATTCTGCACCTAGGAAAAAGAAACCAAATGCACAGTTACAAGATGGGGGATACTTGGCCCAACAATACCAGAAGTGAGAAGGATCTTGGAATTGTTGTAGATCACAAACTGAAGTTGAGCCAACAATGTGATGTGGCTGCAAAAAAATACAAATGCTATTTTGGGCTGCATTAATAGAAGTATAGCTTTCAAATATCGGGAAGTACTAGTTCCCGTCTACTCAGCACTGGTTAGGTCTCATCTTGAGTACTGTGTCCAGTTCTGGGCACCACACTTTCAGAAGGATGCAGCCAAACTGGAGAGGGTTCAGAGGAGGTCAACTGGTATGTATAGCCTTGAGAAGAGAAGACTGAAGGGAGTTATGATAGTGCTCTTCAAGTACTCAAAAGGTTGTCACAGAGAGGAAGGCCAGCATCAATTCTCGATCATCCCATAGTACAGGACATGGGATAATGGGCTCAAGTGACAGGAAGCCAAATTCTGGCTGAACATCAGAAAAAACTTCCTGACTGTTAGAGAAATACGACAATGGAACCAATTGCGTAGGGAGGTAGTCCCACACTGTCCCACACTGGAGGCATTCAAGATGAGGCCATCAGTCAGGGATGCTCTGACTTGGATTCCTGCACTGAGCAGGGGGTTGGACTCGATGGTCTTGTAGGCCCCTTCGAACCCTACTGTTCTATGATTCATTGATTCTAAGAAGTGGCCCTTTGCATCCAGCTTATTCCACAAACAAACCACCCATGCAAAGGCAGTTTCCTTTCATGGTGCTTTTAGGACCTGCTGACTGCTGGTTTTATTAGTAATGTTCTGCTCCCAGCATTTTTATTTACTCCGCTGGTTGGATTGCGGGGGGGATTCTGTTTTTATTATGTATTGTAGTTTTAAAAATATATACTGTTGGTATATATGTTTTTTGTTTTTTCTTTTAAATGTGTGTGTTTTATAGTTTTGGAATTAATAAAAACTAACTAAAATTAATTGTAATGTTCTAAAAATGTCTGTTAATATTACCAATTTTCTGTTATGTGTGTACATTCAAATTCTTAAGAATCCACCAGTCAGATGTAATAAATCATAAAACAAAACAAAACCCTTAAGATTTTCAGTCATTAGCTGAAATTTGCTAGAGATTATTGGACCAGTTCAAATGGTAACGTCATATTGAAACAATGCAATTCATAAAGTCATATTTGAAATACCAGTAAATCTGTATATGAGTGTGATAAGCAATTCAGGATCATTAAAAGCATTTAATGATATTATTTATGTATGATCTTCCACGTCCTGTCCATGATGTGCATTTAGCTCAGGAAAAATGACACATCCTCAGACATTGTAATTGGTGACTACTGTGTTTACCAGTGAAGTGAAGTGTTCTGAATAAATGCAAGCAAAAATTCTTAGACTGCAAGTTTCTATAGACTAACCTGGTACTAAGTCCCACTGAATCCAGTGGGGCTTATTTCTGAATAGGAGTGCAATATCCAACCTCATGCAAGCAGACACCCTCTCACACCCCTCTCTCTTTTCCCCCTCTTCACCCCCTGTGCACCCCTCAGATCTCCTGTGGAGGTTCCCTGACCACCTAGAGCAGACTGGGAGGGGGGGCATATGCGGAGCTGGAATGGGGAGGGGGAATCTGTTCTACCAATGATGTCTGTTTCACCGGCAGACAGACACTACTAGATTTCGCCCAGATGCCTGCATCCAGACTTAGGGCACTTCCAAATGGAGGGCTCCTAGCACTACCATTCAAAAGGCAATGTGTAGCTATTCCATCTTTCCCTCCTTAACCATTTTTTTGTGTGTGGTTAGAAAAATGGTAGAGAGGAAATGCTTGGAAAACATGGGGGAATTACAAGTGGAAGATTATGACATTTGGACCCATGGTAAAATTCTGTGAATGAGGCAGGACAATTGCACTATTAAAGCCTCATTTGGAATGGGTCTACTCTAAGGCTATATTTCCAGTTAAAGAACTCAGATGTTTAAGATGAAGGGTTGGATCCAAACTTAGTCATACTCTGAATAAGCCCATTGAAATCAATGGGACAAGTTATTCATGACTAACTTAAAGCCCATTAATTTCAGTGGGTCTACTATAAGCATGACTAAAACTGGATCAAATCCATATAGTTTTCCAAATCCCTATTAAGCAGACAAATCTGGATGAAATACTTTTGCTTGAAAATCTTGGGATACTGGCCCATAGGAGAGAGAACCCATAACTGACTACTGAAATTAATTGAATAAATAAAAATGCTTTCTAAAGTGTAGTTTGTAACTTCTGTTGTTATTGCTTTACCCTAGGGGAAGCAAGGTGACCCAGGACCTGTTGGTTACCAAGGCATGAAGGCATGTATGAATTCCTTTATTGCGTAGCTTGACTTTCTAGAGTTAAATTTTGTCTCATACCTTAATTTATCATACTTTTTCATGTTTTTCTTCTTGTTCTGTTTAGGGAGAAAAGGGTGCTCGAGGTGACAAGGTGAGTGTGATATTGATTAACAGTGTAATCCTACAAATCCTAGAAAAAGCAAAGGCAGCCATGTTGGTTTACAAGAAAAAAAATCGATGGTCCGGAATACTTTTGTTAGGCCCAACCAAAACATCACTTAGAACTTAGATACAGTGGGCAAAATGGAAATGTAGTAGAGCAGAGAGAACCAGAGAGAGACAACCTCTGGATATAAACTCTATAAGAAGAACAGGGAAGGATATATTGGAGGAGGTGTTGCTTTGTACATCAAAGAGGGCCTAGTTTCAAGCAGAACAGAAAACCTAAAAGAAGCAGACTCCTCCACAGAAGTGCCAAAGTACTTGGACATGCTATCATCCCCCAAACCAGAACGCTCAGAGTTAGATGGAAAATTAAATCAGGGAGACATCCAAATGAGGAAGTGTTGTAATAATGAGTGACTTCAATTACCCCGAAACAGACTGGACATATGCATGTTTCAGTCATGAGAGGTTAAATTTTCCGATGCCCTAAATGACTGTGCCTTAGAACAGTTGGTTATGGGACCGACCAGAGGGGAGATGACCCTGGATTTAATCCTAAATGGTGCCACCCAGGACCTAGTGCAAGATGTGAGTCTTGTTGAACCAGTTGGAAACAATGAACGGAATGCTATAAGATTTAATACATATTTATGTGGGAAATTGCCAAGGAAGTTCAGTGCAGTCACATTTGACTTCAAAAGAAGAAACATCTCTAAAATGAGGGAACTGATAAAAAGGAAGTGGAAAGGGGGAGTCAATAGGGTTAAATCTCTTCAAATGCTTGGAGGTTACTCAAAACCACAATAATAGAAGCTCAGCTAGCATGTATACTGCAAGTTAGGAAAGGTAACACCAAGTCCAAGAGCTCATCAGTATGGTTAATGAGCAGTGTCAGGTAAGCTATTAGAAAAAAGAAGGCTTTCTTAAGAAAATGTAAGTCCAAATGAGGAGAATAAAAAGGAACACCAACTTGCACAAAGAAAACGCAAGCAGATTTTGAGGAGTATATAACTAAAAGCATTAATACCACCAATAAAAATATTTAAATATATCAGAAGTAGGAAATCAGCTAGGGAGGCAGTTGGACTGTTGGATAACAACATGAATTAAAGGAGTTCTAAGGGAAGATAAGAAGATTGTGGAGAAGCTCAATGAATTCTGTCATCTGTCTTCAGTGTAGAAAATATAGGACAGATACCTGTGCTTGAACGGATGTTTTCAGGAAGGGAGCGTGAGGAACTGAGGCAAACAGTGGTGACAAAAGATTAAGTTCTCAATCTTATTGCCAAGTTGAAAGGTAATGAATCATGAGGCCCAGATGGTATCCATCCTAGAGTACTTAAAGAACTTAAACGTGAAATTGCTGAACTTCTAACAAAAATATGTAACAAGATCTGCACCAGAGGACGGGAGAATGGACAACATAATGCCAGTTTTTAAAAAGGGATCCAGGAGGATCTGGGAAATTACAGGCTGGTTAGCTTAACATCTGTTCTGGGTAAATTGGTTGAAAGCATTATTAAAGATAAAATTATTATGCATGTAGAAGGACAAGTTCTGCTGAAAAAGAATCAGCATGGCTTTCACAAACGTAAATCCTGTCTTGCTAACCCTTTAGAGTTCTTTGAGAGTGTCAGTAAACATGTGGACAAGGGAGATCTGGTAGACACTGTTTGCTTGGACTTCCGAAAGGTTTTGATGAAGTCCCTCACCAAAGACTTCTGACTGAGAAAATTTAGCAGTCATGGGATAAGAGGAGAGATCCTCTGATGGATCAGTAACTGGTTAAAGAACAGAAAACAGACAGCAGGAATACAGGGTAAATTATCCCAACGAAGGAGAATTCAATGTAAGCAGTTCAGTGTAAGCAAGTATAATGTGATGCATGTTGGGGGCAAAAAATCCCAACATCACATATACACTGATGGGATCTGAGCTAGCCCTGAGTCTGACTGAACAAGAAAGAAATCTTGGGGTTGTTGTGGACAGCTTGATGAAAATGTCAACACAGTGTGCAGCTGCTGTGAAAAAGACAAATTCCATGTTATACATAATTAGGAGAAGAAAGAAACATAAGATTCTAAGAAACTTGAATCCTGTGGCCAGTATCATGCTCTGTGGCTTTCTGTGTCCCACATAAACACCGCATACATACAGCCCTGGCAATTAGCACCAAATTATAAGCAGTGAAACTGGAATATAAACAAAGAGTTTGCCTTTGCATTTTGTCAGAGCCAAAGCAAGCAGGTTATGCTTTGAAGGTAGCCGCTATGGCAATGGCAATGGATAGGAACTGAAATATTTTGGAAGTTTCCATTTATCCATCCATTTTTTATGAAAGTTCACAAAGAAATGTGCCTTGTTCTGAGGGCATAGTCTGAGGGCACCATGCTGAAGGTAAGATCAGTGCTAGAATGGGAGACTGTCTGGGTACCCGATGTATACCACCTTGAATATTAATAATAAGGCCAATAAATACCACTTTCCCCCTGTCTGGCTAGGTGGTCTGTGAGGCCTTATGCAACAGTTGGTACCACAAATTGTACACAATTCTAAATCCTCTTCTCTCATCCACAGGGCTCAAGAGGTGCAAAAGGAACCAAGGTATGTCTTTAGGTTTTCTTTGGGGGAGTGCTACTTGGAAAGGTTTTCATGGAAATAATAAAAGCTGTTTGTATATTTTGCGCATTTTTTCTCCTTTCAGGGGGAGAAGGGCAAGCGTGGCATCGATGGAATTGATGGCAAGAAGGTATGGTTAACATCTGCATGCAAAGTCTCTAGTCTATGTCTCTCTTACCAAAGAAATATTTATAAGCCAGACCAAATTTGCATGAAAAATGTAGTTGTAATTGAAGAGGGTTTTTTTCTTTCAGAAAATCACCATTGTACAACCCAATAGGAGTGGGCAAACTCACCCCTGTCCATGCTGTGCACCGCTTGCTGGACCCCCACTTGTCACTTGACCCTGCTCACCACACACAGTCCATGGGCATCCAGTGTGCAGCGTGCAGTGTCTTGTAATGTTGCATAAATGGGCCTCTTTACAGCCACCTTTTACATAAAATCAGCCCTTAAGGAAAAGACCAAGTTGCCATTTTGCAGTTTGCACAGAATGACAACTTGGCAGAGCAGCAGGGCCCACAACAGTTGCCTGACTTGGTGGATTCCAGTCTGGGGGGTTTTGCTGGTGGTAATCAGCCAAGCTGGCAGTAATCAGCTGAGCTCAAGCCTCCAACCAGACTATGCCGCCATCCCTACAGCCCGAGAATGTGGACAAGGCCCTTGGAGGGATGAGGCCTATGATTTGTGTGCGGGACCTTACCCTTCCTGGCTTAGAAAAGTGGCTGGGGGGCATGGGAGCTGTCTGATTCGGTGAGGGCAGTGGTGAACATCTCTTTATGGCAAGGTACAATTCTGTCTTGCCTAAAAGAGGTGGTGGTCAGACCTCTGTTAAAAACAACACACACACCTCTCTGAACCCCGCCATATTGGATAATTTCTGGCTCCAGGGATTTCTGGATTGGGAAGATTATTTCAATCTGGCTTCAGGCCTGGTTATGGGACAAAGACCGCTCTAATCACCTTGGTAGATGATCTATGCAGGGACCTAGATAGGGGGAGTGTGGCCATGTTGGTTCTGCTGGATCTCTCAGCAGCTTTCGATACCACTGACCATGGTATCCTTCTGGGGTGTCTGTTTCAGATGTGACTGTTCTGTGGTGTCCCCAATGCTTCTTGGAGGAGCAACTTCAGAAGGTGGTGCTGAGGGATTCTTGTTTGATGCCTGTGGCTGTTGGCCTGTGGTGTCCATCTTGTAGTGCATTCTATTTAGCATATACATGAAACCGCTTGGAGAGGATGTCCAGAGTTTTGGGGGTGTGGTGCTTAAAGTATGCCAGTGACACCCAATTCTATTTCTCCTTTCCATATAAATCCAAGGAAGTTGTTCTAGTTCTAAATCAGTGTCTGATGTTGGTAATGGGTTGGATGAAGGCGAAAAAATTAAAGCTTTATCCAGGCAAGACAGAGGTGCTCCTGCTAAGTCAAAAGGCAGATCAGGAAATAGGGATTCAAACGGTGCTGGATGAGGTTACACTCCCCATGAAGACTCAGACTTGTGTTTGGATTTACCCCTGCACTCGGCCCTGAACTTGGATGCCCAGGTTTCAGCAGTGGCCAGGAGCATATTTGCACAGCTGAGGCTACTGTGTCAACTGCGCCCTTTCCTAGAGATGTCTGATCTGGCCACGGTCATGCATGCCTTAGTTACATCCCGTTTGGACTACTCTAATAGGCTATACATGGGGCTGCCTTTGAAAACTATTCAGAAACTTCCACAGGTCCAGAATGCTGCTGCCACCCAGGCTGTTCACTGGGGCCAGTTACAGGAAGCATGTGACTTCCTTGTTACAACAGCTTCACTGGATACTGGTCTGTTTTCGGGCACTGTTGAAAGTGCTGGCTATGACCTATAAAGCTCTATATGCCACAGCCTAGGACCTAGCTCTTTGAAAGACCACCTTCTCCCATGTGAGCCTGCCTGGGTCTTAAGATCTTCTGGGAAAGCTCTTCTCTTGGTCCTGCCACCATCGAAGGCACATTTGGTGGGAACGCGAGAGACAGAGCCATCTCGGTGACTGCTCCCAGTCTCTGGAACTCCCTGCCAAGGAGACTAGTTGGGCCTCTCTCTTTTATTCAGGCAAGCCTTTGGCATATAAACTGATCTGTTGCTTAACGAGGTTTTGTGTAAGTTGTCTTTTATTGTTGTGTTTTTAATTGTGTTTTTAATTGATTTGTTTTTTTGTAATGTTTTAATTAAGATTTTGTTTTTAATCTTCAGTTTATTGTTAGCAGCCTTGAGCACCATTTTCTGGCAGAAAGTCAGGGTGTAAATTAAATAAATAAATACTGACCACAGCAACACAGGTCTTTAAAGAAGGAACTGAGGCAGGAGCCGCCGCTGCCGCTGCCACCACCACCACCACCACCACCACCACCATGTATCAAAGACAGTTCCTTCCATTATGGCAATTACTCAAAGACCTATTGGGACAACCCTACAGAACTTCCTGTAATAACTATGCTTTCTCTAGATGCTGTATTCCATAGGAGCCCACTGCAGTCTCATGGCATGCTTAGGATTACATGGTTACAAACAATGCCAGTGGCACTTGTGATTATAAGGAGTCATGATGACAAGGGCCATTAATGTAGACATTTTTTCTTTCCTTTACAGGGTGAACAAGGATTTCATGGATTACCAGGTTGCAAAGGATCTCCAGGATTTGACGTACGTAGGTTCAGCAACCATTCTGAGTGTGCTATGGTGGAAGCAAATACACAGATATAGATACACATGAAGAGTTAGTGTGAGCAGCAGAATCCCACATGTGGAGGAGAACGTGCAGTGTGGGAAAGGGTAGAATGCAGTGTCGGAGGATACCACACAGACCAAGTGTGTGAAGGAAACAGTTGTACACCAGGAGAAAAACCAGCCCTTGCCCATGACTTCCAAATGCCTGTCCAACCTTGATAAGAATCATTGTAATATAAAAAGGATATGTAATTCATTTTCATTTCCTGCATAAAGTGATCACATTCACAACTTTGTTTTAATCAGGGCTTACAAGGACCGCCTGGACCAAAAGGGGACCCTGGTTCTTATGGACCCAAAGGAATAAAAGTGAGTCATACTCTGTTGTTTTCTTATTAAGGCTTGGAGCAATGTTGTTACATATTCTGGTCTGGTGTCAATCTCGCAGTGTAATTCAGATGTAAATTGAACAAGAACAGTTCATTCTTATAGCCATAAGCCTAGGGAAGCAGCTCAGCTGGGCCCAATAATGCACTAGTTCTGCCGTAGTTTTACTAGGGCAACTTTCAACTACATGATTCCCTAAAATGAGTGCACACCTTTCACCTTCCTTTATACAAAGTTCAGAAATGGTTTTCAAAAGAAGTGCGATCAAGATCATGGTGTTCAAAAACAGCCTTCATGCAGCAGGATTTATGTTGTACTGAAACTTCCAGCTTTCCTAGCAATCTTTGTCAAGAATGCATTGAGATTAGGGGAAGGCAAGGAAGGGAACTGTTAGTTGCTATGAAATTGTGAGATTAGCGTCACACTTTGGATGAGTCCCAAAAGCTTCCCACTTCTTTCCTCACAATATATTCTCATATTTCAGTAAAGAAATGTTTCTGAGTTCTGCCTTTGGTGGAACTGTGAAGACTTTGAAAGCAGCATGCCAAAATCTGTGGCAGGTTCTGGCAGGTTTCCCTGTGTTCTGGGCCTTGCTAGGGTTTGCGGAGGTTGCTTGATGCTAGAATGCATCAATGATGATGGCCCTCTGCAAAAGGTACATTCTGCATGATTGTAGCTAGACATACTCAAAAGAGCCTGACCTCCAGGTTTACTTGTGAAACTATTTGGGGTCTCCTGGGGCAGAAATGAGAGCTGCTCATAGGAAAATAATGGAGAAATGAAGGATTTTAGCATAGCTATGATTGTGCAACAGCATCCTCCCTCTCCCCCCCCCCCCCGCCTCATGTATCGGTAAAGACAGGACATCCTGCTCTTTCTTACTCAGAACTTATTTTATGTGGAAAATGTGATAGAAATGTTTAAAAATACAATGCCTCCGCATGCAAGTCAAAGGAATCCAAGGCAATTGAGTGCTGGATTTGGGCCGGGAGGGGGCTTTTGTATTTTTGGCTGCAAATCCAAGCCAGCGTCAGCCCCGCCTTCAGTGGATTAAGTTGCACAGTTGTCATAGGCCACACTCTTTTAACCAAAGTGCTCTGCAATACAAGGAAAATAGATGGCATGGACACTGGCACAACAGGTCACATTTTACATATTTAAAAAGTAAAGAATTAAATCATTAATTAAGTTTTCCCAGATTAATTATGCATAGGGCTATGGTGGGGACTCCCATCTCTAGCGATTTTCCTGTTTGGGACCTGTTTGTTTCATTTCTTTTAAAAATTGGACTCAGAGCAGAGGACAGAATCCAGTGCTGCCCACCCACTAGTGGAGCTGGCTGCCGCTTCTGGTCCGTGCACGGCCAGCTCTGCCATTTCCATTGTGCAAGTGCCCCTACTGCTTGCAGTATGGGAATTTAGCTCTTTTCCGGGAAAGCCCTGAAACAAGCAGAAATGCTTGTTTCTGGAAGGCAGCAAGTTGGCAGAGCTCTCTTACGTGAGCTTCACTGACCTGCTCCGTTCCAGAAATGAGCCTTCCTGCTCATTTCGGTTTGTCCCTCCCGCCCCCCAGAAGTGCTAACTTGCCATTGTGCAAGTGGTGGGGGCTGCTTGTGCAATGGAATTGATGGGGAGCAAAAGAATCGGTGGGGCCATAAGCACCCCACTGGATACTGCCCATTCTTTTCAGACAATACAGGAACAAGATATACCAGAGCCTGCAAAGTGCCTCAAAATGGTGTCTGTACTCTGGAGGCAGATAAAAATTATGCACATGCTTACCATTTATGATTAAAAACTGAACTGTTGATTGTAGAATAGTGAGTCATATTTTCCTTCACAGTCGTGTTTTGTTTTTGTGTATTTTCCTTTAAGGGAGAACCTGGGCTTGAGGGAGCACCTGGTAGGCGTGGAAGCACTGGACTCCCTGGAGAAAAGGTAAGGCGGAAGACCTAACCTCAAGAGCAGGGGTACACAGCCTTTTTGGCATTGAGGGCCATATCCAGTGTCATATGGGGTCTAGGGGCCACACATGTGTGTATGGAAGCACACACACGCACACATGTACGCACAGTACACACACACAGCACACCAACACACACTCTTTCCCCCAATACACACACACACACATTTCAGCATGCAGGGATGGGGAGGTTTGCTTGCTGAGACTTAGGGGGTGTCTCCACGAGCGATTTACTGCGGGTTTGCTGTGTTTGGAGGTTGTTCAGGGCACATGATGTCGTGGCCATCTTGCAGCCATCCTGGAGATTTTCGCAGCAAAAAATGTTTTTTCTGAGACTTCTTTTAGTCTGATTGTTTTCCTTAATTTGGCTTGTCTGTGCTTCTCTTGCGGTGTGTACCAACCCTCCGCATTTACTTCGGCATGATAGCCCTGCCCAAGGGTATCTCTTCCACCTGGCCATGACCTCACCTGACCCCAGTCAAGGGGTGTTCCCCCAGTGTTTCCCCTTCCTGTGTTTCCCTGATATTTCGGCCATTTTGCGGCTGGCCCTTCAGGAGTTCTGAGCTGCCTCATGGTATTTACCACTAACCTCTGGCAGCCATCCCCCCAAAAGTAATCGGTGTGCTCTGCTCCTCAGCCTCTACCTTTAAAAAAATCCCCTTAAAAGCACAACGTGGAAATAGCATATAGCATATTGCTACTCCATCGTGAAACCGAAGTAAGCGCTCCAATTTCACCAACCACAGCCACCGGGGGCAGGGGGGTGTAGTTATTTACACGTGGGATATGGGGTGGGTGGACACAGAGTCAAAAACGGTGGGGAGACCAATGAGTGAGTCTTGTTTCCCGCCCCTGCCCAGGCTCCCAGGTTGCTACTACATTATGAATGCTCCCATAAACCTGAAAGAACGTTACAGCGATAAAGCGGAGATGGGATTTTACATAATAGCTGAGAAACTAGAGAACATCAAAGAACCCCTCATATTACCACAGTAGTGGGGACACTCAATTACTTTAGTTAGCCTGTTTTCAATCTTTAACATCCCCCCTTTTCTGTGCATGTTTACTCAGAAGTAAGAAATAAATCTCATTCTCCTGCAGTGAAAGGGTTAGAGGCTACCTGTAGTAACTCGCCCTAAAGCGTTCTTTCCCTTCTCAGATGCTCTCTTAGATCAGTTATGCTTAGTTATGCTTCTTTGATGTTCCATAGTTTGTTATGTAAAATCACTTCTTTGCTTTATCGCAGCAACAATCTTGCCTTCTCGTTGCCTGCAGGTGGAAGGAGAAAGGGAGAAAGAGGAGTAGTGGAAGCAGTAGGCAAAAGTGTACACATGGGGGGAAATGGAGTGGGGAGCAGTAATTTTGCAGCAGATTGCTGGGATGTGGTGAAATTGGGGTGAGCGGGAGCTAGAAATGGGGAACATTGCAATCCTATGCATCTCTGCTCAGAAGTAAGCCCCACTGGGTTCAATGGGGATTCTTCCCCTGTAAGTGGATTTAGAACTGCAGCCAACATCTCCCAGAGCAGTTCTGAGAAACAAAAAGAGGAACATTTATTGTTGTTGATGATGATGATGATGAGAAGGAGAATCCCTTCCAAAATGGGCAAGGTGAAATATGAATTTGAAGACCTTTTTGTGAACCCAGTCCTCCAGAGTTACCCCACCCCACCCCAATTTCACCACATCCCAGCAATCTGCCTCAAATTCAGTCTTCAAACTCAGATTTCAGCTTACCCATTTTGGAAGGGATTCTCCTCATTATTATTATGGAAGAGCAAACTAAACCTGTCGCCATGGAAATTCCCCCCTGCTGGGGTTGGGAGAGGCCTTTCTCCTGTGAGATTGTCTCGATGGTCTTGTAGGCCCCTTCCAACCCTATGATTCGATGATTCTCCACCGCTCAAGGCAGCATGGAAACTGCGGGCTGGAGAGGCTTTTCTCCTAAGCTTTGGGGATCGCTGTCTAGAAGGTGTCAATAGCACAGAGTTTGAAATCATACAGGAAGCCTCCATTCATAGAAGAGGCCCCTCACTCCTTTGGGGGGAGGATTTCGCTCAAAAGTGCAAGGGGGGCCATTTGCCACTGCAACCATGGGTGCTTCTAGATGAGACTTTTAAAGTCCATTGCTGTGCATTCCCAGTTTCAGAGCCAACTAACTATTGAAAGCTGTTCTGGAGACTGAAGGGAATAGAGAGAGAAGCCCCGTTCAGCTGTTCTGAGTCTGTGTTGATTACACATGCATGAGGAGGGGGAGCATGCTAGCCTTACATCTCCCTCTGTACTTGGAGGACTACTTTGTGAAGAAGAAAGCCTCCTCTGTCTGTGGACTGGGCTGTCCACGTGATCCTGGATGCTCATTAATTAGCATTCAGGATCACATGGGTGACAAAGCAATGACGGGGGGGCGGCTAGCGTGCTCCCCCTCCTCACGTGTTTAATCAACGCAGATCACAAATGCGTGAATAGGGCCAGAGATGAGAAGTGATGCCACAATGAGGATCAACTGTAACTTCTTCGGTTTCTGGGATTAAAGAAGAGGGGAACTGGCAGTGAGAATTAAAAGCTGACAAGAGGGATAGAGAGAGCAGAAGAGAAAGAGAGAAAGTATACCTTTCCTTCTTTAGGCTTTGTCTGAAACATAAGAAGGGTAATGAAGACCTTCAGTGTCACCATAAAATCCAAAAAGTATTTATTATTATTATTTACATTTCTATACCGCCCCTAGCCAAAGCTCTCTGGGCAGTTTACAAAGGTTAAAACATTAAAAATACAATATGCAAAATTTAAAAATATAAGGAACGCACAAACAGACAATATACACAAAGACAGCATATATCTAAAAACAACTTTGAGCAATCGGCCAAACCATAAAACAAATCCAGGATCAATTAAAACGCATCACATGCTGCCAAATGCCTGGGAAAACAGAAAAGTCTTGACCTGGTGCCAAAAAGGTAACAATGTTGGTGCCAGGTGGGCCTTGTCAGGGGATCATTCCATAATTGGGGCCCACCACCAAGAAGGCCCTCTTCCTTGTTGCTGAAAGTAAAAAGAAGAGATTTTCCTTGGCTTTACTGGGCAAAATCCACTGGAAATGGGAGTGCAGAAAAACGAACACTCAAAGCTGGGGTTCCAGACTAAGTCAGGCTACATTTATCACAGCAAGACTCTTTGTGGAATCCCCTGGTGATTCTGGGCTCAGAGGTGCAACAGCAGGAACCCAGCTGGGAGTTCCAAAGGCTAATCTGGCAGATTGTCTGCAAGTAGTGTCTGCTTGTGTGACCTTGTAGGGTCTCTCCAGGAATCTCTCTGGATGCTCGGGATCTAAGCCCAGTTAAAGTCTTAAAAACAATGATTACAAAAAGAGTGGTTAAAAGAGTGTGGAAGGGTGATTTCCTGGGGCATCAAAATTAACTGTCGTCTTGTTTCAGCTTAACAATAAAAGTGCTCTAGGCTTTAAGTGGAGTTTGATGTACTTCTTGTAAAATACACTCAGAATTTCAGAGCTCTCCATAGCCCATGGTTAGGTGATACAGTGTTGCTTTGATTAGCTTGGCACTGGAGGAAGGTTGAGCATATAACCTGCCAATTTGTTTTAATCCCATTAATTTGAATATAGTTGTGCATGTATGAGCCTCGTGTGGCGCTGAGTGGTAGGTGGCAGTATTGCAACCGAAACTCTCCCCACGACCTGAGTTCGATCCCAGCGGAAGCTGGGTCCCAGGTAGCTGGCTCAGGTCGACTCAGCCCTCCATCCTTCTGAGGACGGTAAAATGAGTATCCAGCTTGCTGGGGGAAAGGTAGTCACGACTGGGGAAGGCAATGGCAAACCACCCTGCTACAGTCTGCCATGAAAACGCCAGTGCAAGCAGCGTCCCTCTAGGGGTCTGTAATGATCCAGTGCTTGCGCAGGAGGAACCTTTCCTGTGCATGTATACTTTGTGGCCTAGAGGAAGAGCATACTTTGCTGTGCTTCATCTTTCTTCCAAAGTCTTGATTGCAGCCATTTTCTTTTATGCTCTAGCTTCCAGCCAGAGTGTGATTGTTGGAAGGATCACAGCTTTCCTTTCTTAAATGCTTCATCCTTATAAAGAAATGCATGCAAGAACAAAACCATAAAAGATCAACAGTGTTCAACTACATGAAATACACTGCTTTTTCAAACTTCGTCTTTGTAAGGCAAGACGGATTATGATTTTGAGCTGCAATAGCATGGAAGAAAGGAAATCTTGCTGTGCCAGTTAGATCCATTTCTGTTGAAATCAGCTCTGTCATGTGGCTCACAGCTGATGTATCAGCACCAAAGCACTTATTTCGAAGTCCTTTGATTTTAGTGTGCTTATTTCTTTTGTCTCATGTGTTTGTTTAGGGTCCGCCTGGAAATCCTGGAGTCCTTGGTGAGAAAGGAGAATTGGGAGATGAGGTATACATTTAAAAATTTTCTGGGTCTACATGACCAGATTTGTATGCACAACAAAGAGTTCCCATGTTTCTTTCCATTTCTTGTAGGGAAATCCTGGCCCAGATGGCCCCGTCGGAGACAGGGTAAGGTTACTGTTTTTATTGGAGGAAAAGTGTGCCTGTTTTGCAGACCTATTAACAAAATGTGGAATCAAGGAACTGGTTTTGATTAACCCTCTAAAAAGCCAGTGTAACTGGAGTATACCCAGTGGACTGATTAAAAGCTATGATAATGGCTCAGAATGGAATACTACTGCCTGTGATGTGGTATACCAAGTGGGGTTCCTCAACTGAAAAATAATGACCCTCAGATCACCGTGTGTTTGGCAGCTGAATCCTGTGCATATTTACTTAAACGTAAGTACCATGGAGGTCAACAGGACGTACACCTAAGTATTTATTTATTTATTTATTTGATAGTTGTTTTTTAAGCCTTCAGCAAAAGTCTCTAGGGTAGTTTTCAGTGTTTATAAATAACATAATAAGACAACATCCAAAGATAAAATATAATCATAAAACAGAATAAAACCATTTTAATCCCTAATTAGAAAAGCATCTTCCTGCTGCTGAAAAGGTATCAGTAGAGCTCTAGGCAAGCCTCCCTGGGGAGAAAATTCCACAAATAAGGTGCCCCAACCAAAATCCCCCTGCCGGGTTGCCCGCCCCTGCCCACCCCCAGTCTCACCTCAGATGGCAGTGGCACTAGGAGGAGGTGATAGGCAAATGGCCGTAATGTACCAACGGGCTGATGTGGTCGCAGGTGTTCCTTTAGGCCTCTCAGTCCCAAGCTGTTTAGGGCTTTATAGGGAGGCACCGGCACTCGGAATTGTGCTTAGAAATGGACTGGGAATCAGTGTGCATACAGCTGCCACTTGAGCTTCTCAGATGTTACTAAGGGTGCCTCCATATGGACTTCTTTTTGCTCTCAGATTCAGTCTACATGACAGAACTATGTTGCACATAGGCAGCAATGATGTGGGCACAATACACCCATTCCCTCGGTTTATCTTTTTTTCCCCCCAACGATACTGCCATTTGTGTTTCTGGTTATGATCTAATGTGCACCAGGAACAGGGGAAGCTCTCCAACGTTGGCGTGCCCTAAAGCAGACTACAGACAACCAGTTCAGCTGGTAACCCTTATTCCAGGCTTAGAAAAGTTAGAGACTAGAGCCAGAGAGGAATGGCAACAGCATGATTTAAGGTTGCCGAAGACGGTAAGGGCCATGGCTCAGTGGTGGAGCACATCCTTTGCATGCAGAAAGTCCCAGATTCAATCCCCAGCATCTGTAACCCTGGAGAGCCGCTGCAAGTCAGTGTAGGCAATACTGAGCTAAATGAACCAATGGTCTGTCTTAGTATAAGGTAGCTTTCTATGAGAGCCAAGAGGGCAGTGAGAACTAGGTGTTTCCAGCATGGTCCAATGTGCAGTGGCTGTTTTTGTAGGGGATGGGGAAGCTTTGCCTCCTGGCCCAATAACAACACACAGAAAATCATGCTAATTGAACTGGCTGAACATGAAATTATAACTTGATGTCGTTGGCATCCGACGAAGGTATAAAACTGGCAAGATAATCCCAATAAAGTGAGGAAGAGATGGAGATCAGATGGGTTCTTGAAGGGAATCTTGTAATAATCTCAGGTGAAGAGCTGGTGTAGTGTAGTGGCTAATAGCCAGAGTCACAAATCAAGAAGTCCCTGGATTAAATCTTGCTTCTTCCACAAACTCATTAGATGATCTTAGGTAAACTGCTCTCTTTCCCTTACTGTTCCCACCCTGACCACTGCAATTTGGGCATAATAATATTGACCTACGTTGTAGGGCTGCTGTAAGGATTACAGCAAAATAACATGTGTAATGTGTGTCGAACACTCAGAAGCACTTTATGAATGATTGTTATTGTTATCCTTCTCATGCACAAACCTTGGGTAATCACGTTGTAGGAGTTCCCTCTCTGCCTCTGATCCCCAACATGCCCTCAGAATCCTTCCAAACTGGTTTTTGTCAATAGGTTCTTATTCAACTTCTCCTGCTCAGTTCTGCATGATGAAAGAAAACAGTGCCACTGCAAAGTAGCCATCAGATAACAAATGTATTATGAGTCCATGTAATACATTTTGTAGTTGTCTACTATGGCTGACAGTCAGCTTCATAGGTGAGTCTAGTGTGTAAAATATGTGTGATGTTCCTCTTTACACAGGGCGGCAATGGAGAAAGAGGGCCGCCAGGTATCCCTGGTAACCGTGGACAAAGAGGAGACAAGGTAAAACAAAACAACTACACAGAGAGAGAGAGAGAGAGAGAGAGAGAGAACAATACAACAATGTTCAATAGAACATTTCATAGAATCATAGAATAGCAGGGTTGGAAGGGGCCTATAAGACCATCAAGTCCAACCCCCTGCTCAATTCGTTGTTGCTTCTCTGCTTTGTCCTGTCTTAAGCATGCATGGAAGCTGTCCAAGCTGTGCCAAGCAGAGATATGTGCTTCGCAGGTAGGGTTAGATGGATCAGGTCAAATTCAGCAACTTTGGTTAGTTTTTAAATATACGTCCTATCCTGTTTTCACAGGAATAGGTGGACTTTTAAAAATTACACACAATTTTTT
Source organism: Heloderma suspectum (assembly GCF_057233095.1). Lineage (NCBI taxonomy): Eukaryota > Metazoa > Chordata > Lepidosauria > Squamata > Helodermatidae > Heloderma > Heloderma suspectum. Next base: position 224,667,266 of record NC_139458.1, read on the forward strand.
AATTGAAAATATACTCTAACGAGATGGTCTGAAAACTGCATTTTAAATGTCTCCTTTTTTCTTAAAAAAAGAAAAAGAAAGAAAAGATCATAGCCACATGGAGCAGCTAGGAAGCACAGCTCCTGCCATGCGCATTGAAAATGGGGCTGCAAAAGCCTCCTGGAACATGGTGGTGTGTTATTGCTCCCAGGGTGAGGTGGGGAGGTTAGTGGGGAACATATCTTCCCCCATGGAAAAGGAAAAAAAGGGATAGAAATAAACATGTTTAAAATGCAGCCTCAAGCCACCTTGTCAAATTTGGCTGGTGTGCCAATTCTGAACAGGACCCTGTATTGATCCAGGAGGTGCAGATTAGGTGAGTGCTTCAGACCCACTCTGAAGACCCACCAAATTCCTCAACCATCCCAATCCATATGCTAGCTGAGGCAGTTTTTGTCCTTGAACAGGGCCATTTAAAGTTCTGTTCTGGGCTCTGACCTTTTATCCAAAGCAGGTCACAATGCTTTGCCCCGTTCCTGCCTTACACCCTGAGGCCGGCACAAACCACTGCAGCTCTAGTAGCCCCCAAATGATAATTCATAATATGCAGTCTCCTGTAGTGCCCCACCCCCTTTCCTCCACTCTTTCCAGCACTCTGAACTGCATCAGAGCAAAGTGTGAAAAGTGCTGTGGTTGGTCTAGTTATCAGTGCCAGCACAAGACCACCGCACATAGACTGGCACCAGTTTCGAGATACTGCTTTCCACCATATAGTCATAAGGAAAGCATCTGTAGTGTAAAGGGTAAGGGCGGAGAGCCAGGAGACCCCTGGTTCAAATCCCACATTAAGAACTCACAAATTGGCCTTAGGAAAGCCCCTGCCCTCCAAGCTCAACTGCCCATGAAGATAATAGTGCTAACCCGACATTATAGCTAAAGATGACTGTTAACTGACTATTGACTAAGGTGATCTTTAACAAAGTCTTTGCTGCTAAACAAACATTTATGCCATAATAAATGTTTTAGTCTTCAAGGTGCCACAAGTCTCTTTTCTCAACCACAGGATAAGAAAACTACCCCTCTGTACATGAACTTTGTGAAACTCTTTGAACACTCACTCAGCATCAGCAAGCACAATATAAATGTGCTAAGTGTGATGACAATAGACCAGTAAGAGTGCCACCCTTCATAGAATCATAGAGTTGGGGTCTTAGGCCATCTAGTTCAACCCCCTGCTCAATGCACGAAATCCAGAGCTAGAGTATCTGCTGGAAGAACTGCAGGGAGAGAGCCCATCACCACATCTGAACCCATTCCAATTTGTCTACATCATTCTTAAATTATGGCACCCAGAACTGGATACAGTACTCCAGATGAGATCTGACTAGTGTGGAATATTATTTTCAGTGCTTGGAAATCACAGTTCTGTTAATGCAGCCTAACATTGCATTAGTCTTTTTCGCAGCTGCATCACACTGCTGACTCATTGTCAACTTGTTTACCTACAACCTTGATATATTTTTCACATGTTTTGCTGCCAAACTAGGTATCTCCTTCCTATATGTGTGCATTAGATTTTGTTTGGTTGTTTGTATTTTGTATTCTTGCATAATATTTGGTATACCTTTGGAGGAAAATATAATATTTAAGGGTGCTTTGGCTGCAAAATGTCTCTAATGTGTCCAAATATGTAAAAGAAAAGCCTTTTACAATTTTTACCTATTTTTGTACCAAATTTTTCATAGCTGTGTTGGCTTGGCAGATCTGGGTGACTCACTGGGAAGTTTCTGGATTGCATTCATATGTTGGTGCTAAGCAAATCAATAACAGTGTAGTTGTAGGGGAGAAGGTCTCTTTTAATGAGAGGGCTGGAGTGAGTAGGAAAAAAAATTATGTCTGTCCCAAGCTGAATCATCCAACAGGCATATGAGTAGAACTGGGCAGCTAGTACAGTTCATCTGTCCAAAACCAACGTAGGCAGTGCCACATCTTACGCCAGGAAGAATGAAAAAAATGTACTGATGCTACTGAGAAAGGTTAGTTCTGCTGAATAAAAAACCTGCAGTAAACACAGGGCATGGCAGTCATAGATTCCATCACGTTCATCTGCTTAATACCTCCCAGAAGTAGGCATGCACAGATTAGTCTGTTTCCACATCAATCTACATTTTTAAAAAATCTGCAGAAAAAATGTATTTAAATATGTATTTTTGAACATATTTTCTGACAAAATACACATTTATAAATGTGTTTTATCTCAGATTTTTAATTTATAAATGGTTTTTATCCTAAACCATTTTTAAGCACACTTTGGTACATTGTTTGAGCCAAGAGCTGCATCATTCAGCAAAGTGCAAAAACTGAATGTTAACTACGTCCCAATCTGCACATTAATCTGGGAGGTGCAGATCAGGTCAGCTTGCATCAGAATTTACAAAACATCACATTTATCAAGCATCCCTACGTGGAAGACAGACACCATGTATCTTACCTTATAAAGCAAGTATGTCCTTTTCTCTTCCAGTGAAACTGCTCAGCTAATCTGTAAGGTGTTTTGAAAGTCTATGCTGTGTAAATGTATATAAATCTTAGTCTACTGCACTGAGCCCGAAGTTGATGATGAACTACAGAATTCAGAATAAAAGGTTTTTCCATTGTCCCTGAACAGTCAGTGTTCTGTTGGCTGTTCTTACAAGGCCCTCTGAGACATCAGAGCTTCTGTGTCACTTCAGCCCTGCAGCAGGACATCTGATGTCACAGAGGGCCCTCAAAACACCATTGGCTAGGCAGTTAACTCATTTGCAAGAGTAACACAGTCCCACTATGATCAGCGAATGTCATCAAGAGAAGTGGGACAAGCAGAAGGGAATGCATGACAAGGGAGAGAAACTTGTGATTATGCCCACTGGCTGTCACACAGAAAGACTTGGCAAGTGTGCAGTGTGCAGTCAAACCACAAGTACTTCTTCCTGTGCTGAATTTATTTTAAAGTGCCCATTGGATTAACCTGAAGGTATTACACCTTTGAAGGTAAATCAGAAACTGGTGAGAACCTCTGATGCAAGAAGGGGTAAAGACTGAGTTGACAACAGAACACTTCAACATTCCAGCTTCAGGACAAACCTGGAGAAAGAAAGCCTGGTGACTAGAATTGATTAACTTCTTTTCAAGTTAAACATTTTATGTGGAAGTAGAGTAGTTACTGTTTGACTTTTGACTTTAGCATCCTGGGGTCTCCGAAGTGGGGGAGGTTGCCCACGTATCCTTAAACTGTGGGTGGGTGGCCTTTCCCTTCTTAGGCCTCCTTCAGTGTCTCCCTTTAAGGTTTGCTGTTCTGCATTTTTCCTCCAGTAGCGGTGGGGAAACTGTGGCCCTCCAAATGTTGTTGGACTAAAACGCCCATCATCCCTGACCATTGGCCATGTTGGCTGAGGCTGATGGGAGTTGGGATCCAACAACATTTGGAAGGCCACAGGTTGTCCACCCTGGCTGTACAGAGTCTTACATGTCTATACATCCTATACATGTCTACTCCATTGAGTTCAATGGGTCTTACTCCCAGGTAAGTGCTTACAGGATTGCAGCCTTAAAAGTTCACCTCCTCTGTTCTGTTAGGATTGTGCTGTGAGAGCTTGTGGTGCACTGGAACACATTATACATGCTGACTTGTTTGAAATATATTGCCATGTGTTACTCTCTGTGAGAGCTTAGGTTCTAGCTAAGTGGGCTGTCTGGCATGAAAGTACTTCCTGTCCTAACTGCAAACAGTTTTGCTTTTTGCTGTTATAGTGGGACTGGAACCCATACAAGCATACAAAGCCATAAATCTGCTGCTGTGTTGAGTAGGCAGGAGGAAAGTTAAAGTTTCATCTAAATGAATTTGAGTTTCCTGTTTACATCTCATGTTTTCACAAACAGCAATGCAATTGTACTTTTGGGACCAGATGCTGATGGATGTACTATGGAACTAATGCCGGAATTAACATTTTTAAATTAACATTTATTTAAAAGAAAGGAAAGAGGGTAGTTGTCCAATCTTCATGGCACTTTCACAAGTGATGTTCATCAGAATTCAGTACATTCAGCCTCTTTCACAAGACTTGCAGGATGCCCAGAGTACCCAGCACAGCAGTAGTTCCTCTGAGAGGTATACATCTTGCCCCTGCTACTCTAATTCCACATAAAACGTTTGGCTTTGAAAGCTTTGAAAATAAGTTGTTCACTTCTAATTGTCAGGCTTTCTCAAGCTTTCTTGTGCTGTAACATTAAAATGTTCTGTGCTTAACCCAGCCATTATGACTTCTTCTTGCAGATGTTGAATATTGAGTTCTACATACTCTTTTCAAAGTAGACTGACAGCCTAGCAACCAAGTAGATTTGCATTCTCATTGAATGCTTATTGTGTTGTTTCAGTTTCTTATGAATGAATGTGGCCCTTGAGTCACATTAATTAACACCACTATTGTTGTGGTGGCCTGTGGCTTTACACAGTAATGCTTTTGTACGTACATTATTGAAAACAAGGTACCTGGGCTCCTCCCAAAGTTGTGGCCCGTCTGGTCCCAGCTTTGCTGCATGAGGAAAGCCCACCCATAGCAACCACAACTGAGGCTCCATCAGGACAGCTTTGGCTGTCCCACTCCTTCCCCCATTGCGGAGGATGCGGGGCAAGCAAAGCACAGTGTGTCACACACCCTCCCAATTGGGACATGTTAAGGGGAATCCTGGAATCCCCACTGCTATGTGTCTGAGGCTTGGAGAGCAAGTCAGACGGGGCTGCGGGTTGGGCAGGGAACCTCCGTAGGCCAGATTAGGCCTGTGGGCCAAAGGTTTCCTATCCCTGCTCTAAGTGTTGCATAGAAGGGAGAATTTCAGCAAATGAAATTAGGTACAGGCCTCCCCAGTTGTATTTATTTCTCCAGATGAAGACAATACTGCCCTCTGAAGGCACTTGGAGGACTCTGACCCTGACCTCCTTTGTCACATTTCAGAGGGCTGCGCCCCTCTTGAAAACTGGGTTGGCAAGCAGGGCTGCTCCCTGTTCTCTGCAATAGTGCTCTCACAGCTGTGTGTTTACCCAAACGCACTCTATTTCCCATGGATCTTAAGATATTCTAAGTAACATAAAGCAACACAGCAACACCCCCAGGGAGCTGTTTGTAAATGCCTATTGTCAGTGAGTTTCCAAGTATGCCACTATGCTGGACACACCACCATGTCCAGAGGATAACGCTGGATTCCATAACAGTCCCATAGGTACTGTTATGTTGCACAACAGCGCTTTGGCAGTCTGCAGAAAGAAATTGTTGCACATGAGAAATTTTGAGGCAAAAGAGAAATTGTTCAGACTGCATGCTCTTTGTGACAATAATGTAACTTTGGCATGGATATAGTGGGGTTTGATCTTGACTGAGAAGGATAGCTACTGCTGGTGCTGAAAACTTTACACAACTCTTCAGTAAGGGACAAAGCAAATATGGTGGCCACAGGTAAAGCACCTGCATGTTCCATATGTGCCATGTCACAAATAAACAATTTCCTCACGTTGACCCATTTGCATGTAAACTCAGCATGTAGACTTGTTCTGTTCTGCAAAGTATATCCACGTTGATGTTCCCCTTCTTTCCTTGTTTTTAGGGTATGCCAGGGCCACAAGGTGACCAAGGCCGAGAAGGACCTTTTGGACCACCTGGAGATCCAGTAAGACACTGTCAACCTTTTTTACATCCCATCTTTCTTGTGTGGGCAGAGGGAGAATGTGAACTATTGCTTGGGAAGGAATAGAAGACTACACCAGGCACCCAGTCAGGTCTGCAATGGCTATAGCTCATAGTCTCCTCTCCCCTACTCTGAGCAAGTCTACATGTTACGTCTGCTCTGTCTCACAGGGAAAGCTGGAAATGGCATCCATGTAATAGCTTTCCAAACCACTATTGAAGTGTGCAGGGCAAGTGTGCCCTTCTCTGAGTATTTATTGCCACTCTTTCTGCCATACATTTTCACTTTCTCAGTGAGAACATTCTTTATACTGGCCTACGTCACTCAAGTCAGTGCAGAACAGAGTGCTATAAGGGGAAAATGCCCTTCGTCAGACTCAGGGGATTCCTGTCCTATAATATTTCAAGGAGAAAGGGATCCCATACTTTATTCAATTTGTCAAAATGCATATGGTCCAGTCTGTAGTTTAAGTATCAGTGTTTTCTAGCAACAACATGAAGCACAGTTAAAATTCAATGCGGATCTCTTTGTCAGAATGACCAATTAAAAACGGCAGCCAGAACAAAAGCTGGCGTAAGCGCTATCTTGGAGATGAGAATCTTCCCAGAATTCAGTGGCTTACACTGATGCAGGAGCCATCTGCTTTTACTATGCAGGGGAGGACAGAACCAACTGCATAGCAGTTAGTTAGTGTACCCAAGTTATTGAAAACACAAAGAAAGAAGACTCCTTAAAAGCTACATAAAATTTTTAAGCATAGGGCCCCACTTGAGCAAACTTAAAGACCTGAAAAATAAGATTTAAAAAAAACCACACACACAATCCCATGTGTGCACATTTAACCCCCCTCCCCCCATTTAAAACACACACAATCTCATTTGGACAAAACACAGGACCTGAAAAAGTGGGGAAGCTCTTCAGCCCAAAGGACTTCATTTGCTGATGGGAAGCCTTCTAGGGGCCACATGCCAGCAGTGGGTGGGTCGGCTGCCAAAAATGGATGAGTCTGGGGCCAGCTCACCTTGTCCTTCTCTCACGTACACCCCTTCACACAGAGACACACCTGTTCACACTCCCCATCCATCCATCCATCCATCCCATTCTCTGTGCTCCTCTCTCTCCAGCTCCCATTTTTTCTCCCCCTCCCAGTTCTCTCTCTCTTTCTTCCCTCAACTGCCTCCCCTCCTTGGCCCTGCCCCCACCCCCATGCAGCACATAGGCTTTTTTAAGAGCTCCCATTTTAAAAAGCCTAATGGCTGCATGGGGGCAGGTGTGGGGCGGTTTAAAACACATGAGGGAAGCTTAGCCCTTCCCTCCACAACAGACACCTCTCTGGAGATGGCCCGTGTTGGAAGGGTTGTGGCCAAAAGGGGACTTTGTTACATATGTGCTGGAACTAGCCAGTACGTGAAAACTTACTAATGATCAGACTCCAAATAATCCAATTGTTTATTATTTAATTCAGAACATGGACATAAGATGCTCACAATATATAGGGATGTATTGCATATCCTTCTCACAGCAGCAAAACAGAGCTTGTAAAGAAATGAAAATTTGATGTTTGATTAAATTTCACAAATGTGGGAGCTCTTCATCCTGGTGAAATTCTCATAGCAAATCAAAGAATGAGTCATGCTAATCCTGAAGATCACCTTTTAATTCCTTTTAACATTGAGGCCTAGAAGTTAGAAGTTCATGAAGTGCTAGCTAGTAAACCCCAGCTGAAAGCCCCTTCAGAATCACATGCTTTGCTTCCCCTCCCCTCTCCCCTTACTAGTAAACCAAACCCCAAAATTTTACCCTCAGCTAATGGACCCTAATTTTTAATCTACAGAGAAGACACTTTCCCTAAAGTTATGGAACTTATGCTCCTTTAGTACCTATTTATTTATTTATTTATTTATTGCATTTATATCCCGCCTTTTTCCAAATTGCAAGGAACCCAAATACCTATTGAGGTTTGCAGTGGAGCTGTAGATTAGACTAGTGGTAACAATTAAATTGCTTGTCTTTGGAAATGTGCAATGGGAAGAATAATGATTCCAGAGGCTCATTTGCTGGCTTTCCTAATGGCAAGGGATCATCAGAGGAAACCATCTCTGTCCCACACTCTGCCTTGTACTTCTGTATTTCTATTATATAAAATGTCAGCTGGATCCATGGACGCTACAGAAATGCTCTCTTAGGCAGTGTATCTAGACGAGGGTTCAGCAAGTAGAGGCCTATAAGCTGAATCCCACCTATGGCACTGTCTGCCTTCTCCCCCACTTGCCAAGCAAGATACAAAAAAGAATGTGGAGGGAATGGCAGCTGTGTCAGTGAGCATTACCAGGAGATCAATTTGGGAAGCTGTGAGTTGAGGCCTTTGCTCTCTGCAAAACTAGTTGGTTCCTGACCATATATTTAGAAGGATAACACACTAAACAACCATTTCATTCTTCTAGGGTGAAGCTGGGCCAGCTGGACCTAAGGGGTACAGAGGAGACGGGGGACCTAATGGACCAGAGGTTAGTGTACATTAATGTCTATGTTGTAAGGGAGTATCCCTTATGTCAATGGATTAAGCCAGACACTTCACATATACAGCAATGTTGTAGCATGCTTGCAGCAATACAAATGAAAGGGAGGCTCATGTGTCTTCAGATATTAACTTCTACATTCAGGGATATTTGGAAGATATGGCACCGATATTAGGAATTAGTTCTTATGTGCAACATCTATTAGCACTGGCTAATGTAATGCAGGATCATTCTAGTCTGAGCTTTTGCCTGGTCTGGTATCTGGGGGTGGGGATCACAAACTCAGAAAGAAAGAAACATAGCAAAGAAGAGAGCTTTCACTGGAATATTTCAGGAGCCGGATTTACGTACATTCTTCAATGCATCAGGTTTGTTCCAAGCGAGGACTGCAAAGAAACAAATGTACAGGAAAATGAATGCAAAAGCAACCAAGAGCCACCTTAAAGATGAACAGATTTTTTGCTAGGCTTTAAGGTACCACAAGACTCTTTGTTGGTTTTGGTGCAACAGGATACCCCTCTGAAAATAAATTGCAACTGTTTGTCTCATTTTGTCTGAATTAATGCTCTTTGGCAATAAGCACAGCTAAAGATGGAAGAACCAGGGATACTCGAGCTCACTGAAATTCTCTGGACTTCACATCAAAAGCCTAGTTCAACTCACTCCCGTTCTCGTTTGTGACCTGTTGTTGTTGTTGTTGTTGTTGTTGATTCAAACAGGAAAAGTGTGGGTTTTTTTAAAGTGTGTGTTTTTAAAGTGTGCATTTTGCAAACATGAATACAAGTTTGGTAACTCAAAGGAGAACAGAATTCAAACTGCTGGTTATGAACTATAAAGCCCTATATGGCTTGGGGACCAAGCTACCTGAAAGACTGTCTTCTCCCATACAAGCCTGCCCAGTTCTTAAGATTTTCAGGAGAGCCCTTCTTTCAAGACCGCCCCCTTCAGAGGTGCATTTGGTGGTGACACAAAGGACAGCCTGCTTGGTGGCCGCTCCCTGGAACTCTCTGCCAAGGGAGGCTAGGTTCACTCCCTCTCTACCATCCTTCCACTGGCAGGCAAAGACCACTCTATTCAAGCAGGCCTTTGGTGTGTAGGTGGGTCTGTTGGGTTGGAGGCTGTTTTTATTGTGTTAACGTTGTGTTTTTAATTGTTTGATGTATTTGTTTTATTATTGTTTTATCAAGTTTAATTAGTGATTCTAAGCTGCCTAGAGTGCCATTTTTGGTAGAAAGGTACAAGTCAAATAAAGAAAACATGCGCTCCCATTTATGTTCACATTCAGGGTGGTGAATGGAGCATTTTTAAATGATTAGCAAACTGCAATGAAATTCTCATAGATCCCTAATCACAGCTATTTCTCTTCTTACTGTATAGGGCCCTAAAGGACTGCTTGGGCCACCTGGATTACCTGGCGACATTGGCTTGATGGGTGAAAGGGTGAGTGGCATAATTTGGGGCTATATAACTTTGAGTTCACCTGGTGTGCCAACTGCACCTTTTCCTGGGGAAGACGGACCTGGCCACAGTCACTCATGATTTGGTTTCATTTAGCATGTGGGTCTGCCTTTGAAAACCATCCCAGAATTGCAGCTAGTGCAGGACATAGCAGCTATGCTGCTGACTGGGACCACTTTTGGGAAGGGTAGAACGTGACTCCTTTGGTACACTCATTGCAGTAGCTATGGGTCTGTTTCCAAGCATGAATTCGAAATGCTGGTTATCACCTTTAAAGACCTAAATGGTTTTGAACCAGGAAATCTAGATGACCATCTTCTGTTGTATGATCCTGCTGTCATTGAGAGAGGCCTTTTCTGGTGATCTGCCCCATCTGAGCCACGGTTGATGGGAGAGGCTCTCTCAATTGTGGCATCCACATTTTGGAACACCCTGTCTTGGACGATATGTAAGGCCTCCTCTCTGGTGGCATATCCCTGCTTCCCAAAAATATTTTTGTTTAGGCAGACCTGGGCCTACATGTTGGTTGATTTTGCTGGTTGTCTTCTGGGGTTTGTTGATATTTTATCTGATATTTTATTTGCTTGCTTTTTCATTTCTTTTTTATGACTGTCATTTTTTCAAATGTCAGCTGTTATGGCTAGTTCAGTTTTGAAAGATATAGATTTCCTTAACAGACTCAAGTTTGACTTCTCCTATTGGTTTCTGAACTTCCTCCTAGGGAGAAGACGGCCCACCAGGAAATGGCACAGATGGCTTCCCTGGCTTCCCAGTGAGTTTAATTCAAACATGCCAAAACTTTAGACAGAACATTAGACAAAACTTGTTGCCATTTATGTTCGTCTGATTTAACTTCCTATCTTCCTTCTCTTCCCAAGGGATATCCTGGCGTCAGAGGTGCTCCCGGGGTTAATGTAAGTCTCACTCTCTTGGTCTCTTCTTTACTGTTATTAGTACACAGGCACCCCAAACCTCCTTCCTTCCCCCAATTAGTTTGCTAAAAGCAACTTAACTATAAAGCAGGATGTTGGTAAACTTCTCCAAGCTGAGGCTTTGGGAAGAACTTTTGGTGCTCAGAAAGCTCACCTTAAAGGTGAGAGAAGCATTTCCTTAAATTCTTCTCCAGCTCAGATTAAAACAAATGATCCAAAGCAGAGATTCTGGCTTCCCTGTCCTCATCAGTTTGGGCTGCCATGGCCACCAGCCCATCCCTAACATATACCCCGCTTCTTTTCCTGACAAGTGGCAGCTATTGCTCTCAGGAGGACTACATTTCCCATGGTTCCCTTGGGCACTGTGCCTAAGTATGCTGCTAATCAATGTGTGAGAGTCGCAGAGAAGGAAGGAGAAAAACCTCTTTTCACATGTTCACTACTGCTCCGTCTGCCACCAGGGAAGGGGATGTTTTGGGAAGGGTGGGGGCTGCAGTGAGAATTGGCAGGGGTATGGGTGGGCATTCTTCTGAGCTCTCAGATTGGCTTGGAAAGATAATATGCATTTCCTACTCCACCCCACCCAAAATTAGAAAAATTGTATTTTCCCTGAGTTAATCCAGTACAAAATTGGGAGAGCTCATCATCTGAACTGAAACACCTTTCCTTGGCTGACATCCCTGTTGCAGACAGTAAATAGTGCAGTAATCATGAGAGGCTATGTCCACGTCCACCCAGAATTGCCCCCAATATTTTCAGTGCAGTAGGGACAGATTGGAATATAGCTTGGAAACAAGAGACCCAATTCCAATGGACCAAATTAATTTGGAAGCCCTTTGGTGACCATTCCCTGCATGCAACTGACCATTCTGGCAAGAAGAGAGTGCTGTGAGTGCACTGGCCTATGGACAATTGAGCTGTCCATTGTTGACTGCAGAGGTCTGTTCCACACAGTTTGTATGTTTCCTCTAAATGGTATTGTCTCTGTCCTTTTCAGGGGACCAAAGGCTATCCTGGTCCAAAAGGTGATGAAGGAGAGATTGGAGACCCTGGGAAAGAAGTAAGTAAAAAATAGGATTGATGATACTTATCAGAAGTTGAGTTCTGTCATTTATGCAACATGAGCCCTGTCACTGTGCTTTATTCCCACTGTACATCTTAATTTGAAATGCAACCAAAATTCTCTAGTCTTATACTATAAAAATAAGTGGAAGGAATAGGGAAATATTATCATTGTTTCAGTGTCATACAAAAAATAAAAGATAGTGAGAAGCTTTGGAAGTGAGAGTATATATTTGGAGTGTAGGATTGCCTTGTTTGTGAGGATGGGGAAGAAAATTTCAGGGTCAGTTCATTTTTCAGCTCATTTTTTGTCATAGCAAAATAACCCACATTTACTATCTCTTTGAAAATATCCCACCCATCAACATAGTACATTGTGTTTTACGGGAGTTTTGAAGTAATCACATGGAAAAGCCAACACATGCTTCAGTCAGCTTAGGTTGAAATCACTATGTTAGAAAATAACAATAAAATCAGGAATGTAAGAAGACCTAAGGATGAAGGACGAGACATTCTTGATTTCAAGTACGTTTTCTGGAAATGAAAGGGATTATTTCCACCTTATTCATCATGTTTCTGGTGAACATTTGTTGTTGTTGTTCGTTATTAAGAATTTGTATTCAGATGGGTTATGATTCATTTTAAATGATATAAAATGTACATTAAAACCAGCTTCAAACAAAACAACCTAAACCCCCAAATACACATAATAATAAATAATTAGACACCAACCTGCCATTCAGCAGCTGCAGTAGCTACCATACCCCTGATTGAAGAGGCACAGCCAGAATATGTCCACTCTGGACAGAATGGTGGAACAGAATGGACAGAATGGTGGAACTACAGCAGCAAAGTGAAGACCAGAAGCTTGAAGAGCAACAGCAAGAGGAGGCAGAAGTGGGAAATGCTGAGGTGAGGAAAAATGCAGTAGAGGATACTCCTTGAAAAAGGGTGACAGTTAGGAGAAGAAGAACTAGATGCCACTCTGCACCAGTGGAAGCAGTGGAGCTGTGGAACCGATTCCAGGTACTTGAGGATGAGACTGGAGGACAGCGCAGAGGAAGAATCACAGGGGAACCTACATGAGAGTGAGCAAGAGGCTGGAGGTCAGTCAAACAGAGGCGATGAAACCCAGGCCTACAACAAGAAGAAGAGAAGAGTGGTAGTAGTGGGAGACTCCTTGCTGCATGAGATCGAAATCCAAGTATGTCGCGAAGACCCATGTACTCACCAGATATGCTGTCTCCCAGGAGAACGGATTAGAGACGTGACTGAAAGGTCGCCTGCACTCATAAAGCCCACTGACAGGTATCCCTTTCTTCTTGGGATGTTGGAGAATTCTGTCACAGATTCCAGGGAGGCCAAACACCAGCGCATTCTGCCCCCCGGAATCCATGGCGGAATGAAGCCACCCACCCCACCACCCCACGAAATGGGCCCGGAATGGAGCCTATCTTTGTCGGCCGTTCCGGTGCTCTTTGAATGGCGGCCACGTCTGCGGCCACCATTCGCCTCTTTCGAAAAGCCATGATAGGCTACGTAAGTATTTAAATAGCCTATCACGGCTAATGCAGGGACGCCATTTGCGTCCCTGCGGAGGCCGTGATAGGCTACATAAATATATACGTAGCCTATCACGGCAATAAGAAGGAACGCAAATGGCGGCCGCCGTAGCCACCGCCATTTACGTCTGTGTCTTTAGCCATGATAGGCTATGTATATATTTACGTAGCGTATTACGGCTAAAGACACAGATGCAAATGGCGGCGGCTACAGCAGCCGCCATTTGCGTCCCTGTGCAGCCCAGCGGCCGGATGCCTGGCTGCAGGTGGCCCCAGCCAGCGGCTCCGCAGAGTCGCCGCGGAGCGGAGCTGGCCAGAGAGGATTCCAGGGAGAGGGACAGAGTGCCTCCCCCCCACCGCGGATTGCCCGGCGCAGAGCCAGGTAAGAGTTTCATACATCCCTACTTTCTTCTCATCCATGTGATACCAATGATACCACCAAGCGGAGCTACGAAGAAATCACGTCAGACTTTGAAGCTTTGGGAAGGAAACTCGAGAACTTTGGGGCCCAGATAGTTTTTTCATCCATCCTTCCAGTAGTTAGAAGAGGGATAGAAAAGGAAAGAAAAATACTCCAGGTGAATGACTGGCTACGAAGGTGGTGCCGGCCCGAGAGATTTGGATTCTGGGACAACGGGCTATACTTCTTGGAAGATGGGCTGTTGGCAAGGGACGGGTTGCACCTCACAAAGGATGGGAAGAATGTGTTTGGCCACAGCATGAAGAACTTCATCAGGAGGGCTTTAAACTGAATCCTACAGGGAAGGGAGATGTAAAGTTGGGGGTAACAATGGACGAAGGCTCATGCACTGTAATGGAGAGAACAGCTCTAACAGCACCCAATAACAGTCTTCAGAAACATGTAGGAAGAAAGCCAGACCATGAAGCACATGGTCTTTGATGTCTATATACTAATGCGCAGAGTATGGGAAACAAACAGAACGAACTTGAACTCTTAATACAGGAGGGAAATTATTACTTGATAGGTGTAACTGAGACTTGGTGGGATGACTCCCATGACTGGAATACAGCAATTGAAGGATATAACTTGTTCAAAAAGAACAGGAGGAACAGAAAGGGAGGTGGGGTTGCACTATATGTGAAAAATACATATCTCTGCACAGAAATACACAAGGATGAGCTTGGTAGCCCCATCGAGAGCATCTGGATCAAAATAGATGGAGCAAAGAATAAAAGGAACCAGGTGGTCAGAGTCTACTACCGGCCACCCAATCAAGGAGAAGACGAGGATGAAACTTTTGAAAAGCAAATGGCCAATGTTCCAAGGAAGCAGGATGTAGTAGTAATGGGGGACTTCAACTTCCCCAATATTTGTTGGGAGACAAATTCTGCAAAACATGGCCCCTCCAGGAAATTCCTGACTTGTGTGGCGGATAACTTCCTCCTACAGAAAGTAGAGGAAGGAACTAGAGGATCGGCTATCCTTGACTTGATCCTAACCAACAGAGATGACTGAGTGGATAAATTAGCAGCTACAGGAACTCTGGGGGAAAACGACCATGTTATACTTGAGTTCTTGGTTCTAAGGGAAGCAAAAGCCAAATGTAGTCAGACGCGTACCCCGGATTTTAGGAAAGCTGATTTTAATAAACTCAGAACAATGATCAGTAAGGTCCCATGGCAAGCGACGCTAACGAGAAAAGGCGTCCAAGATGGGTGGGAGCTTTTAAAAATGGAAATTCTCAAGGCAAAATTACAAACAATTCCAACAAGAAGAAAAGGTGGAAGACAACAGAAGAAGCCAATCTGGCTTCACAAAAAGCTTAGCAACGACCTGAAAACAAGAAATCACACATATAGGAAGTGGCCAAGTATAGGAAAGAAGGCCAAGCAACAATGGAAGAGTACAGGCAGGTAGCACAGAATTGCAGTGATGGCGACAGGAAGGCTAAAGCTGAGAATGATAGGGATGGCGGAGAATTCCGCCACGGATCTCGGTGAGGCCGAATGCCAGTGCATTCAGCCCCCCGAAATCCATGGTGGAATGAAGCCCCCGCCCCCGCAACCCATGAAAGGTACGCAGAACGGAGCCCCCAACCCATGAAAGGCGCACAGAATGAAACACTTACCTGCTGCCATCCACGCTGACTTGCGAATGGTGGCCGCCCTGCAGCCGCCATTTGCTTCCTGATCATAGCCATGATAGGCTATGTAAATACTTATGTAGCCTATCACGGCTAATGCAGGGACGCCTTTTGCGTCCCTGCAGACGCCGTGATAGGCTACGTAATTATTTACATAGCCTATCACGGCAAGCAAAAAAAAAAAACGCATACACAAATGGCGGCGGCTATGGCGGCCGCCATTTGCGTTCCCTATTTTTCACCGTTTTATCCTATGTAACTATTTACGTAGGCCATTATGGCGAAAAAAAGGGGGAACGCAAATAGCGTAGTGGGCGCTATTTGCGTTCCCCTTTTTTTTCACCGTAATAGCCTATGTAAATATTTACATAAGATAAAACAGCGAAAAATAGGGAACGCAAATGGCCGCCGCCATAGCCGCCGCCATTTGCGTACGCTGTTTTTTTGGGGGGGCTGCCATGATAGGCTGCGTAAATACTTACGTAGCCTATCACAGCAGCCTGGCTGGACACAAATGGTGGCCGCTATGGCATCCGCATTTGCATCCGCAGCAGCCCGTCCATGGCAGGAGCTGGCCGGGCAGGATTCCGGGGGGGAGGACCGGATCGACTCCCCCCCCGTCGAGGATTCCAGAGGGAGGGATGGAGTGCCTCCCCCCTCCATGAATCACATCCGCGAAAAGGTAAGTGACTTTTGTACATCCCTAGAGAACGAGCTGAGGTTAGCGAGGGATGCTAAAAGCAACAACAAGGCTTTCTTCAGCTATGTGCATAGTAAAAGACAGAGGAAAGAAATGGTGGTTCAGCTATTAAATAAGGATGGCAAAATGATAACAGATGACAAAGAAAAGGCAGAGGTGCTCAATTCCTACTTTGGCTCAGTCTTCTCCCGAAAGAGGGTCTATGATAGGGATGGCAGAGAATTCCGCCACGGATCTCGGTGAGGCCGAATGCCAGTACATTCAGCCCCCCGAACTCCGTGGCAGAACGGCCTGCCACCCCCCTGCCCCCCCGCGGATCCCCCCCGGGATGAGACTTACCTGGGGCGGATCTTCTGGGCGGCAGCAGCTGCTGCAGCATCTGGTCTTCCGACCGGCTGCCGCCGCCGCCATTTCCAGTGTTAAAAAAAAAAAGACGTGATAGGCTACGTAAAGATTTACATAGCCTATCACGTCTGACTTTTTTAAAAAAAACAATGCGCGTACGCAAATGGCGGCGGCTATGGCCGCCACCATTTGCATTCCTTATTTTGGCCCGTCTTAGTCTACATAAATATTTACGTAGACTAAGACGGCGAAAATAAGAGGGAACGCAAATAGCGTCCGCTACGCATATTTGCATATGCGTGTTTTTCTTTTCTTTTTTAAGTCAGACGTGATAGGCTATGTAAAGATTTACCTAGCCTATCACGGCTGACTACAGGGACACAAACGGCGGCGGCTATGGCCGCCGCCATTTGCGTCCCTGCTAGCCAGTGGCCGGATGTCCGGCTGCTGGCAGAGCCAGACAGCGGCTCCGCGGAATCCCCGTGGAGCGGAGCCAGCCGGCCAGGATTCCGGGGGGAGGGACGGAGTGCCTCCTCCCCACCAGCGGAACCCAGCGGAGCCAGGTAAGGCCAATTTCGTACATCCCTAGTCTATGACGCCCCTGGCAAAGGCGAGGTACAGGCTGAAGGGGCAGGATTGCAGCTTGAGATCGATAGGCATATGGTCAAGGAACACCTAATTACTTTGAATGAGTTCAAATCTCCAGGGCCAGATGAACTGCATCCTACAGGAATAAAGGAACTGGCAGAAGAACTCTCAGAACCGCTGTCTATTCTCTTTGAGAAATCATGGAGGACGGGGGAAGTGCCAGATGATTGGAGGAGGGCTAATGTTGTCCCTATCTTCAAAAAGGGTAAAAAGGAGGAACCTGGGAACTACAGACCAGTCAGTCTGACATCAATACCTGGGAAAATTCTGGAGCAGATTCTAAAGCAATCCATTTGTAAGCACCTTGAAAACAATGCAGTGATTACTCGAAGCCAACATGGATTTGTCAAGAACAAATCCTGCCAGACGATCAGGCTCATTTTTGGATCAGGTAACCTCCCTTGTGGACTGTGGGAATGCTGTGGACATAATATACCTCGACTTCAACAAAGCTTTCGACAAAGTGCCCCGTGATATCCTGATGAGCAAACGAGCTGAAAGTGGGCTAGATGAAACAATGATCTGGTGTATCCACAGTTGGCTACAGAACTGGACTCAAAGAGTGCTTATCAATGGGATCTTCTCAAACTGGGGAGAGGTAACGAGTGGGGTACCGCAGGGCTCAGTCCTGGGCCCAGTGCTCTTCAACATTTTTATTAATGACTCAAGAGGAGGTGGAGGGAATACTGATCAAATTTGCAGATGACACAAAATTGGGCACGATAGCTAATACTTTGGAAGACAGAAATAACATTCGAAGTGATCTTGATAGGCTGGAGTGCTGGGCAGAAAACAACACAATGAAATTTATTAGGGATAAATGCCAAGTTCTGCACCTAGGGAAAAGAAACCAAATGCACAGGTACAAGATGAGAGATATGTGGCTCAACCACACTACAAGCGAGAAGGATCTTGGAATTGTTGTAGATCACAAGCTGAAGATGAGCCAACAATGTGATGTGGCTGCAAAAAAGGCAAATGCTCTTTTGGCCTGCATTAATAGAAGCATAGCTTCCAAATCCCAGGAAGAACTAGTTCTCCTCTAGTCAGCACTGGTTAGGCCTCATCTGGAGTACTGTGTCCAGGTCTGGGCACCACACTTTATGAAGGATGCAGACAAGCTGGAGAGGGTTCAGAGGAGGGCAACAGAGATGATCAGGGGACTGGAGCCCTGTGAAGAGAAAGACTGAAAGAACTGGGCATGTTTAACCTTGAGAAGAGAAGACTGAGGGGAGATAGGATAGTACTCTTCAAGTACTTGAAAGGTTGTCACAGAGAGGAAGGCCAGGATCTCTTCTCGATCATCCCAGAATGCAGGACACAGAATAATGGGCTCAAGTGACAGGAAGCCAGATTCCGGCTGAACATCAGGAAAAACTTCCTGACTGTTAGAGCAATACGACAATGGAACCAATGACCTAGGGAGGTGGTGGGCTCTCCCACACTGACTGGAGGCATTCAAGACGAGGCTGGACAGCCACCTGTCAGGGATGCTCTGACTTGGATTCCTGCATTGAGCAGGGGGTTGGACTCGATGGCCTTGTAGGCCCCTTCCAACCCTACTATTCTTTGATTCTATGGAGGCCCTTGACCGGAGTCATCCCTCCTCACCTGCCATACATCTCCCTACTGAAGACCACTGAAACTGGAGCCTCGCTTGCTCTCCCCACCCAACCAAGGCACATCGCACACTCTCCTCCTTCCAGGCACATGGCACCCATTCCTCCCAACCAAATGAAAACACACATGCACCCTAAAATAAAAAATAAAAATCCACAAAAGAGGAAGGAAAGTGCAGCAGCATCATACACCTGCTCCATAGATAGTCTACCTGCCATGGCAACTGTATCAGGGCTTCAGTTTGGGCACATTGGCCTGACAGGTATCAGTTCCACTCTCCCAGAAGTCCTTGGCTGGCTGCAGTTCTCAATAAACTAAGGGTCCATCCAAACAAGACTGAGGCTCTGCTGGTGGTTAGAACCTCTGTCTGGATGGAACAGGTGTGCAACTATCTCTGGATGGGGTCACACACATGCCGAAGGAGCAGGAGTGAAGCTCAGGGGTACGTCTGGATCCATCATTATCTTTGGAGACTCAGGTAGCCTCTGTGGCATGGAGGGCTTCTACCAGTTTTGGCTGGTAGCCCAGCTGTTACCCTATGTGGATAGGAATAGTCTGGCATCAGTGGTGTATGCTCTGGGTTAGATTACTGCAATGCATTGTACATGGGGATGCCTTTGAAGGCAGTTTGGAAACTGCAGCTAATGCAGAATTTATTGGCCAGGGTTTTGAGAAAGACTAGGGAATGTTAACATATAAGTCTGGTCCTGGCTCACCTGCACTGGTTGCCAATTTGCTTCTCAGTCAAATTCAAAATGCTGGTTTTACCCTATAAGGCTGTACATGGCTTTGGACTGCAATACCTCAAGGTCCACCTCTCCCCATATGCGCTGCCCCAGTCCCTGAGGTCAGGTTCAGAGACCCTTCTCTGTGTGGAATGGACCTTTTCAGTGGTAGCCGCATGTTTATGGAGTGTTCTCCCCAGGGACACTCATCTGGTGCTGACACTGTCATCTTCTCAGTGCCTACTTGTTTCCCAAGCGTTTGGATATTAGTTATGGCCAAATGGTTTTGGACCACTTTTCTGGTGTTCATTCTAGGTTGTGGGGAGGGAACGAGCAACAATTGGCCAATGAGGTTCAGTGTAAATGCAAAATATACATTGGGGCAGAAAATCCTAACTTCACATACATACTGGTGGGGTCTGAACCGGCTCTCTGACACATTTCAGGGAAGCGATCAGGGAAATTCAAGATAGATAAAAAGAAGTACATCACACAATGGTGCATGGTAAATTGTGGGATTTACTACACAAGACAAGTGTACAATTTAAAAAGGGGATTAAACAAATTCATGAAGGATGAAGATTATCAATGGCTACTAGTCATGATTAGTAAGGGACTGAAAGTACAGCGGGCAGTGTGTTTGTGTGTGTGAGTGAGGGGGGGTGCATGTTCAAAAGCCCCATACACATGAGTCTTTCTTTCAGAGAAGGTACTCCAAAAACTTGTTAAATTTCATTGCACTTTTTAGAATGAGAACTGTATACAATATTCTAATATTGTGTAAAGTTCTCATTCTAAAAAGGGCAACCTTCTCTGAAAGAAAGACTGAAGTGTTTGGGGCTTTTGCATTTATGAAAAAAACACAAATGGGAAATGATAGAGTTTTATAAAATTATGAACGATAGGGAGAAAGTGGAGAGATAGACCTTCTTCCAAAGGCAGTAATAAAAACAATTTAGGACTTATTTGGGTGATATTTTATCAGTGGTATTGCAGACAAGGTGACATATGGAAAAATATGATGTGTACAGAAATTTACAGATCTCATCTCTATTCAGATATGTGTTCTGTGTACTGAGCATAAGTAAGATCTATGCATTTCTGATCTGTTCCTACATGGCATTTTTCCTGAGTTTGTAGAAGTGTGAGGGTCTCCTACATCTTCCATACTGGGGGGAAAGTAGCATGCAAACCAGCACTTAAACAGTTGAGTAAAGGAAACAGCTGCTTAGTCTTTCTAACACAAACAAAGGTTAATCCTTCTCTAATACTTTGGCCATCTGTGTATGAAAACAAATGTCTTTCTTTTCTTCCAGAGCAACACAACTGGGCCCAAGGGCATGAACGGAGCCAATGGGTACAGAGGACCAGAGGGCCCTCCAGTAAGTAATAGAATGACGTTTCCACTAAATGAATTGGATTATGAAAGAACAACTTCCAGGAGCCACTTGGGTTATGCCATGATAGTGTAACAGGCTAGGTCAGAGGCTGGGAATTTCCTCCCTCCTCCCCCCCCCCGAGGTTTGCCTTCCCTTGTGGGTAACTGTTGGGGACTGCATGCCAGCAGCTGGTGGGGCCACTGCCAAAACTGGGCATGTCAAAAGTGGGCAGGGACAAAGCCACCCCACACATCCATCCATACACACATGCAATTTTTGTGAACCGCCCAGAGAGCTTTGGCTATTGGGTGATATAGAAATGTAATCAATCAATAAAATAAAATAAAATAAATGGTCCCCATTCATCCATTTCTCTTTCTCCCTCTGTCATGCACATTGGCTCCCATCCAATTTAACTTACTGCAAGGAAACCAATAGGACTTAAGTTAGTTGCAAATATTTAGAAATGATTAAGTGAATTGGGATAATTTTCTGATATAAATCATATCAGGTGGTAACCTAATGAACAGAACTCTTTTTACTAGAGACCATGGTACCTCAAAAGATGGGCAAATTTGTTCATGGAGCTGTCATTTCATCAGTCATTTCATCTACAGGACTCTGTTCCAGCTGTCTTTGTCATACTTTCCACTCCGGAATTTGCCTGATGTAACTGAGGGTTGTCTTGTCACTTTTACAATGGTTTTGTTTTCCAGGGACCTCCAGGACCCATAGGACCTCCTGGACCAGATGTGAGTAGAACTCATGTTATATGGTGTTTGCCATTTGCTATGTTACAAATCATGGAGGGCTAAGAGAGCCTGGTGGGAGGTATTCAGCAAAGCGAAACAGAGCTGAGGTTCACTACAGTATTATATGAATAGTGGATTGTCTCCTGACAAAGGTCAATTCCAGAGCCAGTGGCTTTCGCTTCTTAGCTGTCATAGCAGCGGTATTACTTTTAGTTAGTCCCCCCCCCCATTTGACAGTCATATTTCCAAGTGCAGAAAACAGTGGTGTCCTTTTTGGATCTATCTTAAAGCCTTGGGTTTTCTTTTACTGGTAGGCATCCAAGGATAACCTTAGCTTCTCCTTGCTCTTCATACCACTTCCATCAAATATGACAACACTGGTGAGAGTGCAGGTAGCTTTTACTGCCACTACCCATAGACTAGCTTTGTTTTAAGCTCATTGTCTTCTATGCTTTGATCAGCTAGAAAGGGACAACTTCAAATGTGTCAGATAAAGTTCTCATTTTTTCAAGAAAGTCATGGGCTTTACCTATTCTCAATAACAAGAATCCATTGCTTTAGTCCAAAATAAAGATCAAAATGGTGGTGTGGTCTTTTCTATTGGAAATGTCTGTCTTTACTTCTTGTATATTAGACAGTACTCCACAAGTGCTGACTGCCCTCTCAGGAAAAGCCCCTATAGACATCCTATGCTTTATGTGCTATACGTTTCCAGAATTTTGCTTTCTGAATTCATTGTAAGCTTGACGGGAGGATTTTCTATGGCTGGCTACAGTGAAGGAATTGGGAACAGAAAATCATTCTTTATTTCCAGGATCTGGATGAGGCCAATGTTTCTTCCTTTGTTTTTAGGAATGTGAAATTTTAGATATCATCATGAGAATGTGTTGTAAGTATTTGACTTCAATACTTGAAAAACCAATAGGAGTACCATTGGCCAATAACTATGCCAGAAAATGATACCATACCAAGTAATGGCAACTTGTTGGCTTCGCTAAGCCATCACCTCAATACACTTGTTGTACAATTTGGCCTTCAGGTTTTTTTCATTGATTTGCCCCCAGTGCACATAATTAGTAGAATTTCTCCAGTCTTGTTAAAATGTAATTTCTTAAAATTTAATTGGAACATAGGAAGTCTGAAGCTACTTTAGCTGACAAATGCAAGCAAAGATTTGCTCCTCTGCAGCTAATATGGCAACTTGTGAGAGGTAAGTGGATCAGAACCAGAAAACTCTGAGTCAGGCCATGCTTTTCACTTGTTCATGGCATTAATCAATGTTAATTTCTTTTGTTGTTCTAAATCACCACTACAGTGACACGTTAGAAAGCAAGGTTTGCAACTTGTGCCTTCCACAGATGTTTTGGCCTACATCAGCCTTAGCCAGCATCAACAATGGTGAGGGATCATGGGAGTTGTAGGCTAATACATCTGGAAGGACACAAGTTACCCACCAAGAGCCCCTGTTCTTCCTTTCTATTATTTTTATTTCAGGAATTATATTGAATGCTTTTAAAATGTCTTAAAGCTGACACTAAGAATGGGACAGTAAAACAAAATATAATAAAAGGAGGGGTGTGTCTCCCACCATACATGTTCAAAGCTACTGCCCTGCTACTGTCATACCCATTGTACACACACACACACACACACACACACACACAGTCTGTGCATTCAGAATGTGTGAGAAGGGGCTCTACACACATAGCAACATATGCAAATAGAGCTTTTCCATGCAAGGGGGAATCCTGGCCCAGTCATGTTTCCCCCTTGCATAGAGGAGCTCTACACACATATGCCAAACATGCAGAGAGGCATGGCCACCAGACGTGGGGGGGGGGGCAGGCAAGCCCACAGAGTCCACAGCCCCTTCACACATTCTTTGAATTTGAGGGGGTTGTCCTTAGCCCCTCCCCACCATGAAACAGCAACAAAGCAGCACATTAAACAAAAATTGCAATAAAACTAATAGAACTGAGGAGCAGATCCCATCCTCGAGCCCTTAGATGTTGTTGGTGTAATTGGACCACAACTCCCATCATCCCAGACAGCACAACTAGCAGTCAGGGATTATGGCAGCTGTAGTCAAACAACATTAGAGGGCCCAAGGCTGAGAATCACTGGTTTAAAGCAGTTATCCATTTAAAAGGGGAGCAAACAACATAAAAGGAAAACCAAATCTTTTTAGCAGAGTTTAAAAGCCCAAGAGGACAGGGACAGACTTTGCTGAGTGCCTAACTGATAATAATGACAGCACCATGCAAACATCCGTAGGGAGGGAGTTGCACAGTTTGGATGACACCACTGAGGAGGCCCCCCCTCTAGTAGCCACCTGCCTAAACACAGACATCCGGTATCCAGCAAAGGGTCTCTGATGAAATTCTTTGTTGACAGGCAGGTTCATCTGGAAGAAGGTGGTCTTTCAGATTCCCTAGTCCCAGGCCACTTGCTACTTTAAAGGCCAATACTAGCAGCCTGAACCGAGCCTGGAAATTCCCTGGTAGCCAGTGAAGCTTTTTCAGCACTGGAATTGGCTATTACCAGAGCATGGATAACTGAGCATGGATACGAACATGGATGACTGTGGCCAGGTCATTTCCCTGGTGGTAAAGGCAGTGCGAGCTGCTGATGCCACCTGGGCTTCTAGCAGCAATGTTGGATCAAGCAGTATCCCCAGGTGGCTAAGCTGGTTCTTAAGAAAAGGGCAGTCCCATCCAGAACAGGACGAATATCACTTCCCAGAATTGAAAACCTTTCACCAACAGTACCTCTGTCTTATCTGGATTGAGCTTGTTGTTTGTTTGTTTGTTTGTTTATTACATTTCTATACTGCCCAATAGCTGAAGCCCTCTGGGTGGTTTATGACAATTAGCACTCATTCAGCCCATTACTGACTTCAAGCACCTCTTCAGGGTATTCATAGTTACACAGTGGGTCACATCTAAAAAAGAGATAGAGCTGTGTGTCACCCACATATTGCTGGCACCCATTTCCAAACACCCTAATAATCTCTTCCAGTAGCTAAACAGCATGGGAGATAATATAGGACTTGGTGGAACACGGTAGCCTCTCAGCACCACCAGGTAGGAGCGGATCCACTGCAATGTAATGCTTCCAAACAAGAGGAGAACTCCAGAAGGAGACCATGGTTGCTGCTATCAAATGCTGCTGAGAGGTCCAGGAGAATCAATAGGGATACTCCTCTCATCACACACACCCAGTGTGGCTTATCCACCAGCGTAATGAAAGCTATTTCAGTCTCCAGTCAAGGACAGTAATCAGATTGATCTCAGTTCAAAAATCTGTAGCATCCAAGAATGCCTGGAGCTGGACAGTCACCACCTGCTTAGGTGTTTTCCCAAAAAAGGAGATTTGCTGTAGCCAATAGTTACCTAAATGAGCAGGGTCCAGGGAGGGCTTCAGTAGGGGCCTTGTGACTGCCTCTTTCAAGGTGGCTGGGTCAACCCTTTCCCCTTCAAGGAACTATTAATCAGTTTTCTGACATTATTCATGCTCTACTAACCTCCTGTTGGGATTATTGCAATATGTTATACATGGGGCTGTCTTTGAAAATGGTCAGGAAACTTCAGATAGTCCAAAATAGGGTGACTAGACTGCTAACCAGGACTGATCATATTATGCCAGTACTTTCTCATCTACATTGGCTGTCAGTCCATTTCCAGGCCCAATTCAGTGTGCTGGTTTTAACCTTTAAAGCCCTAAACAGCTTGGAGGCAAGTTACCTGAAGGAGTGTCTCCTCCCATATTATTTACCTACATAGACACTAAAGTCATCATCTGAGGCCTTCCTTTAGGTGCCCCCACCAAATGAAGCGAGCCAGGTGGCTACAAGAGAGACGGCCTTTTCAGTGGTGGCACCCTGCCTATGGAATGCCCTCCCCTAGAGAGGCTCACCTGGCGCCTATGTTACAGTCTTTTCAGAGCTAGGTGAAGATCTTTTTATTCTCTCAGACATTTTGATAATTATTTTTAGTGCTTTTAAATCACTGCACTTTTATTGCTCCTGGTTTTATGTACTGTTGTGTTTTTACTCTTTGCTGCTGATTTCATCTTGGTTTTATTATGTGAACGTAGGGACATAGGAAGCTGCCTTATACTGAGTCAGACAATCGGTCCATCTAGCCCAGCATTGTTGACACTGACTGGCAGCAGCTGTCCACGGTTTCAGGCAGGATTCTGGCCTAGCCCTACCTGGAGCTACCTGGGTTTGAACCTGGGGCCATCTGCATGCCAAGCATCCACTCTATCACTGAGCTATGGTCCGTCTTTGTCACCCCTGCAAATGAGCTATATCCAAACTGGAACAAATGTGAGCAATTCAGAATGCCTAGTGAAAGAGTCAGGCAGGGCTTCCAAGAACTCAGCAGAATACATCTGAGGGACTTTAAGCTGGAGAAGTCCCCTAACAATTTGGAAAACTCCACTGGCTGGCGTTAGAAAAATGCAATGGTAACAACACAAAAATATTTCTTTAACACCATCCCTCCCACTGAGTAGGCCTCCAAATGTGCTCTTTCCATGTTTAAATTGGATTTGCTATTGATTTGCCTCCATCTGCTTCCTCATGTCATTGTCCCAATTCTTTCATCATGCATAGCTTTCTGAAAAACCAGGGAACCAGTTCTGCTCTGGCCAGCAGAAAAGGATGCCTAGAAACGATTGTGTTAACTGCTCAGGTCAAATCCTCCAGGACCATCTGATTAACCAAGAGGGCAGACTGTTCAAACTGTAATGGCTTTTTTGATTGTTCACAACAGTCCTTACTTCCTGTCTACCTCTAATCCAATTTTTTAAAGTGATTGGCACAACCCAATATTGAGAGGGACCGTAACTGCATCTGTGCTTAATTTCCTGTGTGTACAGAAAGGGAAAAGTACACTGGAACCTGATTCTTTGTACTGCTGCCTTGGCAAAACAATACATAGGATCAGGCTGTTAATTTTTTTTTATACATATATTTTGGAAGTAAAAATGGTTCTGTCTATTGGATATCAAGCAAGTAAACTATTACCTTCATTCCATAAGTGTCAAAGAAATGACAAAAGCAATTGTTTACAATGTTTGGAAAAGACCTCCTCCCAGGCCACCGTACATGCTGTTTGCATGCCATTTTTAACTAGCTGAGCAACTCTGCTATGTTTGTATAGCACTGTAAATTAGGATTTCTTGTATATACTCCCTTCCAAAACATCCTTGTTTGGAAGTTAACAAGGGAGTTGATTAAACTGCAGATATAATTTAAGTATTTCTGGAAAATGTGGTAACAGATGTCAGGCATTCATAAAATATGTACGCATGTTTAAAGGCTTTCAGCATTTTGATTATATTTCCTTCTTTTCTATTTGCTAAATAGTATATTCTGGAACTGAGAAAGAATATTAACGTCTGAGACATGGGAAGCATTTTAAAGTGTACCTAATATGAAGGGAAACATTTTCAACATGTTTATACTGTGCTTTTCTCCAGATCAGAAATGCTGTAAACTTTTAATTTCAGCACTCTTTAGATTTGTGATGTGTGTATAAACTGTTGATTCTCGGCATATTGTGTTTTTTCCCCTTCCTCTCTCCTAGCTTGCTGTGGTGAGTGTCATTTTTCAAATTTCTTTAACAGCGTAGTTTCATTTTTCTTTAAACATTCTCTTCCTCCATCATTAGGATTTAAATGAGGGAGACTCACTCTTCATGCTGCCTGTTGTTGTTTGAAGGCCACCTACCAAGGTCACCATTGTGACAGGCCACTGCTATTGCTGTTTGAATTGCCGCCACAATTTTAAATGGTCACTTAAATTGGCGGCTGCATCTAAAACTAGCTGCCATATATAAACGTGCATGCTGGTATCCCAGAGAGGCACAGCCCTTCCAGTTAGCAAGGGAAATTAAATGTGGGAGTTCAGTGTGGATTAGGCGAACCAAGAAACACACGTTCTTTCATTGCCAGTAAGTGCTTTGGTAAGGGTCAACATTGCTCATTGGGTTAACAAAGCTTTTGCCAGCTTGACAATTAGTACTTGCACTGCATGGCCCACAGAGAAAATTATCTAATACTTTCTCACCTAATGATGTTCTATCCATGAGCAATAAATTAAGCCTACAGGTACTATAGACCAATATCTCTCTTAAACTTTGTTTGCATTTATGTTAGGCAAACGAGAGGCCACATTAGCATTTGGGTACATCCTTAGGCAAACACCAATATTTTTACTTAAAACACAAAACTTACTAGACTAGCCTTCAAATATTCATGGAATCACCGTCCTATCCAATGTATTTTGTTGGTTCTTGGGTTGCAAATGCTTCCTTCTGTCCCTGTTTATTGCTTTTTATATAGCCCATTTCAAGAGGTACCCTCTAGCATAAACCTGAGTTGTTAAAATATCTGCCGGTTTACCTAAATATATCACTACAATTCTACATCTCTAACCATCTGAGAATAAGGTAAATTACACTTATGTGCAGGATGGTAACTATCATACTTCAAATAAGAATTAGCAGTGTCCACCCCCACCCCCCATATATGTCTCTAGTCAGGGACCCATTCTTAACACAAATCTCAACGTCAAGGACATTCCATACTGATTTGTTGTAATTAATCTCGAATTTAATAGTCTAATGTTTGTTATTTATGTGTTAGGTCATAGAGTGGCTAAGTGTTTTTAGTTTTTGTGTTTTTAATTTTTGTGGGTATAAAATGTGTTTTAATAAACCAGAAACAGATAATTTAATAAACCATGATTTGAAGTAGATTTGCAATTTATGGTTTGTGCAAACTGTACTTTGTGTGAAGTCTGAATTCACAAACCATAGTTACAGCTCTTGCTCTGCCTCTAGATATATTCAGAGACTGGAGTGCTGAGCACCTGTAAATGATGACTTGCCTGTGTGCTTAGAAGTGCTAAGCACAGTTGGGGTTCTAAACTATGCTTAGCACAAACTCTGCTTAGCAGAAATCATGGTTTGACATGTCTCAATTGAGCCTTAAATCAGCAAGAAGAATTTTTACTGTGTAGTATAGTGATGTACGAAAGTCACTTACCTGGTCCCGCAGCTTGCTTCGCGGTGGGGGGGAGGCGCTTCGTTTCCCCCCCCCCCGAAGTTCAGGCCGGGGGGGGAGGCACCCCGCCTCGCCTGGCCGAAATTCAGGCCGGGGAGAAGCGCCCTGTCTCCCCGGCCGTGAAATACAAAAGTGAATTTTAAAAAAACACACACAAACGTGATAGGCTTCGTAACGATTTACGTAGCCTATCACAGCTAGATTTCCAAAGTCAGCCGTGATAGGCTACGTTAATCGTTACGTAGCCTATCACGGCTGACTTTGAAAAAAAAAAAGCGCGTACGTAAATGGCGGCGCCCATGGGCGCCGCCATTTGCATTCCTTATTTGGGCCCAGGTAGTCTACGTAAATCTTTACATAGACTACCTGGGCCCAAATAAGGAACGCAAATGGCGGCGCCCATGGGCGCCGCCATTTGCGTACGTGCTTTTTTTTTTTTTCAAATTCACCCGTGATAGGCTACGTAACGATTAACGTAGCCTATCACGGCTGACTTTGGAAATCTAGCCGTGATAGGCTATGTTAATCGTTACGTAGCCTATCACGGGTGTGTTTTTTTTTTTCATTCACCTTGTAATGGCGGCGGCGGCAGCCGGTCGGAAGACCGGCCGCCGCCCCCGCCCCAGCCGAAACGCCACCGAAACGCTGCCGGGACCCGCCGCCGAGAGGGACATTCGAGGGAGGTAAGTCCCATCCCGGGGGGGGTGGGGGGCGGAGAATTTCACCAACAATTTCGGGAGGCCGAATGCTTGGCATTCGGCCTCCCTGAGATTCGTGGAGAAATTCACGGCCATCCCTAGTGTAGTAGTGCTATAATGGCCATCAAAATGTTCAGCATCTGGAAGAAATAAAGTCTTCACACTTGTATGCATGCTTCTATGGTGTGGTCCTGTGCTTTGTTACAGAATGCAAGTGTGGTCCTGTTGATGTGCTGTTCGTTCTGGACAGCTCAGAGAGTATTGGCCTGCAGAACTTCCAGATTGCTAAGGATTTCATTATTAAGGTCATTGACAGACTGATCAAGGATGAACATGTGACGGTAAGGCTTGCAATTAATCACATCTACCTAACAACAGTGTTACCATGAAAGAACTGAAACAGATGCCCTAGCATAGTCAAAAGAAACAACCCCAAGAATCCTGTCTGGACCACACGTTGCCAACACATTTCCCAGATGTTACAAACCTTCCTTGGTGTCTTTCATTATGATAACATTTGGCCTAAAAAAAATCATCTGACATCTAACTTTTCTTTAACAGTTTGCCCGAGGGGAATCCCACGTTGGTGTTGTGCAGTACAGCCATGACAAAACCCAAGAACTGGTGGCCCTGGGAGCTAACAACATTGATAGCATTGGAGCCCTCAAAGAGTAAGTTTAGATCAGATGTCTGTGAGTTACGGATGGGCCCCTTGTTTTATATGTGACACCTCTGTGTGACTGTCACAGGAGCAGCTATGCTCTGAGCCATATGTGGAAGGCAGACCAGGAGAAATACACAGCCCCGCTCCTGTTTCCTCTTCCCTTCCATTGACCTTTCCAGTACCACCAGGTAGAAGTCTTTGTTTTCCCTAGATGCCTCCACCAAACAGCCTTCAACCCCTCTGGGTTTCTTGTAAATGCCTTCAGGCAGCGTGGCTGTGGCTTTTAGGGAAGGGGTGGGTAAACAAACAAGACAGGAGACCACACAGTTTAAAGAACACAATTTTAAAAGTTTACTGAAAAAGTATTATTTATTAGGGAAAAGGTTGTAACCTCTGAATGACTACAACACACATGCACACAAAAACAGTGGTTTAGTGGAGCCAGGACTACAGGGAAACAGTGCCACCCCCACTCAGCCCCCTCAGACTTCCCTGTTCCCTCTGAGCTTAACTGCAATCTCACAGTAGCTGGGAATTTTCCCAGCAACAATATATTGCTCCCTGTTATAATGCAAAGTATTTGGAGGCTTAGTCTTGAATGGGCAATGAAGACCCATTAGCTTTACAAAAGACCTGCTCTGGCAGAGGTGATAACTGATAGAGCTGATTTGTAGATATAGATTGTTGAATTTTTGGACTCTGCTTGGGGGCTTGGCTACGGGGACTGTCATGATGAGCGCCCTCACTTCAAAATTTACCACTACACCACTGCATAAACAAAAACGCAAGAGCAAGAGGGCAAGAAAATAACCAGGGTAAATACATCCAGCTAAACCTAACTAGATTGTGTCCTTATTTTCCCAGTTCTCCCCAGCAATATCTTATTGTCAGAGTTCCCAGCTTTTCTAAATATTCAGCTTCTCTCCAGCATTTAACACTGGGGTGGGCAACTTCAGAGGATCCAGGGGCCCATTTCCTATCACCGGAACCCACCACAGGCTTCCTCCACCCCTGCCGAAATCACCACTGCTACTGTATTGCCCCCAACATTCAGCAGCAGTTTGGCAGCTGCATTTTCACTTTGAGACAAGCCATGCACCCCTTGTGAAAATGCGGCTGTGACGGTCCTGCCTTCAGTTCTACCTTCTCCAGCTTCCACCTGATGAAACTGAGAGGAAAAACCCCTCAGGACATCTGCCTCTGCTGGGTCAGTTCTCCTCACTGACACACAAGCTTCAGCCCCTTTTTCTCTCTGGGTTAAAGAGACACCCAATGTGCCTAATTGGTTCCCTGTAGTACCCAATACAGGAGAAGTAACAAGGAAATATGTTTTTCTAAGGGTAGCACAATAAGACAAACTAACATGTGGGATTTTGTACTTTAAAACAAACAAATAAAATGTATTTAATACAAGAAGAGTGATATTATTATTATTAATCGTCTATGCTTCATTATTCATTATGCAGGTAGATGATTATTATTATTAATCATCTACCTGCCTACTCTACCCCTTCTAAATCCTAATCTAAAACAGCACTCGCTAGATGTAGCTTCCTCAGTCCCTAAGGCCCTAACTTCTGACTGTCAGCTCTCTCCTTTTATAACCTAAGAATCCTCACACAGACACACACAAGCCCCTCCCACCTTTCTCACACTCCCTAACATGCTATTAACCCTGTCTTACCCGGGTCACATCTAACAATGCAAACACAAACATTAATATAATAGGCTATGTTGCTGTGGCTTTTTTTGTCACCGCTGCCATTGGGCTGCTGGTATTCGGTGGCAATTCTGCAGTGGTGACTTGGGGGTGGCAAGCCACATGTTGCCCACTCCTACTTTAACACATTGCTAACACAAAAATATTTAGGTATGTTCAAAAAACAAACCAGATTTATCAGGGGAGGCAAGCCAAGAAGGACAGAATTGGGAGACGTATCTAGATTTCTTTGTCAGGAGAGGAGTTTTGCTTCCAGCAGCTGGCACTGACACTCACTGATGCTTGGTTGCATTGCAAGGGCTGTGAAGAACCTGCACTGGATTGCTGGCGGCACCTTTACTGGGGAGGCTCTTCAGTTCACCAAAGAGAACTTGCTGCGGCAGTTTCCCTCTGACAAAAGAGTGGCCATAGTTATCACAGATGGGCGATCGGACATACTTCGGGACCAGACACCACTCAATGTTCTCTGTGAAGTCAATACCCAGGTGAAATCAATATTAGGAAGGGTGCAGGAGGAGGGATGGGAAACAAGTCCTTTTGGATCAATGTGTCTTCCTTCTGAGTAAGGGTAAGGACAGCAGAATTAGGTTAAACAGAGACCAGCACCTGTGCAAACAGATGAGTGCAAGCCATCTAGGTGTGGTGGAGAGTGATTCCAGTATAGTCTGGCTGTGACTGTAAAGTCCCTGAAGTTATCACAGTTCAAGAGCGAATGTATATTGTAGGTTAAATGTCAGGTACTCAGTGAATTTTGACATTAATTCATCATTCTTAACATTTTAGAAGGTCAGTGGGAAATGTACAAAAATTCTGACAAGGCAAACTGGGAAGAATCCTAAATAAGCCTATTGATGAGATACATTCTGATAGTCACCAAGGCAAGCTGAATCAGGAAGGCTGAATCAAAAAAAGTTTGGTGACATTATCAGTTCTTCTGCAACAACCCGGTTTCTCTCTAATTTCCATGAATTCAATCTAGTGTATGCTGGACTGATGATGGATTCTCTAGAAGGGAATGCCTGTGTACTCTTCTTGGCATTATAGTCAGAGCATCTAGTTCTACTGCATGTTATTAAAGTTCATAGCATACTTAGGTACTACAGTAATTCCCCCATGCCCAATACTTTTGCCATATTATGTCTGTAAATTCTTCAAGTCAAGTACTAGCTTCATTCTATATTCTTTGGACTCTACCTGGAGCATCAGAAAACATGCGTAGTATTGATTTTTATGAGTGTAAGCACTACATATATTTGTCATCTCTAGGTGGTCCCCCTGGGTATCGGTGACCTTTACAATGCTCCTCCAAACCCTGAGCAATTATCATCTATTTCTTGTGGGGGTGCGGGCGGGAGCCTGTCTATACGACGAGAAAACTTTGCTGAGCTACTTGATGACACTTTTCTACAGAATGTTACCACTCATATATGCAAAGGTGGGTGAGACAATTTTTGGTTGCTGCTAGTTTGTGGGTAGTTGAAGCTTGATTATGGGTTGGTGGTTAGTGCCCAAGAAAGTGGCTGGTACATGTTCTCACTTAACACAATGAATGCAAAAGAGCTGGTGAGAAAAGAAATGACTATAGAGACCTGAGAGGGGCTTAGATGGTAGAGGTTTTTTTTACTATACACTCTGCTAGTTCTTTAGTGTCCCACACAGTTTAAAGGGCAGAGTAATTAAAATAATCCCATTTTGTTATATTCAGGGATGTAGTTAAAGAAAAGAAAAGCATTAATAACATCCATAATATTTTTATATAACGCTTCATGGTTCTATACATGCATTCTTACAAGGATGAGGAACACGGGATTTGTCCAAAGTTCTGACTATATCTAGGGCTGAGCTGGGAATTACACTGAGGATTCCAGATACAACACTGTATCTACTGGACTGCATTTGCCACATCTAGGGATTTGAATTATCAGCAGTAAATGAGAATGGTTTCCAGTGGTGTTTTCCCTACATTCAGATTATGCCTAACGTATAATTCTTTTTTCTAGTAAGTATGTAAAGTAAGAATGATGACCACACTGGGGCTTCCAGAAAAATCTTGAATATTGTACCATATTGTTCTTGCCCAAGATATGTTGTTGTTTATTCGCTCAGTCGCTTCCAACTCTTCATGACTTCATGGACCAGCCCACGTCAGAGCTTCCTGTCGGCCCAAGACATGTACTAACTACTAAGTGGCAAATTATACTTGCCATTGCAGCCGATACAAAGCTGTGTGTGCAACCACCATAGAGTGATGCTGTACAGTACTGTCCAGGTTGCACGCACAGATTTCACCTCTCCTAGCCTGAGCCAGAAGAGAGAAAAAGGGAACTTCACAAACAGCTGTACTATTGTGAAGGCAATTTGCCTGGTTCTTCTACTCTCTTTTCTAGCCTTAAAGTGTTACTGGCTTTTTAAGGCATGGGTGGGCAGACTTTTGGCTTGTGAGATCTACTTTTTTTATTGCCAGGGTCTCAATATCCACCACCCACAGCCAGTCACAAATGGCAGTGGGGGAGGGCAGAGCCCATCACAAAATGATGGCTTGGGGTGGAACCAATCACAAAATGGGTGATTCATCCCATGGGTACACGGGGGTGGCCTGCCTTGATTGAGACACAATTTACTTCTAATTTACTCCAAATCAGAAATTCTAAAATCAAACCCTAAAAATACAGAAAGGCCTGGTTACAGTGCTTAGACAGTGCAATCCTATACTCAGAAGTAAGTCCAACTGAGTTCAATGAAACTTACTTCCAGGTAAGTGTGTATAGGATTGTAGTCTAAATGTTTTAATACCATTCTGTGCAAAAAAGTTAAATTTCTATAAGTCCAAAATCCCCATCAACTCCATTCTCATATTCACTCTTACCACACTTAGTCCATATGAAAGGATATATTATTTGGCAGTAGAAAAGAAAAGAGAAATGAAAGCCATTTTTCAACTTGAAGAAAACACAAAGTTCACGTAGAAGGAGATGCAGAACTCTTGGACTGCATTTTTTCTGCAAGTTTGTAATAATTGGTATATAATTGCTGACTGTTAATCTTACACAGGAGACCAGTTGTTCATCGGTCAAATTTATCATGCCCTTGTCTTTACTGTCCCTGTCTTTAGTGCTATCCTTAAATCAGAATAACCCACCTCATTGTATGCTGACTAAAAGAGGCAACCTGCTTGTCAACTGCACAGCTCAGAAGCACAGTGCATCTCTCTCTCTCTCTCTCTCTCTTTTTTTTTTTTATTGAGCCCCTCAAGACTCATAATTTCTAGGAAAGAGCAAGGATCTGCAGAGGGGAAATATGAGAAATGGGAAAAGGTGGTGTTCAGTGCACTGTCAATTTGCTGCAAGGACCTCAGATGATCCCTAATTTCCTCTCCAAGGTCCCTAATACCCCGATCCCTACCTAGCTCATGCCGCTGGCAGTCGCTGTGGATCTTCTAGCTTAGAACCTGCCCCCTTATGAGGCAGAGTGAATCCCCCACCTCAGGCAAGAGTGGCAAATTACGTGCTCCCCAAACCCATGCTCTGGAGACTCAAGGCTCTTCTTTTTTTTAAAGACGCATTGGTGGAATAATCCACACGTCGTTCCACTGCATGTAATGGGATAACATACAGTGTTTCTTTCACATGTGGGCTTTAGAACTAGATTCATTGATTGCTACAGCATCTATTATCACCACAAGCCCAGAAACACAGGACTCCATACAAAAAACACACATCAAGAATGCACATTTTCTTCACATATTATGATAGAGTGACTCTAATCACAAATTGGGAAACTTAGCATGACTTGAAGCATCCCTAGATGTCTATCAATAAAAGCTACATAAGAGCAATAATTTTAATAAGGAACAGAAAAAATAACAATGCTGGGAATCTAACAGAAAGGATTTAAAAAAGCATTTTCCCCATGGCTTCAGAATTTCCAGAAATTTTATATCTCTCATCTTCCTATAAAGGTCTTCCTGTTATGTAGTTTTTAGAAATCATTTTGCGGGAGTAAAGGCCAGGTAACAATATATGAGCACCTTAACTTAAACATTTTATTCATCATTCTAAAAGAAAATATTTCATCATCCAAAATTGTTCAAATTTTCCAGTTTTTCTGGTGGAAAACCAAAAAAGGCCCTTGGAAATAAATGGGAAACCCCATTTTTTCTGAATTTTTCCTTTTTTTCCCCTGAGCTTTCACATTTCTATCTAATATATACATTTTTGCAAGTAATTTCCCCTAATATCCATTTTTGTATGTTCTTTTTCTTAATATATTATTTTTATGCATACTGTACCCTAATATATGCTTTTTGTACACATTCTTTTGTTGGAGAATTCACAAAATCAGGAAAAGTGTGAATGTGGAAGCATAACTGTGTTTCAATTCATATATTGGATCAGGAAGTGTGAATTAGTTAAGTTTGCATTAAAATGTGAATCAAATGAATTTCTCCCCCATCCTCATTTGTAGTTGCTATACTGTCACAGTGGCAATTTTTAAGAGTGCCTTCCTAGCTTTAGTAAGGATTACTAAAGTGCAAGGAGCCATATGAAATCTATCTCATGTATACTGATGCTGAACATTGTCTGTAAAGAGAGTGCCTCAATGTGATTTTTTCTGTTTGTTTGTTTGTTTTATAGAAAAAAAATGCCCAGACTACACTTGCCCAAGTGAGTACTCTGTAAAACTGTGCTTATCAATTGGCAGTTCCTTTGCCCCCATACTCTTAATGTTGTCTTAGTTACTGATGATAAGCTAATTCCATTTCCTTTGGACACTGCCCATTACCAAAGACTCTTGCTACATGAAATTAATTAAAAGCTTCCATGAGCACAAAGCACCACCCACAGAGGAAGGTGCCTCTGTTGAGCAGGGGGGTGGAGAGATGGGGTAATTCTTTTGGGTTTCTGCAGTACTTCTGACTGGATTCTTTAATCATGCCTCATGCAGACATACAGCAAAATGGCCTGCCTTCATAGGAGGCTGAATGTTGTATCACTACTTGAGTTGCTGCTCTGTACTTGCCCACTTCTATCTAGAAAAGTGACTCATACAGAAAGACAGGAGTGGCGGCTTCTCTGAGAGCTGGTACTACTTACTCGTATACAGTAAACCTCTATGTGACCATTGCTTATCCTTCTCTCAAAGAGGATCTTCAAACTCAGCGTACCTTGTTCATTTCTATAATGATCATCATAGCTGGGGATTATCCTGGTGGGCAACCCCCGGCACCAATGCTTGCGCTCCCCATCCTATGCTTGGAGCTACTGCTACCGTTCACCACATAGAACACCACTGTGTTGGGATTCAGCATCTGACAGACACCCCTTGGTACTAGTGATGGGCCAACTTACTCCAAATGAGTTCATTATTTCCTCAGAAAGTAATGAATTCATTCGTGTAATTTCAGAGAAGAGTTCTCCTTTAATCTGAGATTTCATTTTGTGTATTAGGGATGTACGAAAGTCACTTACCTTTTCGAAGGGTGACATTCGCGGTGGGGGGGAGGCGCTCTGTCCCTCCCCCCGAAATTCTCTCCGGCCGGCTCCGCTCCGCGGAGATTCCACAGAGCCACCGGCTGGGACCGCCCACAGCTGGATATCCGGCCGCTGGGCAGCCTGCAGGGGCGCAAATGGCGGCTGCCGTAGCCACCGCCATTTGCGTCCCTGTATTTTGCCGTGATAGGCTACATAAATATTTACATAGCCTATCACGGCAAAAAAAAAAAGGGAACGCAAATGGTGGCCGCCGTAGCCATCGCCATTTGCGTTCGCTGTTTTGTTTTGTTTTGTTTTTTGCCGTGATAGGCTACGTAAATACTTATGTAGCCTATCACAGCCTCCGCAGGGACGCAAATGGCGTCCCAGCGTTAGCCGTGATAGGCTACGTAATTATTTACGTAGCCTATCACGGCTATAATGAGGAAGCAAATGGCGGCCGCAGACGCAGACGGTGTTCGCAAGTCAGCACGGACGGCAGCAGGTAAGTGCTCTGTTTCGTGCACCTTTCGTGGGGGGAGCGGGGGGCTTCATTCCGCCACGGATTTCAGGGGGCCGAATGCACTGGCATTTGGCCTCACCGAGATCCGTGGCGGAATTCTCTGACATCCCTATTGTGTGTACAAGTTTTTGCACATGCTCAGTATCAAACCGCATCTTTGGAGCTGCAGTTTGGAATCATGTAGTGCGTCATGATGTCATGCATCACCACATTATGTACCCTTCCGGACTGGTTGTTTCCATATGTTCTTATGTAATGTTTACTCGCTGTTGCCCATCAGTTCAGTGTGGAGGAGAGACAATCGTGCCATTGTGTCCTTGCAGAACCACAGCAGTGGCAGCGAAGATAGAGGATTCAAGGCTGATGCCTCACTGGAGGACCCAGGCTGCTTTTAAGGGTGTTAATCCAACAAACTCAGTGCACGTGCAGAAATGCTGAAATTTAGATGCAGATTGCGCGTGCTCCAAAGCTTACAATCTATTCTGAAATTAATAATGAATTTGTAAGACACCAATCCAAGGTTGCTACAAAGGAGAACATCACAAATACTCAAGTGACAACAAAGAAACAGACTAATTACAAAATTTGTCAGCATCACTATTTGGTACTACGAAGGTTAACCTGATAAGGACTTGAACTGGAGATACCATCATCAATATTGCCCTGTCTCTCCACTTCGATATCAGCTATCTACTGCAATCTCAAGACCACCACAGGAGTACTTGCCTTCCCCTACTCCTCCAGTGATCATGACACTGGTCTGCTTGATGGTCTCAGTGCTGACCACCACTAGTCAATCAAGGGCTCACGTACAACCTTTGGTACCACCGTCTCAACCACATGCTTCCGCACCGACATCACCGTCAACCACACCAACACCTGGGTCCCTTTTAAATGCCACCCTTGCCTTCTACACCCATCACCCAGTCAGTACTAGGACCTCTCTTATTGACCCTGTGACCTGTCCCCTCTAGGACATTCTCTGCTACCACCTGCCTCTGTGGTGGGAAATCAGGACCTTCCTTTGCCCTCAGATGATGGCAAACCATTAACGGAATGGGCCATATCGATGGCACACTCCTTAGGCCTTGACGTACACCAGCCTCAAACTCAAATAAATGATTCAGTGTTCGAAGCAGTACAAATGGAAGCCTCAGCCCTGGTTGTAATTCCAATGGTTCTTGCCCTGCTGCAATCTGTTAAGGCATCCTTGCTCAAGCCCTCATCCGTACTGTCCACATCACAGAGATTGGAGAATCTCTTTAAGGTACAAGAAGTGAACAGTGACATCCTGTTCAAACACTCTGGCCTGAATTCAATCATCATCAAAGTGACCCAAGAAAAATCTCAAAAAGCACACTTGGCCCCTGTTGACAAAGAGAGATGGAAATTGGACACCATGGTCCACAGGATTTATTCTTCAGCAGAGCTAGGGCTTTGAATAGCCAGTTACTAGGCCTGCCTGTCAAGATATCCATTTTTTCTCTGGAAGAATGTGGTCACCCTTTTTGAGCATCCACCTGAAGATAAGAGGGAACTTGCTCATGTATTCCACAATGCATCATTGGGAGTAGCCAGACAACATTACTGCTTCTTGTCATATGGCAGACTATAAGGCCATGATGGGAGCTGTAGCTAGGGATGTACGAAACGACTTACCTGTTTCGTTTCATGACATCTGCAGTGGGGGGAAGGCGCTCTGTCCCTCCCCCTGAAATCCTTGCTGGCCGGCTTCGCTCCGCAGCAACTCCGCAGAGCTGCCGGCCGTGGCCGCCCGCAGCAACATCCGGCCACTGCTGGGCTGCACAGGGACACAAATGGCAACTGCTGTAGCCACCATTTGCGTTCCCTTTTTTTTTGCCGTGATAGGCTATGTAAATATTTACATAGCCTATCACGGCCTCCGCAGGGATGCAAATGGCGTCCCTGCTTTAGCTGTGATAGGCTATGTAAGTATTTACATAGCCTATCACGGGAAAAATCGTGAAGGGAATGGCGGCCGCAGATGCGGCTGCCATTCCCAAAGCAGCGCGAACGGCACCAGGTAGGTGTTCCATTTCGCGTGCCTTTTGCGGGGTGGTGGGGCGGGGGGGGGGCTTTGTTCTGCCACGGATTTCAGGGGGCGGAATGCACTAGCATTCGGCCTCACTGAGATCCGTGGCGGAATTCTCCACCATCCCTAGCTGTAGCTGTCTGATGCCATGCCTGGCTTTGCACTGCAGGCTTTACACAAGAGGCTTGGACTCTCATAAAGGATCTCCCATTTGATAGGGAATGCCTTTTCCACACCACTACTGACAGTGCCCTCAACAGGGTGCAGAAGATGAAAACTAATGCCAAGTGGCTCAAATTAGCGCCACAGAACACACAGTTGTGCCCCCACCCTTGATACCGAGGATCCTTGAGCTGTCAATCTTCTCAACCACCTGATATGCAGCGTAACAGGCAACAGCCTCAACAGGGCTACAGGAGTTCCTTCTTGGCTAAGAAATATGAGTCATCCACATGCAAGAAGACTGGGAAGGCCTCAAAGACATTTCCTCACCTGCTGTCCCTGATAATGCCATGCCATTTTGGAAGTAGAGCAGTTTTTATATGGCATGGACAAGCATTACTTTGGATGTGTGGGTACCAGCTATTGTATGAAAGAGTTACAAAATCAAATTCTGCACCATTCCCCCTTGGGTCCAGTACTGAATACAATGCATTCTACTCCCTTACAGAGGAAATCTCTTCCTTGTGGCCAAAGGTGCAATAGAACAGGTGCCTTCGGGAGACGAACAGGGAGGTTTTCACTCCCACTACTTCACTGTCTTGAAATGAGATGGTGGACTTCACCATATCATAGAATTTCACACTGTCAACAGTGTTATTACTGGCAAGAAGTTCTGAATGGTAACGTTGTCAAGCATCCTCCCACTGGTAAAGAAAAAAAGGGAGGATTGATTCGTATCCATCAATTTCAAGGATGTGTATTTCCACTTTGCGGTCCACAACTCCCACCAATGGTTCCTTCATTTTGCCATCAACAGCACCTCATACCAATTTAGAGTACTGCCCTTTGGAATTGCCATTGCATCCCATGTTTTCACAAAGTGTATGGCTAGGGTGGCAGCCCATCTCTGTCTCCAAGGGATTGCAAAGATCTATATTTCTATGAAGTATTTCGCTGTATCAACAACAGGCTGCTTGTCATCTCCTCCCACAGCTGTCTTCTTCACCATGTGTCTGTGATGCTCAGGCTTTTGGACTCCCTCAGAGTTTGTCAACAGGGAAAAATCCCACCTGGCTCCAACTCAGTAGCGCCAATTTATCAGTACCACCCTCAATTTGAGGTCAAGGAAAGTCTAATCTGCCTGAGGATAGATCTCAAACACTAATTTGTACTGCTGACATGAGGATATTTCAACTCCAGACTTCCCAAGCCATTGACATTCAACATCTGTTGGGATTCATGGCTGCAGCCACTGGCTCCTTTTCAAAATTGGCTTATCCAGATGTTCCAACCAGCTTGGGATCCCAAGTAAACAAGGCTGACTTTACCCTTAAGCATCTGATGTTCTCCTAGCTGGTGAATGAGCTCTGGAAACGTGCTACAAGGGCATGTAGTTCTCCCAAACAGATCTAGGATTCACACCATAGATGCCTCCATCTCAGCATGGGAGCCCACTGTGGCACTGTTTGGATCTATGGCCACTGATCCAGGACAGAACAACATCTTTATATCAATGTTCTGGAGGTCCTCGCAATTCTAAAGGCTCTCAGAGTCTTCAAAACCAAGTCAGGTGATCCAAGTTGCATCAGACAACATGACAGCTGTGATTTATATCAACAAAGAAGGGGACACAAGATCTTGGACTCTTCTGGATTTAACCAGAATGATTTGGCTCTGATGTGTCCCCCACCAGATCTCACTAGTTGGAGACAGTTCACGTGGCCAGTGACAATGTCCTCATGAATAATCTCAGCTAGTCATTCTCCGTGTATGGATGCTCAAATGGAACATGGCATATCACTTGTTTTGGTGATAGAGTACATCAAAAGTAGACTTGTTTGTCAGGAAATACAACTGCCAGTGACCGAGTTTCTGCAGCAGGGTGGGGATGAACAACAGTTTATTGAGGGATGCTTTCCTTTACCACTGGGGAGGGTCACTGCTCTATATTTTCCCTCCATTTGCCTTCATCACCAGGGTGCTAGTGAAGATACAACACAACAGACCAGACTGCATTCTCCTCATGCCACAGAGGTCACAGCAACCATTGTTTGCCGTCTTCCTTTGGTGGTCACACCGGACATTTCTTCACCTGTTGCTGGCCCTAGATCACATCAGTCTGGACAAGGGCCAGTTTCAGCATCCAGACCTCACTACCCTGTGGCTCACAGCATGGAGAATACAACCATGCTGCCAGATGATATGTTGGAAGCTGCAAGGAAACTTACATGGTCAAGTGGAAGCATTTTGTTGAATATGCCTGCAGTCAGGCCTTAGACCCTTTTCACTGTCAACTCCATCATATTCTACAATTTCTCCTCTTCCTCCAGTTGGTCACCTTAGCTTACTCTTGATTAAAGTTTACCTGGCAGCTATCTCTGCCTACCATGTTGTATTTGATGGTTGTTCTGTTTTCTCCTCTCCATTATTAGTTAAACAGCTCCTCAAGGGACTTAAAAATTTAGCACCCCTTTCAAGGCCACCAGTTCCAGCTTGGAGTCTCTTAGTATTACTAAAAGGTTTAA
Source organism: Heloderma suspectum (assembly GCF_057233095.1). Taxonomy (NCBI): domain Eukaryota; kingdom Metazoa; phylum Chordata; class Lepidosauria; order Squamata; family Helodermatidae; genus Heloderma; species Heloderma suspectum. The sequence continues at coordinate 224,709,660 of NC_139458.1, forward strand.
TGTACAAACCCTTTGAGCCAATGGCTACCTGTGACTTGTGTTTTCTCTCATGGAAAACAGCATTTCTAGTTGCTACTACATCATCTCGGAGAGCATGCAAACTCTGGGCCTATCAGGTGGACCTTCCTTATCTTCACTTTCATAAGGAAAAAGTGGTGCTCCAGCCAGACATAGCCTTCTTGCCGAAGGAGGTATCTTCTTTCCATCTAAACGAGGACTTGGTTTTACTGTCCTTCTTTCTGGATCAAACAACTCTGCTAGATGTCTCCCTTCATGCCCAGGACATCTGGCAAGCTCTGGCCTTTTACAAACATTGTGTGGAGAGCTTCTGTCAGTCTCAATTGCTGTTCATCTGTAATGAAGGAACTTGCAAGGGTGCCCAATATTGTTGCAGCACTTGGCTGGCTGGGTGCCTCAAACCATCTGTCTAGCTTACCAGCTGTGTCACTTGCCTCCCCCAGCATCAGTTAGAGCACCCTCAACCAGAGCTTTGGTAATATCAAGAGTAGGGATGGGAGAGAATTTCTCCCCGAAACTTCGGGGGGCCGAGTGCCAACGCATTCGGTCCTCCGAAGGTTGTTCGGGGAGAACTTCTCCGCGCACCCCCCACCCCACCACCCCGGGATGGGACTTACCTTTCACGAATGTCCCTCCCAGCGGCGGGTCCCGGCGGCAGTTCGGCAGGTCTTCGTCAGGGGCGGGGGCGGCAGCCGGTCTTTCAACCGGCTGCCGCCGCCGCCATTACAAGCAAAGTAAAAAAAAAAAAAACGCCCCTGTAACGATTAACGTAGCCTATCACGGCTAGATTTGCAAAGTCAGCCGTGATAGGGCTACATTAATCGTCACGTAGCCTATCACGGGTGACTTAAAAAAAAAAAAAAGCGCGTACGGCTAATGGCGGCCCCCATAGGGAGCCGCCGTTCGCGTTCCTTATTTGGTCCCTGTAGTCTACGTAAAGGTTTACGTAGACTACAACGAAAATAAGGACAACGCAAATAGCGTTGCCCTTATTTTTGACTTTGAAAATCTACATAAATCTTTACGTAGCCTATCATTTTTTTTGTGTTTTTTTTTACTTTACTTGGAAATGGCGGTGGCGGCGGCCGGTCGGAAGACCGGCCGCCACCACCGCCAAAACGCTGCCAGGACCCACCGCCGCGAGGGATATTTGCACGAGGTAAGTCCCATCCCGGGGGGGGGGTGTCGGAGAATTTCCCCACCAATTTCGGGGGGCCGAATGCATTGGCATTCGGCCTCCCGGAGATTCGTGGAGAAATTCTCCGACATCCCTAGTAATGGCCATAGGATTGCTCCCTTAACTGATCAAGGGGCTGGAGCAACTCTCCTATGAGGGAAGGTTAGAACAGCTGGGATTGTTTTACTTAGAAAAAGGGCAAATAATGGGAGACATGATAGAGGTGTACAAAATTATACATGGTGGAGAATGTGGATAGAGAGACATTGTTCTCCTTCTGTCATAATACTAGAATCCCATGAAGCTGATTGCTGGGAGATTCACGATAGATTAAAGGAAATACTTCCTCACAAAGTGTATAGTTAAACTATTGAATTTGCTACCACAAGATGTAGGGATGGCCACCAATATGGATGGCTTTAAAAGGGGATTGGACAAATTCATGGAGGATAAAACTATCAATGGCTACTAGTCCTCATGGTTACTTCCAGTATCATAGGCAGTGAGCCTATGTACACAGTTGCTGGGGAACATGGGTGGGAGCGTGCTGTTGCACTCATGTCCTGCTTGTGGGTTCCTGGTCGACCACTGTGGTTGGCCACTGTGAGAACAGGATGCTGGACTAGATGGACCCTTGGTCTGATCCAGCACAGCTCTTCTTATGTTGCTATGTTCTAAGCTGCTTTCTGCTTGCACAACCATTGGAAACAACCCATTGCCTATAGCATGTTTACAACTGTAGAACATGCACTGCAGAATTATTTGAAAATATGTCTTCTCTTTTCAGTCTCTTTTGCTGGCCCAGCTGATCTCACCCTCCTCGTGGATAGTTCTACCAGTGTTGGGAGCCGTAACTTCAATACCACCAAGAAGTTTGTGAAACGCCTTGCAGAACGATTCCTAACAGCAGCCAAACCTGCAGATGACACTGTGCGCATCTCTGTTGTCCAGTACAGTGGCAGAGCCCAGCAGAAACTGGAAGCACAGTTTGAACAGAACTATACCGTGATTGCTGATACTATCGATAAAATGGAATTTATTAATGATGCCACAGATGTGAATGCAGCCCTGAACTACATCACCAACTTGTATCGGCAGTCTTCACGTTCTGGTGCTAAGAAGAGGGTGCTGATTTTCTCCGATGGCAACTCTCAGGGCATCACCAGAAGTGCTATTGAGAGGGCAGTTCAGGAAGCTCGGCAGGCAGGCATTGAAATTTATGTACTAGCAGTTGGCAGTCAAACCAATGAGTCCAATATACGTGTGCTTGTCACTGGAAAAACAGCTGAATACGATGTGGCCTATGGAGAGCGTCATCTTTTCAGAGTGCCTGATTACCAGTCTCTGCTGGGAGGAGTCTTCTATCAAACTGTCTCCAGAAAAATAGCAGTAGACTGAGGAGGTGGTGCATAGAGGAGCAGGATATATAGATTCTATGTCTTCAAAAATAAAATGTTAGCAACCAATGGAGCCCATGTTTTTATACAAAGCCATAGCCCAGTTGTGTCCTTTCTTTTGAGCAATGTTATATCCATTCCTGTTTTCTATTGTCCATGAAGTCTTCCAACCTGCAGAGGAAAATGTAGGTTGATTTATTCCTTGTTGATAGTTTTCTGAAAAGACTATTTTTGCACCATATTTAACAGAGATAACCTGGGTTGATAAGGAACCTTAAATGCACTACCCTCTTTTCTGAGGTTGATAGCACATTTCACATGGATATGAGGATCTTCTTCATAGAGTAAAATAACCCCTTATGTTATTGCTATTTTTTTTTAACTTCACTGTTCTTTTATTTTGTAACAAAAAAGATATTGAGTAGTGATTATCATTTAGGCTGGTTAGCTCTGGGAAGATGACTTTGTCCTCAGAAATATAAGGGATTGGTCTCCAGGGCAATTGTGGAGGTTACTAAAATTGTAACTTCAGGTATGCAATCCAGCTTAAAGCCAGTTATTTTAACAATAGGATTTAAACCAACAGCATCTCATCCAAACTAGAGTCTAGGGATGTCAGAAGCTACAGATGAATAATTCAATAATGATGTTATTCATTCATGTGCCTTGAGTTTGGGCATCTAAACTTCAGAGGACTCTGCCCTTTCCAATGTGATAGTCAATGTAGGTGCTACCCCACTGACACAGCCTGAGGTTTACATTGGTGGTTAGTTTACACCAACCTTACCCAACCTGATGCCCTCCAGATGTTTTGGACTACCATCAGTGCCAGCCAGTATGGCCAATCGTCATAGATCATGGGAGTTGTAGTCAAAACATCTGGAGGGCACCATGATGGGGAGACCAGTTTACAAGTCATTCCTGGAAAGTGTATCAAAGTTGGGAATTGGTTTGGACAGGTTTAATTCAGTATTTCCAATGGTGCTCTTGCTATGAAGTCAGTATGTTTAAAAACACACACCAAGAAATTGTTTTCAAGACTGTGGCTTTTATTGTTTTGTAATCAATATTCATTTTACCACTTCATTTTATTTTATTCCTGTGTTTTACTGACAGCTGTTCATTTTGAGATTTGTTCAAATAAATCATTTTCCACAGTTTTGGTGGGAGGAAAACTGGTTTTATGTCAGTCATTAAATTACGAGGAAAGGTGTTTCACAACTAGTGGGAAGCAGTGTTAATTGGAAAATGTGGCCGCCATTTCCAAGTGAATGTTGTGAAACACCTTTCCTTGGATTCCACAGAGCCACTGGCTGGCTCTGCCCACAGCCGGACATCTGGCCGCTGGGCAGCAGGGATGCAAATGGCGGCTGCCATAGCCACTGCCGTTTGCGTCCCTGTATTTAACCGTGATAGGCTACGTAAATATTTACGTAGCCTATCACAGCAAAGTAAAAAAAAAAAAACGCATAAGCGAATGGCGGCGGCTATGGTGGCCGCCATTTGCGTTCCTTTTTTTCGCCGTTTTAGCCTACGTAAATATTTACGTAAGCTATTACAGTGAAAAAAAGGGGAACTCAAATAGTGTAGTCGACGCTATTTGCGTTCCCCTTTTTTTCGCCTTAATAGCTTACATAAATATTTATGTAGGCTAAAACAGCAAAAAAAAGGAACGCAAATGGCGGCAGCTGTACGTGTGTTTTTTTTTACCTTGCCATGATAGGCTACGTAAATACTTAAGTAGCCTATCACGGCCTCCACAGGGACGCAAAAGGCATCCCTGCGTTAGCCGTGATAGGCTACGTAAGTATTTACATAGCCTATCACGTGTATGAAGAGGAAGCGAATGACAGCCACAGAGGCTTGTTGACGCGGATGGCAGCAGGTAAGTGCTCCGTTTCGCACGCATGTAGTGGGTTGGTGGCTCTGTTCTGGGCCCATTTTGCAGGGTGGGGGGCAGGGGGCTTCGTTCCGCCACGGATTCGGCCTCACCGAGATCTGTGGCGGAATTCTCCGCCATCCCTAAGCTTCTGAGTAATTTTCAAAGGTAGCACCACACAGACAGTATTCAAGCCTTAAAGTTACAAAAGTATGGATCAGCATAGCAAGGTCCAAGCTATCTAGAAGGGGACTGAGCATATATTACATTAAGATGAAAAAAGGCACCTAGCAACAGTTATAACTAAGAGCTGGCCTAAGTTCAGAAACATCCCTAGGTGCCCCCTACGTGCTCCAAAAGGGAAACAGTAACTCCATCAATCACCGATAAATCACTCATCAAAACAATGGGCATTTCCCCAGAATCTTGTCTGGATTCAAAGTCTGTTCACCCTCATCCAGTCAACACAGCAACCAAGCAATGGTTCACAACTGAGGTAGCAGCTCCTATGTAAGGGGTGGGTAATGTATGGACCTCCAGATGTTGGACTACAACTCCCTTTGTCCGTGCTGACTGGGGCTGATGAGAGTTGGAGTCCAGCAACATCTGGAATGCCCCAGGTTGCCCCCTGACACAGGTATTCAGTTGAAGTACAATAGAAGTGGGTGCCAGCATATGGATGACATCCAAACCCCAAACTTTGGATGAATCCATTCAGCAGCTTTGTATAGATATTCAGTGGCATTGGTGATGACACCCAGGGTCTGACAGGGCATCCCCATTGGCAAGTCCCTGATACAAAAAGAACAACAATAAAAACCACTGGAGCATCCCCCCGAAACACCTCCCAGATGTTTGAAATGGCCACAAATAGCATGGCTGGCTGGGGAATGCTGGGAGTCACAGGACTTTTTGCTGTTAAACATGCATAGGATAGTGTCCTAAGAGATCTAACTAATTAAGCAGAGAAATAGTTTCCCAGTCGATTTAAAGATGATTATCATCCACCAGGGCCACTAATGTAGTCTCTATGCCATCTCATAATCAGGCCAGAAGACAGATTGAAAGGGCTGAGGAAAGATAATCATCTAATAATGCCTGGAGTTGGTCTGCCATGACACACTCAATACCCTTTCCCTAAAATTGAATTTTAGACACTAGTTAAAACTTGGCCAGATACAGTCAGGGCCAGAAATATTGGAACAAGGATAACTGTTTTGGCAGTTGGCCTCTGTACACCACCACATTGAAGTTGAAAGGCAACACACCCACTTGGGAGCGGTCAGGACTTTCAGCTGTAATTCAAGGGGTTTGACAAAAGTGGGGCACTAACCATTCAGGAAGGACAGCCAGTGGCATACACACACACACACTGTTGGTGGCTCACAAGTAATGGAATGAATGGCTGGCAAGCAGCTGCATGGCCAGGTGTGGCCTGTTTCCTGGGCACCCCATGACCAATCAAGCAGATAAAAGGCCTGGAGGTGGTTCTGAGTGTGACATTTGCATTTGGTAGCTGTTCACCAGAACTCCCAACATGAGGTCCAAAGAGGGGTCCATGCGAGTGAAGGAGGCCATCATTAGGCTGAGGAAACAAACCCATCAGAGAGATAGCAAAAGCAGTGGGAGTGGCCAGTACAACAGTTCGGGACATCCTGAAAAAGAAGGAATTAACTGGCAAGCTCAGCAACAGCAAAAGGCCTGGAAGACCATGGAAGACAACTAAGGTGGATGACCACAGAATTCTGCTTATGGTGAAGAGGAACCCCTTCACAACATCTAGCCAGGTCAAGAATGCTCTTGAGGAGGTAGGCATGTCACTGTCAACATCTTAGGGATGTACGGAAGTCACATACCTGGTCCCGCAGCTTGCTTTGCGGTGGGGGGGAGGCGCTTCGGTTCTCCCCCCGAAGTTCAGGCCGGGGGGGGGGAGACGCCCCGCTTCGCCCGACCGAAATTCAGGCTGGGGGGGGAGGCGCTCCGCCTCGCCCGGCCGAAATTCAGGCGGGGAAGAAGCGCCCCGTCTCCCCGGCCGCGAAATACAAAAGTGAATGTTAAAAACACACACACGTGATAGGCTACGTAACGACTTATGTAGCCTATCACGGCTGACTTTGGAAATCTAGCCTTGATAGGCTACGTAAATCGTTATGTAGCCTATCACGTGTGGGGGTGTTTTTTTTTACATTCACTTGGAAATGGCGGCGGCGGCAGCCGGTCGGAAGACCGGCCGCCGCCCCCGCCCCCGCCGAAACGCCGCCGAAACGCCACCGGGACCCGCCACCGAGAGGGACATTCGAGGGAGGTAAGTCCCATCCCGGGGGTGGCAGGGGGGGTGGAGAATTTCAATTTCGGGGGGCCGAATGCATTGGCATTCGGCCTCCCCAAGATTCGTGGAGAAATTCTCCGCCATCCCTACAACATCTACAGTCAAGAGACAGCTTTATGAATGTAAATACAGAGGCTTCACAACAAGGTGCAGACCATTGGTAATGCTCAAGAACAGACAAACCAGATTAGCCTTTGCCAACAAACGCCTAAGAAAGCCTGCCCAGTTCTGGAATAAGACTCTTTGGACTGATGCACCAAGATTAACTTGTACAAGAATGATGGGAAGAGAAAAGTATGGAGAAGGAAAGGAACAGCTCATGATCCAAAGCATACCACATCATCTGTCAAACATGGTGGAGGCAGTGTTATGGCATGGGCATGTATGGCTGCCAATGGAACCGGGTCACTGGTGTTTGTTGATGACCTGACTGCTGATGAAAGCAGCAGGATGAATTCTGAAGTGTATAGGGCTATACTTTCTGCTCAGATTCAGCCAAATGCTGCCAAACTGATAGGACGCCGCTTCATATTGCAGATGGATAATGACCCGAAACATACAGCAAAAGCTATCCAAGAGTTTCTGAAGGCAAAGAAGTGGGATGTTCTTGAATGGCCAAGTCAGCCACTGGATCTCAACCCAACAGAGGATGCTTTTCACTTACTGAAGACAAGACTGAAGACAGAAAGACCCACAAACAAGCAGCAGCTGAAGGCAGCCGCAGGAAAGGCCTGGCGAAGCATCTCGAGGGAGGAAACTCAGCATTTGGCCATATCCATGGGTTCCAGACTTCAGGCAGTCATTGACTGCAAAGGATTTTCATCCAGGTATTAAAGGCGATCCTTAAGTTTGAAATGATGTTGTTTTGTTCCACTACTTATGAGCCCCCAACGATGTGTGTGTGTGTCTGCCACTGGCTGTCCTTCCTGAATGGTTAGTGCCTCACTTTTGTCAAACCCCTTGAATTACAGCTGAAAGTCCTGACTTCGCTCCCAGCTGGGTGTGTTTCTTTTCAACTTCAATGTGGTGGTGTACAGAGGCCAACTGCCAAAACAGTTATCCTTGTTCCAATATTGTGGGCCCTGACTGTATTCCTTGTCCAAACAGAGGACATCCCATTGCCTCCTTTAACATTAAACGGGGACTACCCTCCCTCAAGAGGGCATTAATTATTCTGACTAAACCCCTATTATGTTCTCCTGGTTGACCTAAACCAGCTATGGCAGGCACGAAGAGTCCGACTTGCATGGCTTCGCCTACTTCAAGCATCTTTAAAGGAGAGCAGATCAAAATGATCCTAACAGTCTTGACAAGCAGCTGCTCCTAACATAGCCAGAATATTTTTTTTTACTTCATTTATATTGCACAGTCCTTTTCCAAGAGCAAAAGTGAAGGCAGAAATACACAATACAAATCTGTGAAAACAGGTAGAGATGTATGAGAATATTTTTTGTGCCCGCAAAACACTCGAACGTGCCCTGAGCATGGACACAAGCAGGAAAATGCATTCTCCTAAAATGTTCACAAATTCTCAAACATGTGCTCGTGCTTGCAAAGTGCACAATTTCTAACAAACAAGCAGTTTGAAATTGCACAATTGCACAACTTTTAAAATTGCACAATTTTCACACTTTAGTCTATGGGGGAAAGTTGCACAACTCTGGAAATTGAGCAAATTTTGCCCAACTTTCCTCTTTGCGTTCAATTTGCACAATTGAATTTTCCCATTCACACTAAACGAGCAGAGATCGCAAACTCTCACAGAAATCAAGGAGAAACAAACATCAAGGTGATAGTCAGAGAATCTGGGTGAACGTGAACATAGCTTGTTCACCCATCTCTAAAAACAGGCCAATGGAACAATGTCTCTCTCCCTTACTCTCCTGCCCATACAGAGTGGCTGGCTGCTTCTAGAGTCCAAGGGGAAAGGGACTGGTGGCTGTTCGGTCAAGTAGACCAATGGAAAAAGTCTCATTTTATCTTATATTGTATTGGGTTAGTATTGTTGTGACTGTAGTTGATTGAGTGTGCCTGTGTTCTATTGTTCTCCTTTTGATTATTATGCAAACAGATCCAGGCAAGCCCCATTTTGTGTACTCAGTAGGGATGAATGGATGCCCCCCCCATCTGGGTCCTCCAGGTGCCCGCCATGCCACTGCCCCGCTTGCATGTACCCTGGACCTACTCATGCCCCCCCATGCTTGCCAAGCCACACATGCCTACCCTGAACCCATCCATGAGGGCCCATCATTCCTGTGGTTACCATTTGGGGGAGGGGATGGTGCCTCAGAAACTTCCGTAAATTTAATATTGTGCATGTGTGACCCACTGGTATATTTTTCTTTAAGAATTCTGAGGAAATGCTCCTGCACATGCTCAGTATAGGCGTGAGTTAAGGAGTGGCCACCATTTTAGGCAGTTACCAGAACTGCAGTGTAGAAGATGCTTGCTTTCTCCTCCCTGTAAGAGCCTGAACCTTTGAGGCAGGGCTGTTTACGTGGTTCCTGTGTTGCTGGAACTTGATCCATATTGAGAAGATTACTGCAGAGCTAGAGTGAACTGAGTAGAGACTGTTTCTTTCTTCAGCCAACAGAAAAAATCAAGCTTCAGAGAGAAGTTTTATTTATATATTTGTTGTGGACTCAAGCTGAAAAAAAGACAGAATTTTCGGAGGGCTGTGCTGTTTTATTGTTTGGTGGGTTATGCATGTAAAATTATTACGTGTGCATTTTATTGTTTTTAATTAAAATATTAAAATATATGTTAATTGTCCCTGTGCAAAGCCTTTGTTGTGAGTCCCTTTAGAGACTCTGAAGAAAAGTATTACAAAATTGGCGCCCGAACAGCAGGGACTTGAAGGTTGTACAGAGGCAATTATTATTTTTTTTAAGTCATGGATGTCTGTATGAAATATGGTTTGGATCCTCTTAAAACCTGTTAGTGGAGTTTCCGCTGTAGAAACCACAGGAGAAATCAGAAGGGCCATTAGGGCCTATGGTCAAATAACTGATCTGCAGAGGGTGAAGGGGGAACAAAGAGATATAATTCTGTGCGAGTTTGAAGATTTTCCTTCTGTTATAACAATAGGAGAAGAACGTGTTCTGCAAAAGCTGCAGCAGAAATGGGATGTTACTAGTTCATGATGATGCTATACAGCAAAGTATGGTTAGGGGTATGGGATTAGACGCCCCAAACAGGCATTATGAGGATTTTGCAGGTGTTGATGGGGTTCATTTTAGAACTCCAGCAGTGAAAAAACCCTTTAAATAACAAGCAGAGTATGCAAGCAGTGGCTAGCACTCCTTTTACAGGCAGAGGCCTACTGGAAACCTCCACCCCTGCTGCAGTCCTCTCTTTAGAGATGCAACAATGTTTAGTACTTAGGGCATTTCTACACCAGCCTAAAATCCTGCATTTCAAACGGGGCTTTCTGCTTCCGTTTTAAATGCAGGATCACCACTGATTCCCTTTACATTTACATAGCCCACTATACTATTTGCGGTTCCCTTTTTTTTTCACCGTAATTGCCTACGTAAATATTTACATAGGCTAGAACGGCGAAAAATAGGGAACGCAAATGGCAGCCGCCGTAGCCGCCGCCATTTGCGTACGCCGTTTTGGGGGGGCATGTTATGATAGGCTATCACGGCAGCCTGGAAGGACACAAATGGCGGCCGCTATGGTGGCCGCCTTTTGTGTCCACAGCAGCCCGTCCGCGGCCGGAAGTCCGGCCCTGGCCAGCTGCTCCACGGAGATGCAGCGGAACAGAACCAGCCGGGCAGGATTCGGGGGAGGGGAGAGGACCGGAGCGCCTCCCCCCCCATAGAGGCTTCCGGGGGGAGGGACAGAGCGCCGCCCCCACCAGCGGATGCCCTGACCAGAACAGGTAAGGGATTCGTACATCCCTACTTTTCAGGCAATGTTCCTACACCTACTGGGGAAGTTGATTTTTCCACCTGGCGAGTACAGGTTAGAGAACTGCTGGAAGATGATGAAATATCAGACAGGGCTAAAAGGAGAAAGATTATAGAAAGTCTGCTACCCCCAGCACTGCATGTAGCTCTTAATTATATAGCATTCCTCAGCACTTGGTAGGTAGCAAGGCAAGTGCTCAGGAATGCTATATAATTCTAGAAAAAGCTTTTGGGGAGTGTTATAAGTGTTTCAGAGCTTAAAGCTCAGTTCTCAGAGACCCATCAGTATACAAAAGAGTCATCTTCATCATATCTGAGCAGATTACACACACAAGGTCAAGAAATTAGGGGTGTACAAAACACCTGGTTCCTCCGGGGCCATCTGCGGTGGGGGGGAGGCGCTCCATCCGTCCCCCCCAGAATCCTCCCCGGCCGGCTCCACTCTGTGGCGACTCCGTGGAGCTGCCGGCCACAGCCGGAATTCCGGCCACTGCCGAGCTGCTGCGGCCACAAATGGCGGCCGCCGCGCTGCCAGCCATGATAGGCTACGTAAGTAATTATGTAGCCTATCACGAAAAAGGCAGCCATGCAAATGGCGGCCGCTATGCCATTTGCATGGCTGCCTTTCTCGTGATAGGCTACATAAATACTTACGTAGCCTATCACGGCAAAGAGCAGGGGCACAAATGGCATAGCAGCCGCCATTTGCGCCCCTGGTCTTTGCCGTGATAGGCTACGTAAGTATTTACATAGCCTATCACGAAAAAGCAGCCACGCAAATGGCAGCCACTATGACGGCCTCCATTTGCGGCCACAGCAGCCCGGCAGCAGCCAGGAGACCAGCCACGGGGACCACCAGCAGGGTGGCAGGGGGGGGAGGTCGTTCTTCCATGGATTCCAGGGGGCCGGATTCTTTAGATTCTCACTGGAGTCCGTGGCTTAATTCTCTGACATCCCTACAAGAAATTATAGGGGCTGGTGGGATAAAGAGTAGTGCGCTAGACTGCTATATAAAAGACCAGTTTTTCAGAGGATGTTGGCATGAGTGACAGAACTTGAGCTCAAAGGAACTGTACAGGTCCCATATGCAGAATTCCTTTTTCAAGTGAGATCCATAGAAAAAGAACAGTCTAACAAGCAAAAGCAGAAGCTTAGACAGGAGTTTGAGGATAGAGGAAGGCCTGTGAGTAAGAGCAGCTTGCAATTTGTGAAAGAGCGAGGGATGGCTGTGAAATCTGCCACAGACTCAAATGAGGCCAAATTCCAGTGAATTCGGGGGGGGGGGCAGAGTCCGTGACGGAACAAATGTACTTACCCCTGCCAGCCCGGACGCAACAGGCCGAATCTCCCCGCCCGGCCGATTCCGTTCCGCTATCCTAGTGGCCATTTGTGTCCACTACGCCATTTGTGTCCCTGTTTCTTCTCGCGATAGGCTACACGTCTTTATTTACGTAGATACTTACGTAGCCTATCGCATGAAAAAGCAGGGACGCAAATGGTGTAATGGATGCCATTTGCATCCCTGTTTTTTTTTTCACATGATAGGCTACGTAAATATCTACACAAATAAAGACACGTAGCCTATCGCAAGAAGAAACGGGGACACAAATGGCGTAGCAGACGCCATTTGTGTCCAGATCACTCCCTCTTTCCACTCAGACAGCGATACGGACCGCAATGGCAGCTGTATCACTTGCAGAACAGAGCTGGCCGGCGAGGATTCCGGGGGGGAGGGACAGATCGCCTCCCCTCCCCCCCCCCCGTGGACCCCAGGCAGACTGGAGGTAAGGGATTTTGTACAACTCTAGAAGGAGCAGGGAAAAGGTTCATGAGCAACAGGAAGAGGACAGAGAAAATTAACTGGAGAAAATACATGAAGCTTCTGGCACATGCTTACAGTTGTACTAGAAATGACACAACTGGAGAGTCCCCATATTATTTAATATTTGGCAGATGATTTTTATTGCAAACACAAAACGATTTGTGTTTTGGAGTTAAAGAAAAAGGACGTGGTGTGTAGGGATGGTGGAGAATTCTGCCACGGATCTTGGTGAGGCTGAATGCCAGTGCATTCGGCCCCCCGAAACCCGGGGCGGAACAAAGCCCCCCACTATAGCTAATACCCTGGAAGACAGAAACAAAATTCAAAGTAATCTTGATAGGCTGGAGTGCTGGGCAGAAAACAACAGAATGAAATTTAATAGGAATAAATGCCAAGTTCTGCACCTAGGGAAAAGAAACCAAATGCACAGTTACAAGATGGGGGATATGTGGCTCAACTACAGTACAAGTAAGAAGGATCTTGGCATTGTTGTCGATCACAAGCTGAAAATGAGCCAACAATGAGATATGGCTGCAAAAACGGCAAAGGCTATTTTGGGCTGCATTCATAGAAGCATAGCTTCCAAATCCTGGGAAGTACTAGTTCCCCTCTACTCAGCACTGGTTAGGCCTCATCTGGAGTACTGTGTCCAGTTCTGGGCACCACACTTTAAGAAGGATGCAGACAAACTGGAGAGGGTTCAGAGGAGGGCAACCAAGATGATCAGGGGACTGGAAACAAAGCCCTATGAAGAGAGACTGAAAGAACTGGGCATGTTTAGCCTTGAGAAGAGAAGAATGAGGGGAGATACGATAGCGCTCTTCAAGTACTTGCAAGATTGTCACAGAGAGGATGGCCAGGATCTCTTCTCGATCATCCCAGAGTGCAGGACACGGAAGAATGGGCTCAAGTGACAGGAAGCCAGATTCCGGCTGAACATCAGGAGAAACTTCCTGACTGTTAGAGCAATACGACAATGGAACCAATGACCTAGGGAGGTGGTGGGCTCTCCCACACTGGTGGCGTTCAAGACGAGGCTGGGCAGCCATCTGTCAGGGATGCTCTGACTTGGATTCCTGCATTGAGCAGGGGGTTGGACTCGATGGCCTTGTAGGCCCCTTCCAACCCTACTATTCTATGGTTCTATGATTCTATGTCTTCTTCTTGGGTTGTTCAGGGTGACTTGTTTTCAGGGTGGCTTGTTGTGATATCTGAACCTGGCACAGTGGGTTGTGCATCTGTTGTCACAAAGAGCTACAGAACCACCTTGGCAAGAGCGGCAAAAAAACTGGACAGTCCTCACAGTGTCCTCCGCCCCTCCTCCTCCAGCTCAGCACTTCATTTGACAGCTTGTGATCCGGATTAGCACAACCATGTTTGTATGTATGACTGACTTATCTCCAGGTAAGCATGCGCGACCATGGCAATTCAGGAGGGAGCGTCTTAGGCTACTACTCCTGTTTTCATGCTGAAACCTCAATTTTTTCCCTTCATCTGGGGGGGGAATTTCGGTGTGAAAACAGGAGGGGAAAGCTTAAATCCCCTCTCCCAAATTGTCATGGTCCTGAACTGGGAGCATGTTCACTTCTCCAGACTAATTCAATCACGTCTACATAGCTGTGCTAGGAAGAGGAACAGGCTGTGAGGAGCAGCCGAGGAGGCTTTTTTTTAAGTGCTAGAGAAAGCAGTCTGCCACCTTGTCCTAAAAAGTAAGGCAAGCCCTGCCCCCTCCACTGCAGAGATAGGGCATATATGTCAATACCGGTGCTTTGCAAGTCGAGCAGATGGGGAGAGGGGAGAGAATCATCACCGCAGGAGTATAGAGGCGTTGTGCTGGAAAGGCTCTGGGATAAGTGCTGGAAGTGGGCGGGAGGACAGAGGGGGAAACGAACCATGGCGAGCAGGCGAGTGCCTGATCTCAACCCACCATGTCTTGTGGCTTGTCGTGATGTGTGAACTGGCCCTATGTCAGTTACGGTGGATTGGTCAGCTGTGTCATACAAACTTTCCTTGATGGGCCTGGAATCCTCTTCGTGCATCAGCCACCCTGTTCTTATGGTTTCTTATTGGTGAGTTAATGGAGCACCGTGGTGTGCTTTCTTTACTGTTTCCACCCACATGCTTGCGAGAGGAAACAGTAGTAGGTGTCTCAGGGTCATGTGCAATTTTCTTGCAGGTCTTCATCCTCTTTAGGAACTTGCCTCTGTAAAATGGCAATCCAGAAATTTGCAATTGGGATTAGAGATGCCGCCAAAGTTCTCCCATAGTGAGCCTGGAAATGACCTGATCTAACTCATAGATGTAAGCAGATGTGAGCTCCGTTGGCTCGGAAAAGCTTTTCTACTCATAATTTAATTGGGAATATTATGAGCTCCAACTTGCTCACCCCTGCTGGAAAGTATTCCTCAGGCAGTTGCAGGAGCTTGTGGGGCATCTTAATTTTGCCTGTCAGGTGGTTGCTCCTGGCAGATCTTTTTTGAGGTGTCTCTCTGATGCTTTGCCTGCCTCACCACCACGCATGGGTGATACATGAGCTCGTATGGGGGGAGTTCTTGTCACATTTCAATGGGGTGTCATTTTGGAGGCAGGATCTTTGCATTGGAGCCAGGCTGCAGGTGCATTCTGATGCTGGTGGTCCTTTGGGAATCAGGTTTATATTCAGGGACAGATGGTGTGTTTGGGGGTGGCCAGCCAGTCCGCTTTTGGTGTGACAGTGAGGCCAAAATTTAAGTTATCAATTCCCTTATCTCCAAGAACCTCAGGGTTATGTCGCTGGTAAGAGCTTTCACTCTTCAGTGTCTCTGCCCCAACGCTCTTTTTCTGGCATGACATGTGCCTATCCTGAACAATGGTGTCACGGATGCTTTATCCTGTAACCAGTCAGATAGGCAGGTTTTGAGCTGGCCCTGTGGGTCAGGAAGAGCCTGGATCTTTTGCTGCAGGTGCTGCAGGCTCTTGGAGAGTTGAGGCTAGGGTTGCTGTGGGAGTCCGAGAAGGGGATGGAGTCCTGTGGCTTCCCCCTCCCCTCTCAGCCTGCCAGCCCCTGCTCGCTGAGCTGCCGCACACTTACCAGGCCCGCTTGCCAAGCTCCATGCAGTCTGCAAGTGCCTTGCGGTTGCCCATCCCCTTAATGAGTTGCCATTTTGTGTAAAATGGTGGCTCAGGGTTTTCAGGAAATGTGATGTTGCATAAATTGCAGCCGTAAAGGGACCATTCACGCCACTTTGCAGGCATAAATGGACCATTTATGCCTGCAACATCGCATAAATCGCCCCTTCGCAGCCACCATTTACACAACATCACATTTCCGGAAATCCCCAAGCTGCCATTTTTTATGCAAAACAGTGGCTTGCGAAGAAGACAGGTAGCCGCCAGATGCGGTCCAGGCTTTCCAATGGCTCACGTAGCGCTTTGCATGGCTTTGCATCACCGAGTGCAGTCTTCTGAGCCAAGGTTAAAGGGGCTTCAGTTAATACTTCTAGAGTCAGCCTGAGAAAAATGCTGGAGAGTTGGTCTTGGCGGCATCACCCCTAAAGAGGATCCTCACCGTCCATGTTGACTGGGTCAAAGAGTGAGTGGGAAGAGTTATGCACATCCCATTATGAATCCTGTTTGTTCCATGCTGCTGCTCTTTCCACATTCAGGGGAGCTTTCTGAATAGGGGAACTCTTGACGACATCCAAATTTTACTCTTTGCACAGGGCCTTGGAGCTTCAGGATCTTCTCCTAATGGCGAATACTGTTTACTTTCATTTACTTTGGTCTGAGACTGACCAGAAATCCAACGGCGTATGTGTGCATTGTGGGGCCCTGGGAGGGGCTGACACAGGACGGCCCCCGTCACCTTAAGGTGAAGTTTATGGGAAGGGAGGGGGATTAAGCTCCACCCTTTTCCTTAGCTGGGGTTAGGCTAGTCCAGAGAGGGACCAGACTGGTTGCCCATAATATACAGTATCAGGTTCCAGCACAGTAACCTTACAGATCTGATTAAATAATTGAAATAATTCTATGATTCTATGATTCTGGGCACAATTCAAAGTTCTGGTTATAAACCCCTATACAACTTGGGACCAAGCTATTTGAACAGACTGTGTTCTCCCATAAGAGCCTGTCTGGGTTTTCAGATCTTTGAGGGAGGCCCTTCATTCAGTCTCACTGCCTTCAGAGGCTGGCTTGATGAGGACTCTAGAAAGGGCTTCTCAGTAGCTGCTCCTAGGCACTGGAATTCCCTGCCAAAGGAAAATAGGTTGGCTTCCTCTTTGTTAGTCTTCTTCTGGCAGCCAGCGGCCTTTTTATTCATGCAGGCCTTTAGCGTATAAGTTGGGCTGTGTTTCCACCAGTGATTTACTCCGACCTGGCTGCGTGGTGAGGTCTCTGTGTTTCCATGAAGTCGTGGCCATTCAGCCCCAGCTCTGCATTTTATCACTGAACAACTGCTTCTTCTGAGACTGCTCATAGTCCGACTTTTCCAGCTTACCACGGCTCCATTACTGGGGATGTACGAAAGTAACTTACCTTTTTGAAGGGTGATACTCGCGGTGGGGGGAGGCGCTCCATCCCTCCCCCCGAAATTCTCTCCGGCTGGCTCTGCTCCGCAGCAACTCCGCAGAGCCGCTGGCTGGGGCCGCCCGCAGCTGGACATCTGGCCACTGGGCTGCACAGGGACGCAAATGGTGGCCGCCATAGCCGCCGCTATTTGCATCCCTGTATTTTGCCGTGATAGGCTATGTATATATTTATGTAGCCTATCACGGCAAAAAAAAGAGAGAGAGAGAACACAAATGGCAGCAGCTACGGCGGCCGCCATTTGCGTTCCCTTTTTTTGCCACGATAGGCTACGTAAATATTTACGTAGCCTATCACGGCAAAAGACAGGGGTGCAAATGGCAGCCACTACGCCATGTTAGCCGTGATAGTCTACGTAATTATTTACGTAGCCTATCACGGCTATAATGAAGAAGTGAATGGCGGCCGCGGACGCGGACGCCATTTGCAAAGCAGCGTGAACGGCAGCAGGTAAGTGCTCCATTTCGCGTGCTTTCGCAGGGTGGGGGGCTTCGTTCTGCCATGGATTTCGGGGGACCGAATTCCGCATTCGGTCTCAACGAGATCCATGGCGGAATTCTCTGACATCCCTATCCATTACTGACCTGTTTCCACAATCGCACTGGATCTGGTATCATAGTCCTGCCCATGGGGTGTGTAGCCCAGCCTTTGTGGGTGTGTCACTCTGACCTCAGTGACCCAAACCATTCCCTCCCTGTTTTCCGGAAGTTTCATCAAGGTTTTGGAGCAGGATGTCGAGGGACCAACTTTTAAAACATCATTGAAAATAAGCGCTAGAACACAGCCCATGACCCCAGTCAGGTTTTTTTTTTCCTTCCATTGTGCTGAATAAGGTTTGCCCTCTCAATGAGCACAGAAATGACAGAGAAGCCCCTCAGTTGACACGGCACATATCAAAGCCCAATTCCTGAAATGCGATTAAGCACTACCTCGAGGCTTTGGCCCATTGCCTTAGGTCACAACTCATTCACAGCTTCCATATAGAGATCCTGTGCATTAAAATGGGGGCTGGTTTTGGCCTCTTTCCCACAACAAACCCATTAGTATCTCCTCAGAAGTAACTCCCATTGCTGTGGATGAGGCTGAGATTCCCCCTCAGCTGAAATGGCACACATTAAAGCCCAGTTCCTTAAATGCCTTGAAGTGATCAAGCAAGGCTCCGATGAATTACCTTAGGAAGAAAGTACTTCGCAGCTTTGTTATAGCTATCCTGTGAGTTACAATGGGGGCTAGATTCCATCTTTGTGTATACTACTCTCTGTCCCACAACAAACCCATTAGTGTCTCCTCAGAAGTAACTCCCATTGTGCTGAATGAGGCTTACTTTTGAATGCCTACATCAGAACTTAACAGAGATTCCCCTCAATTGAAATGGCACACTTTTAAGCCCAATTCCTTAAACGTGATTAAGCGCTATCTCGAGGCTTTGGTCCATTGCCTTAGGATGTAACACATTCACAGCTTCCATGTAGAGATCCTGTGCATTAAAATGGGGGCTGGTTTCACTCTCTTTCCTACAACAAACCCATTAGTGCCTCCTCAGAAGTAACTCCCATTGTGGTAAGTGAGGTCCTCTGGGTTAAAATGGGAGCTGGTTTTCCTCTTTGTGTTCTCCCCCCCTTTCCCAGCACAAGCATATGTGTGTCTACTCAGAAGTAACTCCCATTGTGCTCAGTGAGGCTTGCTCCTGAAATGCAGGTGCATCTGGACTTTCAAGGGAAAGGAGAAAGCAGGGGAGAGGGGGAAAGCCTCTCTTCACAGCAAAGCTGATTCCTTTTTAAACATCCCGGACTCCTCCATTAGCTTCTTCTTCGTTGTCCGGGAAACACGGCCAAGGAGGAGGGAACATGGATGAGGTAATGAGACCCAACCCAGTCCCCACTCAGACTCCACCCAGCCATCAAGGAAATAATTCAATTAGAGCTCAGTGGAAACAGCACAGAGCCCCAGGCTACAGCAATGATAAGCCGGGACTTTAAGGGCTGTGGAAACTGGAAGAGGAGAAGATGCGAGTGGAGAAACATCGCCACAAAGTTGCAAACAAAGTGAAGCTGATAGCATGGAAACACACCACTGGTCTGTTGCTGGAGGAGGTTTTAGTTGGTTGGGTGCTTTCAATTTCTTTCATTGTTGTGTTTTAATAGTGTTTTTAATTTATTTGTTTTTATGTTATATTTTAATTAAGATTCTTTTTTAAATCTGTATTTTATTAATGTAGGCTGCCTTGAGCACCACTTTTGCTGGAAAGGCAAATAAATAAGTAAATAAATAAAGTAGGGATTGGTAAAAAGGAAGTTGAAAGGGAAAGTCAAAAGGGTCAAATTGCCCCAGAACTCTTGGGGGTTACTTAAATTCATGATAATAGAAGCTCAGCTAGAATGTCTACTGCATGTCAGGAGAGGTACCACCAAGTCCAAGATGTCACAAACATGGTTAATGATCTGTGTGTAGGAAGCTATTAGAGAAAAGAAGGCTTTCTTTAGAAAACAGAACTCTTGCATAAACGACAAGAAAAAGGAACACAAACTTTTACAAAAGAATTGCAAGCAAATAATAAGGGATGCAATAAAAGATCTTGAGAAGTGTATCGCTAAAAAGATCAAGACGAACAAACAATAAAAAAAATTCAATACATTAGAAGCCAAATAGGGAACTGCTTGGGCCATTGGATGACACAGGAGTTAAAGGAGTGCTAAAGGAACAAAAGGAGTTGGAAGAGAAGCTGAATGATTTGTTGCATCTGTCTCCACTGCAAAAGATGTAGGGAAGATCCCCATGCCTCAACTCATATTTTCAAGAAGAGGATCTGAGGAACTGAGGAAAATAACAACAAGAGATGAAGTACTAGACCTTAATGACAACTTGAACACAGAGAAATTGCTGTGTCTATATGGTATGTATCCTAGCACCCCTGGTAGATGAGGCTTCAGAGAATCCAAGACCCTGCCAGGCTGCTGCCAACAGGGCAGTAGGAGTGAAGGAGGTGATTTCTGCCTCTCTGTCCTGTTGTTTATCCTCTAGATGGGCTTCTGAGCCCACCTAGAGGAGGCACGCTGGCAGGGGTGGGGCTGGGGCTAGAGAAACCATAGGATACTCTCCTCTCCCCTCACCTCCCTGCCTGCTAGAACATCCCTTTGCAGACCTCTGTGAGGCCCCCCGAAGCCACTTTTGTGACCTTGGGAAGCAGATGCTGCGGTTTGTTCCACGCGGTGGCTATGAAAGGGCAGGGGAAGGGGTGGAGGGAGGGACAGATTTTGGAACCCCACTCCTGAAATCGTAGCAGTGTCTATGGCTTCAGGAAGGGGACTCTAAAAAAATCCTATGGTCCCTGGGATGCTCTCCAGGGACCATAGGATTGCTCTCTCCATAACTCAATTGTTAAATTGCTGATCTTCTAACAAAAATATGTAACATACATTCTTTAGGACTGGAAAGTACCACCAATTAAAAAAATGGAATCCAGTAGGAATTACAGGAAATTACAGGTCGGTTAACATAATGTCTGTTCTGGGTAAATTGGTGGGTTGTTGTTGTTGTTCAGTCGTTCAGTCGTGTCCGACTCTTCGTGACCCCATGGACCATAGCACGCCAGGCCTTCCTGTCCTGCGCTCTCTCCCGGAGCGTGCTAAATTGGTGGGAAGCATAATTAAAGATAAAATGATCAAGCATTTAGAACAGGCGTGAGCAACAATGCATGCTCCCCTTGTCCATTTTTGTAGCCCCCATCACCTCCAAATAGCTGCCACCTTGCCACCCAATTGCAGTGCTGCAACAGAAAAAAAGGCACATTTTTGCTTCAAAACAAGGAACGGGGGGGGGGGTGCACACCTTGTTTTAATGCAAAACTATGCTACCAAAGCCCTAGGCAGCAATTCAGCAGCAGCAATTTTGTTGGGGGGTTGTGGCACTCGGTGGGTTATGGGGGCAGAAATTGGCCCCTGGACCCTCTGAAGTTGTCAACTCCTCATGTAGGCCAAAGAGTTTTTTATATGTACCACATTTTTCTGTCCATTAGCTTGATGTTTCATTTTCCAGTGTTTTGTTTTTCTGTATGTGTGACATAATTAACTCTTCTGTGGCTTCATGTTTTCGAGGAACAGCTCTAGAGGTTATATGAAATATGAGAAGTTGTTTTTATAAACTGAGCACATGGAAGTATGCATGTGTCATTAATCTCGCTCTTCAGAAGTTTAAGCAAATCATGATATTGATTGAGAAGCTATAAGATTTGGCACACCTGCATGATTTATTTCCTCTGCTTTTAATGCAATGTTTGTATTAGAAATATTTGGAGGTTATTATGTCCATCTTTAATAACAAGCAAGTAAATGGTACTTATTTTCAGTGACCACATGTCAGTGAAACAGGTCTTGTGAATAGAAACTGCAGCAGACTTCAGGGCAGGTAATTGTACAATATCTGGCTTTAATTATTATTATTTTTTACATCTTATTGGTATTTAGCTTAAATTTAAAATAATTATGAAGGGGCCCTTTACGCCAGTAATATTGCATAGTTGGGGTCTTTATGGCCGCTATGTGCATGTATAACATGTATACATATATATAGCATGTATAGCCTGGGGGTCATTTTGGACTCCCAGCTATCCATGGAGGCTCAGGTGTCAGCTGTGAGCCGGACAGCGCTGTATCAACTCCATTTGATATGGTGGCTGCGCCCCTTCCTTCCCGACCATCTGCTCCCATCGGTAATATATGCCCTGGTCTCCTCTCGTTTAGACTACTGTAATGCGCTCTACGTGGGGTTACCCTTGAAGACAATTCGGAAGCTGCAGCTGGTACAGAACGCGGCGGCTCGCCTGATTAAAGGCAGCCGCCAGCGAGATTACATCACTCCAGTGCTAAAGGAGTTGCACTGGTTACCAGTTGTTTCCAGGCCAAATTCAAGGTGTTAGTTTTGACCTTTAGAACCCTACATGGTTCGGACACAGCCTATCTTAAGGAGCGCCTCCAGCAACACCAGATAGGCCACTTAACAAGATCAGCCTCAGATGGCCTTCTCTCTGTTCCATCAGCCAGGACATCTAGACTGGTGGGGACGAGGGAGAGGGCCTTTTCTGTGGTGGCCCCCACTCTGTGGAACTCCCTCCCTAGGGAACTCCGCCATGCCCCCTCTTTAATGAGCTTCCACCGTTCATTAAAAACGTGGTTGTTCAGGCAGGCATTTGGGGTGGGTTAGGGTATTTTAGAAAATGTTTTTATTTTAGGATTTTATTGTTTTAAACAGTTTTATTATATGCTTTGTACATCGCCCAGAGTGGCTGGGTGACCAGCCAGATGGGCGATTAATAAATTTAATTAATAAATAAATAACACTTTTCTTCAGGGTCTCAGAAACTTTTCTTCAGCACGTTTCTTCTACACTGCAATTCTGGTAACTGCCTAAAATGGTGACCACTCCCTAACTCACTCCTAAACTGAGCATGTGCAGGAATATTTCCTCAGAATTCTTAAAGAAAAATATACCAGTGGCTTACATTCTCCCCTGCTAAACTGCTGACATCCCAACAGTTATAAAAAAATTATAACTTTTAACTGGGTACACAAATGTACTCCTCTTCAATAATTTGGAAAAATACTGACATTACATCACTGCTAAAACTGAGGATCTTGAACTTGTGGACCAATAGCAAAGTCTAGAACATAATCTTTAAATCTAGTGGGTTTGGTTTTATTCTTTCTATCTTATGAGGTTCTAAAGACACTTCTGTAGGTATCCCTAACATAGCTGAAGTTTCTTCACTTCTATTGGAGAGCTCTGATGAATCACCATCAATCTGATGGGGGTTGGACTCGATGGCCTTGTAGGCCCCTTCCAACCCTACTATTCTATGACCTGATTCATTCTGCAGTTGGCTTTCTAGAAAACGTGAATATCTCCTAGGTTCAAACTCTCCTGCTAAGGGGTTTAGTTGTGAGTGAATCATAGGTTCAGTCTGTGATTCTGCTTTGTCTTCTATTTGAATCACTACTTAGAATCACAGAATCATAGAATCATAGAATAGTAGGGTTGGAAGGGGCCTACAAGATCATCGAGTCAATGCAGGAATCTAAGTCAAAGCATCAGTACGTTCAGCCTGTATTTCGCCTTTGCCAGGGGGCTCATAGACCCTCTTTTGGGAGAAGACTGACTAAAGTAGGAATTGAGCACCTCTGCCTTTTCTTTGTCATCTGTAATCATTTTGCCAACTTTATTTAATAGCTGAACCACCATTTCTTTCCTCTGTCTTTTACTATGCATGTAGCTGAAGAAAGCCTTTTTGTTGCTTTTAGCATCCCTCGCTAAGCTCAGCTCATTCTTAGCTTTAGCCTTCCTGACACCATCCCTGCAGGTGCTACCTGCCTGTACTCTTTCTTTGTAGCTTGGCCTTCTCTCCACTTCCTATATGTGCGCTTTTTTGTTTTTGGGTCATCTCTAAGCTTTTTGTGAAGCCACATTGGCTTCTTCTGTTGTCTTCAACCTTTTCTTCTTGTTGCAATTGTTTGTAATTGTGCCTTGAGAATTTCCTTTTTTATGGGTTCTCAGGGTGGTTTGTGCATGGTTGACAAACCACACTGAGGAAACCACGCTGGGTTCGGACATCACAACAAGCCACCCTGAAACAAACAAGGATGACAACCAACTGTGGGTTGTTGTGTCATGCGAACCAGGTCATAGTGTTCAAAGGACAGAACAGAAGACAGTGTCCTTATTAGGGATGTAAGAGAAATCCACAATGGAATCAAATGAGTTTGGATTTCTATGAATCTGACCCACGGATTCCGCAGCAGACCAGCTTTTCCCAACTCTCATGATTCCATACACTTGCAGACCATTTTCTTTACTTTCTGGAATTTAACGCAAATTTAGTTGTAGAAAAATACATTTTAAAAGAACAGCTGAAAAGGCACATTTCCCTCATAGCCTAAAGCATGAAAATGCACATTTGGAGGGGACTTGTGCATTTGGGGAGGGGGATTTGTGCATTTTTGCAAGTGTGCACTTGTGCAAATTTGAAAAATGGGAAAAAATCTGATTCCGTGAATGAGAGGAAAGAAAGGCACCTGATAATCTGTGAAATGCAGATGGAATGGATTTACACAAATAGCTGATTTATACCTGTAATCATGTGTATATGGGCAATTCACAGAACCATTTGCATATAGCTCTATGTGCACATATTAGCAATCACCATGTTTTTTCATAAAATGGCAATTGTGACGCTGGGGGATGGGGCCCAGGTGAGTGTGGGCGGCTGGGCAAGTGTGATAGGGGGGTCGAGCAGGGGCAGGGGCTCAGCTGGAATGATTTGGGGGTGCAGGCGGGGGGGAGTCCACTGGACTCCCAGACTGAATCGGGCACCTGCACCATTCCTAGAGACAACCAGCTCGCTGAATAATAAGACTTTCTACCACAGACTAGGGATGGGCGGATTCCTTAGCTGTCGTTCCGCAGGGGAATCTGCCTGCAGGGGGAGACAATCCGTCCCTCCCCCCGGAATCTGTCCAGTCCAGCTCCACTTCATGTTGATCCTGCGGAGCTGGCCACCAGCTCCGCATCGCTGGCGAATTTCATCGATAAGGGTCGCCAGCAGCCATTGCTGTACCGTATTGATGTATAAGTAAGTCTCCGGGTGCAAATGGTGTAGTGGACGCCATTTGCAGCTGTACAGCTGGTAGATTAACCTAAATGCAGCTGTAAACGGAATCAGATTTTTTCCCATTTTTCAAGTTTGCGCAAGTGCACACTTGCAAAAATGCACAAATCCCCCCCCCCCAATGCACAAATCCCCTCCAAATGTGCATTTTCATGCTTTAGGCTATGGGGAAAATGTGCCTTTTCAGCTGTTCTTTTAAAATGTATTTTTCTACAACTAAATTTGCATTAAATTCCAGAAAGTAAAGAAAATGGTCTGCAAGTATGTAGAATCATGAGAGATGGGAAAAGCTGGTCCATTGCGGAATCCATGGGTCAGATTCATAGAAACCTAAATTAACCTAAATGCAGCTGAAATGGCTGCATTTAGGCTAATCTACCAGCTTTACGGCCTCAAATGGCACCCACTACACCATTTGCGTCCCTGTTTTTTGACATGATAGACTACGCAAATATTTGCAAGGCCTATCACGTCAAAAAACAGGGCTGCAAATGGCATAGTGGATGCCATTTGTGGCCGTAAAGCTGGTAGAGTAACCTAGATGCAGCCATAAAATGGCTGCATTTAGGCTAATCTACCAGCTTTACAGCTGCAAATGTCACCCACTACGCCATTTGCATCCGGAGACTTACTTATACAGCGATACGGCACGGCAATGGCTGCCGGCTGTATCGACATTTGCCAGTGATGCAGAGCAGGCGGCCAGCTCCACAGGATCGACGTCGAGAGGGATCCGACCTGGACGGATTCCGCGGGGAGGCGAAGGTGAGTGCTCCATTCTGCCACAGACTCCGGGGGGGCAGATTCTTTAGAATCCAGCCTCATTGGAGTCCATGGCGGAATTCCCCGCCATCCCTACCACAGACTAATTTGGCTATCTGTATTGACAAAATCATGAGCAGATTTTTTTTTTCTCCTGCAGAATCTAGTGTGTACTCACTTAGGGCCTTATTAAGTGTCTTCCCCATATTAACCACTTAAAAGTTCATCCTTCAAGCTACAGAGCAGGGTTGGGAAGCCTCTTTAGCTCAAGGGCCAAATTCAACTATGGAGAAGCCCTTGGGGGCTGCATCTCACTTGTGGGCAGGGCTGAAGGGAAAAGGGGTGGGGCCAAAAATACCTAATATTTTAAAAAGAAATGACAGCATACTCTAGGTCAGAGCTCTTCCCGCCAGTAACTGAGCCTTAGGAGAAGCTTTCAACCTTTTAAAATGGGGGAGGGGACTGCACAAAAGCTGGGAAACTACCAATCAGTCGTTGGGGAAAAGGGGCTGAGGCCATGGGAATTGTGTGTGGCTGCATGGGGAACCCAAGAGGGCTGGATTTGGCCCCTGGGCCTGAGGTTCCCCACCCCTGCTGTAGAGTTTCATAGCTAGAGTTTTCTTTTAAGGAACAGCTTGTCTTCCCTGCTTTTTCTTCTAGCAAGAGCACATTTCAATATACAAATACAACTACTTTATTGTAAACTGTTTAAAATGACTGTTTAATGCTGGAATGCACTGCACAGAAACTGGCCAAGAAGAAGTCTAAGGGCAGAATATTGCTTCAGCCCATAAGAAGACGTTCAGGTTACTACAGCATCTTTGAAGGTTTGCTGTTGTTACATTTTTGTTGCTGCTGCTGAAGTTATAGTTCTGTATGTGTTATGATGAGGGGTGTGGGTGGTGTGTGACAACACAATCTTCTTTTAAAACAATCAGAAACATTTCCCTAGAGAACGGGAATGACTCCAAAGTGAGGGGGAAATGTTATACTGACATCTTTGAAACAATGTCATTATCAGTTTGAGTAAAGTCTGTGAGAACCTATTAAACAATCTACTTCTACAAACAAAGCAGGAAGTAGTGAGAAAACAGTACTGCATCAATGCTTGAAGGGTTAGTCTTCACTCCATCACAACAGAACACGTGGGTAACTATGGAAGGAGCTACAGAAACCACTGATTAAGACAGAGCCAGCCAGCCTGCCTGTATTGCTGCACTTTACCACACTTTAGCACACAATTAACATATTGGCAAACTCCTATACATTAACTATGTGATAAGTTGGTTGTCTGTATCCATTCGATGAATCCAAAGGAATGGTGAAGATGGCTACTTTGGAATGTTAGTCTGCAAACAGGCAAGGGATGGAGAGGCATATAATTATTTCCCTGCCACGAACATTTATTTATGATGAAGATTACCCTGTTGTGATCCAGGGAGTATCAAGAGCAATTGAATCCTTCGTGGTGGTCTACCAAATGGAATATTGGCAAGGTAAGCTGTATAAAGGGCTGAGGTTTTTTTGTTTTTTGGCTCATGAGAACTCATCACTCTTTCAAAATGGTCACCCCACAGATCAGGCACAACTGAAGAAAAACTACAGACTTGCAGACCCATGTACACTTTTCTGTTCTAATCAACCCTATGCTCTCAGCCACCTTTGTTTGCAAATGCAAATGCAAGAACTTGAAACCGGAAAACCTGTGAAAAATCATTCATGTGGTCTCCCATGCTAGGCCTTTGCAACTGGACTAACCAACACATGCAAAGCATCCATATCCTCTTAAGATTTCACAGATGATAACAGAGACACTTGTGTACTTGCACTAACTTTAATTACTTAAGGGATTGATATCCCACCTTTCCTCAACAGAAACTTCAAGGCAGCTTAAAATATGTGTAAAAACAATACCAAAAAAAGTAATTAATCATAACAATATAATGAAAGACTAAAAAGCACAGCAGAGTTAAAAAAAGAAAGAAAGAAAGAAAGAAAGAAAGAAAGAAAGAATATAAGCAGGAGACTAAAATAATCAAACAGGGAAAACAAGGCAACAGCTTGCAAAAGTAGCAATGTCTTAACTTGGTAGTGAAACTAGGGATGTATAAGAAATTTGTTTCAATTTGTTTTTGACTTAGCAATGCCACCAAATTTCATAATTAGTTGACTCGTTGGTTGAAACTCATCTGTTTGTAATGCTCACCTTTGTAGCGAGCCTCGATCAATGTATTTGGAATTCACTATTACATTCTGGATTGATTGTGAGCTTTGGAGCATGCACAATCTGCATTTAAACAAGGGATCTCCCTTGAATGATCCAGTGCTTCCATCAGTGCTTCCCTCATTGCTGCCACCACCACAGCTCTGGCTCCATGAGGAGGAGGAGGGCTCCTCTGCGGGTCCATCTTCTTTCCTCTATGGGCTTCTTCACACCAGGCTTTTATCCTGTGATTGAGATTGCTCCGTGACAGAAGTTTGCGGGCTCTTTAGATGATGCAGTGACCATGACCCTCCTGCACTAAATGCCCTTTGTTCTGTTTTTAAATAGATCGCAGATAATGAGCTATCAAATTACCCCGTTGTGTTCTGCTTGAGTTCCCGCCGTGACAAGAGGAAAAGCAGCAAGAAGAGGAGCGAGATCAATGAAAGATCATGGAGGACTCAGATATGGGGAGAAGTGGGGGGAAGAGGAGGGGGGAAGGAAGCGCATGTAAAGGGAGTCATTGTGATCCTGCATTCAAAACGGAAGCAGAAAGCCCCGTTTTAAATGCAGGGTTTTAGGCTGGTGTAGAAATGCCCTATATATCAGCAATCAGTGAGTAAACATCATATGACATGCAGGCAGGCTGTGCGAAAACAACCAAGCAGGAAGGGAGCACATAACATGATGGCACATGACATTCAATGATTCCAAACTATAGCTCCCAAGATGTACTTTGATATTGCACATGCCAAAAACTCATATACACAGAATGAGATTTTGTATTAAAGGAGAGCTCTTGTCTGAGCAGTCATAGACACAAAGGTTACTTTCTGAGAATATAACAAATTCACTTGAGGTAAGTTTGCTCCTCACTGTTTTTGACCAGAATTTACCCTATTTGCACCTCTTGGAACTGAACACAGACAATCTATGGATGAAATCCATGCATTTCCGGGCTTGTGATACAATCTGTGGAAAAAATGTGTTGGAAAAATGCATAGATTTTGAAAATGTGTATGAAAAATGCGTACTTTTGAAAAATGCACACGAACATGCTTTAATCAATGGGAGAAAAATGTGCACATTTGGAAAAGTGTGCACAAAAATTGGCATAAATTTTCATGCAAAAAGAAAAAACAAGCTTGCAATCTGAGTTGGAACAAGCTTGTGGGTAGAATTCTGAGAACCTCAGCGAGCTCGTGTTCTAGTGATTCTCACACCCCTATTTTTCATTAATTGTTTTCTAATGCTGCTCTTGATTTGATTTTGTGGCTTTGGGGTTTTATTTGTGTTTTTATTGTACGTCAACCTGAAAGCTGTTAGCTATGAGGTGACTAATAAATAGATCGTGCTGGTTTTATATATGTGCATGTGTTCAACCTGTATGCTGCTTTGTGAGGGTATATCTCTGAGAAGTGGGATATAAATATATGGAAAAATAAGGTCAGAAGGATTAAATCAAATTAACTCTGAACATCCTGGTTACTTAGTTTGCAGGCCAGACTAGCTTTTGTTAATCAGCTCTCTGTGGAAATTTTTGCAGTTTTTAGATCAAGAACAGATATTGTTGGTGATGAGACAACTATTTTCAAAAGCTGTGTATGAAAAGGAATCATTCTGTGCTCTCCTGGGGTTTTTCACACAGTGCCCCAGGCATGATGTGAGAGATGTGAACCCCTTTTTGTCAGGGGATGGCCATGTTAGTCTGTTGCAGCAAGAACAACACAGAGTCTTCTGGCACAAACGTATTCAGGCATAAGGTTGCATGGACTCTGTCCACTGCACCTGATGAAGTGGGCAGATTCCACAGAAGCTTATGCCAGAATATGTTTGTTAGTCTTTAAGGTGCCATGAGACTCTTTGTTGTCCTGTCAGGTGATGTTAACTTTATTCTATCAGCAATAGAACTGAATCTTCAAGGTGGCATCACGTTTATTATTTTAGATGAACACCCCCTCCCTTGCTTTGACTTTCCTCCTTTGTTCTTGGGATTGTAGATCCTAATAACCTTGTATGAATTGTCAGGTCATTTTCCTTGACCCACAGGTATATGTTATTTAGCCAATTGTGTGGTAGTGATTTATTTACTTGTGGGGAGGTAAAGGAATTTACAATCCATCCAGTCCCAGGAACAAGGCTGGACTGATCATTCATCGTTGCTATATAATGTTTTTGGCATTGCTGTCTATGTTCTCTTTCATTGCCCAGCTGTGTCAAAGTGTGAAAAGGTAAAGTTAGCTGTAAGTCTGGCATGTTCTTGTGCCTTTCTGCATGATATCATTGTTGCCTAGTAGGATGTACTGAGGACTGGAAAGTCCAGCTGTATTTGCTTTGTTTCCTAGTCACCGGAGAAACCAGAAGGAGAAATCTTGAATTTAGTTTTCCAGGAAATCAAACTGGACAGAGACACCACAGACAGCAAAATTTCCTTCTGTATCTCTTCCAATGATGGCTTGAAATATGAACACCCTCTTAACACCCTTTCACTTCAGTCAACCCCATCATTGTACACCCCGAAGTCATATTTGTGCATTTTTCTTTACTCTAAGCATTTGATTTTGCTCTGCATGACTCAAAAGCCACTGCACCGCCTAGAGAAACTTTTTTGGCAATGGCTTCAGAGAAAATACAATATTTCTGCTGTTGGATTTTTGTTGGTTGAATGAGTAATGCTACCTTGGAACATAGTGGTTAGCTTATATATCTCAAAGACCACTATTTTGCAATGAGTAATGAGGAGGAAATTTAGGGAGGGGAGGTTAATTACTGAATTAGCCAGAAGGAGAAACTGAACTAGTTTGGGAAAGGAGGGGGACAAATTCTACAAAAAAAGGCAGCTCAGCACTGCTCTGAATACACAAATAAGGGTTGCTGAATGCTGTAGCTGAAAATAAACCACACATTTCATTGGAAAGACTGGAACCCACATTCTTTTCCATTGTTTGGGGCGGGGGTCAATATGGCAGCAATGAGCAGTTTCAATTTGAAAAATATATCTGTGAATCACTTTTGCTTCCTAGATTTTTATGTTCTTAATATGGGGCTAATTCATACACCATGGGGTGACTTTTAGGAAATTACCTCACAATATATATGTGGAACCTTTATTGATAATATGCCAGGTACTGCTCTTTAAAAATTAGGCATGTCAGTTAGTTTGGTAATAGGGCAGTGAAGAATGGATCCTGAGCATCACTCCTCCATCAGTGGCAGAAGAGGGGAATGCAATTTCTGCCAGCCTACCCTGAAACCCCCCCATTATTCGAGAGGCTCCCCAGGCCTCTGGAACAGATTTTCTGGGGCACAAGAGGCCACAAGAGGAAGGGAAAAACTGGTGGAAGTTGCCCCCTTCTGCTGTCAAAGCATTTGTGAGCGTCGCTTAGTATTAAGAGCAATGTGGTATCTGTTTATTAACATGATTGGATCAAACATGATTGTCACAGAGGCTGTTGAAAAAGCAAACTCACCATTCTGAGAATACTAATTGACAAAAAATGGCTTCATACTGAATTCTGATTAAAAATAAGCAACCCCTCCCATGTGGCTTTCCCAATTCCCATGGGCAGAAGGTTTCAGTGATCCAACTTGTAAAAAACTGCTTTTGAGAAATAGCCTTAGCATACAGTGCCTCTCTTTTACTTTGGATTAGAATCATAGATTCATAGAATAGTAGGGTTGGAAGGGGCCTACAAGGCCATCGAGTCCAACCCCCTGCTCAATGCAGGAATCCAAGTCAGCATCCCTGACAGTTGGCTGTCCAGCCTCGTCTTGAATGCCTCCAGTGTGGGAGAGCCCACCACCTCCCTAGGGAATTGGTTCCATTGTCGTATTGCTCTAACAGTCAGGGAGTTTCTCCTGAAGTTCAGCCGGAATCTGGCTTCCTGTCACTTGAGCCCATTATTCCGTGTCCTCCACTCTGGGATAATCGAGAAGAGATCCTGGCCTTCCTCTCTGTGACAACCTTTCAAGTCCTTGAAGAGTGCTAGCATATCTCCGCTCAGGCTTCTCTTCTCAAGGCTAAACATGCCTAATTTTTTCAGTATCTCTTCACAGGGCTTTGTTTCCATTCCCTTGATCATCTTTGTTGCCCTCCTCTGAACCCTCTCCAGCTTGTCTGCATCCTTCTTAAAGTGCGGTGCCCAGAACTGGACACAGTACTCCAGATGAGGCCTAACCAGTGCTGAGTAGAGGGGAACTAGTACTCCTTGGGATTTGGAAACCATGCTTCTATTAATGCAGCCCCAAATAGCATTTGCCTTTTTTGCAGCCACATCCCATTGTTGGCTCATATTCAGCTTGTGTTCAGCTTTTCCTAGGTGCAGAACTTGGCATTTATCACTATTAAATGTCATTCTGTTGTTTTCTGCCCAGCGCTCCAGTCTATCAAGATCACGTTGAATTTTGTTTCTATCTTCCAAGTATTAGCTATCCCGCCCAATTTTGTATCATCTGCAGATTTGATCACCATTCCCTGCACTTCCTCGTCCAAGTCATTAATACAAATATTGAAGAGCACTGGGCCCAGGACTGAGCCCTGTGGTATTCCATTCATTACCTCTCCCCAGTTTGAGAAGATCCCAGTGACAAGCACTCATTGAGTCCGATTCTGTAGCCAACTGTGGATCCACCGGATCGTTGTTTCATCTAGCCCACTTTGAGTTAGTTTGCTCATCAGGATATCATGGGGCACTTTGTCGAAAGCTTTGCTGAAGTTGAGGTATATGATGTCCACAGCATTCCCACAGTCCACAAGGGAGGGTACCTGATCCAAAAATGAGATCAGGTTCGTCTGGCAAGATTTGTTCTTGACAAATCCATGTTGGCTTTGTCACTACCTGCCCCTGCTCCTGCCCCTGTCCTTGGACTTTGCTTCAGCCCCTCCCATTTTCAGCGAGCAGCCTGCACTCACCCCAGCGGTCTTGTCGAGCTCCGCAGCCACCATTTCTAAAAAAAGATAAAATGATGATTGCAAAAATGTACATTTTTGCAAATGCGCATATTCTCATATGTGAAATGCGCATTTTTGCAAAGGCACACATCAGTGTGTGTACAGAAATTTGCATTTTTATAAAATATGCATTTTCATGCATACACATACCCTTCAGTCACGTCTCTAATCCGTCCTCCCGGGAGACAGCATACCTGGCAAGTCCATGGGGCTTTCCGACATACTTGGGTTTCGATCCCACGCAGGGTCTCCCACTACTACCACTCTTCTCTTCTTGTTGTTGTAGGCCTTGGTTTCATTGTCTCCCACTACTACCACTCTTCTTCTTGTTGTAGGCCTGGGTTTCATCGCCTCTGTTTGACTGACCTTCAGCCTCTTGCTCACTCTCATGTGGGGTCCCCTGTGATTCTTCCTCTGCAGGCTGTCCTCCAGTCTCATCTTCAACGGTTCCATAGCTCCACTGCTTCCACTGGTGCAGAGTGGCGTCTAGTTCTTCTGCGCCTAACTGTCACCCTTTTCCAAGGAGTATCCTCTACTGCATTTTTCCTCATCTCAGCATTTTCCTCTTCTGCCTTAGCTTGCTGTTGTTCTTCAAGCTTCTGTTCTTCACTTTGCTGCTGCATTTCCACTGTTCTGTCCAAGAACTGTTTGCATTCTCTTATTCCCTGGAGGGTCGACAGTCGCTGCTCCAGTTCTCTTATTTTTTCTTCCAGTAGTGTGATCAACTTGCACTTGTTGCAGGTGTAGGCCATGTTGTTCTCAGGCAAGAAAACAAACCTTGCACACACCTTGCAGGTCATCACCACTGGAGAGTCTTGTCCTTCCATAGTCTATCTTCCCTTTTGTGTCTAGCTTTCTGATTGTTCTAGAGTAGCCTGTGCTTTGTCATCTACTCGCTGGAGGTTAAAACAGAGTCCCATTGGTATGGAAATATGTGTTACAAGAATTTTTTATTTTTATTTTTTTAAAGATCAGATTAATTTGGCAGGATTTGTTCTTGACAAATCCATGTTGGCTTCGAGTAATCACTGCATTGTTTTCATGGTGCTTACAGATGAATGGCTTTATAATCTGATCCAGAATTTTCCCAGGGGATTGATTTCAGGCTGACTGGTCTGTAGTTCCCAGGTTCCTCCTTTTTACCCTTTTTGAAGATAGGGACAACATTAGCCCTCCTCCAGTCATCTGGCACTTCACCCGTCCTCCATGATTTCTCAAAGATAATAGACAGCGGTTCTGAGAGCTCTTCTGCCAGTTCCTTTATTACTTTAGGATGCAGTTCATCTGGCCCTGGAGATTTGAACTCATTCAAAGTAATGAGGTGTTCCTTGACCATATGCCCATCGATCTCAAACTGCAATCCTGCCCCTTCAGCCTGTACTGTGCCTTTGCCAGGGGGGTCATAGACCCTCTTTTGGGAGAAGACTGAGCCAAAGTAGGAATTGAGAACTTCTGCCTTTTCTTTGTCATCTGTTATCATCCTTATTTAATAGCTGAACCACCATTTCTTTCCTCTGTCTTTTACTTTGCATGTAGCTGAAGAAAGCTTTGTTGCTTTTAGCATGCCTCGCTAACCTCAGCTCATTCTCAGCTTCAGCCTTCCTGACGCCATCCCTGCAATTCTGTGCTACCCGCCTGTACTCTTCCTTTGTTGCTTGTCCTTCCTTCCACTTCCTATATGTGTGCTTTTTTGTTTTCACGTCATCTCTAAGCTTTTTGTGAAGCCACATTGCTTCTTTGAGTCCAATTCTGTAGCCAACTGTGGATCCACCGGATCGTTGTTTCATCTAGCCCGCTTTGAGCTAGTTTGCTAATCTGGATATCATGGGGCACTTTGTCGAACGCTTTGCTGAAGTTGAGGTATATTATGTTCACAGCATTCCCACAGTCCACAAGGGAGGTTACCTGATCAAAAAATGATATCAGATTCAACTGGCAAGATTTGTTCTAAAGAAAGTCTTTTTGTTGCTTTTGGCATCCCTTGCTAATCTCAGCTCATTCTCAGCTTTAGCCTTCCTGACTCCATCCCTGCAATTCTGTGCCACCTGCCTGTACAACGCGTACGCAAATGTACAACGCCTGTACAACGCGTACGCAAATGGCAGCGACTATGGCCGCCGCCATTTGCGTTCCCCTTATTTTTGCCATCTTAGTCTACGTAAATATTTACGTAGACTAAGATGACCAAAAATAAGGAACCCAAATGGCAACGGCCATAGTCGCTGCCATTTGCGTACGCGTTGTTTTTTTTTAAACCAGACGTGATAGGCTACATAAGTCTTTACGTAGCCTATCACGTCTTGTAAAAAAGAAAAGAAAAAAAGACTGCAAATGGCGGCGGCGGCAGCTGGTCAGAAGACCAGCCGCCGCCACTGCCCGGAAGATCCACCTCCGTTAAGTCTCATCCCGGGGGGGATCCGCAGGGAGGCGGGGGGTGGTAGGCCGTTCCGCCACAGATTTCAGGGGGCCGAATGCACTGGCATTCGGCCTCACCGAGATCCGTGGCGGAATTCTCTGCCATCCCTATGCTTGGGGCCATATCTTCGTGGGGTATGGATGTGAAGGCTGTCATGATCATAGAAACATAGAATAGTAGGGTTGGAAGGGGCCTACAAGGACATCGAGTCCAATCCCCCTGCTCAATGCAGGAATCCAAGTCAGAGCATCCCTGACAGATGGCTGTCCAGCCTCGTCTTGAATGCCTCCAGTCAGTGTGGGAGAGCCCACTACCTTCCTAGGTAATTGGTTCCATTGCCGTATTGCTCTAACAGTCAGGAAGTTCTTCCTGATGTTCAGCCGGAATCTGGCTTCCTCTAACTTGAGCCCATTATTCCTTGTCCTGCATTCTGGGATGATCAAAAAGAGATCCTGGCCTTCCTCTCTGTGACAACCTTTCAAGTCCTTGAAGAGCGCTATCATATCTACCCTCAGTCTTCTCTTCTCAAGGTAAACATGCCCAGTTCTTTCAGTCTCTCTTCATAGGGCTTTGTTTCCAGTCCTCTGATCACCTTTGTTGCCCTCCTCTGAACCCTCTCCAGTTTGTCTGCATCCTTCTTAAAGTGTGGTGCCCAGAACTGGACACAGTTCTCCAGATGAGGCCTGACCAGTGCTGAGTAGAGGGGAACTAGTACTTCCCGGGATTTGGAAGCTATGCTTCTGTTAATGCAGCCCAAAAGAGCATTTGCCTTTTTTGCAGCCACATCACATTGTTGGCTCATCTTCAGCTTGTGATTGACAACAATTCCAAGATCCTTCTTGCTTGTAGTGTTGAGCCACGTATCCCCCATCTTGTAAGTGTGCATTTGGATTCTTTTTCCTTGGTGCAGAACTTGGCATTTATCCCTATTAAATGTCATTCTGTTGTTTTCTGCCCAGCGCTCCAGTCTATCCAGATCACTTTGAATTTTGTTTCTGTCTTCCAAAGTATTAGCTATCCCGCCCAATTTTGTGTCACCTGCAAATTTGATCAGCATTCCCTGCACCTCCTCCTCCAAGTCATTATTAAAAACGTTGAAGAGCACTGGGCCCAGGACTGAGCCCTGCGGTACCCCACTCATTACCTCTCCCCAGTTTGAGAAGGTCCCATTGATAAGCACTCATTGAGTCCAATTCTGTAGCCAACTGTGGATCCACCGGATCGTTGTTTCATCTAGCCCACTTGGAGCTCATCAGGATTCAGGATATCATGGGACACTTTGTCAAAAGCTTTGCTGAAGTCGAGGTATATGATGTCTACAGCATTCCCACAGTCCACAAGGGAGGTTACTTGATCAAAAAATGAGATCAGATTCCTCTGGCAGGACTTGTTTTTGACAAATCCATGTTGGCTTCAACTAATCACGGCATTGTTGTCAAGGTGCTTCCAGATGGGTTGCTTTATCATCTGCTCCCGAATTTTCCCAGGGATTGATGTCATACTGACTGGTCTGTAGTTCCCAGGTTCCTCCTTTTTACCCTTTTTGAAGATAGGGACAACATTAGCCCTCCTCCAGTCTTCTGGCACTTCCACTGTCCTCCATGATTTCTCAAAGAGAATAGACAGCAGTTCTGAGCGCTCTTCTGCCAGTTTCTTTATTCCTCTAGGATGCAGTTCATCTGGCCCTGGAGATTTGAACTCATTCAAAGTAATGAAGTGTTCCTTGACCATATGCCTATCGATCTCAAGCTGCAATCCTGCCCCGTCAGCCTGTACTTCGCCTTTGCCAGGGGGGTCATAGACCCTCTTTTGGGAGAAGACTGAGCCAAAGTAGGAATTGAGCACCTCTGCCTTTAGGGATGTCAGAGAATTTCTCCACGAATCTCGGAATTGTTGAGAACCCCCGAAATTGGTGGAGAAAAGGTCTGCCCCCCCGCCCCCACCCCGGGACGGGACTTACCTTGCTCGAATGTCCCTGGCGGCGGTGGCTCCGGCGGTGGTTCGGCAGCGGCGCGGTGGCGGCGGCGGCCGGTCTTCCGACCGGCTGCTGCCGCCGCCATTTCCAAATAAAAAAAACAAACTAACTAACTAACGTGATAGGCTACATAAAGATTTACATAGACTATCACGGCTAGATTTTTAAAAAACACCATGATAGGCTACATAAATGTTTACGTAGCCTATCACGGCTGACTTTGGGGGGGGGAAAAGCACGTACGCAAATGGCGGCGACCATGGGCGCTGCCATTTGCGTTCCTTATTTTGGCACATGTAGTCTACGTAAACATTTACGTAGACTACAGCGAAAATAAGGGGAACGCAAATAGCGTTCCCCTTATTTTCGCCGTAGTCTACGTAAATGTTTACGTAGACTACACGTGCCCAAATAACGAACGCAAATGGCGGCGCCCATGGGCGCCGCCATTTGCATATGCGCTTTTTTTTTTTTAAGTCAGCCGTGATAGGCTACGTAAACATTTACGTAGCCTATCACGGCTGACTGCAGGGACGCAAACGGCGGCAGTTATGGCCGCCGCCATTTGCATCCCAGCAGGAGACGAGATTTCACGGCCAGAGGGACGGGGCGCCTCCCCCCGGCCAGAATTTCAGTGGGGAGGGACGGGGCGCCTCCCCCCCCAGCCAGAATTTCGGCGGGGAGGGACAGGGCACCTCCCCCCCGCCCAGAATTTCGGGGGGAGGGACGGAGCGCCTCCCCCCCACCGCGAAGCAAGCTTCAGGATCAGGTAAGTGACTTTTGTCCATCCCTATCTGCCTTTTCTTTGTCATCTGTTATTGTTTTGCCATCCTTATTTAACAGCTGAACAACCATTTCTTTCCTCTGCCTTTTACTATGCACGTAGCTGAAGAAAGCCTTTTTGTTGTTTGTAGCATCCCTCACTAACTTCAGCTTGTTCTCAGCTTTAGTCTTCCTGACACCATCCCTGCAATTCTGTGCTACCTGCCTGTACTCTTCCTTTGTTACTTGGCCTTCTTTCCACTTCCTATATATGTCCTTTTTTGTTTTCATCTCATCCCTGACAACATACCTGGCGAGTCCACGGGTCTTCACGACATACTTGGGTCTTGATCCCACGCAGCAAGGAGTCTCCCACTACTACCACTCTTCTTCTTGTTGTAGGCCTGAGTTTCATCGCCTCTGTTTGACTGACCTTCAGCCTCTTGCTCACTCTCATGTAGGTTCCCCTGTGATTCTTCTTCTGCGCTGTCCTCCAGTCTCATCCGCAAGTACCTGGAAACGGTTCCACAGCCCCCCTGCTTCCACTGGTGCAGAGTGGTGTCTAGTTCTTCTTCTCCTGTCACCCTTTTCCAAGGAGTATCCTCTACTCCATTTTTCTTCACCTCAGCATTTCCCACTGCCTCATCTTGCTGTTGCTCTTCAAGCTTCTGGTCTTCCCTTCGCTGCTGTAGTTCCCCATTCTGTCCAAGAACTCTTCATGTTCTCTTATTCCCTGGAGGGTCGACAGTCGCCGCTCCAATCCACTTACTGTTTCTTCCAGCAGCGTGATCAACTTGTACTTGTTGCATGTGTAGGCCATGTTGTTCTCAGGCAAGGAAACAAACATGGCACAGGCCTTGCAGGTCACCACCACTGGAGAGTCTTGTCCTTCCATTGCCTCTTTTCCTTTTGTGTCTAGCTTTGTGATTGTTCTAGACTAGCCTGTGCCTGTTCCTCTACTCAGTAGAGGTTAAAAGCAGAGTCCCACTGGTGTGGAAGTGTGTGTTACAAGACAAATAAATGAAAAAAAAGTTAGTTAAAAAATAAAAAAAATGAAAAATGAAAAAAAATGTTAGGGTCCTCCCCCTTGACCTCCCCTGCCCAACTCCCCTGGCCAACTCCTATTTGCTCCCCCTGTTCGCTCGCTCTGTTCGCTCGCTCTCTGGGAGCTTGCCTGCTTCTGTAGTCCCTGGACCAGCTGGAGCAGCTTGCTCTGCTCTGCTCTGCTCAGCTGGGAGGCGGGAAACAGACTGAAGCTTCCCGCCCACTCAGCTGCTGGGAGTACTCAGACCACACACACCCAATTCAGTTGGAGCTCTCAGAAGCATCTGATGAGCTCACAGCCACTCAGAAGGATAAAGGGCAGCCCCCTGGGCTTCCTGCAGCCCACTTACCTCTTTTGTCTCCTTTGTCTCTTCTACCACTGCAGCTCCCCTGGCCAACTCCTATTCGCTTCCCCTGTTCGCTTGCTCTGTTCGCTCTCTCTCTGAGAGCTTGCTTGCTTCTGTAGTCCCTGGACCTCTGGGAGCTTGCTTGTTTCTGTAGTTCCTGATGAGCTATTGCACTTCAAAAGTTACCACTACACCACTGCCAGTTTTGCTGGAGCCCTGAATGCACAGCAACATTGCGGTCCAGGTCCCACTTGTTGTGGTCTGTTTCCCATTACATATTGAGAAATATTGAGTGTAAACCTTCTATTAATGGAATTGGTTTCCATTGGTTTCTCTGACTTGCAGCCTTTGCTCTAGCACAACCTTTTTGGGCTAGTGAGCACATGTGGAATTTTGAGAAAGTGTCATGGAGGAACCTCAGGGTTCTTAATCACATGGAAAGCTTTCATGGATACAGGAGGCTCTCCTCTTCAAACGGTCTTCCTCCACAAGTACAGGGCAACGGAAATGCATGAGGAGGGGCAGGGGTGAGGCTGGAGCACTCCCTCTCCTCATTCATTTAGTCTTCATGGATTCAGAATGACTGAATAGGGCATCTGTCTCTATCTATCTATCATCTGTCTATCTATACATTTCATTATGTTGCCATTAGAGTGAGATGACAACAATGATGATGATGATTTTATAAAATGCCTAAAATCAGTAGGCAGTGTACAGAATTTAAAAAAAAAAAACTAAGGGTAGGCCTTTCCCTCAGACTTACAATAATTTTAGAATGAAGGGTGGGAGTCAGACTTCAGCCTGACACATATGTTTGCCTCACTATTTCCCAGCACTTTTCTGAAGAAGCAGTAAGTAAATCCAGATGTGGCTGTATTGGAATGAGTCATCACCCACTGAGGCCAAAGCGAGGCATTAAACTTGTGGTCAGTTATTTCCTCCTAATCTAAAACCTCAAAAGATGGAACTTCTCTCTTGTATCACAGACTTTATCCAAAGGAAAGGGAGACAAAAGATAACTCAGACTGCCCTGTTGGACTCAGAAATCCCAAGGCAGTCATTCCCCTTCCCAGCAGCACACAAGGG
Organism: Heloderma suspectum; assembly: GCF_057233095.1. Lineage (NCBI taxonomy): Eukaryota > Metazoa > Chordata > Lepidosauria > Squamata > Helodermatidae > Heloderma > Heloderma suspectum. Next base: position 224,749,965 of record NC_139458.1, read on the forward strand.
GAAAGGCAAACCTCTCAGCTTCACTTTCTCCTGCATTTGAAGTTCTAAAATTTCAGGTTCCTTCTCTCCTGAATATGAAGAACTTTGGTGAATTCTTACCCAAAGTTAACTGAAACAAAATTCTCACCCATCTGCACTAGCCAAATTCAATAGGCATAGCTATTCCCAGCTGCCTGCCATATAGCTGTTAAAGATAAGGAGCCTGTCAGAAAACAGAGGTGGCCTGGCCACCCTAATTCTACACTAGCATGGCTTCATGGGATTCAAGCCAAGATCTTTCAGAGCAAAGCACTCAAAGTAAATCCAGATGTGGCTACGAAGATGGTGCCGACGAGAGAGATTTGGATTCTGGGACCACGGGCTATACTTCCTGGAAGATGGGCTGTTGGCTAGGGATGGGTTGCACCTCACAAAGGATGGGAAGAATGTGTTTGGCCACAGCATGAAGAACTTCATCAGGAGGGCTTTAAACTGAATCCTATGGGGAAGGGAGATGTAATGTTGGGGGTAACAATGGACGTAGGCGCATGCACTGCAACGGAGAGAACAGCTCTGATAGCGCCCAATAATAGTCTTCAGACACATATAGGAAGAAAGCCAGACCATGAAGCACATGGTCTTCGATGTCTATATACTAATGCCCAGAGTATGGGAAACAAACAGAACGAACTTGAACTCTTAATACAAGAGAGAAATTATGACCTGATAATTCTATAACTGAGACTTGGTGGGATGACTCTTATGACTGGAATACAGCAATTGAAGGATAGAACTTGTTCAAAAAGAACAGGAGGAACAGAAAGGGAGGTGGGGTTGCACTGTATGTGAAAAATACATATCTCTGCACAGAAATACAGGAGGAGGAGCTTGGTAGCCCCATCGAGAGCATCTGGGTTGAAATAAATGGAGCAAAGAATAAAAGGAACCTGGTGGTCGGAGTCTACTCCCGGCCACCCAATCAAGGAGAAGACGAGGATGAAACTTTGGAAAAGCAAATAGCCAATGTTTTAAGGAAGCATGATGTAGTAGTAATGGGGGACTTCAATTTCCCTGATATTTGTTGGGAGAGAAATTCTGCAAAACATGGCCCCTCCAGGAAATTCCTGACTTGTGTGGCGGATAACTTCCTCCTACAGAAAGTAGAGGAAGGAACTAGAGGATCGGCTATCCTTGACTTGATCCTAAGCAACAGAGATGACTTCGTGGATAAAGTAGCAGTTACAGGAACTCTGGGGGAAAGAAACCATGTTGTACTTGAGTTCTTGGTTCTAAGGGAAGCAAAAGCTGAGTGTAGTCAAACGCGTACCCTGGATTTTAGGAAAGCTGATTTTAATAAACTCAGCACAATTATCAGTAAGGTCCCATGGCAAGCGATGCTAGCGAGAAAAGGAGTCCAAGATGGGTGGGAGCTTTTAAAAAAGGAAATTCTCAAGGCACAATCACAAGCAATTCCAACAAGAAGAAAAGGTGGAAGACTTTTAAAGTTCAGTGATTAAAGCTCACCGAACTTTAATCAGCTTGTGTCCCCCCCCCCAGACATTGGCTTGCTTTCTAGCAAGCTGGCCCAATTTGACCTGCATCAAGTCGGGACAGTTCACGGATTTCCATTGTTGCTGTTTTTAAAATTTGCATTAAAAGCAATTTGCACAAATTGCTACTACAAGTTGTGCAAGATGCAAACAATTTGGCCACAATTTGTGTAAGTTACACAACTGCAGCCACAATTTGCATAATTTGTGCAAACTAAGGCTGAAATTCACATAATTTGTGACTGCAATTTGTGCAAATTGCTTTTTATGCTTTTTTTTAAAAAGACCAAAAAAAGCTCCCAGATTTCAGGAAGAAATCCACACCTCAGCTTGGAAATGTAGGCCAAGTCAGTGGTGCCATGAAAAACCAGCGAGCCCAAGAAGGGCCAGATTCCCAGCAACAGACATCCCTAGCAGCAAGGCAAAGGCGGCTGTACTTTTCCAAAGCAAGTTCTCTGTCAGCTCTCATCCAGAGGTATTATAATGTGATAACATTAATTAGTATAAAATTACATATTCAGGGTCTTCTTGCCCATGGGTCAGAGATCTGCAATATAAGTTTGGGGTCTTTTAGAGGTCTTTCAAAGTTGGTTGACTGCACGCCACAGACTCTGCCTTCCAAACAAACTTACAAGTTTATTTAAACAAAGCCCTTCCACTGAGCTCTCTCAGGCTGTAGTCTCTCTTCCCAGGCCAGAAACAGTGGGTGTTGCCCTTAACTACTTCCTGGTTCCTACCAGGAAGCACAACTCACTAAGGCTGAATGCAGCTGTTCTTTCATATTGTTACATCCCTTCTCTTTTGAGAAATTTTAAAAAAACCACCTGGAACTTTACACATAGTCTTTCAGGTGTGCAGGTCTCTTAATAACTCTCCCACTTCGAATGTGTCTGGGTTCAGTGATGACATCCTTCAGCTGCCATTCTTTAGTCTGCTCCCCTTTAGACTCAGGATTTGTCCTTGCTGCAGTCTCTTCTTCTGCATTCATCTCTCCTGGACTATCCTCTGGTGTGTCTCTGTCCTGGTCAGCACATGGCAAGGATTTGCTGCTTGTCTCATCCCATAAGATCCTCTGCTGGTTACATGCTTGTTCCTCATTCAAATGCATGGCATCAACCCAATTCTTCTGTTGTTTTCCTTAGATGTATTCAGTTACATCTCAGTATTCATCTGCTGTCCATCTGTACCTTATATGATAATGGCTTATCATGTTGAATTATGGTTTCCTTCCTCTGTCCTGTTTAGGGGTTGGACTTTGAATGTGTTCCCTGGCTCACTTGTTGGTAAAAGTGTCTTTGTTATTCGGCTCATTACCTTTGTGCTGGACTTGAGTTTAGCCTTGGGATGGAGTGTTCTGATGATCTAGAAGTGCTAGAGATGCAGCAGCCCCTGCCGCTTTTGCTTTTTTTCAAGAGTTTCTTAGCTGATTTACTGCAGATTCTACTTTGCCATTATTTGCCAAGTGATGAAGTGGTGTGTTCAAAATCCCAGTCCTTGCTGAATTTCTGGAATGTTGCTGCAACAAACTGGGACCATTATCTGAACACACAGTGTCTGGTATCTTATATGGTGCAAAGTGTGCTTTTATCTTATGTATGACTATTCTGGCAGAGATATCTGATAAGTAGTCTATCTCTCAAAAATTTGAAAAATAGTCTCTAACTATCATGTATTCCTTGTCTGCTCAGCTAAACAAATCCACACCTACTTTTGCCCAAGGTCTGTCTGGAATATAATGCTCTAATAGTACTTCTTTGGATTGACAGCCTCCCCAGGATCTGCACACTTCACATTTCCCCACGAACATCTTCAGTTGCTCATTCATTCCTAGGCAGTAGACTGCTTCCCTGGCCTGTCATAGACATTTTCCAATTCCCAGATGTGATGCACTTGATTTGTAGGATTTCTGTTTGAAGGGCTTCTGGCATAACTGCTCTTTCTCCACAGAAGATGATGCCATTCTGTACACAAAGTTCATCCCATATCTGGAAGAATAGTGTTATCTCTCATGGTACGTAATCTTTTGTTTCTCGCCAACCCTATAGTATCATGCCTTTTAGTCTCTGGAAGATGTTGTCTTCCTCTGTTTGTTGCTGAATCTTTCTCAGTCTTTCCTCAGATATGGGTAAGTACCATATTAGTGGTTTCTACTTCACCTTCTACTTATCCTTCCATGGCAGCTTCTGGTAGTTATACCCGGCTCAGAGTATCTGCTAACACTAGGTTTCTGCCAGGTCAGTAGTCGATTTGTATAGCATACTTCTGCAGAAGCATCATCATGCATTGTAGACGCTTTGGTGCAATGAGTAAGGTTTTTTTCCATATATTTTCCAGAGGTTTATTGTCAGTCTGGCCATCTACTGTGTGTACATATATTGGTAAAAAATGTCTCCATTCCAAAAGGTATTGCAAGTAGTGTTTTTTTTTTTCAATTTGGCATAGCCCTTTTCTGGTTCTGATAAGGCTCAGCTAGCAAATGCTGTCCTCCTTGCAGCATGGTAGTCCCTAGACCTGTTTCTGATGCATCATACTGAAGCATTAATGGCTCTTCAGGCTTGTAATACTTCAAGATGGGGGCTGCCAGAATCACCTCCTTTACCTTTTAGAAAGCATGTTCATGTTGCTCCATCCACTCCCACAGTGCCTTTCAATGTGTCAACTGCCTCAGGATCTCACAGTTCTCTGACAGATGTTTACAAAACATAGCTAAATCTCTGAACTCCCTTGACATCTTGGGGTCATGACATGTCTTGAATAGCTCTTACTTTTTCTGTATCTACCTTCAGGCCCCTTGATCCCAGTAAATGGCCAATATATGGTACTTCTGTGACCCTCAATTGGAGTTTGTCCCTATTCAGTTTTATATTCCTTTCTCTGCATCTTTTCAGAAATGCTGTTAGTTTACAATCATGGCCCTGCTATCCTTACTGTAGGTCATCACCCTCTTCCACTATCAGCAGCTCATCAGCTATTGCCCAAATCCCTTCCAGACTTTCCAAGGCTTATGTCAACCTATTTTAAAAAACCTCAGGAGCAAGACTGATGCCCACTGGCATTCTTAGACAGCGATATCTCTCAAAAGGTGCGGCAAATGCTGTCATATAACTGGATTCTTCATTCAGCACAATATGCCAGAATCCATTTTTACATCATAGTGGAGAATAGTCTTGCTTTTGACAGATCTGGCAATATGTCTTTAACAGTGGGCAGTGAAAAATGACTTTTCCTCAGTGCTTTATTTACGTGCTTTGGATCTATGCTTATTCTGAGTTTCCCTGATGGTTTTTGGATTACCAGACTGCTTATTTTCTCTACAGGTTGAATAATTCCCTGCCATTATAGACTTCACAACTCTTCTTTTAGAGGCTGTACTAAAGTTTTCCTCTTGGGTAACTTAATTGGCTTCACACTTGTATCAATCTCTAGTTTGTAAAATCCATCTAGCTGTCCAGCTCCATCAAATACATCCCTGAATTCCCTCTGAATCCTTTCTTGATTCAAACTTCCAGCTTCGTCTGAATTTTCCATCACTCCACTATCCACTGCAATATGTTTTGGAATTGTACCTCTATCTGTTTCACAGCCTGAACTGCCTTAAGGCCTAACAGTGGTACTGCTCTCTGGTCATCTACAGCCTCTGTATTTCTTGTTTAACTTTGGGTTAGACATTTCAAGTTTGCATTTTCCCACTGGTTTTGAAGTAGTGTGATCATACATCCTTAAATGCTGATTAGTCTCTTCCAGTCAAATATTGGGGTTCACTAGGTGGATGTAGGGATGTACGAAAGTCACTTACCTTTGACGAAATTTGCTTCGCGGTGGGGGGGAGGCGCTCCATCCCTCCCCCCAAAATTCTGGCCGGGGGGGAGTCATCCCATCCCTCCCCCCAAATTCTGGCTGGGGGGAAGGTGCCCCGTCCCTCCCCCACAAAATTCTGGCCCGGGGGAGGCGCCCCGTCCCTCCCGCCGCGAATCCCGGCCGGCCGGGAACGTTTGCGTCCCTGCAGTCAGCCGTGATAGGCTACATAAATGTTTACGTAGCCTATCACGGCTGAGTGAAAAAAGAAAAACAACCACGCATACGCAAATGGCGGCGCCCATGGGCGCTGCCATTTGCGTTCCTTATTTTGGCACGTGTAGCCTACATAAACATTTACGTAGACTACGGTGAAAATAAGGGGAACGCAAATAGCATAGACGCTACGCTATTTGAGTTCCCCTTATTTTCGCCGTAGTCTACATAAATGTTTACGTAGAGTACATGTGCCAAAATAAGGAACACAAATGGCGGCGCCCATGGGTGCCGCCATTTGCATATGCGCAGTTTTTTGTGTTTTTTTTTTCACTCAGCCGTGATAGGCTACGTAAACATTTGCATAGCCTATCACGGTATTTTTTGAAAATCTAGCCATGATAGGCTACGTAAATCTTTATGTAGCCTATCACGTTTTCTTGTTTTGTTTTGTTTTTACTGGAAATGGTGGCGGCGGCAGCCGGTCGGAAGACCAGCCGCTGCAGCTGCCACCGCCGAACCACCGCCGAACCGCCGCCGGAGCCACCGCCGCCAGGGAGATTCGCCAAAGGTAAGTCCCGTCCCGGGGGGGCGGGGGGGCAGACCGTTTTGCCACCGATTTTGGGGGGCCGAATGTGCTGGCATTCGGCCTCCCTGAGATTCGTGGCAAAATTCTCTGACATCCCTAAGTGGATGGGGATTATGTAGCAACTGGCACCACAGATATGATCACTGTTGTTCAAACTGGATTCTTAAGAATCATTGGAAGCTTTCCTCAGGCCAGAAGCAGTGGGTGTTGCCCTTAACTACTTCCTGCTCCTTCCAGGAAGCAAAACCGACTCAGACTGAATCTAGCCATTCTTTCATATTGTTACAAGGAGGTCTTCTTCTAGGTCTCCCCAAAACCTTCCATCCAACCGTTCCAGATGAAATTAGCTATCAATAGTTTGAAGCAGCCTCTTCAATGTTCTGTTAGCAAAATTATTTAATGCTTTCAGTGCCAGACTAACAGGAAACATGACGCCTCAGATTTCCAACCTTTTCCCTATCACCAGAGTTCTGTATTCTGAGCTTTAAGAGTCTTTGACCCCAGGCCGGAGTGATATAGGCCCATGCTACATACCCTATCATCTGAGTCATGGTTTCTCAGGGGGAGAGGGATTATATACTATTATATATATCCTGTGTTCTGTGGTGGTGATGTGGGCAGGACAGCTTTAAAAAAAAAAAAATCCCTCCTGTTGAAGTCAATTTGAGGCAAATTACTTGTGCCAGATCCAGGACTGGTGTAAAGTTGCACCACTGACAAGGCATGCCTGTGGCATCAAGGAGTATAGGATATGGTTTTGTGCCTTTCCCTTTTGTTGCCCCAATCCTGCCCATGACTCTGCCCCATCTGGGCCATTCTTCCAGCATATTTTCCCTGGCAGAACAGCTCTGCTGGTAGAGTGTTCTGCTGGTGTATCTTTTACACTGGTAGCATATCTTGGGATCTGCTGGCACAGCGGGGCTTCCACTAAATCCTAGAGCCCCTCAGTTGGTTTAGTTTGAGTACAGGATTGCTCCCTTAAGGACATTACTGTTTATTTAAGTGAAGTGTGCATTATAATGAGGTAAATAATTCTGAATTTAAAAATAATAACTGTTCTTATTCTGCTTGGGGAAGAGCTGTAGCTCAGCGGCAGAGCACAAGGGTCTAGGCTTGGTCCCTGCTTGAAACCCTGGAGAGCCGCTGCCACTTAATACGGACAGTGCTGAGTTAGATGGCCTCATAGCCTGTCTTGGCATAAGACTTAGGCAGCTTCCTGTGTTCCTAACTTAAATGTTTCTGAATTAATAACTCAGGCGTACTAAAACGCCTTGGCAACAAGATTTCCCAAGTTTCAGTTATGAGGAAACTGCTTATTTTCCACTCATTCCTTTGAAGTCTCATCTGGTAAAGCAGCAGCCCTTGATAGCAAGGAAAGCTGCCAATGATTCTTAAGAATCCAGTTTGAACAGCAATGATCATATCTGAGAATTCATAGAAGAGTAGAAGAGAAAAGCAAATATTTATTTGTTTATTTGGTCATTTGTCTTAAGCTTATCTCATCATTCCTCCAATGAGTTCAGAGTGTCGTTTTAGCCTCGCTATAATTCTGTGAAATAAGCTGAGAGAAAGAGAGAGCAGGAGAAATGCCAGGCCATCCAATGAGCCCTCTGACTAAACACAAAGGAAGGCTAAGGAAAATAAAAACCAGACCAATTCATGCCACACTGACCAAGCTTCCTTATTTGACAAAGCAACCAGCAGAAATGGAGAAAACCTATGGAAAATATTTCAGTATATTCCTAGTAATATAACCTGGAACCACCAAACATCCTCCTGAGTAAATGTGAGAATCTGGACTACAACAAAATACCACTGGCTAAAAATATAATCAATGGAAAAGCATCAGATCTTGATATCATAATGACGGTTGTCCTGGGAAAATCAGTACTGATGCCTGTCCTATATGTCTTCCTTGGAAGGTTCACGAAAGGTGGAGCAGAGACTGAATAGCTACTTCCAGGCACATCGGCACTTACAGGCCAGAGTTGGGAAGAAACACTGTTATTTTAGTTTACAACAGCCTTGCCCAATCTGGTGTCCTCTAAATGTTGTGGGACTACAATTCCCATCAGCCCACCCAGCATCCTCTGCTGGCTAGGGATTATGGGAGCTGTGGTCCGAACACACCTGGAGGACACCAGTTTGGTGGAGGCTAGTTTACAGCATTACAGATTATACTTCAAATGTAACTCCATTAAAACCTTCTGTTTGAAGCAGCAGAGCTGATTTTTGCCTCTGGTGGTTGTTGTTTTTAAAATACGCTCCTTTATTCCCTTTTGTGTGCTATAGAAAGTGCTGCTGAAGAGGGAGGTCTTCATGGGCTAGGGCTGCACTACACCACAGAGACACTCAGGCTTCAGTCTGGTGCCCACTTACCTGGGAGTAAGCTCCACTGAACTCAGTGGGTCTTGTTTCTGAGTAGACATGTACAGGATTGCACTATTAATCTGTAAAGCAAGGGTAAGCCATTTGTGGCCCTCCGGGTGTTTTGACTGACAACTCCCATCAACCATCACCATTTGCTAAGTTGGCTACAGCTGATGGGAATTATAGGCCAAAACATCTGGAGGGCCACAAGTTGTCCATCCGTGCTGTGAAGAAACCGACATCTTCTCCCGCACTCCTTCCTTGCCTTTTTGTGGCAGACTTTGGAAGTGTAAAAATCTGGAGAAAAACAGAACTGCACCTACAGATTAAGAGCTGAATTCTGAAAACGTGGGGTCAGGCTGAAGGGTGATGCTCCCTATGTGAACAGTGATAGTTCAGATAGTTACACAGTCCATTTTGTTCAGTCAGCTGACAAAAAAGAAAAAAGAAAGTGGAAATAGTGGCAGGCAGGGCTAGGCTAATGTAAGCAGCACCACTCACTTTTTCATACATTTCAGACATAAAAAAGGGGGGGTCCCTCTTCCCATCTCGATTTTTTTTTTCCTTTTAATTACGGCCTCTCTCCATCATTCTCATCTCCACCACTTTCTGGGGCAAGGGGGGATCCTGCACCGCACCCTTTCCTTTCCTGATGTAGGATTGGTAGATCCACAGCACCACCTTGTGGGTCTTTGAGGGAGTGGCTGCTTGGATCTTTCTCTCAATGATAGACTTGAAGGAGGAGAATTCCAAAGTAGGCAGTTACTTTTTGCCAGAGAAGTAACAGTGGCTTCCAGCTAGAGAAGCCTCTACCACATCAGATTGGTTTCTTCGCTTCACTCAAAAATTAAGAAAAGGGAAGCAGTCTTTTTTCCCTGAAGATGCAAATTCCCTTTTGAAATCAAAGGAAAGCAAGACATTTCTTCATTTTACATTCTTTCCCCCAAAGGAGCTTTGATGATCTCACTGTTTTACAAGTAAGTTAACTATGTTCCAGCCCTTTTCTTGCTTTTATTTTAATAGTCTTTAATGGTCTTCAGAGAAAGGCAAGTTTAAGAAATATGTAGTAGTTGTTTATTATATGCAAAGCTAGGCAGGCTGTATTGCAGTGTGAGCAATAATTAAGTGTGAATTATGCTGTGCTTTTGATGCATGTGTCGGCTACACAGGGGCAGACCTGGTCCTTCAAAAGTCCTCACATGCAGCCTCTTTTTCAATGGAAGTTATCTGGAAGAAGTTTGCATTTTCTGTTCATGGTGTGTCGCTCGGAAGACTGAGCTCCTGTGGTGGGGCGGGGGCTTTTTATTTAGACAGCAAGGCCAGGAATGCCATTCATGGTGTTGGTGGTGAGGAGTTTAATAACCGTTTGTACTGCTACCTATGGGATTATATTAGCACAAGTAATCACTGGACTATTCTCACACTTTCTGGACCAAAAAACATCTCTGGTTTAACTCTGCTGAAGGACGAGGAGCTATAGGCACAACACTTTTGGCCCACCACCTAATTTTCATTTTGTAATAATCTATGAATATAACTAGATACCTGTGTTACCTCTTAAAACAGAGACACTTTTCTCCCTTTATTATTGCCACTCTAACTTACATGGTTTTACAAAGAAAGCACAGAGTTCGCAGGTTGGCTTAACTTGCTGTCTTGATTCTACTTTACTGAAGTACCTTTGAATAGCATATTGTGATTTTCAAAGGTGAACTGTGTGTGTGTGTGTGTGTGTGTGTGTGTGTGTTTCCAGTTTGTGCTCTGGTATTGTATCATGAAGATAGGTTAAGCAGAACACTAACAGCAATAGTTCAATTGTCACATATGCCATATGTGATTTCCATCCTCTGATACTGCAGGAGACTCTTGACATCTCTCTAGCTAAGCCAGCTGTTTGGGCACTGTTGTCTGTCACAGCAGGAGATGCAAACGCAGAGGCACAAGCGGCACTCCAAAAGTGTGCGGGGGGGCAGTTTGAGTGGGCTTTTTCCTGGGAGTCTCACTGCGAAGAATTATTCCTTCCGCTCACATACCATCAGCTGAGTTTGGGGGAAAGAAAGGCATTGGCTGACAGGATTCTTCCAAAAGGACTTCGACTGTCTGTTCCTTCCCTTGGCCTGATGGGTGGCTGTGACTTGGGACACTTCGGGAGCTGCAGGAGCACAGGCTTTGCCCAATATCAGGAGAACGCAGCTGAGTGATCTCGGCCATCAGAACTTTTAATTAAAGCAGCATGGCATGTTCTCCTAGGGAGCATTCCCACAAAAAGCCACTGAGGGAAATGGAATGGGAAGTTGAAAGAGAACTTGAATCTTAATGTACAGTGTTAGAGAAAGCATTCCAGACTACAGTTTTGCAGTCAAAAAAAACCCTCAAGAGCAGGAGCATCTCTACACCAGGCTAAAATCCCGCATTTAAAACAGGGCTTTCTGCTTTTATTTTAAATGCAGGATCACGGCGGACTCGCTTTATACATGCTTCCTCCCCTCCCCCCTTTCCCCCCTTATCTGAGTCTTCCATGCATTTCATTATACAACCACTAGATGGTGCTGTGGTCTAGCTCCTCTTATTGCAGCTTTTCCCTTTTCCAGGGAGAGAACTCAAGCAGAACTCAAATGTGTTAATTTGATAGTTCATTATCTCCGATCTTTACAAAGAAGGGAATAAAGGGCATTTAGTGTGGGAGACGCCCTGGAGGTTAATGACATCATCTAAAGGGCCTGCAAACTTCCATGAGTAACCAATCTCAATAGCAGGATAAAAGCTCCATGTGAAGAAGCCCCAGATCTTGGCAGAGAAACATAGGTGTAGGGTCTCCATTTGAGGCATCCACTACCACTCATTATTTATATTTATAGTGTATTTCCTCTGAAGAAAAAAACATGCATTCTATAAGAGCATGAGGATTGTCTACAAGGATGTGTGTGTGTGTGTGTTTGTGTGTGTTTTTAAGGCTCACACTTTTCTGAAATCTTGTCAGCTTTGCTGTTAAGGTGGTGCAACTCCAGCAGAATGAATTCTGGTGGAAACTGTTTTCAGAGTACAGAAATGATGGGCTGGATCTAGGATTTGCCTTGCACGAGAGGAAGGGCTCCTTGCACAGATGGTCCCGCCACCCAATTTTGAGGGATTCCCACCTCCCACACATACCACAGCTCACTCCATTCAGCAGGGCCTCCTGACTCTCTGTGTAGCATTTTCAGGGGACCTGCTGTGGGATGGAGGGAGGGGGCAGGCAAGAACACTTCTGTCAGAGCAGTTGCTCCAATGTAAATCTGGTTCCAATCCAACATAATTTAGGGAACCTGGTGTGATACGGGTGAAGGGATTTAGGGAGCTAAAGTAAAGGACGGTGGACCTTTCATGTGCAGGCCTATGTGTGTTTAATGTCAAGGAACTTGAGGACCGTGAGCATAGGTTGACCAAATCTAAATGGGGACAAGCAGACCATTTATACCAGAAATTTCAAATTTATACGGCAACATGGTGCTCGTAAGCTCTTCTGATACACCTCAGCTCCAGAGTTTAATGAGACTCAAGGTCTTAGCTCAGTGCTCAGGCACAGGCTTGCAAAAGGTTGCTTGCTGCAGGCCGGGGAAAGATCACAGGGAGCGGAACCTGAAACATACTTCCTGGAAGGGATGACACTATCACCCGCTGGCTCAACAGAACGTAGTGCCATTACACAGTGCCTTTTAATGTGAACACCACAAGTAGCAGTAGTCTAGTCTTCACTGTTTTAAACACATTCCCTTTTCTTTTCTTTTTTACATTTTAATCTATCCATCTTTTATTTGCACTCTTTAATTCTTCTTATGTCTCGCTTTGGAAGGTTAAAATGCACTTTGGTTCCCAAAGGCTTTCTGATTATAGAAGCACAGAGGTGTCTGTTTATATTGTGCAGTAAGATCAGTGACATTTGTCTTAAGTAAATGGGTTTGCCATCAGGGCTAGAAGTCTGGTAATCTCTCAGTAAAACTGCATACCTCTTTTATACCAAACAGAATATATCCATATCAGCTAAATCCTATATATACTATATTTATCTTTCCTGATCAAGGTACTAAATTTAACAGTAATTTTTAATAAACAGAACAATTGCATGCAAGCCTGTAAAATCTGAAGGTGCTAACTTCTTTTGAAATCAGTACAGAAGGTGCTCAAAGCATTCCTTATGCTGACACGTAAAGGAAAGAGTTAGGCTAGATACTGCCTCCGTGACATGCTAGCATTCTGTGTGGAGGGATTAAAAAAAAGTAAGAATGGCATCCATTCATAAAATAGAGTAGCACCTAACCCTGATTACAGTCTGAAGTGGTACAACCCCAGAAACAGAAATACCATGCCAGTGAACTGGACCATACTCTCACCTAAACTCTGTTTACAGAGTTTTTGTGAAGATACAATGGGAGGAACATTGTAATCTACTTTATATACTGAAAGTGCTACAGCAGTGGTTAAAAATACTGCTGTAGATCTCCGTCATGCCACAAACGTAGGCACTTGCTTCTCCAGTGTCTTGTCACTCAGAGAAGGCACAAAAGCAACCAGATAATCCTGATGCTTGCATTCTTTTCCCAACTGTCCTTCACTCCCTATCCAGGAAAGTTTAACTTTTCTGCCAGTTCTGAGTAGGGCCAAAGGGGATATATATAAATAAAATGATGTAACTATCACCCCTGACAGGAAGTACTTGTCCACTTCTGCTCTCCTGGACCTTTCCCAGCTGTGCTAGCAGAAATCCCTGACAGGAAGGAAGGTGCCAGAGATCACACGTGTGAATGCACCCAACCTTGGGGTTAAAGTGTAGGAGTAAGCCAGGCATTAGTTGGTGGCCTCAATATAGTATCCATGCACAATATATGCACAATCTGAACTGATTTGGTTACTAGTTAGAAGTAACCAGCATATGTTGTATAGGATTAGCCAGGTAATCCCTCAGCCAGGCCAGGTATAGTGAATTGTTACACCAGTGTGGGTGTTCAGGTTATCCCCAAGGCCGCTGATCTCCCACATGCCACCTTTGTTTTGCTTTCATCACTAATAGCTGGGCAGCTCCATCCTCCACCACCACCATATTCAGCCACCTGTACTGGTGCTTCAAACAGAGTGACATTTCCTCTAAGAAGGACTCTAGTGGGTTCACGGAACAGGCACAGCCAAGGACAGCCTGCTTGGGGAGGTCCTTCCTGGAAGAATTGCCCTCCCAGGCGTAAATTATATGAAAGAGCACACCCTCTTTATCTAGGCTAGATTTCACTAACCTTATGTTAAGGCGCCTCCTCCAGGCCATTCAATAATTTTTTCCTGAAAATAAAGTAAGAGCCCGTTGAAATGTTACACTGTGAATGCCAAATGACTTAGTCAACTTGCCTCTCATGTACTGTGACTGTTTATGTTGGCTGTATCCTGACAGGACTCGAAGTATATGGTAGAGTTGCGGAGATGTTCTCAGAAGCTTTTTTAGCTGTTCTGCTGTGTACAACTCTGGTTACCCTCCATGCTCAAAATGATGACGATGTGACTTCCTGTGCAGGTAAAAGCACAAATGTAAAAAGCTCAACCTACTTCATTGTCTTTTTCTTCCACCTTTTTTTCTGTCATACTTATGGAACAATCTTTGTTCACTACAATTATACAACCTGGGGGCATGGAGTACATGCAGAAGTGATCCTCGTCCTAACCAATGTGCTTCTTTTACCTTTAGAAAGTCAAATGTTTGTGAACCACCCAGAGAGCTTCGGCTCTGGGTAAATATCTATGGCCATAGATATTTCTATGGGTACAGAAATATCATGAATGAATGAAATGAAATGTCACATGTCTCTCTAAAAGTGGATAGAATAACATTTGAGCAGTTGTTTCTCCTTCAAGCTACCAAGACGCAAATTTGATATCAGGAAAATTAACTAGAGGTGTAATCCTCTGCATGTTTAGACTGAAAAAGTCCTACAACTTCTAGCATGTCCCAGCCAGCATGGCTAGCTGGGGCATGCTGGCAGATGTAGGACTTTTTCTGTCTAAACATACATAGGATTCCTATACATGCTTACCTCGGAGTAAGTGCCATTGGACTTCTAAGTAGCCATGTATAGCATTGCACTGTAAATAAACTTTGAAAGAGCTGGGAAACAAATTAACCAATGGACATGGCTGTTTCAGGACTGATGTTATTTGCAACTGCTTGCATGGATGTGCTTCATTGTGTCATGCAATATATTAACACTGTATTTGCATAATTGGGAGTCTCAGATTTTCTTCATGCCTTGGCTTTTCTGGATTCAAAATATTTAGCTTGGATATATAAAGCGTACAACAGATCTAACTTGTATGTAAATAGCTATTATAACACATTAGAAGTAATCATAAATATGTTACAGTGACTGTGCAAACACTGGTGAATGTTGGCAGTGTATATAATATATAATATTTATTACATTTTCAGATAAATATATTTTATATAATATAAAATATATAATATTTTATCTATTTTATAATATTGCTCCACCTTTAGGACATACACCAGTATATGCTGATGATCACATTTAGGTGACTGTCAGCATTTACCAGTGTAACTCAAGTCTGTGTTCAGTCATTCACAATAAAGGGAAATGAGCAGTAGAACAAGTGAGAGGGGGGCGGGGGCATGCCACGGCCAGTAGTCGGTTTATGGGGTAGCAGCGGTGGAGGCAGGGGACAACTTGGTCAGTAGTACCATGCAGGTGTGTGGCTGCTGATTGGCCAGAAGACCTGGGCTAGATCTACACTAGTGCTTTTCATTGGTACTGAAGTGCACTGATCACGGTTGGGGCACATTACGCATTCCATACACTGCTTCTGTAGTGTTATTTCCTGCTTTTTATTCCATATTATCCAAAATACCACAACAGATGTCATTGTGTGTGCTACAAGGTATAAATGCACAGTACCGTTAGTTTAGAAAAAAATATGTTGTGGGGCAGGAAGGGAACATGAAAAGTTTATAAAATTAGGCATGGTTTGAAGGAAATTGAGAGAATTTTTCTCTTTCACACACACTACTAGAACTCAGGGTCATTCAGTGAAATTTATTGGCAGTAGTTACAGGCCAGACAAGAGAAAGTCCTTCTTCACACAGTGCCTAACTAACTTACTTGTGGCTGTAAGA
This sequence comes from Heloderma suspectum, assembly GCF_057233095.1. Classification (NCBI taxonomy): domain Eukaryota; kingdom Metazoa; phylum Chordata; class Lepidosauria; order Squamata; family Helodermatidae; genus Heloderma; species Heloderma suspectum. The sequence continues at coordinate 224,765,611 of NC_139458.1, forward strand.
TTTGGCAGTGGCCACTAGCTTAGTAAGATTAGCCAAATTCATGGGGGATAAAGCTACCAGTGGCTGCTACCCATGAGAACTGTGCTCAGAGGCAGTGTACCACCATATACATGTTGCTGTGGAGGAGAAGAAAAAGGGGAAATACTCTTTTGCCTTCAAGCCCCGCTGTGGGGTTCCCAGAAGCACTTGGCTGGCTCCTGTTGGAAAGAGGATGCTGGACTAGATGGGACCTTTTGTCTCATCCAGCAGGACTCTTCTTATTGCCCCAGGGTAGGGATAGGCAACTTCAGGAGGTCGAGGGGCCATTTTCACCCGCAGGCCCTCCTGTGGACCATACCTCCCCCCCTGCACTGATGGAAAAAAATATATAAAAATACAAATAAATTTAAAAATAGCATCTGGAGTCATGATGGAGCTCCAAAAGGGTCCAAATTAGCTTGTTGTAAAGCAAACTTTGACCCATTTTGGTGCTCTGTAGTAGCTCCAGAGCACTCAAGGGGCCCCAAAAGCTTCAAAATAGCCATACCAGATGCCATTTTTGGTTTTTGTTGTGTTTGTTTGTTTTAATTAACAATTGGGCAGGGGCAGTAGGGGCCATAGGCAGCCCGTGGACTACACACACACACACACACACCACCCTAGAGCATGGTCTGAAGGCAAATGATGCAGCAACTTTGTTGAAGCTAAATGGCTCTAGGTCTGGTGAGTGCTTGGGTGGGAGAACACCTAGGAATGCTATGCAAGTTGCCCTGGGTTCCATCTTGGAAGAGACATGAAATATATTTAGGGAGTATGAATTTTTATGTTTGCAGATCAACAAGAGCCCATTTTCACAGCCAACTCTTGCCAGGGCGAGCACCAGCTACCATGCCAGTGAGCAGAAAGCTGTGTGAGGAGTGAAACCTTGAGTGGGGTGCAGGGTGTCCCTCCCATTTGCAGGTGCATGTTATGCATGCAGGATAGTGTCGTGCTGTTGCTTCCTCTGAGATCAGGGAATATCTCAGACGGCTACCCATATAGAGCAGTCACTGCCCTTATAAACAGGCTCTGCGGTTAATTAACTACACAAGAAATGTGTCCTCTAAAGATGAATGTAAGAGTTGTTGCAGACTGAACAATAAAGCCATGGAGTCTGTGTTCATGCTTTAACAGCTCCTTCATGCTTGCTTCTCTCAGGGAGAGGGGCATTGGCCCTTGTGCTTAGCATGGCATGGGATATGGGATATAGGTATGGGGCAGAAGAGGGACGTTTCAGAAGCCCATCTAGGAATTTTTGCTTTATAACTAATATTTGCTTAGGGATCATGTCTGAGTTTTGTGACACTGAGGGTCACAAAAAAATTCCCTGAGATTGATTCATGATACTGAGTATACCTGAGAGCTTTTCTTGATTACAGGTTACAAATTCATATGGTGTGGGTACACTGCCCGATATCCCTTGACCTGCTGTTATTTTTTTCCAGCTCATAGACTTTCCTGGTGGGAATAAATAATGCTAGTACGAATAATTGTGAGTGCTCAAAGTGCTTCTCACACTTTATTTCAGCGGTTCCTACAACAACCCACTAAGGTAGGTCAGTATTATCAGCTTCATATTGTGACTGTGGCTGACTGAGAGCCAGAGAGAGACCTAGTGAGTTCATGACAGCAGTGAGGTTCAAACCTGCAATTCCTCAGTTTCGGATTAGCTGCTATACTAATGGCATAAAAGGGGGAACAGACTCAAAGTGCCCAGGCCTAGGTACTACTGATACTCAAGCACGTTCTTCCTCGCCTTCTCTCTATTCAGATAAGACTGACTGTCCCATCAGGGTGTATTTTGTGATTGACACATCCGAGAGCATTGCTCTGCAGACTATACCCATCGAGAGTCTGGTGAAACTCGCCAAGAACTTTGTCCAAGAATTCATCAGAAGCCTAGAGAAAGAATTCTACCAGAGCCAAGTGTCCATGACTTGGCAATATGGCGGACTTCACTTTTCAGATGTGGTGATTACCTACAGTGATTTCACCGATGACAAGATCTCATACCTCAAAAAGTTGGGCGACATTGAATACATCGGTCGGGGTACCTTCACCGACTGTGCTCTCTCCAACATGACTGCAAAGATACTTGCCAACACAGCCAGCAATGCCCATGTTGTGAATTATGGGGTTGTTATCACTGATGGCCATGTGACAGGAAGCCCCTGTGGAGGGATGAAGCTGCAAGCGGATAGAGCGCGAGATGCAGGAATCAAGCTCTTTGCAGTGGCCCCTAGCAGAAATGTTTATGAACAAGGGCTCCGAGAAATTGCCAACTCTCCACATGAGCTTTACCGTAGCAACTATAGCACTACACAGAAAGATGGCATCGACGTCGATGTCAGCACTGTCAATAGGATCATCCAAGTTATGGTAAGAATTTATCTGTTCCTTTAGAAAACAAAATTAATGCCCCCACCCTGCCCCTGCGCAGGAACTAAAAATCTCCATCGGTGCCAAAGGGCTTTCAAGGGAAAAAAAAATGGAAGCACAAGTAGCAGGGGGAAGGCCGAAACCTCCCCAAACGACGTGTGGTGGCCCCAGGCCAATTTGGGGCCTTGTACACCTACTTGTGAGTAAACAAGAGAGGGTCAGCTGCTCGTTATATATTTAATGTATCGTGTGGTTTAACCCAAAGGATTCCAGATATTTTGCTGATTTATTTGGCTCACTAGAGCTCACCCTCCAAACTTTCAGGTGACAAGGACTGAGCTGGATTTTTGTTCTTGGCTGAAATAGGCCATCTGGGTGTTTCCCATTTCTGATTAAATTACTTTCGTTTGTTTTTTCCTGATTCTGGCTATAACACACACATTTAGGAACATGGCTACTACAGGCTATTCCTGCTCCTCAAAAGTAAAGTAAATGCCATTTTAAGCACCCCATAATAATCAGTTAAGATCCAGTGATTGTTAATTTTTAACAAGCAAAACATAGTACTTCTTGTGTTCCTGGGTCTGCTACAAGTGGTTTGTCTGTGCTGCTGTTTACAAATACCTGTGAATACCTGACAAATACCTGTCAAATATATGTGAACACACTTGCAGCAAACTTCATAAATCGAGGATGTGAGCTTTCTTTCTAGACTTCTCTCCAAACAGATTCGGCAGGATCTTTAACTCATCGTACTACTTCTGTTAAGCCTAGATATTTAATCAGCCCCACCGCAAAACAGATAAATTGCATGCCCTTTACAATGGAGGCAAAGTCTCTTGTTAGTGGACTGTGCTTTTCTGTCTTCAGAACTGTTACCCTTTACAAGTATCCAGAAACACAAGCCTAATTCTCACTGTCATGGTAAATCCTATGTCTGGACTCTACCACATCAGACCACAGGTGGGATTCATGTGACTGAATCCTCTCTCATGCAAAAAAAATCTTTTCACATAGAAAATTGGCATATTTTCAGGAGAAAGTGTTGCAGCCCAGCCTTTTCCCCAACATGCTAGTTTTCTATGTTGAAGACTTGTTTTGTGCGTGGAAGCATTCCATGATGTAATCCCCCCCCCCCTCGCCTGACCTCCAGTCTAAGCTGGTTCAGACCAGATACAGGATGACCACCTCAGTCACAACTAGGCCTAAGAATAGGAATTATGGGTGAATACATCTAAATATAGTAGAAGGGGTTTGACCACCCCATCTTTGCCCTGAAAACAGATGCAGAACAGCTAACCACGTATTCTTGAGTATTTACCCATTGTTCCTTGTGGTAAAATGCTCCTTTTTATTTTTACGACAGGAGAGTATGATACTCCTTGCTATCACACATGAACAACATGTTATTCAGATCTTGGGGGAAGGGGCAGCTTCCTCCCCGCCCCCTCCCAGTCTGCATAGCAAATAGCAGGGTAACCAGTAACAGAGAGTCCACCCAATAGAGGTATACATGTATTAATTTTTTAAAAACAGTTTTTAACTGTTTTAAAAACAGTTAAAATAGGCAACTATGTAAAAATATAAAGAAAAACATGAAATTATAGATTATAACATTTTATAAGAATAGAATTAAACACAGTAAAAGTGTGTAGCATTATTAAAGCCCTCAATTTGATAGCATTGTTCAGCACAATCTGTAACTGAGAGCAATGTCGGCCACAACTGGAGCAAAGGCAACTGCTGGGCTTTGATACCCACACACTGTGCAGTGTTCCAGGGCATTGTCTTCAGTCCTATATGGGAGTTGTGCTATATATATGCACATATGGGAAGTTTTAGCCACACCATACTGATCTGCTAGTTGGTGACAGTGGCTAGGGGAGCAGCCAGGCTTTAGCTCCTGTCTCTGGTTAAAAGTTGTGCTGCTGAAATGCCTGGCAGGGGCTAGGATATTGCATCTCCCATGATGTAGGAATTCTCCCTTGAGCTCCCAAACTCTGTTCATCAACAAGGAATTGTGCAAAAACCTTGGCTCTCCCCTGTTCTTGAGAGTCATAGCCAAGGCTATGGCAGGGGGCGGGGGAAACGTAGATTGGGCTTGTTACATATATTAAGGGAGCAGCTTTCCTTTCCTTCTTTTCATTCTTTGAAAGAAAAGAGAGAAATATACCTACTTCCCCAAAGCCTCTCATTTCTAGGAGGCTCTACGTTCACTCACCCCTTCTACTATGTGGACTGTGCAGGATCATGACATTCATAAGCCACATCGTGAGCCACATCTTATGAAACACAGAAAAAGGAGAACTTCGATGAGCTCCCTTAAAAGAGCCAAGGACTGATTCACATAGCCCTCTCTGAGTGACAGAGTTATCATAGAGCTTTCCATGGAGTGTCTGAATCCATTTCAGTGCACATGTATGTGTTTTTGTAAATGTTCACGTGTTTGTCCAGAAGTGACACCACATCCTCTTTTAACCTACTCTTCAAAGATTTTCCAGAGCATGCTGAGTCAGACTGGAGTATTAGCCCAAATCCCTGAATATTTATTTATTATTTATTCATTTCATTTCTATACCGCCCAATAGCCAGAGCTCTCTGGGCGGTTCACAAAAATGAAAACCAAAGAGCACACAATAAAACAATACAAAATATATAAAACATTAAAACCACAGTAAACAATACAACCAGAATAAAACCTAGCAGCAATGAATAGGTCAACTTGGGTTGATTTTACATAAACGCTATACATTTCCTTGCCAGGTCAGCAAAAGTAAGTGGCTGGCAGCTATCCAACAAAAGTGTAAGTAGGACTGGGTAATCTGTATTCCGAACACTCAAATTCTGCAGATTATACTGTGCAAATTGAGTAGATTTGCACATAAGCCTGCCTTATACTGAGACCATTGTCCTCCCCCAGTTCTGCTACCTGATTTCTTTTACCTGGGAAGCCAAAGATTGAAGCTGGGGCCTTTTACAGGCAAAGCATGCTGCCTACCACTCAGCTATGCCCCTTCCTTTTACTTTGTAGAATTTATTATGCTTCCAAAATTCACATGTTTGAAAGCATTTTGATTTTCTTGGCAAGATCTGCAGTGGCAAAGGGCAAAGTGAGGAAAGGACATGAAGACAGGTTTTCACGACAAGTAGGACCAAGGGAATCATGAACAGAAACCCAAAGCAGAGCACCACCCATTGACTGGGTTCAGATGATAGCACAGGGAGAAAAAGCCATCGTGGCTTCTCCCCCCACTTCCGTGCAAGCTGCCCGCACAACTGCCATTGGCATAATTCCCAGTATTGCAGTGTGGGTTGGCATATTGTCCGAACCTGAGGATAGCTTCATACCCACTGTACAACCCATGATTTGCACTAGGGGTTGTAGGGTGGGTATGAAGCCAGCTCTGCCGCACCACATGCCGGGTTCAGACAGCACATACCCCATGCTGCATCAGAGGGAATTATGCAAATGGTGGTTGTGTGAGCGGCATGCGCAGGGGTGGGGGCAGAAGCCACGATGGCTTCTTCTCCCTACACAATCATCCGAACACCTGTCACTAAGATGTCTCTATTCCCTCACTGGTTTCCGATCCACACAAGCATTTCTGTGCAGCCATAAAGCCTGGGTGCTTGCTTTAAAATGAGTGGGTGAGCAGTGATGTTCAAAGTGCCAAGTTCAGGGCCAGGACCCATATTTATATGGAAGACATCAAGATAATATGCCGAGTCTGAGATATATGCAAAGGAATGGGTATGCAGAGGAAATACACTGTAGATTCTTCCTACAATTAAATTAACAAATTTTCTTTTTAACCTTTCCCAAACAGAAACATGATGCCTATGGAGAGGTAAGTACCTGAACAGGTTGTTTTCAAACAGCAACACTCCAAGGGTTGGCAAAAACTGCATGCATCTATGGGGATATGCAGCCATAGGCTTCAAGATCATGCTACCTTTTGTATTCACTTACTTAGGAGGAAATTCTGTTTTACTTGGTGAGACTTACTTCCAATAAAACATGTATAGCATGGGCTGCAAATTTGTGAGTCAGTCTTAACTGTTTTATGGATCAGCTTGTTATGGACTTCTTAACCAATGGTACTGTGAATGAGAAAGGGAGAAAAAAACACAAACCCAAATTCAGTAGGTGCCCAGCTCATATTGCAAAATCATGGGGTAGGGATACACAGTTCACAGACCTATAAGAGTACTAATGCATGGTAGCAATCCTAGCCTTCCCTCTAGGAAATAGGACACAACAGGAGCAGAACCCTAAGGGCCATTCAATAGAGCAGTGGGAGTGATAAACCTTTGGAGTTCCACCACTTAAATGCCAGTTTGCATCTTCACCCCAAGGCCTCTTTCGTGAGAGTAAAGATAGAAATTCATCCAGTTCTTCATGATGGAAGCTTCATCTAATTTCCATTTTAATTGTTTTCAGTGCTACAAAATGAGCTGCCTAGAAATTGAAGGCCCATCTGGTCCAAAGGGCTTTCGAGGACAAAAGGTAAGTTCAATAGCCTAACTCAATAGGGCGAATATATAAAGGAAACAAACAAGGGCTGCAATCTACCTGCCAAGGAACTAAATGGAAAAATCTCTTTAGTGGCTCTGAATTACCCAGCACATAATGGGTTCAAGGGTGAATTGCCCTCTGCCCACCAAGAACGTATACTGTACCACTGGGGAATGTTCCATTAGCTGAAAAGAAAGCAGATGGTATTACTTGATTTTGTAAGATAGCAAAATATATGTTGGGGATTCATTTTACACAGACCAGTATAATAATTTCATATGGAGCAAGCTGAGTAGATGGGACCAGAAGCTTGTCCCTGTAACTGTGACCTCTCTGGGGACAGATGGTTTCTCCTTTATTTGCAATATCTTTAGGTCTGGGTTGGGCAACTTGTGACCCTCCAGATGTTTGGGCCTACAGTCCCCATCAGCTCTAGCCAGAATAGCCAATGGTGAGGGATGATGGGAGTTGTAGGCCAAAACATCTTGAGGGGCACAAGTTGTCCATCCCTCCTCTAGCTGATTTCAGAATGCCAGGAAGTATTAAATCCTGTGTCAAGGCTAGGGATGTACGAAAGTGACTTACCTGTTCACGGATGTGGTTCGCGGTGGGGGGGGAGGCGCTCCGTCCCTCCCCCTGGAATCCTCGACGGGGGGGAGGCGATCCGGTCCTCCTCCCCGGAATCCTCGATGGCCAGCTCCGCTCCGCAGCCAGGCCATGGAGCAGCCGGCCAGGGCCATCCGCAGCCGGATTTCTGGCCGCAGATGCAAATGGCACAGATGGTGCAGATGCAAATGGCGGCCGCCACAGCAGCCGTGATAGGCTAAGTAAGAATTTACGTAGCCTATCATGGCTAACCCCGCCCCCCCAAAAAACATGCAGCTATGGCAGCCGCCATTTGCATTCCCTATTTTTCGCCGATTTATCTTACGTAAATATTTACATAAGATAAAATGGTGAAAAAAAGGGGAACGCAAATAGAGTAGTGGACGCTATTTGTGTTCCTTTATTTTTCACCGTTCTAGCCTACGTATTCAACTTCTCACATCATGTGAGATCTGATATGACTGAATTCCTTAAGATATTTCTTCTGAGTTTCTATGACGTATTGCCTAGCACAGAAACTACAAACTGCTGAAATTGCCATTTTATTACAAGGGGTAAAATGCAAGAAATGCAGTTCTGATTGTTCTTATTTGCTTTATTTTGCTTTAAGGGTGCAAAGGGCAACATGGGAGCCCCAGGCATTCCTGGGCTGAAAGGGCGACAGGTGAGTACCTGAAAAATGTGAGGACTCAAATCATTTAACTATTGACACCACACTACACAAACCACTGTGGTCACTTTGGACAGTGGATATTCAAATATTCAGTATCATATTGAGTCATATTTACATTTGAATGCTGGTTTGGGGGCTGGTATTTAACCCTCAAATTAGACTGTGATCCTCACCTGGTATTTGAATTTGATGCTCTCAAACTCCACTTGAGGACAGCCCAGTTAGTACAAGTCTAACTTGTACTAACATGCAGTTTTTCATGTAGAAGTATTTTCAACGTGCTGATGAGAAAAGAGTGCATACAATCTATACGTGCTTATTAACTAAAAGCCAGTTGTATATAATCTTTGTAAATTCTTTGACTTTTAAAAAAATATATACTATTTTATTTATTACATTTCTATATCTCCCAATAACCCAAGCTCTCTGGGCTGTTCACAACAATTAAAACCACAAAATACATAATAAAATACAATATAAAATGTAAAAGTTTAACTACAGTATAAAAGTACAAACCAATGTAAAACATAGCAGCAATGCAGAGATTTAAAATACAATAACAGGTTTAAAACAACAGAGGTAAAAGACTAAAATGTCTGGGAAAATAAAAAGGTTTTCACCTAGTGCTGGAAAGAGAACAATGTAGTCACCAGGCGAGCCTCTCTGGGAAGCTCATTCTACAGCCAGAATGCCACAGCAGAAAAGGCCCTGTTCCTGGTATCCACCCACCTCACTGCCTTTGGGAGGGGCTCCCAGAGAAGGACTGCTGAAGATTATCTTACGGTCCAGGCAGGTACATACGGGAGCAGACTGGCCCCAAACCATTTAGGGCTTTGAAAGTTAGTCACAACACTTTGAATCGGGCCCAGAAATGGACCGGCACCTAGTCCAGATAGAAGAGTACTGGCATAATATGATCACGTTGGCCAATCCCCATTAACAGTCTCACTGCCCTGTTTTGGACCAGCTGAAATTTCTGGACCATTTTTAAATGCATCCCCATGCATTGCAGTAATCCAGACGAGAGGTTACCACAGCATGGATAACTGTAGCTAGGCTAGCTCTGTCCAGATAAGGACATAGTTGGTATATCAGCGTAAGGTGATAAAAAGTACTCTGTGCCACCAAGTCCACCTGTGCCTCAAGTGACAGTTCTGGGTCGAAGAGCACCCTCAAACTACAAACCTGATCCTTTAGGGGGAGTGCAACCCCCTCTAAAATAGGCTGAACATCCCTTAACCAGGCAGATGAACTAACAGTGCCTCCATCTTGTCTGGATTGAGTCTTAGTTTATTGGCCGTCATCCACTCCATTATTCACTCAACACTCCAGCATTTTCATGTAGATGTTGAACAGCATGGGGGATAGAATAGAGCCCTGTGGAACCCCATGACATAGTTGCCAAGGCACAGAGCAATAACCCCCAGCACCACCTTCTGGCATTGGCCATCCAAGTAACAGCAGAACCAGTGCAGTGCCTCCAACTCCCAGCCCAGGCAACCTATACAGATGGATACCATGGCTGATGGTATTGAAAGCCACTGAGAGGTCCAGGAGAATCAACAGGGTCACATTCATCCTGTCCCTCTCCCAACAAAGGTCATCCCAATCCAGATTGGAGTTCTGCATACCTGATACTTACATTTAAAATATATATTCACTCAATTGCTAATTGCACAAATGGCATCACATTTAGGCCTTTGGTCTATGATACAGACTGAGAGCAATTCCAACAAGATTAAAAAAAAAAAAATCTATGTGGCATCTCATTACAAAATGCAATATTGGTACAGATACTGAATGACATAATGATTATAAATTACTATCAATGCAATCCTAAACATGTCTACTCAGACGTAAGCCCCATTATGTTATAACTAATGGTAATGTTTTTCTCTTTAAATATAGGGTGACCCAGGAATTGAAGGTCCAATTGGATATCCTGGTCCCAAGGTAAATAATTTAAGGATTTTTCCTTGTATGTATGTATGTATGTATATATATATATATATATATATATATATATGTCCTAAGCAAGCGAGAGGATACCACCAATAACTGCCATCAGTGGCACTGCAGAAGGCCACAGTGTGTGACCCAGCAGCACTTTGCAAGAAGGAAAAGATAACTGACTATTAGATCAAGATGTGCAAGGACTAGTGGTAGGCAAACGTCTTGTTATGATAGCTGAATGACTGCAGTGTTGAGGAGGGATCCATTCCATGATCCTGGTGAGTATGCAAGAATACCCAAAGCAGTAGCAGTGGATCTATCTCAGGTTTTAGACTGGACCTGGGCATAGGGAACAGACTGGGTGGAAATAGCCCCACTACACAAGAGCAACATCAATGAAGCATGGGAGATACATCACAAATGCACTCACAGTGGAGTAGAACTGCCCAAAACACTGGATGACAGAAAGAATCAGAATTCAAAGTGGAGTGGGTTTATGCAGAGAAATTGTCTCTAAAGAAGACCAGTGTCAGTAAAGGTAATCCAGATATGAGTGTTGCATCTCAGGAATGAAAATGAGGGTGCTTCTGGGCATTGCTGATTTAGCTGTACCCTGTCATTGATATTCCGCTTCAAACAGCATGCAAAACGGCACTGTTCCAGACCACTGGAATCCAAATAACATTCTGTCACATGTGCAGTTTCCATTTTTCCAGCCCCAAATGGTGGGGGGTGATTTTTCGTGGGCCCATGGTGTGTGTGTGTGTGTAGGGGGGAACCTTAAACACTCCCTCCCCCCTCACTACAGTCCTGATTGTGATTGAGCTGCTCCCACCACCCCAGCCCCTGCCTGCCTGGCGGCTGCAATGATATGAAAGAAATAATTATTGGCTCAAGATTTTTTCTCGCCCCCATCCAGATTACCCAAACAGTGTCTTCTAGAGCAAATGAGAGCTAACCCATCAAATTCGGTATCTTTCTTTCAGAGAGTAACTTCCCAAATTCATTACTATGGCTTCTCTATCCAATATTTTACTACCTTAAATATAGCTCATAGTAAGGCGGTTTTCAAGGAATGGGTTTACAGTGTTTCTATCCAATTGGACCTTTGTGCAGTCTCCAGTAACAATATAGCACCATGGTTTGCAAAGACCAAGATTAATTTTGAATATGAAAATTACTTGACTCTTATTTCTAATCTCCGTCTCAGATCAGTTTTAACGTGATGCAGCAGATGAAAACGGCCGTTTTGGAAGGGCATTTTGATGAAACGCCTTATGCGCCTTATGTGGGTTGCACCTCACAAAGGCTGGGAAGAATGGGTTTGGCCACAGCATGAAGAACTTCATCAGGAGGGCTTTAAACTGAATCCTATGGGGAAGGGAGATGTAATGTTGGGGGTAACAATGGACATAGGCGCATGCACTGCAACGGAGAGAACAGCTCTGATAGCGCCCAATAATAGTCTTCAGACACATGTAGGAAGAAAGCCAGACTATGAAGCACATGGTCTTCGATGTCTATATACTAACGCCCAGAGTATGGGAAACAAACAGAACGAACTTGAACTCTTAATACAAGAGGGAAATTATGACCTGATAGGTATAACTGAGACTTGGTGGGATGACTCTCATGACTGGAATAAAGCAATTGAAGGATATAACTTGTTCAAAAAGAACAGGAGGAACAGAAAGGGAGGTGGGGTTGCACTGTATGTGAAAAATACATATCTCTGCACAGAAATACAGGAGGAGGAGCTTGGTAGCCCCATCGAGAGCATCTGGGTTGAAATAAATGGAGCAAAGAATAAAAGGAACCTGGTGGTCGGAGTCTACTACCGGCCACCCAATCAAGGAGAAGACAAGGATGAAACTTTTGAAAAGCAAATAGCCAATGTTTTAAGGAAGCATGATGTAGTAGTAATGGGGGACTTCAATTTCCCCAATATTTGTTGGGAGAGAAATTCTGCAAAACATGGCCCCTCCAGGAAATTCCTGACTTGTGTGGCGGATAACTTCCTCCTACAGAAAGTAGAGGAAGGAACTAGAGGATCGGCTATCCTTGACTTGATCCTAACCAACAGAGATGACTTCGTGGATAAAGTAGCAGTTACAGGAACTCTGGGGGAAAGCGACCATGTTGTGCTTGAGTTCTTGGTTCTAAGAGAAGCAAAAGCCGAGTGTAGTCAAACGAGTACCCTGGATTTTAGGAAAGCTGATTTTCATAAACTCAGAACAATGATCAGTAAGGTCCCATGGCAAGCGATGCTAGCGAGAAAAGGAGTCCAAGATGGGTGGGAGCTTTTAAAAAAGGAAATTCTCAAGGCACAATCACAAACAATTCCAACAAGAAGAAAAGGTGGAAGACAACAGAAGAAACCAATGTGGCTTCACAAAAAGCTTAGGGATGACCTGAAAACAAAAAAGGACACATATAGGAAGTGGAAAGAAGGCCAAGTAACAAAGGAAGAGTACAGGCAGATAGCACAGAATTGCAGGGATGGCGTCAGGAAGGCTAAAGCTGAGAATGAGCTGAGGTTAGCAAGGGATGTTAAAAACAACAAAAAGGCTTTCTTCAGCTACGTGCATAGTACAAGGCAGAGGAAAGAAATGGTGGTTCAGCTATTAAATAAGGATGGAAAAATGATAACAGATGACAAAGAAAAGGCAGAGGTGCTCAATTCCTACTTTGGCTCAGTCTTCTCCCAAAAGAGGGTCTATGACCCCCCTGGCAAAGGCGAAGTACAGGCTGAAGGGGCAGGATTGCAGCTTGAGATCGACAGGCATATGGTCAAGGAACACCTCATTACTTTGAATGGGTTCAAATCTCCAGGGCCAGATGAACTGCATCCTAGAGTCATAAAGGAACTGGCAGAAGAACTCTCAGAACCGCTGTCTATTCTCTTTGAGAAATCATGGAGGACGGGGGAAGTGCCAGATGACTGGAGGAGGGCTAATGTTGTCCCTATCTTCAAAAAGGGTAAAAAGGAGGAACCTGGGAACTACAGACCAGTCAGTCTGACATCAATCCCTGGGAAAATTCTGGAGCAGGTCATAAAGCAATCCATCTGGAAGCACCTTGACAACAATGCCGTGATTACACGAAGCCAACATGGATTTGTCAAAAACAAGTCCTGCCAGACAAATCTGATCTCATTTTTTGATCAAGTAACCTCCCTTGCAGACCGTGGGAATGCTGTAGACATCATATACCTCGACTTCAGCAAAGCTTTTGACAAAGTGCCCCATGATATCCTGATGAGCAAACTAGCTCGAAGTGGGCTAGATGAAACAACGATCCGGTGGATCTACAGTTGGCTACAGAATCGGACTCAAAGAGTGCTTATCAATGGGACCTTCTCAAGCTGGGGAGAGGTAACGAGTGGGGTACCGCAGGGCTCAGTCCTGGGCCCAGTGCTCTTCAACATTTTTATTAATGACTTGGAGGAGGAGGTGCAGGGAATGCTGATCAAATTTGCAGATGACACAAAATTGGGAGGGATAGCTAATACTTTGGAAGACAGAAACAAAATTCAAAGTGATCTGGATAGACTGGAGCGCTGGGCAGAAAACAACAGAATGGCATTTAATAGGGACAAATGCCAAGTTCTGCACCTAGGAAAAAGAAACCAAATGCACAGTTACAAGATGGGGGACACGTGGCTCAACCGCACTACGAGCAAGAAGGATCTTGGAATTGTTGTCGATCACAAGCTGAAGATGAGCCAACAATGTGATGTGGCTGCAAAAAAGGCAAATGCTATTTTGGGCTGCATTCATAGAAGCATCGCTTCTAAATCCCGGGAAGTACTAGTTCCCCTCTACTCAGCACTGGTTAGGCCTCATCTGGAGTACTGTGTCCAGTTCTGGGCACCACACTTTAAGAAGGATGCAGACAAACTGGAGAGGGTTCAGAGGAGGGCAACAAAGATGATCAGGGGACTGGAAACAAGGCCCTATGAAGAGAGACTGAAAGAACTGGGCATGTTTAGCCTTGAGAAGAGAAGCCTGAGGGGAGATATGATAGCACTCTTCAAGTACTTGAAAGGTTGTCACAGAGAAGAAGGCCAGGATCTCTTCTTGATCATCCCAGAATGCAGGACATGGAACAATGGGTTCAAGTGACAGGAAGCCAAATTCCGGCTGAACATCAGGAAAAACTTCCTGAGTGTCAGAGCAATACGACAATGGAACCAATTACCTGGGGAGGTGGTGGGCTCTCCCACACTGGAGGCCTTCAAGATGAGGCTGGACAGCCATTTGTCAGGGATGCTCTGACTTGGATTCCTGCATTGAGCAGGGGGTTAGACTTGATGACCTTGTAGGCCCCTTCCAACCCTACTATTCCATGATTCTATGATTCTATGCCTCCAGACTTTGCCCTTGCCATAGTGGCAAAGTGGAAGGCCTGCCTCATTATCTGTTTTATTGCCCCATCTTTTCCCAAATTCGTCCCAAGCATTTAGATCCACTCTTTGAGAAAAAGTTTATCTGGTCTGATGTAGAGAGAATAAATTTTTTGTTCACATGTCACAATAAGACAAATCTTTTGGCACTGGCCAATCTTGCTCCTGAAGCCCAAAGTTATCGAGAATATTTTTTTTTACTTTGTAGAATGATTAAAATGTAACATATGTTTTATCTGTTTTATCTGTTTTACGTATTTATGTTTTTTGTATGCTTGTTGTAACCACTGGCTGAAACAATAAAAACTTTATACTACTAGTACTACAAATGTAAAAGCTACATGTAAAGGGGGAAGGAAGCTGAAGGGAGAAGCATGGGCGGAAGTAGTTGTGCTCATGAAGGGCTTTTCCAGATGAGGATTTATTGAGGCATCACCATGGCTCATTCACTCACATTTCATGGGTGATCCAGACGACGTCACCATCCTTTTATAATCCGCCCACGTTTTCCCAGCAAATGTTCTTGCGTAACGTGGAAAATCTATTAAGGAGGGAAAGAGCAGAACAGATGCACATTTTCTCTGATGGTGTGGATGACAATGCGGAATGGAAGCAGGGTGGGAGGAGTTGTTCCTGGGGAAGGCAGACGATGTGTTGGAGATGCCCCTCCCTTCCTGGTTGCCTGCCGTGTGTTTCCTGTAGTAGAGCCATCGTGACTTGCAGCTCTTTCCAGCTCTTCAAAACGGCATTAGCAGTCACTTAACTACGTGCTTCTTTTGCTGCTTTACTCCCAGAACATAATGCATTCAGCATCAGTGTCTGCTGCTAAATCACCCGCTTAAATTTGTAGTGTCCTTTGGTGCTTTTTTAAATGTATGTTAGTGATATTCCAGGACTAATAAATAAAAAAATTAAACGCTGTGTGAAACAGCTTTGCCATGGTGTTGTGAGGGCAGTTCCTGAGGCGTTCTTTTTACAAAGCAAGGAGCAGGGAATCTGCTCAGTCTGCTCTCAGCTGCCTGACAGTAGGCCCCCTTTCTAGCAGCCACGTTTGTTGGGAAACTGAGCAGAAAGTTAGCAGAGCTGCATGCTCCATATCAAGGAATTCTGTAATGCCACTCTTCTGGTTAAAAAAAATTAGGGAAGTGGTATGCACAGGCAAGCTACACTCACCAATGCACATTCCTTGGAGAGCAAGGCAAGTTGAGCAGGTGACCTCACCACCACATTAGCCATGCTGAAGGGCAGTTATTTTTGTCTAACTGCAAAAAAAACAAAAACAACCCAGAGTCATGCACATGTCCCATAAAGAGGGAACAAAGGATGGCGGTTCCACAGCAAATGCCCTGCAGAAGTGGCCTCAGGTACACCACTGAAGGCTGCTGCTAAACTGACAGTCCTTGGCAGAAGAAGGGTTTAGGCGTGCTGGTGGAGCATAATCTAGATATGACTGAGCCAAAAGTAGGATGGCCTCATGCACCATTACCTGCTGAAGATTAATCCAGTGCCACTACGTGAAATGCTGTCATGGCAGGAAAAATGCTGCTTATGAAGAAATGACAAGTATGGGGCCACACTGTGCTGACATATCTGATGCAAATGGTGCTGATTGTGCCTCTGCTTGGACTGCAATGGTGGCTGGCGGCTGGCTAGAGAAGAGCAGATGCCAGGAGCCAGGCCCCGCACAGGACCTTGTGAGCCATTGACTTAAAACAGCAGCTGACAGGCCAGGCATCCCATGTCACCTTGCTCAGCTGCTCTACGTGTCTATATCTCTTTTTCTGCACAGCAGGCTGATGATCTAATCTCTATATATAGTTGTCCCAAAGTCGCCTTTATAGCTCATACAGAAGGTGATCTTGGTTAATATTCTTACATGTATATAGACAGAGACCCAAAGAGAAATCCTAAATATTACAATTGCAGTGCAGTTGCAGTGCATGGGGGACCAGAGTTTTTGGTTATGCTTCTTAGGAAAGCTCTGATAGTTGCAAACTGATGTTTTGTTTTTAGCAACCAATGTATGCATACTTGTTCAGGAAATTATGAATTGGAAAGTTAGAAACTTGATTGCATTCATTTATTTAAATTGACCCTCTTTTTGTATATGCTTTAGACCAGTTATTTAAATCACCTTGATTTAAATCAGTCCACCCTTGTCATAATACCATATCTAAACAAAGGCAGAACTCTACATTGGTGTCACATGTAACAACAAATACTAACAATGCGCATTTTTGTTCCTTCCGTAGGGTATTCACGGTCTAAAGGGAGAAAAGGTAAGGTATTTTATATGCTACTTTCAGAAAAACTTGGGAAGTATATTGTGTTTTTAGAAAGAGTTTGCATTATATTTGCGTATCTCAAATTTAGTGTCCAAGAAAATGTTACCAGTGTAACAGTGATTTTACAGTATGGGAATCAAACAAATTCGTGTAAATTTGGAAGTGAGGTTTGCTTGTGCTTGTTTAGCCAATTAATAATCCATTTAGAATAATGATCATTGCAATGTGCATTGATTAGTCTAGAAATAGAAACAATTCTATGCAGGGATATCCTGTTGAACTCTATATATTTTGTGTGGTCAGTACTTGATGGAATGCATATACATATTACATCTACTTGTTCTCAATGGGTGTAGGAGCAAGGAGTGCAGGTAATTCTTGTTTTAGGATAATATTCAGTCATGCAGAAATTTACCATTTATTCCATTCGGTCCCAGATAACAGTCTGCCATGGTATTGTGACTGTAAATAGGCCTGGCTCATCTTTGATCCTTTTTCCTTTCTTTTGCAGGGAGAATTTGGAGGAGACGGACGGAAGGTAAGACCGGGCTTTAAATGTTACCCATTCTTCCAGCTCTGATTTTATAGAGAAAGCTGTTTCTAAAACTCTGGTTGTTTTATTTCAGGGATCTGCTGGCTTGACTGGAAGGAACGGCACTGATGGACAGAAGGTAAAGTTACTCAAGGGTTATATACAGTAAGCATTTGTATTAAATTGATAGACAGCCTTGTCAAAAAGAAATTAAAAATTCTAAAATTAAGTTGTAAATGTCATTCCAAAATGGAAAACCAGATAGATAACTCTTTCCCTTTCCCTTTATAGTTCAGTGTTCATTGTAATAGTAGGCATCATCGAAATACTTCTCTCCAAATTTCTAACATCTTCTTCATTTAATCTAAATGGGCACTGACAGATGGAACACTTTGGGGTATCTGAGACAATGACTTTGCCTGCCTGACACCCTCAGGATATATGAAAGCTCAGTCTTGTCCCACACTGATCCCCACTAGACCAAATGGCAGACAAAAATGATCAGTACAAGTCAGTACAAGTGGTACCCAAATGCATGATTGTTGCATAGCCAAGAACCCCACAACTTTCTACAACTTGTTTGTCCCTCTCCTTCCTGTATGTTCAGCTTAGTACTCAGTTGTGCCCATCAGTGCAGAAAGCTGGCTTAGAATGCCTTCTTTTCCCAGAATGTTCCATAGAAAGAGGACTGAGTAATCAGTGGATATTGACCGGACCTTTTATGAGGAGAACGAAGAATCTATAGGTTTTTTTCTTTAATAAAGTTCACAATCTCTCCCTCTTTCTGTTTTTGTATGTGATCTTTCTAGGGTAAACTGGGACGTATTGGACCTCCTGGCTGCAAGGGTGATCCAGGCAACAGGGTAGGGATGTTTTCTCATCTTGGCTCTATAAGTTCCAGCAGCACTGATATGTGATATAATGTTTACCTGAGCATGCTGAATAAAGTAAAATGGCACCTAGTGCACTAGTAATAAATATATGAGGCATTTGAAGGCAGCCCTTTAGATCATATCCGAGTTCAGTGTTGAATGCATTCCTTGAGCTGACTCCTATCAACCCGTGACACGGAATAGCGCTTCTACAGAGATAGGCATCAAGGCTTCTTTGTTTAAACGCAGGATGGCTTCATCGTGCCTTTATTCTATGCCCCAGAGCCTAGTCTGATTAATTACACTTTATTTTCCAAAATCTGTGGTTTGGGGTTAGGTTTACCCCAAATTCAGCTGTTCCTTGAATTTCTTCCCAGGGCTCTGATGGTTATCCTGGAGGTGCTGGAGATCAAGGACCACCAGGAGATGAAGGGATAAAGGTCTGTACCATTCTTAAAGTGACGAAAGGCAGCACCAGATAATCAGTGAGAGTAAGCTAAAGTTCTTGGGAGAGAGGCAGCACATTCATTTGGCTCATTGTGTCATGTTGTGTGAACGTGAAAAGTGTGTCCAATAAACAGCCAGTATCAAAATACCTTTGAAGTGTTTTTTAGCTTAGAAAAATGATGATGTGTGTGGGAGCAGGGGAGAGAGATTTATACAACTATGCACAGTATAGGGTTGGTGGATAAAGAGACTTCTGTCTCCCTGTCTTGCACCATAAACTCAGGGTCACCCACTGAAATTTATTAGCAGTAGCTTCAGGACAGGCAAAAGAAAATCCTTCTTCACATGTCAGATAGTTAAACTATGGAATTCACTGCCACAAGATGTAGTGAAAGCCACCAATTTGGATGGCTTTCAAAGGAGATTGGACAAATTCATGGAGAAGAAGGCTATCAGTGGCTACTAACCATGATAGCAAAATGAAGCTCCTATTCAGAGGAGATGAAGCTCCTATTCATCTCAATACCAGTTAAGGGTGCAAATGGGGGGGAGGGGGGAGCAACTGTTTAGAGTTGCACAGGCAACTGGTTAGCCACTGCTGGAAACAGGTGGACCCACCTTGGTCAAATCCGTTCTCAACACTTTTAGGTTCTCAAGAGTGAAATTGATTAAGTGATTCCACCTCCTGATCCTCCTAAAAAAAAAAAAAAAATCAGCTAGATGGGCCCATCTGAGCCCATCTAGCTGACTTACCAGCATTGGGTGGGGATGGCAGTGGAGAGTCTGCAGGGTTCTGTGGATCCTGGTGTCTTTCCCTCCCCTCTCTGCACACTGTCCTGCCCCCTTTTCTCCCTCTCTGAGCTCCTCCAAGATCACTGTTGTAACCTCAAAGAAGCAACTGCTGTGATGCTTTGCATGACGGCTGCACAGGGCTGGGGCTGGGTGGGGGCGGAATGAATGGATTCCCTCTCCCGAGGTTGTAGCAGTGTCTACGGCCTCAGGAGGGGGAATCTGACATATACTATGGACCCTGGGATGCTCTCCCAGGGATCATAGGATTGCTCTGCAAATCTTGTCTCTGTTGCACTGATGCACACTGCTTTTTGGCATGTCTTCAGAATGTAAATGCTCAGCCAATGTTGCATTTATAGCATATAAGTCTTAAAATTGTTTGAAATTCTTGAATTGCCTGGCAATTCTGTTTTTGAATGGAAAATGCTGCTCTCTGTAGCGAGACAGCAGAATTGCTATCACTAAGCCAGTCTCTAGGGATACTTCCAGATAAGGCCTTTACTGTGCAGTTGCACTGCCTCATTTACAGGATTTCACAGGGAGTCCAGACATGCTCCATTTGTAGCCCGTGGAGTACAAATGGAGTAGCCCATGCTACTCCATTTGTAGCCCACCCATGTTTTCCTACCACTTCTTCTGTCTTTTTTCTTACTATAAAAAATCCGTTAAGGAAAAGAAGACGGAATAGATGTACAATGCCTTTTGTTTGTTAGCAATAGCAACCCTCTACCTAGAAGCTCCCTAGATGTCTCTGAGGGCCTCTTTTATGTGAGCTGTTTTCCCAGTGAAAATGGAGGGCAGGCAGTTTATTTGGAAAATGGTGCACAGAGAAAGGGTTAAAAAAAAACAGTGCTGTGGTCCTGAGCCGAATCCACACACACACACACACACACACACCAAACAGCTACTATAATAGAGTGTAAAAGATCATCTATTAAATATGAAATGACAATTGTCAGGTGTCAAATATCAAATGCTGAGTATAGATAAGTCAACATCTATTGAATCCAAAGAAGTAGTTTGGGAGAAATTTCATTTTGGGTGCCATCTGCATACATTAGTATACAAAGCAGCTTTGATTACATATATGAGCTGGTGTGACTTATGACCATAGCTCACTGACTTCTTTTTCAGGGTGATCCTGGCCGGCCTGGCCGCAACGGACCACCTGGGCCACCTGGAGAAAAAGGAATCAGGGTATGTACCCTACAGTTTCAGAAATGTTATGAAACTACTGAATCTCTGCTGGGCCACACTTACAGCTACATCTGGTGTTTTGCGAGTGGACTTCTGCTCGGCCAGTGGGAGTTTCCCTTCCCTTCTCTCCCCTGAACCCCGTATGCTCCCCACAAATCTGCTTTGGAGAGCCTCCCCCAACCCTCTGGAGCAGATTTGGGGGGGCATCAGTGGGGAGAGGGAATTCATTCTGTCAGCAGTGTCCATTCCACTAGCAGAAGGGCATACTGAATCCAGCCCTTAGCTTTATTGCCATTAGCATAGTTGTGAGAATAAGAAATCAGAAAACAAGCTACAATGATCTGATTACATTCCTTTTATAGCAACTATAATAAGCTAAGATCCTGGGCTGACTAGACTAGATGAATACTGGCCTTCTTTCTTCCCCACCCCCTTTTAATGTTTGGGATTTTCCAGGAGGTGCTATCTTGTAGATTCATACTTGGTGACACCAACTCAGTGCAAACATGGGTGAAAACCCATTAAACAGCAACAATATTCAAAATTTGGGGCATATACCTCAGTTATTGCAATATCAAGGTCTTCTACCAGAGGTGTTTTCATTGGGATGACCCATCCCTCCAGCGCAAATTTTGGAGAACCTTCACTGACTGGGCTGGACATCATGATAACCCACAATGGCTTATTTAACCCATCGTTGGTTATCATGTCATCTGTCGAGAATTTTTTTAATCCACGATGGCTTATTTGGCTGAAATAACTCACTGTGATAACCCATGGTTTGCAGTAAGGGTTATTTAACCCACCATCGGTTACCGTGTCATCTGGTGCTACTGTGGCTTATTCCGATCGCCTACAGAGTCAGCTGGCAAGAGCAGCCAAAACCACTGCGGCCGCTCTGCTCCAGCCTGCAGAGCCCTTTTTCTGAAATCTAACAAGCAGCTGAGGGACGACCGCAGCCAAACAAGCACAGCCTTCCCTGATACCACACTACAGTGTCAAAATGATAGGGATGTACGAATCCCTTACCTGGCTCCATGCTGGGGCATCCGTGGTGTAGGGGAGGCGCTTGTCCCTCCCCCCGGAATCCTCCCTGGCTGGCTCTGCTCCGCAGCAGCTCCACGGAGCCGCCGGCCAGGGCCAGCCACTGCCACGTTCCAGCCATGGCCGGGCTACTGTGGCCGCAGATGGCCGTCGTAGCAGCCGCCATTTGCGTCCTTGCAAGCAGCCGTGATATTTACGTAGCCTATCACGGTAAAGGCAGCCACGCAAATGGAGTAGCAGCCGCCTTTGCGTGGCTGCCTTTACCGTGATAGGCTACGTAAATACTTACGTAGCCTATCATGGCAAAGAGCAGGGGCGCAAATGGCATAGCAGCTGCCATTTGCATCCGTGGTTTTTGCCGTGATAGGCTACATAAATACTTACATAGCCTATCACAGCTGCAAGACCGAAAATGGCGGCCGCAGCAGCCCGGCCGCAGCCAGCCAGAAGACCATCCGGAGCCGGAGCCACCGCCACCGCATCCATCCCAGGTAGGGATGTCAGAGAATTTCTTCACGAATCTCCGGGAGGCCGAATGCCAACGCATTCGGCCCCCCGAAATTGGTGGAGAAACGGTCCACCCACCCCCCCGGAATGGGACTTACCTTTGTCGAATGTCCCTGGCGCTGGCGGCTCCCGGCGGCGGGGCGGCAGCGGGGCAGCAGCGGCCGGTCTTCCGACCAGCTGCCGCCGCCACCATTTCCAAGGTGAAAAAAAACAACAACAACAAACGTGATAGGCTACGTAAAGATTTACGTAGCCTATCATGGCTAGATTTTCAAAAAACACCGTGATAGGCTACGTAAATCCTTACGTAGCCTATCATGGCTGACTTTGAAAAAAAAAAGCGTGTACGCAAATGGCGGCGCCCGTTTGCATCCCTGCAGTCAGCCGTGATAGGCTATGTAAATCCTTATGTAGCCTATCATGGCTGACTTTGGGGGAAAAGAAAAAGTGCGTACGCAAATTGCGGCACCCATGGGCACCGCCATTTGCGTTCCTTATTTGGGCACGTGTAGTCTACGTAAACATTTACGTAGACTATGGCGAAAATAAGGGCAATGCAAATAGTGTTGCCCTTATTTTCGCCGTAGTCTACGTAAATGTTTACGTAGACTACACGTGCCCAAATAAGGAACGCAAATGGCGGCGCCCATGGGTGCCGCCATTTGCGTACACGCTTTTTTTTTCCCCAAAGTCAGCCGTGATAGGCTACATAAGGATTTACGTAGCCTATCACGGCTGACTGCAGGGATGCAAATGGCGGCGGCTACGGCCACCGCCATTTGCATCCCGGCAGGAGACGAGATTCACGGCCGGAGGGACGGGGCGCCTCCCCCCCGGCCAGAATTTCGGCCGGAGGGACGGGGCGCCTCCCCCCCGGCCAGAATTTCGGTGGGGAGGGATGGGGCGCCTCCCACCCCGCCCAGAATTTCGGGGGGAGGAATGGAGCGCCTCCCCCCCACCGCGAAGCAAGCTGTGGGATAAGGTAAGGGACTTTCGTCCATCCCTAACAGATAAGTTCCATCCCAGGGGGATTCTGCGGGGGGGCGGGGGCGGGAGGCCATTCCGCCACAGATTCTGGGGGGCCAGATTCTAAAGAATCCGGCCTCACTGGAATCCGTGGCGGAATTCTCTGACATCCCTACAAAATGACAGCTTCCCCATAGTACAACGACAGCCCCACACTATCATGCTACCCTGCTACAACGAAGTTACACAACAACAGGCTTCCCTGATTGCTACTTTGAAACTGCGCAACTGGGGAACATAGGGGAATAGGGAAAGAATTGCTTACTTTTCCATGAAGAAGTGCAGTTCTGCAATTATCCATTTCAGCATCTGGAGGCTCCCCATGAAGGCACCCCAGCTGTGCAATCTCGCCGCATTCCAGCAAACTGTCAGGGAGTTATAGCTCCCACCCCATTTTTCCTGTTATGCGCACTTTTCCATGAAGAAGCAAAATTGCACAATTATCCACTACAGCATCTGAAGGCTCACCATAAGGGCACCTCACCTGTGCAATTTCGCCCCATTCCAGCAAATTGTCAGGGAGATTTATTTATGTATTTATTTATGTAAATATTTTTTACACATCCACATCCAAAGACCTCAGAGCAGTGAACAGCAAACAGGATAAACAGTAAAAACACCATGTTAAAATAATTTAATTTTTTTTTAAGAAACAGAGTTCTTATAAAACCAAGTTTGATAAACTACAGCCGTTCACTCGAGGAAGGCTTCCTAAAATAGAAATGTTTTCAGGAGGTGCCAAAAGCAACACAACATTGGTGCCTGCCTGACCTCCAAAGGCAGGGAATTCCATAGGAAGGAGGCCACCACACTGAAGGCTCTTTTTCTGGTGGACTTCAATAGGGCTATGGATCCATGTGGAACCACCAGGAGCATGCCCTCTGATGACCTCAGTGACCAGGCAGATTGGTAAGGCAGAAGGCACTCTTTCAGGTATCCCGGTCCCAAGTCGTTTAGGGCTTTGTACACTAGTACTAAAACCTTAAACCTGGCCCAGTAGAGAAGTGCAGTTCCAGTGCAGTTCCCTCAGCAAAGGAGTTGCATGCTGAAAAGGAGCAGCTTCCGATAACAGCCAAGCGGCTGCATTCTGCACTAGCTCCAGCTTCCAGAGTACCCTTAAGGGCAGCCGCACATAGAGTGCATTGGAGTAATTTTAGTGCACTGCAGTAATCTTTAGTAAATCTAAAATTAGTAACTTAAGGTTACTAATGCCTGTACCACTGTGGCCAAGCTATCCCTGTCCAGGAGAGACCATAGCTGGTGAACCAGCTGAAGCTGGTAAAAGGCATTCCGAGCCACCATGGCCACTTGGGCATCCAGCAACAGTGATGGATCAAGGAACACCCCCAAACGACCTACCTGGTCTTTCAAGGGGAGTGCAACCCCATCCAGAACAGGCAATGAGCCTATCTCCTCGACTCAGGAACCCCTCACCTACAGGGCTTCTGTCTTGCCAGGATTCAGCTTGAGTTTATTGGTCCTCATCCAGCCCATTAATGAGTCTAGGCACTGATCCTGGACTTGCACAGGCTCTCCCAGTTCAGATGTCACATGGAGACAGAGCTGTGTGTCATCAACATACTGATGGTATTTGGCCACAGATCCCCTAATGACCGGTCCCAGTGGCTTCATATAGATGTTAAACAATATTGGGGACAAGATGGGTCCCTGCGGAACCCCATAGCTCAGTTGCCAAGGAGCCAAGGAATAGTCACCCAATGTTACTTTCTGAAATCAGCCCCATAGGTAAGAGCGGAACCACTGTAACACAGTGCCTCCGATACCCATCCCATGGAGTCAATCCAGGAGGATACCATGGTCGGTGGCATCAAAACCTGATGAGAGATCAAGCAGAATTAACAGGGTTGCACTCCCCCTGTCCCTCTCTCAATAAAGGTCATCCTTCAGGGCAACCAAGACTGATTCAGTTCTGTAACCAGATCAAAGCCCAGACTGGAATGTGCCTAGATAATCAGTATCGTTCAAGAGTGCCTGCAGTTGCTCTGCCACAACCCTCTAAAGTATCTTCCTTAAAAAGGGGGTATTTGCGACTGGGCAGTAGTTGTCTTAATACCATTGGGTCCAGAGTGGGCATCTTCAGGAGTGGTTGCACTACTGTCTCTTTAAGGACAGCAGGGACCCCCCCCCTTTCTGAAGGGAAGCAGTTATCACTCCCTGAACCCACCCAGTCATACCCCCTCAGTTAGCCTTTATTAGCCAGGAGGGGCAGGGATTGAGAGGGCACATTATAGCTCCCAACCCCTTTTATAGTTATAGCTCCCCTTTTCCTTCTCTTGTCACTTTTCTATGAAGAAGCAAAATTGCACACTTATCCACTACAGCATCTGAAGGCTCCCCACATGAGGGCACCCCACCTGTGCAATTTCAAGCCATTCCAGCAAACTGTCAAGGAGCTAGAGCTGCCACCCCGTTTTTCCTTTTGCGGCCAGCCCTCCCACATCCCGCGATCCCGCAGCTGCAAAGTATCACAATGACAGCCTCCCCTGCTGAGAATGCCAGCCTTCCCAGATCATGCTGCAATCTGGCTACAGCAAAGCTGCACAATAACAGACTTCCCTGACCACTGCTGTGAAAATATGAAAATGCGCATTTGTGGAAAAGAAAAAGTAGAGGAAAAGTAGTTGTCCCCGTTCGCAACTATGAAAATGCACAAATTCAGAAATGAGCAAAAAGTACAGAGGAAAAATAAAAAATAAAGAGGAACAGCAATGAGGAAAATGTGCAGTTGAGGGGTTTGTGAGTGCACTAGTTGCCTCCTGAGTAGGGGAAGCTGCCTATGAACTTTTTTCCTGATCTTGCAACCCCCAAGGGTTTATTTGTGCCACCCACTTTTGGTGCACCAGGATTTTCCCTCCTCTGGGGTAATTGTGCAGGGTTTTGCTGGTGCATCGGGTGCCTTCTGACTAGGAGAGGCTGTGTGTGAAGTTTGGTCCTGATTCTGAAAACTTCCAAAGGTTTATTCATGCCACCCCCTTTTTGGTGCACACTGGGATTTTGCTCCGTGTAGCCCCTGCTGCAACATAATGAATGGGTGAAACGGCACCACTGCTCGGACAGGAGGACTGCAGTGGGATAAGGGGTGAGGGATGGGTCAGATTAGGCACTGTTGCTTAATAGGCCACGCACAGTAGCTTATTAGCCTGGTCGTGTGGCAAGACATCATAGACTATATCAAAAATAAGCTACTGTGAGTAGCTTATTAAGCCACCATGGCTTAAAGTGACGTCCAAACGTGGCCAAAAACTTCTCTTAGATCTGTATTCACTGAGATTGGAGTGTCTTCTCTGCTCCACGTGATGTTCATTGAAAATACTTTAAAAACTGTTTCCCCAAATTCAGAATGGAAAATCCCCAATATTCTTCCAGATTTGCAGTTGCTGAAATGAAACTCTGCTCTCTATTTGGAGTTTGTTTTGAAAAAATACATTTCAAAAAATCTGACATCGGGAGTGCTGTTTCCTTTCCCTCCACACTGATGTTCTGGGGAAAATCCAAAATCTTTTTCCAAATTCGTACTTGCTGAAATTCAAAACTTCTAGTGTACATTTCTATTACAAAAAATCCTTTGAAGAGCCACAGTGTTCCCCCTTTTAGATAGTTTTACCCATTACTGCCTGTAAATGTGCAACCATGCTTAGTTTCATCTAACTAGATTATTTGGAAGATTGTTATAATTCATACATAAGTTATCAATAGGGCATGACTTCCTTGTTACCACCACTTCACTGGTTCCTGATTTGTTTCCAGGCATAATTCAATTCAAGGTGCTGGTTTTGATCTGAGATCTTAATGATACAGGGCGGGATACAAATGTTTTAAATTAAATAAATGAAATCTGCACACCAAATCCCAAAATGCCTTGGGGCCGGGTTATCTAATAGAATGCTTTCTCCAATATTGTTTGTTTGTTTGTTTGTTTGTTTATTTAAAACATTTGTATCCCACCCTATATCATTAAGATCTCAGGGCAGCATGCAGATAAAATCAATTTAAACAGTATAAACAGTATATTAGTCTGCCCAGGCACCAAAATATCTGTGAAAGGCCCTTCTCTGCGTCCTGCCAATACCAGGGATGTATTTGGCAGGGAATCCAATGAATATGAACTTGAGCACACTCCGGGAGAGAGCAGAGGACAGGAAGGCCTGGCATGCTATGGTCCATGGGGTCACGAAGAGTCGGACACGACTGAACAACAACAAATTTGGCAGGGATGAAAGGGAGGGCTTTCTCAATGGCTAGGGAGGCCCATCTAGCCCCCTTCTTTTTCAGACAGGTCTCTGGCCTGCCAAACTGAATATGTTCTGCTGCTGCTTTGATGGTTTTAGTTCAGTTGGCTGCTTTTTTCATCACCTCTGGGAGTGGGGGGGATCTGCTCATTTTATGTTTTTGATTATGGTTGTTTTCATTTTAACTATTATTATTTTCATTATTATTATTAATTCATCTGCCTTGGGCACTTCATGTCGAAAGGTAGGACAGAAACTTAAATAATATAACAGCTATTATATATAGATGAGGCTGATATGTTGGCAAAAGTGCAAGTTCTCCACGAACAGTTACTTCAGTGCTCATAAGTCCTGCCTTCCCTGAACCACTTCCCTGAATGCTACAGGCCAGGGACAAGATGGGACTAACAAGATTTGGTTCTCTGCACTGGTGATAAGTATTTCCTGGCTGATGCTGGAGAGCAGGGAGAGAAGAACTCTGTACAATGCCAAGACCTAATACTTGGGGATGTGGCTCCTTGACACTGGTTGAGGCCGCTATAGGCAGTGGTCTGGCACTGCCTTTTGTTACCCTTGCAACCTCTAATTTATGCTAATGTCTTCTTCCTTTTTTTTTTTCAAAGGGACCAAGAGGCACCAATGGAGCTCCTGGCAGTCCTGGTATCAAGGGAGGCAAAGGCAGCCCTGGATCTCTTGGACCCAAAGGAGAACCTGTAAGATTGTACATGGTTTCTGTAGCCCCACAGGTTTCATCTATTCACCCCAATAGCAATATTCCCGTACAGGGATTATACTGAGTGCCAAGTAATACCAAGCTGGCCTTATTAGCCCTTTGATCCTAAACACATTATCTAGATATGGGTTCCAATGAAATGGGTACACTTACTTCTGCATAATAGCTTGTGGGGAAAATTTACTTTATAATCCCACTGCAGTGCCCACCATATGTGAAGGGTTGAGGATCCCTATCTCTTTTTTATGATACCTAAATATCCCTGTCTAAAGAATGTACCTTAGTTTCTTATCCCTTAGGTTTTTCCTGCCACCATTCAGTACGTAATAAAACCTCATCCCCTTAATACACACTCAGTAGTGAACTACTTCAGTAGTGAAGTACCAGGCTATAGGCAAGGGATAAACAGACATGTAGATCAATGTAAAGGTTAAAACAAATGTAATGGTTTATCTAAAACTTATTTATATATTATATTGTTAAATTAGATATAAGGTTACATGTTATAAATATGCTTCATGGGTTAATTGCTTTTAAAGGTACCGTTTCTTTAAGGAAGTAGTTATTTCACTATTCTAGTTCATTTTCCTACTATAACCCAGTTACCAGTTACCCTATTTTCTACCTCCAACCCAGTTAGCTCCCCCAGAATGGCTCAGATGTCTGGGCCTGAAGTTCTACCTCTGGTCAGACACTCACTTGAAGGATGTGGCTCTACCCTTGTTCACATGTAGAAGAGGGAGGGGGGAAGAGAGGAGACCAGACCATCACTATTTATTTTTTCATACCAGTATGTTCCTCATTTAAAAATCTTTCCAGTCTCTGTTTTGAGTGTCTGGAGAAATTCATAGGTGGTGCTGGGTTGCATGAACTGCTAGAAATCGCTTTCTCTGTGTTGCTATTCTGGTCAAATTGAGGCAGGAATGGGCTAAGGTGGTATGAACTGGTTTTAAATTGTGGCCTTTTTTTGTCTTCCATTATACTTTCCTTAAGTAATTAATTGGCCTCCATTTTGTGGTGCTATACAATGCTTCTCAGTCTGTTTTTACCCTTTCCCTTCTTTTGGTGGTGCAAAGCAATGCCTTAGAACATATATTTCTGGCTAAATTCCTCCTGTTTTGTATTTGCTGTATTTGCTGTTTTTAAAAACTAATATTTTAAACCCTGTGATTATGTAACTCAAACTCAGCATTGACTTCAATTGCCTGCTGCCTCAGTTTTCCTGTGTGTGAAATGGGTTCCGCTCTTCTCCTCTGTTTCCAAACATTGATCCGTGGCCTCTGCCAGAAATTGCTTTCTCTGTGCTGCTATTCTGGATAAATTGGGGTGGAGTGGGGTGGGGTGGGGGTCTGAACTGCTTTTAAATTGGTGGTGTTTTTGTCCTCCCTTATGCTTGTCTTACGTAATGAATTGAGGTCCATGCTTGGCCTCCATTTTGTGGTGCTATACCATGCATCTCAGTCTGTTTTTTTGGTGCTTTTTTTTACTTCGTTTAGTGGTGGAAAGTAACACCTTAGAACACACATTTGTGCCTAAATTCCTCCTGTTTTCTATTTGCTGGTCAAAATTATTGTTTTAAGCCCTGTGATTATGTAACCCATACTCAGCATTGACTTCAATTGCCTGCTTCCTCAGTTTTCCTGTGTGTCAAATGCGTCATCCCCCCCTTCTTCCAATCATTGATAAGTTGCCTTAGAATACATATTCCTGACTAAATTCCTCCTTTTTCTGCTTGCTGGGACACACTTTTTAAAAAGCCTGTGATTATCTATACCAGATATTCAAGGGCAACTTTTCCTATAAAGGTCACCCATTATAACAGAACTTCTGGTCATAATCCTTACTCCACATTGACTAGTAATGTGGTGTACCTCATAGGCCTTCTTTCAGTCATATGCATTTTCACTCTGAAGTCAGTTAGTTGACTGTGCATAGCATTACAGTGGTAAAGGGCATAGTATTTTATTTCTTATTTTGAACAGAACTGTCAGCTAATGTTGTTTTGTATTAATGTTGTATTCTGTTCCAGGCTTCTGAAAAAAAAAATAAGTTGAGGAAGCAGCTCAGAACTTGGTTCTGGAATACTTCCTGGCAGTGGTTACTATGCCTCTGAAAGCCCTGCGTGCATAATTCTTCTAGGAGTAGTGAATCGAGGATAGGGGTGGCTGTAAGGGGAGGAGGAGGCCATACACCTTTTCTCACAGCAATTTTAACTAAATGAAAAATAGTACATTTTAAATAATGTTTTTCACCAAAATTTCCTTTAAAGATGTCAATTTGTAAGAGGTAAACAACATATATTTAAACATGAAAATACTCAGCCCAGTAACGGAGGGGACGCTGCTCTCCAAACCCCCTTTAACATTAGGTCTGAAATGTTTTTAATTACCTATTGAAGAAAGATTAAATGTACTAATAATTAGTTATTAGGTACAAATATTTTGATATTTACTTTTTAATTAGGTAGGTAGGGGTGTGTGTGTATGTATGTATGTGTGTGTGTGTGTGTGTGTATATATATATATACACATACATACATACATACATACACACACACACACATACACTATAGTTATCCAAGAAGCTGGGACTTTTTAATGGGATTTATGGTCTTTCAATTATATATAATTTCAAAATGATTGTAATGTTTGCGTGTGACAGGGCCCCCCTGAACATTCCCTTTCCCCCCGCCCCCAGTTTCCTCTGGGTGGCGGTCAGCAGCAGGTACTACTTTTCATCCTCTGCTTCTTTTTCTTTCTGATTCTTGCTGCAGCTTCCTTTTAGATTTGAGGTATCCTTACATGTTTTGTGAAATTATGTGCTCTGTTCTAGTATACTCTCCAACTTTCTTAGGAGTCAAAACAGACATCAGTCCTAGTGAATTGATCATAGAATCTTATTATTTTGTTTTCACTTCCTGGTATCCTCAGTGAGGTCAACAGACGAAAAAAAAAAAAGGAAAGTGCTCTTTGTGCAGTTGGGAGCATGTGTAGTGGTAATACATACACAGACACACACACACAAACATATCCATCTCTCTCTATATATATGTGTGTGCGTGCATGTGTGCGCACGCGCACCAGATTTGTATGTGTGAGAATATGTGAATGCAGTAAGTTTTTTTTAACCAAGAATTTGGTCCAATTAAAAGTATCATCTCTACCTGCTGTATGTCTTCCATTTTGTAGAATCAAACTGGCAGCCACATCCAGGCAAAAAGAAAAAGATTCCCAGCAGGGGGCGACATTGGTACAGAGCAAACAAAACACTGATCAATGAACTAATGCCAGTTTTTTTTTTCTGTTATTTCTTTATTTTACTAAGGGTCGTCGTGGTGATCCTGGAGCAAAGGGGGGCCCTGGAACTCCAGGAGCCACGGGAGAGAGGGTGAGTTCAGCTGGTTTTCAAAGCAATAGAAGGAGATCCATCCTGACTCCCATATACAGGGCTAGGAGAGAGAAATACATCTGTATACATTTAGATTCCAATTTCAAATCAAAGAAGGAGAAGTGAATGAATGCACATTGAGTGGAAAAGGCTTTGACCTGCTTCTTAAAGATATATGCAGTTACACTGGGGGAACTCAAGGTACATTTTGGCAATCACAATCCCTGGATTTTCTCCTTACTACTCTTTATTTAATTATTGTTATTAAGATTTGTGTTTCATCCCATTTTTGGCAGACCTTCTAGAGATTTGCTTACAGAATTGAAATGTCAAAAAAATATAAAAAGTCTACTAAAACAGCAAAATAATCAAAACATATATCAACTAACAATAAATAATCAGCTACCAAACCAATCCAGGGGCTGTAGCAGTCTGTCCCATGGTTGAATTAATATACTAGGGGTTAACTCTAGAAAAGTAGATCACAAAATGGGATTGGTAGGGAGTGATCACTCAGCGTTTGTTTTTGTCACTGTTACTATCCATGATGTCTGGGTGGGAAGACCTTATGTGGAAAAGCCGTGTGTGCTAGCAGAGTTGAGCCTGAAGTTCCTCTTTCCTTAAAAATAGTTGAGGCCCTCTGCATCCCCTGGGGATTAACAGTTAAAGGTGGAAATCCCTGATAGATTTGGAAAAATGAGCTTGCCCATCCTTGAGTAATGATGATGGAGAAATACTTTATTATGAAAGACTGTTCTGGAGCAGTGATGCCTCCCAAACAATGCTGTATATCAGGGGTGGGCAACCTGCAGCTTATAGGCCCCATGCAGCCCCCAGACCTATCTGACTGTCCTGTTCCTTTCCTTCCTCATTGCTGCATACCTTCCACATTCTGCATTGTTCTGTTAAAGAGGAAAGAAGGAAGCAGTCTCTTCATCCTGGTGAAAGAACTAGCAGATTATCTTTTCACTGTTCTTTATTTCAAGGAATACTATTTAAATTTAGTATTAGCAAGCAAGGAAGTGTTTCTTGAAATAAGTTCCACAACCCTGGTCCCATCCAAGGCCAGCTGTGACTCCACCAACTGCTGGCCTGCTCCCAAGCAGTTACAGACGGAGAGGTGTATGTGGTCTCTCGCTGTGGACGTGGTCTCAAGCAGTAGGGAGGTGGCAGTAGCAACTATAGCTAGGGTTCCCCTTTCTCTCATATTTCTTGGAATTGTTGTCGATCACAAGCTGAATATGAGCCAAAAATGTGATGTGGTTGTCAGGAGCGCCCTAGCTGCCTCTTACAGTCCCCTCCAATAGCCAACTCAAGACACTGACAAAGAGGATTCTTTCCAAGGCTTTATTCCATTACAACTTAATGACTCTTTCAGATTCTAATCACTAGCGACTAAGCAAGGAACTGGACTGGGGTAGTTAGCAGAGTAGCCTAAGCTCCAGGTAAGGCAGTTGGTCCCCATTTGAAGGAGAAGAGTGGGAAACCTCTGAACTTATGGGCTATGGAGAGATCCTCCCTCTTACCCGTAGGTCCTTGGGACACGACCGTTGTTTTAGCACCAAGCAGGCAGAGCGCCTCCTCCCGGTGCCCTCCATCTCGCGCCACTCCCTGCAACTGCGCCGAGCGTCCAGCAAGACCCCATCCCTCGCTCTCTCGCTGCCAGGGTCACTCAGAAATGCAGACAGGAGGAATCTCTCCCTGCCGCTGTGCCTGTGAGTGATGAGCGAGCTCCTCTCCCATGGGTTGTTGCTCTTCCTCAGAATCAGAACTGCTCTGGGGCTCTCTGGGCTCAGTTTCCACCCTGACAGTGGTTGCAAAAAAGGCAAATGCTCTTTTGGGATGCATTAATAGAAGCATAGCTTCCAAACCCCGGGAAGTACTAATTCCTCTCTACTCAGCACTGGCTAGGCCTCATCTGGAGTACTGTGTCCAGTTCTGGGCAACACACTTTAAGAAGGATGCAGACAAACTGGAGAGGGTTCAGAGGAGGGCAACCAAGATGATCAGGGGACTGGAAACAAAGCCCTATGAAGAGAGACTGAAAGAACTGGGCATGTTTAGCCGTGAGAAGAGAAGACTGAGGGGAGATATGCTAGCGCTATTCAAGTACTTGCAAGGTTGTCACAGAGAGGAAGGCCAGGATCTCTTCTCGATCATCCCAGAGTGCAGGACAAGGAATAATGGGCTCAAGTGACAGGAAGCCAGATTCTGGCTGAACATCAGGAGAAACTTCCTGACTGTTAGAGCAATACGACATAGAGCAATAATGACCTAGGAAGGTGGTGGGCTCTACCACACTGGAGGCGTTCAAGACAAGGCTGGACAGTGACCTGTCAGGGATGCTCTGACTTGGATTCCTGCATTGAGCAGGGGGTTGGATGCGATGGCCTTGTAGGCCCCTTCCAACCCTACTATTCTATGAGTCTATGATTCTTGTTACCACACAAGGAAGAAAGAACTTCCTAATATTAGACTGAAGGCAATGACTAATGACTATCGCTTTCTTCACAGGGGGATGCTGGCTCTGAGGGACAAAGAGGGCTACCAGGAGAAGTTGGAAATAAAGGCAAAAAGGTATGAAAGAATGATGGAATCACAGCAAATGTCCCTGGTTTAGACCTCTTTAGTCACTGTATTCACTTCTCCTGCAAGATCTGTCTAAGGATCAGGGAATCTATTCTATAACACACCCCTCTCAAAGTGCTCCATCCCAGTCTCAATTCCAACTCTAAAAACAAGCAACAAGTGTGCCAGATTGGTAGAGTCTCCTCTAATTCCCACCGAGGCAACATGGTGGCCAGTGGGTGGAGAAAGCAGGAGCAGCAGCCAGCGAAGGAGCACCAACAGCGGTGTGCAGCCTTGAGCAAATGCTGTAAACCAAGCCTAGCACTGCAAGCGCTTTGCCAGCCCCAAGGCAGCTGTGGCGGAGGATAGGATGGAAGGGCAGCGGCACAGTCCCCCTGGCCTTGATCTGCTGCTTGGGATGGAGGCTTCACTCTGCCTCATGAGAGGGCCAGCCCTGCGAAAAGCTTTAACTTCCCTTTAAAGCAGATTGCAAGACATTTACTCATCAGTAACTTCACTATCAGTGTATGCCAAAATATGTGGAGCTGTTAAACCATCTCCAAAGTACAAACTTGGCAAAATGGGGCTCAAAATTATGTTGAACACTGAGCACCTCTGGTGGGGGAGATGTTCTCCGCTTCTGATAAAAGAAGCCAAGAATGGTGGGGTGGGGAGAATGGGGAGAAGCCTAATCCCAGCCGCCCACTGTTAGCCAAGTAGACAGCAGAAAGAGAACAGGAAAAATCCATAGATTCCTCTGTATGCTGTGCCATCCTCTGTAGACCTTTCTGTATCATTTGGGGGCTTTTTTCCAAAACATTATGGCCACCTTGTACCTAAGGCTTCCCTGGCACTGGATTTCCTTTCCAGTGTTGTTACTGCCATGGATGTACAAGGCTCTCTCTCAAGCAGTAGTAAGGAAGCAGTGATACATGGATTCCACATGATCATAGAGTCCCAGAATTAGGAAGCTAGCCAACAGTCTTGGATAGTCATCACTGCAGAGTGCTTTATGGAAGTGCAGCCTTGAGGTTGCAAAGGTTGTAAAAGTTGCAAAGGAAATGGTTCCACCCTACTCGTCCATTAGAGTTGGTGGAAGCCAGTTCTGTCCACTACTGTAACCTGTCATTCTCGGTATAGCAACAAGTTCAAGAGTAGCCCAAGGCTGCAAGTCTAATAGATAAGGAGGCATTGAATCCAATCAGTGACAGGTGTTTCTCCCCCCTCGCCCACTACTCAATAATAAAAATAATTGTTAAATAATTGTTAATTATTAATTCAGTCTTGTCTGAATTCAGCATCAGTTGGCTTGTCCACATGCATTTGAGTGGAGAGCTCAAAGGTGAGTACACACTTAACTCACGTGAACCCATGAATTCAGCGATGGCTGCCACAACGCTGATGGTGTAAGAGCAGAGTAACCAGTGTAGGTGTTATAATGTTTGAGTGATAGGTTATTCCACACTATTTCCCCAACATAACCATGAATTAATATGACTAATATGATACATTTGCCACATGTCATGGCCTGGGGTTGGCCTGGTAGCACTTACTAGCTAGATCTCAGTAAGCCTAAGTTTTCTGCTTATGTATTTATTCGTGTCAGAAGCATCGCAATTAATAATGTACTATAGCACATAACATTTAAAATATAAGATGTAGAAGTTAAAATACATAAAATTTAGACAAATCTTGCCCCCAAACTAGCAACATTAATTGCACTCTGTCTCGCTGTCATAAGGTCCTCCTGTGTGCACTGGTCAGGGCACAAAGGGCAAGTATACACATGTGTTGGTGTCTGCAAGTCTCCACAGTCACATAGGGCAGAGATCACCGGGTAGCCCCATTTATTCAGAGTATCTCTAGATCTTGTTACACCCATGCACAGCCTATTCAATGATTTCCAAACTTCCCAGCTTTCATCGGAACCGGGTTCCAGCTCCTCTGCTGGTTCCATCCAGTGTTGATTCTTTATAGCTTTCCATAGGTCCATTCTACTTTTGAATTCATCAAAGTCTTCTGTCAATCTGAGGAAGCTTTTCCTGGATTTTAATCTCTGAGGAGCTGGTTGTAGGCCGTAAAGAGGGTGTGGTTTGGATATTGAGGATTTAAGCCTCTCTTTGTATGCTGCTGCTTCTCTACGAACAGCAGGCAGGCAATGCCAGCTATATGGTAGATCTTGTTTAGGGAAGTAGATTTTAATCATCCGGTAATGATTCTACTTGTTTCATTCAAAGCAACATTAACTTGCCCAGCATGTGCTGATTTGTACCAAACTGGGCAGGCATATTTGCCAGCAGAGTGGCAGAGGGCTAATGCTGTAGTCTGAAGAACCCTTGGTTTAGCACCCCAAGTAGTGCTCGTTAATTTCCTAATGATGTTATTTCTTCCGCTGACCTTCAGTTTAGTGTTGATGCAATTCTGTTTATATGTTAAGGCCCTATCCAAAGTAACTGCTAAGTATTTAGGGTTAGGGCAATTCTCCAATAACACACCTTTCCATGTAATTTGCAGCTTCCTAGCTAAGTGCTTATCTCAGTTTTCTGCTGAGAAGAATAAATCTGACCCTTCCTCTCATTTGTATCATTCACAGGGAGATCGAGGATTGCCTGGTCCACGAGGTTCCCAGGGTGGTGTGGGAGAACCAGGCAAGCCTGTAAGTTTCATCCAAGAACATCTTCAACATATGGACA
Organism: Heloderma suspectum; assembly: GCF_057233095.1. Lineage (NCBI taxonomy): Eukaryota > Metazoa > Chordata > Lepidosauria > Squamata > Helodermatidae > Heloderma > Heloderma suspectum. The sequence continues at coordinate 224,802,494 of NC_139458.1, forward strand.
TCAACTTGCTGTCTCTGTTGCTGCTCTCCCAGGCAGCTGGCAAGATAAGGAGACAATATATTTTATCACCCCAGCTTTTCTGATGGCCACCCAAAATAATTCACTCTCAAACAATGTTTAATTTTAGGTTCTTTGCCCCTTGGTATGGATGTCAACTCATCAGCTGAACAAATTTATCCAGCTGTATATGAAGATGTTTCGACATTGTAGATTGGTTGTAAATGTTACCTGGGAGGCAGCAAGAGTTTCCGGTTAGACCTTATGTCTTCCTGCTCATGCGTCCTTATGGGAAAACATAATACAGAATTCTGGTGATCTGTATGAAAGCAGTATGATGGTGGAATTCATAATATTGGTACAGATCAGTGTACCCTACGCTCGTTTTTGTTTTCTACAACACTCTATTACAGGGCTCACGAGGGGATCCTGGTGATGCAGGTGTAAGGGGTGACTCAGGCACTCCAGGACCAAAGGTAAGACATATAATTGAAATAAATAGGGTTATCTTTACACTGTCTGCCTTAGTGCTGTTCTGATCTAGCAAGCCAACGGAGGCCTATTTTTAATGCTCGTCATTTTCCAGGTTCTTAGTATTTGTAATAAGCTATAGTGAGTGACTTCTTGTCAGTATTGTCAGTGGATTCCATTATCTCCTTTTTCTTGCCAACTAAAGTAGGAGTTTGATATTCTGCAACTGCTCAGTGTACCTCCTGCTCATTAAGTGTTATTAACACTAAAAGGCATAATATACTGCTGTGCTCTGCAGCGATACAGAGTGGTACAAAACAAGCTTCTTGAAAGCTATGCTTTCTTTGAATAATCTTTTTTTTCCCTTTTTTTTAATCATAGGGTGACAGAGGAAGACCTGGCTTTAACTATCCCGGTCCCAGAGGACTCCCGGTATGTGTTGTTAATGTAGCAGCATAATTATACTTAAATGCCTCACATGGAAAGACTCCATAGCAAACAAAGCAGGATGGTGAACAAATGAACAGCCAACTTTCAGACAAAGCTATGGAAAGTCCTCTGTGTAAACCATGGAAAGGGGGATGGCCTCTAGCTCCGTAGATGAGCGAGTGGCTGGCATGCAGTCCCCAGCACTTCAGTGTGGAATTGGTAAGTGGATGTACAGCAGTGAAGGTGCTGAGGAAGAGGCACCCCCAGGGGCTCACTGTGGGCACCACTAAACATGGAGTTGGCATAATGTAGCAATATTGTCTTGGCACTATGTTTACACATTTAGAGTGCACAGAGAAGTCTTTGGTGGAAGCTTCGCAAATTACTATGGACATCCTTTACCTTGAGCCTCTTTCAGAAGACACCTTTCTGTTCTGGTAACATGTTGTTTGGGGCTGGAGCAGCAGCAGTAGAGAGTTGGGGATTTAGTATTGTTGTTTTCCAATCTGTTAGTTGATCTTACTGAATTATTTTTAATAGGATTTCATGTTTTGCTATTTTGGTGAGAATGTTGCTGTTTTCATCTGTTTTTAAGCTTTTAGGATTGGGTAGGCTAAGGTGCTTAATATGGATAATATGCAAATAACTGAATTAAAGATAAATATTATTTGCCTTTTGGTGATTGACGTACAACAACAATATGGTAAAAGAAGCTCTGCTCCAGAATTAGTTTGCTCTTTCTCTGTAAACCTGAATCTGAATCTAACATTAGTGCTGTTTAAATTATATTTTTGTTCATTCATTTTACAAATATTATTTTATTATTAAAACATACAGCCCCAAAAGGTGTTTTTCTGAGTACAGTTACATTGATTTCAACAATATATAATAAAAGGTTGAAGGATCCATCATTGCAACAGATTGTTAGCATTACAATTCTCATTCTGACACCTTGTCACTTCTAAGAGATTTGTGAACAACTCACTGTTGAAGGGCAGCTAAGAAAATATGTCTTGCTCTCAGTGAGGAAGCTCCTCACTCTGCTCTCTCAGTGGTGTGAATGAGACATCCATACCCACCCAGTCCTGAACCCAAGGAAGTCAAGGAAGACACTACCACTGACTTCAGGAGGCTGCTCATCAGATGGTCTAAGAACCACAGATTGTCCCTTGGAGCCTGTGGAAATCCCCTGTGCTGATTACCTCTGTAGGCCTTGTTAGCCATACCCCTTGTTTGTTTTACAGCATCCCCTTCCTTGTTATGTTTTGTCAAACTCATAACAGGGCAAAGTAAAAGCTGACAAGCTCTTCTCTGTTTCCAGGGTGAGAAAGGTGAGAAGGGGGTCCCGGGACCAGAGGTAGAGTATGATCATCAGTGTGCCTACTTTAGCTAACAAATCTGGTAACCAGTTATGTCCTGCACTTTTCAGTGTGCTGTTGATGAACCTCTCTTTGGAGTGTGCATGAGGATTTGCAGGAGCATTTCTTAGGCATTCACACCGGTGCTGTTGTGTGGACTGTTTTAATACCATGCTAGTGCACAAGTGAGCCACTAGTTCAGTTGTTTATCATGTGCTGATTAAATTATCCTTAAGTGGCTCAGAGGAGGGACTTCTGGTGGTATTATGATGTTCGCTAAGCTAGTATTAACATGGGTTATTCTGTCTGCACAACCTGGCTTTTCGCTTTCTAGTCTGTGAAAAGATACTTCCTCTACTTAGGTACTCTTTCTGTGCACTTCCTGTACTTTCAGTTTAGTTTTAACCCATTAAGTCAATAGTTCAGAGAAGTGCTCCTTAAAGGAATAACAAAGGGAAATGGGGTGGTGGAAAGAAAGAGCTGAGCTGTAATGAAAAATGAGAAATATCCTTACCCTTTATACCGTTTTTGGAATAGGGTGCACGAGGTGACTTTGGACCAAAAGGCCCTCAAGGAGTAAAAGGAGTGAAAGGTGAACCTGTAAGTAGAATCTCTACAATCCTTTTTTTAACTATCTTCAAAATTTAGTAAAATTAATTTGCTGGACATATTTTGTGTGCCAAGAAGACATTAAAACTGTTTGCCCATCTGTGTTGCCCTTCCACTTGCCATGGTTTTGGCTAATGATTCTGGGAGACAGTGAGAGAACCCCACCATTCACAGGCTTATAGCTTTCCTTGTGGATTTTAAATTATAGCTACTACAGGTGTAGTAGACCCATTTAATCTTCAGAGAGCTCGACACATTATAATTACTGTTGGAAATATCAGTGTTGCACAAACAGATTATGTGTGGACCTCCTACACATGCGTATACACATCTTTAAACACCAGTGAATGTGTGATAGTCAGGTTTCCTAGATCTGTTTACACTGGTGTGTAAAGATGAGCGTACAAGCATGTGTGACGTCCATATTTCACATGTTTGCTGAGAACAACTCTGGTGTAGCACTGGTGCTTTCCACAGCAAACATGGTATTTGGAGCTGCCTTAGTTCTATCAATGTTCTCTTTTAGTGTTCTTGTTTCCAGATCTGTGATGGGAGTGAGACCTTTCTGACCATGCTTATCTATACAATGATCTTGGCTTAAAATGTGTGCAAAGATCACTTAAGAAGAGTTTAAAAGTTAGGCACAGACCTGATGGGACAGCCACATTCATTTATGATCACGTCTGACCCATTCACATCGAAAGGGGTGTGTGGTGCAGTAATTCTGACAATGAGACATGCACACAGGGGAGGAGTGTTGAACACTCCTCTGCCTTACCTCCTTGTGCATCATCATTGCAGGCACTTTTCTCCCAGCTCATCTCCGAGCTGGCCTGGGAGAAGAGTGCATGGGGAGATAAGCTGGGAGGGCAGGGTAGTTCAGTTCCACTCACCTGAACACACCTTTTGAAGTAAATAAATAGACCCACCCACCCCGTTTTAAATGTGAATGGGGCAGACTTCATATCTATTTTGTCCCTTAGTTACTGTCCTCTATGGTGAGGCTGAAGGGTTTTAAGTTTCTCAGGTGGCTTCCAGATGGATAGCTCTTAGTGCTCTCAGTCAAAAGACATTGTGCAGCCGTTCCCCTCCTTAACAGACTTTTTGTGGAAAGAAAAAAGAAGAAGCAGTGGGAGGGTTACAAATGGAAGACATCATCCTCTGGACCCTGTGAATGAGGCAGGGCAATTTGCACAATAAATGTCTCATCTGGAAGCATCCCCAGTCTGTGCATCCAGTAGTTTTCTCCTGTTTCCTATAGCTACTTCCACTTGCTGAAGGTGGAATCCCAAACGTTTAATTTAAACTATAGTGTTGACTGAAGAAAAAAGCAATCATTTTTAAGAGATGAAAGTGGTTTGAGAAAGATTTGGTTTCTCATGGCATATACATGGTTCTTTTGCCCCACTCTTCTTTCTAGTCAAACAGGTTTTGCAGGTTTTGAAACAATTCAAAACCCTGCAAATCCTGTACCTGAGGTGAAAGTGAGACAAGCATATCTATCATGATCTGTGATGCTTCTTTCAAGTCAACGCCAACACTGAAACAACAAGCATATGATTTCAGACATATTTGCTACTTTATCCGTTTTATTAATCACTTATTTTAAAACCTTCTGCAATGACTATCTTTGTTAATAGTCCTCCCATGAGCCATTGATGTAGGTGGTTGTGGTCTGTTGTACCCATTTTACAGATGAAGAACTGAGGCCTGGAGATTCATTTAGGATTGCGTCAATAGTCTATGGCTATATACGGATTTGAACCCTTAGTCTGAGCACAACCCTATTAACTGCTCTGGACTCTTTAGCGGTCTAGTTAAGGGAGCTGTAGTTCAGGGAAGTGTGTGTTTTGTGCCATTAGACCTATTGGAGTGTTCAAACACTTCTACTCAAATGTGTCAGAAGACGAGTGCCAGAATATGGCATAGTAGATAGAGTATTACAACAAGCCCTATTCAGTATCCGTATACAGCCAAGAAGCTTTTTGGAAGGACTTGGGGCAAAACACTGTAGCCCAGTTACCAGGACACTTGCCAGGCTGGCATTCCCCTTTATGTGGTACATAGCCTTGCTCTATGCCATGCACATAACATAATATACTACATGGGTGCTTCACATGGAAGCCCACTTCACGTGGACACCAGATTCATGCAATTGTTTCCCCTCAAGAACAGAAATGAAAAATCAGCCTAATCAGGTTTATGTGCATGTGGGCATCCTGGCTGAGTGCCCAGTTCAAATGTTACATTATGTGCATGGCAGAGTGCTGGAACCTTCTCCTTTAGTGCACAAAGAGGGTCACCAGCCTGGTAAATGCCTGAACTGAGCTTTTCTCTCAGCCTAATCTATCCTATGGTTTTGATAAGGATATATGACAATCATAAAGGATTTTGTGTGTTGTCAAGGGATATCAAAATGATAGATAAGTAATATCTGAGACATCAGAAACCTAGATGGTCTGAGTAAGCAACTTGCCTAGTCTCCAAGAGAGATTTGCCTAGTGTCCAAGAGAGTTGTAGTACGTTCTTGTAATACGTTCATACAAGCAGGTAATTGCATTTCTCTTTCTTTCTAGGCTGATCCTGGCCCACCAGGTGAGCCTGGCCCCAGAGGACCTTCAGGGGAACCAGGCCCTGAGGTACTGTAGCTGTGTGTCAGGTTGGATGTCAGATCATGCCTGCAACTGTTCCCTTTCTTTAGTGTTCAGGATCTTCACTGGCTGTGTGTCCACAAATTTACACACATGAAGGGTGTTCATTTACACCCTTCGGGTTCAAACCCAGTTGACAAAAAGAGGCAAAAAATTAAATTAATCGTATGAGTCTACTTAACACAATTCTCCATTGCTAAAAACAGATATGACTTGAACTCAGAAATCTGGTATTTTAGAAACCCTAGCCAGAGTGAATGGCCCAGTGATGTCTTTGCTTTACATCTGCGCTGAACTGAGAATAAAATAAGGTCATGAAATACTCGTTACTGAAAGAGCAAACATATTCTGTGATGAATTTGAATAAGCAGCTCTGATTGTTTAAAACAAGCTCAGCTTTGTTCATAAGCTGGAATGGATCAATAAGATATATATTGCAGTTATATAGCTTAAGATATATATTCCATTGACATAATGTAAAGAGTTCATCCCAGTTCAACTTCCAGCCCATTTAAAAGACAATTTTATGGTTTGTAAGCTAGATCTGTCAGGTGAGAGCAGTTTCAGACATTTACACATTTATGGAGGTCAGGGAGGGGAGCCCATAGTAGAAGAACTGCCACTTCCTAAGCCCTGTTAGACTTGTGCAAGCCAGAGCAGAAAGGAGGGGCTACCCCCCCTTTGGAATTTGGTTATCCTTTTCTCCCCCACCCCCAACTGGTTTCAAAGGTAGAAAAGCTAACTCCCATAGCTCAAGGACTTGTGTAGGTTTACTCCCTTTTCAGGGGTGTGTTGGGGGAATTGGAGGGCTTTGAATCCGTTTTCATCCCCTACCACCATCAGAGCAGTGATGGCGGAGGAGTAATGGCAGCCGATCTTACCACTGCAACAAGAAGGCCTCTAGCAGATGTCTTCACCTGCAGCCCTCTCTGATGTTGGAGAGGGACGTCTGCAGCATCCAGTGTCCACTCACCTGCCTGGAAGCTTAGAATTTCTCCTTTAGTGTGTCAAATAACTTTATGAAAAGGGGTTTTTTGTGCATGGCCAACCTCAAACGATAGTTGCAATTAATCTCTATAGGTGATTAGTTCTGTTCTTCTATCTTTTTAAAGAGGCATGGTTTTGACATGTGCAGTGATGTGTCAGGCCTTTCACCATCTATACCTAGCATTGGGAGAGGAATTCATTCAGTCAACATTTTCATGTGAACATACCTAATTTCATATTTTCAAACCAATATGTGAACCAAAACTCAGTTATACTTCAGAATTCACACTTCTCCAGATTTTACAGTGGAGTTCTCCAATCAAAAAATATGTACAAAAATGTGTGTATTGTGGGAAAGTGCATACAAAAATGCATATATTTGTGAAAATAACATTAAAATACATTAGATTAGGAAAATTGCTTGCAAAAATGTATATATTGAGTAAAATTATGTACTTAACATTTATTAGCAGAAACATGCACAAAAATACATACAGGTTTTCATACGAGCTTTATTAAAAAAAATACTCAAGTGGGGCTTAAAACTGGAAAAATCAGAAACTAAGAGAAACCAAAATTGATAGTTTTGTCCATCTTTCTCTTTACTTCAACACACCCTCACTATTACCTTTCCAATCAGTGCCATTTGGGCCATAATTTTTTTTTTTTAATCTTTTAACATCTACTTTTTCAACCTATATTTTAGAATAAACTATTTAAATTATTTGTGCAAATAGTGCTTAAATACAAATGCATTTTACAGCATATTTATTTATTTTGGGCAAAGTAGCTTACCTAAAGCAGTAAAAAAGAATAGGAAAGGAAAAAGGAAAGGTTCCTCCTGTGCAAGCACTGGATCATTACTGACCCCTAGAGGGACGCTGCTTGCGCTAGCGTTTTCATGGCAGACTATAGCGGGGTGGTTTGCCATTGCCTTCCCCAGTCATGACTACCTTTCCCCCAGCAAGCTGGGCACTCATTTTACCAACCTCGGAAGGATGGAAGGCTGAGTCAACCTGAGCCGGCTACCTGAGACCCGGCTTCCGCTGGGATCGAACTCAGGTCATGGGGAGAGTTTCGGTTGCAATATTGCCGCCTACCACTCTGTGCCACACGAGGCTTTTAGTAAAAAGAATAACAAATCATTAAAACAGTAAAAAGTGCCCGTGGCCTTTACATGGGCCTTTCTAAGGAGGCTGTGGTGGTGATGCTGACAGTGACATTTTGCCTCACAGGCAGCTGCTGCTTCTCTTCCTCACATGGTGGTTGTTGTCTCTGTGAGTAGGGAGGAGGGCCCACTCCCAGCTGGTGAAGAAGAAGAAGCAAATTAAAAGTGATTAAACAAACAACCATACTGCCTTTCTGGTCTTCCTGATTAGTGCAAATTTTTTCTATGTTTGTTCTTTCTCCTACTTTTTAAAATTATTGAAGTAATTGTGTTATTTAAGATGTGCTTTAGCACAAATGAAAAAAATGATCAAAAAAATATGGAAAAAAGGTAAAACAAAAGTCCAGTACTCAGGTAAATTGTCTCTTCCCTGCCTACATGTGTATTTCATGCTAACTAGCATGGATGGAATATAGCAGGATACAGTGTTATAACCCCTTAACTGAGAGAGACAGTGTTATATCCCGTTAACTGTGGAAAGTCAATTGTAATTCCACCCACCATTTACCGCCGAAGAGCAACAACTGAGTAACACTAGGAGCCAAGTTAAGCTCCCAGAAACACACCAGGGAGAGAGAATTTTTAAAGATGGTAACTCTGAGACGGGGAAAAATTTTCATTATTTACAGGCAGTCACTCATATCACCAAAAGTGAAGGTTCAAAATGTGTTACAAGTGTTATATGCTTTTAAAATACGCCAGAAAGAATCTAGAAGAAGCAGAGTTCCTGTTGCAGGTGAAACATCCATAAATGTCTCCATCATCATTTTATAGGGTGATCCTGGCCCTGGTGGAGATCCCGGCCTAACTGTAAGTAGAGAAAGTTTTCTGTTTGTAACTGGGGACCTTGCTGTCTACCTAGTGTTAGTTCTAGTTTGCCATGGAATATAACAAGGCATGCAAAACATTTATTCCCACTTTGTGGATGAGATTTCTGTTGAAACCTGTGGCAAATATCAATTTATAATCAAAAGCAGAGTTTAGCCATATCCTCTTGCACAGAGGAAGAAATTAGAAAAGCATGTGATTTCTCTTATTCAGACAGCCTGAAATTGTTTTTGCAATGAGAGGGTGCAAATGGAAATGTTTAATCCTTATACAAGTTGTGCTACTTCCTTTTGTTGTTGTTGATAGGACTGTGATGTGATGACCTACGTCAGAGAGACCTGTGGCTGTTGTGGTTAGTTCAGAGCCTTTTCCTTGTGGATTTATAACAATTATGATTTTGCATAATCTTCCTTTAAAGTAGGATGGCTCTCTTCAGAGTGCAAATTTATGCTCCTTTTTCATCACATTTTGTGGCTAGGCTTGATTTGGTCAGAGGTTAAGCAGGTTTAGCCAACTGGTAGCTCTTTGATACCATTGCAAACCCATTTTATCTGGCCCCTGTTAACCCTAACATATTTTTAATCACGTGTAAGGAAAATAAATTTGTTCTCAGAAGTTGAGAGAGATTTTTTGCAGAGAGAGATTTAGGCCGTGTTTGAATATCACTCTGAACCATAGTTTCGTACAGCTTTCCCCAACCTGATGCTCTCAAGATAATTTGGACTTCAACTCCCAGGATTCCTGACCATTGGCTATGTTGACTGGGGCTGATGGGAGTTTATTTTTTTATTACATTTCTCTACTTCCCAATAGCCAAAATTCTCTGGGCAGTTTACAATAGTTGAGGTCCAGGACATCTGGAGGGCACCAGCTTGGGAAGGCTGGTTTACTATGATGTCAACAAGCAGGAACAAGCCACAGCGAGCCTCAGGCTCCCACACAACCCCTTCCTCCCCTCTCCTCCTCCCATGCGGCCAAGAGGAGGAGTTCAGAAGCTTTTGCTTGCACTTTTGCTTAACTGCAGTTTTCTTTGTCATCCAGACACAGAACTCTGGTTAACATCTATTGTTTTATGCTGTTTTTACATTGGTTTTTGTATTGTATGTGTTTTTATGTAAACCGTTTGGAGATCCTGGGTATAGTGGTATAGAAGCAGCTTAAATACATAAATATTAACTATGGTTAGTTTCAAGCAAACTTGCTTTGTAAACCATGGTTTGAAGTTGGCTTGTTTGAAACTGATCATAGGTAATGTTAACCACAGTTTGTCAGTCCAGGCAACATGATAAACTGTGGTTAAGCAAATGTGGTAGCAAAAGCTTCCAAACTCCTCCTCCACTATGTGGGAGAAGTAGAGGGAAAGGGGGGATCATCCAAACCTAATGGTCACTGTGGCTCATTTCTGCTCATTCAAGTCATGTTAAACTGTGGTTTAACATGACATGCGAATGCATTCATAATGTTACATCATGCCTTGGGCTTTGCATGTAGTGCCCCAGGAATGCTCAAGTTCATGCACTCCATGAGTTGGATCCAAGATCTGCCTTCTGTGAGCAGAGAAGGGCTCTGCTCATAGAAGATACCTCTGCCCAATTTGGGGGGTCTCCCCCCATCCCACAGCTTGTTCCACTTGTGCGGTCTGACCCTTTGTCTAGCATTTTCAGAGGGTTGGAGGGGCTGCTGGAGAGAGGAGGCAGTAGAGAAGTCTGCTTCCACCAGCCCAGTTGGATGTGCCTAAATCTGGATCCAACCCCAGATTGTAATGCTTTATGGTGCAATTAGCTCCAGGGTTCTCCAGGTTGGCCCTGTTCTGGGGCAGTCTTACGGTGTTTGTATGTGGGGCTTTTGATTGCTTTGTCTCTGCTTTCCACAGACTGTGAGAAAGTGTGTGGCCCCCTGGACATAGTCTTCATCATAGACAGTTCAGAGAGTATTGGCTACACCAACTTCTCTCTGGAGAAGAACTTTGTCATCAATGTGGTGAGCAGGCTTGGTTCCATTGCCAAGGATCCAAAATCTGAGACAGGTCAGTGGTGTGATTGAGAATCTGATTTCACAGCTGATAATTATCTCTAGCTATGATTGTTTTGATATTTATTTAATGCCACAACCCAATATGTATTTCAACTACTAGTTAATCCCTACCATGCCCCCCCCTGCCCCCGATCTCTTTTTCTTACCCAGTGAAGGAAGAGCGCTTGGTTTCCCGATGTGTATGCTATGTTGAGCATGTGCCATATATTGATTTTAGGACACTTAAGGCCATTTGACATTACCTAGTAGTCCCCCAAGACACGTTATTCATGGCTCACCTTGAGATAGCCCTGGAAGCCAGGAAACATTCTCCTTTGGAAATGGGGGCCACTCAAAGGGAAAAGCAAAAGAGAGGCCTTGTTGTATATGTAATTTGCACACATATATTTCCAACTATTTTCTGACCCTGGTTGTCATTATGACCTAGAGATGGGGGAGAATTTTGTTCAGTTCGGATTTTAATAAAAACTTACAAAAATATGTACAAAAATGCATATGTATTTTCAGGCTGAGTTGTTATTTTTTTAAGTTGCAAACAGATGTGGAAACAAGACAGAATAAGCTGAGGATTGGAAAAATGAGAAAGTGAGAGAAACCAAAAGTTACAAATTTGACCATCCCTTGGCTTACTAGGCTGCCTCTATTTGTGTTTACCTTCCTTCACCCCTCATCGAGCCATCTGGCAAATGTAGCAGATTTGGGAAAGAGACAGGGTTTTCTGTAACCCACACTGAGGTGTGAAGATAATTACAGGAGTCTTGTCCTGCTGTTTCTTACCTTCTACAAACATCAGCACAAATAACTGAAACCTCTGATTCTTCCTCAAGCCCTCTATGTGTGTCAGAAGGTTCAATACAGAAGGTGGGTCTTATCTCATTTGTGCTTATGTTTGGAGAAAGTAAGACACAGGAGAGACCCCTGTTGTTTCTTACCTTCTCCAAACTCCAGCACAAGTGAGAGCTCAGTGGAGCCAACCTGGTAGCCTGTTTCTTCCCAGAGGGCATTAGCAGGAGGATTTTTGACAGCTGACTGTCTCTTCTTGCAGTGCTAAACTTGTTGCATAAAAATATGGCCCTGTGTAAAAAGGCACCCTATATATCACTGTACATTTTCTGGGCACCTTTCCGAACTGTATGACTGGTCCTTGGAAAGAAAAGGATTTGAAAACACTGGCTCAATACAGAAGGGATTATGTATTTCACCAGGCTGGCTACAGAGCAATGTGATGTATGCACTGGGGGGAAGGAAATAATCCAGGAAAGTGTGATAGACAGTTTATTTCCCTGGCAGGTGCCCGTGTTGGGGTGGTGCAGTATAGCCACGAGGGAACATTTGAAGCCATTCAGCTGAATGACAAGCGCATTGACTCCCTCTCCAGTTTCAAAGAGGCAGTGAAGAAGCTGGAGTGGATTGCAGGGGGCACCTGGACCCTCTCTGCACTTCAATTTGCCTACAATACACTCATCAAAGAAAGCCGGAGAGATAAAGCTCGAGTGTTTGCTGTGGTAGTGACTGATGGGCGGCATGATCCACGAGATAACGACTCCCACTTACAGGCTCTCTGTGGTGGGGATGTTACCGTCAATGCCATTGGGATTGGAGACATGTTCAACATGCCGGAGGAAGATGAGACCCTGCGCTCGATAGCCTGTGATAATAAACAGAGAGTCCAGAAAATGAAGTTGTTTACAGAGTTGGTGGCCGAAGAGTTCATTGACAGCATGGAGCATGAACTCTGTCCAGGTCTGTCAGTTTTGCCTCTGCTGAGGCTGAGACAAGATAGTTAAAATGTGATGTGATGTGACAAGTCAATGGAAAGTCATAGGTTTCATTTATCTTATTTTTTAACATTTTACTTTGAGGTTTATAGCTCAGTGGTTATGTCCATAGCATCTCCAGTTTAAAAAATGGCATTTTCCCTTAGAGACCTGATGCCATTCAAAGTGGTCAATAATGGGCTACATGGAACATTATTCTGAAGTGATAGAGGGCCTACTCTTTCCCAAGAGGTGTCAGGCTGATCACAATATGTTTAAAATAACTACAACTGAAATTAAAAACAGGATATGTACAATATTGATTGGGGGAAAGCCACAAAATCCCATTAAAATCCAAAGCCATGTCCCTGTGCCAGCTAAAATTCAGCATGAAGAAAACAGTGTTACACTGTTGCTACCTGTCCTGGTGGTCCATACCTATTAAGAACACAGTCACCATATTTTGCAACAGCTAGATGAGTCTCTTGAATACATTTCAAGGGCGAGCCCATGTAGGGTGCATTACAGCAATCAGATGTTCAGAGTATGTCAGGATGATATAAAGCCATTTTAGCAGGGCCCCTTCTGCCTGCAGCCCTGAGGTCTCCTGTCCACTTCCGTACGAGTGGCGGGGAAAATACTGGGCCTATGTATCATTTTTCCTACATGGAAAAACATGGATGGTATATGTGATATTTATCGGCAAATGGCCTGCTGGGGAAAGGTTAAATAGCCCCCTTTCTCTCCACTGCTGCGAAATTGGAGCCCCACACAGGCAACTGCATTAAAGTTTTTTTTAAAAAAAAAAAGTTCGGAGATATGATTTCTCCTGCATCATGCCTAGTTTGCCACAGTTTTGCATAGCACATTAGCAGCTACTACAAATGGTGGTCTGCATAGTTTCAATCTAATGTTTTCATTCTTGTTTCAGATCCTCAGATTGTCTGCCCTGATCTGCCATGCCAAACAGGTAAAAAGAGGAATAACCTGTACTATGATTCTCTCACATATGCCATTTACTATACAATATGAAATAATCCCGATTTAGACAAACAACGGAAAATTCTAGCCCAGGAAACAGGGAGGGGAGAGGGAGAAATAATTTTGACCAGAATTTTCGTATCCCTACCTCCTTACTAACAATCATCAGTCATCTGTCTTTGTTCTACAGGTAGGTACATTTTTGCATTACAGCTATTCTGCTTTGAGTAGCTGTACCCATTAGGGTTGTGTGCAAATGTTGTTGTCATTCAGAACCTTCTTTGAAATAGTAGCCTGTTATAATATAGAAACAGCTTCTAACCTACCCCATTTCTGGGGTTAACAATCCAGTCCAAGGGCCAGAGACTGGCAACAGGTAAGGAAGGGGTTTCAGTAGAAACACTTGTGGAATGCACCACATTTGTGCTAAGGTGAGGAAGATCATGTTTAGCAGCTACTGAACAAATGTTGATTTTTCACAAGTGCTGGAAGGCTCTGAATCCTAATACGCTATCTGCATTTGAAACTGGCCAGCAGCAAGGTACTGCTACTGCCAGTTTTAGTCAGCAAGGGCATAATGTGGAACTTGGACTCAGGATAAATCCCCATACTCATGTGGAAACTCGTGTTAGGGTACTGTTGGTTTTCAGGTTTGGGACAAATCATTTGATAGTCCAGGAACCTCCTGAGTCAGTTTTATAGCACTTTGCTATTCGTGGCAGTCCTGATTGTGCATCACTCATGAGCTGAACCATCTTGATCCCTCTGTCTTCCCCTTGTTATCCGCTGGAGCTAGCTATGCAGACTTCCATAGTTATTTAACAAACCAAATTCTTGGAGCACAGAAAAGCGAATGCTATTTGTGCTTTGGTTCTGAAGCCCAAATAACACAAACCCAAAACTGGATCAAGGGGCATGGTGCACTCTAGCATGGTGCACTCAAAACCATGGGCTTATTAAAAGCTGTTCTTGGCTCATGACCACGTAATGAATGGCAAAAAAGAACCTGCCTTTTATAATTGACAGAAAGAATAGATAAGCTTGATCAGGTAAAAACACTGGTTATGTTAGAGGGCAAGGGAGGGGAGTTAAGATAGGTATTTCAACTAGTTCTGATTTGACAAGTTCTGAGTTGCAATTCCGTTTTTGTATTTGTTTGGGGTGGTTTCTTTGTAAAAGCAAACACATTTTCACCCTTTTCCCCTGTCCTTTCAATATGTCACTGGTTTTTTAAAATTGTTTTACTATCCCTTGTTAATTACTGGACAATTTAAAAAACCCAAAATGTATATTGTTATTGCTGTATTTGTACTACTGCAATTTCCTGATGAAAGCTTTGCTATAACTTTGCATGGAACTAGCTAAAAAAGTCAAGGCAGATGATTGTAGCACACAGCCTTATGACCTTCAAAGAACTAAATAAACCAATTCTTTCTTTCTTTTTAAGCAAAAGCAAATGGGTGAAACATTGCTGAGGAAGGTAGTAGTTGAGCTTTGTTGCTGACGGTACAGTGTGTGTGTGCTGGAGCTGAGAATTTTGGGGAACTATATTGATCGGGAATAGTGTTTGCTGTATTATCCAAACTACATAGCTTATGCTTGTTTTATGAGTCTCCTGTGAATGCATTAGATCGCATTGCCTACTTTTGTTCAAAGTTGCTAACTATTCATTTATAAATTGTGTATAGAGTTGGAATGGGTTTGGAAGAAAGCTAAACTGATTGTGCTGGTGGTATGGAAGGCAGTGGTGTGCGGTTTCTTCATGTGACTGTGCGGTTTCTTCATACCAGGCAAACAGCTTCAGAGCAGTTTTGCTTTGATTACCTCAAAGTCCATCCCACAATAGTGTGAATTAGTTGGAGCAAAACTGAAAAATTGTTGATGAAACTCTGCTATTCAGTCTCGCAAATAATTAAATTACCCAAACACCTGATGACCAATAAATTATTGTTTAGCAAAGGGTGATGGAACATTGCCTTCTCTCTCTCTCCGTCTCTCTCTCTCTCTCTCTCTCTGTCTCTGTCTCTCAGCTGAATGGGAAGTTAAGGGATAATTTGAGCTGCTTGAGGGTTTCTTTTGTGAATGAAGCATGTAGAAGAGGCAGTGGTCCTCATGATGTGATTGAGGAATCTCTTAAGGAACTATCCTTCATATGATAACATTAGGTGCTTGCTTAATAACCTAAATCTTCAGATTTTTTCCACAGGAACTGAAAGCAGGGATGATACTTGAATGTTTAGGGGGCTAAGGAATGAGACTCCGCCATTGGTGAATGTGGACTCGGGCTGTGTGACACCATAGTAAAAAAAATGAACAATAATTCACAAGCATGACTGTTTCATTAGATTTAATTCAAGTTTTAATTATAGTTAGCTGCACTTGCATCTTCTTTGGGTTTTTTATAATTTTACAAAACGCTGGCAATGAACTTCTCTAATGCCACATGAACATTGTCAGTTGCTTCTTGTATGTCTAATAGTTCCGGTCCTTCTGTTGATATACTTATTACTCCATTCGCATGGTCAAGCAGAAAACTTCTCCTTTCAGAACATTTTCAGGGATGAAAGAGAACACAGAACTGCAATTGTGCTTGGAAGTAGCAAGCAATTAATCCCTATTTCATTCATTCCAGAAAACGTAGCATCAAGATTGGGTCAAAACTTTGAAATTTCAACTAAAAAACAACATTTCATCTGACATGTTGATTTCAAGGGTTGGGGGGAGTGTTCAGAGAATTCAAGGGATGTAGGGAATTACCTGTAAATCTTCCTTTTTGCCATTAGCTCTCTTAACAGGGCCTCATGAATGTGACTTTCCTGTCTGTTTCTTCTCCTCTTCTAGTGGTAGAGAGAACAATTTTAGAAAGCAGCATGCTAATTACTAAATGTACAGCACAAACATTTCTGTTTGGATACCTGTATGTAGTGTCAGTGGTAATGACTCAAGAATACCAATGTCACTTTATGAACACTAATGAACCGGACAATGCTTCGAATAGAGCTCACGCATGCAACATGCTCATTGGATAATTCCTTCTTTATTTTGTTTCTGCTTCAAAAGAAGACCAAACCGCCTTAGGATGCTTATTTTACAATTCCTTTTGCATTAAGCGGAGAACTTAAGTATCAGCTTCATTGCCTCTTATTCTATTGGCAGCCAAAAGTCAGTATAATAATAATAACTGGAATAGTTGCATGCCATAATTACTCCATCCTTTCAGATAATAGGCACATCTGCACACATTGAAATAATTTTTAAAACCCAGTTACCAGCGTGGAATAATTCTACTGATTTTAATAGATCTTTAAGTGCGATATGCTGCTGTAGTGTGAAGCATCCTCACTTAAGTACTAGCTTCTCTGCTCCATGTTAGTGCTTTTCATTACAGCCTAAGATTGCTAAATGGCCAGTATTTTACCAGTCTGACCAGGTCCTAGTTCTCACTGAGGTGGTAAACCTGTGTCTGAGCTATAACAATCCAGACTGTAGATGGGAGCTCATGTAGGCATGGGGGAGAATTTAATTGGATCTACATTTTGCGTTTCCCAAATTAATACGCAAATTGGAACACAGTTATCCTCTGGACTGCGTACTTTTCTGAACTTTGCAATGCAGTTCTTGGCTCAGTGACTTGCATATATCAGGGAAGGTTGTATGCAGAAATGCGTATACGAGGGAAGTTGCATACAAAATGCCTATGTTAGGGGAAATTGTGTATGAAACGAAATGTGGTGTGTGTGTTTTTACTTTAAAAAGATTTGCAGACTTGATGCATTAATCGGACAGAATGGATGCATGCAAAACTAACATGGGCAGGAAACAGACTGATTTATCTACCCCTAGGCTGACATGATGGAAGGCTATTCTATAGAAAAGAAAAGCCTTCCACATAGAACACTAGCATGCCAGAGAGAAGGGTTGTAGCCTCACCATTTCCCTGTCATGCTAGTGTCCCATGTGGATGGATTTTCCTTTGTAGCAGAGTAGCCATCCATCATGTGAACCCCCATCTACAGTCTGAATTGCTATATCTGAGACACAGGTTTATCACCTCAGTGAGAACTAGGAAAGCCATTTTCTGTCAGACAACCAGGAGTTGACTGAGGTCTGAAAAGCCAGTAAATGTGGCTTGTGCCAGGCTAAATCCAAAAGCCACCAGGCTCTGGCCCAGCACCATTCAGGGGCCACCATTTTTAAAATCAAAGGCTGCCAATCCAGCACTTGCATCATGCAAAACCAAAGTGAATCGAAATCAGAGATCCATACCATGCTAGAAAGCCCTGAAAATATTCTTTTGACACTCACTTGCAGATGGGAGGAACCCTGGGATCGAAAACCCAGTTATTTTCCGCCCTATGGAAGAGGGAGTCAAGATAACTTTTCCCAGCACCAAACCCATGATCGCCCAGTTCCTGAACTCCACGAGGGAGATCCAGGACCCCAGCATGTACACCCAGCTGGTGGCCACCTTGGCCTATACCGCCGAAAAAG
The DNA here is from genome assembly GCF_057233095.1 of Heloderma suspectum. Taxonomy (NCBI): domain Eukaryota; kingdom Metazoa; phylum Chordata; class Lepidosauria; order Squamata; family Helodermatidae; genus Heloderma; species Heloderma suspectum. Next base: position 224,820,255 of record NC_139458.1, read on the forward strand.
CCAAGTTTGCCACTGGACATGAGCGGCAGGAGTGGATGGACTTGTTCATTGACACCTTTAAAATGGTGCACAGCGAGATTGTGGGTGATCCAGAGACTGTAATAGGCCTTTGCTGAAACTGTGCTACTGCTTCTGAGAACAATAGGACTTGCTTCTGCCTACAAAACATAAAGCTAGTCAGAACAGCCACTTTAGTTGTAGAAATCTTACCGGAACTCTCACCAGTGCTAGATTACTACAAGAGAAGCTTCTAGATTAGACACATTCTGAAAAGTCTGTCTCAAGTGCTTTTCAGGCTTATACTCAGCTTCACTACCAGACCTACACTGGCCCTTGCCAGAGGATAAATCTAGCTAGTATGCCTCCAGAGAACAAAGCAAAGAGGGCAGAATGGCTGAACATTAATAACAGAGCTGCCTGAGTTCCTTCCCCAGACATCAGGCTGGGCTGATGAACTGACCCATTCTCTAAAGCAGCCTTTAGCACTCAGTTGTTTTAGAAGACAAAGTCCGTTTGCATGGTCAGTGGTCTAGGATGATGGGAGTTGTAGGCAAAACATGGGATCTAGCTTGGGTGAAGGCTGCTTTCAACAAGACAAGATGTGTGGGTCTAGGGGAAATCTAAGGGAGAATACACTGCTCTTGATCTTTCTGGAATAGGGTAGAATAAGTTGACAGCCACATGATAGCCATGTAAAAGCTGACTACATGGTGGCTCTGATTACATGGCAGTGGTAGCCGTTGGCCATGCTGTAAGCTAAGAAATACCAGTTGCACATACACACCTGTTTCACACTTCTCTGGATTTTGAAGTAATTACAAAAGCGTAGGAATGCTCGGTTTGCCACATACTCACAGATGACTGCTTTGCCACACAGATACAGTTGTCACATGGAACATTTCTAAGTCTGTTTCAATCCTGAATCAATAGCATTGTCAGCATATGTGTATAACAGAAACTGGTTTTTATGAGTTGGGAACATGGTAATATGTTATGTATGTGTGTTCTTTTAGCTATTGACTGTCTATAAATTGATGTCTCTGTCTTTCTGCTTAATTGCAAGGGCTTTCCTAGGTAATTCAAGGGAACAGTAATCCCAAAAATGTTCTCTCCCTTGAATTCTAATGGTAAAGACAGACGGACTTGTATGGAATTGTTCTGAACATGCATTCCGTGCATTCCAAAGCATTTGTTTTCAGGGAAGGTGTATTCAAGCCATTTAACTTGTATGTGCCTTCCTAAAGCTCCCTATTACCTTTGGCACTCCTAAAGACAGAACTTCAAGCCTCCCAGATGAATTGCCCAGCTCTTGAAGCCACTGGACAAAACTTGTACAGAGGAAACAGAAGGGAGCCTTCCCAAGGAAACCTGAGGACTGTCCTTGCTAGAACTTGTGCTGTCTGTGCTTTGTCTTGTTGTTTTGTTTGTTTTGTATATGTGGGTTTCCCATTTTGTACATTTTCATTGCCCTCTTAGCTAGATAGTAATATCAATGGTCCCAGGGGGAAATTATTGATGGAAGCCAATAACCTAGTGACTGTACAAGTAAATAGAAATATTGTAATATTTAATACAAAAGGAAGATTCTTCACCTTGTGATCCAGAGATGACATGTCCAGCCACCTTTTTGTGAGCTAGCATCTATGTGATGCATATTGAGGGCCCACAGTCAGATTCAAACATGCCATAGAAGGCCAGCAAGAGAATTAAGCCAGCCATCAAACACAGTTCTGTACATTGCGTGGGGGCAGTTACAAATACATCCGCCTACATGTTTAAAATATCTAGGCTCTTGACAGTTATCCAAATCATTATTTATATTTTCATCTTGTTTTATCATTTTTAGTCTTAAGCCAGTGAAAAAGAGCCAAGGTGTTTTAGAAAAACAGTATTTTCTCCAAGCATTGATTTTTTTGAGTCACCAAATGATAGGAAGCAACTGGTGACTGCAAAATTCAATATCAGCTGTCTGACTCCAGTGTAACAATTGATGACATACATCTGCTAGCCAAGTGGAACCAAATTTTGAATATAGTTCCACTTTTTCGCAGGTCTCCCTTCCTCTGTTCCAGCTAAATGGAGGTAAACAGGATCACCGTAAAGACAGAATTCTCACCAATTTTACCATACAAAAGGACACACACACACCCCCACACACACCTTTTCTTCTTCTTTTTTGCAATTGCTTCAAGGTGCATATCCATATGAACTGTGCAGGTCTTGTGACCACGGTGTGCTCACAGGCCAACACAAAACACAGGCCAACACAGGTTCTATATAAATGATTTCTGAAGCTTGCTGGATTATATTGCCTCTAGCTCAACATATTCCACCCATAAGACTGGAATGACCATAACCAATTACTGCTTTTAAAAAAATCTTCCTCTTACACTAGAGAAAAATGGTTGGACCTGCTTGTGAGACTCTATCCTAAGCTGGCTTGCAAGATGCAGTCAGCTATGCTTCAAGCAGATACATTGTAGATCATTTATATTAAACTATGGACATATCAAAGATAGGGTTGACAGTGTACCCCACACCTTGCATTGTATGAAGTACGTGAGAGAAAACAGTATTCCAATTAAAGTTATGATGTGAAGAGATAATTGTGCCTGGTCTGTGCTGGTGTTTTCCCTCATGCCTCCAATGTAAAAACCAAACCAAACAGTGCAGCTGTGTCAAAAGACAATGTATGTACCTTAACGGTAACTTCCCCTACAATCAGTCTGGCATATTGGTTAGAGATGTCTGGCAAGTTCAGTTTCTTGGAAGGGATAATGTAGTTCCACTGATATCAGTAATTTGGAACTTTCCTTTTGTCTGATTCCATCTGGTTTACTTTCAAAAATAGAAATTATCAGTTCCCTCTTTAGTTTAGCTGCAGTTCTTACTGGGGGGGGGGGGGCGGTTCTCAGCAAACTTATTTTTGTAATGTAGTTACAGTATTGTTGGGTGTAAAGTATTTTGGGATGGCCTTGAATGGGCAATTACGACCCATTTGCTTCTCAAAAAACTTGCTCATAGCAGATGACAATTCCTAGAACTGGTTTGTTGATATGGAACAACACAGCTGCCTGCAGCTTTGGACTCTCCTTGGAGGTATGGCTATGGATACTGTCTTGATGAATGCCTGCATTTCAAAATATACCAATACACCACTGAAAGTGACAGGCTTCACACATCCCTAATAGTAGTTCAAAATGAGAAATGCTGGAATAGACAGTAGCTAGCTAGAAAATCACTTTTGTTTACCATGTTAATACCACGAGTACCATTCTCAACAGTATAAGCACTTGCCCCAAGTGTATCCTTGAAAGGGACATAAAATGGGCCTCAAATATTAAGTAATGTATTCACTACCTGTTCCTAAGCAGCATATTTACTGAGTTCAGTAGTAGATCCTTCATAGAAAGTAAAGTTAGGATTGCAGCCTTACAGTTATTAAGTTAAGATACATTCCAGATGAGGGTCCATCAGGGTCCATCAGGAATCCAGCATGCACATCCAGGGAGGTGCCAGTTTGCAGTCCATTGAGGCGGGGCAGGGTGGGGGGGCTAGCATGGTCTGGGACAGGTAGAGGTCAAGTTCTGAAAATGGCAGTCAGAAATCAGAAGGGCCAAAAGCTGATAACATAATCTGGGGGAGCAGGGGAGAAAAGACATGGGGTCCTCTCTAATGAGACAAGCTGCTCAGATTGAAAAGTAGGCTCTGAGGCTGGAGTTTTATAAGCCCTTTTGCCGCTGGACTGGCCCTTGAGAACAGCTGACCGAGTCAGGGCTGGTACTGCAGCCTAGATGGTATCCTTGAAGAACAGAGTTCAACCTGGTAGAGCTGTGTCAGAAATGTAGTTAGGTGAGTTGCTAGAGCCTGCTTCAATGCTCTGTTGGCATTCTACAATTAAGCATATGTCAGGCTATCATCTAAATATCACACAGTGGGCAAGGAAGTTACTGAAAGTTCTGAAAGTGTGGACTTTTTCAGACATTATTTTCTCTATAGGTAAGTAAGTTCTCAATTCATATGTGAATTCCCTTATGATTTTTTTCCAAGTTACCTTTCTTTCAGGTTTTCCCCCAAGCAAGAGACCCTTCTTGTGCAGCTGTTCCCTTATTGTAAATGTTTTATAGTCTATCGTATCTCTAAGGCTCAGAGCAAATTGAAATTGAACATCTGTATCTTTTCTCTGGGTTTCAAAAGAGGCTTCCCATGTGATGCAAAAGGTTGCTGTTAAAAATTCTGAATTCATAGCAACCATGTTAGTTGCACAATTTTCTAGTTTGTAGCCATGAACTATAGGAAGTTGGAGAAGATGAAGTTAAGAGGAAATCATTCCATGGCACAGTCTTTTCTCCATTTTTCTATTTGCTGAGTTTCTGATGTTCTCCCAACTATTTGTATTTTTAAACTTTAGTAACACTTCTCATTGCCTGCCTGCTACTGGGAATAGAAAGGAGATTCCTCTTTCATTACTACTACAGCTGCTGCTGTCTTTCAATTTGTGCAGCCCGAGGATGTGGACAGGATCCTTGGAGCGGTGAGAGTAGGGATGGCAGAGAATTCCTCCACGGACTCCAGTGAGACTGGATTCTTTAGAATCCAGCCCCCCAGAGTCCATGGCGGAATGGACTGCTCCCCCCGCCACCCCCTAAGTCCCTGCAGACCGGATCCTACTTGCCTCCGGCGGGTCCGGATCCAGCCGCTGCAGTCTTCTGCTCTGGTGTGCAGCCGCGAATGGCGTCCTGCATAGGGGACGCCATTTGCGTTCCTCCTTTAGCCGTGATAGGCTACATAAATATTTATGTAGCCTATCACGGCAAAGAGCAGGGATGCAAATGGCATCCGCTACGCCATTTGCGTCCCCGCTTTAGCCGTGATAGGCTACGTAAGTATTTACATAGCCTATCACGGCTACAGAGGGGACGCAAATGGCATCCCCTACACAGGACGCCATTTGCGGCCGCAGCAGCCCGGCAGCGGACAGAGGTCCAGCTGTGGATGGGCCCAGCCGGCAGGTCTGCAGAGTCGCCGCAGAGCGGCGCCAGCCAGGGAAGATTCCGGGGGGGAGGAACAGATCGCCTCCCCCCCCCCGGCAGACCCCCTGTGGACGCAGGTGAGTGGGGTTTCATACACCCCTAGGTGAGAGCCACCACATGTATGCTGGATCCTTGCCCCTCCTGGCTTATTAAAGAGGCCAGAGGAGGACTGGCTGAGTGGACAACGGGAGTGGTTAATGCCTCTCTGGAACAAGGCATTGTTCCATTATGCTTAAAAGAGTCAGTTGTGAGACCTCTGTTGAAGAAGTCTTCCCTGAATCCCACCATACCAGATAACTATCATCCTATCTCTAACATACCATTTTGGGGCAAGTTTTAGAGCATGTGGTGGCCTCCCAGCTCCAGGGGTTCCTGGATGAAACGGATTACTTTGATCCATTTCAATCTGGTTTCAGGCCTGGGAGTGGGACAGAGACAGCTTTGGTCGCCTTGGTGGATGACCTACGCCGGGAACTGGACAGGTTGAGTGTGGCCCTGTTAGTTCTGCTGGGCCTCTCAGTAGCGTTCAATACCATCGACCATGGTATTCTTCTGGGATGCCTCACTGGGATGGGACTTGGAGGTACTGTTTTACAGTGGCTTCATTCCTTCCTAGAGGGGCAAACTCAGAATTTGGTGTTGGGGGATGCCTGTTGCCTCCATGGCCGTTAGCTTGTGGGGTCCCTCAGGATTCTGTTCTGTCCCCCATGCTATTTAATATCTACATGAAACCGCTGGGAGAGGTTGTCCCGAGTTTTGGAGTTCGGTGCCACCAATATGCTGATGACGCCCAGCTCTACTACTCCTTTCCATCAGATTCCAAAGAAGCTGTTTCTGTCCTTAACCAGTGTTTGGCATCAGTAATGGACTGGATGAGGGAGAACAAATTGAAACTTAATCCAGACAAGACAGAGGTGCTCCTGGTCAGTCGAAAGGCAGATCAGGGAATAGGGATTCAGCCTGTGTTGGGTGGGGTTGCACTCCCCTTGAAGACTGAGGTTCGCAGTTTGGGGGTGCTCCTGGATTCAACCCTAAGCCTGGCTGCTCAGGTTTCAGTGGTGGCCAGGAGTGCTTTTGCATTGTTAAAACTATGGGGCCAACTGCGCCCATTCCTGGAGATGTCTGATCTGGCCATGGTGACACATGCCGTAGTTTCATCCCGTTTGGATTACTGCAGCGCACTCTGTGTGGGGCTGCCTATGAAGAGTGTTTGGAAACTGCAGTTGGTCCAAAGACCTGCTGCCAGACGGTTGACTGGGGCTGGCTACAGGGAGCATACAACTCCCTTGTTAAAACAGCTTCACTGGCTTACAGTCTGTTTCCGGGCACAATTCAAAGTACTAGCTATGACCTATAAAGCCCTATACAGCTCCGGTCCAGGTTATCTGAAAGTCCGGATCCTCCCTTATGAACCTGCCCGTGTCCTGAGATCCTCTGGGGAGGCCCTTCTCTCAGTCCCACCACTGTCACAGGCACATTTGGTGGGAACCCGGGAGAGGGCCTTCTCAGTGGCTGCCCCACAGCTGTGGAACACCCTTCCCAGGGAGGCTAGGATGGCTCCTTCCTTGATGTGTTTCCGGAGGCAGGCTAAAACATTCCTATACCAAAAGGCCTTTGGGACATATTTGGAACCTGGGGGTAAGCTGCTAAAATGCTGTTTTAAAATGCTGTTTAAATGTTTTTAATATAATTTTAATTGTTTTGTTGTTTAATTATATTTTAACTTTTGTATATTTTCATATGTTTTAATTGAATATGTTTTAATGTTTGTAAGCCGCCTTGTGTCCCAGTGCTGGGAAAAAGGTGGGGTATAAATATAATAATAATAATAATAAGGAAGACTTTTTTATTGCTGCTCAGCTGACAGGAATAAGGGCATAAGAGGCTGATGGTAAAACTGCCCTCCACCTCTCCTGGTCTTTTTTTCTAAGCTCTTAGAATAATTAAAACTGTAGCCTGTGGACACACCAAATATATGCTATGGTGTATGCTATGGCTTCCCAAAGCATAAATGCAGCAAAAAAAAGGAGAGTTTCTCTCCACTTCTTTGGGACACTACGGCTTCCCAACATTGCCCAACAAATTCTCTTTCTGATAAACTGTGGTTCTGGCTGACAATTATCTAGAAAGTCCTGGAAGTGTGCTTGTCAGAGAGATTAGGAGCATCTCTACACTAGCCTAAAATCCTGCATTTAAAACAGGGCTTTCTGCTTCCGTTTTAAATGAAGGATCACAACAGATTCCCTTTACATGTGCTTCCTTTTCCCCCTCCCCTTTCCCCCACCTTCTCCCTCTTATCTGAGTCTTCCATATGTTTCATTCATCTGGCTCCTCTTCTTGCTGCTTTTCCTCTTTTCACAGAGGGAACTCAAGCGGCACACAACAGGGTAATTTGATAGTTCATTATCTGCAATCTATTTAAAAATGGAATACAGGTCATTTAGTGCAGGAGATGCCCTGGAGGTTCACAATGTCATCTAAAGGGCCTGCAAACTTCTGTGAGTGAGCAATCTCAATAGCAGGATAAAAGGTCCATGTGAAGGAGCCCCATATCTACAGCATATGGGTTTCTTCTTCTGTTCTGGAAGGTTTTCATATGTTGGCATGAACCCTTTCATTACAAGCTATCAAACGAAAATGAACTAGCAATGATATCCATAGGTATGTGTGTGGTGAAGTATATAATCTGGCCAATTTGTTTGCACTGGGCTCAAAAAAAAGAAAATCAATTGCATGCAAACGGACTTTCCTTTAGTAGTGGAAAGACTCATTTGTTAACAGAAAGGAAATGTGGTCCAGAGAAAGGCCTAGGACAGAGACAGGCAACCTGGTGCCCTGCAGATCTTTTGGACTACAGTACTCATCAGACCCAGCCAGCATGTCATGTTCAGGGATTATGGGAGTTGTAATCAAAACATCTGAAAAGAACCAGCTTGCCTACCCCTGGCCTGAGGCCTAACTACATGTGATGTTAACAGTGTGGTCAGCAATTACATCATGTGTTTTTAAAAAGTAAATGCGCACGCATGCACACACACACAGGGAAATTTGCATTAGAAAAAAACCTCCCATTGGTGCCAATGGAAGATTATTTTTCCTAATGCCACTTGCGGAGCAGGGGTGCAGATTTCACGGAGATTATAGTTTAAACCTCCCCGTCTCCTTGATAATAACCCCTCTGTGTCTGGTGTCTCATTTTTTTAAACACACATGATTACTAATTACATTATTGTCACATGTGATTAGCCTTTGATTTCCTTTCAAATTCACATGAATAGCTAGTTGCATGCTTCTTAAGCTCTGTCATATATCCCTAGAGAATGTTGGGTATAGGAAACAGATTATAGTCCCAAGAAACATGTAAGGTGTAGGAAGTATATTTCTTAGTCAGAAAAAACATTTCATCCGCCTGATGTCAAGAGCTCTCCAGACTTTACAATCTGCCTCCCCGCAAATAGTCTTCCATTTACATCCCCTAGAGTTCTGTTCTAGAGTCCTGACTGTCTGTTTTCATTTCTACCTGTAGAGCTTGCTGTTGCCCAGTGTACACAGCGCCCAGTTGACATTGTCTTCCTCCTGGATGGTTCTGAAAGAATTGGTGAGCTGAACTTCCAGAAGGCCCACCATTTTGTAGAAGATGTAGCCCAACATCTCTCACTGGCAAATAGTGACAGCGACAACATGAACGCACGCATTGCCCTCCTGCAGTATGGAAGTGAAAATGAACATGTGGTGGCTTTCCCGTTGACACACAATATCACTTACATCTCAAATGCCTTAGCTCAGATCAAATACCTGGACTCTTCTTCCAACATTGGGTCTGCCATCTTCTATGCTATCAACAATCTTGTCATCAACCCAAGAGACAGCAAGAGGGTAGCCCGGCGCAATGCCGAACTTTCATTTGTCTTCATCACAGATGGTGTTACAGGCAACAAAAACCTGCGTGAGGCTATTGACTCCATGAAGAAGCAGAATGTTATGTCTACAGTGGTAGCCTTAGGCAGTGATGTGGACATGGATGTCCTGCTGAAGATTGGCCTAGGAGACCAGTCAGCCGTTTTCCGGGAGAAGGACTATACCAGCCTCTCCCAGCCTGGCTTCTTTGATAGATTCATTAAGTGGATCTGTTAGTGGCAGGGAAATACCAAAGATAGTTTGTTCCAAAGTTAGTTGCAGGGAAGTCACCAAAGATATTAATGTTCTTAAATTGTTATATGGTTTTTAGCAAATGTAAGTTGCCCAAGGGCAGCTGGCAGAAATCTGCAGGGGATTTATTTTTATAGCCAAAATCTGCAGCCTTATTTTGAATTTCATGATGAAACTGATGTTTATGGTGCTAAGTAAAATCAAGATGGAGGAAGGATCCAGAGCTACAAAGTATAATTTGTCATGCCATAAAATATTTTTGTACTGTAAATTTGTAGGTGCTAACTGAGGATCAACGCATTCATATTCAGCACAAACAATAATCATCTCCAGCTGCCACAAGGGTCCACAGTAAACTGCCCCCCTCCTCCCCTCAATAATCTGTTTCTGGATTCTGGGTCCTTTACCGACAGGCAGGGATAATTAAATTTTTGCCCTGATCCTGATGCTGACAGTTCCTTCCTCCCTTTCCAGGGTAGCACAGCCAATGTTTTCTAAGCAGCAGTGTTGCACCTCGCTTTTTTCACAGCTGAAAACACTAACAGGCAGTTTTGCTACCAGCACTGAGTCCTGAGCTTTGGCCAACTCCATTAGTGAATCCCTGGTGTTCCTTCCTTGCTTTTCATACGGTTGCTTAAGGGTTGCAACAACAGATGGTTCCTGGCATATCATGGTGCATGCATTAAATGCACTTCACAAGTTTGACTATAGCTGCTTGTTTACAGCAAGAGCCAAGAAGGGATGTGGCGTGCAGTTAGCCCGTGTCAACATTGTTCTGTTGCAATCTGTACAGGGATTGTGTTGGATTGCCTTCTGGTGTCCCCTGCCACAGCATGACATTTTATGCCACAGTGCCATCTGATTTCCCTGTTGTTTGCAGATGACCCAGTTAAGAGGAGAAGAGCAAGCTGAAAGCACCCCTGGTTGCCTTGCCTCAGACTCATGTTTTCCTTTCCTCACTAACAATAAGCAGCACTGTTGACCTGGACTAGGATTTAAACAGTGCTACAGGTAGACATTTCCCTTCTGGGATCTTCCCAGCCTACGCTGCAGTGCCTTTCTTATGTATCTAACCTTCCTGTGGAAAGTATGTCTCCTATCCTACTTCTACTTGCCTCCTTTCTCTTGCATTAATCACAAAGCACCTCTCCCCTGAGAAATAGTGTGAATCGTCAAGTCAGCCATGATGCAAAGCCATGTTGATTGATGAGCAAGGAAATCACATTTTTAATGTATTGTTGTGATTGCTGTTTCTGGAATAACATCCTTACTTGAGCCAAAATTGCACTCTTGGTAAATAAACTCTTTCACACTATCTTAAAATGGTGTCATTTATCTGGCATTAAAGTACATTTTCAGGTTAAAGGACCAGCATAGCATACCCTTTCAGCATATATGCTAGCTCCTAGATACAGCAAGGTGCCCGTAAAATCAAAGGGCAAACTTGTATCTGAATATTCATGAGGTACAGGTTTTATTTGTGCAAATGAATTTTACTCCTGTGAAATTCAAGGTTCTCTAATGCAGGAGTCTCCAACACTGTGCCTGTGGGCACCATGGCTCCAGTGATATCCAACATGGTGCCCGCAGGCACCCAAAATTTATTTATGTATTTATTTTATTGGTTTTCCCCCATTTTTAAAATACACATATGTGGATTTGTATGAAGTGCATACAACTTTCTAGTAATTATACATGGGCTGTAACAAAAGTAGGCCAAATATTCAAATAAGTTTCCCTTTGAAAGGGATGTCTAGATGCCACCCTTGCAAATACTGAAAGTGTTGACAGGTCCTCAGACCATTGCATTATAGGAGGTGAGTGTTTGCTCTTCCAGTGTTGTAGTATTAGTCTTTTAGCTGTCAAAAGGGTGCAGAGAATCCATTTACCCTGACATTTGTTAATTTCCATGAAGCGGGTAAATAATTTAAAAGGGTGTGTACATCAGTGAATATTAAAGACTGTACCAATCCAAAATGTTTCAGTGTAATAACCTCCCCACAATAAGAAGCAACGCCTGGACATTGCCAAAACATATGTTTAAAAGATGCATTAGCTGTATTGCACTGCCAGCAATTAGCTGAATTTGACAATCCCTGATTAAAGAAACATTGTGGTATCCAATAGACACGAAGCAAAAGTTTTTGCTGAATAAGGTGCAGCTTAAGATCCATAGATGCGAAAGGTAGATGCCAAAGCAGCGATCCACTGATTAGACATTTTGTAGTGGTGCCCACAGCATGGTTTCAAATTCCCAAATGCACCCACGGTTCCAAAAAAGTTGGGGACCCTGCTCTAATGTATACAGCCAAGATGCCACACTACAGTCTTTGACACGGTAGACTTCTAAATTATCATGACTATTTAAAGCAGGAGTGAGCAACTTGTGGCCCTCCTGATGTTTTGGTCATCAGCCTTAGCCAGCATTGCCAGAGGTGGAGGATGATGGGAGGTGTAGACCAAAAACATTTGCAGGGCCATGAATTGCTCACCCCTGATTTAAAGGATAAGATGAATGCCTAATAGAAAATGGGTTGGAAATTGACATATTATGACTTTAAAAAGGAAAATTCTTGCTGGAATTGTTACAAATTGACCAAAAGTATTACATAATTAATGGTACATGTGAATAAGAAGTAAACAGGAAGCTGTGTGATATAGAAGTATGGAGGAGTTTCAGAATAATTCTCATTGTAGCCTCAGGTAGTACAAAGCTGTACTCCTGCTAGCAGGAAGGGCCTCTTCAGTCTGAATCAGAGCTGCTGGAACTGCCACAGTGCTGAAAGAGAAATGGATTAAAGCATATGAAGACTGGTGGTATGTGGTTTCTGTTATGCCTTCTTCACTTTTTTTATCCAGCACTTGTATTTTCGACCCTCTCTTGGTTTCATCTCTTTAGTTTTGTTTCTGTTTGTTGCTATTGTTTCTATAGTGAACATTTTAAGTAATGAAAGAGGTAGTATGTGGAAAGGTTAATTCAAGGATCCATTTCCCCTTGGACTGTTTTGACACATTAAAAGCCTCGATCAACAAGCACATAAGCAAAATGCCCTATTCCTTCTCTGAAGCACCCAATCTACCCATCTCAGTTCTGTAGCCTTATGAACCCAGGGCTGCTGAAGATGCTGCTTCTTCAACAGCTTGGCTTGGTGGGACAATAGCCAAATCACTCCTTACCTTGTTACCGTGATGGCCATGTTTATGATGCTTGTGCTTTTTGTGATGCCCATGATGGCTTCCAGGAGGATGGCAACCAGGTGGTGGTGATGGATAGCATCCAGGTAGTCCAGGGAGCATTCCAGGTGGTCCAGGTGGTGGATGATGTCCATGATGGTGTGGCCTATGAGGAGGAGGCCCACATGGTCCAGGGAATCCACAGGGGGGAGGAGGCTGGCCGGGGTAACCTGGGGTTGGGCATGGCTGCATGCCTGGCCCAGGGTATGGTCCAGGAGCAGGGGGACAAGGCTGCTGAGGTGGGATCCCACTGGGCATTCCTGATAGAGAAAAAATGAAGGCATCGTTTATGAAGACAGAGAGCCCTGCCTTCTCCTCTCAGGAGACCTACAAGGTAAATCACTCATTGGACCTACCAACGACCTAGTTACACCTGATTCCCATCTCTGGGTAACTGCAAAGTTCAATGAGTAAAAAAATTATAATCTGAGTCAAAAGAAAACTTTGTTCAGAAGCCAGTTTGTTATATACCTATCTAATATAGAGCTATGAATGATACACCCTGATTTAATTTCCAACTAAGCAGCTACCACAGCCTTTCCTGGGAGAATGTTTTCACCTCATCATTTCAAAGGTCTCTTTGCAGAAGGTGTCATTATCATGCAGGGTGCTTTCAGGTATGGCTTTATTGTTCAATCACATTTGCAGAATTTTTAGATGCTTGAATGACATCATCTTCCATTTCCTGTGGTTTCCCACCATTTTTTCCATCATTTTTCTTACCTCAGAAGATCCATTGAGGAAGAAAAGATGGAACTGCTGCAAAATGCCTTTTGATCGTTAGCTCCAGGAAGCACCCAGAGTGAAGAAAACAGACAACAGTTATATGCACGACTCTGTATAAACCACGCTAGTGGCACTCCACACACACACACAAATGTGTTTCGTTAAATGCACAGGGTATTTATTCTCTCTGAAGAGTCTATGAAATAAAATCTTTAATTGCATTTCCTAGTTGCAGAGAAAGAGGTTCTCCCAGACTTCTTAATTGTAAAGATCTTACTGAATCTCAAGTATCCCCGTAAATAAGCATAATTGTAACCCTCTAGATGTTTTGGACTTCAACTCCCATCAGCTCCAACCAGCATGGCCAATGGTCAGGAATGCTGGGAGTTGTAATCCAAAATATTTGGAAGGCACCAGGTTGGAAAAACCGCTCCGGGCTGTTTATTTACAAGCGATAGCATGCCGAGGGAGAGTTTAAAAGAGATATAAGCTTTGTAGTATTACACAGAGATGGGGTGGGGGACTCCAGTCCTTCTGATCAATTTGTTTTGTGGTGTTGGAATTCTGCTTATGTCCCTGTGGCTGAATCCTTTGCCAGTTACAAGGTACATTGCCTGTTCCTATCAAAGTTGCGTGATTCATGCAAAGGTTTTGTGCAGAACCATCAAAAACAAAATGAAAGCATACAACGATGGCCTATGGGCATGCTCTACTAGATTTCAGTAAGAGCTGCTTAGAGAAGACCAGACATCTAGACTAAATAGGGAATGGAGAACCATGGAAGTTAGCAGCATTTATCGAGTTCCCTGCTTACCAGGGAGCTGCCCTTGGGAGCACGCGTGGGTCCTGTGGCAGAAAAGGAAGGGAGCCGGCAGGAGCCTGTGCAGCCGCAGCGGTGCCTCCCTGCAGGCCGATCGCGCCGAGCCAATTGAAAGGCGGATTGGCTCAGCTGGGGAGGGGCTATGAGGCAACCAGCTACATGGGACCAGCGGCCAGCAGTCTCCTCTTTGGGCTGCCTGGCTCACAGAAGAGCGGGGCCCCGTGGGTCGGCTGGTGCCCGTGCCGTTGGCGGCTTCCTCACCCACCCACACCTGCTAATAGTAGATCTCGCCGTGGACAGAAGTCAGTCACCAGTTGATGGGGCTGGGAAGGAATCTACCGGCCTTCTAATTGGCAAGCGGCGGGGCGGGGGCAGGGTTTCCGATTCCGCCTTCCCCGTTGCGGGAGCAGTCCATGTGTAAATAAGTCGAACTATTTATTTGTGTGCTCTCTTGGTGGAATTGTACTGATGATGCCACAACTTTGTGGGTGTGATAGGCATTGGGCTGGATCAATTGGGGAGGGAGAGTGGGATTGGGGTCCCTGCTCCCTGTGGTGGGATCCCCTTCAGGGGTCTGGGTGGGTGCAGCACCAAGACCAGGCCAGCACGGTGGCTGCAAGCGTGCCACATCCAGGGAGGAGGGAGAGGGTTCACGTTACCGGTCTGCACTGCAGTAGGCCTCTGACCCTTCCACCCACCACCAATGCTCCTAGCAGGCAGGCCAGGAAGGGAAATCGGACAGCAGACGGGCTGCCCGATGGCGGGATCCTCGCCCTATGCCTCCGCCGCATCCTATTCAACATTCATAAAGTTGTGGCCAATTTAATAACCCGTTTAAGTTGGTATCTCTGGTTTGTTCCTTTCATCCGCCATACGGACACAAGTAGACGCTGCGCCCCACAATTGCTCTCTCTGAACACAGAATAGTGCTGCAAGCTTTATCCAAGCAAGTAGTATCATAAGTATCCAAGCAAGTAACATCCTTGTGATGTTACTAAGAGATGCTTTTGTAAAGGCTACTATATCATACAAAATATTGAAATGCAGGGTTTTTTGGCGGGGGTGGCAGTTTTGTGCAGTGATATTGATCATTTAGACATGCTGTAACTTGCTAAATCTACTTTCTGCTGAAACAAGAACCTGCCTGAGAACTGCCTGCAAAAAGATAAAATGTACCTGGGTTAGGGTTCCACATGTCAGAAGAGAAGGTCTCAATCTGCAATACAGTCATAATAGTTAGAAATGTTGTGCCCTGTCCTCGCCCAGCCTGGCCCTGCCCCCATCCTCTTCTCTTACTAGCCAAGTTTTGCCCACATTTGGGGGCAGGGCTCCTGTGCCTTTAACAGCTGCATGAGCTGAATGTATTCTGTGAAATCAGAAATCAAGCCTTGCTTTCATAACCTCTTGTCAAATATATAAATACTGTGTGTCTGTCATTTATTTAGATGGTGCTCATGTTACTTTTCTTAGGGGTCTTTGGAACATTTATCAGCCCAGTCCTGTGCAGAGTTAAAACCAATGGACTTAGGCATTCCTAACTCTGCATAGTATCAAGTTCACATTTCTTATGAGCTAAGATTAACAGGGTTCATATTATTAAGGGTTCCCAAATTTGCCAAGTGGTGAGAAAGTCCAGGGGAAACCCTCCCAGTTGCATTCCTATACATGTCTAATCGGAAGTAACTCCCAGATTGTAAATATAGGTTTGCAGCCTTAGTTTCCTTTGGATGAGAGAGCGCTGGAGACTTGCCATGTCTTTGTGATACTTGTTTTATTTAATAATAGTACTTAGCATGCACATATTGCTTTCAAATGTTCAAAGCAGTTTATATACATAAACTTGTAATCTTTACTTACAACAACCCAGTAAGTCTTATAGTACCTTATAGTATAAGGGAAGTCGGTATTCTTACCCCTCATTGCAGAGTGGAGCTGATGCCGAGAGTGGCTTGCCTCAGGCCACCCAGATTTGAACCAGGAGCTTCCTGATCTGTACCTCAGTCTCTTAGCCACTACACTACACAAGCTCATTTACAGGTAGAGCATATCCACACCACCACAGCAGGCAGCATGGCTGCTATCCAGGCATCGGATTTCCAGAGAGAGGGCATTGCAAAGCCTCCAAGTATCAGTGGTGTAAAGTGGCGCATTTTGAAGTGCAGGCACTCATCACGACAGTCCCCAAGGAGAGTCCAAACATTCAGGCAGTCATGTTGATTCATATCAACAAACTAGTTCTAGCAGTTTTATCTCCACCAGGAGCAGTTCTCTTCAAAGTTAGTGCATCCTCATTGCCCATTCAAGAGTAGCCCCCCACCCCGCCCCAATACCTTGGATTACAACAGGGAACAATATATTGTTGCTGGGGAAATTCATTTCACCCCAGCTACTGCAAGGGCTGCAGCTGGGCTCAGAGGAAACAGGGAGGTGTGAGGGGTGGATGGGGCAGCAGATGACATCAGCGTCCCTTCTAATAAAGAAGTGCTGGTGCTGCATCCCTGTGAGCCTCGGCTCCACTGCCCCACTGCCAAGGATGCACCCTGGTTTCAAGCAATCACATGCTAGAAAAGGGCTAAACTACACACTGTGTTAAACGTGTTGGGTGCAGCCAATTCTTTCTTTTGTACTTCCAGGTTTGGGTGAAGGGGGCCTGATCTGCACTGGGACCATCACACACATGTAGCAGGGGAGTTATAAATGTTCCTCCACAGCCACTTTTATCTCCTAAATCTCCCTCCACCCCATGCATGGCAATGGAGGGATTTTTCTTTTTTAGCCTCCATGTGTTTTAGGTGAAAAAGCAGCTGGGGGGGGGAGGTTTAATCCTCCTCTACCCACACGTGCTGGTTTTGATTTGGATTGGGGCCCCACACATATGCTTGAGGGTAAAAAGAAAAGAAAGTGAGGCTCAGCTGCACGCTATGTATTTAATGTAGCATGTTGTTGTTGTTGTTCAGTCGTTATGTTGTGTCCGACTCTTCGTGACCCCATGGACCTGGTTCTCTGTGCAATTCTGCTAGCTGAAGAATATCATCTTCCATCCCGGGCTACCTATTGAGGGCATCTCATCTAATCATTTCTGACCATTATCAAGAAATCAAAATAACATAGGATGATCAGCCAGCATCTGTAACAATATGCTAACAAGACAGGAAACGGTACATGTGTTTTCAACAGAATTCTGGGCTGCATCTACCATCCACAAGACTATAAAAACAGTCTAAATCTGTGTTGAAGCTACAGATTTATAAATTTTGCTAATTTAACCCTATAGGTTTATTCACATGCAACACTTTTTTAAACTTTGTTGCCTGGGTGTGGAGTTTGAGATTGGAAGGAATGTATGCACACAAACTATGTGCACGTAAGGGAGGAAACAGATGTAACTCAGGGAAGTTCCCCGTAGCAACATCTGTTAGGTAGACACATTCATCAAAATCACTGCAGCTAAAACCCCATGACTTTCTGGCTCACATATTACACTGTTCACATACATGGTGGGCTCTTCGTAAGGATCACATATGAAACAGTCCTAAGAATCAGTATTAGACAGAGTCAAGATCAGCCTGATAATGCTTTTTTAAGGGCACAAATCTTGCTGAAGCTCAGAACTTTTACCAACACACCAACTGATTCAGCCCTCTCCTTTGATGTATCCATGAGCAACAGTGCTACATGAAGACTGTGCAATGATTGTTCACAAATTAATGTTCAGCGAAAAGTGAAAATAGCTATGGTTGCTTTGGCAAGAGCATATTTCCATATACTGCAGTTGCTGTATTTGTCCCAGACACCTTAAGCGCCAAATACGGTTAAACAATATCTTGCATCAACTTCTATTTCTTTAGGAGTGTGCTCAGTTTTAATGTATACTTGCCCAGCAACAAGCATGAGCTGAATAAAAGCCATCACTGTGTGCATCACTCTTGAACAGAGGAATATTGAATGCATGCAACACTGATAAAGTGTTATAGGAATGCTCCATGTATAAATTGAGAACACTCATTTCCAAAACAAAAATGCAGCAAACCTTCCAGATAATCTGAATGTTTATATTTTCTAATTTGGTCAAGCAAATACACATATGTTGCTGGTTGTTCATCTTTTTGGTACTGACAATCCCACCCCCCCTCCTCCAAAAGCACTGTTTAAGTTCATCCCTCTTCTCCATAAGTTCAATATTGCTAACAAAGTTGAAGTTCTATACAATACCAAAAGTGAAGACTTCACAGTGGCACGGCGTCCTTGTGGCTGCCTTCTTTCTTCTTCACTTATATAATCACACCTGCAGCACAAAATGTCCTGCCAGTTGGACAGCAGAGAGTGTTGCTGTGGGAGGGCCAATTTAACAGTAATAAAAGGTCTTTTTTATTGACTTTTCATCCTTCCTCTCCATTATTTGCAGTTTGCGTACATTCTCATAAAGCAAAGTCTCCACACCCAAGCACGAAGGTCACCTAGTTGGAGACTAGGCACACAGAAACAATGCAAACTTATCTGAGGTGTAGCATTAAAGGAAAACCACTTGAACCAGGTGAACTATATTTATTCTGGCCGGGACATCCAAGGTAACCCCTACATATCTAGATGTTGTGGCAAGCCTCTATATTTCACCTGGGTTGCTGAATATTCTCCTCCTGGACAGAGGCATCCGTCTGAAACCCCCAACTCCAAGTCTGGGCGAGGGTTCAAAATGAGGGCAAATATGCATTGATCCCATCAGGAGAAAAGCTACTGGGGGTGATCTGGATGAAGGGGAAGCTGCAGGTGGGGAAATGTTAAGTGCGTGTGCATGTGCACGCACACATGCAGGCCCTGCTTTTCAGGTTCACATTTTCCCCTCCCAATACATCTCTCTCTCTCTCTCACTCACACACACACACACAATCACACACACACACACACACACGCACATGCACGCGCACAGGCTTTGGGCCTCTAATACGTACATTCACATATTAGCTTGTGAGCTGGAACGTTCTGAGATGAATTTCACTCTAGAGTCAGATCCCCCAGATGGCCAGATTCCTTGTATCATAAAGATGTTGTTTATAGGTAGAATCTCCAGCACATCATAACAACTATAATAGAAAGATTAATATAACCTTTTGCACAGCACAGCACTGAAGTATCACTTATTTATGTTTTGTTTTTGTTTCAATCTGCAGCATGATTCTCTCTTTCTGTCAACAGCCCTTTGGGCCTGGCCAGTTTCTGGACAAAATCACTGAAGGATCAATGCCACCCTGCCAAAAGTAGCTTGCCTCTCATTTCCTACTTGGCAGCAGGACACTTCCCAAGTGAGAACTGGTGCCTTGCAAGTCCAGCATGCAGGGCCAGCCCTATCATTAGCTAGCCTGATGCACCTGCATCAGTCGGCAAAGCATGGGAAGAGGCCCCCACCCTTGCCTAGAGGACCCACCGCTTCTTCTGATCCTGACCGCCACGACTGTGGCTGCCACCCACCCATCCACTCTCCCCACCCACCAGGCCGCCGCTCCCATCTTGTGCCTCAGCCATGGGGCCCGTGGAAGAGGTTGGTCAAACTATCGCAAGAGGCTAGGTGATATGACCTCCCATGTAATTCAGCCAACCTCCCCAAGGAACCCCACAGCTGGGGCACAAGGTAGGAGCAACAGCTGGGCAGGCAGGAGCGAATGGAGCCCTGGGTTGGCTGGCTGGCCAAGCAGGTAGGGTGGGTGGCTGCGCAGGGTGGGTCATGGCAACAGCACTGCCACCTCACTTGAGGTGGCAACATACCTGAGTCCAGGCCTACCAGAATGGGGGAGCAGTTGGAGTGGTCCAAGGAAATGCAGCAGGGGTGGAATAAGAGAGACGTGGCTTGCCAATTAGCTGCCCCTACATGCAACGCATCAATTACCTCTGTATAATTTCGATAATGTATTCCATTCATAGTGAAGTTGATGATTTTTACACTCACATTGCATTTTTACTAGTTATGAAGGAAGGTCTCGACATATAAGATGCCCATGGTGAGTGTGGAGCAGAACCAGAAACAGGAATCAAACTGTCTTGACACTGAAACTGATTTTCGTTTCTGCCCTGCTTTACACTGTGGTGCAAGGCAAGGCACGGGGCATGATTGCTGAGTGCGCTCACTCCTTTGAGATAGTGTATATGTCAACACTTTAACTCCCCCCAGAAAAGATTCTGGCCACTGATGACGTGGAGATTATTTAATGTTTGACTGTGCAGGGTGACATAGCATGTCAGCCTGTTTACTCAGGAGGTATCAGAATGGAGAATTGTGAAAGTATGACTCCTCAGCAAGAGCTCACCAAGCAAAGTACAAATAGTTTGATCACAGATGCTTGATAAATGCAGTGTAGAATAACTGTAAGTAGAGGGAGGATAAAGCAGTTGCCAGTGCCACTCCATGAGATCATGCGAGAGCTGAAGCTGCCCCTTCCTGCCATCTCCCAGTGGAAGAGCACATGCCTTGTCTTATGTGAATGCACAGTGGCTTAGTCCACCGCATCTCCAACTGAAGGGCCGGGCAATACTCTTGCCTGAGACCTTTCAGAGCTGCTGTCCATCAACTGAGATATTACTGGGCTGGATGGACCCAAGAATGGTCCACTTAAGGCATTCCATATACAGCAGGTCTTTACGGCCTTATTGGATATGTGCTAATATTATGCCTATGAAAGGAGACTATTGTGAATACATCTAGGAAAAGAAAACCATTACAATTACAAGCACAGTACACAAATATGATAAATCTGAGGTTTAAAATCAGTGCAGTACAACACAGCTGGGCACTGATTAATACAGTAGCGCACAGACACAATTTACAAAATTCTCTCATTCACGCAGGCTGAATTTAGCTACATTCTGATAATTACGGAAAGTGGCTGAGCTCCCCTCTTGTATTAGATCTCAGGGTTTCTATAAGAAGTTATAAAAATGTTTTGTTGAGTCACAGAACCTTGCATGTTATATTCGCCATCAGGATGGGATGGGGCTGTTTTGGTTCATGTTGGTGACCAACAGAAACAAGCCCTTTGCTGGCACAGCAGAAACAATCTCTAGCACAAGGAATACAGCACAATGAATTCTATATTTGTAGCTGAATTCCTGCAGTTGTAGGATAGAAAGCAAGCAAGAATGCTTTGGTATTGGACTCAGCCAAAGTGTCTTGTCTATCTGCATGCAGCCTGACCCATACTACAAATGGGGATTATACATGCTTCGATAAGAAGTTGCTTGTACAAAGAGGCTTTCAAATTGTCCGCTTCTCCAGCTGCTCTAGCACAAATGCTGTACTATTCTTGGCTTCCTCCAAGAAATGCGAGAGTTTCCCATGTACCTGCCCATAAAAGAAGAGTTAAAATTACATGCTTTAGTCATGAACCAGAAATGCAGGCGGCAGCCTAAGGTGAAAGTAAGGACTGGGCATTTGATGCCACTGCAGTGCACCTTCCTATGCATCGACTACAGCGCCTATGCCCAGCCTTGGATTACCTGTGTCTGTACGAACAAGAGTAGTGGGCTGTGTGGCTTGACCTTAGGAGAGCGCCACATGGAAGCACTGTATATGTCAAGTGTTCATTTTTATTATTCCAAAATCCCTATCAGGGTAATAAGCAAAAGATCATCAGAAATATGCATTATTTCATGATCTCCAGATCTCCTCATCAGGCAATATGTTACAAAAAGCAGAGGGCAGGGGGGATAGGGAGGGGGGAAAAACCTGACTCGATGGTAAAGTCACAGTGTCTGCATGTTCAGAGAGCTTCTCTATATGAGACTATTAGTCAGCTGTTAATCTGCTGTATCTACTTTGTTTTGTCACAAAACTGAGATCTGGGCACTACGTGAGAAGCATTACCTTTCCTGCTTTCCTGCTACATAACCTCTAGGTGGCACTGTGGCATAGCAGAGTAACTCAAATACACAAGAGGAAATTGCACTTTCTTTCACGTTCACAACTAAATGCCGCATTTTCCCGGCTCTAAAAAAACTCACCGAAAGTACTGGTTAGACACAGAAGCAAAACTGAAGTATCATGATGTTGTCTAAAGAACCCATAAACAACCATGAGTAGAGAATGACAAGTGCATGATAAATGTCTTGTGTAGAAAAGCCCAGAGTCCCAAAATGAAGTGGGGAAAGGGGATGTTGCAGACATTCAGATTAGGCTCTGCAAGCTACAGGTTGGAACTGGAGCTGCCCCTAAGGTTGCTGGGCACAAGACCTTTAGTGTTATGACTTATGGTTGAAACAACTTTTGTGGGGCGGTGACCTGGAGAATACTGAATTTAGCCATTCTATAGTGAGACTCTACACTGGAGGAAGAGGATTTTACATCACCTGAAGCTGCGACTTTAATTTCTGAGGATTTATCCCCTCCCATTACTAGGTAAATCTATTATTGCTGTTGTTGTCGTTTGTTTGTTTCATTTCTATACCATGCAATAGCTGGGGATCTCTTGGCAGTTCACAACCATCTACTGAATTCGTCTTCAGTTTACTTTTTTTTAACCTTGTACAGCATGTAAAATTACCTCCAGCTTGGTTAATATAAAGCCTGCCTAGTTTCTCTCTGTGATCCACTGGTAAAAGTGGCCTGGGTGCCTAGCCTAGGATAGTGGTGAGAATTTCAGATAAATTTACTGTAAATTCACCTTACCTTGCTGTAAGGAGGTGGCTGAGGATGGTGGTGGTATGTGTGCTCTCTATTTTATCCCGTTTTATCCCATTCTGTCCTTGCAGCCTCTCTGGCTGCTTGAGCTCTCTAGAAACTGCCTCACAAGGAATTAACCAGGGGATCTTCATGATAACACAATGAGAAGTTTGTTGGAGCATTATCTGGATTTTCATGAAATCAGCTTTGGTCCATCAGGGACATATGAATCAAGAAAAGCCAAGTGTACCATACCTTTAAAATCCAGTTTTCATGGGTCACACAGCGCTTCAAAGGGACATACTTCCTGGTTTGGTGGGGCGAGTATAACAGAATGTCATCAACCTGGAAGGGGTTGCTCAACCAATGAGAGGCTTGTTTCCTGCCCCTGCCCAGGCTCCTTGCCTTTTGCATGAAGAAGCCCAAATCCCTGATTCTCCAGTACAGCATCTGAAGGCTCCCTATGAGAGCATCCTCCCTCCCAATTTCGCCCCATTCCAGCAAACTGTCACGGAGTTATTGCTTACACACACACACACACACACACACAGCCTTTCTCCTTCTCTGGGCACTTTCTCCGTGCTTGCACTGACAGGCTCCAGAGACCTTACCAGATCAGGGTAGGGATGCGCGGAAGGCTTACCTCCAGGTCCGGGGGGGGGGGTATCCGCAGGGGGGGGAGGCGATCTGTCCCTCCCCCCTGGAATCCTAGCCGGGCCAGCTCCACTCCACGGTGATTCTGCAGAGCTGCCGGCCAGCTCCAGTGTGCCAGCGATACGGCCGCCATTGATTGCCGTATCGCTGGCTCAGCCTTGCTGAGTGGATTGACTGCGGACACAAATGGCGTCCACTACACCATTTGCGGCCATAAAGGTCTTAGTTTAAGGTAAATGCAGCCATTTACAGCTGCATTTACATTAAACTAAGACCTTTACGGCCGCAAATGGCGTAGTGGACGCCATTTGCATCCGCAGTCAATCTGCCCAGCCAGCAATATGGCAATGGCGGCCGTATCGCTGGCACTCTGGAGCTGGCCGGTGGGGAGGATCTGGCCAGTGAGGATTCCTCCTGGAGGCGGAGGTAAGTCTTCCGATCCTTCACAGACTCGGGGGGGGGGCAGATTCTTTTGAATCTGGCCTCACTGGGGTCTGTGGAGGATTTCTCTCCCATCCCTAGATCAGGGAAGTGACCATACATAACATCAAAAAAGTGACTTTACACAATATTTGAGACGCAATTTAACACAACAGTGGAGAAGCGAAGTAATGCAAACATCAGAGAAGTGCATCATCACTGAGGTTACTTACTCCCACTGGTGAAATGGGAGTGCAGGTAGGGATGGCAGAGAATTCCACCATGGACTCCAATGAGGCTGGATTCTAAGAATCCGCCCCCCCCCCCAAGAGCCCACGGCGGAACGAAAGACTCACCTCCACCACCCAGGGGAATCTGCGCAGGCCAGATCCTACCTGCTGCCAGCCAGCCACTGCCACCTGTCCTGCCCACTGCTGCCTGTCTTCGGACGCAAATGGCATCCAGCATAGCAGACGCCATTTGCGTCCTTGCCTTTTGCCGTGATAGGCTATGTAAATCTTTACATAGCCTATCATGGCAAAGAGCAGGGACGTAAATGGCGTAGCGGACACCATTTGTGTCCCTGCTCTTTTTGCAATTGGCTACGTAAATCTTTACATAGCCTTATCATGGCAAAAGGCAAGGACGCAAATGGCGTCCGCTACGCCAGATGCCATTTGTGTCTGAAGACCAGCAGTCCGGCAGCGGACAGACCTGGCCAGCGGCTCTGCGGACTCACCGCAGAGCGGAGCTGGCCAGGGAGGATTCCGGGGGGAGGAACAGATTGCCTCCCCCCCCTGCAGACCCCCCAGAGGACTCAGAGTTGAGTTCCGTACACCCCTAAGTGCAGGGTGATTCTGAAGGCTGGAAAGGCTCAGTGAGGTCACGACCAGGTAAAAGACACACCCCTGGGCAGGGCTACCATGCCAAAGTAAATGCGGAGGATAGGGGCACACAGCACCAGAAGCATGGAGAACCTGAATTAAAGAAATAAAATATAGTAAAAGTAGTCTCAGAAAAACCGGCTTTTCTACCAGAAATCTCTGGGGTGGCTGCAGATTGGCCATGACATCATCTGTCACTAATGACCTCGAAATGCTCCTAATTCGCAACACACACACACCCGTGAGGATAGCCCCCAGGACTTCTGTCCTTGGGGCTTTCCAGTGCTGTTGCCTGCTAAGTGCCTGAAAGCTGAGCGAGGCATTGTTGTTGTTGTTAAAAGTCCTTTAACAACAACAAAACCAAATCAAAAATGCCTCGCTCAGCTTTCAGGCACTCAGCAAGCAGCAGCTCTGAGAAGCCCCAAGAAAGGAAAGTTCCCCATTCCCTGCCCCAACCATACCTGCTTACTGTAACATCTTGCCTGACGCAGAGATCTGGAGATCTTTAAAGCTTGCACATTTTTGTGATCTTTTGGTTGACCTAATGAAGGTATTACACTAAAATGGATTTTGGAATCTTTCTTACGGTCAACCTTTGCTTTTTTGGCTTATTTTATTTTTAGCTGGCTTCTCCAAATGCTTGATGCCACTTGCAAGTTCATACAAACTTGTATGACAAACACGGAATGACAGCACTAAGTGATTAAGTACAATATTCACATTAGGCTTTGCTAGATCTAAACTTCTAGATAACTCAGTCCTATGGTCTTGCAAGCTACCAATATCTGCTTATAAATGCATACAGTAGAATAAAGAAGATTTTACTTTTTAACTCTATGGAATAGTTATATGAAGCATCTTAAAGTTTGCTGTGTGTGTATGTATGATCTTAAGGAAAATATCAAAATATCTATCCTGGTTTTCTTGCCCCCCCCCCCCACACTCACACTTCCTGACAAGCAGTAGGGGCCCACATTTCTGCTCACCACCCACCCATTATGAGTGTTTCATTAACCTCTGCCAAAGATGACAAGAGGAGCCATAACCATCCTTTTCAGTTTGGGGCTGGGGAGGGGGATCAGCACAACAAAAGCACAGATTCTCACCCCCAGCTCCAAGCTAGAGAAGAAAGTCAGGACTGGTCATGTCAGCAGTGGGTGTTCAAGAACCCTTCCCTCCAGCCCTGCAGTATAAGCCTGAGGTGGCTGTTTTACTAATGGGTGGCTAAGATGGTCCAAGTGACTCAGCTGGCCAGCATAAAACAAGCCCATGCTCCTCTTCTCCAGCTCCTAACCAGAACAGAGAGCCAGACACTGACTAGGATTTGTGCCTGACCTCCTGTAGAGGTTAGGGTGTAAGGTAGGGATGGGGAAGCTCTGGTGCATTGGCCTAATCCAGCTCACAGATGTTCACTGCTAGGGATGTCAGAGAATTTCTCCACGAATCTTGGGGAGGCCAAATGCCAGTGCATTCGGCCCCCCGAAATTGGTGGAGAAATGGTCTGCCCCCCCCCCTGGGACGGGACTTACCTTGCTCAAATGTCCCTGGCGGCAGCAGCTCCGGCGGCGGTTCGGCAGTGGCGGCCGGTCTTCCAACCGGCTGCCGCCGCCACCGCCATTTTAAAGTAAAAAAAAATCCAAATAAACAAACAAACAAAACAAATAAAGATTTACGTAGCCTATCATGGCTAGATTTTTAAAAACCACCATGTAGCCTATCACGGCCTACTTTGAATTAAAAAAAAAAGCGCGTACGCAAATGGTGGCGCCCATGGGCGCCACCATTTGCATTCCTTATTTTGGCACGTGTAGTCTACGTAAACATTTACGTAGACTATGGCGAAAATAAGGGGAACACAAATAGCGTTGCCCTTATTTTCACCGTAGTCTACATAAATGTTTACATAGACTACATGTGCCAAAATAAGGAACGCAAATGGCGGCGCCCATGGGCACCGCCATTTGCGTACGCGCTTTTTTTTTTTTTAAGTCAGCCGTGATAGGCTACGTAAACATTTACGTAGCCTATCACGGCTGACTGCAGGGACGCAAACGGCGGTGGCTACGGCCTCCGCCATTTGCGTCCTGGCAGGAGACGAGGTTTCATGGCCGGAGGGACAGGGCGCCTCCCCCCCGGCCAGAATTTCGGCGGGGAGGGATGGGGCGCCTCCCCCCCGGCCAGAATTTCGGGGGGAGGGACGGAGCGCCTCCCCCCCACCGCAAAGCAAGCTTCGGGATCAGGTAAAGGACTTTCGTCCATCCCTATATCACCGCCCAGCCTGCAGGAGCTTGAGCTCCTTCTACAGGCCCTGCCCACTGGCCTGAAGACTACTGGGGGCTTGAAGAGGAGGCAGGGAGAAGAATCCCCATGTTATCTCTGATCAGATAAGGGGATTCCCCTGGCATAGTGGGCCACTCGCCCTCCCTAAGTGCTTCACCCTTCTCAACGTAGGAAGGTGAGGGCCAGGTGAAGCTGGCCTCCAGTCAAAGCTCCAGCCAGTGCTTCGGGAATTGGCATTGCCTTCCCTGCCACATGTTTCCAGCTGGAGAGCAATAACACCAATGGACATCACCACACCATCTTACTGTCTTAACATCGCACACTCTCTTAACATCATCTGGCCCATGGAGAGCGGAGTGGGGGAGTCATCTGGCCTCCCATCCCAATGAAGTTCCCCAGCCCTGGTCTAAGGTTACAATCCTATGCACACTTACTTGAGAATAAGTGCCATAGAACACAAATACACAATTTTTTTTCAAAAGATTTACTTTCAAGTAAATATGCATAGGACTCTGCTAAATGGGAGAGGCAAGATTCTGGTGAAATTTTATCTTGGCTACCAAGGCCAGCCAATATTTTCAGATCCCTGACAAGCCATGATGGATAGGGGGGACTTTAAGGTGCACAGAAGAAACCTGCATCTTCAACTTGGCAGGAATGCTATTCAACAATAGTTAATTGTTTGAGTCATCATGATGAGGCATTCTGTTGCTCAATGTTTCCTGGCATCTCTGCAGCACAATTTAACACCTAGGGATGTATGGATTTTGTAAAATCCATTCTGTCTGTGTTTCAAGGATTGTCAGGTGCCTTTCGTTCTGTTGTCTGCTCACTGAAGGAATTGGATTTTTCCAATTTTCTAAGTTTGCACAAATTCGCATTTGCAAAAATGCGCAAATTCCCCCAAAAGATGCATTTTCATGCTTTAGCCCATGGAGGAAATTCACATTTTCAGCCAGTGGGTTTTTTTATTTTACATATTTTTCTACAACTACATTTGCATAAAATTCTGGAAAGTAAAAAACAAAACAAAAACGGTCCACAGGTCAGTTTTATAGAAATCTGAACTCATTTGATTCCATTGCAGATTTCTCCAACATTCCTAGCCACACAAGGGGTGGCTGAAAATGAGTTCAAGGTGTTAAGACCCAGGACATGCTCCCATCCTATGACTGGAGGGAGGGAACAGAGAGGAGGGCAGTTTGATCCCGGACCAGCAGGGAAACTCCCCAGATGTACCTTACCTGTCAAAATCTGGCCAAGACCATTGGACTGAAGCAACCTCGTCCTGTAACTCATCTGGAAAAGTCTGTTGCTACTATGGAGTAACTACTTACCTGCATCTGAGCTGTAGGCAGTGGGCCTAGTGACCTGTGGATCAGTTGAGCTGTGTCCTTTGAGGCATTGAGGAGCTCTGTACCCCTGGCCAAACTTGATATCATATTCTGATGTAAAAGACCATAGAGCTGGAAGGGACCTACCAGCCATCCTGTTGGTCCCACACACATACTGCTACAGTATGACCATCCACCCACACCACCACGGAACAATTCAAATGCCATAGTGCACTATAAGCAGAATAAGTGGACACAGAAAGGTGCTTGCTGAGCAATCAATTAACTGGCACTCTTCTGAGGGAGATCTTAGCCATATGAACAATATGGAGATGCACAGCACTTGACTGGATATTAATATAGCTAGTGCAGCAGTAAGGGGGGCTCCAAACTTCTTTTTATGGCACCATCGCCCTGCCTCATTCACAAAACTTTACAGGAAGTCCACACCACGTTGCCTTCCACTCACAATCCTTTTCTTGCCACTTCCTCTGTCTTTTTTCTTACTATGGAAAATCCATTAAGGAAGAAAAGGTGGGAGAGCTGTACAATGCCTTCTGATTGCTAGCGCTAAGAGACCACCATCTGGAAGAACTCTGACGTGTGAGCAGGATTTCTTACCTGTTGCTTAAAACCTTCATCTGCTATATCTTTCAGGTTGGTGACAACGTTGAAATAGGCACCAAACACTCCAGCTTCTAACGCTTTAGCTGCCACCTGCATACAAAGCATAAGGTGGAGGTATAAGCCTGCAACTTAAAACTCCTTTGTCAGTAAAACATTCTTTTCAAACTATTGTGAACCACCACAATCAATAGAAATATATGGGAACATACTGGTCCTATACAGTAGCACTTGAAAGTCAGGCTGAAAATTATACAGGTTTTATTCTATCCAAGTTCATGTTAGTTTTGCAATTAACTATTTTACGGTTTGGCGTTGGTTGTTGAGACATTGCTGTTTCTCATCTGTAGCTTGAGAAAGTGATATTCTTCCTGAAGCACACTAAAACGAAAGAACTATTTCAGGAATCTTCAAGGGTTCTATGAATCTTGATGTGCAGTAGTCCCTCTTTAAATTGCAAAATAAGGTTCTGACACAGAGCTCGGTAGCTTACTGTTGTTTCCTAAAACACTGATTAGGATTCATGGAACCACATGTAAAGAATAATTATCTCCCATCTCTAAGGCACTTTCTTGCATGCAAAATGTTTTGCCATTCTTACATTGTTTACTTTACAGAAAACCAGTGAGTTAGATTGGACTAGGGGACAATGATGATATGCCCAAGACCACCTCCTAAACGCCATGAGTGAGCAGGCACTTGAGCCCATCTTTCACATACAAAATGTACACTCTATACCATTTTGTCCACTGCAGCCACAATGCCCCCACCCTTAGAGTTTGGTCCACTTGTTTTGCATATGATATCACCATAGCTGTTGCTGCAAGCCCTGATTTTCACGTCACTAATTTAATTAGTTACACACCACTTCTAAAAACCTAGAGATTGCTTCCCTTCCTTGGATGCTTCCAGATGAGGTGTTTATTACACCATCAGCCTGCCTCATTCATGGAATTTTAGATGGGGTCCAAATGATGCTGTCTTCAGCTTGTAACCCTCCCATGTTTTTCCACTGCTTCTTCTGTTTTCTTACCACAGAAAATCCATTATGACGAAAAAGAAGGAATCGTTGCATATACCATCTAATTATTAGCACTAGGAGCCCTCCGTGGAAACATTCCTAAGCTGTGCATCTATAAAATACTTACTATACCTGAATATCTGATTTGCAGGCTAAGTTTCCATGCTGAGCCATTTCTTTTAAAATTGGCCATAAGGAGTGAACTTTTTCTGCCAGTGAGAAGGGAACGCCAACTGCATTTTTCAGGCCCAGCTGCATGGCTGCTGTACGCCTGCAGGGGGAGAAATATAGTAAATCTGAGTAGATTGCACAAACAAGGAAACTCTGTCTAAAGACACAGTCCATAGGAATGTTGCAACAAAGACAGGCAAAGAGTCTTGTGGCATCTTAAAGACTAACAGAACTCATGAAGCAGCTGACAAAGTGGGTTTTGCTCCCGATATCCTTATGCCACAATAAATCTGTTAGTCTTTAAAGTGCCACAAGACCTTTGCTATAAGCCTTTCTACACAAGCCATTTATTGTGTGCTTGTGCTTCCTCACTCACAGTAGTTTGCGGTGCTTTACATGACATTGTCTTTTCCAGGGCCTCTCCCATGCTGTGCAACCATTATAGCATGTGTGTGTGTGTGTGTGTGTGTGTGTCGGGGAGGGGGGGATGAAGAAAGTCTGGTATTTCTGAGAACAATGGCATGAAACCCTGTGATTTGTGAAATCCTGTTATACCACAGTGCCACCTAGTGTTTGTGTAATGGAACATATAGAAGAGCAGAGAAAGAAACACCCTGGAAAAACACATGTTAAGGAGCTGATCTTGGTCCCACAAAGAATCCAGAAGCAGAAACCTCATGTGGCAGGTTAAAAGCCTCATGTAGAGAAATTTTATGTCTAAAAGAGTAACAAACCACAACAAAAGTCAATCTAATAGAACTGTCATAAGGAATGTGTTTCCTTTCCCAGTCAAAGAAATTTAACTTGCAATTCCAAAGTATCGTAGATAAGTATTGCCACATACAAAGACTGATTAACAAACATTGGAAATAGAAACTGGGTTCAAAATATTAAGCATTGGACAGAAACTCTTTTGGACAGAAGTATTCTTCCATTCAGGCTGAAACCACATGTGACATACACTTATACGTATGTTTCCTATAATGTTTTTTTAAAAAAACCAAAAGCAGCTGTGAAAGGTTGCAATGTTGAGCAGAGGACTGGTAGGCAGAGGGAAGAGGCTGCTTCACCCTTTCCTCATAGGTTGCATTCCACTCAAAATCTGCTCCGCCGCCACCACCCCTGGCTGGTTTTTAACCTAAGTTTTTAAGTTGGGAAATCTCCTGCCTGAAACCCTGGAGAGCTGCCGCCGCCAGTCAGCGTCAACGATACTGGGCTCAATGGACCAACGGCCTGACTCAGTATGAGGCAGCTTCCCGTGTTCCTAAGGAGCAGAAGAGGGGCTTATATATGGCTTATATATGGTGGCATTATTGTAATCCAGTTAAGGAATAATAGATAGAGATTATTTGTGTTATCAGAAAAGTCACAGTTTTTGAGTTACAATTAACCCTAGCAACCATACCTTTGTGATACATTCGTTCGAGGTCAGATCCCCAGAAATTATGCTGTGAAGGCACTGTATATGTTAACTGCAGCAAGGATTATGTTGACAAAAGCATGGCAAACGATTTGTATACTGTCAATTGATAATTGGAAAAAGAAGACCAAGACTCTCATGCAGCTACAAAATTACCAGTTACAAACTGCTCTGGGACAGAAGGATGGATTCAGTACAGATTTTTCAAAAGAAAAGAAAAGAAAAGAAAAGAAAGGACTTTAGTTATTGGCATAGGTACAGACAAGGCAATATAATGACTTTGGATATATGAAATCTGTGATATAGTCTATGTACTGAAATACTAACAAGGTTGATTGTATATGGTTTAGAGTCTATGGAAACTTTTTTTTTTTAATTATATCAATGAAAAAGAACTTGCAAGACTTTTCTTTTTATAGTCTTTGGAGGCTGTGTGCTCAGTGTTTTTCCTCTGTGTTGGAGTACACATCTATCCACATTTTTTTTAAAGGGCAAAACTACATGGCTATTTTCTGAATCAGAATTGCTCCCTTGGTCCCTGCTATACCACACAATATGAATTATGGACGGAATATGACATTATTGCCACTGAATCAGGGGAGAAGGCTTATAACAGTATCATGTTTGTGAAGGAACAGAGCCATTATCCATTTTTGTATTTAATTTCATTTTGGGATGTTAATGGGGTTTAAACTTGTGTGTGAGAGAGTGAGTGGGTGAGTGCTAGTCAGTTTCAGCCAAAAGGTTAATAGTCTAGAGGTAAAAAGTTTAGTTATAAGGTAGAGGGCAAGAAGTTGTGCTCAGAGGAGGCAAGAGATTATAAGGTTAAACAGAAGGTCAGAGGAAGGAAGAAAAAATATTTTAAACTCAGGAAACAGAAACTTTGCAGAATTGAACAAGAAACTACAATCCTGATTGGTTGGAGATGGGTAGAGAAAGAGAGAAAAAAACTAATTTTAAGAGATAAAAGCCTAAGACAGAAAGGCAGAAAGACGAGGGGAGGGGGAAGGAAGGAAGGAAGGAAGGAAGGAAGGAAGGAAGGAAGGAAGGAACCCTTAGAGGAAAGAAAGAGTCAGACAATTCAGGCAATACCTGAAACAGGCTACAATCTAGTTAGCTTAGCTGGATTCATTTATCCCTGGTTGTTTTATTACCCGATTGCTCTAATGTTTTGTCTATGTATACATACAGATTTTAAAGCATTTTCCTACTGACATTTTTTTTCAATAAAATTTAAACTTTGTTATTTGAAACTATGTGGTCTCTTTTCTTTTGGGGGTATACACCCTGTGTCTAATAGACAATCCACATGCTATGAAAAGTAGATACCTGAGGCTTAAGAGTGTTTTAAAGCTGGAAGAGGCGGGGGGAAGAAGATTTCCACCTAGTGGCATTGGAAAAGGCCACAGGAAGGAAAGGGCAAAAAGGAGAGCGGACATATTTCACTTGTTTTCTCTTCCACTCACAGATCAGGGTATTGGTGGTGTATGATAATGCTCTAAGAATATTTTTCGGTTGGATCATAATACTTCTGGATTTGTGAAAAAGACCCTGTGGTACACTACATGTCAGCCTATGAGAACTTCCTCGGTTTGTGTGTCAGTAATGAGATGAGTGCATATGAATTTCTGTGCGCTCCCTTGCATGCATCTTCAAAACCTGAGTAGGTGGATGTAAGATCAGAAGCAATCCTGTGAGGCTGAAACTACATATGCAGTTGTTTGTACACACCCAGATTTGAAAGCAAACACAAAAGAAGCCTCAGTGGAAGAAGGGCAGGTGAAGACAGGCTACTTAACCCTTTCTCCTCCAGTTATTTTCTAACTCAAAATCTCCCCCTCGGTTGCTTTGCATTCATGGGGTAAAGCTCTCTAGGATTTCAAGCAGGAGATTTTCCAACTCTACCTGGAGATACCATTTGTGTCTGAAGACCAGCAGTCCGGCAGAGATTGAACCTGGGACTTCCTGCATGCAAAACATGTGTTCTACTACTTATCTATGGCCCCACCCCATTTGTTACCATTGGAAACAGACTAGATATTTTAATGGGAGTATAATACCACATGTAAATATTTTTATAAAACCTTTCTTTAGAATTCACATCCAATAGTTCCACTAGGCATCTGAAATTGTTATATTAAATTCATAGAATCATAGAATAGTAGGGTTGGAAGGGGCCTACAAGGCCATCGAGTCCAACCCCCTGCTCAATTCAAGAATCCGAGTCAGAGCATCCCTGACAGGTGGCTGTCCAGCCTCGTCTTGAACGCCTCCAGGGTGGGAGAGCCCACCACCTCCCCAGGTAATTGGTTCAATTGTCGTATTGCTGTACCAGTCAGGATGTTTCTCCTGATGTTCAGCCGGAATCTGGCTTCCTGTCACTTGAGCCCATTATTCCGTGTCCTGCACTCAGGGATGATCGAGAAGAGATCCTGGCCTTCCTCTCTGTGACAACCTTGCAAGTACTTGAAGAGTGCTATCATATCTCCCCTCAGGCTTCTGTTCTCAAGGCTAAACATGCCCAGTTCTTTCAGTCTCTCCTCATAGGGCTTTGCTTCCATTCCCTGGATCATCTTGGTTGCCCTCCTCTGAACCCTCTCCAGATTGTCTGCATCCTTCTTAAAATGTGGTGCCCAGAACTGGACACAGTACTCCAGATGAGGCCTAACCAGTGCTGAGTAGAGGGGAACTAGTACTTCCCGGGATTTGGAAGCTATGCTTCTATGAATGCAGCCCAAAAGAGCATTTGCCTTTTTTGCAGCCACATCACATTGTTGGCTCATATTCAGCTAAATATTCAGTTGCTGCAAAAAAGAGCTATCAAATTTTCTTTCCCAGTTTTGTTTAAGTGTATCAGTTCCACTATTAGCCATATCCATTAATATTTTACATACTTTAGAAAATAGTCCTTCCAGGTTGCTGAAAACAAGAGGCAGGGAAGAGGTCAGACTGGTACTTACCTGGACAGGAAGAATGGAGAGAGAGAGAGAGAGAGAGAGAGAGACAGAGAGACAGGCACAGACAGAGACAGAGGGCTCCTTCACACCGGGCTTTTATCCTGAGACTGAGATTGCTCCTTCACAGAAGTTGGTGGGCTCTTTACATGATGCCGTGACCCTGCCATGTCCCTCCTGCTCTAAATGCCCTTTGTTCCATTTTTAAATAGATCGCAGATAATGAGCTATCAAATTACCCCATGTTCCACTTCAGTTTCCTCTGTCAAAAGAGTTAAAGCAGGAAGAAGAGGAATAAGATCAATGACAGATAATGAAAGACTCAGATAAAGGCGGGGGGGGGGGAAGCACATGTAAAGGGAGTCAGTTGTGATCCTGCATTTAAAACGGAAGCAGAAAGCCCCGTTTTAAATGCAGGATTTTAGGGTGGTGTAGAGATGCCCAGAGAGACACACCTATAGACCACAGCAACCCCCCCCCTGATCTTTGAGCCTATTCTGGTGCTGAAGTGAACATGGAAGGGGACAAAGCTGGGAAAGATGAAGTCCTCTGGCTCCCTCTCCCAGCTGTCTGTTATGAATACCAGTCAGCCTCTTCATCCACAATCATATCATGGAGGAGGGAGATTGTGTGTGTCTGTGAGAGAGCGGGGGACCCTGACCCCATCCACTGCCGGCATGTGGCCCATGCCCCTCCTCCCACTGCCTCAGATTTAGGCTGAATCTACACGGCGACAGTTTTTGAGGTGATTCCATTTAAATCTGGATTTTAATGAAATCAGGCTAGTTCCTCCTGGGCAAACAGTAGCTGGTAAAGCAGTTTATACATTAAAACAAAACCCGCTTGCATGGGGCAAAGGGCACCTGAACCGCATTCAGTCGGGGTTGGGTGGGATTTTGAAATCAGTCAGGCTCTGTGTACCTGTGTACCTCCATAAGAACATAACTTTGCACTTGCATAACAGTGCAGTTTTAAAATGACTGTTTTTAGGCTTGCTCACCACTGCTCCCATACCCCCCTCAGGGAGGTGCAATGGAGGATGAGTTACTTCCAAGTAGGCATGGGTAGTTTTTAAATGACAGGCTTGAAGCTTTCTCCCTGCCACTCCCCCTCCCTACCCCCACTGTCAGTGAAGTGCAATTGGAGAGGGTTACTTCAGAGTAAGCATGTTTATCCAGCGCATTTTGGTTTCTGAGCAACAGGGCTGGCTGCCCCCCACCTCCCCACTCACGTGGTCAGTGAATATCTGAAACAACAGGCAAGGGAATTATCCCAACTCCTCTGCTCCTGTCCTCAGCAAAGTGCAATTGAAGTTACTCCTGGGTAGACATGTTTAGCCCTCTGCTCTCCCCACGCAACTTTCCCTTCTGCCAATCAGCACTGCTCCCGTCAGCCCACACAGAGGGCAGTTCAGGTCCCACAGACTCCCAAACTTCACTCAAGCTGCTATAACAAGAATATCTGTCACAAACTGAGTTTGCAGTAACGCAGTTTTTAAAGCTTGAAAAAGCACACCTACTACTGAGAGGGCCGTGCGTTATCTGACACAATTGTATTACGGGCGTAGTAGAACCGGAGAAAAAGCCCCATGTAGATTGGCCAGGAGAGAGCTGGTGTTGCATCAGGTCTATTCAAATGAGCTGTAGTCCAGGCCACAAACTGTGTGGCATCTGGCAGGCTACCATCTCTCATCCTTGGTCGCCATATCCCTACATCTGAAATATGGGATAAAATACTGGCTTCCCTTACAGAGCTGTTAAAAAGATTGCTGAGATAATTTACGGGAAATATTTTGAACAATGGAAGTGCTATATGAATGTAATTTGATTGATTTTGCCACATACAGAAAATGAAACTTCCCCACAAATAGAAATGCAAGCTCAAGGGAACAACCAATGACTGACAAACAAATGTCTGAAGAATTGTTACATCAAAAATGGCTGGCAATGAGTATGCACCCATTTCCCATCCTCCTTTCCAATACCCACAAAACCCAACAAGAGTGTTGTGGGTATTTAGTAAAGGACAACTTGACTATTTAGAGCATAACAATAATGCACACTTAGGTTTAAAAGAAATTCCTTTTCCCAGGCAACTGTTGTTATGAGAGGGGCTAAGGAACTGTAACAGAGAATTCCCAGTAACTTCACTGAACAACGTCTCAGATGCTTTAGGGGAAGCTAGTATATGCTGGTATAAAAGTTAGTTGTTTGTAGTATAGATGTGCCTTTAGACTACAGTGACAAGCAACACCTTGATACATACCTCTCTTTCTCCTCAGATGTGTTCTTAGGAAGCTTCATAGCATCCTGTGGAGAAAAAAGAAAAGCATATTTAGTTAGTTATGTTCAGTAGTTGCTCAGGCTATGAGATCCATGGTCTGGAATCTTCCTCATTGCCCATTGCCTGACCTTGAACAGAACCACTTGTATGAACCTGTGTACAGACCAGAGCTCTTCCTTGCAGTTCACTTCCACCCCTCCCTGTCCTAGTACTTAACTTTGTACATTTCCTAGTCATATGCACTCCCTTCTCTCAGAAAGGCAGGCTTCATTTAAAAAAAAAAAACTTCCCCCAATTATTATTTTAGGCAACTGAAATGGAATGGCATCACCATAATTTTTACCAAATCAGCAAAATGTGTTCCAAATTCTAAAATTAATTGTTAAATTAACATATAGCCTTTCTGCGCAAACCAGAGAAAAGCGTAACAGGAAAGCTAATGAGGAAAAAGGGACACAAGAGGTGTTCATCAGTTAAACATTTGTAAATCCCACTCACCATGTAGCTGCTGAAAGCTGAGGAGTCCGTGTCCACCATGACTACTAGCTCATTCATGGCCTGATGGAATGGAGGTATTAGCTGCCTCATAACTGAGTCCAATTCCTCAAACTGGCGCTTTCCATATGTCATCAGCCCCACCATGCAGCCCAGAGCTGCCCCCTGGAAGGAGACACATCATCACGATAATAATAAATTGTAAAGAATACGCATAGGACTCATCCCAGAATGGCAGGATCCAGCACTGGAACATAGTAAGAAGTATGTGGAAATTGGATTTCTTCGCCATCACCACCACCACCCTGCTCCATGAGTAACCACTCCCTGCCCACACATATCCAAGATGAGGGGGCATGGCTTCTAGCCAGGTGCTGAGGCCTAAAGCTAGCCTACACATCTCTCTTTTGAAATTAAGCCAATGAAAATCTATTTATTTATAGAATTTCTGAGTTACATTTTCCAGCTCAAAGAAATGCTTAAAACAACATACACAACAAATTTAAAAATAAATAAAAATTACTGGAAAATGGCATTATATCCACAATCAGTAAAAAGCAGCAGAAGAGCCAGTTAACAAAAACCAGCAGATGACAGGAGCCCTTTTAACCACAACCAATCAAATTAAAGAGTTTGTAGGAGCTGGGAGAAGCCTGCATTCAACTTTTCTGAATGCAACTTTATTCTGAATAAACATATATCATGACCTTGTCGGTGGAGTTCAGGGTTGTGGTATCATTATGGAGGAAAGTGCTATGTGGAACCACCGAACTACCATTTAAAATTCTGTTTCCAGATTACTGCAGAGGAGCAACGCCTCAGCAGCGTGTAAGTAACTAATGACAGGGGCTCCTGCCAGCACCATCTTGTGCTCACCTCTCTTCACAGGGACAGGATGCCTGGTTTAAGGACACAATAGTGTCCCTGCAATTTGAGCCAGGGAAAAGAACCTTCCTTTCACCTTAGGAAATATGGGCTTCTAGGGTGCCATGTTGAGGGGGTTCTTTAAACTAGACAAGCCAAGTGACTATGTACCAAAGATGACATTGCTGCCGATACTGATCCTCCTCCAGGAGCAGCTGACCTTGCACCAACTTTCTGCACAAAAGCGTGAAGAGGCAAAGACATCAGGCTTCCACTCTCTTTGCTACCCTGCACCATGTCCCTTCAGAAGACAAAGAGGATACATAAAAATCACTTGCACGTATGTCTAGATGTCAATGAGTGGGATGTAGTAAATTCCAGTCTTTGAAGGAGAGTGTTCAGACATCTCTCTGCCATGTGTAGGATTCTTTGAACAGAAGTATGAAATGGTTCAAAGAAGCACTTGAAATATTAGCATAACACAGAAAAATGATCAGATGTTATTCATTAGAGCAGGGTGGGCAACCTGCAGCCTTAGAGCTGCATTTAGCCCTCCGCAATCAGTTCAGACTTTTGGCAACAGTGACCTGTCCCTTCCCTGGCAGCCCACTGCATGGAAAGAGAGAGGGGGGGTGGCAGAAAGAGAGAGGAAAGAGAGTGGCAGAAAGAGAAGGGGTGGCTCACCCACTTTTGGCTCTGGTCTTGCCCATCACTCACTGATATCATGTGGGCCCCGAGAGATTAACCATGAGGGAATGCAGCCCTTGCCCAAAAAAGGTTGCTTGCTCCTGCTTTAAGAAAATAGCCCAAAGGAGAACTTTGCCTGTCTGAGAGCAAAGCCACTCCCCTGCAGCAAAGCCACCCTCACTTCAGTTAAACTGAGTTGGGATGTTGCGTTGCTGGTGCCGGGTGAGGGCTCGCACCAGTGGCAGGGAAAGTTTCTGACTGAAACCAAGTAGCGACAGGGCACTATTCAGTATGGCCCTTTCTCCACCACTCCTGCCTAGTGGCATAGGCAAGAACATAAGCAAATCCACTTGGCCCTTTCAGTTGTTGTGCAGTGGGGATGGCATCCAGGTAATGCTGT
Source organism: Heloderma suspectum (assembly GCF_057233095.1). Lineage (NCBI taxonomy): Eukaryota > Metazoa > Chordata > Lepidosauria > Squamata > Helodermatidae > Heloderma > Heloderma suspectum. The sequence continues at coordinate 224,859,355 of NC_139458.1, forward strand.
CTCATCCCCCACTCCTGTCCCCCACCTTGGCATGCACCATCAATGGCTACCACAAGTGCCCTGCCAGGAATAAATGCAGGAGGGTCTGTTAATCTGGAAATACCCTGTGCGTCAAAGAAAACAAACCTCTTACTAATTAAAACTATATACTAGATCGATTATAACATTCTTCCCTTGCCTGGAGCCTTCCAGTCATTTGGACCATGACTCCCAGCACTCCTGACCGCTGGCCATGCTGGCTGGGACTAAGGAGAGTTGAGTACAAAAGATCTGGAGGGCACCAGGTTGGAGAAGGGTGGGTCACATCTTTCACTTTCCAAAATAGTGGAGAAAAAGCAGCAGAGAGTTTCATCTAGTCATTATTCTCTTCCCCACTTTACGTCAGCACTTCCCATGTCTCTGTCAGCAGTGCAGTGCAGATAGATGTGAGGGCAAGAAGCCAGCCCAGCCTAGCTCCCCAAAGGAGTGATGCCAACAAACAAAAAGAAAACGTAAAAAAGAAAATGAAAGTATCTATACTCAATTATGCGCTCCTTGGGATTGAATGGAGACAAAGAGTCCAGCCCCAATCGGTTGATTACCTGAGATAAAAAAACATAAGATCACAGATGCTGATTTCATTAAACAGAAGCTGAAGTATGAAATAGGTGAGGTTCCTTTACTGGATCAACCTGTATTCGAACTGAACTGGCCAGTAAGCCATGACAGGGCAGGCACTGTGGAGTGGTACCCTGGATGTGGCCAGCCTCTAGTCCCCCAGACTAACAGACTTCTCTAACAGTTAGTGAAAACAAACGCTTCGGGGGTTTCCATTCATTAAGAAAATGATGTGAGGGGGAGGAGTCCATACCATATAATCTCACCACCTGTTGCTCCATTTCGGGGGGGGGGGGTGATTTATTGTACAAAAGCTTGTACCTCATTAAAAAACAACAACAAGCATTTGCGCAATTAATCTAGACAGATACTTTAAGCTACCCCACTTCCCAGACATTTCTTCACCCCACTCCCTGTGTTTATTAATTTAGATGCATAGCTCTTCCCATCCCCAAACTCTACAGCTCTGTTATATAGCTATAGGCCAGGGATGGGGAGGCAGGGGGGGGGGGCATGTGGCCCTCCAAATGTTGCTGGACTGCAGGTCTCATCATACATCACCATTGGTTATGCTGCCTAGTGCTGATGGGAGCTGCAGTCCAACTATCACGTTTCCCACTCTTGCTATAGGAGAAACACAGTGCACCAGTCAAGAAATACCTAAACAGAGGAAGTATGCATGGAAAATAGAAGATGACAATTCATCAGAAAAACTGATGTCCTAAGACAACGAGAAGGTGAAACTGACTGCAAGTAACAAGGAATGTGGTTTGTCCTTAAAAGACTGCTGAAGAGGTATGTGTGTTATCAAGAGAAATTAAGGAACAGCCTCCTTTAATTGAAATTAATTAATCCTATTCAACATAGTTCATAGGGCACTCAAATATTTTGGTCCTTACTGATTTCCAAAATCAGGATATAAATTAATATTGAAAAGTTACCAGTCTGATTTTATGGTCTTCCTCAAGGACAAAGAGATTTTCTTTGTTAATATAGAATTCTGCTGCATCCAACATGGCCTTTTTGGGGACCAAACCCACTAGCTGAGATCCCACCACTGGCAGACTGAGATCCTAGAAGGAAGAACAGGGATTTTACAACAGTCAATGTATGGCAAAGCCATTCATCTGGCATCCAGCAAACCCACATAAGCAACTTCCGTAGGGACTGAAGCACCAGACCAATGAGCCCCTGGCAGAAATGGGACATGGTGGACCCTTGTCTCTTTAAGCCAAGGTCATTTGCTGTCCACAAGCCCACACCACTGCGCAGATTAGAAAACGAGACCAATGGCAATAACTTGACATCATTGCTGCAGCGTCTGAGGATAAATCCTGCTGTCTGTGGAATTTTGAACGCGATCCAGCTGGATCTCAAATTACCAGTGTCGTAATTTGCAAGAATGATCTGTGCAACAAGTTGCAATGGACTACAAAGAGTTTGAGTCAAGGGCCTTTTAAATGTTATCCCAGCCACAGGAGCAAAAGCTTTTCCATGAGCAGTTCCAGCACAGCAGGCAGGATATAAGCATAAACCGACGGGGGTGGGGGGGATGTTTGCCGCACATGCAGCTTCCGGCTATGGAACTGGCGTTCCTCCAGGAGTGTGGGTGCCATTTCCCTGAAGGAAACATACATGATCAGACCCTTCCCCTGTGACTGATTCATTCTTCCAGCTGTGCAGGAGCTGCTCACAGAAAAGCAGCTACCACATGGCTAGCTAGAATAACACTGGAAAAGCCCCTTAGAACACCCTGTTGGTTTTTTAATGAGATTTGCTTAAGATGGTTTGATAGGTTGGATGGTCAGTCTGGGAATCTGGTTCAAAGAGCCCATTTATATAGACATTTATATGGACTTCCTGTTCCAAGCATTTTCCTATAACCCCAACATGCTCGAGGGCGGGGGCGGTGGGACAGAGACCGCACAAAAAAGATTCTTAAAATGGTAAGAGCTGAGGAAGGCTTCAGGGGGCATTTCAGACTGCAACTCCCTGTGCCTAGCACATTTCACTCCAAAGCCCTGGCAATAATTCATGTCAGCACGGGGGGGGGGGGTATTTCCATGCTATCAGCTTCACTTTGTTTGCAACTTTGTTGCAATGTTTCCCCAAAAACATCTCCCCCTCTTCCAGTTTCCACAACCCTTAAAGTCCCAGCTTATCATCACTGTAGCCTGGAGCTCTGTGCCATTTCCACTGAGCTCTAATCAAATTATTTCCTTGATGGCTGCGTGGAGTCTGAGTGGGGTCTGGGAAGGGATGTACGAAAGTTACTTACCTTTTCGCGGATTCTGTTCATGGGGGGGGCGTTCCGTCCCTCCCCCCGGAATCCTTGACGGGGGAGGAGGCGATCCGGTCCTCCCCCCCGGAATCCTCGACGGCCGGCTGTGCTCCGCAGTGGCTCCACAGAGCAGCCGGCCAGGCCCAGGCCAGGGCCGTCTGCAGCCGGATTTCCGGCCGCGGAGGGCTCTGGGTAAAAAAAAAAAAAACGCATATGCAAATGGCGGCGGCTATGGCCGCCGCCATTTGCATTCCTTATTTTTCGCCGTCTTAGTCTACATAAATATTTACGTAGACTAAGACGAAGAAAAGAAAGGGGAACGCAAATAGTGTACTGGGCACTATTTGCATTCCCCTTGCTTGTCTTCATTTTAGTCTACGTAAATATTTACGTAGACTAAGACAGCGAAAAATAAGGAACGCAAATGGCGGCGGCCGTAGCCACCACCATTTGCGTACGCGTTGTTGTTTTTTTTACCCAAACGTGATAGGCTATGTAAGTCTTTATGTAGCCTATCACGTCTATGGGGGGGGGAAGAAGAAAAAAAACACAGACTGCAAATGGCAGCAACGGCAGCCAGTCAGAAGACCAGCCGCCGCCGAAGCCGCCGCTGGAGCCACCACCGTCCGAAACATCTGCCCCAGGTAAGTCTCATCCCGGGGGGAATCCGTGGGGGGCGGGGGGTGGCAGGCCATTCCGCAATGGATTTCGGGGGGCCAAATGCACTGGCATTCGGCCTCACCAAGATCCGTCGCGAAATTCTCTGACATCCCTAGGTCTGGGTTGGGTCTGATTACCTCATCCGTGTTCCCTCCTCCTCAGTTACGTCCTAAGGCAATGGACCAAGGCTTCAAGATCGCGCTTAATCGCATTTAAGGAATTGGGCTTAAAAGTGTGCCGTTTCAGTTGAGGGGGAATCTCTGTAAGTTCTGATGTAGGCATTCAAGGCAAGCCTCATTCAGCACAGTGGGAGTTACTTCTGAGGAGACACTAATGGGTTTGTTGTGGGAAAGACAGTAGTGAAGACAAAGACAGAATCCAGCCCCCATTGTAACCCGCAAGATAGCTATAACGAAACTGCGAAGTACTTTCTTCCTAAGGCAATTCATCAGAGCCTTGCTTGGGCCCTATCTATATGGCACCACTTTGAACTCCACCCCATCACAACTGCGCAACAATGCAGCTTCAAATCACCATGCCCTGCAATACACTCACAATGTACTGCACACTCCCCTAAGAGACTCACCATGCCTTTTTTTTTTGCCATTATACTGAAATGCACAGCTGTGCGGTCCCATGAGTGTGGGGGTGCGACACTTCAGTGGCTGTTTTATATTTCAAGGGCCCTGCTGTGTCTTTCTGACCCTGTTTTAGGTAAAAATTGGGTGTTTTGTGCTCCTTAATTTCCACACCATCAGTTTGTCAGTTCCCCAGCCTGAGACTCTCGCGGTGGTTTGCTCTCACAACGCGAGCGCTACGTGCCTAGCCATCACTCCGAAATGGTACCTGGAGCGATGTTGTTCTTTCCCCCAAGACCCTCCCCAGCCCTTGGGCACTGAGTCCAAAAGCAACTGTTGCGAAGATACGAAGCTGCAAAAATGTGCGAAAGTGTGATTAAGTAAATGAAAATGCCCCTCTGTGCCTCTGTAACTGCGTAGCTGCGAAGGGATGGGGGAATAAAGGAGCATAGTGATGCAGGCACTATGCATGCCTACAACATGCCCACTGTAAGATGCGAAGTCAGTTCGGGGAAGGAACAGATGGCCCACAACCGCAGGAGATCCTGCAGCAAACCCAAAAGATCGCAGTAAAATGACTCCTTGGAACTCTGCTTTTTCCAGGTGAAAACCACGGATGGCTGCAAAGTTACAACTGTGTCATCTATCATGATGGACCTCAACTTGCACCCGCCCCGGAGTAAAAGTCCGGTGTAGATGGGGCCTTGGTCGCTTAAATGCATTTAAGGAGTTGGGCTTTAATGTGTGCCATTTCAATTGAGGGGGAATCTCAACCTCATCCACCACAATGGGTTTGTTGTGGGAAAGAGACCGAAACTAGCCCCCACTTTAATGCACAGGATCTCTATACAGAAGCTGTAAATGAGTTACATCCTAAGGCAATGGACTGGAGCCTCGAGATCGCACTTAATCGCATTTAAGGAATTGGGCTTTGATATGTGCCGTGTCAATTGAAGTGCTTCTCTGTTATTTCTGTGGTCACTGAGAGGGAAAGCCTCATTCAGCACAATGGGGGCGGAGGAACCTGACTGGGGTCGTGGGCTGTGTTCTAGTGCTTATTTTCAATTATGTTTTAAAAGTTGGTCCCTCGGCATCCTGCTCCAAAACAGAGATGAAACTTCCGGAAAACAGGGAGGGAAAGGGTTGGGTCACTGAGGTCAGAGCAACACACCCACAAAGGCTGGGCTACATGCCCCATGGACAGGGCTATGATACCGGATCCAGTGCGATTGTGGAAACGGGTCAGTAATGGAGCCGTGGTAAGCTGGAAAAGTCGGACTATAAGTAGTCTCAGAAGAAGCGTTGTTCAGCAATAAAATGCGGGCCTGGTGCTGAATGGCCATGACATCATGGAAACACAGAGACCTCGCCGCGCAGCCAGGTCGGAGTAAATTGCTGGTGGAAACACAGCCCAGGTTGTTCATTATCCTTGTACAACTCACCTTGGCATCACTGCAGACCTCCTCATAAACCATATAAAGGGGAGTGATTTCAAAGTCCAACAAATTTGTAGAGACTTGAGCAATATTTTCCTCATCCAAATACCAGCCCATGCCTTGCACTTGCTTCAACCGCCCAGGCTGCAAAGGCCAAACAGAAACGTCTTATAGACTGGTTGTTGTGGCATAAGCACACATGAGCTATCCTCAGTAGACAGAGAAAAGAATTGTAAAGAATGAGGCCAAACGACCAGGTAACAAGGACCAGGGCTTGCAGGAGGTTGGTGAAATTTCTATACAAAGCTGTACAAAAAGTGAGAACAGAGTGTAGTGCTGAGGTACTTCTGATCTAGCCACATAAATATATGGCTGGGCACAGTGGGCTATAGACCCACAGGAAGGCCACTATACTCCCAATGGGGAGTAGGAATACACACACACACACACATACACACACACACACACACACAACACCCATATGAAGAAGCCTCTTCAACCCAGGCAATGGCACATAGTGGATCAGAGGACAGAACTAGGGACGTATGAGAATTTCATTTCTGTTCGCAGAACATCCCATTCACAGTCCTGAATGTGAGAGGAGCACCCTTTTTTTGAGAAATGTTCACAAATTCCCAAATTTGTGACCATGTTTGAAAAACACACCTTTTTAAAAAATGTGCAATTTGAAATGCAATTTTTTCCAAAAAATATGCATTTTCACAATTAAGTCAGTCAGGGAAATGTGTGCACTTCTGAAAAATATGCATAAAAATGACACTTTTCTGATTTGACATGCACACTTTTTCCATTTGAATGAGCCAAAAAAACAGGCCGAAAACAAAAATGGGAGTGAGTCAAAATGAGCTTCGAAGTGATTTTCAGAGAATTTAGGCAAGCTCAGAAATTGCAGGTTCTCTCATCCCTACGCAAAGTGTGGTGTGCCTATTGCCTCAGGGGAGGAATCTGTTAGACCCGGAGGTGGACCAAATGGCCAAAGGGGAGAGGGACAGGGGAGATCTGCAAGCGAGTTCTTTGTGGTCATTGGAATACCTGGTCCTTGCCACGGCCCTGCTCCCGAATGTTAAGTGCTATCCGATGTGCCAGCTCCTTTGTGCACAGCAAATTGACGTTATATGCTATGAGGAATTTCCGTGCGCCTGTTACTGTTGCTCCCCATCTTGGAACAAAGGTTGCAGAGCCAAAATCAGGAATCCATTCCTTTCTTTTGAGCTTGAAAACAATAGAGAAGGGGGAAAAAGGGGATGGTATTATTCCAGTCATAAGAACATTCTCACTGTGTTCAAAGGATGGAAGCAGAGCCTGGTAGTTGGCTTGATGAATATTGTAACGCTGCAGAGAGGATTGTAACATTTGACACTGGACTGATTCAGAAACACCTGAAAGGATTTTTCTTCTGTGTGGTGATGATTATATGCAGTGGATGATATTACACTTTTTATCAGCCTTCTGGTTTCTCGACATGCCAGAGAGTGTGTGGCACGGGGCTGCTAACCCTCTTTTCTCTGTCAATCAGGAACATGGTGAAAAAGACAGTGATTACACTTTGCACGGTCAGTTTGACTTCATGGTGGGGACCATGAAGAAGGAACCAACGTCGTCCTCAAAATTTGTCATATAATCAGAAGAATCACTGGGAACAAATTCAGCTGTGGACATCTGCACTTAGGGATGATTTATGCAACTTGTGGGGGGAGATGAAGTCAAGACAATTTGATATTTTCAATAGCTCTGTAAAAGCTGGACTTGGAAGCTAAAGTGTTCAAGTCATTTTTAGAGATGGGCCATGTGGGCTTTGGATGTTATTTTCATTTCCATTGAAGCCACCATAAGTTAAGTCTGACTTAACTTTTGTTTTCTTCATGGAAGAAAACTCATGGAGAAATGTACATAAAAAGCATTTTGGAATGCAAAATCCACACAGACATTGCAGGAAAGATTCCTGAGCAGGAGTGAGAGGAACCCTCCTCCCCCTCCCCCACCTCCACTCCCCGAGAGAGACTTGGCATTAGGAACTAGTACAAATGTCAGCAAGAGCTTGAAGTTGCAGCCATGGTAGTTCCATTATCCCAGCCTTATAGTAAATGGAAACTAGCTCCAATAAAATCTGAGCATCCCTTCTTAAAATGTCTTCCTACCCAAACTGTCGCACTGATCCTTTGTTCTCAAAGCAGGCCAGGTACTGTTATAAATAGGCTGACCATATTTCCTTGAGACAAAAACGGGATATTGGGATGACAAAAACGGGACGGGGTCATGTAATATTCCGTATTCATGAAAAAGTAAGACGATAAAAGTTTTATTACATGAACATATTGAGCTAACAATTATTCTTCAGTGACAGAATTCGTACAGGGGGACTATTTCACCACGATCGTTCCATGAATATTTCTCCGATGAAATAATCTTACACAGCAAATTTCGGTCTTTCAACACCTTATCATAAAACTTCTCACACTCCATGACACATTTTTGTTTTACAACTAACATAGCCCTCATTGTCTCAACACTTAATCTAGATTTCTCCTTTGACCACATACCGTTCATAACAGAAAATATTCTCTCGACAGGTGCTGCACTTCCTATTGTGTACTACACAATATAACAAAACAACTGCAGTTCCCTTTGTGCTCTCTCAGGCTATAAGAGACCTAAAAAACAACCTAAACTCACTGCAAAAGAACATGGAAATGGGCGCAAATGAGTAACACTAATTTATTACATATACACAAAAAAACACTCATAAATATACACATATAAAATACTCACAAAATACCACATGAGCAGTAACAAATCTGTATGGTATATCACACCGAACACTCTAATGCAGGACTGCAGTGGCCAGTCTGCAGTACTGCAGGACTGCAGTGGCCAGATGCAAAAAATCATAAACGTACACCAAAAAAAAAAAAAAAAGGAACGAACACCCCGACAGCTATCACAAGCCGGTATATGCTAATGTCCCACCAGAGAGTTCCACTGTAATAAAAAAAATAGCTAACAGCCTGTTGAACCGAAATATGAGTCTGGAAAAGTCCAAATCAAACTGAATGTAGGGCAGAAAGAATCTCTATGGGCGGAATGATGGTAGAAATAACAGCCAGACTCACCCTCCTGGCTCCCACACGCTGAATGGGGCTTAGCGACGCCTCTTGAATTCCCCGCCACTGCAGACAAGCCAGGGGCGGCGTCTGATCGTCACTCGCTCAAGAAGCCTGGCCCTGGCTGGACAATGGGAATGGAGCTTCCTCTTTCGTCACACTAGTAGTTTTACTGCACGCATTGATTAGCATAGAGCCTTATGATAAACGTGTTCAGTTTTTTACAAAAAATTAAAAACGGGACAAAATTGACATTTATATTAAAACAACGGGACGGTCGGGAAATAAAAAAAAAATGGTACTGTCCCATTTAAAACAGTACGTATGGTCAGCCTAGTTATAAATAACATAAAAATCTTACTTTCTCAGGGAGGGCTTCATACTCCCCTGCTCGGATGGCTGGCAAAGATCGTCTGCTCTCCTTCAGCGATGCTTCTCCATACAGATACACTGCAAAGAAAGGGCAGCTTTACAAAGAAGGGGCATGGGATCTGGGGTTGTCAGGTTTTGACCTAAAGAACTGAATGTGGCGGGAATGGAAGTCGTGAGGCCTGGCAGCTGTACCAACAACCCCCTGTAGCATCTTCAGGGTCAGCTCCAGGTTTCAGGGGGCCTTTGGGCAAGATGCCTTCAGGGACTTTTGCTCTCTGAGCAGCCCCATCCCCTTTTCATCACTGTTGCCACTGCTCCTTCACTTGCCGTGTCCCTCTGGGCCCAATCCACACCACTGCCCAGACAAAGAGAGCAAGGCTAACTGAGGCTGCTGCTGCTCCTCCTTGTTCCTACCCCTGCTGTATTGCTTGGAAAGTGCACGTGAACAGGCAGCAACAGCAAGAGGGGGGACTAGCAGGGTCAGTGGGCTGTGGGGTGGCAGTGGACTCCTTGCTGGGGTGCGGGATTCAGTACATGCCCGACAATGCCCCACCCCTGAGGCAGGCCCGGTGCATAATGCACGTTAACAGACACCGTTGGCTTCTCCAGCCTGCAACCTGGCAATGCTGTCCCAATGTACTGGCATTGTACATTTGTGTGTGGAGGGGGGATCCAGTTATATACTGAACACCATACCAAAAGCATTGTTGTTCAGATTTAATGTTTTTAAGGCTGCATTCCTAAGGATTCTTACTCTGGCTTCTGTCCCATCACACACAGTGGGTCATAAAAGTATTTGAGATCATGCTATGAATATGGCTGTACATTATATTTAAGCCCATTGCTAAATATATTTAATTGGAAGTATATTTAAATATCATTACACATTATTTAAATACACTGTATTACTGTATTAATTAATACAGTGTATTACTACACTGTAGTAATACAGTGTAGTAATACACTGTATTACTAAAATTAATTGAAATATACTGAGATCCAAATAGTCCCACCTGGGGTGTTTTTTTTTTATCAGTGCATGAATAAATAATTTTATTTTTGTATGTACATTTGAAATGCAACCAGCGAATGGACATGCACACATTCCTAATTTACATAAATATTTGTGCCTCCACTCCCTTAAACTCTACAGCAGGGATAGACAACCTTTTTGGGCCATGGACATATTTGGCAATTTGAGAAACTGTCCTGGGCACCACCACAAAATGGCTGCCATGGGAGGTGTGGCAAAGGACAAGTAACCTGCCCCAAAGTCTGAGTACAAGGCAGAGGTGAGGTCTGAGCCTCTCTCCTTGAACGCACAGTTTTCAGCACCAACAGAAACCCATTTCATCGCAATCCCAGCTACTGGTAAGAAAATGTGTTAATTTTTTTCAAAAGTAGCAGGGGTAAGACACTTTGGTGGGCGCCAAGAAATATGTCTTTGGGTGCATTGGTGAACATGGTGCCACATTGCCTACCCCTTCTCTACAATGTCATCCTAACAGAAAAGAAGAACAATCAGGAGGGCAGCAGTAATCAGAAGCTAGTGCAAAATAGCAAAGCAGTAAAGACCAGGTGCCAATTTTTTTGGCATATTGTATTGGGCAAATAAACCAGGCTGGTACAATACACCTACTGAGAAAGCAAGTTTATTATTTCATTTTTATTCATGTTAAAGCTGTATAAACTGTGCCTCATCCTGAAAAGAAGTTTAGGTAGGTGTACGTAAAGCTACCCAAAGACAACACAGTCAGCAGTATCCAAGCAGGCCATTCCACAAACAGCGCCACTGCTGATTCTGTTCTGCAACCAGCAGCACCACTTGCACAATGGGGATTTAGCACTACCTCTAGGAACCTGAAACAAGTGGAAACGCTTCTGGAATGAGGCAGGTCAATGGAGCTCGCATAAGGGAATGCCGCCGATCATCTCTCCTGCTCCGGAAACAAGCGTTTCCACTTGTTTCAGGGTTTCCTAAAGGAATCACTAAATCCCCATTGCTAAAGATGTTGTGGGAATCTGAGAAGGGGGCGGAGTGCAGCAGACATCCCCCCACTCGGCCTCCCAGCCTCCAGTCCACCGACCGCTGTGCTTCCCCAACTCTGCACACAGAGAGCCAAGCAAACACAGCAGTCCCCACTGGTCTGTCGAGCTGCCATTTTATGTAAAAATGGTGGCTCGGCCCATTTACGCAAATGGCGCCTGCAAAGGGGCCATTTACACAAGATTATGGGTGTAACACACACGTACCAACAGGCATAGGCTCTGGACATGCAGTCCAGATGGTATCCTTAGGAACAGAGCCTGAGCATAAACACACCTGTATTGCCCCTGCAGTAGGCTTCGAACTCTTAATTTAGAGGTGCCAAGATAGTGATAAGCCAGACCCAGGTTTGCTTACAAGAAGACTTTATGGAGTACTTACAGCACACAGGTGTACCCAATGGTTGGATCAGACAGCTTCTCTGAACCCAGAGCCATGGGGTAAAATGGGTTTTATACCATACATGTTAGCAGTGAGGCAGCATCGACTATGTTCCCATCATAGCGTACCAGTGCTTGTTCAGAAGAAAAACAATCCAAACTTTCCCACTACAGACACCTGGTTGCTTGAAGCCAAACAAGCTTCACTTCCCAGGCGCATCCTGATATGGCTCTCTAGCTCATTAGTCTGGAATGTGCTTGAGGCCGCACTATCGCTCTTTGACTCATCCTGGTAAATCAAGAGACCTGTTAGGGAAAACAGCAGCCTTCTGTACCAAAGTCAGAGAGCGCTATGGGGCATCTAAGCCCCTCTAAAACTACTAATAGTTTGGTTCAGGCCTGGGGCCTTACAACACCCTGTGCAGACTTCACCTTGCACACATGGCGATCAGGGCCAGTGGTCAAAATCCCAACTCTACTAACATGCTTTATGCAGCATGACCATGCACACAGGTTGAAAGATAGAAAGACTAACAACAGAGTATTAAAAACGTTTCAAGCTGAACGTTTTGGCTTCCACCCTCATCCGTAGCTGTGCTGTTCACACTATATGAACAACACAGCTACGGATGAGGGTGGAAGCCAAAACGTTCAGCTTAAAATATATATTTTTAATACTCTGTTGTTAGTCTTTCCATCTTTCCTATACAGTTTACCTTAAGACAGACTGCATCCACAGTGGATCCAGAGCCTCCTTGTTGCTTTGCTGTTGTGCTGCTTTACACCAGCCTCTCCCTCCCTCCTTCTCTCCCTCTCTCTCTCTCTCTCTCTCTATATATATATATATATATATAGCATGCATCAAAAGATAACAAAGCAAAGTGATGTGCAAACCAGAACACAAGAAGGGAGATCAAAATTAGAAAGGTGATAAAGAGAGATCTTGAAAGGAAATTCACTTGGTGGCACTTGTTGGCCAGTTGCTGTCTTTCAGACTCAAGATCCTCTTTCTTTTGCTGTGACTAACTCACCAGGCACATGCAGTTCATCTGCTAAACGCTTTCCGAAGAGATTAGCAGATTGAATACATTCTTCCATAGCAACATTCCTCACTGGGATGAATGGGCAAACATCCAGGGCTCCCATCCGAGGATGTTCACCTAAGACAGGAAAGCATGGCTTCAGGAATGTGTGTGTAAAATTAGAAGGGGGGAAAGAAAAAGAGCCATCAGGGTTAAGAAAATATAAAATGCAGAGAAAGATGGATTTTCAGATGTCTGCATATGTTCAATAAACTATATTTGAGGACTAAGCTAACATCCAGGGTACACTGGAGGAAGTAACTGATTAAACACAACGTATTTGTTCTCAGGGTCATTGTCTCCAAACAGTGACACACCAAAAATTCAGTTCTCTGCCTGAAAACATCAATTAGAATGGATATCTTTGATATATTCTGGCAATTTTTTTAATCTTCTTTGGCGCAGAAGATACAAGTTCAGCCAGCACATCAGAAGTGACTTGAGACCAAATTAGATGTGGTAGGAACAGCTATATTTGTTTATTTGCATGTTTGCCACATTGATGTAGAATATAAGGTCTAACTTTTACAACAAAGGTGGCATGTAAGTGGGGAGAACTGAACCTTCCCCTACATTGCCTCTCCAAACTCCATCACCCCAGGTACTTTCCCCAAACCTAGTTCTGGTATCAGAAGTGATCCAGACACAGGGCTCCTAACGCTAGCAGTCAGAAGGCATTGTACAGTTGTTCTGTCTTGTTCTCCTTAATGGATTTTCTGCATTAAGGCAAAAGATGGAAGAAGGAGTAAGAAAACATGGGAGGGCCATGAATAGAAGACGACATCTGTAAATATTCGTGAATGAGGCAGGGCAATGGCTCCATAAAAGCTTTACTAGGAAGTACCCTGAGAAAAAGTCCCTGAAGTGATGGAGCCCAGGGGGAGGGGGTTAAGGTGTGGGGGCGGGGGAGGACACACATCTGGAACCCTGTAGGGTGGGAGCACTGAGGGCTACTTGGAGAGGAAGAGCAGCTGGCATTGAAAGAGCGAAGTACCTCCCCCCCATGCAATATCACACCCTTCCAATATATAAAAAAATGTATGCCCAGGATTCTTTATGGTTACACATATTTGTACATAACGTGCTGTTTGCCCAAAATGTCCACTGAATAATTAAGATCAAGTCCAGATGAAAGGGCAATACACCTTGACACCAGGTACCATTAATGGTTTTGTTCAGAAATCCCAGGCCTTTATGGGTGCACATCGGCTCTTAAAAATAATATCTACCACATCCAGGACCAAGCAAACTGCCCAGGAAGCAGAAAGGGTGTACTATACACCAGCAAGACACCACAAACAGCCTTGTTCAGCTCCCCTGTTCTCCATTATTTCCTCTTATCACACTCTGATTACCTTTATGTTTTGTCATGTCAATGAGTTGAAAAGCTGTTCTGGCTGCATTCAGTGCACCCTCAATCACATCCTCAGGACTCCCCACAAAGGTGTAAACAGTCCGGTTGGTGGAAGGACCTGCATCCACATCCAGGAGCATGCAGCCCTCTGTCTGAGAGATGGCCTTGCCAATGGCATCTATCACCTATGCCAGAGCATAGCTTGTGAGAGACTTTGGATCAGCAGCACCTCCTATTCTGTGCTGGGAGATTCAAATCATGTTCTTTACATTGAAAAGCTTGGCCCTGCCAAGCTACATTCTTAATATTCCATTCTTAAAAGGCATCCTAAAAATAATTTTAGATACATACATTCAGACTCAGTTCATTTTATCTTGCAAAACCTAGGAATGCACCTTCCCTTGTATGGCTTTGAACTATTCAGCAAGAGGATCCACTTGATTAAAAAGTGCAATCCACAAGTGGGTTTGAGCACTCAAGTTACTGTTGAAGTGCACTCACCAAACTGTATACAGATGTACAATCCCTTGTCCATAAGCAAGCTCAGGAAAAACTGGTTTTGTTCATAGCACTGCTTGGCTGGTGCTTGTGACATCACAGACTTACCTTTCCCTGGAGTAGTTTGCAGTTCTTTTAAAATTGATTTTTGTTAACTTTTTAAAGTAAACAAATATTTAAATCAGAAGTGCACAACCTCTGGCCCTTGCCACTCCCTGTGTGGCCCCCAAAGCCAGTAGGGCCACACCCAGTTTTCCCCTGATCAGCTGGGCTGCAGGGTAAATGCTGTTCCCTGGCTTCTGAAATCACAGTTTTCCCATAGTTAGGTCTCATGAGGCAGGGAGGGAGGGAAGAGGTGTCTGTGTGTGTGTCGGGGGAAGAAATAGCATGTGTAGGAGCTTGTGTACATGCATGCATGTGCGACCCCTGGCACCTCAGCCAACAGGGCTGGAAATGTTGTGCCACATTAAAAAATAAAATAAAAAGGACAGCCTTTTCTAACAGTCCTTAGCATGAAATTTGCCTTTTCCACAGCTGCCCCGTATTAAGTTGATGTATTCACTGAGCTGTCCTTCATGTCCCCCAAGTTCTCCTTCCTGGTTAGTCACCACCATTTTAGACCCCATTGGTGTTATATGTGAAGTTAGGATGTTTGGCCCCAATGTGTATAATTTTAAACTTACTTATATTGAACCTTATTTGACATTTTGCTGCGCAATGCCCATTCACCCAGTTTGGCGAGATCATTTTGGAACTCTTTACAGTCTGCTTTGGTTTTCATCACCTGAATCATCTGCAAACTTGGCCATCAGGCTGCTCACCCTTAGTTCCAGCTCATGTATGAGCAAATTAAAAAGCACAGGTCCCAGCAAGGCCAGCCCTCTGATAAGGCAGTGTGAATCCCCCGCCTCAGGCACCACTGCCTGCCACTGCAGCAAATTCCGCAGCAGGAAAACAGGCAGCATGGCTGTCTGAAGCAGCTGCCCACCCAAGGCCTCATTCCAGAAAGGCATTGGGATGGCTCCCTGGAGAGCCCTGCTGGCTGCTTTCCTGCTGCAGTAAATGAAGCAGATGAACCAGCATGAAGGTGGCCAGGGCAGGTTTCCAGAGCAGTCAGTATGATGCTTCCAGAGTGAGGCATTAAGCCAGCTGGTGCTCTGGAGAGTTGCACTAGCTTCTTCCCCACCAGGCCCCAAATGCCTTGCTCTGAGGAGTTCCTTCCTCAGACCAAGGCACTGAGGGGGAAAGGAGCACAAGGAGGTGGGTGCAGGGGAGGAGGAGACCAGGTGTTTTGCAAGAGGACTCAAGTTAAAGACTTCTGTGCCACCTATCAGATGCCTTAAAAAAAAAAAAACCCTCAGGCATTAATTTCTATGGTGGGATAAAAAGTTGGTCAAAAGTCAAAGGACACCGTTGAGTTGGTGATCAACACTGCAACATTGGTTTCGACCCCTTATGAATTAGGGCAGAAGAGAATGGACTGCAAAAAGCACAGACAGTGATAATTACATTAAGGTTTCAATTTATTTATTTATTGCATTTATATATTTATTGCATTTATATCCCGCCTTTTTTCCTCCAAGGAACTCAAGGCAGCGTACATCCTCCTCCTTCCTCCATTTTATCCTCACAACAACAACCCTGTGAGGTTGGTTGGGCTGAGAGTAGGGGTGGACGAAAGGCACTTACCTTTCTTCGAAGCTTGTTCGCGGTGGTGGGGAGGCGCTTTGCTGCTCCCCCCGTGAAGTTCAGGCCGGGGGGGGAGGCTTCCCGCCTCGCCCCGGCCGAAATTCAGGCCGGGGGGGAGGCTTCCCGCCTCACCCGGCCGCGAACTCGAAAGTTAAAAAAAAAAAAAACGCCCCCGTGATAGGCTACGTGACGATTAACGTAGCCTATCACGGCTAGATCTGCAAAGAAGTCCGCCATTAGCGTACGCGCTTTTTTTTTTAAGTCACCTGTGATAGGCTACGTGACGATTGACGTAGCCTATCACGGCTGACTTTGCAAATCTAGCCGTGATAGGCTACGTTAATCGTCACGTAGCCTATCACGGGGGCGTTTTTTTTTTTCTTTGATTGCAATGGCGGCGGCGGCAGCCGGTCGAAAGACCGGCTGCCGCTCCCGCCCCGCTCGAACACCCGCCGAACCGCCGGCCGGACCCGCCGCCGGGAGGGACATTCGGCGAAGGTAAGTCCCGTCCTGGGGGGGGGTGCAGAGGGTGGGGGGGTGCGGAGGATTTCTCCCCGAAACTTGTTCGGGGGGCCGAACACGTTGGCGCTCGGCCCCCCGAAGTTTCGGGGAGAAATTCTCCGCCATCCCTAGCTGAGAGTCTGTGACTGGCCCAAAGTCACCCAGTGAGCTTCCATGGCCGAGTGGGGACTAGAACCCGAATCTCCCGACTCCCAGTCCAGCACTAAGTAAAGTCATTACGCTGACCATTGTTGATAACAAAAGCACTCTGGCACTGGTAGATTAATTAACACCTGTAGTGCAATTAAAGAAAAAAACATCCTGATTCAGAACTGAACTTCTTGTTAAATTATAAGTCAGCACTGTCTCATTAGAGTCGACCTTTGAAGTTCCTTTGTTGACAAATTGCCACTTCGAGGCCAGCAGCAGTAGCCTGAGAGACTGAAATATTCTCCCAATGGTTTTTTTAAATATTGCCATTTCTGATGTCAGATTTGTATCCATTAATTCTTTTGCACTGCCCTGAGCACAGTGAGAGGGGAGACACTTCTTCCCTTTTGCTTACCTCCCTGTGTGATTATGCAGGGGGGGGGGGGTTTACAAAGCAAAACATTTTGTAGTAGTGGGTAAAGTTTTCCCTCAAGAGACAGAGGGTTTATAATCTAATTAGGGAGTACAAAAAGTGCACTTCATTGAAGGGCTGCAGGTGGGCATTGAGAAAAGTGAGTTCCCAAAGATATGAACTGAAAAAAAATGGCACATCAAAACATTTAAAAAATATTCCCCACCCCCACCCTATTAATTCAATTTGTGCTATTGAATACATTAGAGTTTATTTACTCACAGAAAATCCAAACTCACTGCATATATTTAAGATACATAGATATAGAAAATATGTCTTCGCAAAACTAACTTAAAATGGATTTCATGACTGGCCAGTATCTATATTGTCACAAACTGGTCTCCTTATACAGAAAAGGATTCAAAACTTACCTCTTTATTGTTGCCTTCAGAAAAATTGGGGACACACTCAACTAATCTTGACATTGCTCTATGGTGGATTTTCTAGATGTGTGAGAGTCCTGGATGTTTCCCCCCCTTCTAGCTGAAAAATGTAACTCTGGGATCAGGAGACTGTATGACTTATTGCCAGTGACCTTTCTCAATCTCCAGGGTTTTTTATTAACTACCCCAGACTGCATGAACTAAAAAGAAACTTGCCTTACCAGACTGGCACTTTGGACTGTTCTTTTCCTCTGTTTTTCAAGCCTGGACATGGATCTGGCTGTGTTCATCATTGTTATGATAGTGTGATTCAACAGCAGAATTTAAGGGTAGAATGTTACTACAAAAACATTCTAAAATCATCATACTATTCTCACAAGGAGAAGCCACAGCACAGTGAAAAGAACTGCATGAAAAAGATGACACAGACTATATGTGGAGAGTAATAATGACAACGTTGCCTGTTTGAATGAAAGAGAATGCAGTTAGTAAAGAGGACTGATTCACAGGACCGCTCTGCATGTATTTGACCTGTGCACATAACAAAATTCTATGACATGTCTCAATTGTTCATTATAAGCATAAACCAGTTTTGCTAACCATCATTCAAACCATCTGAAGTTTCGCAGCAGTGTGTAAAATTGCAGTTTGAATTCAATGTGAAACACTCATGGACTTCCCTCCCAGGGTTTTTATATAGCAGCTTCAGAAGGGGTTATTTTCTTTGGAACCACACTCGGGGGGGGCTTAACTATAGCCCCCCCATACTGTTCAGATGGGGGAGCTCCATGGCAGCTTTCAAAACTAGGGATGTACGAAAGGGTGTACCTTTTCGAAGGGTGACATTCGCAGTGGGGGGGAGGAGTTCCGTCCCTCCCCCCAAAATTCTCTCTGGCCAGCTCTGCTCCGTGGAGATTCCGCAGAGCCGCCAGCCGGGGCCACCTGCAGCCGGACATCCGGCCGCTAGGCAGCCTGCAGGGACACAAATGGTCCCTGTATTTTGCCGTGATAGGCTACGTAAATATTTACATAGCCTATCATGGCAAAAAAAACAGCGGATGCAAATGGCAGTGGCTATGGCGGCCGCCATTTGTGTTCCCTTTTTTTGGCTGTTTTAGCCTATGTAAATATTTACATAGGCCATTACGGTAAAAAAAAAAAGGGGGGGGGAACGCAAATGGCGTAGTGGCTGCCATTTGCGTTACTTTTTTTTTTTTGGCCGTTAATAGCCTACGTAAATATTTACATAGGCTAAAACAACAAAAAAAGGGAACACAAATGGCGGCCGCCGTAGCCACCGCCATTTGCATCCGCTGTTTTGTTTGCCATAGCCGCCGCCATTTGCATCTGCTATTTTTTTCTCTTTTTTTGCCGTGATAGGCTATGTAAATACTTACATAGCCTATCACGGCCTCCGCAGGGACGCAAATGGCGTCCCTGCATTAGCTGTGATAGGCTACGTAATTATTTACATAGCCTATCATGGGTATAATGAGGAAGCGAATGGCGGCCGCAGACACGGCCGCCATTCGCAAAGCAGTGCAAATGGCAGCAGGTAAGTGCTCCGTTTCGCACGCCTTTCATGGGGGGGGGCGGGGGGGCTTCGTTCCACCACGGATTTCACGGGGCTGAATGCACTGGCATTTGGCCTCACCAAGATCCATGGCAGAATTCTCTGACATCCCTATTCAAAACACATACACTTGCACAAACATGAATACACATTTAACATTGCATGTAGTTCGGGAAGAATCCAGAATCTAGGGGCTGATCTACATTGTGCCCGCCATCGCAATGAATTCGGTGTCCCATCAGGTTAAACGCTCTCGCATTAAAATGTGATTATTCACACTCACCCATTTTCCCTGTTGCAGTGCTTCATCAAATGCACGAGCTCGGTTCACACTCGAGTGCTGTGCTGTTTTCCTCCTGTTTTCCTGCGCGCGCTTGTCTGATCTCGGATGCTAAGCGGGGTCGACCTCGGTCAGTAGTTGGATGGGCGACCGCCTGGGAATCAGGCTTCCTGCATTGAGCAGGGGGTTGTTGTATCCCTTCAAATGAGACTAAGTTTTACCCCCTCCTATCCCCCGCTCCGGATGTTTCTTTTTAAATTAAGGTGTTATCCCCGCAGAATCGAGGATTCGAAGCTTCACAACTTCGAATCTTCGAAGATCATGCCTGAATTAGAAAAAAAAAAACATTGCGGAGAAGCCCTGATTCTGCAAGGATAATGCCTGAATTAAAAAAAAACACATCCTGAGCGGGGGATAGGAGGGGGTAAAATTTAGTCTCATTTGAACAGATAGAAGAACCCCCTGCTCAGTGCAGGAAGTCTGATTCCCAGCGGTCGCCCATCCAACTACTGACCGGGGCCGACCCCGCTTAGCGTCCGAGATCAGACAAGCGCGCGCACATCCAGCCTTTTGCTTGTTGCTGAGGAAATGGGGGCTGCTGAGGAAGCTATGCGATCAGTAGCCGGAAGAAGACATGGGGCTGTTGAGAGCTGTGATTGGACAGGAGGGAAATACAAACACCACCATATATGGACAGGTGGGGGAGGGGTCTACTACTGGATACAGTAGCGAAGGCAGAAAATCAGAGCACATTAAGGGGAAATACCAGGATATTAGGGTATTGAAAGCGGGAGCATGGAAATGGGAAATTCCGGTTACAATTCAAGGCAGATACTGCGTAGTGTGAAAGGTGGGCGGTGAAACCTCACTGGAAGCGAAAAAAGGTGGTAAGTGTAGATCCAGCCTAGGAATCGAGAGTTTGGATGCACCAGGTCTGCACATATTGTTGAAATGTTGCCCCAAGAAAACTGGTGGTGTTAAACATTTTATGACCTATGGATCAAAAGAAAACTGTTCCACATTTTATTATCCATGAAGCAAATGCATGTGTAACATGAGAAGCTCATATGCGATTTTGTGAAATCATGGGATGTATATACCTGTAAGAATTGGCTAATATTTATTTCTTCTTCCTGTTCTCCAAGATGAAGTCCTCTGAATCATCTTGCCAAGTCTCTGTCTTTATGCTTGTCTATTTGTTCTTTCATACAGAGGGAATCTGGACACCAAAAGGGAACATGCCTTTTTCTGACAGCTTGTAATAATTTTTTTTCAAGAAAGCAGACTGTTCCTGTGCTTGCTTATCTTGGGCACATTGCTTATCCTATTGTTGCTATAGGAAATGGCATGGAAGAACAAGAAGAATCACTGGTGGTTTGCAAAGCCAGATTCTTCTTCATTATACTTATGAACAGCTGAAACTGCAATTCTCAGCAGACCAGCAGTAGACCAAGGATTACTTAGCCACTATTTCTACCTGCATAATGCAGGCATGCATCTTGCAACGCAATGTTGGCTCCAGATTTTGGGAGGCCCTTGAAGGGGGCCCATCTTCGCTGTCTATTCGCTTACCCTCTCCCTCCAGGCACAATCTGCACCACTGCCCAGAAGAAGAGATCAAGGCAAAGCCAACCTTGCTCCTTCTTGCTCTTGTCAGCGCTCATTCACTCAGAGAGGGCCGTGCATAAGGCAGCAACAGATGCTCGTCCTGCTACAGCAGCTACAGCATTCCACACCGGTGGACAGGAGTCATGCTCTAAAGCAGCGGTCCCCAACCTTTTTGGCACCAGGGACCGGTTTCGTGGAAGACAATTTTTGGTCTTGCCGGCTGGTTTTGCTGGCGGACCTCCGGGATGGTTTTGCTGGCAGACCTCCAGCTGCTGGGACGCAAATGCGTCCCTGTTCTTTGCAGTAATAGGCTACGTAAATATTTACATAGCCTATTACTTGAAGAACAGGGATGCAAATGGCGTCCGCATAGCGGACACCATTTGCATCCCAGCGGCCAGAAGTCCGCCAGCAGCCGGAGCTGTCTGGCAGCTCTGCAGACTCTCCATGGAGCGGAGCCGGCCGGGGCTGGTGAGGATTCCTGGGGGGAGGGATGGATCGCCTCCCCCACCCCCGTGGACCCCCGCGGACCCAAAGTAAGGGGGTTTCACACACCCCTATGGCCCAGTTCCTAACAGGCCATGGACTGGGACCGGCCTGGGGCCCGGGGGTTGGGGACCCTTGCTCTAAAATATACACATTCCAAAACAGTAATGTAAGGTCAAGCATCTTTCCCCATTTGAAAAGCATCAGCTCCATATGACTTTTTAAATGGAACCAAAGAGTAGAAACTCTCACCAGGGAGAAGGCTCAGCTGGAAACAAGACAATGCACAAAAATGCACCCAGCATCTCCATTTTGACTTCTCAAAGGCTGCTCAGTGGCACAAATGTGCTGAAATAAAAGTGGAGGTGGTTATAGGCCAACTCAATTTAGCCAATGCAAAAGGAAAGTCTCTGTAGTACTTATGAGATGTCTGGTAACTAACCACCCAAAGATTTGCACCAAACGTGTGTGTAATCAAGACCATTCTGATTATTCCTCTGCCTAGGAAATATCTGGCAGATCTCCACCATTTTTTGCCATAACCATTCACTGACCGTGGCAGATGTCCACTTGCCCAGATAGGCACAGCACAGCAGCATACTGGGGAGATGTCCTTTAAAAAAAAACACAGGATGCCCTGCAATGACAGCGTATACCACATATAGACAAGAAAAGCCTCTCTAGTCATCCAGGTCAGATATATGAGTTAGATCTTCAAGCTACATCCCAGAGTGTGTGGGCTGTGGAGAATGGATGCATTTCAGGAGCACATTCAGGCATCAAAGTAAGTCACATGCTGCTAAGTGGAATGAGAGAAAACTGAGAGCTTTGGCCCAGCTGGCATCTCTTTCCTTATTAACAAGTGATGCAGTGCTTAATTTGACATTTGGGAACTGAGTGTTAAACAACTAATTGTATTCTATTGTACTGTATTGTATTTATACTAAAATTTATCTCCCACCATCTAGCCAAAATAAGGCCCTCATAGCAACTATCAACAACAATTTAACTATAAAAATACAGTATCAATTAAAGAACAATAAAATACACAGTTAACCAAAAGCAAAATGAATCAAGCACAATGACAAACAGCACATCAGTGAGCAACAGCTTGATACAGAAAGCACACACGCCACTCCGTGCCCACTCTCAGCAGATATCCTTTTATTACATATATGCTGTGTTTGTGTGTTCTTTGTACTAGAGCTTTGGGGGCAAGAGTTGCAGTAGGCACTACCAGGCAAACAAGGCCTTATTGTCTTCTTTAGAAAGTTCACACAAACAGTTCAACAGCAGTAGGGTATCTCCAAGGAACTTGGATGGGACAATGTCAATCACCATTTTCCTGAGGTCAGCAGGGCTGTTGTGCATGGGGTTGGCACTCAGGTCTGGCCTTTGCTTCAGGATGCCATAGGTGTTGATGAGAAATTCACTGAACACTGGGTGGACCTCGGTGTGATAGCCCATCTTCTCCAGGCGGACAGTCAGGTCGTGGTAGCGCTGGGTCATGGCTCGATACTTTTTCTCATCCACAGAGCCATCTAGAGATTTCATGGAGACCTAGGTATTTTCACATATAAAGCCACTGTTAGCACTTTATGGAAGGGCTAATACATCTGACTTTCATTTGGCATCAGCAGAACCAGAAGTGAAAAGTGATTAAGATAAATGAAAAGGTGGCATGTGTGTTTTCATTTTGTGGGGAAAGACATTTTACATCTTGTTATGGGATTGAGGATTGGGTTAGATGATCTCTTGGGATATTTTCCAGCTCAGTGATTCTCTGTTCTTGACTTTCCTGCATGGGTTTCCTATCAGTGATGTTTGCCTGAGGCATACCTTGTTAATAGTCCTGGCAAAGTGGCCCAGTACCTTCCCTTCATTGTGGAGATAAGCTGGCCTTCTGAATGAAATAGAATCATGGAATTAGAAGGTAGCTCAGAAAGTCATCTACTCTATATTGGATTTGGTTTCAGAAGAATGGGCAGGCAGTCAGGTGTGAATTTACCCAGATATATGCAGTATTTAATGCAATGTTTAATAACATAAGTACACTAATTTGTTAGAGAGTTGGCAATTTTTATGATTTTAGAGTTGGTTCTCAAAGCTGTATTCACAAATGGTGAAGGCCACGCTCTTTGCTACTAACAGAAGCTAAAACAATGGCAGTAGTCGCTCTTCACACTGTGTACCTTCTAACTGATAAAGGGTGCTTCTCTCTGCACTGTGAAAAACTGTTTTGCTGCCAAGAGAGAAAGACCAGGGGGGTGAGCAACGTGTGCACTTTCTGACAGTTTTCTAACTTAGTGAGGCTTGCTCTGTAAAATCCTGAGGCCTGTTACCTGTTCTTGCCTGAGAGGGGGAAGGTGCACCACCTGCTCAGATAACCAGCCCCGAGGAATTGCGCCCCATCACTCTCCTGGGAACCAGAGTGACTGACCCAAGAGTTAAGGGATGTACAAGCTTTCTTTTGCTTTCTCTGCACCCATTTTCTGTCAATAAATCATTCTTTTACACAAGTGGACTTAAGTCATATTGGTATCCTTGAATCTGGTTAGTAGGTGGCCCTGGCCAGGCCCCAGTTTAAGACACACAACCCACTGCCAGTGCAGAAAACCCACCACCACAGCATCCCTCATAGCTCGGTTCTGGAAGGGGACTTACCTCCCAACTCCCTTGGCTGAAGATGGTGTCATCAAGAGGTGGGGGTGGACGCTGCAGTTTGGAGACTGGCAGACTGAGCGGAGTTGGCTCTGGTAGCAACTCAGGGTGCTGGCTGCCCTCTAAAAATCTAATGCGGGAGCAGTGACGTTTGGGCCATCCGGCAGCGAGTTTAACGCTGTACCCCCACCTATGCTCAGCTAGTATATGTGTAAATAAACACAACTATTATGAAATGCTAGCAAGCCACCGGCGACCTCGTACCAAAGCAAAACAAAGCTGGTGAAGCACTGCATCCATGACCACTCAGAGAATTGGGATGCATGTAACAATATTTAGAAATGTTCAGTTTGCCACAGGGTCTGAGTTTTGCAAGAAAACATTAGAGTAATAGTGAATGTGTAATAGATGCAGAAGTGGAATTTATTAAGAAAAGAGGAAGCCCTGAGGCTTTTGCAGCTAAAATCATTTCTTCATCAGGGTATTTTTGATTCTAAAGAAGTTTGTGTTCAAATGCACAGTTACCAAAATCAGTGGGCTTAAGAAGCCTACTTAGGCTGCAATCCTATACCCACTTACCTAGGAGTAAATCCCATTAAACTCAATGGAACTTACTCCTGATTATACATATATAGGATTGTGCTGTTAATCGTGTGTTGGATTGAGATCCTGATGCATGAGCACATTAACAGCACACACACATTAATGAATGATATCACTATCTTAGGTCTTGCCAAAGAAGCACAGATTTGGGTACAAAGATACAAATTTAAAACTGAACAGATAGAAGCATGCATAGTGGGCAACTGCAGGCCCCTTCCAGCCCTATGATTCTATGCTCTACGAACAGAACACTCCAGATATGAGGTTGCACTTTCATGAGAGGTCATCAATAGAGCTGACAAGAAATACCCGCTGTAATACACTTGCTAGGCACTTCCAGGATAAAATCTCTTGCACCCACCAGGACTTAAGCTCCAGCGTTACAGCAGGTGTATCAGGTGAGGTACACAGAGCAAGCCTTGTCCAGTTTTCTTGGATGAGTTTCAGTTGATACATCTCGAGGATGTTGACAAGGTGCTTGGACTGGTTCTTGCAACCACTTCCATATTGGATGCTTGCCCCGCTTGGCTGATAAAAACTGGCTGGGAAGGAACAGCTGGCCGGGCCAGGAGGGTAATAAATGCCTCCTTGTGAGAGGGAATGGTCCAAGGCCACCTCAAAGAGGTGGTGGTGAGACCACTCCTGAAGAAACCCTTCCTGGACCTGGAAAATCTTAATAAATTTATGCCAGTGGCAAATGTTGCTTTCCTGGGCAAGGTTCTTAAATGGGTGGTTGCCAACCAGCTCCAGACACTCTTGGATGAGACCAGTTATCGGGGTCCAGGCTGGGGTTTGGCATGGAAACAGCCTTGGTCATCCTGTATGATGACCTACAGTACTGTGCAAAAGTCTTAGGCCACCATTAGATTTGTTGTTTTAGCAATGGTATAATGACCATATATAATTATTTCTCAGTCTTTCTCTTCTTTAGAATACAACCAGGAAATACAGGAAATTTGTATGCAGTATTCAACAATAGAAAAAAATCAGAAAAATCAGCTTCCATAGGTTAAAGTGGCAAGTATTTAGTGTGACCTCGCCTTACACGAGAGTAACAGCAGGCGCCTGGCCAGGAATGGTCTTCGTGGAAGGGTAGCAGCCAAGAAACCACTTTTGCAGAAGGGGAACAGGGTGAAAAGGCCAAGATATGCTAAAGCTCACAACGATTGGAATGAGGATCAGTGGAAAAGAGTATTATGGAGTGATGAATTGAAATGTTGGGGTCCAATCGTCGACAATATGTGAGAAGAAAGGTTGGAGAGAGATGGACGAATGAGTGCTTGCGGCCTTCAGTGAAACATGGTGGAGGGTCTGTCCTGGTTTGGGGCTGCATTTCTGCCAGTGGTGTTGGCAATCTTGTCTGTATTGATGGGATCATGAATGCTGAAAAGTACAGACAGGTTTTAATTCATCATGCCATTCCTTCTGGAAAGCGCCAGATTGGGAATGGTTTCATTTTTCAGCATGATAATGATCCCAAGCACACTGCTAATGCAGTGAAATCATATTTAGCGAGGAAAACAGCTGATAAAACACTGACGGTCATGGACTGGCCTCCACAGATTCCAGACCTGAATATTATAGAGGCAGTATGGGATCACCTGGACAGAGAAAGAAATAAAAGGCCACCTACATCTAAAGAAGAACTCTGGGAAGTGCTGAAAGAAGCCTGGTAGAATATACCAGAAGATTACTTCAGAAAACTTTAGGACAGTCTCCTCAAAAGAGTTGAAGATGTTCTTAGAACCAAGGGAGTTCACACTAAATACTGACTTTTGCTTGTACATATTTCCTGTATTTTCTGTTTGTATCTTAATACAGAGACCAAAAAATAATTATGGATGGTCATTAAAACTTTGCTAAAACAACAAAGCTGGTGGTGGCCTAAGACTTTTGCACAGTACTGTATGTCAGGAAAGAGACATGGGGAATGTGACCTTGTTGATTATCCTCAATCTCTCAGTGGCTTTCAGTACCATTGACCATGGTATCCTTCTGAGACAATTGCCTGAGTTGGGAGCGGGAGGCACGGCATTCTGGTGATTTCGCTCCTACCTGGATAGTCGGCTCAAGAAAGTGGTACTTGGGGGATATTGCTCAGCCCTGTGGATTTTCCAGTATGGGGTTTTTCAGGGGTTGGCTTTGTCTCCCATGCTGTTCAACATCTACCTGAAACTGTTGAGTGTGGTCATCCAGAGTTTTGAAGTGCACTGTCATCAGTATGCTGATGACATGCAGCTCTATTTCTCCTTTTCATCTCCTTCAAGTGAGGCTGTGGATGTGCTAAATTGGTGCCTGGCAGCTGAGGGCTAATAAATTGAAACTCAATCCAGTCAAGACTGAGATGCTTTTGGTGGGTGGTTCTTCTGACTGGATGGAGGGTGCTCAACCTGTTCTGGATGGGGTTGCACTCCCCCTGAAGGAGCAGGTCCATAGCTTGGGAGTCTTCTGGAGCCATCTTTGTCACTTGAGGCTCAAGTAGCCTCAGTGGCACGGAGTGCCCTCTACTGACTTCAGTTGGTGGCCCAGCTACACCCTTATCTGGACAGGGATAACCCGCCTTCACTTGTCTACGCTCTGGTACCTCCAAGTTAGATTACTGCAATGCACTCTAGGCAGGGCTGCCTTTGAAGATGGTTCAGAAGCTGCAGCTTGTGCAAAATGCAGTTGCCAGACTGATAACAGGGACAAGACGGTCCCCCCTTAACGCAACGATTCTGGCCCACTTGCACTGGCTGCCTGTATGTTTCCGAGACCAATTCAAGGTGCTGGTTTTGACCTATAAAGCTTTATGTGGCTCAGGACCACAGTACCTAACAAAACGCCTCTCCCGGTATGAACCAACCCATACACTACAATCTGGATGCAAGGCCCTCCCGTTATACCTAGCTTCAGACTCCTCATCAGATGAGGAAGAAGCCTTATGCCAGGGTGGAAATTGAGCCCATAGAACCCCAGAGCAGTTCTGATTCTGAGGAGGAACAGCAATCTGTGGGAGAGGAGCTCACTCATCTCTCACAAGCACAGCAGCTGGCAGAGTTTCCTCCTGCCAGCGTTCCTGGGAGAGATAGTGACCCTGGCAGTGAGACAGCGCTGGAGGGGGGCTTGCTGGATGCTTGGCGCAGACGCAGGGAGTGATGACAGATGGAGGGCGCCGAAAGGAGGTGCTCCGCTCGCTTGGCGCTAAAACAATGGTCGCGTCCCGAGGACCCAAGGGAAAGAGGGAGGATCTCTCCATAGCCCATAAGTTCAGAGTCTTCCCGCAGTTCTCCTTCAAATGGGGACCAACTGCCTAACCCGGAGCATAGGCTACTCTGCTGTTCATTGCTTAGTCACTGGTGATTAGCATCTGAAAGAGTCATTAAGTTGTAAAAGGATTAAAGCCTTGAAAAGAATCCTTTTGTCTGTGTCTTGAGTTGGCTATTGGAGTAGACTGAAAGAGGCTGCCAGGGTGCTCTTGACACCTTACCAGAAGAAGAATCAGCAGAGGAGATCCAGGAGGCACCCTGCCAGACTGTTGTGGAAAAGCCAGGCCCATCTTATGTTTCATCAGAGAACTCGAAGTCTGAGCAGGAGCAGAGTCCTACCATAACTCCTCAGGAGGGACGTTGACTGAAGAGGTGTGCTCTGCTGCCTCCACTCAGGCGTAGTTCTCGGCTGCAGACAAGGTCTTCTCAGGAGGAGGACGTCTGAAGGTCCATTTGATTGATTGCAGCTGGGGGCTGGGTGGTGTCAGGAACATCATGCAAAGATGTGACATTTTTGATAGGAACAATTCATCTTTTCCTAGTTCTGTTTCTATGTCAGCTTTTTTCCCTTGCAACTTTGTTCTGGAATTGCTGATTTACAACTTAATTGCCTGCTCCCTGTTATTCTCCAGATGCTTATCTCCTCCTGGAGCTTTGACCCTGGCAAGCTTTTCGACCACTCTTCTGTCACATCCTACACTTTTGATCTCCAGTCTCAACCCAGGCTTTGTTCTCTTCCTGATCTTCTATCAGCTAGCAAGCACACAGCTACTAGGGCAGCTTTAAAACAGCCTCAATCTCAGAGGGACATTACCAGAGCAGGACACCTCCTCCAGGTGCCTCCTCCAAGGGAGGCTTGGAGGGCGGCAACAAGGGAGGGGGCCTTCTCAGTGTTGGCCCCCCATTTATGCAATGATCTCCCCGACGAGGCCTGCCTGGCACCAATATTGTTATCTTTTTGGCACCAGGTTAAAACTGCCCTCTTCTCTCATGCATTCGGCAGCATATAACGGGTCTTTTTGATCCGGTCATGGATTGTCTCTGGCTGATTGTTTTAGATATATGTTGTTGTTGTGTATGCTGTCTGCTTTATGTCCTTATGTGAATGGTTTTTATACTTTATATAATGTATTTTAATGGTTATTTTTTGTTATCCACCCAAAGAGCTTCAGCTATATTCAGTATAGAAATATAATGAAGTGAAATGAAGAGATGAAGTTCTATATCTTATTGAAAGCTAACAAATCATCAAGTCCAGATGGTATCCATCCAAGAGTTCTTAAAGAACTCTAATGGGAAATTACTGATGTTCTAACAAAAACATGTAACATGTACCTGTGCCAGAGAACTGAAAAGTAGTCAATATAACACCAGTGTTTTAAAAGAGATCAAGGGGCAACCAGGAAATTACAGAGTACTTAGCTTAATGTCTCTTCCAAATAAACTGCTGAAAAGTGTTGCTGCTGTTGTTGTTGTTATTTCTCTAATGGATTGGTAACTGGTTAAAGAACAGACAGCAGAGAGCAGAAATAAATGGATGGTTCTTCCAATGGGGGGATGTAACTGTGGGGGTCACTGCAAGGATCTGTACTGGGACTGGTGCTTTTTAACTTGTTCAAAAATGTTCTGCAGTTAGGGGTGAGCAGTGAGGTGGCCAAATTTACCAATGACACCAAATTATTTAGGGAGGTTAAAATAAAAAGGGATCATGAAGAGTTCCAAGAAGATCTCTCCAAACTGGGTGAATGGTCATTAAAATGGAAAATACGGCTCAATGTAAATAAGTGTAAACTGATGTACATTGGGGCAAGAGGTCCTAGCCTCACATATGCACTGATGGGTTCTGAGCTGGCAATGACTCATTAGGAAAGGGATCTTATAGCTGTGATGGAGAGCTCAATGAAAATGTCCACCCAGTGTGCAGCAAATTCCATGTTAGGTATAATTAAGAAAGGAATTGAAAATAAAACCGCCAATATAATGCTGCACTTATACAAATCTATGGTATGACCACACTTGGAATTCTGTGTACAATTCTAGTCACCATGCCTAAAAAAGGATAATATAGAGTTGGAAAAAGTGTAGGAAAAGGCAACTAAAATAATCAAGGGCCTGTAGCAATTCCCCTATGAGGAAAGGTTACATCTGGGACTCTAGCTTAGAAAAAAGGTGAATTGGAGGGGATGCTCTCAGGGTCAGCCTTCAGGTGCTGCACTCAAGAATTGGGGATTTTGGCTTCTTCAGGCAAAAGTGAACACACTGGGAAAAATGGGGTGGAAGCAATAACTCTGTACATTTGCTGGAATGGGGTGAAATTGGGGTGATGGGTTGCTCTCATAGGAGCCTTCAGATGCTGTACTAGAGTATTGGGGATTTTGGCTTCTTCAGGAAAATCTGCGCACATTGGGAAAAATAGGGTGGCAGCAATAACTCCGCAACAGTTTACTGGAATGGGGCAAAATTGGGGTGGTGGGCTGCTCTCATAGGAGCCTTCAGGTTCTGTACTGGATAATTGTTTTTTTCCTAAAGAATTGTCAATTCGTTACTCTCCATTCATAATAATGTAGTAGCAGGGGGAAGCCTGGATATGGGCCAGGAAGCAAGCCTCTCTCATTGGTTGAGCAGCCCCTGCCAGGTTGATGATGTTCAGTTCTACTTCTCCCACCCAGCTCAGAAGTATGTTGTTTTCAAGTGATGTGTGACCATGAAAAGTGGATTGCTAAGGTACGGTACACTCTGCTTTTCTTGCTTTATGTGTCCCTAACGGACCAAAGCCGATTCTATGAAACTCCAGATAATACTCCAACACACTTCTCATTCTGTTGTCGTGAAGATCCCCCCCAGGACAGATAAAAGGAAGCACTTCTTCACACAGTGCATAGTCAAACTATGCGATGCACTACTACAAGATACAGAGATGCCCACCAGCTTGGATGGCTTTAAAAGAGGATTAGACAAATTCATGGAGGATAAGACCATCAGTGACCACTAGTCCTGATGGCTATATGCTACCTCCAGTGTTACATACAGTGCTGTTGCATTCATGTCTTCTTTGTGGACTTCCTAGGGGCATCTGTGTAGCCACTGCAAGAACAGAATGGTGAACTAGCTGGGCCTTCGGTCTGCTCCAGCACGGCTTCTTATGTTCTTATATTATCCAGTTAAAACACTTCTATTTCAGCTTTTATCTGACTATAGCTAATTAAACAGCAATTTAGCGCAGTTTAGCATACATTTATATCTTCTCCAGTCCTATGAAGAAATCTGCTTTGTCATTATCAACTGCATTAGAGCTAACTGAAAGTAATAAAGTACACTGGCATGCATGGCATAATTATTTCTTTAACAGTTTACAAGATAATACTATTGCTTGATTAACAACAGTGTAAGAAAGGCTCTGTGTCAAGAAATGATACCAATTAATACTGTGTTGGAGGCTTTACACAGTTGCTGTGCAGTTAAGCTGGCATCGAACCTGAATTTCTGAGCTCTACTAAGTGACTAATATCTTGAGAAAAAGACATATTTATCTCTAAATGCTGGGACGAAGTTACTTGCCTGTTTGATTTTCTCAGGAATATTGGACACTGTGAATCCATAGAGCCGTGTGATTCCAGGAAACACGTGTGCAAGGATACGCCTGTCAAGCTGGAAGGCAATCTCTCCCACTATGCGTCCATTTCGCTTGCTGTTTTGAGCAATCTCTATTTCTATAGGGTGTGAAAGAAATGGGAATACATAATGTGTACACCTGATATTAGCTAGGAGAGGTTAAAAATATTTGTATTAAAACACACATGTGTCGGATGTATGCTTCTCCTTGATGGTTTAGATGCCAGCCACTTTCACTCATCTTCATATATACTAATACTGAACTCAGTTCTTGGAGGGCTGGATCTTAGGGAGCAAAAATGGCACAACCCCACACAAGAGGGAGGTATCACTATCAGCAGTCTTGGAGGGAGCCCCAAGTTTTGCAGAAGTACCCCCCAAAAAAAAATTCTTTCCCAAAAGGGGGAGGGGACCCAAAAAACAGTCCAGTGAAGACTGCGCATGCTCAGTGGGCATGGAATTCTGACTGACTGTAGGCAGGAGGAAAAGGGGAACTGGGTGGGAGCAGGAACAGAATGGAGTATTGTGAAGGGGGGCACAGCTGACTGGCTTGCTGGGACACTGTACAGGAGCACTCCACACTGCAACATTTAGTTGCCAGACCCATTTGTGTCTCTTAAACCCAAGACTCTTAAAATTGCCAGCTGCTGCTGCAAGGGAAAACCATTCCAGGACTGATGATCCATTGACCTCCTGGGCAAATCTCCAGAGACATCATCACCACCCACTCGGCCACTTTGCTGCACCTCTTTAACAAACAAGCATTTAGCAGATGACTGCCTATAATAAGCACTGCCCTATGAATGGCCTTTTGGACTGGTTACCTACGGCGTAGCACGATTTTTGCTGTGGTTTTTAACAGATTTACAATGTGCTTCTTAGAGCCATACTACACATGACCTTAACTGCATAGTTCTTCCCTTGCGTGTAGTTCTACCCTTGCCAGTGTGAGAGGCCCAATCCAGATTGGGACCCTAGTTGGGGGGAGGGTGCTAGGGGGGCTTTAATGCAGGAGTGCAGAACCTTTCTTCTGGCAGGGGCCATACTGCCCCCTACCAGACCCTTTCCAGGCCAGATGATGAAGTGGCCTTGGCCCTGCCCCCGGTGTCATCCATCCCTGCCCATTTTAGTTTTTCTCTGCACTAAGATGGACTCAGAGTTCCTGGCACCAGCACAGCACCCAGTGTCCCCGTGGGAGAGCCATGCAAAGTGGTGCTGCCAATGCCAAGAGGAGCGGCCGCTGTTCCCAATGCTGGCAGAGTTCCATCTGCCCGAGTCCAGCGATTAGTGTGGCAGCCAGCCAGTGTTCCCATGCAGGTACCATACAGCTGCAAGTGCAGGAAGAGCAGCTGCTCTTCACAGTGCGGGCAGAGTCTTCTGCAACCTGCATCCGCGTTGTTATGTCCCGTTTCAGATTGGAGGTAACAACAATGGGGATTTCCTGGCATGCCGCTCCCCTCCCAATGGCAGGGCATTGTACAGGGGCATCCCTGCTGTTATCTCAGATTGGGGACAACAGAGGAAATTCCCTCCCTGGAGGCTCCATGGGCTGGATCAGGGAGTCCAGAGGGCTGGATTAGGCCTGCAAGCTGGGAGTTCTGCTTTAATGCTTGTTCCCCTGCTGCAGACCAAGTTCAGATTGACGGAATCACACCTGCAACTTGAATTACAAAGAAGGTCCAATTTCTTTCAATGGTAACTTTGTTGTAATGCAAAACGCAGTCGTGGGGGATCCAACCCAGATTGGGAGTGTAGCAGGGACAAAGTTTAAAGCCACCCTACTGCCCACTCTAGGGTGCTAATCTGGATTGCGCCCCCACCCCAGCAATCTGTGGGTGATGTGAACTGCATTCAAGGGCAGAACCACACAGTTAAGGCTATGTGTAGTTTGACACTTATGTCATTTGGCCTCTTTTATTATCATTTGATTTCCTTAGATTGTTAGCCTTAGTGACAGAACTATTCATATTTAGAAAAACTGCTATAAATCAAAGGAAGGAAGGAAGGAAGGAAGGACTAGCGATAAAGGAAAATTACAGAGAGGACATCACATTCCCTATAAACAATTTGTATACACCAGGGTTTTTTATCCTCACAACCACCCTTGGGGAGACAGAGCGCTTGGCCTAAGGTCATCCAATCATCTTCATGGCTGAACAGAGATGTGAAACCATCAAAGGGCTTTTTCACCTCATAATATCTTCAACATCAAACGCTAGTAACATCTCAGTATTACCATTTAAGTAGAATGTATGGAACTTCCTTAACTTGTCTGTGCCTGATGCATCCGAAAACCAGACTCTCTTCTTCCTAGGCATCTCTTGGAATTCGAGCTGTGTTTTGTCTATGCTTGAGCCCTGGGCACTGCTTAAAAGGTGATAGGGCTGCCTTTCAGAAATCACTGAGGAGGAGCCTCCTTTGTGGATTTTGAGGTCATCTGAAAATGTGGTCTGTGCCTGGACGTCTTCCTTGTTTGACACACTGGCAGGGTTTGAGGAACCTAATTCTTCTGCCCATGTTGGTGAGTGACTTGGCATGTCTTTTGAAATGAGTAGTCTTCCAGCCTTATAGTGAGCTACAACAAAGCGCATTTGGTAACAGGTGACTTCAAAATTCAAAGAAACAGCAAGACAAGAAGTCACTGCCTGCATACATTTTGTTCTTGAACAATCTGTGATAATTGCAGATGCTCATGTACTTTTAAAATAAATTCTAGTCCTGTGATGCGGGGATTAACAGATGGACAGAAAAAGTGGACTCTGAGATCCCCAACAGTTGCAAAGAAACTTACATTCCAAGCCCAAAAGGATAAACACCAACTACTGTACCTATTATTCAGTAGACTGAAGAGCTTTCATTTATTGAAGAGCATTGCTGCATTTAAACATCTATCTTACCACCATCAATTTCATATGGATGCTTATTTAGACATATAGTCTGCTTGTATTAACATCTATATTTGAAACAGAAGTGTCAAAACTTTTTGTTTTTTTAATAAATCAATGGTGTTGTAAATAGTTCTTGCAATTGGATATGCTTTTATTCCTGTTGTTATTGTTTGTAGTTTTCCACCCTTTGTTTTGTTCTGTTTTAATTGCATTTTTTAAAGAAAAGTCAACAGGCTGACAGAGCCTGACTTACATCCACAAAAAATGTATGAAATCAAATCCTCTCAGACTTCCCCCTGCCCTGTATGAGTGGATATCATATGCATTGACTTAGTAAAGAGGGAGCATACTGATGAGTGCTTTCAGTCACGATGCAATGTGAGCTCCCCCTGACCACACCCTTGTGTTGTCGTGCTGACTGACAGCACAATGAGCAGCTTCCTGCAGGGTGTCTTCACAACAACAGGAGGAGAAGCCAATGGTGGCTTACCCAGTTTTTTCAAGGAATGGGAGGCACAGGGCTCCACAAATGAGTGCACTATACCACTCTAAGTCCCTTCACAGTCACAGCAAAGATACTTCCAGGTGGGGTGGGGGGATTGGAGTGAACGTCATCAGACTGGCAAGGGCTGACCAGCCAATAAAAGAGGCTTTCCCCCCTCCAGTGTGAGAGGCTTCTCCTGTTCTTCCTTACAGCTGACAAAGCTGCGAACGATCAAAGCATCAAAGCTTCACATTAATCACTCCAAAGCAAATGTTAAAGAAACACAGGTGCAGCCTTCTTTCTCCCCTGAAGCTCCCAATGCTGCGAATGATAGAAGCTTCAAAGCTTCGCATTAATTACTCCCTTACAGCTGAGAAAGCAGCTTCGACATAGCACTTCACAGCCTTTAGGAGAGTTAACCCTCTGAACAGGTGAAGCACTGTGGCTCCAAGCAGCCCCCTTTCTCATTCCCTTTCTCCTTTCCACTGAAGCTCCCGATGCTGCAAAGGATTGAAGCTGCGAATTAATTACTTCCCAAAAGCAAGGAAGCAAACATCAAAGACAGGCAGCTTGGACACTAAGGCTCCTAAACACGTTATTTCGATGCATGGTAATCTCAGTAATTTCTGGAGTATGCATTTTGGGAACAAGCCTCATTGACCACAATGGGAGTTACTTCTGAGTAGACACTAATTGGTTTGTGCTGAGAAACACAGGGATGGGAAACTAGCCTCCTTTCTAACCCGATGCAGCACAGGGTCAAAGGTGCAAATTGGTTACTTCTGACTGGCAATAAGCCAAACGACAGAGAATCACAGCTTCAAGATAGCACTTTACAGCCTTTAGGGACTTAGTGCTTTAAAATGTGCTATTTCGATTGAGGGGGATCTCTGTAAATTCTGAAGTGCACATTCACAGGACAAGCCTCATTGACCACAATGGGAGTTATTTTTGAGTAGACACCAAGGGGTTGTGCTGGGAAACACAGAGACGGGAAACACAGGGACAGGAAACACCCCTTGACCAGGGTCATGGTGAAAGGCACACCCCTGGGTAGGGATAGCATACCCGAGGTAAATGCAGGGATTAGGGCACACAATAACTATACTGTGGAGAACCCGACTTAAGGAAAAGAATTAGACTTAAAGTAGTCTCAGGAAATCTGATTTTTCCACCCAAAGCTCCAAAGTGGCTGCAGGATGGCCACAACGTCATGTGCCCCCCAAAATCTCAAAACGGAGCCAGCTTGCAGCAAATTAAGTGTGAAGACACCCCCTGGGCCCCCCAAACCCATCCTTGCACATTCTGATTTGCCCATATTTTTAATATGCTTTTATTTGATTTTTACGTGGTTTTATATTGTTTGTTTCTTTATGCTGGATGTTATTGTTAGCTGCCTTGGGCATGGTTTATGAAAAGGTGGGGTATATAAGTAATAAATTAATAAATAATAAATTTTCTCCCTTTTCTCCCTCCTTTTCCAAGACAACTGCCAACAGATTTCTGTTCACATGCTTTATAAGATTACCAGGTAGTCAACACCTGTTATGTATTAACTCAGTTAAACATTATCACATAGGCATGT
Organism: Heloderma suspectum; assembly: GCF_057233095.1. Taxonomy (NCBI): domain Eukaryota; kingdom Metazoa; phylum Chordata; class Lepidosauria; order Squamata; family Helodermatidae; genus Heloderma; species Heloderma suspectum. Next base: position 224,895,985 of record NC_139458.1, read on the forward strand.
GGTATTATTTATTTATTTATTTATTTATTTATTTCTATACCGCCCAATAGCCGAAGCTCTCTTCATATCTCTGGTATGATATGTATACTACATACTTTTGAATTAGTTTATATATAAAACAGATGTATTGACCAGCTTCCTGCTGAAATTATGGTTATCAAACTTCAAGATTGTATACAATGACTTGCTTTGCACATTGAAAACAGCCCATGGTTTGTTAACCAAGCAGGAACGAGCAAATGTGCTTGTTCCCACCTGCTCCCACTGAGTTATATATATAAAAAACCCTGGGGCAACTTCTTGGCAAAAAATGGAGGTGAAGGTTAATGAGCGAACGAGACTGCATCACAAGCTTTTAACAACAATTTTTTTGCCAGAACCTCCCAACTTGAGGCTCTCACACACAAGGCAAATGTACGTATTATTGGTATTAAAGATCTACCTACTGATGTAAATTTGTCTACTTTTGTAGATAAGCTTCTGCATGAGATACTCCCTGTGTCATCTGATTATTTACTTGATATTGAGCAGGCATTCCATGTGCCAAATGCCAAGGGGACTGTGTTTATAGTCCACTTTGCAAGAATTGCCACAAAAAATTACATCCTGCATCTGGCAAGAGGGGGCAGAAGTCTTGTTTGGGGATTGCAACAAGAAAAAGTCATGTTATTTCCGGATTACAGCAAAGAAATTGCTGATAAAAGAAGGCGAAAAACCTGGCAAAACAAATGAACTTACAATATCATTTAAAATACCTTTCTACATTTTGCATTGCTTCTGAAGGTCAGATGAAGACGTTTCTAAATCATGAAATGGTGGAGGTGTGGCCAATCGGAAAAATACGTGAGACGTCTGTTCCAGCCCCTTGAACTGGAATTTATAAACTCCAGTTCATTTATTTAAAACTTTATATGTTTTGTCAACTGGCTATGTTTAGTCTGTAAGATTCAGGCTAGGCAAGAGATAATTGCTCAGATATATTTGTCTTTTCTCTCTAATTTTTTCCCCCTTTTCTTTTAAATCCTTTCTCTTTTAATGGATATGATATACTGTACTTAAATTTACTGTTTGAGGGTGGATAGAAATGTGCACACTCATTTATATATCTAGTACAAAATATATTAGTGATTGTGGTAAGGTTGATTTTAAGGTTGCTTTATTATTATACAAAAACATAAAATTTGTTAGTGACTTGTTACTAGCATTTATCCTTTCTAATTTCCTTCCTTTTTATTATTATTACTATCATTATTATGAGACTGGTTAGCAATATTTCAGGCTGGTTAAATTGTTAAGCTCTACTATTATATGTTCACTGAAGGGCAATGTATGGTTACTGGAAATGAATCGCAGGCCTGCTTCCTTGCTGATGATATGATACTGAAATGTAAGGTTGATCATCTATGCTGTACTGAATTGTAATATTGCCAGTGTTAGAGGTATAACTTTTAAGTATCTGAACTTTGTGTGTAATGGAGTTTAAATTTAATCCTTCTAAGTAACTTCTTTATATTTTTTCATTTTCTTTCTTGCTTTCTTCTTCCTTCTCCTTCTGTTTTCTTTTTTCATTTCTTTTTCTCTTTTTCGTTATTGCTGTGTCCTCATAAGAATACTGTGTTGTTGGGAAACTGTAGATACTGATTAGGTTGTTGGTACTGTTTATTTCATTTATAAAGATAAAAATAGAATAAAAAGTATTTTAAAAAACAAAAACAAACCCTGGGTCATTCCATCTCTGGGTTGTTTATTATTAAGTCTGCATCCAGAATTGGAGGTTGTTGGGGGAAGAACGACCCAGCCTTGCAACCCACGAACAAACCACGGGTCATTTAACTCAGCAGGAGTAGTTGGTTGGGAGCCAGCACGCTTGCTGCTGCTCATCCATGGCTACCCAGGGTTTGTTTATACAGGATCTGGTTGTGCGGCATATAAATGCAATTCACACAATGGCCTGGTTTGGATGTCTCAGCTATCCAGGGTTTGTTTAAACCCTGGGTAGCTGTGATGTGTGAACCAGACAATAGTGTGAATTGCATTTATATGTCACACAACCAGATACTATGTATAGCTGAAGTGCAGTGTATTTTAACTATTCTTAATTATCTTTTCTATGGTTTTTTTCACTTGGAGATAATGGGCTGCTTTGGACATACCGTTAACCATGGTTATGCATTGTGGGTATGAAACACAGCAAGCCCCAGGCTGGTGTGCTGCCCCAACCCCCACCAAGTGTGTATTAGGTTTCTAAGTGCACACACAAACACACATACACCTTTGCAGTTTCGCCATTTGGAAGCCCTCCACACATTCCAAGAACCATGGAACGATGGTTCTAACACTGCGAGCCACCCTCAGTGCAGTTAGAGAAAGGCTCTACAGAACATGGAAAAGCCAAAAGCCACGTGTGCGCAACATTCATAGTTCTTCTCCCATCTCGACAAGCCATGGCTCCAAATTAATTGTAGTCCCTGCAATGTGATATTGTATATTATGCTGTGTTAGCATGTCTGTTAGTTTTCTACTGTTGATCTTATTGTGATTTTATTTGTATTTTTACAATTATTTTAAAACAGCTAGTGAAAATTACTTTATGAGGCATTAAATACACTGAATTAATAAATAATAAATACAGGCTGGCGGTGGAGCAGCACCATCTATACAGGAATTGCTTAATATTATGTGAGATGCCTCTCGTTGAACCTGATCAGAGTTTGATAAACCACCTGCCACAGAGATGCTGTGGGTTGGATATTAATGACTCCAGGCCAAAGGGGTGATTGCATTTCTGGGAGAAAGGGATCCATACGGATGGCCAAACTATCTGAGAGCTTGTTATCATACCCTGGAGTAGCTTAGAGAGCAAAGCTATGGCCCTTAGACAGCATCTGGGGGGGCCACAGGATTTTTTGGATTCCTGGATCCGAGGCCAGAGACAGCGCTCCAACCTCAGCCCCAGGAGTCCGAGCTCCTCCCCTCTGCCCCCCCCCCGCAGCCCTATGGAAAGAACCATGTGAGTTCGGAGAAGCGGGAAAGGTGGTGTGATGGTGGAAGCAGCAAAGAGGGGAGGGGACTGGGGAAGTGGAGATACAAGCTATCCCCAGCCTCAGTCCCACCCCGATGCCTCAGCTAGATGGGTGAAAATGCCTGTCTACCTAAAATGCAGAGCGGGAGGCACAGCACACCTCCAGCTGTGCATCGGTATTCACAAGCCTCTGGATTTGGAGGCTTACAAGTACCCAGGGCAGATCTAATAAGATTGCGCCCTTATAGCATTATCATGCTGCTACAGAGAATTTTAGAACACACTTACTGATGTGTGGTAAAGTATTTGGTAGAATGGTTGCCTGTATTCACCAACAGTCACTTCAGATTAACTGAATTATATTCCCCATCAGCTCAGTAAAAAGGGGGCAAAAGAGGATATTAACTACCTTACTGTTACTTGAAGGCAAACTCAAGATTTAAGCAGTAATAGTTATGTTTTATGCAAGTAGAAAGATTTGTAATGCCTAGTAGTTTGCCAAGTTCACTTGGATGCTTCCTTCAGAAAATGGAAGCCTTGCCCCAAAAAGGAGAACAAAAAGGAACACGAACTTACACAAAAGAAATGCAAGCAAACAATAAGGATACAAAAAAGGGTTTTGTGCTCATATTGCTAGTAACATATCACTAGTAACCAAAAATATTTGAAAACAACAGCAGCAGCAGCAGCAGGAAACCTGCCACCATTCCCATAACTGCTGCTGCAAGACAAGCATGATGATTAGAAACAGGAAACAGCCTAGGGAGATGGTGGGACTGTTGGAAGACAAGAGAGGTGAATGAATACTAAAGGAGATAACAAGATTGCAGAGAAGTCAAATGAATTCTTTGCCTCTGTCTTCACTGTAGAAGATGCAGGGCAGATATCCATGCTTGAACTGATATTTTCAGGAAGAGAGTCTGTGGAGCCGAGGCAACTAGTGATGAGAGATGAACCTCATTGTCAAACAGAAAACAAACAAATAACTGGATCTAAATGTGAAACTGATGATCTTATAAAAATAATGTAATGACTCCCTAAGATCAGCATTTCTACCAGAGGACTGGAAAGTAGCCAATGTAGTGCCTTTTTTAAGAAAAGGGATCGGGGGGATCCAGGAAATTACAGCTCATTAGCTTAATGTCTGTTCTGGGTAAATTCATAGAAGGTGTTATTAAAGATAAAATTTGAAGCTTATACAAGAACAAGTCTTGTGGAAGAAGAAGCAGCACAGCTTCTGCAAGGGTAAGTCCTGTCTCACTAACCTTTTAGAGTTCTTTAAGAGTGTCAATAAGCATGTGGATAGGAGTGATCCAGTAGACATAGATTACTTGGACTTCCAAAATGCTTTTGACAAAGTCTCTCACCAAAGAGCAAATCAACAGTTATAGGATAAGATGAGATCAGTAACTGCTGCATTTGAACCTGTTCATAAATGAAGTGAACCTAGGTATGAGCAGCGAGATGCTCAGGTTTGTGGACAATGCTAAATTATTTAGGGTGGCTAAAACAAAAAGGGACAGTGAAGAATTTCAAAAGGATCTCTCCAGACTGGGGAAATGGGCATTAAAATGGCAAATGCAGTTCAATGTAAGCAAGCATAGTATTGGGACAAATAAGCCGTACCTCACGTAGATGCTGCTGGGGTTTGATCTGGCAGTGACAGACCAGAAGAGGAATCTTTGGACTATAGCGAAGGATTTAATGAAAACATTGACCCAGTGTGTGACTACTGTGAAAAAGACAAGTTCCATGGTGGGGGTGATGAGGAAATGCCTAAAATAAAAAATTTAGAACTGCCAGTATCATACTGACATTATACAGTATGTCCAACCATACTTGGAATACTGTGTGCAATTCTGGTCACTGTATCTCAAAAAGGATATTGTAGAGCTGGAGAAGGTGCAGAAAAGGTGCAGAACCAAAATTATCAAGGGGCTGAGGCAACTTCCCCATGAGGAAAGATTATAAAGATGGCGAGGGGGTTGCTTAGGAAGATTGCAAGTAATGGGGGACATGACGTGCATGGTATGGAGAATGTGGACAGGGAAACATTTTTCTCCCCTTCTCATAATACTAGAACCCGAGGTCATCCGATGAAGCTGATTGGTGGGAGATTCCAGACTGATAAAAGGAAGCACTTCTTCACCCAGTGCATATTTAAACTATGGAATTTGCTACCACAAGATGTATTGATGGCCACCAATTTGGATGGCTTTAAAAGGGGATTAGATAAATTCATGGAAGATAAAGCTATCAGTGGCTACTAGTCTGGGTGGCTATATGCTACTTCCAGTATCAGAGGCAGTGAGCCTACGTACACCAGTTGCTGGGGGAACATGGATGGGAGGGTGCTGCTGCGCTCGTGTCCTGCTTGTGGGCTTCCCATGGGCATCTGGTTGGCCACTGTGGGAACAGAGTGCTGACTAGATGGACCCTTGATCTGATTCAGCAGGGCTTTTCGTTATGTTCTTATATTCAAACTCCGGGGGGTGGGGTGGGGGAATAAAGGGATGGAATGTGGACTATACTGTTATGTGTAAGTCAGCCATGTCTATTACTTATTCACCATGAATACAAACTGCCAATTTTGCATACCACTACAAACCATGTGGATTGCTGTGACATTCAGAAATGAACCAAAAGAGACCCCTGGCCACAAGTGGGAAGTATCAGGGGCTAAAGGGAAAAAAAGTGGCTGGCTAACAGGAATCTTGCTGTCATTTTTATTGGCCCAGAAATAATAAGTTCTTACATGCAGTGATTATTAATAATACATTCTATGTCTGTTCTCATCGGCTGAAATTGGAACATGTTCAAATGCTCCTGAGAATACACTTAGGGCAATATCTAACAGGGGAGCTGCATCCCTGCTGATTCTGTTCTGCAAACAAGACCCACCACTTGTGCAACAGAGATTTAGTGTTTCCAGGAGCAACTGGAAACTAGCAGAAATGTTTTTTTCTGGAATGGGGCTGGTCAGTGTTGCTCACAGAAGGGAACTCTACCAATCTATCCCAATCCAAAAGTGAACACTTCTGGTCATTTGGGGGCTTCCTCTAGGAAGCCTTAAATCTCCATTGCATAAGCAATGGCCCCATTGGATATTTGCCCTCAGTCTCCCCGCCACATTCCCATGTACACACACACACACACATGTATAAATACACACAGTTGATATCAGGTGACCATTTCTCACCAATGCTAAGTGGTAATGGAGTTTGAGCTTTATCACCTCCAGGGAAAGGGCCATCTGTTAGCCAGGCTTTCTTTAGCACAGAGATGTCGGTGGGTTCCTCAAGCTGTTTTCCTCCAATGGTAGAACATGACATGCTTGACAAAGGCGTCAATTTCTTTTCCCCACTTCTGGGCTGAAAAGGGGGTGCATCATTGTGGAGCTGCTTAAGCTGTGCCTGGGCACTGGGGCAGGACAGAACGGTGGTCTCCGTAGAGATGATGTGTGGAGGATAATTAAAATCTTTTCTTCCAGTAGACTGAGCTGCTACGACAACAACAGTGACAAGCTACAACAATATGCTACAACAACAACAAACATATGGCTACCTACCAACTACAATGAAAGCTATTGGCATATTTGCAATTGACTGGGGTCTAAAGATCAGTTCTGTCATATAGTTTGGCAGCATGACCTTTTAAAGTTACCAAATTAGTTCATGCAAAGGTACATCAAAATTTATTTCTATATAACATTTCCAGGTACAAATCCATACGTGGGATATGACAGGAAACTAAGATCCTGTTTATGGAGCTGTTCTTAGAAAAATGACCTAGATTACAAAGTAAATTGTTCCATGCACACATGCCCAGAGGATCGCTTCAGAATATCATTCCTGAAAGTGGGTAGTTATTCTTCAAAATGTATAGCCCAATCCTATGCATGTTTACCAGAACTTCTACCAAAGTTCCGTGGGGATTCCTAGTCAGTGTGTTTAGGCTGTACCCTTCATCTGATTCCTATTGGCCACTGGTTTTGCATCCTGGCCTAAGGTGAGCTTCTGTACAGAAGACATTACTTTGATCTGTGCAGTTTTTTCACTCCAGCATGACAACCTGCACTTGCAAGAATTTCCTCTTCTATACATTATTACAAAGAAGATTCTATAGAAGATTTAAAATTCTGTATGAAAAATACAGGTGCCACACACTTCTTTGCATCTTGTGTCCCTCAAGAGACAAAGAGAAAAATTGGTATTTTTCAATGTTGCAGCAGCCACATTGCTGTGCATCAATCTCACATTGCAGTCTAGGATTAGGCTACACAGCCAGAGCGTTACATTTTGCCCAGTCAGAAAGTAGCAAACACACCCTTTGCAGAAGTAGGGAGGAGGGAAATAAAGGTTGGCGCACTGTAGATTTGGCAGCAGTGTTTAGACTATTCATTTAGCATCAACTGCAAAGACAGATAGACTGATTTCTCTCCACCAAGGAGGATCTTATGGGGGACACAATTTCATCAGAGGAGCATGGAAAGCCTTTTGGCAGAGAAATGCACAGCTGGGAGTCTCCACTGCGGGAGGTGCAAAACAAAAGGATGGACCTTTCTCTTTTAGTGCAATGGAAACCGGGTTCAGCACTGGAAACCTATCATGATCCAAAGGCAAGAGTTAATATATAGTTTGCGTATGTTTGTTTGCATTTAATGTAATTTGTGTGGAAGTCTCCAGTAGCTTGTAAATGTCTTTTGCTTCTGCTGCAACAGCTTTTAGGAAACATCTAGATATGAACTGCAGTTCTAAGTCAACTGGGACCTCAGTTATTAAGGCTGCCTTTCAGAAACATGAAAACTATTTACTGGAGTTAGTTCCTTTTCTATTCCTTTTTAGATTTTTATAATGACAGCAAAGGTGGCACTCCCAAAATTAGACTTACTCCTCTCACCTATCTTTCTTTAGGGTTGAAACCAACCCCACCTTTAACGGTGCTGATGCAGCAGAAGTTGCCACCACTGAACACACCAACACCGTCCCTTCCTGGGTCATGTCTCTTCACTCCCATCTCTTGAAACAAGTTGCACTTTCGCCTTGCCTCAGAGCAGTGGCAGGAGAGAAGGGTGAATGAGAGGACCAGGAAGAAAATGACACAAGAGGTCCATCAGCCGTATAGTCTCCCATTGCATCAGTACTTCAAAGGGAAAGGGAGGATTGCAACCTGGCAACCCTAGACCCGGCCCCACTTGATACGTTAGGCGCAATCCTTCTGAGAGCTCTCAAACATCTGCGCAAGTTTTAGGAAAATTAAACCCAATGTTATACTGAGTGCACAGCAAACGTAACTCAGCAAACCTTTATATTTGCAGGATTTTGTTTTGTTATGATTGCTTTATGTGTAAAATTGCTTGTCATTAGCTAGCTCAACAGTGTGGAGGCATGATATAAATATTTAAGCACATTAAAAAAAAAAACCTAGCCTAACAGGGGCAATAATCTGGCCAGGAAAGTGTAGTATACAAAGATGACTGAAATTTGCTCCATTTTCATTATATCAGGAAAGTAAAGCTTTTAGATTGTAAAACCCTCCTTGGGTACACAATTTTGTCTATTTTTGCCTACAAAGCTGAGGGTGCTCTCTCTCTCTCGCTCTGTGAGAGAGAGCGAGAGAGAGAGAGAGAATGAATGAATGAATGAAGTGTTAGGCCCACATCAAGCTTTTTTTTTTCACTGAAGTTCTGGGTTGCTGAAAAGTGCCAATTCTCATTTGGACAAGGGGGCTGGGATCAATTTAGGTTTCAGTTATCCATATAAATGTTTGGTCTGAGGGTCTCACTCAAATGGGGTGACTTGATTGGGTCTGGATGAGTGATGCATATAAATTCAGACACACACACGCATGCACACACACACACGTGTGCACACAGGAATGTACTTATAAGTTATGATTTGCTTGCCACGAAAAAGGTTTTAGTAAACTGGCATGGCTTGCTTCTTACCTCCTTTTACTAATGTACCAGCATCAGGACATGTTGGAGAAATCCGAGATGCTAATAACTGGATCTGACTGCTGTTCTCACACTGCTGACCCAACAATAAGCGTAATTCCTGGTTTTCCTTGAGCAGCCGAATTTGATTTTTCAGGTGCACATTTTCTTCCTGAATTCTTTTCATCCACTCTCTCTCCTCGGTCATCCTCTTCTTCCTGCTTAATGAGGAAGGGTTAATTTGTGAGAGACAGCCTTAGCTGGACAGGTCACTTGTCCCAGCACTTCGAAAGGCTCACAGGAAACTCAACAGGCTTAGAATGTTTCTACACCACTGTGATGTCACTAGTTCTTAACGGAACACTCTATTGCTCCACTGACAGCATTTATTTGGGTTGAACATGGTCTTTCTGCAGTAGAGTTCATAGTACACTTGGTCCCATAGGTGTGTTTGAGAACTGTGCCTCAAAATGGTACTGACGAAATATGAAATCTAATAAAATAGTAAAATACCCAACACATTTCAGTAAAGACCTTATTCATGGCCACCGAAAGAACCAACCCCCCAAACCATAATACAGATTATATATCATATACATAGCAATGGGCAGCTATCCCATCCACTGCCAAAGGCCAAAGGAGAGAGATTTGGATGGGGAGGAGCAGCTTGTCCTCCGGCAGAGAGGAGCTCCACTGATGGAGTGGCCTGGAGGTAGTAGACCTATGGAAGTCCTGCGTTCAGAGAACTGCTGGTGATTTTTCTTCTGGTGGTAAGAGCTAAATCAGGGTGTTCTGGGGGCATTTTTAGATCCTCTTCATCCTGCATGCTCCCCTGGCACAGTCCTGGATTGGGCCCCATACCTACACCAGCCTTGAACTAATGGAGGTATTCTCTTTTCCATTGTAACCAATGGGATGTGCCCAAGTAGAAAACGGGGGGGGGGGATCCACACACCCAGCACCTCCTGCCTGGCTGGAGTGAGCCAGCAGGGTTTTGAAAGCGTCAGATCACCCACCATTTAACTCTCTTCCCTTAACTTACAATTGCTGGGTAATTATAGTTAAACAATGTATACATTACAAGGGTGTAGGGAGACATGGAAAGAACTGAGGTTTTCATCTGTGGGTGGACATTGTCTGGACACCAGGTCTATTCACTGAGAAACAACCGAGGGGAAGACCTGGTATACAAATTTCTCAGCAGCTAGATCTAGCTATCTTGGTAGACCTGGTGCCCAGGCCTTATCACTGCTCAAGTCACCTGAACTACCAGAAATGGTAGAAGAAATGGTAGACCTGTTCTATCAGGGCTGTTTTAAAATGTGCAACCATACACAAAATGTACAGTTCAAGGAAAGATATGCAATCCCAAAGAAACACTGCTGTAGTTCAAAATTCAAGCAGTGCATAAGTTGTGTTGTTAGCTGATGTAAAAGGTGGCTGATAATAATGTGAAGAGTAAAGTGAGCAGCCCAGGCTCCTCCAGAACCCCAAACCCTGGTCAAGCATACTCATTTCCCCTGCCGCTGCTAAAGACACTGCCACAGACTCCACTGCTGCTCTCTAGAGCTGCCTTCCCCAATCTGGTGCTCTTCAGATCTGTGAGACTTCAACTCCAGTCAGTCCCAGCCAGCATGGCCAAAGGTCCAGAATGCTGGGGTTGCAGTCCAAAACACCTGGAGGGCACCAGGTTGGGGAAGACTGTTCTAGAGAGTGTTCACTGTGACATTACGTGTGCATATATTATGAGTTTGGGGTTATATATATGTATTGCGGGTGCATAGGGGGGAGAAATGACGAGACAACACAAATAGAGTTGGGATAAAACTGGGCCACATTTATTGACATATTACAATCTGCGAAGGAAGCACCGACGGGCACATAGAAAACAAGTAATCATGACAGGTATAGAGTGAGGCATTTGTCGTCTGAGGCATGGCGTCTACTGTAGCCACCCTGCAGATCGATCCACCCTATTCTGGGCTGGGAGACCTTCCCCTGTCACCACCCCTCGAGCCACAGAACCCGAGTGGGTGAGGAGGGTCAGCCTCAGAGGTAAGCCTTATCTCCCAACTCGGGGCCACAAAACCTGGAGCTGAGAGCCTCGGGCCTTACCAGTCACCTGAAACGGTGCCCACGAATGCTCACCTGTCCTCTCCCCCAGTGGAGTGCCCACCCGGAACCGCCACAGGAGGGCGACAAGCCTCTGCTTAGTCACCCTCCCCCCAACCTACGCAGCAAAACACTCCATGATGCCCCTTCGCAGATACTCCAACAAGAAAACATTTCCTAGGTCAGAGATGACCACCATCTTCAGGGATCCCAACCGTCATTCCATGCCCCTCTCGGCAGCAGGATGGACCCAATGGTGGCAATTCTGGGCCAGCGACACCGAATCAGCTGTAAATCTCAGGCTTGAAGAATCAGGGCCTTGCCCTTCAGCAGGCATAAATCGTTCCCCCCATGTGCAGAACCAGAATCTGCGGGGGAACCTTCACCAGCCCTTGCTGGAAGAACGTGGACAGGAGGCGCACCAACACATGCCACGTCTGCACAACCACTGGATGGTGGCACACCGGCTGAGCCCCAGCTAGGCTCCGCCACTTGAGGAGGCACTCTGACTAGCCCAGAGAATCATGCTGTGCCCCCAGTTGAGCACGCATACCGGTTCCCTCGCACTCCGGACATCTGAAAGAACAAGAGACAAACATGTGAACACCAGCGTCCTCATGTCCGAAAAGGCCCAGCAGGGGCCTTGCAGAGGCCCAATACGCCTTGGAGCTCCACCTGCCGACAGCCTGCACTCTATCTGATGTGAGCCCCAGAGACACGGCGCAAGCCCAACACCTTCAAGGCCACAGAGTTACTACCCAGAATTGATGTTTGGTCAGGGGAGAGGAGTCACAAGGCAGAAGAAAGGGGCTGGGGAGATTCCTCCAGACCTAGAGAAAAGGCCCCCACGGTGATGACCGGATGAAGGCCCAGCACCATGGCTGGGAACAGTGACGTGCTAACCCCACTCCCGACCTGGCCGGTTTTGGACTTCCTCAGTGGAATAAAGACCACCTGCTGGGGAAATTGCACATCACTAAACTGCCAAGCCTCGTGTGGTGAGGTAACCAAAGGCCACAGAGCCCGTAAACCCAGCAATATGTCAGGCAGCAGAAGGGCTCTGGAGTCTGGAGGTGCCAGGGATCCCCGAGACCAACCCTGGAGCACCTGCCTGACCAGGACGTCAGCAGTGTTGTCGGCCACACCCTTCATCTTTAGCCCAGAAGGCCAGTGCAGCAAGCCTGCCCCAATAGTCTGGGCAGTCCCTTTCATGGGCTTTTGAAAATTGATCGTAGTCCTGAATCAATTCCAGCTGAACAGGATGCTGAGGCCTTTGCTTGGGAAGAAGCTGAAGCCAAAACTATAGTTACTCTAGCAGGATACCCTATGGGTAGGGTAAGAGAAGAGCAAAAGAGCCTAGACTAGATCTTACTTAAAGGCCAGGACTGGACACATCTCCTGTACTGCCATAGCACTGGGCATAGTAAGACTGTCTCCATTCAAAAGTCACCAGGGGGAGCAACGCAAGGTAAGTTATAAGCCGCACAATGAAACACAAAATGAATATTAGGACCTGCATGTAGCACTCTAAATGTTTGTTAACCATTCTGCTACTTAATGCTGACGCATAGCACAGCAAACCTCTAAGTTTTTTAAAAGAAGCTGGTTGACTTTTATTTTCTGATTAACACACGGGCGTATAAATATCCAATTCAAAGATCAGGGGAAAAAATTAACAACAGGAATTAGCTGCTGGGTACAGCTAAAACTGGAAGACATCAGCTTTTGCCACCCACGAGGTGATGCCACCCTGGCTTCAAACACTGGCACACCAAGTTGGTGTTCTGAGCTTTCCCTGGCCTGTCCACCTTTAAGGTGGACTGAGGGGCCTGTGATTGTTCCAACCCATTGCCCCTGGTCGGCAACCGGTGAGGCAAATTCTGCTAACCACACCCTCCGAAGCTGGCAATGATATAAGTTGGGTTAGCAGCCCATTACCTTCTAGGAGGTGCTCCTAACGCATGCCGCATCTGCCAACCACTGAATGGTGGCATACCGGCTAAGCCCAAGCTGGGATCCACTGCTTGAGGAGGCCCTCCGACGGGCACAGAAAACCATGTTGCGCTCACAGATGAACACCCGCACTGGTTCACACACACTCCGGCCATCTAACCAAGCGCATTCCTCCAGTAAAGTTGAGGAAGCAAGCTGGACTGATGATCATTATAGCTGGCAAATTGTGCTGCATGATCTGGGAAAGGTCCTTGCCTTTCCCACCCACAGGTTGTTCCCTCCTAGATGCAGTACTGGAACCTGCAGGGGAACACGCACCAACCCATAATGGAACGGAATGGGAAGAAAGCACTCTCGCTACAAGCTGCACCGGTCAATCCGCGAACACATGCACCATGCAACAGGCTGCTCTGGGAGCTGCAGCCTGACGTATATGCGCTACGACCAGCATGCTGTGTCCGGACATGAGAACACGTGCGCACGGGTTGATGTCCAATACACTGATCAAAATAAATAAATAAATAACTGTAAGGACAAGAAAAGAGATGCCGAGCAGTAAAGTCCACACTTTAGGAATGGACACAAGACCATAACTGTAAACTACCAGGAGGGCTACAACTGTTGCAGCTGAACGAGAGAGCAACACCCCAGGGCTCCCTATCAACCCAGGTACAGAAGGCCCTTGTCATGTGAGACATGAAGTGCAGCATGGCTTACACTACTTAAATACACAACACTCAACGAGAGCCTCTTAGCACGGTTTCTGGAATTTCCAGCGTCCGGGTATTAGATGAAACATTGGCACTGGTGCTCAACCTGCCGTTTGTATGCCTCATGAGAAAAACAGGCGTTACACAGGAGGTGTTGCAAATTCAATACTACTACCCGATCCATAAGGATCGGATTGCGGGAGGACTGTGGTTTAATAACCTGAATGGAGGCCTGCCCCTCGCACACAAGAATTTAAGAATGGATGTAAAGCCTTGAATCAGCCTGCATGGGCAATGCTGTGTATAAGAGAATTTTGAAAAACGGGAAATTTCAAGCATTTCAATAGGGCAGCCCTTGGGCGTGGCACTACGCACCAGATGATCGTATACATTGACCCTAACAGGGTAGTGTTTCATACCTCCTGTGTTACTGCACAGTTGTAACCTTAATAAATTTAACCAGTTAGCTGAATTGGCACAGACTCCTGCCACTGACTGTGGAGTAATCAAACAAACAAACAAACAAACGTGGGGGGGCAACCTTGTTTAGTTTCAGCAAAGCAGAAGCTACCTGTTCCTCACGAGCACGCCTTTGGAGTGAATGCTAAAGCCGCTGCCTCGCAATATGAACAAAGAACAACCCTTAATCATCAACCCAGTGAGGCGGGTTATGCAGAGAGCCAGGGATTGGCCTAAAGTCACACAGTGAGCTTTATGGCCAAGTGGGGACTAGAACCCATATCTCCAAGTCCCATTATGGCACTTTAACCACTGCACCAAGCTGGTACTCTAAGCTGCCAGGGAGGTGTGAAAACAGGAGAACCCCAAGCCCACATAGCTACCGGTCTCCCCTCACGGGGGTTGGCAATGGCTGTACCAGGGGTGTCAGTCAAGATTCTCACCACGCCCTACCCAGGGAAGCTGGGTATCAAGCCCCAGACTTTGTTAACAATAAGGGGGCTCTGTGAGATGCTCAAAGGCCCGAGTCTGAAACTTAGGCAAAGCAGAGGGCCTTCCCCCTTCCCCCCTGCTCACTTTTCTTTTCTTCTCATTTCCTTTTGTCCCTTTTCCTCCCCGTCTATGGACCTTGCACTCCGACCTGAAAAATTAAGACCATAATTCGAAGCTGCCTCCCCGCGGAAAGGAGACCTTCTACGTGGGGTGGGAATGGATGGAAACAACCCTTTGAATTGTAGAGGGGCATCTATGTCTTCACCTCCCCACCCAAACACAACCTCCCCTGCAGCAATAGGGCCACGTGCACATGTCCCCATTCCTTCCTATGAGGGTGAGAAAGGAAGAAATCTGCTCACAGGGCATAGCCCTGATGCTATGTATTCATTTGGCCAAATAAAAGCAAGCCCTTATCTCTTCTTCCAGAGATCGTCTAAAAGATCTCTCTGGAAGAGAGGGAGAGACTAATAACAAACAAAATACGTGCACTTCCCATGCAGAAAATGATAGCTGAATATCCTAGATATTTTTTCCCTTTCCCCTTTTTTTTTTTTGGTCTCCTCCTCCTCCTCCTCCTCCTCCCATCTAAATACAAAAGACGCTGGGCCGGCAAGGCCACCAAAGATCATAGAATCATAGGGTAGGAAGGGGCCTACAAGACCATTGGGACCAACCCCCTGCTAAATGCGGGAAGCCTGATTCCCAGGCGGTCACCCAGCCAAGTACAAACCAGGGCTGACCCTGCTTAGCTTCTGAGATCAGGCAAGATCGGGCACATCCAGCCCTTTGACTGATTGCTTGGAGGTGTGGGGGGAAAAAAACACTCCGCCACATGCTTATTATTATTATTATTACTGCACTGCAGGCCGTTCAGGAGGCATGGGCGAACCCCCACCCCCACCCCTCTCTGGGCTGGCAAGGCCGCTCTGCTGCCACCCACAGCAAAGGCAATTCAGGCTGCTTCGTAGCACTGAAAACTCCCCTTCCCTCTACAGGGGCAGCAAGGCCACTTAGCTGCTGCCCACTGAAATCCCCAGCCCTAAGGGCCTCACTGGAGGTGCAGGAAGCACCCGCAGCGCAGCAAGCCCATGCTACTCAGGGGTGATTGCTAGCTGGTAGGCCGACCTGCTATATTGGCCAAACAGGCCACACTACCCGCAAAATGGGAAGAACCCTCAGGGAATGAACCCCCGTTGGCTGCAGCCACTCCAGGGTGCGGGAACACTCTCCCCTACCGCCCTGAGACAGCAAGGCCACGCCGCCGCCGCCGCCATCCTCGGCCACACAGGCCGCTCTGGGGAGGAGGAAAATGACCAAGAGGCAATTCAGGCACCGCAAATGGCAGCCAAATGGGCCACTGTGGGGCATGGGAAACTCCCCCCCCTCGATAGGCACGGCGAGGGCCTGCAGGGTCAGCCGCTGCAGTCAGCGGCCCTGGGGCAAGCGGGGGGGATGCAGGGAACTACTCCCTCCCCCCACTCGAGAGTGATGGCCCCACGAGGTCGGGGGGGGGGGACACACAAACGAACAAAAACAAACAAACGAACAAAGAAAAAACAGCCCGCCCTGAGAGCGGCTGGCAGCCTCCTGTGGCTCGCTGGAGCCGTCGCTGCCGAGCACCACCGCCTCCTCCTCCTCCTCGATGCTGCGGCCAGAAAAGCCAGAATGAATGGGGAAAGGGGGCGGGGAGGCCTAATATCGGCCGGCTCAGCCCCCACCCCACCGGGACGTCGGGAGCGAGGGCAAATGGCCTTCGATCTTGTCCCGCCCTTCCCCCCCCCCCCCCCCGCAAGCCGGACGCGGGGTGAGGAGACTGCCTGTTATAGCTCTGTATTTTATGGCGAGTATACCTAGAGCGAGAGTGGGGTGAGTGACAGGAGGAAGCGTGGATTTGCATATGTGAGATGACTGGCTGAGTGAGCGAAGCGGGAGTCGAAGTCTGTATATAAGCTGGGAGCGCTGTCGTGCGAGACAGATAGAGTCTGAGAAGGAACAGATCGGGGGAGAGTCAGGGTTTGTGACAGAGGGGATTTGTGTTGGGTCTGTGAACAGATAAGTTGTGAAGAGAGTCTGAAGAGCGAGAGACAGTGACTAGGATTTATGTGTATAAGAGGATATACGTAGACAGAAGCTTTAAGAGTTACTGATTTACTGCTGAACATCTTAATGTTACAATTAATAAAGTTTTTTTGTTTTATTTACACTATTTTTTGGTTTTATTTACAATAGAATAAAATGCTCCTGGCTATGTAAGGGTTAAAGTAATAAAGGAAATTATGCGGGTTGCAGAATAAAGCTAGGGTGTGTCCTCACAGCTCGAGGACAGAGAAAAAGGGTTGGACCTGAGCCTAAAGGTCCTGGTGGCAGAATTACTGTATGTGTGTGGGGAGGGTGTTGCCTGCTGTGGGAAAGGCCTTACAGAAGAAGAATTCTCACTGGGAATAGGCAGGAACACCGCCTTCACCAATGTTTCCAAGATGAAGGAAACCATTCTAGGACAACTCATGTAAAGTTGTCAATGGGTGATAAGGGCATTCATGCCATAAAATATACATATGATATTCTTAAGACAGCTGTACCGTGTGCATCTGGGCTTTTTCCCCTGTTGTTCCTAGGTGTTGCTTTTTTATCTCTCACTCCAAATAGAGTTTTGTTGGCGCTCATGATGCTTCTTGAATATAACAGTTTTCTGCATTAGTGTTGCTCAGTTCCCAGGATCTTCTACTACTCTGTGTAGGCTTCTAAATGTCATGGGATGTGACACTAAATAAAACAAGCACGCACAAGAAAAGAGCATAGGTAGCGGTGCATGCTATGTGCATGAATTACAACCACAAACTGCTGTGCAGCTTCCCCACCCCGGCCCTGGAAAAATTCCTGCACACGCTCATGCAGATAGTGCGTGGGGAAGGACCTCCTCTGAAGTTCATAATGCATGGGCAGGATAATATGGGAGGAGGTGATCACTCAGGTATTTAGGCTCCAAGCAGTTTAGGGCTTTGAAGGTGACAACCAGCACCTTCAATTGGGCTTGGTAGAAAAATAGGGACCCAATGCAATTCCTTAAGAATTTGACTAATGTGGTTCCATAGAGATGCAACAATCAAAATTCTGGCTGCTGAGTCCAAACCATCTTCAAAGGCAGCCCCATGTATAATGTGCCACAGTAATCCAACCTGGATTTTACCATAACCCACCATGGTAAGGCTATCCCTATTCAGGAAAGGCTGTAGATGATGAACCAGCTGAAGCTGGTAAAAGGGGCTCTGAGGCACCAAGGCCACGTGGGTCTCCAGAGACAATGTTCGATCAAAAAGCAGGCCCGAGCTGCACATCTGCTTCTTCAAGGGGAGTGCAACTCCACCCACAACAGGTTGGCCACCAACTTCCCAGACCTGAGAACCTCCAACCCACAGTGCCTCTGTCTTGTCAGGATTCAGTTTCAGTTTAGTGGCCCTCATCCATCCCATTACCAAGTCCAAACAGCAGTCCAACACCTCCACAGGCTCACCTGATTCAGGTGATGCAGAAAAATAGAGCTCAGTGTCATCAGCCTGTTGATGACACCTCACTCCAAACCCCCAGAGTGCCTCTGGCAGGGGGGGTGAACCTCTTTCAGCCCAAGGGACAAATTCTCTTTCGGAAAAGCTCTCGGGGGCTGCATTCCAGTGGTGGGCAGGGCCAAAAGCAACAGGGGTAAGGACAAAAATACCAGCCTATTATAGCTTCAAGCTCTCACTGCCAGTAACCAAGTCTCAGGAGAGGCATTTCAACCTTTTAGAATGGGGGGAGGGGGGATGCACAAAAGCCAGGAATACATGAAACCATCAGTGACCAGGGGAAACAGGGTGTGGCCAGGAGAAGGGGCCATGGACATTGGGGGGAACCCCAGAGGGCCAGTTTGGGACACCACATATGCTGGATTTGGCCCGTGGTCCTGATATTGTTGTTAAAGAGCAGGGGGACAAGATGGAACTTGGTGGGACCCCACAACGCAAATGTCATGGGATTGAGCAGAAGTCTCCCAGTACTATCTTCTGAAACAGACCCTGCAGAGATCAGTGGAACCATTGTATCACTGCAGCCCCCAACTCCAATCCGCAGAGCTGGTCCAACAAGGTACCATGGTCAATGGTATCAAAAGCCGCCAAAGGTCAATGATGAGCCTATTAAACACAAGTCAGCAGTGTGATGTGGATGCATGACAAATTGTGACATATCTGCAGGTCACCTATAAGGCCGTGTCCCCTAGAGGTCACTGGGTTCAGATCTTTCCTACGACTCCTTAAAACACCAGCTGCTGCCACCTACTGATTTGTAGAGAGCAGCAGGACTCTCCTTTTTAGTGTCTTAGCTGTGTACTCCAAAGCCAGCATGTGGGCTAGAGAGCACACGAGCACAGGAAGCTGCCCTATACCGAGTCAGAGCATTGGTCCATCCAGTCCAGTATCACTGACGCTGACTGGCAGCGGCTCTCCAGGGTCTCAGGCAGGAGCTTTTCCAGCCCTACCTGGAGATGCAGTCCAAAACACCTGGAGGGCACCAGGCTGGGGAAGACTGTTCTAGAGAGTGTTCACTGTGACATTACATGCGCATTTATTATGAGTTTGGGGCCATATATATGTATTCCTGTCATGTCTCTGTATTTTGGAGATGCTGGGCATTGACCCAGGGAGTCAGGGATCGAGCAGGCAAAGCAAGTGGTCGACCACTGAGCCACGGCCTTTCCCTAAAGACAGTTAAAATCCTCAGGGTCCTGGCACTGCTGCCAGGATGAGCCACAGATTATCCAACTTCCCAAGAGAAAGCACTTCAGCCCCAGGGATGAAATCGTCTGTGTATTTGTTTTCCCACGTGGCAATTGCAGAAACCTTAAAAAACAGCAGTTGCAGCACAGTACCTTTCCAGTCACCAGTGGCTTTTGGTTTGTTTTGTTTTAAAAGCTTATGTTTGTTGTTATGTTGTTATTATTTTTATAGGAGGCCTGTTGTCAGGCAGAAAGGTGAGATGTAAAAATATTTAAAATAAATACATGTGTTCAGTAGTTCCACCCTTCATCAAAAAAGTCACACAGTGCTCAAACAATAGAAGGAAAGGTAGGGGACTATGAAATCTACAGCCCCTCCACCCCAGCTTCCCCATTTGAGCCAGTTTTCATGCTCCTTTTCCCCACAGACTTCTAAAAACAGTAGCTAAGGGAGACCTTTGGATCACTGCAGACACATGATTGCTCCATCTTGCATCATGCCTGTACGATTGCTCCAGCCAGTTTTCAGTAGCTCGGAGGGGGTCATTGTAAAGGTAGCTACAGTTGTGAGCTGAGTACAAATACATTTTTGACATGAACCCTTTTCTGTATGAGAAACTCCACATCAATCCATTCAGCACTATGGGCAAGCTCATACATGCTGCAGCCCCACTGCAATAGTTTTTCGGAGCATGGAGGAAGCAGTGTTCATATGAAGCCTAAGCCTCCAAGTCAGTTACCGTAGCCATTCCAAATTCTGTCATGGGGCTGGCTTGAAAAGCATTCTGCCATTATGGGAACTGGAGGTACTGATTCAGACACCACACTCTACTGCGAGGATTGACTAGGAATTGCCAACATGTATGACACCTCACTTAACAGCAGAGCATGCGAAAAGGATCTAGGGGTTTTAGTAGACCACAAGCCTACTAGTCACCAGTGTGATGTAGCAGCTAGAAAGACTAATGCAATTCTAGATTTCATCAACAAAAGTATAGTGTCCAGCTCCCGAGAAGTGATGGTACCACTCTATTCTACTTTGGTGAAACCTCATCTAGAATACTGTGTCCAGTTCTAAGCGTCGCAGTTTAAGAGGGATATCAACCAACAGGAAAGTGTCTGGAGGAGGGTGATGAAAATGCTGAGGGGTCTGGAGACTAAAGGTGCTTCCAGATCAGATTATTATTGTGCAATCACCTTGTGATTTATGGGATCACATAAATTATTCACATAATTTTATGGGAGATCCAGACAATGACAGCTTCCATTTGTAACCCTCCCATCCCCCCCCCCCCGCACTGCTTCTGTCTCCCTTCTTACAACAGAAAGTCCAGCAAGGAGGGAAACATAGCATTGGGAGCACTAGGGGCTGTCTCTCTGGCGGTATCCAAGTCCCCTGAGGAAAGGCCGAAGGAGTTGAGGATGTTTAGCCTGGAGAAGAGACAGGTGATTAAGAGGCAAGAGGCCATCTTTAAGTATCTGAAGGGCTGTCACATAGATGGCGCAAGTTTGTTTTCTGTCATTTCAAAGGCCAGGACCAATGGGTTCAAATGACAAGAAAAAGGATTCTGACTAAAGAGTACTAGCTGTGCGAGAGTAGAGCAGACTGCCCTGAAAGGTTTATTAGGGGTTTTTAAGCAGAGGCTGGCTAGCCACCTAGTGAGGATGCTGTAGTAGTGGATTTCTTGCATCAGTACAGGGTTGGACTAGATACCCTTTGAGGTACATATCCAAGTCTATAAATATTCTATGAACTGGTCCTCAGTTTTGGCACTCCCATTTTGTCATGTAAATTGGCCCTAAATCTCCATGAAAGCTGTGATGCCACTGTCCCATATCCTTCCTTGTCACACCTTGGATGGGCCTGAGTGCCCTGTGGAATCTTATGGATCCGTGGTTATGCTAAGATGCGAGTCTCTGGATCTGGGAGATTCCTCTGTATGTTATTGGAGCAGATGCCTCTAGGCTGCTTCAGAAGGTCTAAGGGAGCAGCAACACAGGATGTCTGGCCCTTACCTGCTTTTTCCAGGTCTCACACTTCCCCCATCACTGTTTCTTTGCAAAGTTCCCCAGCTCCTTGGTGCTCCACAGCAGTAAATGAACGGAGCTGGAGTCCAACAACATCTGAAGGCCAAACGTTCCCCACCACTGCTTTACTGCACTGAGCGTGTGTTTCCTGGCATTTCAGGGGATATGAAGAAAGAAGGTATTTGCTTCAGGGTTGTACTGGCTGAACTGGAGAAGGTGGGCTACTACGAAGTTGCCCAACCAATTTTGCATCGATATAATAGCAAGTAAAGCCAGTTTTCATGCTTGAGAGTGAGAGATTCCTGTACATTCATGTAAGCTTTTAAATGTATTTATCACATTGTACTGACTTTTCAGAGAACAAAAGCAAGTGAATTTAAATTAAAAGTATGATGACTGAGATGATGAACATCTAAAATACAGTTCTGCAACATGGCAAATGTTTTTCAAGTCTGAAAAGTAGTGCAGTTCGGGACTCCATTCTGCTGCCATATGTGCATCTAGCCTACAAGACGGTCTGCCAAAGTATGAGATGCACTGCAGGACTCCCACTAACACATCGGGAAAATGAACATCTCCCTAAAGAAGGGAGGGAAAGGGAGATTTAAGATTGCACTACAGAGGTAAAGAAAAAAAAATCAAATCACTTATGATCATGTTCTTTGTTTATTCACCTCACTTACACTAAACATTATATTCTGTTGCTGCCACTCCATGTAGAATCAAGGTAAGTATAGCAGCAGGATCACACCTGCCCAACATAATGTGCGAGAGACACGTACATGCATAGAGTTGAATAGACTGAGAACCCAGTAAAAATTAGAAGTATGAATCCTAGTGTTTTAAGACTACATGTACTGCACCCTAGTAAGTAAACATCAGTTACATGTTACATACAACTAGTGGAAGTTAGCCAGCTCACAGGTTGTATGTCTGGAAGCAAACACTGTACCTGGGCTAACTCCTTGTTTAGCGTACAGCAAGAACCAAGAGGATGACATGCTGTCTGGAGAAACTTTCACTGCCTTCCATCAATTCTCCTGCCTTATTAGTTCCGTGAGTCAGAGCCTCCCAGTCATCCTTAAATAGCCCAGTAATGTAGAAATGTATACAGAACCTCAGGGAGACTGGCAGTTCATGTTGGCTACAAGCACCACACTTGGGAAGAGGTGAATGGCAATCTATGCTCATTTGGCATTCCCCAAGCCACTTAATGCCTCAGGCGAGAGCTTGCCAGCCATAGGGCTGCCAGGATAGAGACGAGAAAAGCGTCCCAGTGTCCAGATGGGGAATATATTTCGGTAGGAGGTGTAGCTGATGGCACAGGTCTTGTTGAATACTCCAGAAAGGTTCTCCTGCAGGGAAAAATAACAGATACAATCCAAACTGGCTCTCTTATCTTTATAGTGCACTTCAGTGTAGGTTGTCCTAATAACAGATGCTTTTCTGCTGTCACTGCTCATGATTCGTGTTTAAGAGTTATGCCAGCAAGCTCAGGCAGCTTAGAGGGGAGACCTTCCAAGAAGCAGTAATTGTCAGGACTGTTTCTCATAACCTGCCTAGAAAGAAAATTCTGCCTAGCCAAGAAAATGTTGTGTACGATTGGTGTTGGTGCGTGGAGGAGATAGAATGTAAGCATTGGGCCCAGATTCAGAGTCACAGGAAGGGAAGGGGTGGTTGAGTTACCAAGGTCACAGGAGACAGGGCTGAGTAACAGTACCAGAAAGGAGTATTTCCAGATGCCAGCTAATCAGTTGGAGCAAAGCCAGCCATAGACCTCTTCATCCGTGGGAATGCAAGATCTTATGGTGCAGGAGGAGGTGGGCGTGACAGACCTAAGAATCAGATGTTGGGTGAGGATGGAGGAACAACTTCAGGAAGTGAGGAATTCTAAAAGGTTGGCAGCTCAAAAGAGGTCCCCAAGGGAAGACCCTCCCTGCAGCCAGGACTGAAAGAGATACTTGGGTTTCGCACTGACGGCTGGCACCAGTTTCATCGCAACGTTCTACCATAGTGCATTAACCAAAGGTCTAATTAATATTGTGCAAAGCTGACTAGAGAACTTAGCTCTGTGCTGCTGTATGCGGATGAAGTCTGTAGCCTGAGGTGTGGGGGATCTAGCTGTGGCTTGCATAGCAAAAGCTATTTACCAACAGATCTTTTTTATTGTGTGACTACAATAATGACCAGAGGCTCGGCACTAGACATCGGAGAACTCTGAAAAATTATCTTAGAAATATTGGAATGAGGAGCAAAACAGACCCTCATGCTTGAAGAATTGCAAGGAGTGTAGGAGAAGGATTCTAAAGAGCTAAGCAGATATGATGTGCGTGAATGTATGTGGGTGGAGCACAATGGCAATGCTGCAATGTGTAAAGACTTGCAAGCTGTTCATGCTCTTAATTAAGCATGGGATGCACTAAAGAACGGCACTTTACCTGAGGCCAGTCCCCATTAGGTAGTTGTTTGTCAATCAAAACTTGGATCCCTCTCTCCAGGATTCTGACATCTGGGTACCTGCAAAACAAAAGGAGTAATTCTGACATGTGTACATTGCTAAAGTTTGCTATGGCAGGTAATTTCCAAGCTTAGAAAAGCTTTTTCTATGTGCTGCAGTATTCCAGTCTGGAAGGTCAACCCCCCTATATGTTAGCATGGTCCCAATATGAGGCCTGTCAGTTAGTCCCACACTCCAGAGCAAGCAAGCAAACAAAAGAAGCAGCTAAGGGTATTCCCAGAGGGCTCTGAGTACTGGTTGCATGCTGCAGCATTTCTGATCTCTTCTACCAGCTATCAGCTAACAAGGAGATATATGGGATGAGTGCAGACTGTGCAGCTCACAGAGCAACAGACGTTTCAACACTGATTGGTGGTGGTTCTCCGGGGTTCAAGCAGAGACCTTTCCTAGCCCAGGCCACACAGTTGTGATCCTTTAACTCGGGGGGGGGGGGGGATGGGGGGGACACACACATGGGTTGTGGGCCACATGCGGCCCCCAGAGCCCCCAGGAAAAATATGTTAAGGGGAAAAATGGCATCTGTAGCACTGCAGACTGCCAAAAACACAAATTTCGCTTGCTTGCAAACTAAATTTGACCCTTTTAGGGCTCTGTAGCTATAGCTGCAAGTAAGCTAAATTTGACCCTTTAGGCCCTCTGTAGCAGCTACAAAAAGTGTTTTTAGGGTCGACTGTGGCCTGGGGGGCGGGGGTGCAGGGGGGGATGGCCCCAGTCCTCCCAAAGTTGCCCAGCCCTGCTTTAACTTGGAGTTGTCCAAGGCTGAATACATGGGGGTTCTAGGAGAAAAGATGGTCTGCCTTTCCCCGAGAGAGTTCTTATGCATCTGGTTGTGTGTTACAGGCTACAGTGCCTATCCAGGAAACTGCTGCGTGGGAATGCTTGGAGCCAGCCCCAACCAGACTGTAGCTGTGCTAGATAACCAGCTCATCAATGAAAGGCCACCACCAGAAAGAGTGGTGGCTGCTTCTACTTGACCTCCTGCGCGATGCAGAGGGTACTAACCATCAGTGCAGGATAAGGAGGAAGAATCAATGTCACTTCCAGCCACAAGCTCTTACCTAACAGCCATGAGCCCCAGAAGAGCCCAGCAGGTGTTGTGGATCTGCGACGTGGTACTCTGAACGTATCTGCGCTGTTCACAAGACTCAAAGTCCTCCCCCCAACCACCATCCTCCATCTGTTTGGAGACCAAGAAGTCACAAGCACGGGACACCTCCCCACAGGCCACTCTGGAAGAGAAAAGGCAGAAGAATGGGAATTCAAGGGTCACCCTCATGACCTTGTCAGAGGAGCAAACTGTGGTAAGTAGAAGGACAGGGCAAGGGATTTATCATACTAGGAAGTGCAGAGTGGTGTGACAGAAAGCAGTTGAAAGGAAGAAGGAAGGCACAGCTGAAACAAGCAAAAAATAGTTGCTACCTCTGTTATTTTGGGGAAAGGTAGATTGCATTTGGAAAGAGAGGCTCTATTCTCTTCAATAATAGGAACAACACGGGTTATGGGCCTAGGAAGCAGTAGTTCCTTCTTTAAATAAGTAGAGTCTGCATGTGCAGTCAGTTTAACAGCTGAAGCCACACACACAGCAAAATGAGGCTTGATAACTTTTCTTTTTGGATTGGAACTATGGCTGAGAGCAGAGAGACAGCAATTACGAAACTAAATGCAGAGAACTATCTTGTATGGTGCTTCAGACTGAGAAACCAAATCAAGGTAGATGGGACACCTGACACACTGGATAAAAAGCTACCTGGTACAGGAGAAGAACCCATTGTGAGATCATAGAATCATAGAATAGTTGCGTTGGAAGGGGCCTACAAGGCCATCAAGTCCAACCCCCTGCTCAGTGCAGGAATCCAAGTCAGAGCATCCCTGACAGATGGCTGTCCAGCCTCGTCTTGAACGCCTCCAGGGTGGGAGAGCCCACCACCTCCCTAGGTCATTGGTTCCATTGCCGTATTGCTGTAACAGTCAGGATGTTTTCCTGATGTTCAGCCGGAATCTGGCTTCCTGTCACTTGAGCCCATTCTTCCGTGTCCTGCACTCTGGGATGATCAAGAAGAGATCCTGGCCTTCCTCTCTGTGACAACCTTTCAAGTACTTGAAGAGCGCTATTGTATCTCCCCTCAGTCTTCTCTTCTCAAGGCTAAACATGCTCAGTTCTTTCCGTCTCTCTTCATAGGGCTTTGTTTCCAGTCCCCTGATCATCTTGGTTGCCCTCCTCTGAACTCTCTCCAGTTTGTCTGCATCCCTCTTCAAGTGTGGTGCCCAGAACTGGACACAGTCCTCCAGATGAGGCCTAACCAGTGCTAGTAGAGGGGAACTAGTACTTCCTGGGATTTGGAAGCTATGCTTCTATTAATGCAGCCCCAAATAGCATTTGCCTTTTTTGCAGCCACATCACATTGTTGACTCATCTTCATCTTGTGATCGACAACAATGCCAAGATCCTTCTCGCTTGTAGTGTTGTTGAGCCACGTATCCCCCAACTTGTAACTGTGCATTTGGTTTCTTTTTCCTAGGTGCAGAACTTGGCATTTCTCCCTATTAAATGTCATTCTGTTGTTTTCTGCCCAGCGCTCCAGTCTATCAAGATCACTTTGAACCTTGTTTCTGTCTTCCAGGGTATTAGCTATCCCGCCCCATTTTGTGTCATCTGCAAATTTGATCAGCATTCCCTGCACCCAGGGGCGTCATTATACACAGGCCCACCTGGGCACGGGCCCCAGATCTTTTTTGAGCTGTGCCCTGGATCTTTTGAGCTGTCCTAATTGCCATTTTTTTTAACATTTCCCCATTGACTTGCATAGGAAAATAAAAATGGCCATAACATTTAGTTTTTATGATAAATACATGAAATTTGGAGGCTTGGTAGCCCCCATGGAACTGATTGAATCTGCCAAATTTCAGGCAGTTAGGTCCCGTGGCTTTTGCACTAGCCACAGGTAAAGTTTGCTTTTCCCAAGAAAATCTGTCAAAGTAAAGAGCTATAACTGTTTTGTGCTTCCACGTAAGTTCATGGAATTTGAGGAACTAGCAAGCCCTATGGAGCTGACTGAACCTACCAAATTTCAGACAGTTAGGTCCAGTGGCTTTCATGCACGTGTAAAGTTTCCTCTTCTCAAACTCTAAAACAAAAGGTAAAAACTGTCAAGTCACCCAAGGGATTAGGGATCCCAATCAGAAGATGTTTAAGGTGACTATTAGGAGGTCACTATCCCTAATCTCTGGTGTAGGGTTTTTTTGAGGTGCAAAAAATCTCTCTCCCCCTACTTTTTTTTCCTGCTCTTACATGCCCACTGTTGGGAGCTTGCCTGCAATGAAATTTTGAAGAGGGAGAAGGAAGGGAAGAAAGAGCTCCATGTGAAATACTGGTATTTCACACAGCATCAGATTTTACTGCCCCAAACTGGAACCTCTGGGTTCTGCAGAAGTTTAATAGCTTCAGTACAGCAAAGGATCCAATCAGTCTCCACAAACGTCTTTCTCCCCCTCCACTTTAATTTCTCCTAAATAGCTGTAGGACTCAAATAATCCCAAAGGGAGGGTTAGGACTATGTGGCGTCATGATCAAGAAACTGCTGGGGCTTTTAAACAGGTTCTACAGTTTTAAAAAAGCTAGAAAAAGCCCTTAGCCACCTCACCTCATATAGTTCATTTAAGTACATGCAATCCTTACAATCTCTCCACAGCCTCCTAAATTCCTCTGAAGTACTACCTCTCTGAAAGGAGCCACTTGGCTTAGGAAATTCTCTCTACCCCCTCCCCGCATTTCCAATCACCATTCCTCTTTTCTTCTTCCCTCCCCTATCCTGTTCTTTCTTTCTCTTCTTCATTCCATCCAGAGCATATTCTGGGGAATTCTTAAAGATAATTTTCTTCAGTGGGCAAGAGAAGTTCTGAACTGTATTTGACTTTATATGAACAGACAAGAGGGTTGGTTTTTCTCTTTCTCACTCTAGCCTTTGAGAAGAGTGGGTTCACGTGGTTGCAGAGAAACAAATCTGGGGCTGTTTGTCAGTTGCCATTATCCAGCAATAGGAAGGGCTGTAGCTCAGTGGCAGAGCACATGCTTGGCATGCAGAAGGTCCCGGGTTCAATCCCCGGCATCTCCAGGTAGGGCTAGGAAAGAATCCTGCCTGAAACCCTGGAGAGCCACTGCTGCCAGCCAGTGTCGACAATACTGGGCTAGATGGACCCAGGGTCTGACTCAGTATGAGGCAGCTTCCTATGTTCCTCTGAACAGAAAGCTTTAATAAAAATAGAGGAGTTTTTGGTTTGTTTTTTAAGTGGAGGAGAGATAAATATTGCTAATTTATGCAATCCTATGTATGCCTACTCAGCAGCCCCATTATGTTTAATGAGGCTTACCCTCAGGAAAGTGTGCATAGGATTCCAGCACAAGTTACTTTTGCAGAGAGGTTTGCACCTTGATGTTCTGCATGTTTACTCAGAAATAAGTCCTGAGTTGTGAGCATGGTACTGCAGGCTTAATACAGTGCCTACCCAATTCTGTCTAATGAATTAACTACCCTTTCAGCTCAGTCCTATGCATGTTTTGTCATTTGTGGGTTTGGGGTCTTTTTTGCATGACCTCTAGCTTCAGTGGTGAGGGAAAGGCATTTACTGCCTGCTCAGAGTTTCTCCATAACTTAGCTTAGTTTTGAAAACAGATTCATTGGCTGAATCCTGGTGAAGTCTTGGCACAAATGAAGTTATGGGGAGGAAGATACAATGAGAGCTTGTACATAACAAGGAGGAGGTAGAGAGGAGTTGCACAAAACAAGACATGTGTTTTTATGAACAGTTGCTGGAGGATGGTAGGATGAGGAGGGATGGTTGCATGGAGGGGAATAGAACTGGTAGGGGGAGAATGTAAGTTCTCAGTGGGGAAAGAAAAACATTCTGCACATGCTCAGAGGCACTCTGTGTTTAAGAACGTAAGACGAGCCATGCTGCATCAGACCAAGCTCCATCTAGTCCAGCATTCTGTTCACACAGAGGCCAACCAGATGCCCACTGGAAACCCACAAGCAGGACATGAGTGCAATAGCACCTTCCCACCCATGTTCCCCTGCTGCTAACATTGGTGAAATGTAAATAAATTCTAGTAATTCTAAATTAGAATGCATGTATATCCTTCAGAAACTTTGCAGGTTTCTTGCCTGAGGGACACCTCTAATGACCTGTGCATTTTCATACAAATTTACCAAAAAACTATTGGGGAAGGGGTGAATGGAAGGGAAAGCAAATCACTCCCTCCTCCAAACTGGAGAACTCCCCTTCCACATCAACTGCTGCACCTATCCTTCTGAAACATTGCTGGTTTCTTACTTAGGGACAACTGTAGGCTGTCTGTAACTTTCAGAACAATGGTCCACAAGGAACATAGAGAGAGAAATATGTCCTCATTTGGAGATCTCAAAATGTCAAGGCCACCCTTGCACAAAAACCCTTGTGGCTATCCTTCTGAAATTTGGCAGTCATGATCTCCTCTGATGGGGCAATGAATCCTGAAATTTTTATCCAATTCTTCCAAGGAATTAAAATGTGATTGGCAGTTCCCTTTAAAATAAAATCAAAATATAAACCCTGCACCTATTTTTCTGACATTGGGAGGTGTAATCCCCTTCAAGGGGGCTACTATGCCTGAAATTATCCAGCTCTGACCAAGAGAAAAAAGTTACATTTTTTTTCTAATTTCCCATGGTAGTCAACAGGAAGCATAGACTTATTTTTCCAAACACTGACTCAGGTTTGGTGCTGAGCTGAAGTGGGATATTTTCCAAAATGCTGAATCGGGGTCAGAGTTGAAGTCGGGTGGGGGGTCAGTGCACACTTCTTATGTATGTATATCATCTATACACACACGCAAGCACACTGCATGCACGCTCCACACACACACATGTATATGCGTTTAGACACGCGTGTGTGCGTATATGTGTGTGTGCGTGTGCATGTGTGTGTGTATATATATATATATATATACACACACACACACACACACACATATATACACACACACACACACACACACACACACACATACACGGAATAATGGGCTCAAGTTACAGGAAGCCAGATTCCAGCTGAACATCAGGAAAAACGTCCTGACTGTAAGAGCAATACGACAATGGAACCAATTACCTAGGGAGGTGGTGGGCTCTCCCACACTGGAGGCGTTCAAAACGAGGCTGGACAGCCATCTGTCACGGATGCTCTGACTTGAATTACTGCAATGAGCAGGGGGTTGGACTTGATGGCCTGGGAGGCCCCTTCCAACCCTACTATACAATTCTATGATTCTATACATGTTTTTGTTGTTGTTCAGTCGTTCAGTCGTGTCCGACTCTTCATGACCCCATGGACCATAGCACGCCAGGCCTTCCTGTCCTGCGCTCTCTCCCGGAGCGTGCTCAAGTTCATATTCATTGCTACATACATATATATATATACATACATACACACACACACATATATACACATATATATACATATACATATATACCTACATATGCATACATATACATACATACATATATATATATATGCAAAGTTGTGTTATGGGCTTGTGCCCCGGATCTTTTAAGACCCTAGCAACAGCCCTATCTGCACCTCCTCCTCCAAGTCATTAATAAAAATGTTGAAGAGCACTGGGCCCAGGACTGAGCCCTGCGGTACCCCACTCGTTCCCTCTCCCCAGTTTGAGAAGGTCCCATTGATAAGCACTCTTTGAGTCCGATTCTGTAGCCAGCTGTAGATCCACCGGATCGTTGTTTCATCTAGCCCACTTTGAGCTAGTTTGCTCATCAGGATATCATGGGGCACTTTGTCAAAAGCTTTGCTGAAGTTGAGGTATATTATTTCCACAGCATTTCCACGGTCCACAAGGGCGGTTACTTGATCAAAAAATGAGATCAGATTCGTCTGGCAGGATTTGTTCTTGACAAATCCATGTTGGCTTCGAGTAATCACTGCATTGTTTTCAAGATGGATTGCTTTATCATCTGCTCCAAAATTTTCCCAGGGATTGATGTCAGACTGACTGGTCTGTAGTTCCCAGTCTGCAATTCTGTGCTACCTGCCTGAACTCTTCCTTTGTTTCTTGGCCCTCTTTCCGCTTCCTATGTGTGTCCTTTTTTGTTTTCAGGTCATCCCTAAGCTTTTTGTGAAGCCACATTGGCTTCTTCTGTTGTCTTCCACCTTTTCTTCTTGTTGGAATTGTTTGTAATTGTGCCTTGAGAATTTCTTTTTTTAAAAGCTCCCACCCATCTTGGACTCCTTTTCTCATCACAGTTGCTTGCCATGGGGCCTTACTGATCATTGTTCTGAGTTTATTAAAATCAGCTTTCCTAAAATCCAAGGGTACGTGTTTGACTACACTCGGCTTTTGCTTCCCTTAGAACCAAGAACTCAAGTACAACATGGTCGCTTTCCCCCAGAGTTCCTGTAACTGCTACTTTATCCACTAAGTCATATCTGTTGTTTAGGATCAAGTCAAGGATAGCTGATCCTCTAGTTCCTTCCTCTACTTTCCGTAGGAGGAAGTTATCCGCCACACAAGTCAGGAATTTTCTGGAGGGGCCATGTTTTGCAGAATTTGTCTCCCAACAAATATCGGGGAAATTGAAGTCCCCCATTACTACTACATCCTGCTTCCTTAAAACATTGGCTATTTGCTTATCCAACGTTTCATCCTTGACCTCTCCTTGATGGGGTGGCCGGTAGTAGACTCCGACCACCAGGTTCCTTTTATTCTTTGCTCCATTTATTTTGATCCAGATGCTCTTGATGGGGCTACCAAGCTCCTCCTCCTGTATTTCTGTGCAGAGACATGTATTTTTCACATACAGTGCAACCCCACCTCCCTTTCTGTTCCTCCTGTTCTTTCTGAACAAGTTCTATCCTTCAATTGCTGTATTCCAGTCATGACAGTCATCCCACCAAGTCTCAGTTATACCTATCAAGTCATAATTTCCCTCCTGTATTAAGAGTTCAAGTTCGTTCTGTTTGTTTCCCATACTCTGGACATCAGTAAATTGACATCAAAGACCATGTGCTTCATAGTCTGGCTTTCTTCCTACATGTGTCTGAAGACTATTTACTGGGCGCTATTAGAGCTGTTCTCTCGGGTGCGATGCATGAGCCTTTGTCCATTGTTACCCCCAACTTTACATCTCCCTTCCCTGTAGGATTTAGTTTAAAGCCCTGCTGATGAAGTTCTTCATGCTGTGGCCAAACACGTTCTTCCCATCCTTTGTGAGGTGCAACCCATCCCTTGGAAGTATAGCCTGTGGTCCCAGAATCCAAATCTCTCTCGTCGGCACTACCTTCGTAGCCGGTCATTCACCCGGAGTATTTTTCATTGCCTTTCTATCCCTCTTCTAACTACTGGAAGGATGGATGAGAAAACTATCTGGGCCCCAAAGTTCTTGAGTTTCCTTCCCAGAGCTTCAAAGTCTGACGTGGTTTCTTCGTAGCTCCGCTTGGCGGTATCATTTGTTCCCACATGGATGAGAAGAAAGGGATTCCTGTCAGTGGGCTTTATGAGTGCAGGCAACCTTTCAGTCACATCTCTAATCCGTCCTCCCGGGAGAAAAACATACCTGGCGAGTCCACAGGTCTTTGCGACATACTTGGGTTTCGATCCCATGCAGCAAGGAGTCTCCTGCTACTACTACTCTTCTCTTCTTCTTGTTGTAAGCCTGGGTTTCATTGCCTCTGCTTGACTGACCTTCAGCCTCTTGCTCACTCTGATGCAGGTTCCCTTGTGATTCTTCCTCTGCTGGCTGTACTCCAGTCTCATCCTCTAGTACCTGGAATCGGTTCCACAGCTCCATCGGTTCTACTAAATGGCAACACTGCATTTAGTACTGGAGGCAGTAAATGCAGTCTAAAGCCAGTTTAAAAGAAGTTCAAATCAACTTGATTTATTAGTGCTTTTAAACACAGGATATCTAACACTGTTTAACTATAAGCACCCCCTAAAGCTGGGTGTACGAGTGTAAGTAACCAAAGGCATGAGATATGGCTACTTGCTTCCTTTCTGGAGAGACCGCATGGTGCTTGCATATTGCAGAGGACGAGGAAGTGGAGGGAGCAGGAAAAAGGAACCGATCGGGCTACAGGATATTCTCTATTGGCCCCTAGTGTCTGGAAACATGCGGAGTTGTTCCTATTATCCAACATTTCCCTTCTCAATTGTGCACGCTCCAGAGTCTGCGAGACTTAGTTTTTCTCGCAGACCCTGGTAACTATCTTTGGCTTGATGGATATGTGAGCAGTGATGTTTCCCATGGGACAACAGCATAACTTTACACACCCCTGCTGTTGTAGATCCTTTATTATATGAAGTTTAACATGGCGTTTTGTGCATGCACTGTTTTTCTCTGATAGAGAGAGTCTTACACAACTTTGATTGTCCTCATAGATCTGTATAGGAATGGGCTCGTCAACTCCCAAGTCCTCAAGTAGTAGTTTAAGCCATAAGACCTCTTTGCACCCTTCTGCAGCAGATACATATTAAGCTTCAGTAGATGAGTGGGCAACCATGGCCAATTTGTGGCTTGCCCAACTCACAGCTCCACCCCATACAAGAAGATAAGTCCACTAGTGGATTTGCGGTCTGAAATGTCTTCAGCCCAATCTAGAGGAACTAGAGGACCAGCTATCCTTGACTTGATCCTAACCAACAGAGATGACTTAGTGGATAAAGTAGCAGTTACAGGAACTCTGGGGGAAAGCGACCATGTTGTACTTGAGTTCTTGGTTCTAAAGGAAGCAAAAGCCGAGTGTAGTTAAACACGTACCCTGGATTTTAGGAAAGCTGTTTTTAATAAACTCAGAACAATGATCAGTAAGGCCCCATGGCAAGCGACTGTGATGAGAAAAGGAATCCAAGATGGGTGGGAGCTTTTAAAAAAAGAAATTCTCAAGGCACAATTACAAACAATTCCAACAAGAAGAAAAGGTGGAAGACAACAGAAGAAGCCAATGTGGCTTCACAAAAAGCTTAGGGATGACCTGAAAACAAAAAAGGACACATATAGGAAGTGGAAAGAAGGCCAAGGTTCAAAGGAAGAGTACAGGCAGGAAGCACAAATTGCAGAGATGGTGTCAGGAAAGCTAAAGCCAAGAACGAGCTGAGGTTAGTGAGGGATGCTAAAAGCAACAAAAAGGCTTTTATATTATTTTATTCAGCTATTAAATAAGGATGGCAAAACGATAACAGATGACAAAGAAAAGGCAGAGGTGCTCAATTCCTACTTTGGCTCAGTCTTCTCCCAAAAGAGTGTCTATGACCCCCCTGGCAAAGGCAAAGTACAGGCTGAAGGGGCAGGATTGCAGCTTGAGATTGATAGGCATATGGTCAAGGAACACCTAATTACTTTGAATGCGTTCAAATCTCCAGGGCCAGATGAACTGCATCCTAGAGTAATAAAGGAACTGGCAGAAGAACTCTCAGAACCGCTGTCTATTCTCTTTGAGAAATCATGGAGGACGGGGGATGTGCCAGATGACTGGAGGAGGGCTAACGTTGTCCCTATCTTCAAAAAGGGTAAAAAGGAGAAACCTGGGAGCTACAGACCAGTCAGTCTGACATCAATCCCGGGGAAAATTCTGGAGCAGATGATAAAGGAATCCATCTTGAAATCAATGCAGTGATTACTCGAAGCCAACATGGATTTGTCAAGAACAAATCCTGCCAGACAAATCTGATCTCATTTTTTGATCAAGTAACCGCCCTTGTGGACTGTGGAAATGCTGTGGACATCATATACCTCGACTTCAGCAAAGCTTTTGACAAAGTGCCCCATGATATCCTGATGAGCAAACTAGCTCAAAGTGGGCTAGATGAAACAACGATCCGGTGGATCCACAGTTGGCTACAGAATCGGACTCAAAGAGTGCTTATCAATGGGACCTTCTCAAATTGGGGAGAGGGAACGAGTGGGGTACCGCAGGGCTCAGTCCTGGGCCCAGTGCTCTTCAACATTTTTATTAATGACTTGGAGGAGGAGGTGCAGGGAATGCTGATCAAATTTGCAGATGACACAAACTTGGGTAGGATAGCTAATACTTTGGAAGACAGAAACAAAATTCAAAGTGATCTTAATAGACCGGAGCGCTGAGCAGAAAACAACAGAATGACATTTAATAGGGATAAATGCCAAGTTCTGTACCTAGGAAAAAAAAACCAAATGCACAGTTACAAGTTGGGGGATACGTGGCTCAACACTACAAGCAAGAAGGATCTTGGCATTGTTGTCGATCACAAGCTGAATATAAGCCAACAATGTGATGTGGCTGCAAAAAAGGCAAATGCTATTTGGGGCTGCATTAATAGAAGCATAGCTTCCAAATCCCGGGAAGTACTAGTTCCCCTCTACTCAGCACTGGTTAGGCCTCATCTGGAGTACTGTGTCCAGTTCTGGGCACCACACCTTAAGAAGGATGCAGACAAACTGGAGAGAGTTCAGAGGAGGGCAACCAAGATGATCAGGGGACTGGAAACAAAGCCCTATGAAGAGAGACTGAAAGAACTGGGCATGTTTAGCCGTGAGAAGAGAAGACTGAGGGGAGACATGATAGCACTCTTCAAGTACTTGAAAGGTTGTCACAGAGAGGAAGGCCAGGATCTCTTCTTGATCATCCCAGAGTGCAGGACACGGAAGAATGGGCTCAAGTGACAGGAAGCCAGATTCCGGCTGAACATCAGGAGAAACTTCCTGAGTGTCAGAGCAATACGACAATGGAACCAATGACCTAGGGAGGAGGTGGGCTCTCCCACACTGGAGGCGTTCAAGACGAGGCTGGACAGCCACCTGTCAGGGATGCTCTGACTTGGATTCCTGCATTGAGCAGGGCATTGGACGCGATGGCCTTGTAGGCCCTTCCAACCCTACTATTCTATGATTCTATGCCATGCTTTCTCTATATGAAGCAACTCAGCTGTAAGTCACACCAGACTTTCCAACATCTTCATCTTGGAAAAGGCATGAACTCGGGCCAAGCACATCCCAGGCAGAACTGCACACATGACCTCTTGCAAGGCCTTTCTGATTAGCCTTTTATCTTCTGATTTCCTTAACCCTTCCTGTTAACTCTTGCAAGCTGCACATCTTGCCTTAGGGCAGCAGTGGCCAACTGTGGTCCCCCAGATGTTTTGGCCTACAACTCCCTATCATCCCTCACTGGTGACAGTCACAGAAGTATCCAGGAAGTATGGTGATTTTTAGCCTTCCTATTTAAGGCAGCTGGAAGGAACCAATTATAAGCCATTGTTACTTTGCGTAACCCCTTTAACCATTTTTAGCCCTTTAAAACACTTAAACCCCACTACTGTGTCAGGAATGAATTGGGAAGAGGAAAAAGACGACATTTTGCCTCAGAAAGAGACAGAGGGAAAAATCTGCCATTCCAAAATAATTCCAGCCTACCTGACTATCTCTGTCACTTCAGTAGGGTCCTTTGTTGAATACAAAATGGACCAGTGACAGGTTGAAAATCTGTCCCAGACTATGGCCAGAGTTGCTAGAGCAAGACCCACTTCCTTTCCCCTCCCCTCACATCAGGAAGGAAAAAGAAAAGCACTCTTTTTCCTCTTTCTTCTTTGGCACCTTAAAACAGATTTCTCAATTTTGATTAGCCACCTTGAAGTGAGAACTTAGTTTTCGTTTTACTAAATCTTGAGAGGAAAGATAAAAGGAGCCCCATAAGCCCCTGGACTCTTAGGATTC
The DNA here is from genome assembly GCF_057233095.1 of Heloderma suspectum. Lineage (NCBI taxonomy): Eukaryota > Metazoa > Chordata > Lepidosauria > Squamata > Helodermatidae > Heloderma > Heloderma suspectum. The sequence continues at coordinate 224,932,701 of NC_139458.1, forward strand.
TTTACTGCAGGAATACGCTGCAGGTCATTCTTCATGATGACACTCTCTGCTCAAGAGAGCAACTCCCCTTCTCTATCTCTTCCTGTTCCCAAAGCAGCTCAGGAGAGCTTCCAATGCACTCAAGCCAGTAGATGAGGACAAGGAATTCCTTACACTAAATTCCTTCCCCCTACCCTTCTAAGTGGTCTGTTAGTCCTCTAATGTTACACTCCATCCCAAACATCCGCACACTCAGGTTAGAAACTCTTCTCTGTGGCTTCCATAAGATATGGCCAGGTTATCCTCCTCCGCGCTACGACTGCCACTCCTCATCACCTCTCCCCAAGCCTATGCAACCCTTGGCCTTGGAATTCCCTGTTGCTCTTTTAAGCCTCTCCATCCGCTTTCTTCCAAAACCCCTTAATTTGCTTTACTTTCTTCTCCCCACTAAAATGCTCTCACAATCTGAAAAAAACTGTTTCTTCCCCATTCAAATCATCCCAAGATCCAAAATCACCAGTCTGAAATCTTTTTTTCCTTCCTTCCCCCGACCTCTTCAGCACAAAGCACACACTTTGCTAGGAAGACACACATGCTCACAGACCTCTATTTTTTTCTATAGTACGTTGGGCTAGCATCTGCCTCCTGCTCTAAGGGCTAGTTTTCCTTTAAATGCTAAATGATGTTTATGCTCAATGCTTCAATTTAAACTGTGTTAAAGTCATTTCTCTTTAAATGCTATACCCTCATCACCCCTTTTTAGTCTGTCTGCTGCTGCTGCTGCTGCATATAGCTTGGTGACCTTCACTATTTTTCAAGCAGAAGCCACTTGGGCTCCAGGCCCCACCACTGAGGCCACTTGGGGGCCTTTTCCTGGCTGTGGCGGGGCCCCTCTCCTCTCCCGCTACCAGTCAAGTGGTGACATTGTGCACCAAACTCAACTGGAGACCTTTCCAGGCCTCTCCCCCTCATCCAAGCAAGGCCTCATCAGCCAGTCATCAAGTCGCCAGAGAGACTCACTTGTTCCTTAGATTAGGATGGACCTTCTATTTGTTATTGGGAGAGTGCTCTGCTCTATGCAGTGCTGCAAAATCTCCCAGTGCAGGTCTACGTTGCTCTCTCTTTTCCCCACACATTCGATTTCTCATCCACCTCCAATGCCTGTGCAGTGCACCATTGCTGCTAGCCAATCACTCTTTGCTCCCAGGGCTCCTGCCCCATCACATCTAATTGGCTGATTGCTCCTGCAATCGGGAGACCTGCTGAGGAGCAGCAGGTCTCCCGATTCCCCACCCATGAAGCCTCCTTCAGTAGCCCAGGCCACAGCGGTTGGCCCACTGCTCAAGCAAACCACAAGGCAAAGCTAGAAAGGCCCTGCTGAGAGTCAGCAGCTGCTGCAAAAAGAGAGGAAGGGAACAAGGGCGGGGGGAGGTGGAGAGCTGCACCTTAGCTGATCTGGAGTCACCAGCGGCCCTCGGGCTCTGCAGTGAAGAACACTGACCTAGCTGGATCATTTATTTTTAAATGTTTGTTATCTTTTACCCCTCTCAGTTTAATGGCTTTGGGATTTATGGTTCTCACACCCCTGATGAAAGATGTCACAGGGTTCCAGTCCCACCATCCCACTCCCCAAAGTGCAGGCAGACCCCCAGCAGCTGGCTGCGGAGTACAAGTTGAACACGGAAGCGTGAGAGAAGAAGCATCTGCGGGAGGGACACCTCCAATGCCTGAGAGGCTGGTCCACCTGCTTTCCGGTGGGGCCAGGAGAGTGCATTCCGGAGAAGCAGCATGAACATATGGAGAGCAGAGCAGATGCTGCAGTTGTGGCGGTACCTCTGCTTCTTCCCCTGTGTCAGGAGACAACTGGGCAAGCAAGCGAGGCCCCAAAGGAGACTGACGGGTATTGTCTTTACTGCCTCCACTTTAAGGCCAGATCGATACCAAGCTGAACTGCAGAGCAGTTTGTCTCAGTGCAATTTGCGGACACTCTCCCGCCAAGCCCCATCCTACAGAGAACAGGGTAATAAGAAGACATGTCCTCCTTGCCAACTGAGAGGCCTCCTTTGTTGCAAATAATTTATCCTAATCAGCAGATCGTCTTTATAAAACTGGAAAAAAGTGTCCACTCACCCATCGTGGTAGCTGTGCTGCATACAAGCAAATACTTCCAATGCAAACCATGTGCCATAGGTAAAGCACACACCCCAACTCCTAATAGGGAAGAGAAATCAGTCAGCAAATGCAAATTATCTGGGAAGGTGAAAACCCCAGACACTTTCCTCACGCTTGTTGGTCTTTCCACAGACAGTCACGTTCCTTGAAGGGTTCGGCCTCCGCTGCTATACCGAGCCTGGATGAAGGAGCTGAACATGAAGTTTCCAATCTCCCTGTATGGCTTCTTTCAAAAACCCAGATTCAGGGGCTAAGCACACGCAACATGATGCCTCGCCTCCTTTTTTCAAAACGACAGCCACTTTGGGAGAGGGTGGCTTTAGAATGAAGGAAGTACTGAAGGGAAGATGAAGGGATTTTTTCTCGCCTGTTTCTCTGCTCCAAGTGTCTTTTCCAGCATTTCTCCCACACAAATGCTGGATTCAAAATGTGTGTTTATGAGTCTGTTTGGTCAGAAAAGACTCGTTGAATGAAAAGAGAGTTCGTAAAAAGCAAAGCACAAAAGATTCGAATCTCCTTCAAAAAGTGGTGTAATTTTCCCATTTCTTTTTTAATTAGTACGTTATTATTTATGTGTGCATCTGTGTGCATCTAACAAAAATTTAATATAGTTGTAACACAACAAAAAACAATCATACAAGCAGTGTTGGATAAACATACATACATGCCTATGCACATCTATGAATTTATAGACACACATTATAACAAATTAAATGTGTTGTATTTGTAGAAGTATGTGCCTTATTTTGCCTAAACTCAAGAAAAGATCTCCATTCCAACAAAAAAAATTTTTTTGTTTTTGTCTATCTTCCCTTACTCTAATTGTTTAACTGGACAGCTTAGACAGGACTTAATAATTATACACTTCCTTTCCCCATTCATCAACAAGACCACTGCTTGGCACAGCTTGCTACTACTACCATATACATGATCATTTGATAACTATGTGAAGGGAAAATCATAGGATAACTTAAGTGAAACAATAAAGGATCCATTTCAGGTTTGACGTATGTTATTAGATTTATCATTTTCCTTATTTTTATCCAACGTACCCTTGCTTGTTCACAATCCTGCCACGTGTGAATGCAGCTTCCGTCTTCTGTGTGAAATTTCTAAATATTTGTATTAGTCTACCATATATCTTGTGTAATTTCACTGGAGTTATATGCCATTGTATCATTATTTTAAAACAATTTCCTTGCAAATTTACACTGTGAAAAACTAGCTCTTATCCATAAATATTCCTGAAGTTCAAATCATGTAATTCCTAAATCTTGTTCCCATTTTATCATGCATTGCTTAACTTGTTCTTCACAGTGAAAACTTACTAAGATTTTGTATGTTTTTGTCAGAAGATTTTTTTTAAAACTTTCAGTTTGATATACCTTTCAAAATCAGTACACTGTAGAAGTTAGAATCCATTTCTACAGTGCCTTGCATAAGTATTCACCCCCTTTGACTCTTCCACATTTTGTTGTGTTACAACCTGGAATTAAAATGGATTTAATTGACATTTTTACCATTTCATTTACACAGAATACTTAACACTGAAGGTGCAAAATATTTTTATTGTGGCACAAAAGTGAATTAATCTAAAACAAACTGGCATTTGTTGGTTGCATAAGAATTCACCCCTGAGTCAATACCTGGTAGAAGCGCCTTTGGCAGCAATTACAACTATGAGTCTTTTCGGGTAAGTCTCTACCAGCTTTGTGCATCTGGATCCCACAACTTTTGCCCATTCTTCTTGGTGAAATTGCTCAAGCTCTGTCAGGTTGGATGGGGACCATTGGTGAACAGCATTTTTCAAGTCTTGCCACAGATTCTCAATCGGATTGAGGTCTGGGCTTTGACTGCACCATTCTACGACATCCAGGTTCTTGTTTTTAAACCACTCCAGTGGCACTTTGGCTGTGTGTTTAAGGTCATTGTTCTGCTGGAAGGTGAACCTCCGCCCCAGTCCCAGGTCCCTTGCAGACTGAAACAGCTTTTCCTCTAGAATTGCCGTGTATTTGGCTCCATTCATCTTGCCCTCAATCCTGACCAGTTTCCCAGTCCCTGCCAATGAAAAGCATCCCCACAAAATGATGCTGCCACCACCATGCTTCACCATGGGGATGGTGCTCTCAGGGCAATGAGCACTGTTGGCTTTGCACCACACAGAGCGTTTTGCGGTAAGGCCAAAATGTTCAGTATTGGTCTCATCAGACCAGAGGAGCTTTTTCCACGTGTCTACTATGTCCACCACATGCATTTTGGCAAAATCCAAACATGGACGGTTTCTCACATCTCAGCTGTGGATCTCTCCAGCTCCTTCAGAGTTACCGTTGGTCTCTTGGTTGCTTCTCTGACTAATGCCCTCCTTGCCTGGTCACTGACTTTTGGTGGATGACCTTCTCTAGGCAGACTCGCAGTTGTGCCATATTCTTTCCATTTTGTAATAATGGATTTTATGGTGCTCTGGGGAATGTCCACAGTTTGGGATATTTTTTTTATAACCCAACCCTGACTGGTGCTTCTCCAGAGCATTATCCCAGACTTCTTTTCACAGCTCCTTGGTCTTCATGATGCTGATTGTTTAAATATGCTCTCCAACAATCTCTGGGGCCTTCCAGAAACAGGTGTATTTAATCTGAGATCATGTAACACTTGAATTGCACACAGGTGTACTCCATTCAACTAATTATGTAACTTCTGAAGGTAGTTGGTTGCACTAGAGCTTATTTAGGGGTGTCACAGCAAAGGGAGTGAATACTTATGGAGTCCAGACTTTTCAATTTTTTATTTATTTTGTAAAATGTGTAGATTTCCCCCCCACTTTGACATTATGGACTATTTTGTGTAGATTAGTGACAGGAAACCCTAATTAAATCCATTTTAGTTCCAGGTTGTAACCCAAGGAAATATGGAAAAGTCAAAGCGGGTGAATACTTATACAAGGTACCATATGTAATTTTCTGTAGTAACTGCTTAATTATGGATTTCGTTTCCACAAGGAAACTAGAATCAGTTGTTATATTCTTAGATGGGGAAAAGGCCTCTACGATGTCAAATGGCCTTTTCTTTTTGAGGTTGTGAAGGTATTTAAAATTGGAAATAAACTTTAATCTTAGATGAAATAAAATCCTTAAAAACAGCAAATGTTTCTGTTGGTTAAAAACAGATTTGATTAATTTCTAAATCAATTTTGGACATATGAGTAAATTAAAAACTTAATGGAGGTAAATTATTAGCATGGTTTGAATCTCAATTAAACAGATAATTACTTATCTGATTTTGGTTTTCTCATGGAAGCAAAATCCATATTATTCTCCTAATATTATCTGTCAGGAGCACCCTAGCTGCCTCTTGCAGTCCCCACCAATAGCCAACTCAGGACACAGATGATGATTCTTTCCAAGACTTTATTCCTTTATGACTCTTTCAGATACTAATAACTAGCGACTAAGCAAGGAACAGCACTGGGGAAAGATAGCAGAGTAGCCTAAGCTCCAGGTAAGGCAGTTGGTCCCCGTTTGAAGAACCACGGGAATACCCTGAACTTATGGGCTAGGGAGACAGCCTCCCTCTTTCCCTTGGGTCCTCGGGACGCGACCGTTGTTTGCGCGCCAAATGAGAACTACGTCTCCTTTCGGCGCCCTCCATCTGTCGTCGCTCCCTGTGTCTGCGCCAAGCGTCCAGCAAGCCCCCCTCCAGTGCTCTCTCATTGCCAGGGTCACTATCTATTTCCAGGAATGCTGGCAGGAGGAATCTCTGCCAGCTGCTGTGCTTGTGAGAGATGAGCGAGCTCCACTCCCACGGATTGCTGTTCCTCCTCAGAATCAGAACTGCTCTGGGGCTCTATCGGCTCAGTTTCCACCCTGACATCATCTTTCAAATACCTATTTATTTGATGTACATCACTTGATGTAATGTATATATTTTGTATTCAGCCTTGTTGCTACTATAGTAGCAAAAATATTGTTATTTTAAAAAGTAAGTTAAGTCGGAGGATACTAAAGCTGGATCCTTATTTGGCTTTCCTATAATTTTTGCTTCATTTCATGATTCTGGAAGCATGCCGGTGTGATGTTTCATTCACTGCTTCTGCCAACTGACATGCAGAAACTGAAACAACTGGTTTATAAGAGTTAGCATATAGTTCACCCATGGCAGGAGCTTTGTGTTTGTGACAGACATTTTTCCTATCCTCCCACTAGAGAGCCCCACAAGATGCTGAAGCTGCACTTGGCTTCACGAAGAAACTCACCCTTCCCAGGAGCCATCAGCTTTCTGCGCTCTCCGACAGTACTGCAAGCCCTTTTGGAGTGTCTCCCTAAGCAAAAAGGAAACAGTAGGAAACCTTTGGGACCCATGAGTATTCTCTGCTATATCTAACCCAGACTGGAAGTGTTAAAATGTTTCTTTTGTAAACATGGTTCATGCTGAGATGGGTTTAATGTTCTCATTTACCCCGCACAGAAGGGCCAAATGCAGAACTGTTTAGTCTCCAGGAGGCTTTACTGGAGGGAATTTTCATTTGACATGGGAAGTTTAAAATGAAGGCTCCATCAATTGCTTTTCTGTCCTCCTCCTCTTTGTTGTTCTTCCTTTTACCTGACCTCCAGCGCCCTATGTTCAGGGAAGCTCTCATGGAAATGCTTCAGTGCCTGCATGACTGCTGAGGTGCACTCTATGTAAGTGTAATCGATCATGATATCACCTGCAAGCCACAGAAACAAGAAGTTAAGTATGCCCAATTAGCAGAAGTTGACAAAGAAAGCTTTTCATGGGGGAGCTCTGGAACACGTTCCTCTACTGCAGATGGTGGTCTGGGGGCTGGAAGTGTCATGATCCATGGTAAAGTTGGTGCTGTTAAGCTTCACAGTTGTGGGACATACACTACTAGGCACAGTATCACTTAAAAGCATGTGTATTACACGCCTTACATTCAAAGCCCCAAAAGGGGATATAAAGTTCTTGTGTAGGACATTGCTAATTCTTGCAACTTGAAATCATTTCTCTTTTCCTTTCAAGTGAAATTGGTCAGCTTTTTTACTACAAGTTGATAAAAATGTGTGGGGCCACCAGGAGCCAAATAAAACTGCCTTGGGGGCGGGAGTAGTGAATCCAACTCATCTCCGTTCTATAGAGACAGTGATCCCGCTGGCCAAAATAAGACAGGAGTAGACTTAATCTTTGAACACTTGTACCAGTTGCCCAAGAGAACGACTCCAGATGGCTCCCATCTCCTGGTGAAAATTTCAGTAGCCAATATGAATGCAACACAAGCCCCTACTCTTACCAAACACCTCAGAAGGATTCAGTAGCTCCAGCAGCCAGCCCCCACGCATAGTTTCATAGGTAGAAAAGCCACCGTCAGCATTTTGCATGTTCAGCAACTAAAGGCAGATGCAGAGGAGAAAAGAAATAGTTTAATTTGCATAAGATGTATATGTGTACAAGATGGAGTTCAGGGGAAAGCTTCAGAAGCCCCCAACAGTGGCCAGGCTGGGCCTGTCAGGACAATTCTTAGAAGCTCCCACCAATGTTGCTTACCTAGCCCTAGGTCTTGCCCAGAAATCCCTACCTCCAGTTTGTGACCACTAACTAGCCAAAAGTTGCTAACATCACCGGGGGGGGGGGGGGGGGGGGGCAGAATGGACTCAGTAGTAGAACCAGGTGCTGCCTTGCTTCCCCATACTCACCACATTCACAGCCTCAAAGAGGCGGTCAGGGGGGATATGGTCCTTTATGAACGGGCACTTCTCCTGCAGTAGCATCACTGACTTCAGCCCTTCTGCAGTGCAGTCAGCTACTATCCAGCCACAGTCACGAGTACTGAAGGGAAATCCACCCTGGAGGTTATTAGAAAATGGAGGGGTTTTTAAGCAAGGAGAGCAAAACAAGATTTTTTGCAGGACCACAAATATTGCCAGTACAAATGCTGCCCAGCAGACCTTCCCAGTCTTTTAGCCAATATTATTTTGGCATTTGGGCACAGGGAAAGAGGGCATTAAAATCTATTTGTTTTAGATAGCCCATTTATTTAATCATTTGGAAATTTTAAAAATTTCAATCCAGTTCAGGTAAAAAATACATGAACAAAATCTACAATGAATTTAGAATATTTCACACAGAGTGGTGGACATGTCTCTCTGTGAGTTTTCAATTACAGGAAGACAGATTTAAGTTAAAGACTCAGAAAATGATCCTAACTTGAGCAGTTAGCAGTGGAACAAGCTATGGAGAAAAGCTAGAATATCTTCCTTCTTGGGAAATGTTCAGGGAACATTTTGAATAGACATCTTTCAGGGTTCACTGAATATCTGGTGTCCATGCTTCCAAAAAGGGAACCCTCCAAACCAGGATTCTATCACCTTATTGTGATTGTACCTTGTTCATCTGACGGTAGTACTTCTCATAATCAGGAACATTATCTGGAATCTGGAGGAGATACAAAACTACACTCAAACTTGGCAGGCAGGAATAATTCATACTACAGGAACAGTAGTTTAGTAACTGCTCTGTTCAGGTTATAGACTTGGGAAAAGCAGTTACATGACTGTGTTTCTTATTTCAACTTTTGGACTTGAAGGACTTAGCTTAAAATCGTTCTTACATATATTTCTGCAAGCCAATGCCAACAAATTTTGACATAAACATGGAACATTTTCTGGGAAAGATGTTACAGTGCCTTGAAGACTAGTGAGAAGAGGTCAGGAATGTGGCTGCATGGTGGTGGGAATAAACTCCTCAAAACCTTTAAAACTTAAATTTGGTGCGCAGGGTAGCACACTTTCCCAGAGGCATGGGTTCGGAGAGGCTGAAATACATTCTTCCATGTGACAAATTGCTAGGGACATATTCCTGGGAATACTAGAGGAGCAGGGGGATCTGCATGCTCAGTTCTTGGAAAGAACCATTGACATACATTGCAAACCAAAATGTACACACTTAAAATAAACATGGGTAATATTACATCAGAACTAGAGCACAAGAAGTTAACTCACTATACATATTTATCTGGTAACTTGGCCCTTACCTGTGTGATTCTGAAGAACTCATGAGCATGTATCAGACAGGAGGTAAATTCAGACTTCTTCTGGGCCCCAGCCTTTTTAAAAAAAAGTTGTTTTAATGTACTTGACTCAATGTGACTTTTTAAAAGTGAATCCATCACTAATGATTCAGACCAGTGTCTCAAGAAGTAATTTATGTTTAAATATTTTGATAAAATTAAGGCCACAATCCTATGTACACTTGCTTGGGAGCAAGTCCCACTGAACTCACTGCAACCTATGGCCAGACTAGATGCGACATTAATCTTGTGCATGCAGTTATTGTGCACTTTTAAAAAACGTAAACAGCAGTGAAAGGGAAGCCTCGGGACCATGAGCCAGGGAAGAATAACTCTTTCCCTCCCTGCCATGTTCCTGACAAAAATTGCCTCTCAGATCTGCTAGTTTCATTTCAAGGTCAGCTCCCATTGGTACTGCTAGGGACTTCTCTTGAAATGCAAATAGCAGCTTCTAAGAAGTGATTCTTTTGAGGACTGTGGAAGGGAGAGAAAGAGTTAAACTCCTCCTCCTCCTCAGCCTCAGCCTACTTGGTCCTGAGGTTGCAGGCCTCCCTGTGGCTATTTACAAAACAAACAAACAAACAAAAGTTCATTAATTGCTTTCATATAATGAATAGCACATCTCCTTTGACCTTGCTTCTGAATAAACATGCATAGAATTACATTGTATCTTTAAACAAAGGTAATGTTCTATTTATATGTAGAATTTTGCTGCTTTGCATTGACTTGTGATGACCATCCATATGGTCTAAGAGCCCATGGCAAAATACTTCTGTCATAAGATACAAATGGTATGACTATCTGGACATCTTATAAAAGTTGTGGCGTCTCCAAAACTGCCAGCCTTATGTGAGACTGCTGGGGCATTTAGGGGATGGCAGCCCCCCAACCCCCTCTTTGGGGCCAATAAGTATGTCATATGGTACATGGATGAAACAAGCAATATCTGTTGAGGAATAGTGTACATAATTCCAGACTGTCCAATCTGATTTTTTTTAAATTAAATTTATTAATCGCCCATCTGGCTGGTCACCCAGCCACTCTGGGTGATGTACAATAATAGAAACAGTTTAAAACAATAACATTCTACATTAAAAACATCATATTTCTAAAAATACCCTAACCCACCCCAAATACCTGCCTGAACAACCACGTTTTTAATGCGTGACAGAAGCTCATTAAAGAGGGGGCATGGCAGAGTTCCCTAGGGAGGGAGTTCCACAGAGTGGGGGCCACCACAGAGAAGGCCCTCTCCCTCATCCTCACCAGCCTACCTGTCCTGGCTGATGGGACAGAGAGAAGGCCATCCAAGGCTGATCTTGTTGAGCGGCCCGCCTGGTGTAGCTGCTGGAGGCGCTCCTTAAGATAGGCTGGGCCGGAACCATATAAGGTTTTAAAGGTCAAAACCAACACCTTGAATTTGGCCCAGAAAACAACTGGTAACCAGTGCAACTCCTTCAGCACTGGAGTGATGTGATCTCGCCGGCAGCTGCCTTTAATACATTTCTGGAGCAGTGATATCAATTCCTTACTTAGTTCAGTACAGTAGAAATTGCTATGACTCTGATCATATTAAATGGTCTGATTAGGCATAGTGCAATGTTTATCATATTATGGTAGTTTAAGACAACCTACTGTTGTTTATTACCATTGCACAGAGACATCCTGAATTTACTTTGTGCATGGTTGATACTACACCCCATTGTATTTTTGAGAACCATTTTGTACATTGTTAAATAGAGACCTCATGTCCTTAATGGCTTTGCTGCGCACATGAGTTATATCATATAGGTATGTACACACTACATATTGATTCTAGGTATGTTCCCATTATATACTGGTTAAACTGAGACACAATGTGTTGTTGTTCAGTCGTTCAGTCGTGTCTGACTCTACGTGACCCCATGGACCATAGCACACCAGGCCTTCCTGTCCTGCGCTCTCTCCCGGAGCGTGCTCAAGTCCATATTCACTGCATCAGTAATGCTATCTAGCCATCTCATCCTCTGCTGTCCCCTTCTCCTTTTGCCTTCAGTCTTTCCCAGCATCAGGGTCTTTCCAGAGAGTTTTCTCTTCGCATTAGGTGGCCAAAATATTTGAGCTTCAGCTTTAGTATCTGTCCTTCCAATGAGCACTCAGGGTTGATTTCCTTTAGGATGGACTGATTTGACCTCCTTGCAGTCCAGGGGACTCGTAAGAGTCTTCTCCAGCACCACAGTTCGAATAATGTAATGCGTACAGTGTCACAATACCCCTTAGTTTGATATTTTCTGTCCTTTTAAGCACTGTTGTGCACCTGAGATGCAATACGTATATGTGAATTTTGGGGTGTAAATACTCTACACATACGTTTGAAGTAAAAGGTTTATACTTTCATTTTTGTGTGCATAATTTTGCTCCTTTGTATACATCACTTATACACCACTTCCCAGGTCCATTGATTGACCTGATCTGTGCTCATTTTTGGAGGGGTCAGAAAGGGGGGTATGCCCCCACAAAGTCAGCCAGATTAGATGGGCTGGAATTATGTACACTATTCCCCAACAGATGCTGCTTGCTTCATCCATGCACTGTATGACATAATTATTGGCCCCCAAAAAAGTTTTTTTGGGGGTCTACCACCCTCTAAACATCCCAGAAGTTGCTCATAAGACTGGCAGTTTTGGAGCTGCCACAACTTTTGTTAAGATCCCCAGATATTCAAGGCTTTTGTACCTTACGACATATGTATTTTGACATAGGCTCTTAGACTAATTGGTCCTCTTAACACAAAACTACTGGCCGTAGGCATAATTGCCCAAAAGTAAGGGGAAAGAGTATGTTTTTCTAAGTCATGACAAACTAATGAAATTGTAAGTCAAGACAAACATATGAAAAAGGTACTACCTCCAGGAAAGCTTGGACAGCAAAAGCTGTATCCCAAAGCTGGGATCCATTGGTGCCCTAAAAGAGAAGAAAGGCAGAGTTTGAAACCTTCATTTCCCAGCTGAATACTATATCTTCCGACTTGCATATCTTTCAGCCAGCAGAATGAACACAACTGATTCCAACAGGCCTCTTTAAAATTAGCTAAGGGACACTTTCCCATGAATGCATCAAGTGGCAAGAAAGATTTGGTGGTATTTCCCTGCCACAGCAGCTACCCTTCTTGAAGAAAGCCTTGGAAGCCATACACCCCTGGGGGGGAAGAGAAAAGGAGAAAACAATAATGAAGAATGAAGTTCAATGATGAAGAAAAGAAAAAAAGGGGGCGGGGGGAAACTCTGTCCAGCAGTCCCCAAAAGGGGACAAATGTAGTTGAGACAAAAAACAACTGTGAACATGGAAAAGTTCAGAATGCTGCTATTGCTGCAGCAGACGAAAAGGAACTGGACAGGAGACAGGCCTGAAGTGTATGCAAGGGAGGGCGGACAGGGCTGCCACCTAAAAGCTATGCTCAGCTCTAGAAGGTTTTGAATGACTGTTCTGTGCATGGGCAGAACCCATATGTGAGAGTCACAGAGACCATGAAGAAGAAGGCACTCTAACTAGGACCTCCTTCTCTCACGTTACAAGCATTACAGTCATTTGTAACATCTGCATGACAGAGGAATTTTCATTTCCTGGAATTCATTCATCAAGAATTCAACTCTATTACCTGTGGTTTGAACAGGGACAGAAGTGTTTTTTTAGTCGCACTGCATAAGTTAATCCGCTCACTGTTGCAATGATGCCTGTGTTATTATCACCCAACAACATTTCGTGAATGGCAACTGTTAAAAGTACCATTGTCTGTACCATTTGCATTTCAATTCCCACTGACCACATGGTTTACATCCCGCCCCACCAGCCCCAGCATAAATCTGCCAATTTGGGGTTAAGACTTCATGCATCTGATGAAGTGGACAGTGTCCACAAATGCTTATGCCAGAATAAATGCATTATTCTTTAAGGTGCCACAGGACACTTTGTTATTTAAGGCGTCTGTATAACACCTTTTATAAACATTTATCCCACAGTGAATTAAAATTAAAATTCAAAACAGCAACAATAAAAAATACAATCAAAATTTAAAAAGTAAAGCAATGAAAACAGTGGAGCGATTTTTTTTCTAAAATTAACAGTGCTTAAAAATAGAAATCCATTAAAATGCCTGAGAGAATAAAACGTCTTAACATGGCATCTAGACGATAATGAAGTGGGAGCTAGTCAAGTTTCTTTGGGGAGGGTGTTCCATGGTCAGGGCACTTCTGATGAAAAAGCCCTTTTTTTGTCGCTACCCACCTTAGCTCTGGTGGCAGGGGTACTCTAAGAGCAACCTCAGGGGAAGATTTTAGGGTGAAATGCAATGGTGGAATAGATTCCCCTACCCTCAGCAGCCCTCCCTCTGCCTGTGACCCCCAAATCTGCTCCAAACAGTCCCTCAGCCCTCTGGAAGCATCAGTCTTCTTGCGCAACATTGTATGGAATCCTCTGTTTGGCTTGGTCTCCCTTCCATATGTGGATCAGGGCGTAGCTGCTCCTGTCAGTGATTTATCTTCAAAGCATTTAGCAAACACGTTTCGGTGGGCTTTCAAAGAGTTCCTATACTAAATCCTGTGGACCAGAATGAAATAGGCCTCTTTCAAAAGCTCTGCTGGACAACACTCTGAGGATGCAATGGTGGCAGAAAGTGCTGATTCTTCACTGCAATCATTGTCACCAAGTAGGCCCAATAACTCTCACTTATGCTCACTGAGAGTTCTCTGCCACTTGTGTTCTAGCCATCTCCCAACCTGCTTCATTGCTCCAAATTTTAATATATGTTTTCCAACATTTAAAACCCTTTAGGGAGAAAGTGGCAGGAGAAAGAGCAACTGGAGCAGGGAACAGAATAAGCAAGGAAACGAATAAGCAGTTTCTCCCCACTCCACCACTTCTCTGATCCTGACTGCCACTCTGGGAAGCAGCTCTTAAATAGGGTCACTGGTGTAATGCTGCACATGTCGGCGCGTGACATTAGTCTCGCCCTCAACAAGGGAAGGAAAAATAAGTCTCTTTCATCTATACCTGCATCTTCAGGCCATCCAGTCCCAGCCTGCAAGGAGACAGAAAACATGTAGTGTTGCATAGTGGGTGAACTTCAGCAAGTTTCATGCAGCCTTGGTGAGCAACGGACAGGAGGGCTGTGAGTGGAACAATCTTCACTGCCAGCCTTTATGAGCCCTATATCCCAAGCCATGTAAGCTTTAGGACAGGGGTGTTGAACCTCTTACAGCCTGAGGGACGAATTCTGTTTCGGAGAGGCTCTCAGGGGCGGCAATCCAGTGGTGGGTGGGGCTGAAGGCAGAGGGGTGGGGCCAGAACCCCCAAAATACCTGCGTGGTTCAGTTAAAGCTCTTGCTGCCTTAGGAATTCTTACTCGCTATGGTATTTCAGCCTTTTGGAATGGAGGGAAGATTGCACAAAACCTGGAAAACCAGGCTATCAGTTGTCCGGTGAAAGGGGTATGGCCATCTGGGGAACCCTGGGGGGCTGGACTGGGACTGCATAAGGGTGGGATTTGGCCCTTGGACCTGAGGTTCCCCACTCCCATTTCAGGATAAATGTGTCAGTCCCAACCATTCAGAGACAATCCCCGGGCGGTAATGGCTGCTTTTGAATGTGGGAAGCCCAAGTTTAAACCCCTGCTCAGCTCTGAGGTTAACAGGGTGGCCTTGGGCAAGTCACTACCTCTCATCCTAACTTACTCCCTGGGCTGTTTCTCAGACCCTGCTCTGATCTCCTTGGAGAGAGGGCACAATACAAACGTAGAATGAGTGGATGGACCTTGCATGTCCTTCTGCTTGGGACTTTCATAGGGTGTTCAAAAGGCACTCTCTCTCCTACAGCAACACTGAGCAATTTTGCTCACAGTGCAAGTTTCTTTCTAAGGATGATTTGAGCACAGCAGGGTCTCTCCTGAGGGTCACCATGCACTTAAGGGCATTTAAACATATTCTGTGTAATCAAGCTATAAGGATGTACACGTCTGGGTTTCAACGACGCCTTACCAGAGGTAGTCAGGGATTCTGGAGACATGTTCTTGGAACGCAGGAGACTTGTCTCCCTCCACATACCACCGTACCAGCATGTTCATTGTTTTAGATATCTACATGGGTAGAGAAAGATGAAGAGTTACTTCCCCCAAGAAGGCTAAGCAACCAGCATCTAATATTTGTGCCTCTTCACAAACTGAGCTCCTGCATCAAGTTCTCATGAGAACACAGCCAAAGAAAAGGCTCCATAGGCCAGTGGTAAGTGGATTCAGGACCAGCTAACTAGACAGATCAAATTAAGATAATCAGAAAGCTCTTACACCAGATCAGTCCATTTTCCTATCTAGCCTGGTATCGTCTACTGTGACCAACAGCAGCTCTCCAGGGTCTTAGGCAGAGGGCCTTCCCGAGCTCTGCAACTGGCAGCCCTTCACAACCGTAGAAGCCAGGCATTCGGCCTAGGAGCTTCTGCACACAAACGGCATGTTCTGCACTGAGCTCTGGTCCCTCACCACTGAACATAATGGGTCATACTTTCAGGTAAGCCAAAAATTTGTGAGAACTAGAGGGACAGCTCTGAGTTAGTGTGCACGTTTGCTGTGCTCATCATGGACTGTACCACCAGGATCACAGAGATGCTAAAATAAAGGCTACATCTGCACCTAGTGCTAAGCCAGGATTTAGTTAAGGAAACTGTGGTTTGTTTGAATGTCTGAGTTCACGTCTGGCCACAAACGTTTCATTGTCAGAAATAAACCCCAATTTAAAGCCATGGTTTGTTGTTGGCTTATGAATCCTGGCTTATTTCCTCCATGACTTGTCTTTACACCCAGACCTGGGATCCCAGTGTATCCTCAGTTTGTCTCAGCGCCCCACCCAAACCACATGCCAGGGAACGGAGGCAAAAGGTAAAAAGCCGCTAGAAAATGGAATTGCTCCACAGACTAGTTTGTTCTCGATGGCACTTTTTCCAGACAAGCCCCTCGCCTCAATCTGCCTGGCAACTGGTGTCTGCCCTTGCCATATTCCTCTTGGAACAGTCTTCCCTCTCAAGGCAAAGCATCTTGCTTCAGTGCTGCTTGTAGAGCGGGGGGAATTTTAAAAGCAGTATTCCTGATCTACTATCATATTTAAAAGTGCAGTGGTATAGTTTACTGTAAAACTGATAAGATGCTTAAGAAGATAACCTCAGTTTTAATTGTAACAGTGTTGATATTGGGGGGGGGGGACTTTGCAAAGGATGGGGTATCAGCAAATGCACTCCAATAATTTTATTTAAAAGTCAGGTGATATATTCTGAATTTGACTTGGTAACGGGTGAGATTTTAAAAAATGCAATCCTCTAATATGATGAAAAATGGGCAATGCCTACAAAAACATGTCCTTGCTTTATTCTGCACTTAAAGGAACCCAGGGAGAGGGAGAGCAAGTGACTGGCAAGGATGAATGTGGAGGGGGTGGGGAGGCGTCACCGTCCTCCAGCTCCAGAGCTAGAGCAAGAGGCACTGCTGACTAATGCTCAGAGGGCTGCCAGGCTATAAAACCAGTGGGAAAATGATACAAGTCCAGCTCGCTAAGGACCAATAGTGCCAACCAGGTGACAGGGGAGAGAATGTGCAAGACTCTTTACGATCCTGATGCACGGGAGCTGCCTAGTGGTGGTGAAGAACAAACCAAGAATGGGCAAGAGAAGACAGGGTTTCTTTGTTTGTCTACAAGGCAATTTGTGGCTACATCAACAAACTATGGTTAACATAAATCATGGCTTAGCATTACATGAGAACATGGCCAAACATTCTAGTATTTGCAGAATAAAGTCCGTTCCAGAGCTATTTAGTTCTAAGCAAAGCTTAAGAGGACGTACAGGGCCGATGCTGATGGACTTGGTGAATCGGTCATCAGCCTTGATATGATCATAGAGCTCCTCCATGGCTCGGTGTCTCAGAATCTTGCTATGGAATCTCTCATAGGTGTTGAGTATTGCTGGAACAGAAGAAGAGAGACAAACAGAGGACTCACATTACCTGTTGACTATTGCAAAGCCAGTATGGGCAGGAACTGAGTCACAGCCAGTTTGCCAAAACAAAACTTAGGCTTCCAACATTGCTCACCAGTGATCAGTCCCATCACTGGAAAATGCCTAAACCAACAAAAATACAAGGGCTGCTAATCCCTACTTTTACACATTAGACCTAGACAAGAAGGGGCTAATATGCACCCCCCTCCCTGGTGGTTTTTGTTGCCCCCACCGGGCCCCACCACCGGAATCCCAGTGATTCTGCTGGGAAACACAGCTTATTCTACTGTGATCTCACTTCAGGAATGATGTGGGTCTCCACCTGACAAGTAGCTTCATTTTGGCTAGGAAATGGGACAAGGGCAAACATATAAAGCAAGTGTGCCCTTCTTGCAGGATCAGAGGTAGCACCCCACTCACCATAGACAATTGTAAGCAACCAGCTGTGTGGTGTGTATACATCACTTGAAGCAATTTTATTTCTCTGTGCAGGCCAGTCAATACTGGAATAGTCTTGTATGTAGAGCTCCTAGGAAGAAAGGTCACACGAGCCTAAATAGCAGAATTAGCACCCAAAATAGAAGCTTGAAATAGAGACTGCACAGGCTCATTCTTAGTCTAGGCCTTGGCATAAAGCTAGGTTAGTGGTATTCTACAGCACAAAACAGTACTCTAATAAGTTACATTATCCAAGTGTAGACAAAATCATGTATATGTTATGCCTTCCATCCCTCTCTGTAGAAGGATTGCAGGTAACGAGGAATCAGGATTAAGGGAAAGTAACCAATGATTTTGACAACATTGACAGCATATTTTTCATGTCATGAGGGACAGTGTCTTTTAAGCAAAATCTGAGATACCTTACAGGTTGTTAATTTGTGTCTCAGGTACCCAATTCAGCATCCATGGAATTGCACAAGACTGGCAAGAAAGCTGAGAGGACAGTAAGAAAAAGAACTCTTTGAAACTACCTGTCGGAGGCTCAAGACAAGTTCATCTTCTTCCGCAGTCAGGCGCGTAGCATAGCAGTAGGCCATTGGCAGATAAACCTGACGGCAGTGACACCAAAGAGTAGAAGGATGGGCTGGCATCCATAAAGGAAACAACCTACCATATACGGAAAAGGAAAACTATGATGAAGGATTGGCAGAACATAGATATTCTGAGATAATACAGCAAGAACTCTAGAAATAGGCCCACACACATTGTGACTACTAAGCAGGTTTCAGTATAGAATTCCATCCCATGCTATCTGTGCCAAGCTAAGGATAGGGCTATCCTGATCTCCCCCCTGGCAACAAGGGCTCCTGAACAGACTGAAAAAAACAGGCAGAGAGCAAGAAAAACCAAACATCCCTCTTGCAAGTGGCGTGATCTATACAAATAGAGCTCTTAACGCAGAACACTTCCTGTGGCCCATGGTAAGGAAAGAGCTGAAGAACTGGGCTTAATGTTACACTTACCAGGAGAATGCCAGTTTCCGTCATAAGTCCTGCCATCTATTCACTTGGCACTTACCGAATGCAAACATTCACCAAATGATATCATAGCATGATATGGTAGAAATTTCAACACGATGACACATCATATCATGAGTGACTGTACCCATTACATCCAGCAGGGGCTAAAAATTCCAGAGGGGATACCAGTCCCTCTGAAAAATGTAACATGTGCCCCAGCTCCAAGAGTCTGCACTAGGATGTCCAGAGCATTAATTCTCTCACGCTGTTTGGACAGTGTCACAATCTGCTATTCAACAGACCCCTTTATAGTCCTATCTAGAAATAAAATTAATGATTGATTTAAAATATGATGCCAGTTTAACAGAACACTGTCTCCCCGCCCCTAGATTCTATTGGTATCAATTTCCAGAAGCACAGTCTAACACAAAAGCTATTGGGACCTCACAAAGTTAACTTAAATTCCTCATTGGGCCATCAGGAAGCCCTGGAGGAAAAAGCAGAAGAGAAAGCAAAACAGAAATTTAAAATGCATAGCTGACTAATAACAGAAAACAAAACTACTGGACTCGTAGTAAATAGTGGAAAGGTTTCGATGATCCTCAATAAAAGTGCTTAGAGAAAAACCTCAAAATAAGATTACAAATATGAAATCAGTGCTGCAAGTTTGTACTATGGGAATGGTAACGCTTGTGACAAGACAGAGCCAACTGTGAGCAGAATAAATCTGCTAGGGTAAGATTTACATCTGGTGTCCAACAGCATTTCAAACAGATGCTGGGTCCACAGCTTGGGAGGGCTAAAAAGTGATTGATGTGGCCCAGCTACACCCCTACCAGGACAGGGATAACCTGGTTTCAGTAGTCATGTTCCACTAACTTCCAAGTTAGATTACTGCAATGCACTCTATATAGGTCTGCCTTTGAAGATGGTTCAGAAATTGCAGCTGGTGCAAAATACAGCAGTCACATTGATAGCAGGGACCAGAAGGTCTGAACATATAACACCAATTCTGGCCTGCTTCACTGGCTGCCTATATGTCTCCAAGTTCAATTCAAGGTGCTAGTTTTGACCTCTAAAGCTGTACACAGTTCGGGACCACAATACCTGACAGAGCTCCTCTCCCAGTATAACTCTACCCATATACCATGATTAACATTTGAGACCCTCCTCTGAATGCCTCCTCTGAGGGATGTTCAGAGGCTGGCAACAAAGGACAGAGCCCTCTTGATGGTGGCCCCCTGATTGTGGAATGATCTGCACAGGGAGGTCTGCCTGGTGCTAGCATTGTCACCTTTTTGGCGCCAGGTTTTAACTTTCCTCTACTCCCAGGCATTTGATGACATATGATGGGACTTTATAGTTTATTGTTTTCAAACTGTTTAAAATTCTTGCATGTTAAAAGTTTCATATGATGTTTTCTCATGTTGTGAACTGCCCAGAGAGCTTTAGCCACTGGGTGGCATAGAAATATAAAAAAGGAAAGGAAACAAAGAAGGCATATCACGGGCTAGCTAGAGTCAGTGTGATGGGTTAGTCAGTGCCGCCAATCAATCCCAGTGGCTCACTGCATCGTCTGGGAGAC
Source organism: Heloderma suspectum (assembly GCF_057233095.1). Lineage (NCBI taxonomy): Eukaryota > Metazoa > Chordata > Lepidosauria > Squamata > Helodermatidae > Heloderma > Heloderma suspectum. Next base: position 224,952,970 of record NC_139458.1, read on the forward strand.
TGCACAAAGCAGAGGAGTAACACACGCGCAGACTTCAGACGATGTTTCTGACAGCAGGGGCACGATCTAGACTCCTGCTGAGCAGGCACAGCAACAGGCAGGGCATTCAAAAGGACTGTTCTCCTTGGGTATCATACATGAGCACGGTCCAGGGGGCCAAGAAGAATTATATTGCAGAACAGGTCTGACGCCCATAGCCAATCACTGTGGCTGGTATTTTATTGGTCTGCATGCACAAAGGAGGAAACAAACACCCAGGGCCTAGGGCTCTTCACTACAGCATGGATGGTGGAGACAAGCCTCTGGCTGACTTTTCTAAATGCATATATATACACATTATATCAGCACATGCAATCTGTGTCTTTTTTGGTGGGATACCTCCTCTTTTGGTGATGCGTAAGTAGCTACCCTATCTGGTATGGAGGAAGGATAGATGACGTGCCCTAAGAATGGGCACCAAGATCCAAAAAAGTGACACACCTGCACACAGTAGGGGTGAGGGGGAGAGCGGTTCACTGTTTCAGAGTTAGGCAAGACATGCAAGAGTTTCACAGCCTTGCTTCTGCAGTAAATGTACTGCACAGCTGAGCCCAGTCACTGCTACTAATGGGTGGGTGGGGGGGGTTCTCTTGCCACAGGAGCTCACAGCCATAGCCAAGGGGGAGAGGCAAGGTGCAGAAACCTTCAGCTCTTTTCTGGGAACTAGCACTTAGAGAAGAAGGGCCAACCCAGAAGGCATTCATGGGGACAGGCCAGCCTGCCTGAGATATGCTTCACCTAAGGGGGACCTGAAGCCAGGCCTGTAAGATATGGAAGAACACGGAAAGTGTTGAGAGGTTCTGGTTTATCTTAGGCCCCCACTAACTTTGCAGCTAGAGTTGCATCCTTCTGCTTCAGGGAATTTCCTCAGCATGTTCAAGTGCAAAACTAAAAATGGGGAATTTCAAGCAAGAATGTAAAAAGCCCAATATTCACCTGTTCTGATAAAATGTTAATGGACATTGTGGTTTCCTGGGGCTAATGTCTTTCCTCCTGGAATTTTCTTCAGGTAGGAGTTCCAGAAAGTGCCAATCCTGGTGAATGGGTTTTTTCTGCTCTTCAACTGGATGTGCCAGAAATTGACATAACACCCCCACCCCCACTATCTGCTTGATGGCATCTGCCATTTTTTTCTAATAGAAGGTATAAATGCAAGCAGTGGAGGCTGGTGGTTCTGATTTTGGTGGGACTGTGCATCCATTCTGGGTCTCAGTCAGAATCAGCCAGAACTCAAAAGGAGCTATCCAAGGTGCTGAGCCCTATCCCTAAAATAGGTTCAGCACCTTGGATACCTCATTTATAGTTCTGGTCGTTTTGACTGAAACCTGGAATGGATTTATAGCCCCACCAAAATCAGAGTCACCAGCCTCCATCGGATATAAGTCGGGTTTTATAACTAATCCAGTAAAATTACACATACCACATCTCAGGAAACAGTGTGTTCATTCCTTCCCAGCTGTAAACATTCAAGACAGCCAACCAAAATTTACCCCAGGAAGGGATTCCTACAGCACCACCTGAAGAGCCAAATACAGAAGAACTCATGCAAACGTATAGTGTACCAGAGAGAGATATTCTGCTTTAAGACACTATCACTTTTCCGTCATATGACTAGGATATATATGCAGCAGACAGAGGTGAGAATTAAGTGGTAGAATGGACTGCACCACTTCAGACTGTAGATGAGGGATCACATTTTTTTAACACTCCTTTACTTAAAAGAATTCCCTGCAAGTAGAAAACTCTTATAGCAGGAAGCCAACTGAGCTAGAACAAAAGTATACTACTTTGTTACTTGCAGGGAGTTTTTAGATAGGGGAGTATCTTCCACCTCCACTCTCCCTTCTCAAAGGTGAAATCTAGGCAAAGTTGTGGCTATGAAAGTTCCACAGAATTCTCTGCTTATTCAGAAGTTGGTTGTGATCCCAAAAACCAACAGTGATGTAAAAATATGTCTACAAAAGAGATGGTTTAGGTAAAATCACTCCCACTGGAGTCAATGGAGAAGCCTGGACTATTGCCCCTACCTCCTCATCCCCCGCTCTCCAGCCATAATGTGGAGGAGGATTTCAACTAACTCTCCAGCCAATCACAGTGCATCAGCAGGTATAGAAGACACAGGCAGAGAACTCTGGTCTCATGTATCAAGACACACAACATGGGGCCACATCAGTCATGTCCATGGAAGTGTTTTTAAAGTGGGGGCCCTCAAGGTGGTCCAATATTAAAGTGGGGGGCCTCAAGGTGGTCCAATATTAGTTACAAATTAAAGGCGAAAGGGATCCCAACTTTACTAAAAGACACAGATCATGGGTATTATAGAATGGCAGAAGAACTAGAAGCTCACTTTTCAGGGCTTGGGACTGTATCCAATCCTGACCATCCACTAGCAGAATGGTGCCCCAGCCCCGGTTCTGCAATGGTTCCGAGACACTTGTCTCATCTCAGAACTATTACAAATACTCTGTCCTGGGCCTCCAAAGACAAATATCCTCCAGGTTGCTCAACTCCATCCTACTACAAGAACTACAAGAATCCTGCAACTCAAAGAACTCAAGGCAAGTGGAGTGGGGCCCATCAGGGAGGGGAAGACTAAGCCTCAGCACATGACTCCTGCACCTCCTTCCTAAGCCCCTCCTTGGAAAAGAGATGGATGTGAAGAGTACTCCACAGGCTGACTCTCAGCCTACCTCTCTGCAATATGGGAAGGCTGTCCATCAACAGACCATAGTAGTGTTACCCAGAGAGAGGGCACTGATAAATATGCGACCTGCAGCAACAGGAGTCATGTTGGCCTTAAACTCCCACTAGGCATTGGAACCATAGGATCTCTCTGTTGGTCTTTCTTTCTCCATCATTTCATAGTGACTTTGGCAAGTAACAGCTGCCAAGCCCTGAGGCATGCAAGGTCTGGTTCAATTAATGCTTCAGTAGCCAAAAGAACCAGGAATAAGCTGGAATATCCAAAGTGTAGGTGCAGTCATGATTTGAATTCCTTGCACTCACCATTTCAGAGTGGCACTAGCACCTGCCCCCCCCCCCCCCCCAGCTCCTGCATCTGCTATAAACAACAAGAGAGAAGGCACTTTCCATAGGACACCAGTGCTTGGTAAAAAAACAAACACCAAGCAACCTCCACTTCCAGTCTCCAGCTGGCTAGTCACCTTTGCTATGGAGGTTGTTCCGAGCCCGCAATAGATCTGGGTCATCAGGACTAACCCCAAGGATTCGCATTGCTGTGTAGTTGAGAGCAGTAGAAAATACTTTGGACGTGTCCTCAACATGCCTACCAGATAACAGATGAGAGAAGTGTTAGGAAAGTGTGACCATGCAACAAATTCAGTTTCTTTATTGGCTTGAGGCTGGGCAGGATTTACTGGAGCTGGATAAGCCAAACCAAGCAACATTACTGCTGAGCAATTTCCATGAAGCTCAACTGCTATCCAGGAGACAGGAGCTGTAACAGAAACATTAACAGAGGCTGTATTTCAGAGCTCTATTTGAAATGTGCAACATGGACATTTCATGTGGTGTTTCAGTCCCCAGTAGGAACTAAAATCTGTTCAATTGGGGCTTGTTTGCACAATCAGTCCTCCTGAGGTTACAAACATGGAATTCTGTCATGTCTGCACATGCAGAGGATTAAAGAGAATCAAAGTAAGAGTCAATGAACCCCAGTAATATCAGGGGCTAAGGACTTGGTTCTCATTTTATGCTCTGACTTGGATTCCTGCATTGAGCAGGGGTTGGACTCGATGGCCTTGTAGGCCCCTTCCAACCCTACTATTCTAGGATTCTATGATTTATCCCAGGATAAACGAACACACAAATTCCAGGAATGTTGTGTTATCTGATGGGTGGAGTTCAATATTCCATAGGAAGAATCAATGAAGGTTGGAAGACAGGGCATGGGGGCGGGGGCAGCATGTATACTGACTTCTATAGACAGGGTAGGTGGGTGAGCGGAGGCAGTGCCTTTCAGACAGATAGTAACCTCTGAACCTCAGTTGTGCAAAGAAGCTATTTGTCTATTCAGCCCAGCACCGCGTAGCTCTCCGTGGCCTTAGGCAAAGCTCATTCCCAGCCCTCCTTCTTTAACGCTGCATGTTCAGGTCACATTCTTGATGTTCAGTCATGGCCAAAGCAAAAGTGCGTTCTGTACTTCCTGACCACTGAGGAGGGTGGGAGGACAGTTCCAGATTATATCAGGCAAGCCTCTGCTGCTGAGGATACAGAAATCCAGATGTGCTGCCATTAAAGGCACACTCAAATCCAGGCCAGTAGTTCACAGATCAAGATTTCTTAGAAACACACAGACATTCAGTTCAACTCTAAAACAACAAGAAGGTATCCATTTAATAAGTAATAGAGAAAGATGAAAGACAGCAAGGATTTGTTCTTAAAGGAAACACCTAAATGTCTCCTACATTTCAAGTTCTGTAGCGAAGTTCAGTGTATCTGCACATTAAGTGGAAAGCTTAAACTGTAAGGTTAATGACACAACAATGTCCACCTATTGCCAATGGTACTCTCTTTTTTGAGCCCTGCAGTCATACATCCCTGCCCTTCTTCGGTCTTTTACTTTTCACTCTAGAAAGATACCTCCTTTGGGATTGATAAATAATCTGTCATGCCTTCATGGGTGGATATTATGCAATCAGTTTTTTCATGCAGAGGACAAACCAGATTATGTACCAGGAATCTATATAGATTACTCCAGTGTCAAATGTCATAATAACAACAACGGAACAACAACATGCAGGGACTGTCAAGGTATGAACAAAGATAAATCCAATGGTTTTAATCAGCATATTGCAGACGTCCTGGTTAGCTTTTTTAAATGCATGATTCTGTTTGATAAATAAGAGTGGGGGAAAACTTTCCTACGCTTTATGCAATCTGACAGGCTCCCTTTAACTTACTGCATTAGTATCATAATGCAAAGCAGCAGGCTGTATGCCAAGTTTAAATGTATATTTTTCACCATTTAATTGTTTTCCACTTCATTTTTAAAAATGGTGAGTGATGGCTGACTTCTTCAGCGTGGGGAGCTAGACTCTCCCTGAGCACGCTGCTTTGAGGATGGAACCCACCCTCCCTTCCCCAAGTTGGTCCACCTGCCAATGCCAAAGCAACTGCTGGGCACTCTCACAGCAAGGGGGGAGAGGCCCCGCCCGCTTTTTTACACTGCTGGCTTAGAAACAGGACCACAGGCTGCTGCCAGCTTTGTAGGCAACTTGCTCTAGAGGCAGCCCTGCCTGAGCCCAAAGCAGCAAATAAGCCACTTCTGAACCAGGCTGGCAGCTCCCCAGCCACTCACTATAAAGTGGAGAGAAACCTCCAGAGACCTCTGCCTCAAACAGGGCCATCTCCGTTTGGCACTAGGAGGACTGCGCTGCTGCCGGCCTGGCTCCAAAGTGCAAAGGGAGTTCCACACCCTTCTGAACTGGGCCAACAGTCCTTAAGTGAGGAATCCTCCACTGAGGAACACGCTTGGGTGAATCGGCCTACACCTGATCCAGTGTAAAATGAACACAGTTCACTTTTCTCATACCCACAACCTGGGACACAACGTCTTGTCTGGCATCAGCTGACTGGTTCTGCAACTGGCGCTTTCAGACCACTGGAGTCAAAGACATTCCTGTTATTGCCAGCCTCGAAGATTGAAGTCTCTGGCTTGCCCCACCCTATCCCCAATATTCAGCTAAAACATAAGATCTTTAAGAATTATGGAACACTTCCATTTGCTTTCTGGTTTATGAAGCATTAGCTTTTTAATTTTACTCACAGGCCCCATCCTCCATCTGGGAGCTGCACTGAACGCAGGTAGCGCACCATCTCTTTCTTGCTCTCTTCTGGTAATGGGACCTTGGCAATATGGCATGTGATTAGGAGCCCTGTTGGAAAAAAATCAGTGCACAGAATAAGCAGTCCCCTAATGCAGCAAGGGTGGCAATTCTTTTTTTCACTCAGCAAAAACAACATACATCCGACATAACATTTAAGGGGAGGAGAGTCAGGCTACAGTGGGATTGCTTCTGCTGAAATCAGAGGTACTGATAGGAATGTCTTGACAGAATTCACGGAATGATAAAGTAAGAAGGAATCAGAAGGCTGTCTAGTCCAATCATCTGCTGCAGAGCAGGTGTGTCCATCAGCCATCCCTAGATCAAATGAGCAGGCCACAAGCACAGCAGAAAGATGCCTGCAAAGAATTGTTCCAGGTGACCCAATCAAGACAAGTTTTCAGACTACCAAGAGGAAAGAAACGTAATTATGATGCAATCTAATATGGGATGGGTGGGGTTTTCTAAGTAAGAACACACAGTCAGGTTATGCACTGAACTTATGCCCTTCAAAGGAAATGCCACTGGGCATAATGCCATGCCATGCAATATCCCATTTTTAGTGCCAGCAATTTCGGACAGCCCAATGGAAGTGTATGTGAGTTTGGGTGCAGGTGGAATCCTTCCTGACTCCCGTGGGCCACAGCTGAGGGACTAGAAAATAAGCATCAAAAGACATCTATCATAAATGTACACAGCTGTGTCTTGAATCCAGGGAGGTTCTATGGCTCCTTAAATGTTCCAGGGAGATTATTCTAGAATTTGATACCCATTACCAAAAACTCCATTTCTAGTTTCTATCCTGAACTTGTTACTAATTTGTAACCTTTACTTCTTGAACTCACAGCCTTCTTCAGTCTGAACTTCTTTCTACTGTATTACCTCCACACAACCCTAGTGCAAGCAAAACTATCAATTACAGAACACCTCTGAGGAAAGCCAAACAAGCTAAAGATGCCTCTAGCTTTTGGGGGCCCTTTATAGCAAGAGACTCTCTAGCTTTGCCCACCCCACAACGAGTGACTCCCCTCTGAGCTGCTGCCATCACCAGAAAGCCAGGCAGCAATCACGTGGCAATGAAGAGCAGCAGCAGCAGTCTTTCCCCCTCCCCTGCTCTTTCTAGTTGGCACTGCGGATTGTTCCTAATGCAAAAGATTTGCTTTCTGATTTGTTCCATGACCCCACAATGAGGCATTGCATGTCTGGTTTGGGCAGAAGCACTCCGAGTCTATCTGGTAACCACACCTGGCAACAAAAAGAGAGGTCCTCCATAGTCCCCAGTCCAATGGCCATCCTCTGCTTGTAGGCCAGAGTAAAACGTCACCCCATTTATCGCTGCCTCCTGTGCTGTGCAGGCCTTAGGCAAAACTGGGAAGAATGTACTCTGCAAAATACAAATAAAGAGGAATGCTGAAGAGACACAGATGAACTCTACAGTAGGAATTCAGGCTGATGAAAGACAGAGAAAGAGAATTAATTAATACATCCAAGGAGTACCTAGTTGGACTCCTGCCTCATTCAAGCAACGCAACAAGTAAAGGGGCATCCAGTCCCTCGCTCTCCTCCTCTTCTCTCTCTGCTCCTGGCAAAGGGGGCCAGGGAAGAGACACAGGAAACAAGAGAGGGAGGGCAGCAACTGGGAGGAGAACAGCAACTGGGAGGAGAACAGCCGAGCATTTGCTCCCCAGGCAAGGCAGACAAAAGTCTCATGCATGTGCCAGGAAGGACCTTGTGCCCTCCTCCCAGTAAGTGCCAGTGTTTCCTTAGGGTGGGAACCTGACCTCTGAGTCTCCATTCCTAGAGCCAAAATACAACAGATTTTATTAGGGCCAACAAATTTTCAGGAGAGAAACAAAAGGAGTGGGAAGGGTCTGACAAAACAGCAAGAGTGTGCCAGCAAGAAAAAGAGGGGGCACAAAAGCAGGATATAGGCTATTTACAGATCAGTTGAGGACTTTTTTAAAAAATATTTTTTTCCAGCAAGAGTAAACAAGCTAGGAAAGAACCCTTCTAATCACATAAGGACTCAAAGCAAAATTCCAAGCCTACAAGAATGAGGATTTTCAACAGTGGTATATTTCTCTGAGCAGAGTTATTGGCAGCTCTCACATCCCTTCCCCAATGTCCAGTGAGGTTGCACTGACGTGCTCATATACAAGACACACCATTGCAGCTTCTCTGGGTTCAGTAGTTTTTTAAGTCCCTGCTAGGTTCTGGTGGAAAATACAGATTTCCAAGATGGTTACATAACATTTCGCAACAGAAACTGCAGCCTCACATGAGGTCAGAGGCTTTGGAAGCTTATTAAGAGTATCTCCAAGAGAAGCTCAGTAATGATAACAAGCTTCCCTGAAATATGAATGGCTCTCCCACCACTACTGGTCTTCTCCTCCAACAAGCAGATGCTAGGAAGCAGTAAGTACGTGAGGACACATTTTCTGGTCACACAGGTCAACAGTGACGCTCCACAGGCCTGGCCAGTGCCCCACATTATGTGAGTGTGGCAACCCTTGAATGTGCCTTAGAATCTTTTGCAATGCACAGGAGTTTCTCAGCAAATAAGCCCATGTGTTCCCAGAGCATAGCAAGTTTGAAAACCACTTCCTAAAGAACCAGATCAAAACTACGAGGCAGTGCTAGTATGATGGGCCTGTTCTCCTCATGCTCCCATACCACATTCAGAACTTGATACATTAGGAGTCTCTGCCACCTACTGTGTCCAGCCCTAGAGAGTGAGCCTCCAAACCAGTTTGTTCCCTATCACAATCCTTGCCATCTGCCAGATATCGCCATCGCTGCCGTCCCTCTTCATTGCTCAAGCGCCAGCAGGTTAAGTTCGTAGCAGGTTCTGTTTTATATGGACCACCTCTTCTTCTCCGCAAACATCTAACGGGTGATGCAAAAAACAGATACAAGAGACATGACTCATCTTGAATATTTCAGTCTAAAAATAACTGAACACTGGGATTCAAAAAATGTCCCTAATGAGGGTCTTCAGCTTCAAAGTAAATCACTGCAGGTCAGGTACAGAACACTTTTTGCTACTACATCTTGGCTTCCTTTTTGTTTAACCTGCACGTGAATTATCTGGCTTACACTCTCAAAGAAAAAGCTTTACTTTCACTTATGATATTCTGTATCTGTGGGCATGGGCTGTGAGGGAGTGGGGGAGGGGGGCTCAGATCTCCGACTCCACCTCCCGAGGTCAGAGCACTGTCTCTGACCTCAGAAGGGGGGAATCCCCACTATCCTATGGCCCCTCAGACAATGTCTAGGGGCCATAGGATTGTGAGACTGTGCGTTTTATTTTTCCAATATATTTCTGTATATGTAAATATATTCTTTTTAATTCTTTTAATTCTATCTATTTCTATTTCTCTCTTTTCAATCTACTTGATCTCTGTCAATAAAATTTATTTCACTGTAAACCTCTCTTTCAAACCCTTTCTTTTACCTCTCTAGTTGTAGAGCTGAAAGATACTTCTGTGAACTCTCAATGAGCTTAGGACTGTGTGTATAAGCAATCACAATTTGTAACAGAATGCTTAATGTGTAAAATTGTAACCATTATGAATGTGAGATGGCCTTCTGAACGAAGTGCATTTGTTTAATTATTTGATGTTCCTGGCAGAAGGATGCAGGGAGGTGTGAACAGGAAAAGTTACAGTGTGTTTAAACTCCTCAAGATTCCGCTGGGCCAAAGTTGGCTTTCTTCACACAGAGCTTTTATCCTGGGATTGCTCCCTCACAGAAGTTTGCGGGCTCTTTACAGGATGCCCTGACCCTCCAGGGTGTCTCCTGCACTACATGCCCTTTGTTCTGTTTTTAAATGGGTCCCAGATAACGAGCTATCAAATTACCATGTTGTGCCCTTGAATTCTCTGAGTTCTCTCCATGAAAAGAAGAAATGCTGCAAGAAGAGGAGCGAGATCAATGAAAGAAAATGGAAGACTCAGAAACTGAAAGAAGGAGGGGAGGGGAGGGGAGAGAGGGGAGGGGGGAAAGGAAGCACATGTAAAGGGAGTCAGTTATGACCCTGCATTTAAAACAGACGCAGAAAGCTCCGTTTTAAATGCAGGATTTTAGGCTGGTGCAGAGATGCCTATTGACTCACAAGCTTGTACCATTTAAGGTGGACAAAGCAGCCCTTCCAATGACTGCCTTTTTAAAGCAGTTTAAATCAACAAGTGTTGTTGATGGTGTCCGCTTAAAACAAAAGATGGTATCACTCATTGTGGGAAAGAGTGCAACAAAATGTCAAAGAATGTGTGAATACGCAAGTGAATGACTAGTTGTGAAATCAAAGCAACCTGTAAGGTGAGAGATGCATGGTTGAGAAACTAAGTAAATGAAAAGGGCACTCGCCACCGTGAAATCTTAATGATATAGGGCAGGATAGAAATGTTTTAAATAAAATAAATAAATAAAGTCCCAGGGAATATAGTGAGTGATAGAGAGAGAAACTGAATCAGTGTTTAAGGAGCAAATGGTGAAGTTTTTCTTCCTGGCTCAAGAAAATGAGAAGCAGCTTGGAGAGTGTCAAGAACAACAGGCAGCTTTCTCCAGCCACAGAGCTGGGCCCAGCAAGCATGATGATACAACCCGCTGTGAACAGTTATCTTGCTGCAGTGCCCAGTCCCTGGTGGTCGGGCAGAGACTCCATTAATTGGAACAGCGATAACAGCTTGGGGATTCTCTGGGGCATGCCAACGGCCACTCAGTCAAGACCCTGGTGGGTGGCTGGAATGCCGCAATCACTGGGGCATTAGATCGGGTGGCTCCGAAACGCCCTCTCCCCCTGAACAGGGCTCGGACTGCACCATGGTTCAATCCGCGGTTACGAGCTCTGAAACAGGAGGTGAGACAGCTAGAGCGCCGGTGGCGGAAGTCTCGCTCCAAAGACGATCAGACACGGGCTAGAGCTGTATCTTCAGCCTATCATGTGGCGGTGAAGGCAGCAAAAAAGGACTATTATGCTGCCTCCATTGCGTCTGCAGAGTGCTGCCCCAGGAGGCTGTTCCAAGTGGTCCGGAGCCTGGTCGGTCCTGTGGCTCCGGAACCACTGGAGCATTCTAAGGCCTCCTGTGAGGCTTTGGCAAGGCACTTTGCAGATAAAATTGATCAGATTAGGTGTGTTACTCTGCACACTGTGGATACAGTTAGTGAGCAAGAGGCGGCCTGTGGCAAACCAGTTTTGTGGGATCGGTTCCAGCTTCTTCCTCCTGATGAAGTGGACAAGGTGCTTTCATCTGTAAGGCCGACCACCTGCTTACTTGATCCTTGCCCATCTTGGCTCATTATGAGCTGCAGAGAGAGACTGGGTGAGGGGATCAAGGCGGTGGTGAACGCCTCCCTTGAGGAGGAAGTGATGCCATCAGCCCTCAAGGAGGCAGTGATAAGACCGTTCTTAAAGAAGCCCTCCTTGGATCCTCAAGTTCTGAACAACTTTCGCCCCGTCTCAAATCTGCCATTTTTGGGCATGGTGATTGAGCGGGTGGTGGCAGTGCAGTTGAAGGCACACTTGGAAGAAACTGATTATCTAGACCCATTTCAGTCGGGCTTCAGGCCTGGGCATGGGACAGAAACGGCCTTGGTCGCCTTGGTGGATGATATGAGGAGGGCTCTGGATAGGGGTGAATGCTCCTTCCTTGTTCTCCTCGACCTCTCAGCGGCTTTTGATACCATTGACCACGGTATCCTCCTGGACCGCCTGGAGGGGTTGGGCATTGGAGACACTGTATTGCGGTGGTTCCGGTCCTTCCTCTCCAGCAGGTAACAGAGGGTAGCACTGGGAGAGGAGGTTTCGGACCTGTGGCCACTTACTTGTGGGGTGCCACAGGGTTCCATCCTCTCCCCGATGCTATTTAACATCTATGTGAAGCCACTGGGGGCTATCATCAGGAGGTTTGGGGTGCAGTGTCATCAATATGCGGATGACACGCAGCTCTACCTCTCATTCAAATCTTCACCAAGGTTGGCTGTAGAATCCCTGTCCAAATGTCTGGAGACGGTGAGTGGCTGGATGGGGAGGAATAAGCTGAAGCTCAACCCTGACAAGACCGAGGTACTTTTGGTGGGAGACAAGAGGAGGCTGGGGGATGTTGACCTGGTGTTGAATGGGGTACGGCTACCCTTGAAAGACCAGGTCCACAGCCTGGGGGTCATTTTGGACTCCCAGCTGTCCATGGAGGCTCAGGTGTCAGCTGTGAGCCGGACAGCGCTGTATCAACTCCATCTGATACGGCGGCTGCGCCCCTTCCTTCCCAACCATCTGCTCCCATCGGTAGTACATGCCCTGGTCTCCCCTCGTTTAGACTACTGTAATGCGCTCTACGTGGGGTTACCCTTGAAGACAGTTCGGAAGCTGCAGCTGGTACAGAACGCGGCGGCTCGCCTGATTAAAGGCAACCGCCGGCGAGATCACATCACTCCAGTGCTGAAGGAGTTGCACTGGTTACCAGTTGTTTTCCGGGCCAAATTCAAGGTGTTGGTTTTGACCTTTAAAACCCTATATGGTTCCGGCCCAGCCTATCTTAAGGAGCGCCTCCAGCAACACCAGACAGGCCGCTTAACAAGATCAGCCTCAGATGGCCTTCTCTCTGTCCCATCAGCCAGGACAGCTAGACTGGTGGGGACGAGGGAGAGGGCCTTCTTTGTGGTGGCCCCCACTCTGTGGAACTCCCTCCCTAGGGAACTCCGTCATGCCCCCTCTTTAATGAGCTTCCGTCGTGCATTAAAAACGTGGTTGTTCAGGCAGGCATTTAGGGTGGGTTAGGGTATTTTTTTAAAAAAAAATTATGGTAAAATTTTATTGTTTTAAATTGTTTTATGGTGGGTTGTACATCACCCAGAGTGGCTGGGTGACCAGTCAGATGGGCGATTAATAAATTTAATAAATAAATAAATAAATAAATAAACAGCTGGGCTTGGTGGGAAGCCTCTGCCCCTTCTGGGTGGGGCCAGAGCCTCAGAGTCCAGGTCTAAGGTTGGCTGGGGGAAATCTGCCCTGGATTGCCAGGGCTGGGCAATAAAAGGAGCCTGGGTGAAGGTGTGGCTGTATTCTGAGTTGTTAGGCTGCTGGCAAGGATCATATCCCGGGAGGCCCTTACTTCGGTAACATATAGGTAGGGTAGCCAGCGCTTTCCCTTCATGGATCACTGCCTTGTTGTGGCGAACGGGCTTGCGGAATTCAGTGAAGCCGTAAGCTATGTCGTGCAGGGCCACCCAAGACAGACAGGTCATGGTGGAGAGTTCTGACAAAATGTGGTCCACTGGAGAAGGAAATGGCAACCCACTCCAGGATTCTTGCCCAGAAAACCCCATGGAATGTATCACAAGGCTAAAAGATATGACGCCAGAAGATGAGCCCCTCAGGTCGGAAGGTGTCCAATATACTACTGGGGAAGAGCAGAGGGTATTTCCAAGTAGCGCCAGAAAGAGTGAAGCGGCTGGGCCAAAGCCGAAAGGACACTCAGCTGTGGATGTGTCTGGCGGTGAAAAGAAAATCCAATGCTGTAAAGAACAATATTGTTTAGGAACCTGGAATGTAAGATCAGTGAATCAAGGTAAGCTGGAGGTGGTCAAACATGAGATGGCAAGATTGAACATCGACATCTTGGGAATCAGCAAACTAAAATGGACAAGCATGGGTGAATTTAATTCAGGTGACCATCATATCTACTACTGTGGGCAAGAATCCCTTAGAAGAAATGGAGTAGCACTCATAGTCAACAAAAGGGTGGGAAAAGCAGTACTGGGGTACAATCTTAAAAATGATAGAATGATCTCAGTACGAATCCAAGGCAAACCATTCAACATCACAGTAATTCAAGTCTATGCCCCAACCACGGATGCCGAAGAAGCTGAGGTTAATCGGTTCTATGAAGACCTTCTAGAACTAACACCAAAAAAAGATGTCCTCTTCATCATAGGGGATTGGAATGCTAAAGTAGGAAGTCAAGAAATCACCGGGATAACAGGCAAGCATGGCCTTGGTGTACAAAATGAAGCAGGACAAAGGCTAATAGAGTTTTGCCAAGAGAACACGCTGATCATAGCAAACACTCTTTTCCTACAGCACAAGAGGCAACTCTACACATGGACATCACCAGATGGTCAATATCAAAATCAGATTGATTATGTCCTTTGCAGCCAAAGATGGAGAAGCTCTATACAGTCAGTAAAAACAAGACCTGGAGCTGACTGTGGCTCAGATCATGAGCTTCTTGTTGCAAAATTTCAGCTTAAATTGAAGAACGTAGGGAAAACCACTAAACCATTCAGGTATGACCTAAATCATATCCCTTCTGCATATACAGTGGAGGTGAGGGATAGATTTCAGGGATTAGACCTGATAGACAGAGTGCCTGAGGAACTATGGATGGAGGTCAGTAACAGTGTCCAGGAGGCAGCAACGAAATCCATCCCAAAGAAAAAGAAATGCAAGAAAGCCAAGTGGCTGTCTGAGGAGGCTTTACAAGTAGCTCACGAAAGAAGGGAAGCGAAAAGCAAGGGAGAAAGGGGAAGATATATCCAACTGAATGCAGAGTTCCAGAGAATAGCAAGGAGAGACAAGAAGGCCTTCTTAAATGAACAATGCAAAGAAATTGAAGAAAACAACAGAATGGGAAAGACTAGAGATCTCTTCAAGAAAATCGGAGATATCAAGGGAACGTTTTGTGCAAAGACGGGCATGATAAAGGACAAAGAAGGCAGGGACCTAACAGAAGCAAATGAGATTAAGAAGAGGTGGAAAGAATACACAGAAGAACTATACAGGAAAGATCTGAATGTCCCTGATAGCCATGACAGTGTGGTCACTGAACTTGAGCCGGACATCCTAGAGAGTGAAGTCAAGTGTGCCGTAGGAAGCATTACTAACAACAGAGCTAGCGGAGATGATAGTATTCCAACTGAGCTATGTAAAATCCTAAAAGATGATGCTGTTAAAGTGCTGCACTCAATATGCCAACACATTTGGAACACTCAACAGTGGCCACAAGACTGGAAAAGGTCAGTTTACATTCCAATGCCAAAGAAGGGCAACGCCAAAGAGTGTTCAAACTACCGTACAATTGCGCTCATTTCACATGCCAGCAAGGTGATGCTCAAAATCCTACAAGCTAGGCTTCAGCAGTATGCGAATTGAGAACTACCGGAAGTACAAGCTGGGTTTTGAAGAGGAACTAGAGATCAAATCGCCAACATTCGCTGCATCATGGAGAAAGCAAGAGAATTCCAGAAAAACGTCTATTTCTGCTTCATTGACTACGCTAAAGCCTTTGATTGTGTGGATCACAACAAACTGTGGCAAATTCTGAAAGAGATGGGGGTACCAGACCACCTTACCTGTCTCCTGAGAAACCTGTACGAGGGTCAAGAAGCAACAGTAAGAACCACACATGGAACAACCGACTGGTTCAAAATTGGGAAAGGAGTGCGACAAGGCTGCATATTGTCACCCTGCTTATTTAACTTATATGCAGAGTACATCATGAGAAACGCCAGGTTGGATGAATCACAGGTTGGAATTAAGATTGCTGGCAGAATTATCAACAACCTCAGATACGCAGATGACACCACCCTAATGGCAGAAAGTGAAGAGGATCTAAAGAGCCTCTTGCTGAGGGTGAAACAGGAGAGTGCAAAAGCTGGTTTGAAAGTCAACATTAAAAAAACGAAGATCATGGCATCTGGCCCCATCACTTCCTGGCATATGGAAGGGGAAGAAATGGAAGCAGTGACAGATTTTATTTTCTTGGACTCCAAGATCACCGCAGATGGTGACTGTAGCCATGAAATTAAAAGACGCTTGCTCCTTGGGAGGAAAGCTATGGCAAACCTAGACAGCATAGTAAGAAACAGAGACATCACCTTGCCGACAAAGGTCCGCATAATCAAAGCTATGGTTTTCCCAGTAGTAACGTATGGCTGTGAGAGCTGGACTATAAGGAAGGCTGAGCGCTGAAGAATCGATGCTTTCGAACTGTGGTGCTGGAGAAGACTCTTACGAGTCCCCTGGACTGCAAGGAGGTCAAATCAGTCCATCCTAAAGGAAATCAACCCTGACTGCTCATTGGAAGGACAGATACTGAAGCTGAAGCTCAAATATTTTGGCCACCTAATGCGAGGAGAAAACTCCCTGGAAAAGACCCTGATGCTGGGAAAGACTAAAGGCAAAAGGAGAAGGGGACGGCAGAGGATGAGATGGCTAGATAGCATCACCGATGCAATGAATATGAACTTGAGCACGCTCCGGGAGAGAGCGCAGGACAGGAAGGCCTGGCGTGCTATGGTCCATGGGGTCACGAAGAGTCGGACACGACTGAACGACTGAACAACAACAAGGCAGCACTTTGTTCAGCTTGGCTGTACTGTCTTGAAGTTTCTATGAATGTCATACTTTATGTAATCTTTTATTCCCCTTTTCTCTTCTACTCTTAACTTTCTCTTTTAACAAACCTTTATTCAGCCCTTGAGCAAGGGGTGCCTCCTCCTGGGTAAACCTCAGTGCCAAGTCCGGTGCCAGTGAGGGTGGCTCCTGGGTTATCGCCTGGGGACCAAATTGGCCTGGTCTACCTTGCAGGGAGATTGAGGTTAGCTCAAGCCTTCCTTTACAGACAGAACGAGAGTACAGCAGGGGTTAACCGCCTGCTACAGAACATGGAAGAAGGTGAGGAAGGAAATGACCACAGAAGAACGTGAACAACCTGCATTGAGGCAAGGGAGGGTGGACAGAAATGTTTATGTATTCTGAAAAAAAGAAGTTTTTGAAACCCGATTTGCAAAGCAGGCAGAAATCACAGGTTTTATAATGTCAATTGCTCCCTCCATTGATTGGTTACATAATCAATTAAAAAGTCCTTACCACTAAAAAGGTACCCCAATTAATCTGCAAGCAGGTTCTTAGACTTTTTTTTTAAAAAGAGTACTAATAAAAAAAGCAGATAGCAGTTTTTTCTCTCTCTCTCCCACAGCAGAGAATGCTGTAGCAGACTTTATCTTGAGAAACTCTTGAGATGAAGTCTGCTAAACCACATACGGTTAATCTGGTACTAAAAAGGGTTAACAAAGAATAAAGAGGGCTGATTTGATCTGGGGGAGGCCTAGAAGAAAAGCCCCTAGAAGACCCCAGACTCGTAACCAGCTTTATATTCCAGACTCTTGACCCCTGGGCAAGAAGACCGTGAAGTTTGACTCTTATGCTAAATTATGTTATTTCACTAACTGAGACTCTAACTGAGATTTTTCAGGACTGCCTTTGAAGAAGGGGGGGGGAATGCAGCTGTCTTTACAAGCGGCTTCACAGAGCTTGCTCAAGGCCAGGACATGCTGGCAGAGTGTCTAAGTGAGATGAACAGCAGAACTGAGCATGCTCAGATGCCTACTGAGAAGAGGAAAAGTACTGTTTTGACATCTCGTGGTGTACACCTGCTGATAAGAGAATGTCCCTACTCGATGCTTGTTGGGCAGGGAAGTGTAGCCCTGAGCACGAGCGACAACTAGGAGGAGGCGTTTGGGCACATAGCATGCCCAGATGGTAGGCTTTGGGTCATATGTTGGGACATTTCAAAGTAGCCTGTTTGTAATGGTGCCAGACACATTCCCCAGACACATGAAATTATGGGAGATAGATAGGACACCTTGTTTCTGATTGGTGAGCAAATGTTCTAACCATGTGCACCCCATTTTCTATTGGAGGCTGATTGTCTCATTGCTCCTTAGGCCCCACCTTTGAGCAGAGCAGGGGTATAAAAACCCAGGGAATGGGAGCTCCGGGGTGGTGCTTTTTGTTCCTGCTGCTGCTCCACTTCGCTCTTTCTGCTGTGCCACCAGACCCACGGATTTAGGCAACTATGGACCTATTTAGACTCTTACACTTTGGAACTTAGGATGTTTTCTGAAAGTAGAACTTAGAATGATTTCCAAGTTTGGGACTTGGAGTTATTTCTGAGGAGGTGATTTGGAATCCCATCTTCAGAGGTGACAAATGGAATTATTCCCAGGTCTTGAGTTTTCTGTTCACTATAACTCCTACTTCTATTCTTCATATGCCTAGAGGAACTTAGTAATGCTTTAGCTTTTTATATTCAAGTAAGAAGCAGGAGGAGGTAACAGGAGGGTTAACACATAGGTTAGATTGTTTTCGTTTAGCTTTGAACTGCAAGTAGTGAACAGGAGCAAGTTGGAAAGAGGAGTCATAACAAAGTTAGAAGCTCAAGCCATTATCTTATTGGCCAAGTTCATAGCACCAGCTTTGGCAATTGCAATTCTTTGGATTTATCTTCTGTTTTTGTTGCATCCTCTTTCCCTGTAATTGGAGAAAGTTTCTAACGCTCATATAACCACCATGCCATTTTATTTTTATTTTCCTGAATTTCCTGCAATAAACCCATATATATATATAGTTTCAATTTACAATCTCATCTGTAGTGCTGTTCTGTGGTGATGTTAACCTGTTGGGATTAGTTTGGTTGCCCGCTGGGGTGCTTCGGACCCATTTGCTGCAGGTTCTGAGGTTAAGCAGGACCGCATTTACACATACATTTACACATCTAAGACTAGGGAAAACATGTTTCCTGCTTAAGAAAACTTGTTTTTATTTGTGTGTAAATTCATCAAATTTAATTATTCATCCAGCTAGGACTTACACAGTTAGGGTGCAATCCCATGCATGTTCAGACAGAAATACAGCCTACAATCCCAGTATCCCCCAGCTAGTCATTGCTAGGAATGCTGGGAGTTGTAGGACTTATTTCTGCCTAAACACACATAGGTTTGTGCCCTTAATCAATTCAGGTTTTCTTAGCAGG
This sequence comes from Heloderma suspectum, assembly GCF_057233095.1. Taxonomy (NCBI): domain Eukaryota; kingdom Metazoa; phylum Chordata; class Lepidosauria; order Squamata; family Helodermatidae; genus Heloderma; species Heloderma suspectum. The sequence goes on from NC_139458.1 coordinate 224,971,667, forward strand.
GTGGCAGCTCTGTCAGTGAGTATTTTATGCGGGGAAGCCATCAAAAATATGACCTCACCCAGTGAAATATATGAATGGTTCATCTCAAAACTTGGTTTCAAGTATCAGGACTGGGGAATTTGAAGCATACTGGGGAATATGAAGCAGTAACTGAGTTTCTGAGCATGTACAGAGTGAATATATCTCACTAGGTTTCATCACACCTCCCATTTCAAGGATTACTAGGGAGAAAAAGTTTTCACAGCAGAAGGGTTTCAGCTCTGCTCCCCCAATCCCTCTTTTGAAATTAAGTATAGACTACAAGCAACTCAAATTCTGCTTATGCAACACCTACCAAAACTTGTTGTGAGACGGCCTGGGGTAGAAGGGTGTACGTGTGTGTGTGTGTGTGTGTGTGTGGTTAACACACACACACACACACACACACTCTAGAACAATTATAATCTAAATACAAATAGTACAATATGTCTGAAGTCATTTCACTGTCTTAGATATTATTAAATACAGATTTTTTTAAACATCAAAAACAAGTGCATAGGGCTTGGCAAATTACTTATTTGCCCGAACACGGGAAGGCAGGAGCAGGTTTACTTCTAAGTGAACAATCGGATTGACTGAATATTGCTTCCACAGTTATCGGGGGGGGGGGGGGAGATAGATCTATGTAATACTCACGTCCCATCCATCCTGTTGCTCCACGCCAGATGTCAACCACACACGATCTGGATCGGGCAGCAATATCTTCTTACGATGAAGGAGAAAACGAGGATGTTGGCGATAGCCACACGCCATAAATCACACTTGGCCCTGCAGCATGCTGGGACATGAAGTCTTCTACAGTAAGCAGCGGACAAAGTATTTCACTCTGGAAAACTACAAGTCCCAGGATGCTATATGAAACATCCGATCTGGACAGATATGAGTCCACGAAGCCCGCGGCCAATCAAAGAGGTCTCGGAGGGTGCTGTGGGAGGGATCAGCTTCTCCAAGTAGCAAAGCCTCTTGCTACCGCTGTAGCGCCCAGCGACAGTGCGAGAGGTCTGTCTTAAGTTTCCCCTATACGTACAAATACTGGGGACGCCGTAAAAGCCGGAGCAGCCCTTTTATATTAAAAAAGCATGTCAAAAATAGTGGCATGTGTTAGAAACACTCGAACAATATTTTAGGACTAAAACCCTTGCAATAGTTTATGATTATTAACCCCATAGAGCGGGTTCATAATCATAAACGGGAACAGAACGGAATGGCCCGGAATGGACACTTCCTAATGAGACAAATCAATCACACTCACCAGTCACACACATCTCCGTGGCAGGGATGCAATATGCCACAAAATGTCCACAGAAACCATGTTCCGATACCCGTTCTGGGCCATAGTCCATACTGAAGAAAAATGGCCCGGAAGTCCAACTTCCGGACTGTAGACATCATATACCTCGACTTCAGCAAAGCTTTCGACAAAGTGCCCCATGATATCCTGATGAGCAAACTAGCTCAAAGTGGGCTAGATGAAACAACGATCCGGTGGATCCACAGTTGCCGACAGAATTGGACTCAAAGAGTGCTTATCAATGGGACCTTCTCAAACTGGGGAGAGGTAACGAGTGGGGCACCGCAGGGCTCAGTCCTGGGCCCAGTGCTCTTCAACATTTGTATTAATGACTTGGAGGAGGAGGTGCAGGGAATGCTGATCAAATCTGCAGATGACACAAAATTGGGCGGGATAGCTAATACTTTGGAAGACAGAAACAACATTCAAAGTGATCTGGATAGACTGGAGCGCTGGGCAGAAAACAACAGAATGACATTTAATAGGGAGAAATGCCAAGTTCTGCACCTAGGAAAAAGAAACCAAATGCACAGTTACAAGATGGGGGATACGTGGCTCAACCACACTACAAGCGAGAAGGATCTTGGAATTGTTGTCGATCACAAGCTGAAGATGAGCCAACAATGTGATGTGGCTGCAAAAAAGGCAAATGCTCTTTTGGGCTGCATTAATAGAAGCATAGCTTCCAAATCCTGCGAAGTACTAGTTCCCCTCTACTCAGCACTGGTTAGGCCTCATCTGGAGTACTGTGTCCAGTTCTGGGCACCACACTTGAAGAAGGATGCAGACAAACTGGAGAGGGTTCAGAGGAGGGCAACCAAGATGATCAGGGGACTGGAAACAAAGCCCTATGAAGAGAGACTGAAAGAACTGGGCATGTTTCGCCTTGAGAAGAGAAGACTAAGGGGAGATATGATAGCACTCTTCAAGTACTTGAAAGGTTGTCACAGAGAAGAAGGCCAGGATCTCTTCTTGATCATCCCAGAGTGCAGGACACCGAATAATGGGCTCAAGTTAGAGGAAGCCAGATTCCGGCTGAACATCAGGAAAAACCTCCTGACTGTAAGAGCAATACGACAATGGAACCAATTACCTGGGGAGGTGGTGGGCTCTCCCACACTGGAGGCCTTCAAGATGAGGCTGGACAGCCATTTGTCAGGGATGCTCTGACTTGGATTCCTGCATTGAGTAGGGGGTTGGACTCGATGGCCTTGTAGGCCCCTTCCAACCCTACTATTCTATGATTCTATGATTCCAAGTAACCAGCGGCGTAGTGGTGGCAGGGTGCGCAGGGACTTCCCTCCGGCACTTTTTTGGAAGCCAGCCCCCAGCTGGGTCACAGTCTGCTAGGGAAGGAGGACGGAGCAGAGGGGGTGCAGGCGGCTGCCTCTCGTCTGCTATGCAGAGCCGGCCGGACAAAGGGAGTGAGCGAGGGAGCCTAAGGGAGCTCTGCAGCCTCTCACCTCCCCTTCTCCTCAGCTCTTGGCTTCTCCACCCGTCCCTGCCCTCGTCTCCTGTCCTGCAACACTGGCTATCCGTTCAGGGCTGCTGCTGGCCAGGGCAGCAGCAAGGGGGCGGGGGGGCTGCAACCATTATTTACTTATGGGGCAGGGCATGTGGCTGGTTTGTGCCAGGTTTAAGGATTTATCACACAATCCTATGCATGTTTACTCAGAGGCCAGTCCCACTATGTTCAATTGCCAATTGGGCTTTCTCCCAGGTAAGTGTGCATAGGACTGCAGCCTTAGCTGCCTTCCCAAGATCTCTGTACATTTAATTCGAAATAAACACCCATTGGATTGCACTGTTAATTCTTGAACATTGATTTCTACAGTAGGCAGAACTGCCAAATGCAACCTGCTCTGTCAGCTACACTTTTGGTACAAAAGTGGCATGGATCTGGGCAAACAAACCCTGGTGTAGGGGAGGGAAACAGAAAAAAGTCAGTTGTGGGGAGAGGAGAAAGGTCGGGGGGGGGGTTCAATCCAGCTGGGTGCGTGGACGTATCTGTTGCGGGCTGGGAGAGAGATAACGAAGGAGCTTGGGGAAGGCGAATGCGTAATGTGGGGTGCTCAGGGAGTGTGCAAGGAGGCTGTTTAAATGAGAAGGGATCTGTCCATGAGGGCTGAGTTGAGAGTGTGAAGCTTCCATGGAGTGTCATATCTTGAAAACCTAAAATGTTTTGTGTTTGAGTGAATGAGCTGGTGAAAAAGATTAACACCCCTGCATTTTTTTCTCAGACGTCCAATTGAAATGCCACTGCCTTACTCCCAGCTGCACTGTTTTTGGATCCCAGTTGAAGGCTGTATATCTTACAAGGTTGTGCAATCTTAGAAGGGGGCGTGGCTGTGAGGGGCCGTGGCTGTGATTGTCACGGAGGGACCCTGCACTTCTGGATTTGCCACTACCCTACTGCGAGTAAGCCAAACTCACCAATCACACACTACTAGATATAATAAGCTCCAAAACATCCACAGAAACCACGTTTCAATAGCCTATCTGGGCCATAGTCCATATTGCACAAAACAGGCCAGAACAGCAACTTCCGAATGAGCCAAATCAACCAAACTCCCCAGTCCCATGCTGTATATAATAAGCTCCAAAATGTGTGTGTTTTAATGTATTGGGGATATGATGGGTAGAACTGAATGCCCAGAAACATAAAGCTCCAAACATGTCTGAAATCAAGACTCCAAACAAAATAGGGGGAAAGGCACTCTTCCAGCCAGCATGGGAGTGGGGTAATCTCCTTCCCATTTTGCTCTCCTCGGGTTCACTGTCCCCCTTTCCCAACCTCTTTGGAGCAGAAAGGAAGCTCAGACTCCAAAACTCCTCACAGGGCCCCAAATCATAGCCATCTCCAAAGGTGTACATACCACTACAATAATCTGAAAACATATGTTATTGTGATTATGATGATGATACTATGGGAAAATCATACTGCTGTTGGCATTGTCCGCTTGACTGGATAGATTTTACCAGTAGAGCAAAGTGATCTGAGCAGATTCAGAGGAGAGCTGCCACCTCCTGAACAAATGGCAGGCAGGCAGGCAGCATGGCTGGCTCTGGGCTGCCATGGCTTAGTAGTGCTGCAGGTACTGCACAGCAGGAAACCATTTGGGCTGCTAAGCTCATTCCACTCTATTCATGCAATGTGGTAATGCACGGGCAGATCCATCTTCACTAAGGGTCTTCAGATGGGCAGCAGCAGTTACTTTCTTCTTCTCAGCAATTTGCATGTTGAACATTGGGAGTGTGATCGGTGGGAGCACAAATGCAAAAGAAAAGTGACTTGCTTACAGGTGTTGGAACATGGCATTTCCCCGCCCCATCCCCTGGCCTGTGCTTCTTATTGTGGGAGTGGGGAGCCAGCAATAGCTGGACTTCCTCCACCAAAGAAGGAAGTGCACATCTGTACACATGTACCCCCTCCCTCAAACTGTAGCCTAACTGAAGAATGACGGAAGTTGCCAACCCAGCTAGCTCCTTTAATCTCTCCCACCTTCTGGAAGTCTGTGGCATTTCACAGGAAGAAGCACTCCAGAGAAGCTTTGGTTTAATTGGATGCACACCTTTATTATAAAATGCCTGCTCTATAAGAGGAGGGAGGGCAGGAAAAACAGTGAATGTGCCACTGTTTCCAACTCCTCACAAGGTTCACTACTGCTGCAACTCTCCCACGTGTGTGGAATGGGGATTTCATAGCCCTGTCTATAGTGAGAATAAAATACCCTATGGTGTTTTCTATAAAGAATTTGCTCTAGCACAAATAGCCTTTATAACCATGCTGCCAGAGCATTGTATACACCATATTAATGATAAAATAGTCATATACTTCAGCAGTTATTCAAATGATTTCATCTTACAGATTATCTTTGTGCATGGGTATTGTTATGCCCTCCTTTTCAATGCTAAAATTAAATCCATGCAGTCTGACCTAATGTTGTTCTTTCTCACTTTTTCAGCTCCTTTCTCTGGCACCTCCTTTGTCCCTTTCTCCCATCACATTTGATGAGTTAATTACCCTATTATCCTCATCTAACCTCTCTATGTGCCTTCTTTGTTCATATCCCCTTCCAATTCCTAGTTGCCATCCCCCCTGCCATTGTCTGCTAAATTACCAACCTATGTTTCTTCTCCAGTTCCTTCCTTTTACCACTCATACAAATCTTTCCCATTCTCAAAATAATGTGCCTTGACCCATCTTCCTTCTCCATCTATTGCTCAATTTCTCTTGTACCTATTATCTTCAAACTCCTCGAGCATGCTGCTTACTCCCATTGTCTCAACTTTCTCTTATCCAGTTCTGCTCTCAACCCCCTCCAATCTGGCTTCCACTACCTGCTTTCCACTAAAACTGCCCCCATAACTGCTGCTGACTTCCTCACTGCCAACTCCAAAGCCCTCTACTCAGTCCTTATCCTCCTTAACCTTTCTACTGCTTTTGTTTATCCCCCTCTCCTAATTGAGTCTATGTCTCAAGTCTTTAATTCTGTCCTCAGTTAGCTCCCTCCCTCCCTCCCTCCCTCCCTTCCTTCTTTCAGTGTTTCCATAAGTGGAAGCTCTTCCCTTGCCTTTCTCTCTGTTGGGGTCCCTCAGGGCTCTGTAGTTGGTCTCCCAGTATTCTCTCCATAATTGTCCATGGATAGCCTCATCACTTCCCATGGCTATGCTGACATCATCCAGCTCTTTCATCCTCTATCCAATCCTGCATCTCAGACTTCCTCTCTTTCCGCTTAGACGATTCATCAGCATCTCAAGTTCAGTATGTCTAAGACTGAACTTTTGATATTTTTCTCTCAAGCTCCATCTCCTCTTTCACTCACCTTTATCCATTCGCAGTGTCACCATCTACCCTGCTGAACAGGCAAAAAGCCTTGATTTTCTCCTTGACTCTTCTCTCTCCTTTGCCTCCTAATCTGTTTCCAGGGTATATTGTTTTCATTACAAAAATACATCCCTTGCTTACATTACCAAAATATGTTCCGTCCTCTTTGTCCCTCAATGGAAAGTCTGGGCCATGCCCTGGTTAACTCTTGCCTTGACTACTGAAATCTTCTCTCTGGGCTTCCATTGTCTCACTTTACTCCACTCACATCCATCCAGGATTCCACTGTGAAAATTGTTTACTTCTCATCAGTCTAACTGCATGACATCCCTCTTTAAAACCTTTCACTGGCTTCCTCTCTGCTTCCAGATCCTGCTCAAGCTTATTGACCTTGCCTTCAAAACCCTCCATGGCCTTGCTTGCCTTATGTCTTCAGTCTTGTATCCCAAACACATTGCTTTCTCTGACCTTTGCTTGTTTAGCTCCAATTTACTAACTCTTTAGCCTGCAACTGCCTCCCTAAATGCCTCCTTGCAACCACTTCCCTTATTTCCTTCAAGTCCCTTCTCAAAACTCAGCTTTTCCAGAAAACCTTTGGAACATCACCCTAGTCTCAAGTAGGGATGTATGACTTGGAGAACCTTGATCTTGTCAAGGTTCTCCAAATTCTACCTCCAAGCTCACTTCTTCTAGTGTCCATATTGGATTGCGAGTTTTGTTTTCCATGAATATTTATGAGGATTTCATTCACATTTTTTAAATGTACGCATTTTCTCCCATTTACTAAAATGTGTTTGTGCGCATTTTCCAAAAAGACACATTTTTCAAAATATTTTTGTTGTTGCAAGCAGAAATGTTCTTCAGACTAAAGGTTGTGATTTGGTCTGCATTTGGTTCCAGGACGCATGAATTGGATAAATCCTGGTCAAATACAAACTGAAACAAATTTCTCACCCATCCCTAGTCTCAATACCCTTTTGTAACTAAGCCAAAACATGTGAAATTGAAATAATCACATATTCTTTCCCTGTTTACCCTTGGCTCCATTCTCACCCCCATCTCAGTTTCCTTGTGTCTATTTAGACTGTAAGCCCCTTGGAGCAGGGACCTGCCAAACCTGTACACAGATGTCACTATAAATATCATTTCAAAAGTATTTCAATAGTCTGTATTTATTTTACATCACCAGCTACAGGTCAGAAAAGTATATACTGTATCCAATCTATTGCATTAAGAAACTATCAAGAAGGCATGAGGGCTCTAGACATGTTAGCTTGCCACACTGTAAATACCAGTATCAAAATTACACATTACACTTAACTAAAAAGGTAAGGATACCATAAAATAGCATACATTAGGAGAAAATAACATGAATTCATTTTAAAAGAGAGATGTGTAATATCAGGTTTCTGATTCTTGAGCAACGAAGTATTGCCAATTTTACATTCTCTATACAGAAGATTTCCATCAGGAGACCATGGCTCTCTTCTTGATAAAGTTGTCCTAATATGCTGTTGCACTAATAGTTTTTACTCAAAAGGAAAAGAATTTGGAATGCAATGCCTACCCTGAAGGTAAACAATTTCTTAGTGCTTTTAAAACAAATTTCACACACACATTCACTTCAATATAAGGGTGACCACATTATCCCTAATTATTTTATATATATAAAATACACACACATACACACAATATTTTCCATAGCCTCTGAGGGACTGTTTTTGTTATATTACTAAGAACAGTGCTCTCATCTTAATGCAAAACCTTCCAGGGTCCTTCTATTTTCATTCATTAATGAAAATGACAATACAAAAACAGTTTCTGTTAGAGGCACAGGTATCCTGAGAATGTATAAGAGACATTCAGCATACCTGTGCTGCACTGCAAACAGAGGTACTTAAAACCATCCATGGTTAGAATTATCACAGGTGAAAGTTACCACAAGCACTGTAGTGAACAAATATCCTATGAAAGAAAGCTGTCCTTAAACTGGATCCATATAGAATTAAAATAACCATGCACCACTCAATCATCTTTGATTCAACTATTCAGAGCCAGAATATTTTGATCCTTAGCTTGTGGCTTCACCATATTTATGACAATCATGTGCAACATAAAAGTTATATTTTTTGCTAGCTGACTGAAAGCTCCCATTAAATAAAAAGACTGAAATTTATCTCAGTGCACAGGTATTCATCCGTTGGGACTAAATGCTGCTTTCAGTTTTGATGTAAAGAGCTCTCAACCTCTGTGGCTTCCAATTTGCTTCCAATTGCTAAACACAGCAATTTTGTAATAGCATAGACAGGCCACCTCTGCTCATATCCCTCAATAGAGGAAAGCTGCCAAAACACAAGTCACTAAAATATCTTCTTGTGTAAGCCCCTGATCTGAGCCCCTTTCATGATCGGGACGAACCCCACCTGTGATTCAAAACAATGACCACTTCACAGATGGAAATCTCTATATGAATGTAGGAAAGCAAACCAATGCCACATGTACAATTCATATTGGTTTGGATCCCAAGATCAGTTAACTTAAAGAAGCTCATGGAAAGAAAGTTTCCAATTTCCTCCCAACAGCAGCCCCTTGCATCCAATCTCATATTGTTTAGGAGGCCTCTGGCAAAGCTTTTTGAGATGGCTGCAGGGAGAAAGGGAGGGAAAGAAACTTTGCTTCCAGGAATTTCCTTAAGTTAACTTATCTTAGGATCCAAGCCTTTGTGTACACAGACAGAATTACATGCACATGAGGTTGTCACACACTATCGACAAGCAAGTTTCTACAAATTATTACATGGAAATGGCTTCCATGTAGGAAACTATTTAGGAGAAGTAGTTCTAATTAAACTATATGGAATTAGCTAAACAGCTCTTCTTCAAGCCATATGTTGTTTTCAAAGCAGCAAGGAAGCAAATCCAGGGGCCAGATTGGACACCACTCCCCTATCATGTGGTGGGGAAGCAAGAGTGACAGTAAACCTGACCTCCACATCCACCTGCATATCTGCCCTGTGTCCAATGCCACCAGTCATTCATGTGGGAGCATAATATATGAAAGGGGCTCATGCCCATAGAATGTGATGTGCATAGCATAGACTATTTCATGTAGCTGATACTCCAGATAAATTTGGGAATTAACTGTGTGATCTGACCCTACACATTATATGCATGTAGGCTCCAGTGGAGCATTACACCTGCAAGTGAATGGCTGGTGGCACTGAAGGTGGGGAGGCATGCCATGTGGATAGGGAAGTAAGGCTTGCTCTTGCTCACTCTCCCCACCATGTATAGGGGAGTGACAGAAGAAACTATTGTCCAATCAGAGCCCTGGGTGATTTATATTTCATAATAAAGCACAGAGAGTTCTTCAGAGGTGTGAAATTCAGTACAAAGATTGAAAGCTTAATCATAAACAGGCTTACTTGGAAATACATTCTAATGAGTTCAACAGGTCTTACTTACTCCTAAGTGTGCACAGAAAAGCAGCCCAAGTAAAATTAGAGTGCAAAACCTGAGGACCAATTCAACAGTATCATATAATCACATACAAGCATCATACGATAGAGTCATAAAAGATTAATTCACAAAAGCCTTTGTTGTTTTTACATACATTTCTGTCACTGAGACCTCTAAGTATTTGGCATCTACTGCAAACTCTCTTGCCCAACACATTTAGGCTGATCCTGATTAAGTATCTATCATGTCTAGCAATGTCGACAAGTGGAGTTCAGAAGCTATTTCTTCTTCTCTGTTAGTCTTAATCAGTTGTTTCAAGTACGTAAGTCTGTAGGATAGAGAGGTGTCTTTGTCCCTCAATTCAATCCAGCCTCCAACCTGAACAGAGAGAGAAACAGAAGAAATTGATTTTGACAAAGTAAAAGAAAAAAAGCAGCAAAGGGAAAAGTGGCACACACCCCTATGACTAGAGACATTTAAGCCCTGTTCAGCTAGTATGCCTGAACTGAGTATATTTTTTTCCAATTTTTTACTGTGAGTTTTAACAAACCAAAACAAACCAAAAACATAAAAAAATACAACATATTCTAAAATCCTCAGTTTAAAATATTACAATATTCAAGAAAAAAAGAAGAAAAAAAGAGGGGAAAAATAGGTTACACTTCAGTAAAAGCAGACCAAATATCCACATGTAAGTCCATCTGCAAGTTACACCTATGTACCATTCTTTCAAATGTTGCTAGTGTTGTTAGGTCTTCAGTCCATCGTGTTATAGGCGGTGGGCTTTTATCCTTCCAGTATTGTAATATCAGATTTTTAGCAACCAAAAGGGCATGAAAAATCCATTTACGCTGACGATGTGCTTCCAAGAAGCAGGTAAGTAATTTAAAAGAACATTTACATCAGTAAATATTAAAGAGCTTTCCAATACAAAATTTATCTGTATAATAACTTCCTCCCAAAAGGAGACAACCTTTGGGGATTTCCAAAACATATGAATAAGAGAAGCATTGACTGCATTACACCTCCAACAATTAGCCAAATTCGAGAAGACTTTATTAAAAAGATGTTGTGGCATTGAACAGACCTGAAACAAAAGTTTTTGCTGAATAAGGCGTAACCGAAGATCCATTGAAATGTCTGATACAGATGCCACGACGGCAGTCCATTGATTAAACAAAACAGGACATTCCAATTCCCGGTTCCATTCCTGCTGTAAACCACGTGTATCATATTTATTCATTGATAATAAATGTTTGTAAACATGAATCATAGATAGATATATCTGATCAGCTTCAATAAGTATTTCCAATAGTGAAGGAGACTCTAACGCAGTAAAAGCAGAAGGACCGAATCTAGATACCAGCAAATGTTTCAGCAGCAAATACTGCCATTCCTCTGTAGCTGGCAAATCAAATTGATCTCGCAAAGTTGAAAATAACAAAAACTCATAATCACCTCCCACTAATTGACGCAGGGTAAAGTTTACCCTGAACAGAGTATATTAATGCATGTAAGGGGCACAAGCACATAGTCCCTGCGCCCCCAACATCACTGCATCTGCTGGCCATCTCCTTCAGTCCCCAACCTTCATGTGTTCATGGGGAAGGTTTGAAGGGAGCTTCCATTTGTGTTTGCTTGTGACTGTAAACATCGATAAAGCAGGGTTCCCAATATTGCACAGGCTTCTACTCGTGCCTTCAGACCTCCCTGCTCTATGTGGAGGGGTCAGATACTGAGGAAGAAGGGCTGCATACTGTTCAGGCATAACACCTGAACAGGGCTGTAATCCATCACAGATTTGACTGAAAAGCTCAAATCAGTCATATTCATTCATGAACATGCTGTGACAAATATTTGCCCTAGAAGACTGCAAGACTCCTGTTTCAACCTGCATAATAAGCTACCTTGCAAATATTTATCCTAAAAGATCTTGGACTCTGTTGTTGTTGTTCAGTCGTTCAGTCGTGTCTGACTCTTCGTGACCCCATGGACCATAGCACGCCAGGCCTTCCTGTCCTGCGCTCTCTCCCGGAGCGTGCTCAAGTTCATATTCATTGCATCCGTGATGCTATCTAGCCATCTCATCTTCTGCCGTCCCCTTCTCCTTTTGCCTTCAGTCTTTCCCAGCATCAGGGTCTTTTCCAGGGAGTTTTCTCTTCGCATTAGGTGGCCAAAATATTGGAGCTTCAGCTTCATTATCTGTCCTTCCAATGAGCACTCAGGGTTGATTTCCTTTAGGATGGACTGATTTGACCTCCTTGCAGTCCAGGGGACTCGTAAGAGTCTTCTCCAGCACCACAGTTCGAAAGCATCAATTCTTCGGCGCTCAGCCTTCCTTATAGTCCAGCTCTCACAGCCATACATTACTACTGGGAAAACCATAGCTTTGATTAGACGGACCTTTGTCGGCAAGGTGATGTCTCTGCTTCTTACTATGCTGTCTAGGTTGGCCATAGCTTTCCTCCCAAGGAGCAAGCGTCTTTTAATTTCAGGGCTACAGTCACCGTCTGCGGTGATCTTGGAGCCCAAGAAAGTAAAATCTGTCACTGCTTCCATTTCTTCCCCTTCTATATGCCAGGAAGTGACGGGGCCAGATGCCATGATCTTAGTTTTTTTAATGTTGAGTTTCAAACCAGCTTTTGCACTCTCCTCTTTCACCCTCAACAAGAGGCTCTTTAGATCCTCTTCGCTTTCTGCCATTAGGGTGGTATCGTCTGCATATCGGAGGTTGTTGATAATTCTCCCAACAATCTTAATTCCAACCTCTGATTCATCCAACCCGGCATTTCTCATGATGTACTCTGCATATAAGTTAAATAAGCAGGGTGACAATATGCAGCCTTGTCGTACTCCTTTCCCAATTTTGAACCAATCGGTTGTTCCATGTCTGGTTCTTACTGTTGCTTCTTGACCCTCGTACAGGTTTCTCAGGAGACAGGTAAGGTGTTCTGGTACTCCCATCACTTTCAGAATTTGCCACAGTTTATTGTGATCCACACAATCAAAGGCTTTAGCGTAGTCAATGAAGCAGAAATAGACGTTTTTCTGGAATTCTCTTGCTTTCTCCATGATGCAGCGAATGTTGGCGATTTGATCTCTAGTTCCTCTGCCTCTTCTAAACCCAGCTTGTACTTCCGGTAGTTCTCGGTTCGCATACTGCTGAAGCCTAGCTTGTAGGATTTTGAGCATCACCTTGCTGGCATGTGAAATGAGCGCAATTGTACGGTAGTTTGAACACTCTTTGGCGTTGCCCTTCTTTGGAATTGGAATGTAAACTGACCTTTTCCAGTCTTGTGGCCACTGTTGAGTGTTCCAGATTTGTTGGCATATTGAATGCAGCACTTTAACAGCATCATCTTTTAGGATTTTAAATAGCTCGGCTGGAATACTGTCATCTCCGCTAGCTTTGTTGTTACTAATGCTTCCTAAGGCCCACTTGACTTCACTCTCTAGGATGTCCGGCTCAAGTTCAGTGACCGCACTATCATGGCTATCAGGGACATTCAGATCTTTCCTGTATAGTTCTTCTGTGTATTCTTGCCACCTCTTCTTAATCTCATCTGCTTCTGTTAGGTCCCTGCCTTCTTTGTCCTTTATCATGCCCGTCTTTGCACAAAACGTTCCCTTGAGATCTCCAATTTTCTTGAAGAGATCTCTAGTCTTTCCCATTCTGTTGTTTTCCTCGATTTCTTTGCATTGTTCATTTAAGAAGGCCTTCTTGTCTCTCCTTGCTATTCTCTGGAACTCTGCATTCAGTTGGGTATATCTTCCCCTTTCTCCCTTGCTTTTCGCTTCCCTTCTTTCGTGAGCTACTTGTAAAGCCTCATCAGACAGCCACTTGGCTTTCTTGCATTTCTTTTTCTTTGGGATGGATTTCGTTGCCGCCTCCTGAACAATGTTACGGACCTCCGTCCATAGTTCCTCAGGCACTCTGTCTATCAGGTCTAATCCCTGAAATCTATTCCTCACCTCCACTGTATATTCATCAGGGATATGATTTAGGTCATACCTGAACGGTTTAGTGGTTTTCCCGATGTTCTTCAATTTTAGCTGAAATTTTGCAAGAAGCAGCTCATGATCTGAGCCACAGTCAGCTCCAGGTCTTGTTTTTACTGACTGTATGGAGCTTCTCCATCTTTGGCTGCAAAGGACATAATCAATCTGATTTCCATATTGACCATCTGGTGATGTCCATGTGTAGAGTCGCCTCTTGTGCTGTTGGAAAAGAGTGTTTGCTATGATCAGCATGTTCTCTTGGCAAAACTCGATTAGCTTTTGTCCTGCTTCATTTTGTACACCAAGGCCATGCCTGCCTGTTATCCCGGTGATTTCTTGACTTCCTACTTTAGCATTCCAATCCCCTATAATGAAGAGGACATCTTTTTTTGGTTTTAGTTCTAGAAGGTGTTGTAGGTCTTCATAGAACCGATCAACCTCAGCTTCTTCGGCCTCAGTGGTTGGGGCATAAACTTGAATTACTGTGATGTTGAATGGTTTGCCTTGGATTCGTACTGAGATCATTCTATCATTTTTAAGATTGTACCCCAGGACTGCTTTTCCCACCCTTTTGTTGACTATGAGTGCTACTCCATTTCTTCTAAGGGATTCTTGCCCACAATAGTAGATATGATGGTCACCTGAATTAAATTCGCCCATGCCTGTCCATTTTAGTTCGCTGATTCCCAAGATGTCGATGTTCAATCTTGCCATCTCATGTTTGACCACCTCCAGCTTACCTTGATTCATTGATCTGACATTCCAGGTTCCTAAACAATATTGTTCTTTACAGCATCGGATTTTCTTTTCACCACCAGACACATCCACAGCTGAGTGTCCTTTCGGCTTTGGCCCAGCCGCTTCACTCTTTCTGGCGCTACTTGGAAATACCCTCTGCTCTTCCCCAGTAGCATATTGGACACCTTCCGACCTGAGGGGCTCATCTTCCGGCGTCATATCTTTTAGCCTTGTGATACATTCCATGGGGTTTTCTTGGCAAGAATACTGGAGTGGGTTGCCATTTCCTTCTCCAGTGGACCACATTTTGTCAGAACTCTCTGCCATGACCTGTCCGTCTTGGGTGGCCCTGCACGGCATAGCTTATGGCTTCACTGAGTTACGCAAGCCCCTTCGCCACAACAAGGCAGTGATCCATGAAGGGGACTCTACCTCTTGGACTCTACCTCTCTACTAAGCTGCAACTTTCATAATTTTCATAAAGAAACAAATTATGTATTAACATGTATTATCATAGTAAGTTTGAGTCAGTTTGATTCTAGCAAGGCAGAAGCATTCATTGAGAAGCTATAACTTCTCACTGACCACTAAGCTTGCTGACATAAGATGATCAAGACAAAACCAGTTTCCCATGTAAACTCAGGAAAAAGCAAAGTGTGTATTACATAAGAAAGTTGGGAAAAGAATGTCTCCATGCTTGTAGTATTGTCACTATGTTTTGCTTATGATGCAAAGGAGTAAAAGAAGTCATGGTATACTTTTGGAAAGCCATAGACCTATGCAAGAGAACCAGATGGTACCCTGTTTGGGGGAACTAATGGAAATGTGGCTCAGCAAAACTGACAAGATATAAAGTAAATATATTACTCTCCAAAATCATAGCTAGGAACTTTGGAAAAACAAATAAAGACAGGTCGCTTACCTGTAACTGCGACTTCTTGGAGAGGTCATCTGTGTATTCACACACATGGGTTCTGTGCCTGCATGGAGCCCTTTTTCAGGAAACTTCTATAGCTGAGGAATTTCGCCAGGAAACCTACCCCACTGTCCCAACGCACACGTTCCTAGTGGGTTCCCACTTATTCCCTCAGTTGAGACTGTCCATTGTAGCCTTGGAACCAAGAGGAGTCTTTGGTACCCATGTTGAAATCAAGTATGACACTGAAGAGGAGATGGTGGGTGGGTTGTGTGAATGCACAGATGACCATGAAGAAGAACTACAGTTACAGGTAAGCAACCTGTCTTTCTTCTTCGTGGTCTCTGTCCATCACACACATGGGCGAGTAGCAAGCTGACTTACTAGAGGCGGGGCGGTGCCATAATGCAGAACAGAGGAGAGTTCTACACGTCCCAAAGAGCAGCCAGCTCTGGCCTGTACATCCAATCAGTAGTGATGAATGAATGTCAACGGCCTCAACCAAGTTGCAGTCCTGTATATTTCAGGAATGGTGAATCCCCTGTCAAACACAAATGACGTTGCCATCCCACGAGTAAAGTCAGCTTGGATTGGGGCAGACAGTTTGAGACCTATCATCTCATAAGTTAGTTGGATTGTCTTGACAACCCACAGAGCAAGGTGTTGCATTGAGACTGGAAGACCCTTGTGCTTGCTGCCATACAGAGGAACAGACAGGGGAATTGTCAGAATGACTCAATTCTTGATTTGTAGAAAGCCAATGCTCGATAAATGTCAAGAGTGTGAAGGGTCAACTCAAGCAGAGTGGGAAAAAAAACAGGAAGAACAACATCCTGATTGAGATGGAATGCTGACACCCCCTTGGGAAGAAAACTAACATCAATGCAGAGGACCACTTTGTCTCTATGAAAGATGAGGCAAGGAGGACCCACATGCAAGGCGCCATGCCACCAGAGCACTATGCTAATGTGATGGCCAGTAGGAACACCACCTTCCAAGACAAGAGGCGAAGGTTTCTAATCACTAGCAGCTTGAAAGTCTTGGAGGACAATGCCTTCAAAATGATGGAAAGCCTCCAAGTTGGTACCATCTGTTGAATTGGAGAGGCAACATTCTGGACTAAGGGGGGTAGCCTTGGTCTGTAGGGATTCTATCCCTCTGGTCAGATACCCTATCCAACAGTCAACCAGTTTTGAGTGTCTGTACCTGGTGTTGGGCACTCGAGGCAGGATAGGGATTTTGTTGGTGTATTGCCCACCCCACTGCCCAACAGTCGCCTTGCCTGAGCTGACTGAGATAGTCTTGAGTGTGATGTTGAGAACCCCAAAGCTTATGGTCTTAAGGGAATTTAATATTCATGCCGAATCTACTTTGTCAGGAGCAGCTCAGGATTTCATGGCCGCCACGTCAACCATGGGCCTGTCTCAAATGATATCTTGCCCAACACATGCGGCAAGACACACTTTGGACCTGGTTTTCTGTGCTGGATTGGGAGAAAATGATCCATGGGTGGGGGAGCCAGTAGGGCTCCTTTGGCATGGCCAGATAATTATTTGATCAGTTTTGACCTTCAGGTTACCTGAAACCCCTGCAGGGGTGGGGGACCAAATTTGATGGTCCACCCTCGGGGACTGATGAAACTGGATGGATTTTTGAGGTCCTTGGGGATTTTCCTGCAGGCTTAGCCTGCTGAGGTCCTGGTCACTGCTTGGAATGAGGAGATGACCCGGACTATTGATATAATCGCTCCCAAACATCCTCGACCCAGTCACAGAACCATGTCAGCTCCTTGGTATTCTGAGGCGCTGAGGGCAATGAAATGACTGTGTCGATGATTACAGCGCAAATGGCAGAAGTCTTGGAACAAATACGATCGAACACAGGTAAGAATCCACTTGCAATTTTATTCTGTGATGGAGATGGCAGCAAAGAAATCCTACTTCTCTGTCACCATTGCATCTGCTCAGTGTCATCCAGTGGAGCTCTTTTGTGTGGTTCAAGGCCTCTTGGGTGTAGGCCTTGGAACTCAAACCCTCAAAGGCCTGCTGTGAACAATTTGCCAGACACTTTGCAGATCAAATCGCTCATATTCATGCCGACTTGGATGCCATTGTTTTGACAGAGTCTGATATGGACAGGGCTGGTACACCATCTAGTCATGTTATGGATACCTTTCGGCTTGCGCAACATGAAGACATTGAAAAACTGCTTGGAGGACTGAGGCCTACTAATTGCCCTTTAGATCCTTGCCCATCCTGGCTTGTGAAATCTGCCAGAGCTGGGCTGGATATCTGGACCTCTGAGGTGGTAAATGCCTCCTTGAGGGACAGTGAGATCCCCGCAGCTTTGAAAGAAGCTGTGGTAAGGCCCTTGCTGAAGAAACCAAATTTAGATCCTATGGTTTTGGATAACTACTGTCCTGTGTCAAATTTGCCATTCTTGGGCAAGGTGATGGAGCATGTGGTAGCCTCACAACTCCAAGCTGTTTTGGCTGAAACTGATTATTTAGATCCATTCCAATCAGGTTTCAGGCCTGGTTATGGGACGGAAACAGCCTTGGTCGCCCTGGTTGATGACTTATGCTGGGGAATGGATGGGGGGAGTACAACCCTGTTGGTTCTTCTGGACCTCTCAGCAGCTTCTGATATCATCAACCATCGTATCCTTCTGGATTATCTGGATTGGGCTTGGGAGGCATGCATGGCTTCACCCTGAAACACCTGAGCAACGTCTCTCTTATCCTTGGGAAGATGGTTGAAGAGGTGCCCAATCTTCTCCCAAAAGAATAGTTGGTAACGGGACATGGCTGCCTAGTAATTCACTACCTTAATTCCCAGAGTTGCCGAAGAATATAGTTGTTGTCGCATTAGATCGAGGTGGCGGCCCTTCTTGTCCACAGGTGAGGAGTGAGATCTTCGTGATTTAGACTGTACTGCCTCAACCACAATAGAGTTCAGGGCAGGTGGGTAAAGAGAAAAACAGTATCCTTCTTTTGCATGTGATACAAGTCATTTAGATGTGGGAGACATGGATGAGGGGGGTCTTCCATGAATGTTGTACAGTATGAGCCAGGGCTGTAAGAAGTAGGATTGCCACCAGCATCGATGACTTGGTATGAACTACAAACTACAAACACCAGATCTTAAATGGTGGAAACAAGTTGCTGTGTTTCCAAGCCCAAGGATTGAGCCATACGAATGACTTAGTCAGAGAGCTGACAAAGATCCTCAGACACTGAGATGGCATCTTGAGAACCAACTGCTGTGTCCAGAGACGAGATGGATGGATGCAGGGAGGAGTGAGACATCAAATCTGATAGCCATCAGTACTGGACAATGGAGAGCCACTGGAGGAACTGGCTTCTGTAGTTGATCTTGTGCTGTGGGCAGGTGCAGTATAGCCACCATTGCTGCCCGAGTCTCAGTGAGGCGACAGACCAGAGGAGGCTGAGCCAAAGAACGCAGTGGAGGTACCACTTGGTCCGGTGGAGGATAAGAGGGTGAGGATAATAGTATTTGCTGCCATAGTATTCTAGACAGGGCACTTCCCAATCCCAAGATCTCCTGTACAGCTTCTCCCATTCGGACTGCTGATCCCAGTCTGACAGAGGCGATCGAGACTGAGCCTGGCATCGCTCGTAAAGTCTAGAGGCACGATCCCTCCATACCAGCACTGTTGAAAAGACAGAATCCGGAGACTCAAGCCTACAGGACAGGGGTCTCCCATATTGAGGACAGCAGAATCGATCGTCACGATCTGGTAGGGGCAGTGGTTGGATTGGGGAGGTATCCCGGATTTCGCCTTCCAATGTAGAGGCTATTGGTATGGGCTCCTGCTACAGGACCAAAGCAGGCACCAGTATCAGCAAGTGTAACATCGGTTGTGGAATGGGAATTGAGATTAAAATTGTTGATTATGATAGGTCTTGTACCAATTTTGCTACCTTTTTACAGCTTATCATAGAATAATAGAATAGTGGGGTTGGAAGGGGCCTATAAAACCACTGAGTCCAACCCCCTGCTCAATGCTTTTCTACTTCTTAGGTTCAGAAGAAAGAGTAGAAAAGGGTTTGGAAGCTCTGGCCCTTTCGATAACTTTTTGCCAATGAAAGGCTGAATGACCGCCCCAGTGTGGGTGGGTCTTGTCAGCTCAGTGACCACCTTTTTAAGAAGTGGTCTGTTTGCTCAGCAGCATGACTATGGGACACAGGGGATCCCGACACTTGTGTAGGCTGTGGCATAGTAGAAGGACCCTTAGGAGGCTCATTAGATGCTTGAGCTATGGGCTCCTTTGGTACCTCCACCACCTCCAGTGCTTTTCTCCACAAGACTGTGACTGTGAGGAGACGATCCAAGTAATTGCACCTGGCTTACTTCATAAACACCTGGCAACATGCACAATGTCCACCATATGTCCTTCTCCCAAGCAGAAAAGGCAAAAGAATCCATTGGGGTACCCTATTCCCACAGCCAACACACTTTGAGACACAGTGGGTGATTGCAGTATCACAAAAAATAAACAAAATAATAAAAGACTCAGAGAAAGAGAGAAAATATGACAGAAAGGAGAGACAGAGAATAAAGCCTCAGCAATAATCCAGTATTTTACTAATTGCAGAGAAGTTCCCAACAAGACTACCAGAACGGCAGCCAAAAGAGAGATGAGAGAATACCTGGGAACCTGCCAGGGACATGCGCGTTGGGATGGCGGGGGAGGGCTCTTGCTAAAATACCTCAAGTATAGAAGTTTCCCAGAACGGGGCTCCATGCAACACAGAACCCACGTGTGTGATGCAGAGAGACCATGAATAAGAACTCATTTTTATGAGCTGAATCACATAACCAGCACAAAAAGAAATCGTATGAATATGAGAAGCAAATCACAGAAACTTCAGGACAGAACAAGAGTCCTCAGCTTTTCTGGTCGTTTTTGCCTCCAGCTCAAAAATGTCATCTGGGTAAAAAGCAAGACAATGCTCCTAAAACAATTCTTAGAACACTTTTTAAAATGTGTTTTGATTGCAATACTCCTGAAGCTAAACTTTAAAAACTTTTTGAAACGTGCTTTTAAAATCTGTTTTGCTTATAACAAGGAGTTTGCATTTTATATATGCTTATGTCAAATTTAAACCATATAAAACTGTTTAAGATTTTGAAATAAAATATGAAAAAACATGCCTAATCCCAGAGTCCTCTATCTAAAAATTCTGTGAGCCCATACCAGAAGTCAGAAATGAACCTGCATTCTTGGTGGCACTTTGTTCTAGGGAAGTGGCATTGGTTAAGTTACCTGCTGGTCCATGATCAAGCTAAATAAAATCCCTAGGCAGGGACAAGTCTGTCACAATGCTCTACTACCATTTCAATGCTGCTACAGATGTAGGACAATTAATAAATAAGACAAGGCATTTGCAAATCACAGTGTATACTCTAAGAGCTATAAAAAATGGGTTGTATCCAAACATTTCTGTTTCCCAGCTGAACATCATCCACTAGTGGAATTGATTCTTACCTCCAGCAACCCCCACTCCCCAATTCTGCTCCAGGGGGTCTGAGCCACTGGCTCATCTAACTCAGTACTGTCAGCAACAACTGGCAGCAGCTCTCCTGGATTTCAGGCAGGATTTTAAAAATAATCCTACCTGGAGATGGTGGGGATTGAACCTGGGACTTTCTGCATGCAAAGCATGTGCTTTACCACTGAGCTATGGTTCCTCCTGTAAGGGGGGTCAGGGGGCAAGGGGAAGGGAAAGTCCTGGTGCAAGATGCTGGATGTAGTCCAATAATCAGAAAAAGCTAAATCTAATGAGTTTCTTCAGTGTAGTGGTGACCATTTTGGGGGCATTTGTCCTACAAACCATATTTGAAGTATGTGATAGGTTCACTCAAGTGCACTCACCTAGGAGTGGTTTTGCCTCTAGTCTACTGGGCAGGGGAGAAGTGAACAGTTCAGCATGGAAGAAGCAGGCGGGACTGTAGGCCTGATGTTATGTCATAGCTAGGCCTACTTGCCCTTCTGCCCCTCTCCAAGCACCTATTTCACAGGGACCCATTTCAACTTGAGGCATCAATTTCACAGGCTGGGTTACGCCATTTACAACTGGCCAAGTTGATGGGGATGGTGTGACCTGCTAGATATGCTGTAAGTACAATACCTACATGTGGGGCTCTCAGGAAAATTTATTATAATAACTTCATTTTCAGGGCCAAATGTACTATGTCAGTGAAAATGAACCACAGACGCTAATAACACTATATCCAGAAAAGCTAAAGTCAGGTGCAATTGAGCTTAATATTACATATACACAAATTTTCCTCCATGGAAAATTCAGAAATTCAGTCAGTTACAAATATTCCCATAAATTTCCATCAATATAGCAACTTTGTTTCATTATGTTATATTCTTTTAGATTTACCTCTGGGGTTCTTGACATCTGTGGTTTGCCCAGCGGGTGGATAATCTGAGGCATAGACACCATAGTTTCAGGGAGGTAAAGAGGAAAAGACAGGGAATCCTGGAATGTCTCAGAGTCTTTAACTAACAATTGCTGCAGCTGCTCATCAAACCTAGACCAAACAAGGTGATAAAAACAAAAAGAATTTGCAGATGTTCATGACGTGTCAACAATTTTTTCTCCTATGTTCTTTCTGTTCACATAATTTTATAGTTAATTTTTTATTTCTAGGACAGATCTAGAAGGGGGGGACAAAAGAAACATTGGATTTACCAGTGAGTCTCCTCTCTGTATTTCCCAGAGCTGTGTATGAACTAGATAGGTGAGTGATGCCTACTCTACTGGGTCCAACATGCAGAACTTCAAGATGTCAGTAACCCAGAGAGATGTTGGCTCACCTCTGAACTCTCAGGACAAGATATCTTATTTTGCAGATCTGTACCAAAATGGAACACTTTAACTATTAAAAACCCAATTAACATCTTACCTGCCTCCACAAGCTGTACTACATAATATGAATATCTAATTGTGTGAACCTAACAAAAGAGAGTCAGAGAAAAGAAGAAAGGCAAACAGGGAGGAATAGAGCTGAAAGTAATTTATTTTCTGTATTTACTCTTTCAGACTACCTGGTACTTAGGGCAGCAATGGTATGCTTGGTGACGCTCCTCTATGAAACGGGGAGAGAAAGGTTTGTTATGTCATTTTTTTCTAGATGTACAATCTGGACAGATGGGATGTACCAAAGCGCAGGAAATAGGACTCTTCTGGACTTGGCTTCCAGATCAGGCAGTACTCCTTGCAGCACGTTAGATACAGCCTAGTTGTTCTGTTGAACTCCAGCTTCACGTTATATAGAAGCAAACGTGTGGAAACCTGTAAAACTTCAGACACCTTCCTTCTCCCATTCTCAACTCCCTTTCAGGAAGGTTGTGTATATAGCACTTTCCAGTTTCTTTGATAACCCACGCTCCCTACATGCCTTAGGTCTGGGGTTCCAGTGGTGATCATCTTTATAGTCCTCTCTCCATACTAACCTGCTCTTTTTATATTATCTTGTCCTGCTTCTATCCTCTCCAGCTTTCAGCCTCCCATCTAACTCTTCCCACCAGTCACTGCTGTGCTGAAAGTTAAAATTCAACCAGTGTTTGCTGGGTCCTATGGCTGTAACATTTCTACCTGTTTCTCCTACCCACATATTCCCATGAAGTGGGTGTCCAACACACCACCACCTCACATACTTGGCAGACAAAGTTGTGAAAGAGAAGGAAAACCTTTACCTCCGGCTCTCTGTTTTCTCCAGTTGCAGCTTGGCAGACAGACACTTGGGGAGAAGATCCATTTCTGAAACAGCCATTGTTAGATCTGCTCCACTGGAAATACTTAGTTCCCTGTTTTCTGCAGTTTTCTGGCTGTCACAGTATTCATTTGTAGACAATAACGGGGAATATAGCTCTGCAAAAGACTTTGTCTTTATTTTGGACCTAGAGGACAAGAAATAACAAGAAAAAGCAACATTTGTTTTTTGCCAGAATTATGAAACAGCTGTGCATTTGCTACAGGTAGATTTTACACAAACCCTGTGAACATAAGAGCAGCCCTAGCCAACCAGAAAAAGGCTCCATCTACTCTAGCATGCAGCAGTGACAAGCCTAATGCTTCCAGGAAACCCATAAGTGGGGCATGAAGGCAAGAGCCCGCCCCCGTTATTTATTCCCCGCCACCTGGTATTTGGAAGTATATATAAAATAAAAAGGTAAATGTGTCCCCAACCAGTCGTGTCCGACTCTAGGGTGTGGTGCTCATCTCCATTTCTAAGCTGAAGAGCCAGCACTGTCCGAAGACGCTTCCGTGGTCATGTGGCCGGCATGACTGAACACCGAGGTGCACAGAACGCTGTTACCTTTCCTGCCGAAGCAGTACCTATTTATCTACTTGCAATTTCTTGCTTTCAAACTGCTAGGTTGGCAGAAGCTGGGACTGAAGACGGGAGCTCACTCGGAGCTCACTCGGGTCTCGAACTGCTGTCCTGCCGACCTTCCGGTCTGCAGTTCAGCATGTTAACCACTAAGCCACCGCGGCCCCATGTGGAAGTATACTGCCTATAAAAATGGAAGTTCCATTTAGGTATCAGACTAACAATTGAATAAATCATGGATAATATGTCTTGTTTTTTTGGTCTAGAATCATAGAATAGTAGGGTTGGAGGGGGCCTATAAGACCATCGAGTCCAACCCCCTGCTCAATGCAGGAATCCAAGTCAGAGCATCCCTGACAGATGGCTGTCCAGCCTCGTCTTGAATGCCTCCCGTGTGGGAGAGCCCACCACCTCCCTAGGGAATTGGTTCCATTGTTGTATAGCTCTAACAGTCAGTAAGTTTTTCCTGATGTTCAGCTGGAATCTGGCTTCCTGTCACTTGCGCCCATTATTCTGTGTCCTGCATTCTGGGATGATCAAGAAGAGATCCTGGCCTTCCTCTCTGTGACAACCTTTCACGTACTTGAAGAGCACTATCATATCTCCCCTCAGTCTTCTCTTCTCCAGGTGAAACATGTCCAGTTCTGTCACTCTCTTCATAGGGCTTTGTTTCCAGTCCCCTAATCGTCTTTGTTGCCCTCCTCTGAACCCTCTCCAGTTTGTCTGCATCCTTCAGAACTGGACACATTACTCCAGATGAGGCCTAACCAGTGCCGAGTAGAGGGAAACTAGTACTTCCCCAGATTTGGAAGCTATGCTTCTATTAATGCAGCCCAAAAGAGCATTTGCCTTTTTTGCAGCCACTTCACTTCACTTTTTTGCAGCTTGTGATCTACAACAATTCCAAGATCCTTCTCGCTTGTAGTGTTGTTGAGCCACGTATCCCCCATCTTGTAACTGTGCATTTGGTTGCTTTTTCCTAGGTGCAGAACTTGGCATTTATCCCTATTAAGTTACATTCTGCTCTGAATCTGTCAAGCAGTTTCCCTGGATGACTCTGAGTTCGACTATAATGCACTCAATTAATTTTCTTTAAACTACACATACTTATATAAGCTTCTATCCTGTTCCCCCACCCCAGTTGTCTTTTTTCTAAACTAAAAAGTCCAAAACACTTTAGCTCTCCTTATATGGAAGGTGATCCAACCATTTGTTCATTTAGGTTGCTCTTTTCTAGCTCGACAACCTCTTTTTTGAGACTGAGCAACTGGAACTGCATACAGCATTCCATATGCGGTTGCACCATAAGGGATTAGATACTGATTGTTTTATTTTCAACCTCTGCTTACAAAGAAGGAATTTGTTGTTTTCATTGCTGCTGCACATCAACCTAACATTTTTCATTCAGCCAGCTGGCCACAAACCTAAAATATATTTCCTCAACAGAATCATGGAGTTGGAAGGGGCAATTTAGGTCATTGAGTCCAAACCTCACTCAGTGCAGGAATCTAGTTTAAAGCATCCCTGACAGATGGCTGCCAAGTCTTTGCTTGAATACCTCTAGCGACAGGGAGCCCACCTCCTCCTTTGACAGTTGGCTCCACTGTCTGACTGCTCCATTGTTAGTAGGTTTTTCCTACTAACAGTTCAATCAAAATCTGCCTTCCTGTAACTTAAGCCTGTTATTTTATGTCCTACAGTCTTGGATGATAGGAAACATCATCCTCTTCTGTGTGACAACCATTTAGGTACTTGAAAAGCTCTATCAACTCTGTTAGTTTTCTCTTCTCAAGGCTACACAAACCCAGTTCCTTCAATCTTTCCAATTTATCTCAATTCTTCTTAAAGTGTGGTGTCCAGAACTGGACAAAGTACTCAAGATGAGGTCTGACCAGTGCAGAATAGAGTGGAACTATTACTTCCAATGATTTTGAAATAATATTTCTATTGATGCAATCTAAAATTGCATTTGCCATTTTTGCAGCCACATCACACTGCTGACTCATATTCAATTTGTGATCAACTGTGATACAACTCCATGATCCTTTTCACACATACTATTGCCAAGCCAGGTATCCCCCATCTTATACCTGTGCATTTGATTTCTTTTTCCTAAATGAAGAACTTTGCACTTGTCACTGTTAAGTTTCATTCTGTTATTTTCTGACCAGTTTTCTAATGTATCAAGATCATTTTGAAATTTGTTTCTGTGTTCAAGGTATTAGCTATCCCACCCAATTTTGTGTCATCTGCAAACTTGATAAGCATTCCCCCCACGTTTTTCTCCAACTCATTAATAATAATGTTGAAGAGTACAGGGTGCATGACCAAACTCTGCAGCACCCCACTTGAAACCTCCCTCCAGGTTGATGAGGAATCATTGATGAGCACTCTTTGAGTATGGTTCTCCAGCTGTGGATCCACCTAGTAGCAGTGCCATCCAGCCCACGCTTTACTAGCTTGCTAATCAGAATATCATTGGGTACTTTGTCAAATGCCTTGCTGAAGTCAAGCTATATTATATCCACAGCATTTCTACAATCTATTAAGGAAGTTACCCGATCTAAAAATGAAATGATTGCTCCGGCAGGATTTGTTTTTGACAAATCCATGCTGGCTTCCAGTGGTCATTGCATTAGCGTCAAGCTGTCTACAGATTGTTGTTCAGTCGTTCAGTCATGTCCGACTCTTTGTGACCCCATGGACCAGAGCACGCCAGGCCTTCCTGTCCGGCACTCTCTCCCGGAGCGTGCTCAAGTCCATATTCATTGCATCAGTGATGCTATCTAGCCATGTCATCCTCTGCCATCCCCTTCTCCTTTTGCCCTCAGTCTTTCCCAGCATCAGGGTCTTTTCCAGAGAGTTTTCTCTTTGCATTAGGTGGCCAAAATATTTCAGCTTCAGTATCTGTCTTTCCAATGAGCACTCAGGGTTGATTTCCTTTAGGATGGACTGATTTGACCTCCTTGCAGTCCAGGGGACTCCTAAGAGTCTTCTCCAGCACCACAGTTCAAAACAATCAATTCTTTGGCACTCAGCCTTCCTTATAGATCTTGGAGCCCAAGAAAATAAACTCTGTCACTGCTTCCATTTCTTCCCCTTCCATATGCCAGGAAGTGATGGGGCCAGATGCCATGATCTTAGTTTTTTTAATGTTGAGTTTCAAACCAACTTTTGCACTCTCCTCTTTCACCCTCAACAAGAGGCTCTTGAGATCCTCTTCGCTTTCTGCCATTAGGGTGGTATCGTCTGCATATCGGAGGTTGTTGATCATTCTCCCGGCAATCTTAATTCCGACCTGTGATTCATCCAGCCCGGCGTTTCTCATGATGTACTCTGCATATAAGTTAAATAACAGGGTGACAATATGCAGCCTTGTCGTACTCCTTTCCCAATTTTGAACCAATCGGTTGTTCCATATCTGGTTCTTACTGTTGCTTCTTGACCCTCATACAGGTTTCTCAGGAGACAGGTAAGGTGGTCTGGTACCCCCATCTCTTTCAGAATTTGCCAGTTTGTTGTGATCCACACAATCAAAAGCTTTAGCGTAGTCAATGAAGCAGAAATAGACATTTTTCTGGAATTCTCTCACTTTCTCCATGATCCAGCAAAAGTTGGCGATTTGATCTCTAGTTCCTCTGCCTCCTTGAAACCCAGCTTGTACTTCCGGTAGTTCTCAGTTCGCATACTGCTGAAGCCTAGCTTGTAGGATTTTGAGCATCACCTTGCTGCCATGTGAAATGAGCGCAATTGTGCGGTAGTTTGAACACTCTTTGGCATTGCCGTTCTTTGGAATTGGAAGGTAAACTGACCTTTTCCAGTCTTGTGGCCACTGTTGAGTGTTCCAAATTTGCTGGCATATTGAGTGCAGCACTTCAACAGCATCGTCTTTTAGGATTTTACATAGCTCGGCTGGAATACTGTCATCTCCGCTAGCTTTGTTGTTAGTAATGCTTCCTAAGGCCCACTTGACTTCACTCTCTAGGATGTCCAGCTCAAGTTCAGTGACCGCACTATCATGGCTATCAGGGACATTCAGATCTTTCCTGTATAGTTCTTCTGTGTATTCTTTCCACCTCTTCTTAATCTCCTCTGTTTCTGTTAGGTCCCTGCCTTCTTTGTCCTTTATCATGCCTGTCTTTGCACAAAACGTTCCCTTGATATCTCCGATGTTCTTGAAGAGATCTCTAGTCTTTCCCATTCTGTTGTTTTCTTCAATTTCTTTGCACTGTTCATTTAAGAAGGCCTTCTTGTCTCACCTTGCTATTCTCTGGAACTCTGCATTCAGTTGGATATATCTTCCCCTTTCTCCCTTGCTTTTCGTTTCCCTTCTTTCCTCAGCTACTTGTAAAGCCTCATCAGACAGCAACTTGGCTTTCTTGCATTTCTTTTTCTTTGGGATGGATTGAGTTGCTGCCTCCTGTACAATGTTACGAACCTCCGTCCATAGTTCCTCAGGCACTCTGTCTATCAGTTCTAATCCCTGAAATCTATTCCTCACCTCCACTGAGGGATATGATTTAGGTCACACCTGAACGGTTTAGTGGTTTTCCCTACGTTCTTCAATTTAAGCTGAAATTTTGCAACAAGAAGCTCATGATCTGAGCCACAGTCAGCTCCAGGTCTTGTTTTTACTGACTGTATAGAGCTTCTCCATCTTTGGCTGCAAAGGACATAATCAATCTGATTTTGATATTGACCATCTGCTGATGTCCATGTGTAGAGTCACTCTTGTGCTGTTGGAAAAAGAGTGTTTGCTATGATCAGCATGTTCTCTTGGCAAAACTCGATTAGCCTTTGTCCTGCTTCATTTTGTACACCAAGGTCATGCTTGCCTGTTATCCCGGTGATTTCTGGACTTCCTACTTTAGCATTCCAATCCCTATGATGAAGAGGACATCTTTTTTTGGTGTTAGTTCTAGAAGGTGTTGTAGGTCTTCATAGAACCAATCAACCTCCGCTTCTTCGGCCTCAGTGGTTGGGGCATAGACTTGAATTACTGTGATGTTGAATGGTTTGCCTTGGATTCGTACTGAGATCATTCTATCGTTTTTGAGATTGTACCCCAGTACTGCTTTCCCCACCCTTTTGTTCACTATGAGTGTTACTCCATTTCTTCTAAGGGATTCTTGCCCACAGTAGTAGATATGACGGTCACCTGAATTAAATTCGCCCTTGCTTGTCCATTTTAGTTCGCTGATTCCCAAGATGTCGATGTTCAATCTTGCCATCTCATGTTTGACCACCTCCAGCTTACCTTGATTCATTGATCTGACATTCCAGGTTCCTAAACAATATTGTTCTTTACAGCATCGGATTTTCTTTTCACCACCAGATACATCCACAGCTGAGTGTCCCTTCGGCTTTAGCCCAGCAGCTTCACTCTTTCTGGTGCTACTTGGAAATACCCTCTGCTCATCCCCAGTAGTATATTGGACACCTTCCGACCTGAGGGGCTCATCTTCCGGCGTCATATCTTTTAGCCTTGTGATACGTTCCATGGGGTTTTCTTGGCAAGAATACTGGAGTGGGTTGCCATTTCCTTCTCCAGTGGACCACATTTTGTCAGAACTCTCTGCCATGACCTGTCCGTTTTGGGTGGCCCTGCATGGCATAGCTTATGGCTTCACTGAGTTACGCAAGCCCCTTCACCACAACAAGGCAGCGATCCATGAAGGGGGTCTACAGATTAAGTATTTAATAATCTGCTCTAGGATATTCCCAGGTATTGATGTCAGACTGACCGGTCCATAATTCCCCGGATCTTCCTTTTTGCCCATTTTGAAGACAGAGACAACATTTGCCCTCCTCTGGTCCTCTCGTACTTCATCCTTTTTCCAGGATTTCTCAGATAATAGATAGAGATTCCAGGAGCCCATCCGCTAGCTATTTCAACATCCTAGGATGCAATTCCTCTGGATCTGGGGACCTGAACTCATTTAAGGTGCTTAGATATTCCCTGACCATCTCTCTGTCAACCTGAAGCTGCACTCCTACCCCTTCAGCTTGTTTGTCACATTTGCCAGATGAGTCATAGATCCTCTGCTGGGAGGAGACTGAGCCAAATATAGTCACAACTGTTTCAGATCCAGTATAGATGAAGGTGGCATTTTTTTGCCCCCAATGTACATCATTTTAGACTTGATCCTCATGGCTGTTTTGTTTTGGGGTTATGTTTTGATGTTTAGAACCAGTGTATAAAAGGACACAAATCTATATGATATAAATTCCTTAACAATTCAAACATGTTCAAAAACGTTTAGACATATTAAAACAGCAAAATGTCAATAATTAATTATAACATATAATCCCAAGCCTTTAATACTAATTCAATTTTGATTTTATTCAGTAAAAGAAATCAAACATCTGAGATGTTAATTATTCTACTTATCTCATCACCTTAAATTATAGTAATATTCAATGAAAAATAGTACCCAAAGAATTATTTTAATCAAAACTTGGTGATGATAGATGTCCTCTTACAATCTTCCCTTAATCTAATCCAGTTGGTCAGTTTGATATTCCAAATGCTTTCTAACCATCTTCTGTTAAGTGTTCCATCTCTTTGGAACCACAATATATATATAATAAGTAAGTTGCACATAGGTTCCTGTTGATTTACAGGGATCAAATCTCCTAAATATCCCAACAGAAGACTTGGAGGGAGGCA
The DNA here is from genome assembly GCF_057233095.1 of Heloderma suspectum. Classification (NCBI taxonomy): domain Eukaryota; kingdom Metazoa; phylum Chordata; class Lepidosauria; order Squamata; family Helodermatidae; genus Heloderma; species Heloderma suspectum. The sequence continues at coordinate 225,001,978 of NC_139458.1, forward strand.
GGAATAAAGGTAACAAATACACTGTAATTACCCTAATCACCATCATTATCTTTTTTTCAAACCTTGGCTGCAGTCCAGACCCCTCAAGTGCAGCTTACAGTAAAACAAAACACACACAACAGAAATAGGGACAGGGATAGCAATTACACTTTGTGCAAGGAGGAGGTGTCAAACCAAAAGGGAAGGGAAATGGTCAGGGTAGTGGTGATCAAAAATAATTGTGGATTAATAAACCCAGCCATACTTTGCTGAGCTCTGGAGATGGGTCCAGTTAAGCAAGGGTCTGTTGCACATAAATACACTGCATGAAAAAGAAAATAGACAATCTCACCTTCCTTGACTTTGTTGGATCTCTTTCTGAGTTTTTAATCTGGCTTCTTCCCATAAAAAAGGACAAGTGAACTTTTTCAGCTGCTCCTTTAAAAAATATACGCATATCTGTCCATCCTTATTCACTGCTTCTGTCAAATTCAAAAACATAAAACAACCATCAAATCAGAAGTATAGCTTTTACATATTCAACAAAAGTTATCATGGAAATAGAAACACTGCATCAGTTTTTATGGAATGCAAACACTGAATACTTGGCTTAAACAGAACAACATAAATAAGGGTCCAACCCTATCAGATTGCTGCTCTCTAGACAGAAGCCTCTGATATCAGAGGCTTCTGAGACTCCTATGCCCTGTGGGGCTGTTGCTGGCAGGGCAGGAGGATGACAGAGGCGATTTTTGCCTCTCCGTCCTCCTTTTCAAATTTTTCCACTAGATGGCTTGCTGAGCCAATCACGTGGAGTTGTGCTGGTGGGGCTGGGGCTGGAAAGGCCATAGAGTGTATCCTGGCCTCTCCTCCTCCCTCCCCTTTTTCCTCTCGCCGTCCAAAGTCATGACACAGACCTTGGAAGAGGAGCTGCCTAGGTGCTTTGGCAGCACCTAGGAGGGGAGTGGGGTGAAGATCCGAGCGGGGATTTTCACTTCCAAGGTCATAGCTTTGTCTATGGCCTCAGAGGTGAAATCTCCAATATGCTATGGGTCCTCAGCCAATTTCTAGGGGCCACAGGATTGCACCCTTAGTCTCTCTTTGGGTGGACACAGTTTCTTCCTTTCCATTCAGCCCACGTGTTCAGAGCAAGTCCAACCAGAGTGCTGAAGGAATTTATGTATTTGTTATAGGTTTTACTACTGCATCCTTTGAACAGATTTCTAGGGTGGGTCACAATAAGAAAATAAATAATACAGTAATACATATAGAATAACCATCTAAAATCAGCATCGATTTCTCTCTCTTTTTTCAGATAAAAGACTTGATTGATTTTTTGCAAATTGAACAATATACAACAATGCCTTTCCTTTACCTAATTAGACCAAGACGATACACAGAAGACAAACAAATGAGGCAAATAATTTAATTTAAAAAGAGGGGAAGGAAATAAGTAGGTTTGAGCTTTGATCTTAATTTATTATGATGATTGTTTATATTATTTAAATATTTATATATAAATGATTTCCATGAAATATGCTACGTTATGGTCAACATAAGCTTATTAATATAAAACAGGTTTTTCTATTTTTTATTAGTGATGTACATATAAAGGTATATGTTTCTGTATATGTAACTGTATGAGTTTATGTTTTTGACTTAGATAAGCTTGTTGCTTTTGTTGTGAAGTAATTTAAAAAATCAGAGATAAAAATGTTAAATTAAAAGGCCTAGAAAAACGAGCGCCTTCACCCAGCGCATCAAGATAGGTGCCAGGTAAGACTCTCTAGGGTAAGTATTCCACAAATCATGGCACCACTACCAAAAAGACCTTCTCAGTATCTTCACCACTACCAAAAGGGCACCTCAGATGGCAGGGATACCCTTAAAAAGGTCTAGAAAATATACATAGAAAAGGACCTATGCTTAAGGTCTTGGTATATGGACAGACACATGTGGGGAGAAGAAATCCATTCAGGTAACCTGGTCCCAAGCTGTAAAAGGGTTTAAAAGGTCAAAAACAGCACTTTGAATTGAGCTTGGAAAAGGACTGTGAGCCCACAGAGCACTGGTATAATATGATCAAAATACTCTGGAAGAATGACTGACTACGAAGGTGGTGCCGACGAGAGAGATTTGGATTCTGGGACCACGGGCTATACTTCCTGGAAGATGGGCTGTTGGCAAGGGATGGGTTGCACCTCACAAAGGATGGGAAGAATGTGTTTGGCCACAGCATGAAGAACTTCATCAGCAGGGCTTTAAACTGAATCCTACGGGGAAGGGAGATGTAATGTTGGGGGTAACAATGGACGTAGGCGCATGCACTGCAACGGAGAGAACAGCTCTGATAGCGCCCAATAATAGTCTTCAGACACATGTAGGAAGAAAGCCAGACTATGAAGCACATGGTCTTCGATGTCTATATACTAACGTCCAGAGTATGGGAAACAAACAGAACGAACTTGAACTCTTAATACAAGAGGGAAATTATGACCTGATAGGTATAACTGAGACTTGGTGGGATGACTCTCATGACTGGAATACAGCAATTGAAGGATATAACTTGTTCAAAAAGAACAGGAGGAACAGAAAGGGAGGTGGGGTTGCACTGTATGTGAAAAATACATATCTCTGCACATCGAGAGCATCTGGGTTGAAATAAATGGAGCAAAGAATAAAAGGAACCGGGTGGTCGGAGTCTACTACCGGCCACCCAATCAAGGAGAAGACGAGGATGAAACTTTTGAAAAGCAAATAGCCAATGTTTTAAGGAAGCATGATGTAGTAGTAATGGGGGACTTCCATTTCCCCGATATTTGTTGGGAGACAAATTCTGCAAAACATGGCCCCTCCAGGAAATTCCTGACTTGTGTGGCGGATAACTTCCTCCTACAGAAAGTAGAGGAAGGAACTAGAGGATCGGCTATCCTTGACTTGATCCTAACCAACAGAGATGACTTCGTGGATAAAGTAGCAGTTACAGGAACTCTGGGGGAAAGCGACCAGGTTGTACTTGAGTTCTTGCTTCTAAGGGAAGCAAAAGCTGAGTGGAGTCAAACACGTACCCTGGATTTTAGGAAAGCTGATTTTCATAAACTCAGAACAATGATCAGTAAGGTCCCATGACAAGCGACGCTAACGAGAAAAGGAGTCCAAGATGGGTGGGAGCTTTTAAAAAAGGAAATTCTCAAGGCACAATTGCAAACAATTCCAACAAGAAGAAAAGGTGGAAGACAACAGAAGAAGCCAATGTGGCTTCACAAAAAGCTTAGGGATGACATGAAAACAAAAAAGGACACATATAAGAAGTGGAAAGAAGGCCAAGTAACAAAGGAAGATTACAGGCAGATAGCACAGAATTGCAGGGATGGCGTCAGGAAGGCTAAAGCTGAGAATGAGCTGAGGTTAGCAAGGGATGCTAAAAACAACAAAAAGGCTTTCTTCAGCTACGTGCATAGTAAAAGAGAGAGGAAAGAAATGGTGGTTCAGCTATTAAATAAGGATGGAAAAACGGTAACAGATGACAAAGAAAAGGCAGAGGTGCTCAATTCCTACTTTGGCTCAGTCTTCTCCCAAAAGAGGGTCTATGACCCCCCTGGCAAAGGCGAAGTACAGGCTGAAGGGGCAGGATTGCAGCTTGAGATCGACAGGCATATGGTCAAGGAACACCTCATTACTTTGAATGGGTTCAAATCTCCAGGGCCAGATGAACTGCATCCTAGAGTCATAAAAGAACTGGCAGAAGAACTCTCAGAACCGCTGTCTATTCTCTTTGAGAAATCATGGAGGACGGGGGAAGTGCCAGATGACTGGAGGAAGGCTAACGTTGTCCCTATCTTCAAAAAGGGTAAAAAGGAGGAACCTGGGAACTACAGACCAGTCAGTCTGACATCAATCCCTGGGAAAATTCTGGAGCAGATCATAAAGGAATCCATCTGGAAGCACCTTGACAACAATGCCGTGATTACTCAAAGCCAACATGGATTTGTCAAAAACAAGTCCTGCCAGACAAATCTGATCTCATTTTTTGATCAAGTAACCTCCCTTGTAGACCGTGGGAATGCTGTAGACATCATATACCTCGACTTCAGCAAAGCTTTCGACAAAGTGCCCCATGATATCCTGATGAGCAAACTAGCTCAAAGTGGGCTAGATGAAACAACGATCCGGTGGATCCACAGTTGGCTACAGAATCGGACTCAAAGAGTGCTTATCAATGGGACCTTCTCAACCTGGGGAGAGGTAACGAGTGGGGTACCACAGGGCTCAGTCCTGGGCCCACTGCTCTTCAACACTTTTATTAATGACTTGGAGGAGGAGGTGCAGGGAATGCTGATCAAATTTGCAGATGACACAAAATTGGGCGGGATAGCTAATACTTTGGAAGACAGAAACAAAATTCAAAGTGATCTGGATAGACTGGAGCGCTGGGCAGAAAACAACAGAATGACATTTAACAGGGAGAAATGCCAAGTTCTGCACCTAGGAAAAAGAAACCAAATGCACAGTTACCAGATGGGGGATACATGGCTCAACCACACTACAAGCGAGAAGGATCTTGGAATTGTTGTCGATCACAAGCTGAATATGAGCCAACAATGTGATGTGGCTGCAAAAAAGGCAAATGCTCTTTTGGGCTGCATTCATAGAAGCATAGCTTCCAAATCCTGCGAAGTACTAGTTCCCCTCTACTCAGCACTGGTTAGGCCTCATCTGGAGGACTGTGTCCAGTTCTGGGCACCACACTTGAAGAAGGATGCAGACAAACTGGAGAGGGTTCAGAGGAGGGCATCCAAGATGATCAGGGGACTGGAAACAAAGCCCTATGAAGAGAGACTGAAAGAACTGGGCATGTTTAGCCTTGAGAAGAGAAGACTGAGGGGAGATATGATAACACTCTTCAAGTACCAGAAAGGTTGTCACAGAGAAGAAGGCCAGGATCTCTTCTTGATCATCCCAGAGTGGAGAACACGGAATAATGGGCTCAAGTTACAGGAGGCCAGATTCTGGCTGAACATCAGGAAAAACTTCCTGACTGTAAGAGCAATACGACAATGGAACCAATTACCTGGGGAGGTGGTGGGCTCTCCTACACTGGAGGCCTTCAAGACGAGGCTCGACAGCCATTTTGTCAGGGATGCTCTGACTTGGATTCCTGCACTGAGCAGGGGGTTGGACTCAATGGCCTTGTAGGCCCCTTCCAGCCCTACTATTCTATGATTCTATGATTCTAAGCCCAGTCCCAGCTAGCTGCCTAGCAGCTGTTATTTTAAACTAACCACAGTTTCTGAACCACCCTCAAAGGCAATCCCACATATAATGCATTACAGTAATCTGATCTGGAGGTTACCTGAGCACAGGTAAGTGAGTCTAGGCTGACTTTATCTAAGTAGGGTTGCAGCTGGCACACTAGACCAAGCTGGTGAAGAGGCCATGGAGGCAACCTGCATCTTGAATGACAAAGCCGGATGCAAACGTCTTCCTTTAAGGGAAGTGCATCTCCATCCAGTACAGGGTAAACACTGCTAACCTGGGCAGCCAAACCACCAACCATTAGTTTCAATTGTTTGCTCTAAAAAGGCTTACAATACATTCCTCTATTATTTTCAGTGAGGCCCTGACCATCTGACAGAATGGCCCAGTTCACACAGAATGGCAACCCAGGGGTTGTTTAACCTATGGGTTGTCAAAGTTGCATGGCAGAGAGCACGCTGCCTTGTGACCACTTTGTTTCTGGTTTACAAGAAAACCCAGGATTGTTTACTACAACGTCTAAACCCAGCAATATGAGTTGTTGAAGGAGAAACAAAGTTAGAGACAAAGTTAATATGTGCTGATGCAACTTAAGAGAGAAAGCAATAGCAAGACCTAAGAAAATTGCCCCAAATACATTTAATACCTGGTGTTATTGATAGGTGAGGAGGTTTCCAGTCCCTCAATTTATGATTAATGCAGAGCGCCAAGATACTATCCCAAGGTATATCCTTCACAGCAGGGCCATCTTCTCCAGAGCTGCCACAGTTTCTGCCCTTCCACTTGAAGTAGGTACTGCTCAGCAAATTCTCTATCTGGGACTGAAGTATCTCCTGAGTCTGAAGAGAACTGGCAGTCTGGGACAAATATTGGAAAATCATGGCACAAACAGGGCGCCAGGGAGCTGTGGGAAGAAGAAACATTACACTATACCTAATTATGAGAGAAGAGGACCTAGGGCTAATGTTATATCCCAATTTCTGCTTTGGCATTAGCTCAGGCAAAAGTGCCTCCAAAATCTCAAAGTTGAATGTAACCACTGCCAGGAAAGCATAGGATAAGGTGGGCTGGAATCTATACATGCTAAAGTAAATCTGGCACATTTTCAATTATGTTAGCTAACGCAATGTGGAACTTGAATTAAAACTATGATTTAGCTGCAGAAAGCTTTCAAGAGCCCTGTTCTTTCCCGCCCATGCAGAAAGTATCTAAAATGCACAAAGACCACTGATGAGGTCTATAATTAACCTCTGATGACAAAATGTTGTGAGTTACTTTAAAAACAGTGGAAAATTTATTGCAATGTCAAATGTATTTTTGCCAAACAGGACCCAGAAAAATATAAGAGCTCCGAAGTTGATCGCATCAACATGTATTGAAGTAAGAGCAAGGAAATCTCAGGTTATAGGGAGTTCTTCACCAGAATAGAACAGTAACCGCTTCTCAGATTAAAGGATACACAATACCGGGTACGTTCACACGACACACAAGCTCACGAAGGGTGACTAGCCATGCACTGTGGGTTGCTTTGCGAACAACCCATAGCAAGTGGTTAGCGCACCGGCTGGATGATCTGGCAAACAACCCATAGTGAGAGACTTGTTTGGCCCCTTGTTCCCCCTCTCTCCCCCTCAGTCCTCCACCTGGCATCCCAGGGGACTTGGTGGCAGACCTGTCTTGTCTGCCACCAAGTCCCCCTTCCTGGCTCCAATTGTGATCTTGATTATGATCACAGCCGTTAAAAAAAAATTTCCTGGCCCCGTTTGTGCATAAAAATGGGACCAGGAAATTATTTTTGGACTTCCCCATGCCCAGGGAATGTGCGCAAGTTTTTTTTTTCAATTTTTCGATTTTCTGCTATTGCACACATGCACAACAGTGGGAAAATGAAGGATTCTGACTTGCCCCTACCTGCACCCCTTGGTTGCAGTTGGCAAACAAACAGGGGTGCAGGCGAGGATAGCTTATATCAAATCCCCAGTCCCTCTTTTCCCCCTTCCTGGTAAAGATCCCTCAAGCCACTTCATTTTGACAGCTGTCAAAACTGAAGCAGCAAGAATGACCTTTAGTGTTTAGCGGGGCTGTGCATCTACTTTTATGGGAAGGACCAGGACGCATGTCTACTTTCATCGGAAGGAGCAGGGAGGGAGGTGAGTGGGTAATTTCAAACAGATTCCCATGCTTTTGTGGGTGGACTACAAATTCGATACAGACTAGCCTCTGGGGATTCAATGCAGACTAGCCTCGCCTGCACCCCTGTATGTTTGCCAACTGCAACATACATGTGTGCAGGAGTGTGTGCAGGAGGGGCAACCCAGTATCCTTCATTTTCCAACTGCTGCGCATATATGCAACAGCAGAAAACTGAAGGGAAAAAAATTGTGCACATTCCCTAGGCATGAGGAAATGCAAAAAAATTTCCCGGTCCCGTTTTTGTACACAAACAGGGCTGGGGGAAAAAAGGGGATCCGACCATGATCAAGATTGGAGCTGGGAAGGGGAAATTGGTGGGGGTGAAGGGGGGCTGTCACTGGAAGGGGAAAAGGGCATGGGCAGCAGCTTAGCCACGACTGCGAATGACGATTTTGGCCTGCTCGGCAAGAGTGGCAGGGGTTTCTGCTGCTCTTGCAGAGCGGCTCACTGGCCAATGCCCTTTACCCACGATGGGTTGGCATGTCAGGGTTCACATAACATGCCAAGCCATTGTGGGTAAAACAACCTCTACTGCAGATTGTTGGTTATCAGGGTGGGTTGTTTGGGAAAAACAACCCACCCCAATAAGAATGGTCTGGGTTTGCAGACACGCTATCCCATAGTAGGCATTCACCCATGATGGTTCAGTATGTCATGTGAACCCAGTTAGTGTGTTCTTTGTTAAGGACTGTCATTAAAAAAAAAAGGATTCAACTGTGTTGAATGGTGATTTGGGGTGTGCGTGTTCTAATCTTCTTAAAATCGAGACGGTTTGACCAATGATTCTGAAATGTACAGGTGCCAGGCAGAAGTGTTGGTTTTACATACCCTGAAAATTTCATGTCAAGTGGTGAAATATTGAGGGAGAAAGAGCAGTTTAAAGAGAAAAAGCAAAGCTCTCCCTCTGTCAAAAGTAACTTTGAGAGTTTATATTGGCAACCTTTTTTGCCCAAGATCTATGAAAAAGCAAAGTTAGTTTTTTAAAAAATTCTAGAACACTGATGATTTGTACTGGGGTTGGTGGAATATTTTTTAATCGTGTTTGTGTTTTTCTAAATAATCTTTTTTTTTAATCAAGGAACAAGAGTCAGTTGGGCTCACTATAAGCCTGCAAAGATGCAGAAGCTTCCCTAGTGCCTATCAGCTGTGGATTTAAAATTTTGAGGGGGGAAGAGAGAAAGGTGCAGCCTTTCTAGGCATTGTTTTCATTTTGTTTTCTCTATCATGCCATGTTTCTGTGTTTTAGGGGGAATTAAAAAATGGCTGCCTAGTTTGCCAGAGATATCTGCTGGGAGAATTACGAGCTAGAGTATTTACTGGGTATGTAATGAGCAAGCAAAGGACAAAAAGGAGACTGGCCTATTTTAAATATTTTAAATACATGCTGGTATAGATCTTTTATTGTGTGTGCATCTGTTTCTTCCTGCCTGTATAGTTCTATGTGTTGCAAGTAATTTTACTTCTGATTTGGGTTTTGTTCCTCCTTTCCCCCAAATCATCCTTAACTGAATTTCCTTTTAGCTTCGGCAAAGATGTGTTACTGAATATAAGCCACAGAGGTTTCAAAGTCTCATGCTGTAATTTGGGGAGTGGGGATCACAGATTAACAGTGCGCTCCTATGCATGTCTTCTCAGAATTTCTATTTCACTCCCAGTTAAGTGGGTATAGGATTGCAGCCTTAATCCACAGCCAAGAAACACACTGGTTTAGAAAAAAAATAGAAGGGGAAGGGAGGACAGCATTCATTTTTCTCTTGAAAATGTCCAAAGCCCCTCTGTGTTCACAGCCAGTATACCTCTGACTGCAAGAGTGAGGAAGAGAAAGATGGTATGGGTGTGTATGTACCAGAAAAAAGGGAGAAGAATCTTTTGTATCTGAAAATTATAGCTTATCACGAATATCCAAAGGTATGCTGTTTAAAAAAAGCAACAGAGGTTTAAAATGTATCTCATGCCTTCCTTCCTTCCTTCCTTTTGGGGAGTTGAAGAGAGGGTCAGGGTGAAGCCATAGATTCAAGCTGCAATCCATATATACACACTTACCTGGGAATATGCTCTGTTTAAGAAGTGGGACTTCTGAGTAAACAAATTTAGGATTGCACTGTTTCACCCTGAGCCAAGAAGTGCGTTGGTTTAAAGGCAGTGGTGAGGGAAGGATTGAGAAACAGAAATTCTTTACCCACTGGTGAATTTCTGTTCTCATTGAGTGAAGGAGGCCAGCCGGGTGGAGGACTGAGAAATACTGAGCAACACACTGGGGGGAGGGTATCAGAAATTATTGTCTTTCATTACTCCCCCTCTAAAAAGAGAAACACTGTGCCAAGACATGCTAGGTTAATTTAATGAAAGGGATGTGTGTTAATGCTTAAATTCTTTATTTAATTAGTGGTTGGAGAGAAGACATGAATGCAATACCAACCTTTAGGATGGTGAGTTGGCTATGAAATACCTCTCCACTTTTTTTAAATGGGGGAAAGAGGAGAGATATCTACGACTGTGGGCAAGAATCCCTTAGAAGAAATGGAATAGCACTCGTAGTCAACAAATGGGTAGGAAAAGCAGTACTGGGGTACAATCCCAAAAACGACACAATGATCTCAGTACGAATCCAAGGCAAACCATTCAACATCACAGTAATTCAAGTCTATGCCCCAACCACTGAGGCCGAAGAAGCTGAGGTTGATCGGTTCTATGAAGACCTCCAACACCTTCTAGAACTAACACCAAAAAAAGATGTCCTCTTCATCATAGGGGACTGGAATGCTAAAGTAGGAAGTCAAGAAATCACCGGGATAACAGGCAAGCATGGCCTTGGTGTACAAAATGAAGGAGGACAAAGGCTAATAGAGTTCTGTCAAGAGAACACACTGATCATAGCAAACACTCTTTTCCAACAGCACAAGAGGCAACTCTACACATGGACATCAGCAGATGGTCAATATCGAAATCAGATTGATTATGTCCTTTGCAGCCAAAGATGGAGAAGCTCTATACAGTCAGTAAAAACAAGATCTGGAGCTGACTGTGGCTCAGATCATGAGCTTCTTGTTGCAAAATTTTAGCTTAAATTGAAGAAAGTAGGGAAAACCACTAAACCGTTCAGGTATGACCTAAATCATATCCCTTATGAATATACAGTGGAGGTGAGGAATAGATTCAAGGGATTAGACCTCATAGACAGAGTGCCTGAGGAACTATGGACAGAGGTCCGTAACATTGTTCAGGAGGCAGCAACTCAATCCATCCCAAAGAAAAAGAAATGCAAGAAAGCCAAGTGGCTGTCTGATGAGGCTTTACAAGTAGCTGAGGAAAGAAGGGAAGCGAAAAGCAAAGGAGAAGGGGGAAGATATATCCAACTGAATGCAGAGTTCCAAAGAATGGCAAGGAGAGACAAGAAGGCCTTCTTAAATGAACAATGCAAAGAAATCGAGGAAAACAACAGAATGGGAAAGACTAGAGATCTTTTCAAGAAAATCGGAGATATCAAGGGAACGTTTTGTGCAAAGACGGGCATGATATAGGACAAAGAAGGCAGGGACCTAACAGAAACAGATGAGATTAAGAAGAGGTGGAAAGAATACACAGAAGAACTATACAGGAAAGATCTGAATCTCCCTGATAGCTATGAGAGTGCGGTCACTGAACTTGAGCTGGACATCCTAGAGAGTGAAGTCAAGTGGGCCTTAGGAAGCATTACTAACAACAAAGCTAGCGGAGATGACAGTATTCCAGCTGAGCTATGTAAAATCCTAAAAGATGATGCTGTTGAAGTGCTGCACTCAATATGCCAGCAAATTCGGAACACTCAACAGTGGCCACAAGACTGGAAAAGGTCAGTTTACATTCCAATTCCAAAGAAGGACAATGCCAAAGAGTGTTCAAACTACCGTACAATTGCGCTCATTTCACATGCCAGCAAGGTGATGCTCAAAATCCTACAAGCTAGGCTTCAGCAACATGTGAACCAAGAACTACCGGAAGTACAAGCTGGGTTTCGAAGAGGCAGATCAAATCGCCAACATTCGTTGCATCATGGAGAAAGCAAGAGAATTCCAGAAAAACGTCTATTTCTGCTTCATTGACTACGCTAAAGCCTTTGATTGTGTGGATCTCAACAAACTCTGGGAAATTCTTAAAGAGATGGGAGTACCAGACCACCTTACCTATCTCCTGAGAAACCTGTATGAGGGCCAAGAAGCAACAGTAAGAACCAGACATGGTACAACCGATTGGTTCAAAATTGGGAAAGGAGTACGACAAGGCTGCATATTGTCGCCCTGCTTATTTAACTTATATGCAGAGTACATCACGAGAAATGCCGGGTTGGATGAATCACAGGTCGGAATTAAGATTGCCGAGAGAATTATCAACAACCTCAGATACGCAGACGATACCACCCTAATGGCAGAAAGTGAAGAGGATCTCAAGAGCCTCTTGTTGAGGGTGAAAGAGTGCAAAAGCTGGTTTGAAACTCAACATTAAAAAAGCTAAGATCATGGCACCTGGCCCCATCACTTCCTGGCATATAGAAGGGGAAGAAATGGAGGCAGTGACAGATTTTATTTTCTTGGGCTCCAAGATCACCGCAGATGGTGACTGTAGCCATGAAATTAAAAGACGCTTGCTCCTTGGGAGGAAAGCTATGGCAAACAGCATAGTAAGAAGCAGAGACATCACCTTGCCGACAAAGGTTCATATCATCAAAGCTATGGTTTTCCCAGTAGTAACGTACGGCTGTGAGAGTTGGACTATAAGGAAGGCTGAGCGCCGAAGAACTGATGCTTACGAACTGTGGTGCTGGAGAAGACTCTTACGAGTCCCCTGGACTGCAAGGAGGTCAAATCAGTCCATCCTAAAGGAAATCAGCCCTGACTGCTCATTGGAAGGACAGATACTGAAGCTGAAGCTCAAATACTTTGGCCACCTAATGCAAAGAGAAAACTCCCTGGAAAAGACCCTGGTGCTGGGAAAGATTGAGGGCAAAAGGAGAAGGGGACAGCAGAGGATGAGATGGCTAGATACCATCACCGATGCAATGAATATGAACTTGAGCACACTCCGGGAGAAAGCGCAGGACAGGAAGGCCTGGTGTGCTATGGTCCATGGGGTCACGAAGAGTCAGACACGACTGAACAACAACAAAAGTGGAGAGAGAAAGAAAAAAAATTATATGAGAGAGGAGCAACATTCAATTCACTCTGGAAAAATTCCAAGAGATAGAACCTTCATGTTCAGAGGCAGTGCACCTCTGGTTGCAAAAGAGAGAAAGGGACAGAGGGATAGTATGTGTGTAAGAAAAAAAAAGAGAGCTTAAAACACACACACCTGGCAATGACCTTAACATTTGTTACTGAATAACAGCCTGGTGTTGGTGGAGTTTACATTTTACAAGGTGGCTTTAGAAACCTTATCACACCTTTCTCCAGGAGGGGCAGAGAGAAATAAGAGTAGTTTGGGATGCTACTTACTTCCCAGACTCCACAAAGGTTTCTAATCATGCAGGGTATTTAATTTTTATATAGGTTTTACTCCTTTTTTCTATTGAATATCTTGTTTAGCCAGACTATGCATGTTTAATACCCTAAGTTTCTTTTCCACAGGGCACCCATGTGACTGAATGCCCTCATCCATTTTATACTTATATGGATAGAGTTTGAGAATGCAGCTACAGAACTCGGTGTGTGGAACAAAGGGAGCACAGACAGCTGAGCTGAAGCAGTGAGCAGTTAATCATGCATTAAAGAGACCCAATCCTCTCCCATAAAGAGTGGTAGAACATAAATCTCTGGTGCATTTCTGGATTGCCTAGACATGACAGCTAAATGGAACCTCCATGTTCAGAGGCAGTACAACTAAAACTACAAGATAATGTGGGATAGCAATGGCTAATTGCTAGGAGCTGGTGAGAAAAGAAAATATCGTGCAGAGAATGATTGCTGCCTGGGGGTCCCTTGCATGTGTGGTGCTGGGTGGGGACCCTGGGAAGAGGAATTAGCATTGGGCATTGTTTTGAGAAACGCAGTAAGTTGGGAATTCTAACTTCATTTGCACCCCCAAAATGCTCATCACCTAATTTTGAGAAAAACATCTTGCCTTGCCCACACTGAAGCATTTACTTAAATAGGAGAGATCTATGCCCATGTACTGCAAAGTGTTTCTCCTAAAATCAGCTGAAAGATATATGTGTGTGGGGGGTGGGGGGGAGTCACACACTTCAAATTCCCATCATGTTTTCTCAGCAATGCCCAATGGGGATTCCTGCAAGAGTACCAGTTGTCCCTCACACACACAATAAAATGGCATCCTATCTCCACAACAACCAAAACTATATAGAAGCCCAGGACATGCAGGTATGGCCACAAAGAGCAAAGCAAAATAATAGCTCTCAAAGAGTCTGTGGATGATGCTTGCAGTTGGGAGGGGTGGAGACACAAACTCCGTTCGCACGACATGCTAACCCACCATGGGTGACTGCCTACGATGGGTAAGCATGTCACGCGAACCCAGACCATTCTTATCAGGGTGTGTTGTTTTACCCAGAATGGGTTGGTGTGTCGTTCAAACGCAGACATAACAACTCATTGTGAGTAAAGGGCATCGGAGACCAAACCACTTGGCAAGAGTGGCAGAAGCCCCTTGAGACTGAGGCCAAATCACTGCTGGTGGCCTTTCCCCTTGCCTGTGACAGCCCCCCCAATGGTGCCCAAACGGCACTTTGGAGGGGCTGTCACAGGCATCCCATTTGCTCCCACTGATCCCCCTTGCCCAGCTGTGATCGGATCCCTTTTTAAAGATTTTCCTGGTCCCACTTTTGAGCAAAAATGGGGCCAGGGAATTTTTTTTCACTGTGATTGGGGAATGTGTGCAAATGCCCCTCCCCCTCCTGCAGCCCTGTTGCAAACATACAGGGGTACAGGCGAGGAAAGCCCTATTGAGTGTCCTGCACCCGTTTTTCAGGGTGCTGGGCATTCTACTCCCCTTTACCTGAAAGACCGTTCTCGCAGCTTGGCTTTTGGTAGCTGTCAAAATCAAGCCGCAAGGAAGACCAGGGAAAAGCCTGTTTTTTGGGCAGGAGGGAATGGATGCCCAAATGGGGGACCCCCTTAGGGTGTTGCTCCACCAAGGCACGAATGGAAAAGCCACAGGTAAGTGGATAATTTTAACCCTTTCCCCCCCACCCTGCATAGTTAAATTTATGCACTTACCCGTAGGTTTCCCATTCGTGCCTTGGTGGAGCAACACCCTAACGGGGTCCCTCACTTCACCTCCCACATTTCTCCCCCACCCTTTCCCATTAAAAAACAGGTTTGTCCAAGTTTAACCCCCAAAGATCTTTCTCATGGCTTGGTTTTGACAGCCAAGCCATGAGAAAGGGTTTTTCCCCAAACTGAGGAGAAACCTGTTTTTTTTATGGGAAAGAAGGGGGTGGGGGGAATGGGTGCCCCAGTGGGGGACCCCCACTTGGCCCCCCATCCTCCCCTCCTTCCCATTAATATTTTTTATTTCTTCATGGTGATTTTGCACAAGATCATCATGAAGAATTTTTCTAAAACAGTTTTTAAAGGCGCACATAGGCTTGCAGTGAAATTTAAAGGTGTTCTGTGCTGAAAACTGGGGTTCGGGTGGGCAAAATTGGGGCAACACAGTCCTTGGCTGGGGGTTGGATTTCACCCCCACCCTCGATTTTCAATATAGGACACTTTTAAAATCCAATGCAAGCCTATGGAGAATGATCTCCCCACTTGGTCCCCCCATTCCTGCCATTGCCCCCCTCCTTTGACTTAGCTTTGCTTTGACTTAGATTCCTGCACTGAGCAGGGGGTTGGACTCAATGGTCTTATACGCTCCTTCCAACCCCACTATTCTATGATTCTTCCCATAGAAAGGAGGTTCGTTCCCAATTTGGGGGAAAGACCTTTCTCGTGGCTTGACTTTGGCAGTCAAGCTACAACAAAGACCCTTGGGGTTAAAAAGGGACAAACCTTTTTATGGGGAGGGGGGTGATGAGGTGAGAATGGGGGGGCCCAAGTGGGGGATCCCCTTATGGTGTTGTTCCACCATGGCACTGATGGGAAACCCGCAAGTAAATGGGTAATTTTAACCCCTTTCTCCATGCGGTGTGGGGGGAAAAAGGGTTAGAATTACACACTTATCTGTGTGTTTCCCATTCATGCACAGTGGAACAACACCCTAAGGGAGCCTCCCATTTGGGCATCCATTTCCCCACCTTTCCATAAAAAAGAGGTTTGTCCCCGTTTAACCCAAACAATAGTTCCTGCGGCTTGGTTTTGACAGCTGCTCAAAGCCGAGCAGAGGCAATCATCCTTCAGGGAAAAGGGGATGGAGTACCTGGCACCCAGAAAAAGAGGTGCAAGGCACTCAATAGGGCTTTCCTCGCCTGCACCTCTGTATGTTTGCAGAGGGGACATTTGCACACATTCCCTGGGCATGGGGACGTGCGCAAAAAAAATTCCCAGTCCAGTTTTTGCAAGAAAGAGGAATTTTTTTTTTAAGTGATTCAACCCTGATCGTAATTGTGTCTGGAGCTAGGAAGGGGGACTTGGCAGCAGACAAGATGGATCTGCTGCCAGGTCCCCTGAGATACTGGTTGGAGGACTGAGGAGGGAGGGGGGATGAGAGGGCAAACAAATAAGGTAGTTTATTTGCCTGATCATCTGGCGGTAACCATGAAGGGTGGGTTGTTCGCAAAACAACCCACCCTGTGTGGCTAGTCACCCATCATGGGGTAGCATGATGTGTGAACAGCTGCACAGACTCTGCCTTTTCCAGGTACAGATAACCAATGGATTCACTCATAGATGAGTTACACCTCTGATTTTCAAGCCTTAATGCTGCTGCTGTGAGAAGACAAACAAAAAAATTGTGCAAGCTTTAGAGATCCCCAAATCTTTTACAGGGAAGTTGTTACAAAAGGCAGAAGGGGATAGGGAAGGGAAAAAGTACTAGATGGTGAGGTCACAGTGTCTGCAAATCCAGACTAGTTAAAAGTCCCAGGTGTAGTGTGGGAATAGTAGTCTGCAGATCAGTAGGTCATGTGATGGTTACAGGAAGGTTCCTTTGACCCTGGTTATGCTGGGAAGAACAGGGACTACGACGTTGGAATGTCCATTTGGGGGAATATAAATTCCAGCTATTCTCATGAGTGTTTTCCATCCTGGTTGAAGCATTCCAGCTCCTTTTGCCAGTGGATCACAGAGAGAAATTAGGCAGTCATTATATTAACGAAGCAGGAAGTTATTTTATATGCTGTTAGAGGTAATTAACATCAGTTGAAGCCAATTTGTTACCAACCTCTAGGTAATGCTACCCATACACAAAACGAACAAAACCCAACCTGACATTTCTCACATGAAAAAAGATGTGAGTTAGAAATAGTGTGACCTCCTGTGTGAAATCACTCTCTCCCTCACCTGTATCAGAAATGTGGATGAGGGCCAAAACAAACATTACTTTAAATCTGTGTCTAGCAGCTATGTCTTTAGTTCATACTTACTCTAGAGTAGGTTCAAAGTTCCTGATCTAGTCGTAAAAGCCTCCCTGCCTCTCACATTAGGGTTGTAATCTGAGTCAGGGTCCTGCACCTACTCTGCTAAACTGAGATTTAAAGTAATGTATGTGGGGAACTATTGTTTGATTATGACAAACATGCCAATCTCCTATTTGAAGGTGCAAAAGGGGAGAGGGGAGGGAGAAGCATGTGAGCCTAAGGCTACTTTCAGTACCTATGGGAAATAAGAAGGGATATTTGAAAATCTGCATGGTGTTCTGGGTGCAAAGATTAGGAAGCTGCCAGATGCTTTGGCTTTCAGCGTACAAGCTTTTTTTTGCTTTTCAAAAACCAGGGGAATTCACTTATCGAAAAAAATTGCTAGTTTAAAAGACCAGAATTAAGGCTATCTTCATGTTGGCTCAAACTCCAAAAAGCCAGGGAATGAAAAGCTAAGGCTGAACAGATGTGCCCTGTGATCAGTGATGATGTTGTGCAATGGCACAAATTGTGCTTCCTTACAACTTGCATCCTTGCTTGTTCAGGCCCAAATCCAGATAGGGAGGATGGAGTGCCTGGGACCAGCAAAGATGCCCCATGTTGCTCTGGTTCTGTATTGCCTCATGAAGCACCTGAGCCTTAGATATTGCTAGAGGAGTCCTCAAGTGAGTTGACTCACGCCTTTATTCTGTGAATTGACCCATACTTTTACTGAGTGAGTTGACAGTGAGAGATGGAGATCTCCTTTGATTTGACAGGGCTGACAATGGTACCACTGCTAATGAACTGGGGTGCTTGTAGCTGCATTTCCTAGCACCACTGTGACTGATGATGTTGCCAGTAATGAAGAGAAATACTGTTTTTGAGCAGGAACTGGTTGCTTAATTATGTATATTAAAGTACATTTGTAGGCCTTTTCCCCTCTAAAAGGTGCTTACAGAGACTTACACAGAGAGTGAAGTTAGACAATTGAGCTCTCAAACCAGAGCCTAAACTTCTTTTTTGGTGTGAAGTGATGTTGGGAGGATGCAATTTGAAGCAAACAAGCAGTGTGCTGGAAGAAGGTGCTTAACCCTTTCACTTACTGCTTCTTTTTAACTGCAACACCATAACGCCAAAACTGTTTTATCCTCACTAGGCATCTCTAGTTCCAAACCAACCACAGACAGGTCCTGCAGCATGCCTGCTGGTGGAAATTTCAGTGTAATGTTGGGTTTTTTGTCTCATTCATCATGGTGCAATTCAAAATTCAGAACAAAAAACCTGAACTCCCATATACTTCACTCTTACCATAGTGCAATAACAACAAAAACAGAATGAGGATGTTAAGAATGTGCTAGAAGAGGGGTCTCTTTCACTGATCAACCTATCCTGCCAGCGACCGATGTAAGCAACAAGCAGGCATGGGTCAACTCACTTGAGGGCTTCTCTAACAATACAATAAGGCTCAGATGCTTCATAAGGCAATACAGGACCATGACAATATGAGGCATCTGGTCCCAGGCACTCCATCCTCCCCATCTGGATTTGGGCCTGAAAGACTCAGGAAAAGGTAGGGTGCATGGATGGTAAGTTGTAAGCAAGCACGATTTGTGCCATTTTACACCTTCATCACTGATCACAGGGCACGTCTGTTAAGGCTTCCCATACCTTGGCTTTGGGGAGTTTGCGCCTTAACCCTGGTTTTTTAAACTGGCAGGTTTTTTTTATCATTGAATGTATATGAAAGGGCACAACGATTTCCCAATGCAACATTTTAATTCCAGAAGCCTTTAGTAGTACATCAAAATACATGAAACTCAACTCACTGGCAGAAAAGGGAAACTTACGGACTTTTTTTTTTTAAGAGACACATTTCTTTCCAGTACATTGACCTTTGCTTTCAACAAAGTAATTAAAATTCACAACATACTATAAGCCTCTGATGGACAATAGTTTTAGACTTGCTTTCTGTCTGGCTAAAAGTTCTTACCACCCAAAGGAGGAAGATCCATCTGTGGGATCTGGAAGGACAGCAGTGCTTTCTTCAGCCAAGCCAGGTGGCTGGGTGTGTTCCACTGGAGATGGGGGAGCTGTTTGCTGCCCCCAGGCTCTACAAATTCAGTTACAGGCCAAGACAGTTCACAGAGATCTTCTGAAGAGGCAACTTCAGCCAGAAACTGTACCACACCATTATACAGCTCTATTATGGCACTAGGATCTTGGGAGGGCAAGCCAGCCATATGTCTCTCCTTCTTGTCTTGGTAGAACTGCTGACT
Source organism: Heloderma suspectum (assembly GCF_057233095.1). Taxonomy (NCBI): domain Eukaryota; kingdom Metazoa; phylum Chordata; class Lepidosauria; order Squamata; family Helodermatidae; genus Heloderma; species Heloderma suspectum. The sequence goes on from NC_139458.1 coordinate 225,021,172, forward strand.
GAATTCATGGTCAAGGCCATCTTCAATATACTGCATGAGTGTCTGGCAGCAAAGCTTGACAGAGCGTGGGCACTGAGCAACCAGCCATTGCACTGCTTCAGATAGCTGTACACAGAAGCACACACAACAAATTAAGTTGAGAAGGGAATATAAAGTGCAAATCCCATATAAAATTCCTTCCCACATTAAGACTTCAACCCAGTTGGAAAGAGAAACACTTTCAGCCTCGCTTTCAAACCAAGACCTCTGCCAGAGCTGAAAACACTTATTAAAATAAAAAGATGTTATTAATTTGGAGAGGTTCTTGGGTCTCTACTCTATCTATTGAACTGAGAAGACTGTGTTGACTTGATCATATTCTATACTCGCCTAGAGTATGCAATATTCTCTTATATTAGACAATATCAACTAACTTAGTATGGAAAAACAGAACATAAACTCATATTGTGCTTCATCCTTCACAGCCAATTGTTACTATGAAAATGACTCAAACTCTCTGCAGTCATGGAAAAAGTTTGAGAGAAGACTGGGAACTGGAGGAGAATTTGCATGCGCTTTCAATGGGAGCTTTCCATTTATGAGGTAGTCTGTACAGAACCAGATGTAGTGCTTGTAATCAGAAGGAGCTCCAGGTTAGGGATGCATCAATAGCTAGGGGCCAGAAAGAGACCCGTTTGTCAGCAATAGCTACAGCAACTGCACGAACCCATAAAACAAATCAAGATTTGTTGTTCCACAAGAAAAAACCAAAATCCACCATCAGGCGATACCTATATGTTGGATAAAGAAAAAATGCAAAAAAAATTGTGATCAACCTTTGACCTCTGATCTCTTCATTAAGTGTTACACAAAGTGTGAGAAAATGAGAGAAGGAAAAAAAGGCTGAGGCTGAAGTCATAAAGTCTGCATATAGTCAGAGTCTTCAGACAGAGTGTAGGAAGGAACACAAACCTGGTTGGATTAGGCTCTACTAGGTGCTAGGCAGGTGATCATGACAGGTGTTCAGATATGGAACATCACAGCCAAGGGAAAACCAGCCTGGTACCAACCATTAGCTAGAGAAGGAGCAGCTGTAGGGAACTTGCTTCCGTCCTCCCTACCAGAACGAGCACTTTGTTCCAGCTGCCCTCAGATTGTAGAACACTCAAAGGAAGCACATTCTAGCCCTATCTACTGGCCAGAGGACTACGGGCTCCTGGGTTGTGTGTGTGTATGGGCTAGTTTGGACATAATGCTATACCAGAGTTTAGCATGAGAATTATCCTAGCCTCCACTTGAACTTGTTTGTGCACTTCCCTTCCCCTGGTGTGGCTGCGAGGAGTTTAGAAGCTTGCACTTCTGTTTTAGATTAAATACAGCTGGACAAACTGTGGTTAACTTTAACTATGGTTAATAGAAACAAGTCAACATCAAATCATAGTTTATTAAGGTAGCTTGTTTTCACTAGCCACAGGTAAGAGTAACTACAGTTTAGGGTTTGGGCAACCTGCTAAACTGACAATCCAAAACAGAAGTATTCAATCTTCTCTACATAGCCACACTGGAGGAGAGAGAAGGGGGGAGCATGCATACCCAGGGGAAGTTAGGCACATTCTTGTTATGCTAGACCATTTAGCATTACATCCCAGTTTGTTCATTTTTCATCGTTTGTTTTGTTATATTGCAATCTGTTGTAAGCTGCCTTGAGAACCATTTCATGAAAAGGTGGGGTATAAATCTTCAAAACAATAAAACAAATGAATACTTTGCTGCTGCACTGGTTGCTGGCCCAATTCAAGGTGCTAGTCTTTCCGTTTAAATTCCTATATGGCTTGGGACCACCATATCTTAGAGGCTGCCTTTTCTCAAATGAGTTCTGCTATTATTTACAACTTGCAGGGCAAGTCCTGCTCCATGTGGGGAGGGGACATTACAAAGAAGAGCAGGGCCTTCACTTCAATTTTTCCAAAGCTTTTGAACAGCCTACCTGATGAAACACTGATTAAATGTAAATGGCATCAAGCTTGGCATGTAAATGCATTTTAAAAACAAAATACTGAGGATTGAATGCATACATCCAAGTACAAAATCATTAATAGGCTACATATTTTTGAAGAGAGAAAAATCAAAAGGTCAGTATTATTGCAAGTTTTAGATTGCAACAACCAAAAGCTTACAAGGCAACATTATTTCTGAAGTTTCTCAGTAGTATTTTCTGTTTTGTTCTCTGATTACCAACCATTTAAATACAATCTTTAGGAGTATGAATTACAGCCTGTCTGCAGAGATAATTCTTACCTTGCTGGTACCCTGCAAATCGCTCAAAGAACATGGCATTTCAACAATGTTGTAGCTGGAAATGAGGTTAGCTGAAATCAAATCTGGCAGCATCAACCCTTTAAAAGAAAAGGAATTGCACTTTAGCAATACTTCTCTGGACAGGCATAGAATGAAGAAGTGACAATCACAGTGACATTCTAATGGAAACTACTGACTTCAACTACAAGAAAACATCAATTTTCAAAACAAATTATGCTGAGAAGATCCATCCCTAAAATACCACCTTTTGGTTTAACCAGACTTTTGTTCATAGTTTTCCTAGACTACTCTTAGAGCCCTGAGAACTCTATTTATAAGCCACTGATAATGTCTTGACTATTTTCTTAAACAATAGCAAATTAGTCCAAAGTACACAAACTGCGCGTACCTTCCTCTACTTCCTTTTCCACGGCCCCATCTCCATGACTTGGGACAAGAACCACCAGAGGTACTATTGGTTGGAAAGGTTTCGCTTGAAGGAGTCGCTTCAATTGAAGCAAGGCTGAAAGCCAATAAACATCTTCCTCTGCAACATCCTCACTACTCACTCGAGGAGACAGCAGGAGAATAAGCCCACTAGTTCCAAGCAACTTTTTTTGAGTCTCAGTGTCATCAAGCTCAGCAGTGCTGAGAGTCCCATGCGTCACCTATACAGGGAAGGCAAACAATTAATTCTATTGTAGAAAAAGTGTAAGGCAAGAATGTAAAGTCAAGAGCAGCCGAACTGGATCGGACCAAAGGTGCTTGTAGTCCAGCATCTTGTTTTTAACAATAGCCAGCCGGTTGCTTCTAGGAAGGCGGAAGCACAGCCTGAAGGAAGCAAGCCCTCCCCTGCTGCTTGCCCCCTGCTCCACCCCAGCAACTGGTATTCAGAGAAGCACTGCCTCTAAACATGGGTGTTTCAGTTGGCTAACATGGCTAATAGCCACTGATAAGACTTATCCTCCATGAATTTGCCCAATTCTCTTTTTAAACCATTTAAGATCTTACGTATACCTTCCAAAACAATGTAGTAGCAATTCAATTTACTGCCATTTTTATACAAATAATGTTAATTATGTTAGCACATGAAAAAGCCCTTCAAGAAAAATATATTATCAGGGATGTTTTAAGTAACATTTCATAAATGGCTCTGTGAAATCTTTTGGCTGCAAAGAGATTAAAAAAAGGAGGGAGAAACCTTGTACTAAAGGCATAATTTTCTTTTCTTTTTTAAGGGACCTTTAACATTGTTTGGAAAAAGAAAAATAATGAAATACCAGCTGTACTCAAGATAAAGATGTATGGATTGTGTTTAATCTGTTCTGCCTGTGTTTCACAGATTGTCAGGCATCTTCCGTTCTGTTGTCTGCTTATTGACAGATTTGGATTTTTTTTGCCTTCAGAAAAGTATGCAGAAACTTCTGCCACAATGTACAGAAACTTTCACTGGCATGTGACATCTTGTGTATTTTTCTTAGCTCAGCATACAGTCAATGAATAGAGTGCACACAAAAAAGATTGCTACACAGCAGAGCAATGAAGAGAGATCAAGATGTATAAAATGGTATGTGTGTTTTAAATAGCATATTTTCCAGCAACTTTCGTACTTTTGTATGACCAAATTTGTGTACAATTCCGGAAAGTAAAAAAAAGTCCGTAAAGTTCCATGCAACTTGGAAGATGTTGGTCAGCAGCAGAATTCACAGGTCAAATTCATAGAAATCCGAGCACATTTGAACCAGTTTCTGATTTCTCTGACATCCCTAATTCAAGAGGAGGTAATTGGTGCCACATGCTTACAGGTGTTCTATTAATTAGGCAGGTAATTTGCTCTTCCCTGGGCAGGTTAAATAGATGGAGGTTGCTTGGAATCAGGGCTACTTCTCCAGGTACACCTTAGAAGTTGGGAGTACTTACACCTATCCCCTCTTCTAGTTCTTCCCCCAACGAGCTAGTTCCTGGCTGCCTTACCAGCTTGCCCTCAGGCCTGGTGCTGCTGCTGCTGTCAGGTTGGTCCAAAACAAAATCTCCCTCATCCCTGATTTAATTGTGGATGAGAGAGCAGACTTGATATGTATTACTGAGACCGGGGTGGGGAAACTGGGAGGAGTTACTCTCTCCCAGCTGTGCCCTCCTGGGTAGTCACTGCAGCACTAACATTGACTTGAGGATTGGAGAACAGATGTGTGCTGTGGTCTATAGAATTCTTTCTCCCTCTCTAGGCTTCCTGTCCATTCGAGTGCTGATCTTGAGCGTTTGTACTTTGTGTTGGATACCTGGGACAGATTAGGGATTCTGCTGGTGTACCACCCACCCCACTGCTCTTCAGTCTCCTTGCCTGAGCTGACAGAGGTGGTCTTGGATTTGGTATTGAGGACCACTAGGATGATAGTCCTGGGAGATCTCAATTTTCATGCCGAGACTGCTGGATTCAGGGAGGCTCAGGACTTCATAGCCACCATGACAACTATGGGGTTGTCTCAACATGTCATTGGCCCAACACATGCAAGAGGATACACACTTCATTTGGTTTTCTCAACTGGGCAGGAGGATGGTGATCTGAAAGTGGAGGAATTAACATCTATCCCATGGCCATGGTTAGATCACTTCCTATTGAGATTTAGACCCTCCATGGCCTTTCCCATCTGCAAGGGTGAAGATCTATTAAAATGGTTCCACCACAGAGGCTAATGGATCCCAGAGGGCTCTGGGGGATTTTCCTGCTGGTATGGCTGGTGCTCCTGCAAAGCCCAGCCCACTCTGTGGAATGCAGAGATAACTTGGGCAGTTGCTATGATTGCACCCAAGTACTCTCTCCCTCTGAGCAGAACCTGGTCACCTCCTTGGTACATACCTGACCTGAGCACAATGAAACAAGAGGCAAGACAGCTAGAACGCAGGTGAAGGAAAACTCGTGCTGAGTCTGACCAAACACAGGCTAAAGCTCATTACTGAGCCTACTCTGTAGCAATGACGGTGGCATAAATGGAGTTCTTTTCCACCATCATCGTGTCTTCTCAGTGCAATCCAACAGGGCTTTTCCAAGTGGTTCATGGCCTGCTACAATCTGGGCCAGGGAGAGAAATGTTAGAACCCTCGGCAGCACACTGTGACAAGTTTGCATGGCACTTTGGAGACAGAGTCACTGAAATCAGTCACAAATTGGACACCACAATTAATGCAGTTCCATTAGTAGAGGTGCCCAGAGCACCAACTGGTCCAGTTTTATTGGGTGAGGCCCAAGAATGTGGACAAGGTGCCTGGCCAAGTCTGACCAACCACACTGATTATCTAGACCCATTTCAGTTAGGCTTCAAGCCTTGTTTTGGAATGGAAACTGCCTTAGTTTTCCTGTGGGATGATCTTCACTGAGAGGGACAGGGGGAATGTGACCCTGTTGATTCTAGTGGACTTAATGGCTTTCGATACCATCAACCATGGTATCCTTCTGGATAGGTTGTCTGGGTTGGGAGCTGGAGCACTGCACTGCAGTGATTCTGATCCTACTTGGATGGCCAACTTCAGAAGGTGGTGGCTGGGGTATTATTGCTCTGTGCCTTGACAGCTATGCTATGGGGTTCCACGGGGCTCTTATTCTATCCCCTATGCTATTCAAAATCAACATGAAACCACTGGGGGAGGTTATCCAGAGGTATGGGCTGAGGTGTCATCAATATGCATATGACACCCAGCTCTCTCTCTCTTTCAGGTGAGGCAGTGGCTGTTCTGCATCAGTGCCTGGGCAGGGTAACGGAATGAAGAGGGCCAATAAATTGACACTAAATCCAGACAAGACAGAGATACTGCTAGAGGGTGGTTTGTCTGCCCAGCTAAGTGATGTTCAACCTGTTCTGGAGGGGGTTGCACTTCCCCTAAAGCATTAAATTTGTAGGTTTGTGGGTGTTCTTAGATCCAAGCATTGTCACTTGGCTGCACGTTTTATCAGCTTAGGATAATATACCAACTATGTCCTTATCTGGACAGAGATAGCCTAGCTATAGTTATACATACTGTAGTAACCTCTCGTCTGGATTACTGCAATGTGTCATATGAGGGGCTGCCTTTGAAAATGGTCCAGAAACTTCAGCTGGTTCAAAACAGGGCAGATAAATTGTTAACAGTGACTGGCCAATGTGATCATATTATGCCAGTACTTTTCCATCTGCACTGGCTGCCAGTCTGGGCTGGATTCAAAGTGCTGATATTATTATTATTCAAAGCCCTAAACGGCTTGGGGCCAGGTTACTTGAAGGATTGCCTCCTCCCACATATACCTGCCCAGCCCTTCAGATTGTCCTCAGCAGTCCTTCTCTGGGAGCCCCTTGCAAAGGAGGTGAGGTGGGTGACTACTAAGACGAAGGCCTTTCTCAGAGAGGCTTGCCTAGCACCTACATTACGACCTTTCCAGCACCAGGTGAAGACCTTTCAATTTTCCCAGGCTTTTTAGTCTTTTAGTTTCTGTTTTAAATCTGCTAATGTATTTTAAATCCATTTTAATCTTTTAATGTTTAATCTTTTAATACATTTAATGTATTTTAAATCTTTGCACTACTGCTAGGATTTATTTGGCTTTTACTTTTATTTAAAAGTTTTAAACTTGTATATTGTTATCTTAGCTATGGTTTTCCCAGTAGTAAAGTATGGCTGTGAGAGCTGGACTATAACGAAGGCTGAGTGCCGAAGAATTGATGCTTTCGAACTGTGGTGCTGGAGAAGACTGTTACGAGTCCCCTGGACTGCAAGGAGGTCAAATCAGTCCATCCTAAAGGAAATCAGCCCTGACTGCTCATTGGAAGGACAGATACTGAAGCTGAAGCTCAAATATTTTGGCCACCGAATGCAAAGAGAAAACTCCCTGGAAAAGACCCTGATGCTGGGAAAGATTGAAGGCAAAAGGAGAAGGGGACAGCAGAGGATGAGATGGCTAGATAGCATCACCGATGCAATGAATATGAACTTGAGCACACTCCGGGAGAGAGCAGAAGACGAAGGCCTGGCGTGCTATGGTCCATGAAGTCACGAAGAGTCAGACACGACTTAACGACTGAACAACATTGTTATCTTATGTTGTATTTTATAATTTTAAATTGTTGTGAACCACCCAGAGAGCTTTGGCTATTAGGTGGTACAGAAACATAATAAGGGAAAGGAAAGGTTCCTCCTGTGCAAGCACCGAGTCATTGCTGACCCCTAGAGGGACGCTGCTTTTGCTGGCATTTTCATGGCAGACTATAGCGGGGTGGTTTGCCATTGCCTTCCCCAGTTGTGACTACCTTTCCCCCAGCAAGCTGGGTACTCGTTTTACTGACCTTGGAAGGATGGAAGGCTGAGTCGACCTGAGCCAGCTACCTGGGACCCAGCTTCCGCTGGGATCGAACTCAGGTTGTGGGGAGAGTTTCGGTTGCAGCAAATGAACAAATGTGGCAGTTATCTGTGCCAAAGTTGTATAGCCCAGGAAGACTGTTATCTCTTTTGAGTGCTTGCTTTGCTTTTCCCTCTCATCCTCTCTCTGTATCTTATTTTATTGGTAATAAATGCTTTTTTGTAATCTAAAGCTTTGAGGCTTGATTCCCAGACAAATTCTAAAGATTGGGGGGGGGTAACTAAATACCCCCAAAAGGTCACTGGCGCCTTTCTGGGTTAACTGAAAGCAGAAGTAGGCAGGGGCCAGCACATTCACTTGCATGTGCTCACAAACAAATGAGATTAAGAAATCATGGGTTATTTGATCATGTGAGTGCTTCCAGATGAAGCATTTCTTGTGCTAGCAATCAGACAGCATTATGCAGCTGTTACGCCCTTTCTTCCTTAACAGATTTTTCTACATTAGGAAAAAAGAACTGGTGGGAGAACATGGGAGGGTTACAAGTAGAAGATTACAACATCTGGATCCCCCATAAGCATGTGTGAATGAGGGAGGGCAATGGTACAAAAAACAACAACACAAAAAACTTGTCTGGAAGTAACCACAGTACAAAAGGAAAAAGGAATAGGGAGAGGAAACTTTTGAAGCAACAACATGAAGCCAGGTTGGTCTCCCCCTGCCATGATATACCTGGGAGGCAGATGGTACAGCCACCCAGTGGCCATAGGTCTCCTACCCAGTAACTAAGTGTGCATGCAAAAGTCTCCCTACACATACAATGATGGAATGGAGACCAGGAAATTCATTCTTCCTCTCCAGACAAAATCTGCACAAGAAATGAACATCAACTTGCTTTCTAATGTTCTCCCAGCAGCAGAATCATGGATAGCCTAGAAAATCCAAAGCCCACCTAGCGACTCGTAGTTTAACATTTGTACACTGGACATTCCTACTCCCATGCTACACTTTCTTAACCTCAGTACATGAGCAAGCTCATACAGGAGAAGTAGTCCTTCAGGGACTCTAGGCCATTACTGAACACCACCAGTAATTTGAATTATGACTGGAAACAAACTGGAAGCGAGTGAAGATGATTAAGCGCTGGGTGATATGTTCAGTGCAACAAGCTTCAGTCAACATCCTGGCTGCTGCATTTCTGAATGCTTTTCAGAAGGCAACATCACCACAAAAAATGCATTGTGGTAATCTAAAGTAATAGACTTCTGCAGTATCTCTCAAGATAGTCACACGTAGCAAGGATTGTTTGAACAGACCTTTATACACACACTGACACAAACATTCTGATCTCCTTGTATATGAAGAGAAGTATGCAATGCAAGTGTCTGAATTCCATCCTTCGCCACAGATGTAGTTTCCTTCAAATTTTTATCGATCATAAATTTAGCTTTCAACCAATCTGCCAAAATTCTGTAACAGAAGGAAAACACTATTTCAGCGTAACATCTCAGATTTAATTGGTAACAGAATCTACAGTTAAAGTGTTAAATATTTTTAATCAGAGGCATAAAATATTGATAAACTAATCAGTATATGTCATTTGGTTGAAAGAAACAGGTATCTTCATTTAATATTTCCACAACCTCATCTGTAATACAATCATATTTATATCAGTTAGGGTACAATCCTATGCATGTTTAGGCAGGAAAAGGTCCTACGGCTCACAGCACTCCCCAGCCAGCATGGCTGGCTGGGGAATGCTGGGAGTTCATAGAATCATAGAATCATAGAATAGTAGGGTTGGAAGGGGCCTACAAGGCCATTGAGTCCAACCCCCTGCTCAGTGCAGGAATCCAAGTCACAGCATCCCTGACAAATGGCTGTCCAGCCTCGTCTTGAAGGCCTCCAGTGTGGGAGAGCCCACCACCTCCCTAGGTAATTGGTTCCATTGTCGTATTGCTCTTACTGTCAGGAAGTTTTTCCTGATGTTCAGCCGGAATCTGGCTTCCTGTCACTTGAGCCCATTATTCCGTGTCCTGCACTCTGGGATGATCAAGAAGAGATCCTGGCCTTCTCTGTGACGACGTTTCTGGTACTTGAAGAGTGCTATCATATCTCCCCTCAGTCTTCTCTTCTCAAGGCTAAACATGCCCAGTTCTTTCAGTCTCTCTTCACAGGGCTTTGTTTCCAGTCCCCTGATCATCTTGGTTGCCCTCCTCTGAACCCTCTCCAGTTTGTCTGCATCCTTCTTCAAGTGTGTTGCCCAGAACTGGACACAGTACTCCAGATGAGGCCTAACCAGTGCTGAGTAGAGGGGAACTAGTACTTCCCGGGATTTGGAAGCGATGCTTCTATGAATGCAGCCCAAAAGAGCATTTGCCTTTTTTACAGCCACATCACATTGTTGGCTCTATTCAGCTTGTGATCGACAACAATTCCAAGATCCTTCTCACTTGTAGTGTTGTTGAGCCACGTATCCCCCCATCTTGTAACTGTGCATTTGGTTTCTTTTTCCTAGGTGCAGAACTTGGCGTTTCTCCCTGTTAAATGTCATTCTGTTGTTTTCTGCCCAGCGCTCCAGTCTATCCAGATCACTTTGAATTTTGTTTCTGGCTTCCAAAATATTAGCTATCCCGCCCAATTTTGTGTCATCTGCAGATTTGATCAGCATTCCCTGCACCTCCTCCTCCAAGTTATTAATAAAAATGTTGAAGAGCAGTGGGCCCAGGACTGAGCCCTGTGGTACCCCACTCGTTACCTCTCCCCAGGTTGAGAAGGTCCCATTGAGAAGCACTCTTTGAGTCCGATTCTGTAGCCAACTGTGGATCCACCGGATCGTTGTTTCATCTAGCCCACTGTGAGCTAGCTTGCTCATAAGGGATCACGGGGCACTTTGTCGAAAGCTTTGCTGAAGTCGAGGTATATGATGTCTACAGCATTCCCACGGTCTACAAGGGAGGTTACTTGATCAAAAAATGAGATCAGATTTGTCTGGCAGGACTTGTTTTTGACAAATCCATGTTGGCTTCGAGTAATCACGGCATTGTTGTCAAGGTGCTTCCAGATGGATTCCTTTATCAACTGCTCCAGAATTTCCCCAGGGATTGATGTCAGACTGACTGGTATGTAGTTCCCAAGTTCCTCCTTTTTACCCTTTTTGAAGATAGGGACAACGTTAGCCCTCCTCCAGTCATCTGGCACTTCCCCCGTCCTCCATGATTTCTCAAAGAGAATAGATAGCGGTTCTGAGAGTTCTTCTGCCAGTTCCTTTATTACTCTAGGATGCAGTTCATCTGGCCCTGGAGTTCTATGGGTTTTCTGTGTGTAAGCATGCATGGGTTTGTACCCTTAGTTGAGTTGACAATTTTTTTTTTAGAAAAATAACCAAATGGGACCTGCAACAAAGTGGTGCAGAATGGAATGTTCCTAATTGGTATTTTAACCAGCCAACCATGACCTCCTTCAGAATACTGCATTCCATTCCCCCACAACATTCTATGGCCACTCAGCGTGCTCAACAGTCCTCATATGGCTGTTTTGAGGCTTCTGCCCCTTTTGGGATTTTTCCCTAAGTATTTTTTTGTATTTTTGCAAACCTTGGGGTTTCCTTGAGCTTGAGGACACCTTCCTTCTTTTGCATGGATGGTGCTGTTTTGACTACATAAACAACAGGGTCCACCTCTGAACATGGGAAGTAGAAGGAAAGATTTGCATAGTTCCAATGCTAATTTTCTCAGTTGTCCATCCTTTTTCTGAAGTTTAACCTTTCATATTAGGATGCCTTTCAGAAATCATAAGATCTATCACACAGGTTGACAAGGGTGTAGCCCAATCCTACACCTGCTTACTTAGAAGTAGGTCCCATTTCCTTCAATGGTGCCTTCTCCACTGTGCACATATCTGAAGCCTTAGAAACACTGTTGAACTACCAAAAACCTCTAATCCTAAATTCTTGGCTTGAAGACTATAGCAGACATACCTGTTAATAAACAGAATTCTAGGCCAAGAGATAACTTAGCATACTGGCCTTAAAGATGTGTATAGCTGTGACAGTGCAAGACAGGGTTAGTTTACAGTGTCTATCACTTGATTGCCCATAATAGCTGAAAGTGTCAACTGGCTCCATTGAAACAAACATCGTATTTGAAGTAATGTGAGGTGAAATTAAAGCTCTCTGATGAACACCTGAGTGGCTTGTCCTGGTTCAGCTATACTGGCATTCTGTGCTTAACAAGTGGTGCATGTCCATCCTGCTAGACTGCCTGTCAGCACTAACCCTTTTTTAAAATGCTGTTGTTACTGGAAGGGCAACAGAGCTTCTAATGGTGAGACCCCAAGTACCCATAACCCTAAGCTTCCTAGTGTAAGAGAGGGATGTTTCTGTGGAAAAGGGAGAGCAACATCACACACATGAAAACAAATACAAAATGGTTCTGGTTTTATTACAGAGAAGAACAAAATTGCCTTCTTCCACACAGAAAAAAAACATGCTGAGGTTAGCTCAGATTCAGAGAGTTCAATATCCACTGATACAGGGATTCCCTGAGCTTCAGCAATGCTGGAGCAACTTTTAATATTTTACAGAGGTTCTAGTCATTTTTATTTGAGCATATAGTTCTCTATTTCTCTCCCTATGTGGTTACTATAATTCTTATATAAACCTTACAATTTACAGATTAGTAATATAAGTGTTTAAAATAAAGGAAATTAAGATTACTATTTCTTTTAAAGTCAACTATTTGCAGATGTAATTGTTCAGTTCAGTTATTATAAATTATATTCCTCTTCTTACAATTAAATACCCAACTACAGTTAGTTCTCTAGATTTTAAGTCAAAATTATTAGCAGCCAGTCATGTACAAAACACATCTTTCTATCACTCTGAAAAACTGGCTACCTAAGATAACATCTTCTAATGTTCTTTCTGATATTGAAATGAGAAGGGACAGCATTTACCTAATTACTGTGCCACTTTGCGGGTTACTGTGTCGTCAGAACCTGGTGCATGGCATGACAGAGGTGGCTTCAAATCCACCCCACAACCCATGGCTTGTAGTAGCAGTTGTGGGGTGGGTCAGAAGGTATCTCCGCCACACCGTGTTAAAGCAAAACAGCAACCCATGCCTCAGCGCTGGTAATTAAGCAAATGCCATGTGCACAAGCACACAAAGGGGCAGGGGAAACAACCCATAGTGCATGGTTTCCCCCTGCGATCACGCAAACCCATATTCTCCTTTCCCCCTGTACTTATTTGGCAGGACCTCCACTCATGTGTTACCCTGTAAACTGTGAAGGCACAAAAGGTTGTTTACTTTTCTAATGTATGTTTCTAATGAATATTTAAGAGCCCTGTCCTAGTGCCCTAAACATTTCCTCTGGTCTGACATAGCAACTGCAAAAAGTCTTCTCAAGTTTTATTATTGCTAGCAATGGTTCCACAGGAGCAGCACCACATTCAGCATTGAAGGCCACACAGCCAGTATCACAGCTGCTGGCTTTCTTGCATAGTCTGAATACAATTGATACCTGCTAGGGCCCTCAAATGGATATTCCTCATAGCTTGGCAACACCAAAAGTGCTTTCCAAAAGACCTTTTCTTGTTGAAATGGAATGTTTTCAGCAATCAATGATGGCAGATCCAATGGAGTCCACACTGCATCCCTAAGACACACAAAATATTATTAAAATACATCATTTTACATTATTTTTAGCTTTATGGTTAATCCTATGGACTTAGAAATGTCCCACTGTGCTCAGTGGGGTTTACTGCCAACTAAACGTGCAGTGCGATGGGTGGCTATGAGGGAACAAGCCCTCTCTGTAGTGGCCCCCACTTGGAAGGGAATCTGCCCTTCCCAGGGAAACCCACCTGGAATCTTCGTTGTATACAGTTAGATGCCAGGTTAAGACATTCCTTTTAACCAGACATTTAAGCTTTAAACTGTTGCTTGGTTACTAATTTTACTGCTGTCTCCTCAATGTTTTTAATATTTCTAACGTTAATTTTTACTTATTTATTTAATATTGTATTATATCAATACTTTTATTGTATTTTTTGTTACTTATTGTTGTTTGATTTTATAATGGTAAACCACCCCACATTTACAAGTTGGGCAGTATACAAATCTAATAAACTAAATAAATAAAATATGATCAAGTTGTAAGAAGCATCCAAAGGGCATTAGGAGGAAGAGCTGGAGGGTAGTCACTGCACAAAAAAGCATTTCCATGAGATGGAAAGTAAGTGTCCTTACTGTTTGGTTGGTACATTTCTAAATATACATTAATTTAAGAACATAATGCACTGTGGAGCTCAAGTAACTGGAGTACATAAAATAAGGGTACAGGAGCACTCATATGGGATCAGTGGGCAAGATTCTGATGAAATATATAGAATGACATCAAAGCACCTGTGATGACTTGCTAGTCTCCAAGTAAGACGCCCACAACCATAAACACAGTGCCTGACAATATATATCATTCATCAGGCTGCAGCAGAGCAAGATAATGAAAGCAGGGTTAGTGCATCAGCTCTGCTGATTGACCAGGTGACTGACCAGCTATTAAGGGCTCTCTCTTAACTGTCACCTAGTGTAAGCCATTATGTTTTCATCCCAGCTGGTTATAATAATAATAGTAACTTTTCAAAGTAGTGCTGGAGTTTGCTTTATTCCTCTCCCCCAACCCATCCCTTTTCCCATTTGTGTCATGTCTTTTCAATGTAAGCATGATGACAACAACTGTCTTGTTTTTTACTGATCTGTAAGCTGCTCTGGGAACCTTTTTGGCTGTAGAGTGGGATACAAATGCTTTAATAAATAAATTTAGAATATTTATCTTCAGGTCAGATATTGTCCCCATAGTTCTTTTACAAAAAAGGCAACTTTTAACTCAATACATTTGTTAGACAGTCATTATTTAATTTTAAGAGATTATAAGTATAGGCTTCATCACCTTCTTTTCAGACAGGCAGGTTAATATAAACATGGTAGCACCTAATGTATAGAGGAGGGTTGTTGTTGTTGTTTTGGTTTTTTTTTTACTATTTTAGGGCAATATATAAAACCTCACGTATAACTTGCCAACACACTGTCGTCTGCTTGTGTTTAATACGTTTACTGTTACGTTAACAAGGGGGAAATTAATAATGAATATTTTTAAAAGATTATAAATATATCATGAATGGTTGTATTAACTAGAGATATCCTTTTAAACCAGGTTATTTGTTTATTTTAAGAGAATCTTAAAATTGTGAATGGCATTCAAAGCAATCATGAATGGCATTTTAAAAGCGAACTGAAGGTGCAGGGGGCCCAATATAGATAAGAAGCCTGGTGTGTGTGTGTGTGTGTGGTGGTGGGGGGACACTTTAACCCTTGCACCCTACTGTGGCCCTGATCCAGATGAGGGCTCCTATGCCTGGTATTTATATCAGAAAAAGTTCCCATTCGGACCAATTGCAGCTCGTCTAGTTTGGCCCTCAAGAACCCACTTCAGGTGGTATGCTTAACAAGAAAGACTCTATATAAGCATTCACCCCCATTCTCCAAGATATTAGAGTGATTTTACTACATATAAATACTGAACAATATAGATGAAAGTGTGTTATTTTGGCTCAAACATATTTCCATTCCAAACTAGTCAAACACTAGGAATTCATAATTTTGAAATTATGTTAGGATGATTATAAGTGGTATTCCTAGAATTTGCAGCATCTGTGTTAATGAAGCTTTACTAAAACTCCAACATACATACCATAATAGCTGCTGATAAAAATGTTGCACTTTCATTTGGTGGATTGTCTTGCTCCGTAGCCATCGTAACCTAGAAATAAACAAGGCTTTTATCAATCACTTGGTCATGCAGAATGGCAAACATTATGCCTCCCCATTTAGCTACCAACTAATGTCCTCTTATCTGTCAAACCTGGAAGGAGACAGGTATGAAGTGACAAATCACTAACAAGGACTTGCATCTGTCAGAGATTCCAAAGCTGACTCATAGAATAGTTATCATGCTCCAGATGTAATACAAATAAAATTGTTACAGAAGTTGCTGTTCTCTATTAATAGATCCTCAAATATATGCTGACCACCCCTCAATACTAATGGGCTGTATAGTGGAAAGTGAAAGGTCTGGGACTAACAGTTGGAGATAAAAGAATTTTTTGTTATAAAATGTTTCAGAGGCAGATCAGTGTATTATTTGGAATGCTTTTAAGGCAGTTATAAGGGGTATGTTCATACAGAAAGGATCTTACTGAAAGAGAGCAATCCAAAAAATACCAGCATATTTTAGCTTAAAGCCCCAACTTCCTTTTACTTCAGTCCCACCGAGCTCTGGAATGCAGCTCCAGAGAGCTTCTCCAAAATTGAATTTGGTCCCTGGGCTGAAAGAGGTTCTCCAGCCCTCTTCTATAACATATGGAGTAGCAACTTAGAGACAGTGTACTTACCTAAGGCAGGAGGTGCCAAGTCTCCCTGCATGTCCCAAGTTTACAATCCTTTTAGCAAGGTGCTCTCTGGCAATAGGATGCTCTGCACTAGGTGACAGTGCTTTCAATTTATCTTTCGGATCTACACAGCATGGAGCTGCTGGGAACGCTCTCATCTGACGCTTCAATTTCTTTCGGGCTGTAACAGCTTCCCTCCATCTTCAGGAGAAAATACCAGCATGTTCTATTAAAAATAGCTGTTAAAGTGCACTATTTTCTAGTGTTCCCCTGCTCTAACTTTTCATTACAATTTTCTGTATCTGCGTTGACAATGAGTTTATCATCAGGTCCAGTTAGGAATCCCATGTTACCTGCTCTGCCAGGTTACTAAGTGAGAACAGAAAGGCTGTGCAGAAAGGCTTCCACAAATCCACTTGGCAGCTCACTAAGGAAAAGTGCTTTGGCCCTGAAGTGAGAACACCCAGCAGCACACATATCCCTCTCCCTGAGCTTTCATTTGCACTGCAGTTTAGAAAAAGGTAAGAAATAGCTGTTTCATCTCTTATCCACACCTCAGTGCAATTAAAGAAATCTCCACCTCTTCCCTCAAACACCCTCTCCCAGAGAGTTTGGGAGAGAGGTGGAATTTGTGCTGTGGTTTGGAGACAATAAGAAGCAGTTGTCTTCTTGTGGCATTTATTATCTTCTCCAGACTTCACACAAATAAGACCACAACTGTCCCCAACCCCTTTGTGTGTGCCTGAGGACTTGGGGGAAGAGATTGGTGGCAAGAACAAATAGAGGATGGTTAGTAAACCAAGCCAATCTTTGTGGAACCCTAATCTGAATTCAGAAAGGCGTAGTTTGTGCATTCCGAATATGTCTAAGATCAGCCCAACATGGCTCCATAAGCGCATTTTGGCACAAATTTCACTTAAATATGAGAAGATGCATCTGAAACTTCTAATAGGCCCTTGAAGTCTCATGCCCTGAGGTTTTTTGAGCAAAATGTTCTAGCCCCAAACAGAACCAAAATATTAGTCACAAAAGTTTCCATAAGCACCAAAACATCAGCAAATGTCATCTGCTCCTTTCTCATGAAAGGCTATTCAACTGATCTGCACTCACATGCTGTTATATGAAAGCCCTGGCACACAGGCTTGCATGAGCAGTTCAATTCAACATCAGTTGCTTATTTCAAATCAAGGTTTTCAATGCCCATCTAAAGAGTTGTCTCTAATAGGCCTCCCAATCAGAGTGCAAGCAATGGCAGCCAGAAGGGCTATGACCTCCCTTCTTCTGTGAATCCTGTCCACTGCAGATCACAGATCAGACAAAGGCAATGAGATATGCAGGACTTGCAGAGTAGTCAGATGTTCCACAGCAGCTTGCAAGAGAAGCACTCTCAGAAAAGACAATCAACACTCATGAGATAAATATACAAGGACCAAGTTCTCAGCCTAACCCTCCTCTCGTGAAGGATACAACTGAAAGAACAACACGAGAGGACTTACACACACTGCCCTGAGCTGCTTGGTGGAAGAGTGCAATACAAATGCGATAACATTAACACACACTTTTGAAGGGCCAATGTTATATCATTCTGATGTAATGGTTGTGGAAAAGCTTCATTTCACCCACCGTTGTAAGTATTTACAGAAGCACTGGAGTTCCTGCAGGGTCTCCTTAGCATTCTGGAAAATCTCATCTTCCAGAAATACACCCATCATTTCAGCACAGACTTCCTTTGAGCAACGAGCAATGCATGCTCTTTGTTCCTTCTCCACAGCACACCTGGACAAAAGTAAACATTTGAATTAGCAGACATTTCCAATGAGAAAAAGCAAAGCAAACATCCACAAAGATGAACTAAAATGGAAACATCTGGATTTTAGTTGAGCAATGTGTTTCCATTTTCCTTAAAAGCCTAAGGAGGAATTCAGAAATGTTATAAGAGCAAAAGTCATGGCATATGAATCATTATGCTGGTAAGAACTGTAGCTGTGGATTTAACAGGAATTCTTTTTTTCTACACCCATAAGTATCAGATGTTAAAAACTTTTACCTTTACAGTGTTGTATCTATAGCTGTTATGAACTCAGGTTGAGTAAAGTGATTGTAGAAAACGGATGGATACACACACACACACACACACACACACACATATACATATATATAAAAACTTGACAAGGCAAGATTGCCAGACAGTACTTTTATTTGTAATTGTTCTGGGACCATTTGCAATGAGAACACTAGAAAATAAAAGGCATAAAGATGAATAAATATGCCAGCAAGATTACATTTACATACAAATGGCATCATACCAAAAAAATTCAAATCCAAAAGCGTATTTCAGAGAACTAGACAGATTTTGTTTATAGAATACAGCAAATTAACTGAATATAAGTTCACTCATGGCTTTTTTTCCTTTCCAGATATGAACTGAATGGATCCACACCTCCCAATTAATGTGTAGATAAGAATATAGCTCTTCATCAGGTTTTGCGCTTCTTTAAATGGTGCTATACCGTTTTCAACTGAAAAACCAGTTCAAAAATGTGTTTAGAAATGATATTTTGAGAGAAATCACAGAATCATAGAATAGTAGGGTTGGAAGGGGCCTACAAGACCATCGAGTCCAACCCCCTGCTCATTGCAGGAAACTAAGTCAGAGCATCCCTGACAGATGGCTGTCCAGCCTTGTCTTGAATGCCTCCAGTGTGGGACAGCCCACCACCTCCCTAGGTCATTGGTTCCATTGTCGTATTGCTCTAACAGTCAGGACGTTTTTCCTGATGTTCAGCCGGAATTTGGCTTCCTGTCACTTGAGCCCATTCTTCCGTGTCCTGCACTCTGGGATGATTGAGAAGAGATCCTGGCCTTCCTCTCTGTGACAACCTTTCAAGTACTTCAAGAAATATATAGGTAAAAGCATATCTTTTCGTGCAGATTGTTAAAGATTGTAGATGAGCAAAAGGCTGGATGTGCCTGATTTCATCTGATCTCGGAAGCTAAGCAGGGTCAGCCCTGGTTAGTACTTGGATGGGAGACTGCCTGGGAATCAGGCTTCCTGCACTGAGCAGGGGGTTGGACTCGATGGTCTTGTAGGCCCCTATGATTCATGCAGAAGCATGATGGAACAGATTTCTTTATTTATTACGTTTTTATACTGCTCAATAGCCAAAGCTCTCTGTGTGGTTCACAACAGTGAATGCACTTAAAAGTAACACTGCCTAGAAATACTGATTTGTCCATCCCTATTTATAGCAATATAAATATAATTGATCATAACAGGATATTATCTTAAAATGAAATTAAAAATAAATGTGGCATCTCCTCTGATTTGAACATTTCCAGGTTAGAATCTATTTAATAACTTTTTTGAGATTAAATACTTAAGAAATATTAATATGCTTTGTTGAAAAACGTGTCTCAAATATTTACAAAGTTTTATTATAATATGAGCGAAAACTATAACAAGTCACAGACTATATAGTGGGATGGGCCCAAAATATGAGAGTTAAAAAATCTATGTGGTAGGGATGTGCACTGGATTCAGCCAAAGCATTTGTGGTGCTTCCTGAGGTGAAGCAGGTTTTCCTCCAAAGTGACTGGAAATTAAGCTGGACCTTACACGACGATCCATTCACAATTCGGCTTCAGAAAGGCAGACAGTGCGTCTCCAAAATAGTGGTTTTATCTTTAATTTCCCTACATCAGGGGTGGCAATGTTGGGAGGCCCAGGGACCATTTTTGCCCCTTGAGCCACCTGCCATCCCCCCGCCC
Organism: Heloderma suspectum; assembly: GCF_057233095.1. Taxonomy (NCBI): domain Eukaryota; kingdom Metazoa; phylum Chordata; class Lepidosauria; order Squamata; family Helodermatidae; genus Heloderma; species Heloderma suspectum. The sequence continues at coordinate 225,040,995 of NC_139458.1, forward strand.
CCGCCCCGCCAAGGCTGCTGAAGTCGGGGGGGAAATAAATAAAAACAAGTAAAAACAAAATTGTCTCCCAAGCTGCCATGGAGTCACCAAACAGTCAAAATTAGCTTGCAAATAAGATGATTTTGACCCTTTGGAGACTCCATGGTAGCTCTGGACACAATTTTGGCTTAAAAAACAAACAAACCTTTTTTTACTCCCCAAATTTCGGGTGGAGGGGGGCGTTCTGGGGGGGGCACATGTTGCCTACCCTTGCTCTAAATGCTGGTGGGGGGAAGTGGGTTAAGTGACTCACAGGTCCACCCTCTAATCACAAGGAATGTTTTATAGGGGCTCTCATATTACTATGCTTTGGGGGAGGGCAGGGGACCAGCAGATGGCCATTCTTCCAATACCCCCGGACTTCATTATCAAAAAAAGCCTTAAACTGGTTTTCAGTCATAACTTCCAAACCCCTGTACCTATTCTCCTGGGACTTTGAAGGTTTCTTGCCTGGAGACACCTCTGTGATGTGTGGCATTCATAAACTGCCCCAAAAAACACAGGGTGAGAGAAGGGGGAAGCAAATCACTCGCCACCACTCATATTCAAGGACACCCCTTCCACATATACTGCTGTGCCTATTCTTCTGAAACTGTAGTTTTCTTACATAGGGGGATATGAGCATACTTTTGGGGATACCCTCATGAGGTAAAAGGCTGCTCTCTCACAAAAACCTCTGCACCTATTAATCTGAAACCTGGCAGGCTTGATCTCCTCAGAGGGGGCAACTATCTGAGAGGGGGCAACTTTAGTAACTATAGTTACTATAGTTAGTAACTAACTAACTATAACTATTTCATCCAATTCTGCCAAGAAATAGAATAGAAAACAACAAAAAAGTGATAGTTCATTTGCTCAAAGTGCCATAAAGAAAGAGGGGGCATTTATCACCTCAGGTGAAAACACTTGCTAACAAAAACAACTGAGCAAAAATAAAAATTGTCCTAGAAAAGATTCTATGTACTATACTTTGTCCTTCTAACATATATTGATGACAGCACATTTATGAATGATAGAGAACTGATTGCATATATGATTACTGCAGTTAAAAGTATTGGAAGCAGGCAAAAATATTCATGAGAACGGCTAGATACAATGTGGGAGTACATGACAATGGCAAAAACAAGTTACTCATGTTAAAGATACACAAATATCGGATTATTTTATTTAAAGTTGCCAACTATTTTCTGCGATGTTAATCAGTTGCAAGAAAACATACACTGCTGTTTCAAAGTGGTAGGATTACCTATGTAGGATTACACCATGAACCATAGTGATAAAACTAATAAACATAAAAAGCAAAGACATTACAGTCACCAAGTAATAAATGTGTTTTGCCACTTACTTTAACTCCTTAGCTGTAATCTCTTGCATCATTTCTTTTACCACTTCTTCTGTCAATTCTGCACCCAGTAACTCACTCAGCATTTTTACTAACTGTTGCTTTTCCTGTTTCTGCCTAAGGAAAAGGGGAAAACAGTGGAATAGACAGATGGAATGACCATCAACTAAAATATTTCTTGTACAAGAAAAACTCAAATTCCTGTCTTAAGTAATGAAATCTCGCTATAAAAAATGGCAAACTTAAGATCACTACTTTCAGTGTAATGTATCGAAAAATTACTGGGATACAGGTAACATTAATTACATTCTGTTTAGATTGAGATTGTATTTGCTGCTGAAGTTCCTTCCTAGCACACACTCAATAAGCGGTATCAACAACCTCAGATACAAAGACGACACCACCCTAATGGCAGAAAGCGAAGAGGTTCTCAAGAGCCTCTTGTTGAGGGTGAAAGAGGAGAGTGCAAAAGCTAGTTTGAAACTCAACATTAAAAAAACGAAGATCATGGCATCTGGCCCCATCACTTCCTGGCATATGGAAGGGGAAGAAATGGAAGCAGTGACAGATTTTACTTTCTTGGGCTTCAAGATCACCACAGACGGTGACTGTAGCCATGAAATTAAGAGACGCTTGCTCCTTGGGAGGAAAGCTATGGCAAACCTAGACAGCATAGTAAGAAGCAGAGACATTGCCTTGCCGACAAAGGTCCGCATAATCAAAGCTATGGTATTCCCAGTAGTAACGTATGGCTGTGAGAGCTGGACTATCAGGAAGGCTGAGCGCCGAAGAATCGATGCTTTCGAACTGTGGTGCTGGAGAAGACTCTTACGAGTCCCCTGGACTGCAAGGAGGTCAAATCAGTCCATCCTAAAGGAAATCAACCCTGAGTGCTCCTTGGAAGGACAGATACTGAAGCTGAGGCTCAAATATTTTGGCCACCTAATGCGAAGAGAAAACTCCCTGGGAAAGACCCTGATGCTGGGAAAGTCTGAAGGCAAAAGGAGAAGGGGACGGCAGAGGATGAGATGGCTAGATAGCATCACCGATGCAATGAATATGGACTTGAGCACACTCTGGGAGAGAGCGCAGGACAGGAAGGCCTGGCGTGCTATGGTCCATGGGGTCACGAAGAGTCGGACACAACTGAACAACTCAACAACAACAACAACAAATAGCAGTGAAGCCTCAGTATTACCTATTAGCTATCATCCTAATTCAGTAATTCTTAGGATGAGTAAGAATACAACTCTTAATGTATCATTGACTAAAGAACAAGATTTGAGGTAGAAAAATTCAATAATATGATAAATCTCACCTCTGACAAGCTGCCTTATCCTGAGTCAGACTATTGGTTTATGTAGCTCAGTACACTGACTGGCATTGGCTCGCCAAGGTTTCAGACCGTAACCTTTCCCAGCTCTCCCTGGAGATGTAAGGGATTGAACACATGCTTTCAATCCACTGAGCTATAGGACCTCCCTAGCCGAGGCCATCTGATTAAGGGGTAGATGTTGACACTATGTGCGAGGAGAGCTGAGGGGTCATGTGGGTTAGCCCTGCCCCAACACTCTGGAAACCACATCCCTGGTGTGTGAATGAGTTCTAAATGTGTACTAACATACACAAGTAGAGCCCATTCATACACTAGCCAAATGTGTGGCATGGGGGGGTGGTATGGCTCCTGGGTGCAGTGGCACCATCAGGCACAGCTAATCTGTGCAGCCCCCACCCCCACCCCATTTTTTAAATGGGTGGGAGAGGGAGGTTATCTGAACCAATCTCCTGTTATGGCTGACTGACTTAACCAAAGCAGTACCACAACTCATTCCAATCTACACCTTCTGGTCTCACAGCTTTCACTACAAATGGTAAAGAAAGTTTACCTCTCTTCTTCAGCCTGGCGTTTTTCCTCTTCAAATCTTTCTCTTTCTGCATTTATTACAACAGATGCAATTTCCCTCAAAATTCCCAGCATCACTTCTGTCATGAGTTCATCTGTAGTAGCATCAGAGATCCTGCATAAAGAAAGGAAATTACTTAGCTGAAAGAATAGGACATACATTTTACAGAAGCATCAGAATTTCTCCTGTTCTCCAGGAGGTTGTTTGTTATTCACACCTACATGCAGTTTACTAGAGTTAACAAATCAATAATAAAATCAGAGTATGAACACCACCACATTATAGTATAAACCTAGTTGTTTAATAGGTAAGTGTAATGAATGGCTGGCTTACTTGTGAAGGATCTTAGTACAGAATTAGTTCACAACATACACAACAGAATTCCCATTATCTGATATCTGGTGATCTGTTCACAGTTGTTCATGAACATGTAACCTCACTATTGCCCTCGACAACATCATCCATTTTTCAAATCCAAGGTTCTCTGAATGTTTTCAGTATTCCCACTAGGTGATTAATGAGCAAGGCTGTGCCATATCTTGATACCATATGTCAATTTCAGTCTTATGAATATTTTTGAAAATCTATTTATACATTTAAGAAAAGTTGTTTAGGGATAAGCAAGATATAGTCTGTATGACATCCCACACTTATGAGAGATAAGGGTATTAGGTACAGCTTCGTATGGTTTAAACTTCTCCTCACTGTGATTTCCCCCATACCATGCTGTTCAGCCCTGGCAAACTGCTGCCTCAAGGTATTCCAAGCAACTTGAAATAGTGGCTCAGTCAAGTCTTAAAAACTGCCACTTTAAGGCGCTTTAGGCATGGGCTCCAAACAAAGCCAGCCTCACTCTCCCTTCTTAGGGGAGGGCATGGCTTATTATGAAGCAAAAATGCCAAGCATCTACGGCCTCATATATCCAAACAACAACCACCCCACAGTTGTTACACCCTAAGCTACACCGAGCCATCCACACCAATTCACAATGTCCTGCCACCATCAATGCCCCCACCCCATATTTAAGTAATCACTGAAATGCTTCCGCTATCATTATTAGCACATACCCATCAGCCTCTGACAAATGTTTCTGTTGTGTCTGACAGGAAGCTAACTTTGTTCCAGGGCAGTCTACTACACAAAAGCTTTAACTGGCTCATTCTTGGCTAGAAATCAAAGACAAGATTTGAAAGTCATATGCACCTCAAAAAGAAAAGTCTGATGTGGCTATAGCTGTTTTATATCTGTTCATTTAAAGCAGCCTTCCCTAACTTCATGCCTTCCAAGTGTTTGGACTTTAACTCCCTTCAGCCCCAGCTAGCTTGACCAATAGTCGCAAATGCTGGGAGTAGTAGTCCAAAACATCTGGAGGGCACTAGGTTGGGGACTGCTGATTTAAAAGGAGTTTTTAAAAATGCAACTTGAGCTTCACGGTATTTGAGAGGAAAGAGGTAGGAATGTTATTGGAGTATCAGACCTCATATTTGGTGTTCTGGGAAAAGCAGAAGACACAGAATGAATGGAAGTACCATGTAACCTCTTGGTAGGGTAACAGGGTAGCAGTGGATTACTTTGAGAGAAACAACACATCAGAATATCCAGACAAGGTCAAGCTAAAAGCAGGACATCATCTGGCACAGCTGTCAATAGCTGCACAGGTAAATACCTTGAAAATATAAGATCTACTAGTTTCTTTGTTCATCTAGAAGACGAGGCCAGAATGATGTTAATTACTTTCCCCACAATGCCCTCAGTCTAACAGTTGTCACCATGCCAATTCCAGGCTTCAAAAGCAAAACAAGTTTGACCAATTGGGCCCCGAGAGAGAAGAGATGGAGCTCGTGAGGGGCCAGTGGGCAAGAGTCTTGAGTTCCCTTAGGTCTGAAAATCTTAGTCTGCTGGGCTAGATTATGATTTATACCTGAAGGACCTATGTCCTGTGTAGAAGGAGACGAAAGGGAGAGCAGGGCCCTTCCACCAGCCCTGCTGAACACCTCCCTCATGAAGGCCCCTCCTCCCTCAACTGTCACCAGCAGAAGCTATTCCAGCAGGCTGTGCTGAGGGAGATGAGAGCAGGGCCATCCTGCCGTCCCTGCTAAAATAATTAATTTCTCCCCCCTTTCTTTCCCCATTCCTTTTTCCTTGTGTGTCATGGTTTTTTAGACTGTAAGCCTGTGGGCAAGAAAGGGAGAAGGCACATCACCTATTGATAACTCCCCTTCCTCTCTCTCAGACTGAATGAGAGTTATTTCCATCTGTGGAAACCTCACCATATTCACCATTCCCTTTCCCTCTTCAGCTGAAAGAAGGCAGTGGGGAAAGGGGGAGATACATGGTAGAGAGCTGAGGAGGATGCCTTTTCTGAGAGAGTATCAGCTCTATCCTCAGCCAATAATGGAGACTAAGCAGGCTGAGAAGGGATGGCAGGCAGAGGCTGCCTCTGGCAAGAGAGCACGCCCAGGAGGATGAAAAAAGAGCGTGCATCAATCATGTCACCTGTGCTTAGGTTTGTTCCTGCGCTTGTAGAGGGAACACAAGGAGGAGCTTAACAGAGAGCTAAAACAGGGGTGGGAACCTGTGCCCCTCAAGATGTTGCTGAACTGTAACTCCTATCATACTGAATCACTGGCCATGAGGGCTGTGCCTGATGGGCACTGAAGTCCAACAATGTATGGAGGACCAAAGGTTCCCCACCCATGGACTAGAGGAAGACCTAAGGGTCTTCCGTTGCAGTCCTTTGTTTCCATTTGCCTTGATTCTGGCCTTTTGCCAGATCAACAGCAACATCCTTTGCCATGCAACAAAGGACCTGAGGATTAATTTCATCTTCATCTGGGCTCAGAGAAGGGGAAAGGGGTAGGAGGGGGTGGGGTTTCCACTTTCAAGCCTATGGAGAGGTGCAAGTTGAAGGTGCGGGAATCCACTCCTGTAAGGAAAGGCTCACAAAAAAGGCAGCCAAACACAAGGTGGCAAAGGCGCAAGAGTCTCCCATGTGCTTTTACTGGCACTAAGGGAGCCTCTTTTGGAGGCTACAGCCCCTTAACATTCTTCCTTGCCTGGATCTATGGCCCGACAGGTACAGGGAGAGATACAATGAAGTTGCAGAAGCATTAAGAGCAATCTGTGAAGTGCTCTATCCCTTTCCTACCTTTTCTTTATCTTGGAAGGGGGAGGGACTGGACTGTCTGAGGGATGTGTGAGTGAGGAGGCCTCTGTCAGTCTTTGCAGCAATGAGCCCACTGTGTCTCAGTCCCAGCTAAAAAAAGCCCCTCCCTTTCCCAGCTGGCAAGAAGGAGAGGGAAGAATGGAAAAGAGAGAGAAAAAAATACTGGCTTCACTGTCAAGCAGGGCTCCAGAGCAGTGAAGAGGTCCTGCTCTTTTTAAAGGCAGAGCCAGAACAACTGAATATAGCAGGAATCTCCTCCACAGCCCTGCCTTCAAGTGGAAGATCGATTAACCCTTTTCTCCCTGCTCTCTTGCCCAGTGACTAAGAAAATAGAGATGAATGAAGTATTTGTATCACCAAATTTTCCTATGGTGTGGCAGCCTCAATTTTTTCTGGGTATTTAAATTTGCTTTGGGGGGGAAACTCCAGGTAATATTTTAAATTTAGTCACAGCAAGTGCACTGACCTTCTTCTGAGAGCAATGTTAAATTTTAGGCAAAAAAGAGCAAAATTTAAATTTAAAGCAAAAGTGAAGTAACATACAGATAGCAACAATTCATTCCGAAATGTCATTAAATAACACTTGAGTGCAGCAGAAGTGTCTTTACCATATCGCTGACTGTATATAGGCTGCACCTGCATTACTGACTTCTCCACATTCTTCTTTGAGCACATCACCTACAAGGTCTTCAACCACCTCTGCAATGTCCTGGGAACAAGAAAAAAAGACACAGAGAATTAGTATTCAAACTCAAAACCTTCTCTCAGATCTGATATTTCAGATCAATAAACACAGAGTAAAAAAAGTTCAGTCAGGCAGCATAAAAACCACTACTTAATTTCTAACTAACTTATACCTTTGACATCAGCATCTAGGTTCTGGTATCAACACTCTTATCAGATGGATGCAAGGGCCAAGTACAGATGTTCAGAAGCCAATAGTTTCCATAGGGAAAAAGTTCCTATGCTTGAAATTTGTGGGTTTAAGGAAGAGAAAGGGGAGCTTGATCCACAATCATAACTGAGGGTGTGAATTTCTAACCTATGGCAGGGACGGGCAGAAAGTAGATTGCTAGATGTTTTGGACTCAAAGTCCCAGCATTTCTGACCATTGGCCATTCTGGCAGGTGCTGCTGGGAGTTTCTGCCTACAGAAGCAGAGTTAGACTGAATCTGCCTCCTAGTCATGGTATAGGCACGTCCAAATTTGACACATCAGAAATGAGTAGCTGAAGTATGGAGATTAAATAAATACCTATGTAGTACTGTATCATGTTCCCCTTTTAAAGATTTGAAAAATTACATCAAGAACAGTCTTATATTAAAACAGAAGTCTGAATATAAAATAATGTTCCTTGTCTTTATGAACTGTGTGATGGTGAAACAGAAATAGAACACATTTCCTGAAGCTTCTCACCATATCACTGTAAACAAGCTGAGCTTTTGGAGGGGGAGGTGAAGGTTGTACACTAGGCTGGAAGGTGCACCCTGCAGAAGAAGGGAACGGTGGCGGTGGCGGTGGTAAGAGTAATGATGAAGGCTGAACTTGAAGCACTTCAGAGACTACACTAGTCCCTTCTGTTCTTGGTTCTGTAGACAAAATCAAGAGGTTTAATATCTAGCTACTAAGAAAAGTAAGTAATATTTTTATTTTAAAAAACAGCATTTTCTTCAAGGCAAGGCAGGCTTGTCCAACACCAGTTCTGAAAGGAAGAACCCATACCTCAGGGCACATACTTTGCATGCAAAAGTCTCCAGGTTCAAGCACCAGTATCTTCAGGGATCGTATGGGGAGTTAGCTTAGTTAGCTCTGCTGGGAATGACCTCTACCTGAGACCTGGAAGAGCCATTATCAGCTGAAGTGAACAGTACTAAGCTAGATAACTTGGTATAAGGTACCTTCACAGGATGCTTTGATTCACATTAAGCAGTTGTGTTTATGACATAACACTTAAAAGTTTAACCATTTAGATCAAGGTTACAAAGAGAATCCATTTTGGTGTTCAGTTACTGTTTTTATAGTTATCATTTTTATTATTTGATTATTTAATTTATACTGCTTTAAGCTGTTTTATTGAATGTAAATCACTGAGTGTTAGTAACAGAAAAGCAAGGTAAATTTAAAGCAGAAAAGCAGGCAAATACACTTCTTTCCCAAACAGACAATGCTTACCTGTGAATTCTCCTTTTAGTTCACCAGAAAGTAGTCCACAAACTGGCATAGGAGAAAGGTTCTTTTGAGAAGACAGACTCTGCCAGGGGTTGGACTATGAGATGTAACAATGAACCCCTAGGCTAAGCATTGTTTTGGGGTTTTGAACCTCTTTCAGCATGAGAGCCATATTCCATTTTGGAGAAACTCTCAAGGGCCACATTCCAGTAGTGGGCAGGGCCAAGGGCAAAAGGGGTGGGTCCAAAAAAACCAGCATATTTTACTTTAAAGTTCTTACTGCCAGTAACTAAGCCTCAGGGCAGGCACTTCACCCTTTCAGAATGAAGACAAAATGCATGAAAGCCAGGGAATCATTGAACACTAGATGGTCAGGGGAAAGGGGGTGGGCCAGGGCACTGCTGACTGGGAACTCTGGAGGGCTGGATTTGGGTCCCAGGCCTGAGGTTCTCTACCCCCTGGCCTAATCCTACAGGGCTCATTGTAACTGCTGAGTGTCAACTCAGTGGGTAACCAGACACGTGTCTGGTGAACAATTAGGAGGATTCAAAGGTCAGCATATTCTTCATTCTCCCCACTTCTCTTTTTGATACAGACTAGTGTCTAAGAGACCAAGCCATGGATCAGAAGATTCCTGATTTGAATCTTGCCTCTGCTATGAACATACTAGATGGCTTTAGGCAAGTCACTCTCAGCCTCAGCCCGTTTGTAACAGGGGATAATACCCATCTATCTTAGAGAGTTGTAAGAATTGTTGTAAGGCAATGTATGTGAAGCACTTTGAACACTCCAAAGCAACATAAACATGCTACCTATTCATAATATTATTACTATGTAAAAGAATACATGTGTATGAAAGATGTATCAGTTGTGAGTGAGTGGATTTCTCTTTGCATTATGGCCATAATTCCTTACCCCACCTCTGTATTTCTGGTGTGCGAGTTCTGACTCACCTGTCACGTCAACACTGACTTTCTGAGTATTGATGGCTGAATCCACTGCAGCATTCTCCCCTGTGTATTTGTTCTGCGCATTAAAGCTACACACAGGTACATGGCGAGTCACAGATAGGAGAGGCCCCCCATTGACAATTCCCCCCACTGACACAGTTAACTTCTGCCCAACAAACAGTGATTTCTTTGGCTTGGGCAAGCTTTCTGGTTCCAGAAAAGCAGACCGATTCAGCTCCACAAAACTGTAAAAGCAAAATGAAAGACACATAACAACTGATTCCATGACTATAATAAGATTTTTTCATGGTTGTTTATAAATATATGCTTAGCACATGCACCTACAGTAAGCAACAGCAAATTCTTAGGAGTATCTCCCCTTTCATGTTACTTGGGGTTATTTTGGAGAACTAGAAAATAAAGATGTGCACTGATAAGTGAAATTACAGAACACATATACACACAGAGCCAAAAAAACAAAAAACCCTACCACAAAGTATTGTACTGTACTGAATATAGTATAGTAGTCTATGGGGACAGTAAAAGAAGAAGTAATTTGGTTATAGAGCTCCAGTTATTTCGACCATTTTAGGCCAGTAACAGGGTACTTAACTATGCCTGACAGACTGTAGCAAGTGAAAGCCAATCCTACTGTACCGCTCTGATGTGCTCCCAGACATAAACCTACACGACCACTAGACTTTACACTAGCTACAGATTCTGAGCACGCTTCAAGGGAATCACTACATTACTTCTGAGCACAGCAGCACCTCACGGCTATGAAGCCAAGTGATCACAGTGAATTCCACTAATGAAGATCAAGTTGTTTTTGTTCAGTTGTTCAGTCGTGTCCAACTCTCCGTGACCCCATGGACCATAGCACGCCAGGCCTTCCTGTCCTGCACTCTCTGAAGATCAAGTAGGACCTCTCAATTTTTCCCATTTAACAGTCAGCATTCTGTGGCCACTCAGGACATCAGGAGGTTTCAGGGGACCCCCCCCAAAGGATATTTTTGCTCAAGACTTTTTCTTTTTTGTTTTTGCAAACCTTGGTGTTCCCCCAAACCTGCTCACACCTCCCTCTTCTGCATGAGTGGTGCCATTTGGCTACATAATGGCCAGCATTCAGAGAACTGTGACCAATATTAATATATATGAAAGAATGTCATTATGACTCCCAGATTCTGTCCATTGCTAGCACTGTTGTCTGGACTCGGCTTCAGTGAATTTGCATGCAATTAGAATCCAAAAACTCTTTAATACAGCCACTAAATACAGTTACCCCAACTGATTGCTAGGAGATAGAACTGTTTTAACAAGGGAAGAGAACCTTACTCTTCCTCAAGTTATGACCACCTTTTCAATGTCAAGATTTGATTCTTTCAACTCAAATGATCCAGAGAACTGGTTTCAGTCACTTTTAAATCCCTCTAATTCCCCAGCTCTTAAACATTTTTCCATTTCTTGTTATTGTCTCTGGAGCACAACAATTCTTCCTGTGGATATGCAACATCTAGCACTTACCCATCCGACACACTCAGGCCATAATAACTTATGAAATCAGTTGCATCTTCATAGTCCCTAAAGAGTAACATGCGGACCACATTATCTAGTGGAAAGATGGTGGATCTTTGAGTGTTCACAGTATAAGCAATATTGAGAGACTTTAGAGCATCTCTACGAATCTGAAAAATATTTTAAGAGCTCCTGTTAGTATTTTTTAAAATTAATTCTAGTACATCATATTTTCTTGCAGAAAACTGGCTTTTCACATAAGTGACAATGGGTGAAATATGGGTGAAATATGTCCGTCTGCCAATGGGACACTACTGGTGAAACAAATTCCCCTTCTCCCCTGTAGCCCCCCATGCACCACACTATCTGCTCTGGAGGATTGGGGAGCAGAGAGGAAGAGGAAGCCATCCATTGCAACATTGGATGGCACCCAATGAAAGAGAAACACATGTCTTGCTTACACTTTACCAAATTATGTTTGAGACTTCTATAGCCCAATGTTTCCCAAACTGACCCTTTAATATATTTAAGCCTCTCAAGCTGTAAACCTTGCAGCTGTTTGAAAAATTTGTAAAACATTTTTAGCAAATCTGAACCACTTCCTATTCCATGTACTCCTCAACAATTATGGGGACAATTTCCCCATAGTGTTTCGTCTTTCCCACCCCTCCCTTCATATATATCTATAACTATTTATCTCACACTTACTAAACTACAGGGGTCTAAAATGGATGGAGAGTGAAACTACCGTCCATTCTGTTTCTAATGCCAGGAACTTCCCAAAACAGGGTAAGGAAAATAACTTAGCATGTTGCTGATATCATAAAATCCTGTCTTTTTTGGTGTGGTTATATCACTTCAAGAGCACCCTAGTACATTTTTTTGTTTTTCTAAAAAAAAGCCAGTCTGTACAAAAAATTAAAATAAAATAAATTACAAAGCACAAGAAACACTATGCAGTTAATTCTGCTCCAAGTTGTCTTTATCTTGGCAGGAGTTAACACTCTCACAGTGCTAACTTGAAAAACTGATTTCTTATTTGTAATGTTCTTTTGAACAAATCTTTCACCGTATTTCAAATCTTTGCATTGCTAGTGGCTTTTATTTTGGTTTCTATTTTTATTTATACTGTCGTTTTAAACTTTTATATTGTATTTTATCATGTTGCATTTTAGGTTTTTAATGGTTGTGCCCAGAGAGCTTTGGCTATTGGGCAGTATAGAAATGTGATAAATAAATAAATAAAAATGATATTAAATTGGAGTAATTTTGAAGTCAAATCATATTTTTATTTCCAGCTACTATTTTAAAGGGTACCATGAGACACCAGTACCAGACTGACACGGTCAAAGCAAATAGTATGGGAGAGTTAAAATCTCCGGGAGTGCTAAGCTTTGGGACACCAGAGATTGCAAATGCAAAACACATCTACAAACCTATCTGGACAATTGGCCTTACTCTGAGTTTTCTTTCTGGTTGGCAGGCAGGAGAATCCCTTCATTGTTAGGATGGACCTAGTATTTGCTTCATAAGGCCTTCGTTTGGAGTGAGCATCTCTCTCCCTTGAGTGCTGGTTTCCCATTTCATAGAATCATAGAATAGTAGGGGTGGAAGGGGCCTACAAGACCATCGAGTCCAACCCCCTGCTCAATGCAGGAATCCAAGTCAGAGCATCCCTGACAGATGGCTGTCCAGCCTCATCTTGAATGCCTCCAGTGTGGGAGAGCCCACCACCTCCCTAGGTACCCACTACCTCCCTAGGTAAACCTCTCACCTAGGTTTGAGGTGAGAAGTTCTCACTACCTCTCATGTGATTTCAATCACATGATGGGGCAGGGATGCCCCCACCCCCTCTGGCACATTCCCAACAGGCCATCCCTGCTGCCCTCCATGCATTCAGGCTGAATGTCTGCACTAGGATGTCTGCTGTACTTATGTTGACTCCTTGCACGATTTAGAAACCTGATCATGCAGGGCTCTACAGCATCCCCACTCTCCCTCTCATGATTCTAATCATGTGGGGGAATTGAATGCCCAAATGCGGCTAAAGTATCTAAGAAAGATAAGAAATGTAAATTCTGGATTTTTCCTCCCCTAATATCACCTCAGATAAATACTATTTCTTACCTGACTGAAATAGCAATGTAACAAGCATGCATTCAGGTAAGACGCTGTCTGCACAAGTTTGAAAAATCTGACAAAATTGTTACTGTTTAATGCAGCAAAGGCTTGAACTGCAAATCTAACTTCAGTGGAGTTTCGGACAGCTGGACGAAACTGCTGCACTTCTCTGTTGAGACAAAGAGGGACATGAATTTACTTAGTTTTATGTTAATGATGGAAGCTACCTGTGTGGAACATGCATACAGAAAATGCAGCAAGAAACACATAAGTACTTAGGCTTTAAATGAGGGTGGGCAACTTGTAGGCCAAAACATCTGGAGGGCCACAATTCCCATCATGCTTCACCACTGGCTATGCTGGCTAGGACTGATGGGAGTTGTAGGCCAATCTGGAGGGCCACAAGTTGTCCACCCCTGCATCAGATTCACACACAATCATGCAGTTAAATTTGAGATTGCCCCGATAGAGCTGAAGTATTTAAACATTTATTTTAATGTCTGCTTATTTGACTAAAAACTAATTATTTTCTAATACTCAATGTTTATCTAACTCCAGGTGCATAACTGTCTTATTTGCTGTAAACGAACAATGTCTTGTGGCATTTTAAAGATAAACAGATTTATTGTGGCACAGGTTTTCTTGGACTAGAGCCAATTTCATCAGATGTATGAAGAGTTATCTTTAATTGGGAGATAAATACACATACTCTCACATGGATCAAGAAAATAATTGTCAGCTGTGTTGCCCAAAGGCCTTGAGATACAAGGGTTATGGCGCAGTGCTATGGTATCTACCCTTGATACTCGTAAGCCTCTGAACTCAGAGGCTTACAAGTATCCAGTGCAGAGCAGCATCCTCACCTCCACTGTGCCTCCCGCTCTACATTTTAACTAGACGGACTTTTTCACCCGTCTAGCTAAGTCATTATGGAAGGAAGCTGGAGAGGGCTCAGGATATGGTATAAGCTAGCCTCTCCAGTCCCCTACCTTCCCTGCCCATAGGAACACCTCCTTACCTCTTCTCCGAGGCAGCTTTTGCAACCCCAGAAAAGGCAGCCAGCATGGTTGTCTCCACGCTGGCTGAAAGGGGGAGGGGGAGGAGGTAGGGAGCTCAGATTCCTGGATCCACAGTCGGAGCACTATCTCCATCCTTGGATCCAGGAATCCAAAATATCTTATGGCCTCCCAACCTCTGTCTAGGGGTCATTGGATTGCTCCCTTAGCCTATACACAGAATGTACTTCTTGCATCTAATTGTTTTCTAGCTAGCTTACAGTTTTCCTTTTACTTAATATTCATCACACATCTGATGAAGTAGGCTGAGGTTGATGGAAGTGTAAGCCATAATAAATCTGTTAGTCTTTAAGGTGCCTCAAGATACTTGTTTAACTAGTTATTTTTTAAAGGTTGTTTTATTCTGCTTTTTGCATGCTTTTGCAGAACATATCCTTGTTGAAGGTCTTGCCAGCAGGTCTGTGAACACGGGTAAATCATCTAGACCTTACATGTTCATCTGCTTTACTAGAATGAACAGAAGGCAGACCTTTGATTGTTCCAAGAAGAGAGAATATCAGTGCTACTGTGGTTAGCAAGGGGGTATTGAGAAGGAGCCTTTCACTTGATCAAATTACTTTCTTGGGTACTCTTTTAAAACAAATAAAGCTATGTTTTTGACTGCAAAGACAAACCATAATTTGTCATTAATAACTGGCTAGAAACCCTATACTTGTGTAGATTGAAATGTAAAAGGAGTAGATAGCTCTGCCCCAGATTAGACTGGGTGGACTTTTCCTCTCTTCCAACTCTGGTTCTATGACAGTATCATACAATAATAAATCTTCCATCTTAACAGTGAATACTTCATACCATTCTGTATTTTTGTACAACTTCTGCAAATATTGCCAGTGGAAGAGACCAAATCAATGCTGTAACCATTTAAAAATTCACCTGAGAATATCCCCCTTGTTGAGGTTCAGAAGGACATTATATCCCCTGAATTCTGCTTCACTCTTGCAGTAAATACCCTTGTTTGCAAGGTCCTGATACATTTCTTTCAGGCTCTGGAGGCATTTAGTCATGTTCTCATTGTTGATCTTTGCATCAAAAGCTGACATAGGCTCCTCACATAAATGGTGAGAACAGTGGATATGAAAACGGGTACATTTCTCAATCAAGGAAACTGTCAGAGGACAGCAGAGGTGTTGCTGGGTTATATCCTGGCCAAACATAAAAGTGCAAAAACTTAAGACATCTTCAATTTTATTTGCATGCTTTACATTGCACCCTTTAAAGATTTCTATGTTCCTGCAAGGCATTGCCATCTAAAATACTGCTACTAGTTCAATTCTTAACACAACAGTAATTACCCTAGACACCCCTTGATCCCATTCCAAGGAGTCTACGATGATAGGGGAAGTACCCTAGAGTTCACCTTCATCCAGTGATAGCAGTTTAAGAGGAAGAAGTCTGGTAGAGCATGGGTTATGGGGGAGATAAGTAAAGGAAACAGGTGTTCGCAAGGAAAGTAACTGTGACAGGAGCATAAATAGCCATTATGCCCAGTGTGCAGAACCCACTGGGCTCAGTGAGTTATTTAACCACGACATGTGCTGGGCCATTTTGAATATACAACCCCTAATGGGGTTGTGGTGTGTCATCCAAACCCAGCCAGTAGGGGTTATGCAAGGATTAAAGAACCTCGCATAATCCTCGTTTTGTTGTAGGGTTTGTTGGCCACGTTTGGCCGGGTTTGGACAACACACCACAACCCTACTGGGGGTTGCGTATTCAAAATGGCGCCTGGCATACGTCATGGCTCATCATAGGTTAAATAACTCACAATGAGCCTGCTGTGTCATGTGAACTGGGTCAGTAAGTACGAGATCTAAAAAAAATATCCCAGTGTGCTGTGTGAGGTTGGAAAATGAACCCTGCAATCTGGGAAACAAGGTGTATGTTGGAAAGATGAGGAAAATCTGGCTATACACAACAGCCAAGAAGATAGCAGAGCTAGGTATAAGTAAGGTACCATATTTATTTATGAATCACCTTTCGGCCCAATTCAGGCTCCCAAGGTGACTTACAATCAACACTTTAAAAAAAAAGACATCACTCAATTTGATTTTGAGGGGATGTAAACAATTGAAGCAATTCATATTTCAACTTCCCTGGACCCAAGGAGGAAATGGAAGAAATGAGAGAAGAGATCACTACTGGAGGCAATCTAAGAAATTACTTTGCATAGATTCTCTTTTTTTCCTATGGCCAATGCTTGCACTGGTTCTATTGGAGCCCTACAGGACTCCAAATACTGTAAGACTGCAAAACTTATACCCCTCCCCACTGCAAGCTGGCTGTCTTTCAGGGACACCACGTGGGGGTTTCCTCACCATTTCTGACCACACATGACTATTCACAAGAACATCTAAACCTCTGAGCAGCTCACAAATACTACAAACTGCACAGATATTAAGATCTAACAGTGACACATTTTCCTGGGATTCGATGCACGCACCCCAATTGTGGAACCCACCCCTTTCATACATGGTTGGAGTTTACACCTACAAGCTTTTAGCATCAATGAAAAATGTTATTTGTTCACCCAGGCTACTGAATCAGTCTGTTATGGTGTCATGTAAATACGCTTTCATCTGTCTTTCTGTTCTCCCCTATTTTACTGTTTTATCGATTGATGCTGTATGATTTTATTGTGTTTTGTTATATCCTACTTTGGGATTGTTTTATAATGAACATTAGGTAATAATGGTATAAATAAATAAATAAACTGAGTGGCCAAATGCTGTAAGTCATCTGACGAACATAAGAGCCATATACGATCAAACAAAAGACTTATCTAGCCCAGCATTCTGTTCCCCCAGTGGCAAACATGACATGAGCGTAAGAGCACCCTCCCATTTGTGTTCCACAGTAACTAGTATTGCGAAGTATTCTTTGATACTGGAGGTAGTATAGAACCACCATGAAAACTAGCCATTGACAGCCTTAGGCTACATGCATTTGTTTATTCCCCTTTAAAGCTTTCCCAGTTGAAGCCCATCACAACATCTTGTTGTAACAAATTCCATATTTTAATTAAGAGCTGTGTAAAGAAGTACTTCCTTTTTTCTGTCCTGGATCTCCCACCATTCAGCTTCAATGGATGACCCCAGGTTCTAGTATTATGAGAAAGACTTCTCCTTAGTACTCTTTCAATACTATGCATAATTTTATACACCTCTATCATGTCCTCCCTTACTTGCCTTTTTTTGAGCTAAAAAGCCCCAAACATTGTAACCTTTCTTCATAGGGGAGTCGCTCAAGCCCCCTGTAATATCCTTTTTGAGGTGTGGTGACCAGAACTGTACACAGAATTCCAAGTGTGGTTGCACCATAGATTTGTATAAAGCCATTATGGAATTTTTATTTTCAATACTTTTCCTAAATTCTTCACAGTAGGTTCAACATTTTCATTGAGCTATCCATCACAACCCCAAAATCTCTTTTGTGGTCAGTCACTACTAGCTCAGACCCCATGAGCGTATACATGACTGAGGGCTGAGTCCAAGTATGCATGCCTAAGACACAAATCTCTTTGCTTTAAAAAAGTGCCTGGGATATATTGGTAACACTGCCACAGTTATGAGGTATAAAATGTAACCAAAACAAATGCTCTGATATACAGTGTATACATACACACACACGCGCGTACATTAAAGAGTAGGTTTTTAAACTTTGCACTCTCCTACATACTGAAATTTCCTCACCACCCCCACCCTGCCCAAGGGAAACATGAAATGGCGCCCCGTTTTAATCCTCATGATTCCTACCTCATTTGGATAAGTCTCATAAATAAATAACTACTTTTTTGCATTCTGTCAAATCCAAGGGCCTCACCCCAAAATGGTTACCTTTCTTATCCCACGAGTTCTATTCCATACAAAATCGTACCACTCTCGGTAGCAGCCTTCTCCTTTGTCCATGATTTGTGTTACTAAGTAGTCCATGGTCATACTCAACACCTCCGAAGGCCTCAGTTCATGTGGTAGAGGTTCTTCTTGGTCTGCTGAAGACCTACTGTATTCCTTAATTGCTGTTGTATGGTCAACCTGAGAAAGGGAAAATAAAATAAAAATAAACTCCTTAGTACAAGAACTATTCCTACCTTATTCAGCCATGTTCCTGCCTTTTACAAGGCAAGGTCTGAAAAAGATTTGCCACTGTTTACATCTCTCAATATTCACTGAGAAAGCAAACGTATAATTGTTAATGTTTGTATTCTGATGCAGTGCTAAACCATGTTTCATTTAGCTTAACTGTGGTTTGTTTGTACATCCAAACCCGTGCAGTCAACTATGATTTATTTGCGGCCAACAAGCCACAATCTGAAATGATGGTTCAAAGTTGGCTTTTGAATCTTGGCTTGCCTTGCTGTTATGCCCAAATCCACTATCCTGACTTAACCTGCCTGGGTACAAGAGACACAAGACAAGAGCACTTCAAAAATGAAACTGCTCACTGATGCCTTTCCAAACCTTGCACTCCCTCCTCATTCTGCCTGAAAAGGGCACAATCCTATGCATGTTTAGACAGAAAAAAGTCCCACAATTCCCAGCATCCTCAAGTCAGCATGGCTGGTGGGATATGCTGGGAGTTGTAGGACTTTTTCACTTCACAGTTTAGCATAGGGGAGGGCAAACTCTGGCCTGCAGGCTGGCCCCATCCAGCCTACTTTCCTGGTTGGACACCTGTAGGCCCCTCCCCGTCTGAAGCCCCAACCCATCCCCAAGCCCCACCTGTTGACCTGGGGAGAAGAAGCCTCATGTTATCTCCAGTCTCTGATTAGAGATAACAAGAGGATTCCCTTGTACTTGGCTGGGGCTTGACCCAAGAACCTAAGTAACAAGGCAGAGGTGGGGGTTGAGCTCCAAAATACAAAACTTTTCATTCCAGATAAAGACAGTAAAATCAGGAGAAGCAGGGAGCCTGGTGGGTGCCAAGACAGGTATCTGTGGGCACATCTATTAGGGGCTAAATCAGGCCAGTTTCCTCTCCTCACTTTCCTGCCACCTCCCTGACACTGAACTGCCCTGAACATCCCATGCCTCTTGGAGGACTTAGTCTTAGAGCTTTTGAAAGGGTATGGGGAAGATGAATTAATTTGTAACCTAATATTTTTCTGTATGCTAGGGGAATGCTTTTACTTGTCTGTTAGTGGTCCTGCTTTGCTAATCCTACTGTTAGGTAAAGGACCATCTATTTCACTATTTGTGCATGTGTGTTATGGGGGAACACAGACACAACTATGATTTTATCTTATCTGGATACTCATCATCATCTATATTACAGTCACTGACCAGACTCTGAACATAAAAAAATACAAAGAGTCTACAAACACATTTGGGAAATATACAGTAAAATCAGTTCTGAAGAGATCTTATTCTCATAGCATTCAAGAAGAATTTAGCAAAAGCCTCGATTGTATCCCTATCCTCTGTTGTCCTAAAACAGTAGAGAAGTACATTTATATCTGATCTAGTATCAGACAGTAATTTCTCTCTAATCTCTATATAACAGGAGCAGCAAAGTAAAACATGAATAACTGATTCGATTTCATTCCTCCCCCATGGGCATATACGATCTAAAAGCCTAGTTTTCTGAAACCGCCCTTATAACAAAGCAGAGGATAAGACATTAAATCTTGCTAAAGTAAGTGCACGCCAATATGTGGGAATGTTAAGGATTGAGAGATATTTCGCTTCTACCAGCCCATAACTCAGATTTGCACCCAAGAACAGAGGACAGCAAGTTCTATCCGCTGCAGAACTTAAAGCTTGTAGATCATAATCCCTGACCCTTTCAGACAGAAGAGCTCTGGCCTGCTTAGCTTCCATCATTAGTACAGACCCTGGGCATAAGCCCAGAGAACTGATCTTATTCCAGAGCAATTTCATCCACGCAGAGACGTAAGGGTCATCTTATAAATAAGATAAGGATCCAGGGCCATACAAATAGATCCAAAAATATAATGTGCGATCCAAGCTTTTGAAGTGATTGTCTGTAGGCCAGTTTCCAACAAGAGAGCGGGGGTTGCTACACATTTTGGAAGACCAAGGATGGAGTGGATGAAAGCTGCCTACAGGATACTGTAGACACTGAGAATACAGACCAAGCCATACACCACAAAATCATGCCAAGAGTCTGCAGTACAGCAAGAAGAGAACTTAGACCTTGCTTTAACTGCAAAACCATAATATATCCAAACTCAAATAACAACAAAGTTGTTCTTAGAATGGGTCTCAGTTAGCGGCACCTTGCCATGGGAAGTGTTTGTTTACTATTACCTTGTCAGTTCCTGGGATCATTTCAAAGAAACTAAGCTGGTTTCTTGTCTCTCTCATGTAACGTTCTTTTTCTGGACACATGTCTGGGCATGTGCCAACAAAAGTTTTAGCTTTGCCAAGGTCTATTTGTTTTACTCGAGCTAAAAATAAATAAATAAGAGAAGTTAAAAATTAGATAGTGTGCCCCCCAGGGGATTTTGTCTCCACTTTTTAGGAAACTGTTAATTCTTATGAGTAAGCCAGTCTTTACAATGACCAAAGTAGCAGGATCCAGGCAATGCACCACACATTCAAATCCAGTGGAACCCCCCTTCATGTACATACTGAACTTCAGGAGTGCTGCTTCTCTGTGGTAATGATGTAGAGCAGACAACATTTTTCAGAAAAAATTATGTTGCTATATTTTTCCACGGGAAATTTTCGATTTCTAAAAATGCCTTGTTTCATAAAATTAATCAGTAATATAGTGAGTGGGAACAATACCAGTAAACTGGGTAGATTCAAAATTGTAATTAACTCTTTTCAGATAACTATAGCCTTGTTCTCATGTTCCATCCATATGAGGGGGGGCTGGATTTCAGCTGCTGGCCCTGTCCTCTGATTCTGTTATCAACCTTTACACATGTATGCAGGTTCTATACTCATTATTGGGAATTCCTGATCGCACATACAGTTGTATGCACATACAGACATATGCTGCTGAACATATGTAAGACAGCGCTACCCAGGCTCCCCACCACCCAAGTCCCCCCTGCCGTCTCAGATCGAAGATAGCAGCAAAGATTCTCCTGCACACTGCTCTCCCTTCCAACTGGGAAATGGTGGATCCTCCATTTTTTACCACAGATAGAAATATGCAGACTGCCTAGATTCTCTCTGCAATCCACTGGTAAAAGGAGCCTGTGTACTTCGGCTAGTTTGAAACACTTCTGAGTAACAGCTAGATTTTATGTTTTCAAAAAGGGGGGATCCAATATTTCTCCTTTTCTTGCTCCCAGTAAACCTAGGGGCAGCTCTAACCATCACAGCCTAATCTGAATGTCTGCAGACCCCTCCTCCTCCATTTAATCTCGGGACTCTGAACATGCAGACTCTGTGACTTCACCATCATCAGTAGGGTTATTTTTTCCCCCTTTCTCCCCTATCCCACACCTCCTCCAAACATGCTTTTTGCAACATGAAGAGATGCCTGATGCAGAGATCTGGAGAGTCCAAAACCTTGTACACTTTTGTGATCTTTTGCTTGTCCTAATAAAGATATTACGCTAATATGGATTTTAAAGGATTCAAAAGGATCTTGATAGCCCAGAAAACTAGGCTGAAACTAACAAGATGAAAATCAACAGAGATAAATGTAAAGTACAGACAATCAAAGGCACGCATATAGGATGGGTACTAGCTTGGCAGCAGTACATTTCAAAAGGATTTAGGTGCTTTTGCGAGTCACAAGCTGAATGAGCCAGCAGCCACTAAAAGAAAAGCGAACTTAGGCTGCATGAACAGAAGCACAGTGTCCAAGTCACAGGAAGAAATCGTTTCACTCTATTCTGCACTGGTCAGGCTGCATTTGGACTACTGTGTCCACTTTTGAGTGCCACATTTTAAGGAGGATATTGACAAACTAAAGCGTGTCCAGAGAAGGATGATCAGAATAATCTAGGGTCTGGAAACAGAGTCCTACAAGGAACCATTGATTATGCTTTGCCCAGAGGTGATTAAGAGGAGACATGATAGTGGTCTATCTGAAAAGCTGTCATGGTGAAGAGGAAAGCTGGGTACTTACCATGAAGTTCCATTCCGATTTGGTGAACAGGAGACATCCACCATGGTTAACTCCTCCCACTGCCCAGGACAGGCAAGGAACATGTGACCAAGCTTTTTGCCTTGGTCCTAGCCTCTGTGGCTCCTCTCAGCCAGTTTTTCCTAGCCAAGCATTTGGACAGAGAAGCTATTGAGGAGCCATTAATGTAGTAATTAAAAAAACAGAAGGTAAAACAGAAAAGGAGAAAAACCCCTCTCTGGGTAATGGCACACTCCATGAGAAAAATTGTAATAACTGCTAGTATCAACACCAGTGGTCAGCCTGCCAGAGGGTGTGGTATGGATGTCTCCTGAGCACCAAATCAGAATGGAACTTAATGGTAAGCACCCAACTTTCCATTCCTATCCAGTGTGAAGGAGATATCCATCACGGGATGTACAAAAGCTACTATTCCCATAGTGTGGGCCCCAAAGCAGGCTGACCCTATGGTTGGGTTGTACCTGTTGTACCACTCTACATCTGAAGGCTGCTTTGGCAGAAGCATATCTGTCCATCCTATAATGCCTTACGAATGTATGGCGTGAGGCCGTGGCTGCCTTACAGATCTCTGCTAAGGAGGCATTAGTAGAAAAAGCTGCTGAGGCACTCCTGGTAGAGCATGCTGTAACATGTGTGCGTTAGGGAGTTTTTTAACCTCATAGGCTGCAAAAATACATGCTTTGAGCCACCTGGCAAGGGTAGCACAGGAAGCTTTCTGCCCTAAAGCTGTTGGATGAATGGAAACAAATAAGGAATCAGAATGTCTGAGTTCCTCAGTCCTCTTAAGGCAGATTTTGATGGCTCTTCTAACATCCATGTTGTGCCAGACCCACTCAGAGGGGCAAGAAGGATTAGGGCAGAAGGAGGGAAGAACCATTTCTTGCATTCTGTAAAAGAGAATGTTAATTTTGGGAATGAAAGATGGATCCAGCTGGAGTGTGACAGAGTCCTTGCTGAATGTGCAAAGGTGGTCCCTCATGGGGAGAGCTGATAACTCTGAAACTCTCCTGGCAGAGGTTACAACTACCAGAAATAAAACCTTAAGTGATGGAAATGTAGAGATACAGTTCTGAGAGGCTCAAAGGGCATAGCAGTGAGAGCAGAAAGGACTGTATGCAGGTTCCATGTAGGGAAAAAATGTATAACTGGAGAGGAGATAAGCGACGCTCCTCTGAGGAATTGTTTAACGTGCGGATGAGCACTATGTAGCTTGTGGCAGGGCTTGGAAAGGACAGAAGGAAGAGCTGTGGCTTGTCTTCGAAGCATGTTTGCTTTGAGTCCTATATCTAGCCCCACTTGCAGGAACAGGAGCAACTCTTTGATTCCTGCCATCTTGTGATCTGCACATCTCCTCCTGCACCAACGAATGAACACCTTCCAGGTTGTTTCATATATTGGTGAATAGCCTCCTGGAAGATAGAATGGTGTTTATTACCTTGGCTGAATAGCCTAAGAAGAGGAAGGTGCAGCGTTCAGTAGGCAGATGGCAAGCTGCAGTCCGGATGCCACATGGGGCCATTCGTGAGAAGGCTGGGTGTCAATGGAAGGAACAAGGCATCTGACTCCACCAATTGTAGGATTTGGAAGAACTGAAGACTCCATGGCCAAAAGGCTGCTATGAGTATTATGGTTGCCCATTCCGCCTTGATTTTCCTGAGGATCTTGGCCAAAAGTGGAAATGGCAAGAATGAGTAAAGTCTGGGCCAAGGGGAGTGGAGAGCATCTATGGCTTCCGCTCTTCGAGCTAGGTGCCTAGAGAAGAAGGGAGGTAGTTGATTGTTGAGCGGGGAGGCAAATAGGTCCACCAGGGGTGGGCTGAAGTGATGGCAAAGACTCTGAAAAACTGTTGGACTAAGAGTCCATTCGCCTGGGTCGAGCCAACTGAGAAAACTGGCTTCTATGTTAAGGGTCCCCTGCATGTGCTGTGCAATGACAGACATGATGCTGTGTTCCACCTGGTGGAGGAAGGAAGAGCTCTCCTTGTGAAGGGATTTGGATTTCATTCCTTCTTTATGATTTATGTGGGCTAAGGCTGTGGTGCTGTCTATTCTGACTAAGAAATGGACAAAGTGAATTGGACAAAGTGTTTGATGACAAGGTGGACTGCTTGTAAGTCCAGCCAGTTGATAGTGTGGTGTTTCATCTTGGGAAGCCAGATCCCCTGAATGGGATGGCCCTGGCAGTGAGCTCCCCAACCCTCCAGGCTGGCATCTGTGGTCACAATGATGTGACAGGATTCCTGGAAGGGTGTGCCCTTTGCTATGTTGTGTGGTGCTCCCCACCAGAGGAGAGAAGTTCTGACTGACTGTGGCAGAATTACTTAGATGTGGCATCTATGGATTATTTTGGACTGAAAGGGGAGAAGCAGCCATTGCAAGGGTCTGGAATGTAACCTGGCCCATGGGACGATCCCTAAGCAGGATATTGAGACCCAGCAAGAACATCTTTTCTTGGAAACAAGACAGTGATCTGCAGATCTGTATGGGCCTTTGACAGTGACGGAGACCTTAGAAGAAGGTCGTCTAGATAGGAATAAATGTGAATGGTCTTGAGTCTGAGGTGGGCTAGCATTAGCTTGGAAAAGATTCTTGGTGCTGATGCCAGGCCGAATGGCATTGCCCTGTGCTGAAAATGGTGTCCCTTATAGAAGAAGTGGAGAAATCTCTGGTGTTGCACAGCAATGTGAACGTGGAGATAAGCCTTCATAAGGTCTGTGGATGAAAGGTAATCCCCCTGATGTAGAGCGTCCTTGATAGCCTGGAGGGTCTCCATCCTGAATCTGCAGTATGCCACAAGCCTGCTGAGGTGTTTCAGATCCAGTATAGCACACCAGGAGGAACCCCCCCCCCCTTCTTGGGGACCAGGAAGAGAAGAAAAAATATCCCCTGGAAGTGCTCAGGAGGTAGGACAGGTTCTATTGCCCCTATCTCCTGAAGGTGGGCAATTTCTGCTGCCATCAGTTGCTGTTTGTGAATGGACCTAGAAAGTGAGGAGGGAAGAAACCTGTTCCTAGGAGTGGAGTGAAAGTCCAGGAAATAGCCATGTTGAATAATGTTGAGAGTCCCAGTGTCCAGTGCTGTCCTTTCCCATGTGTGAAGGAAGTGTTGTAGCCTTCCTCTGACACATGCAGGAAGGGAGTCAGAATTGTTGGCAAGGAACTTTAGAGGATTGGGGCAGGCCTGACCTTCCAAGATTGAAGGTCTGAGATCTAGGTTGGAACCTGGTTCTGGACCATGTGGGCTTTGTGAACTTGTAAGTGCATGGCTGAAGGGATGAACTGAATGGAAATCTGAAAGAATGAAAGGAAGAAGAGGAGGAAGAGGAAGAGGGAGCTCGGTTAGAGAACCTCCTCTCATCCCTCTTTGACGAAGAGGGCAAAACCCTCTTCTCATCTTTGGTTTCTGCTAAAATGTTTTGAGGGCTTTCTCTCCAAAGAGCCGTGTTCCTTTGATAGAAACTGTGCTTAGGTTTCCTTTGGAATAAGCATCCACGTTCCAGTGCTTCAGCTACAGTGAATGTCTTGCCATTGTGGCTGAAGAAATGGAATGTGCCACAAAAATCATGGAATCTTGTGTGGCATCTGAAACAAAGGTGTATGTCTTGTATAACTGAGAAAGACTCCTAAGCAAGGAAAAACTCTCCACCTCTTTATTGCTGATCTTCAACCCACAGGAGAGTGACTCGAGAAAAAAAAGGAAGCTGCGCAGGAAGCACGCTGTAGCTTCATGAGCTCTTTTCAGCGCTGCCTCAATACGTTTTTCACTAGGATCGGGGGGGGGGGGAGTCCCCACCTTAGGATTTATGGCTCCTGAAAGTAAGGCTGCCACTGGAGCATCAACTAAAGGAACCTTAAGTTCTTCCATAATTGGCTGTGGTAAGAAGTTTTTAACCTATGCTGAAGCTCCTTTTGGCTTGGCAGGGGGCATTCCACTCAACTTTAACCAATTTTTCAAAGCAGGAAGGAAAAAGTATCTCACAGTTAGCTGGCTTAGGGTCTAGGAATAATGCTTCACTTCTGGTAGGCTGCTTGGTTGTCTCCTGAGAAGAATTAATGCTCAGTGAAGCCACAGCTTTGGGTAGAATAGGAAGAAAACCATCACTGTTGGAAGGTTTGTCCACTGTCCCAGGATCTGACCATTCCTCTAGCAAAACAAGAGAATCTGAGTCAGAAGGGTGCTCAGGCGAGATTCCCTTTGACTTATGTTTTCCCTTGACCATGAGGTGAGGATCGGGAGAATCAGGGGCTGATTCAGCAGAAGATGTGGGAGATTTAGTTTTATTGGGGATCTTGGAGTGCTTGGCCTGAAGAGCCCTCTTTTGTTTTTTCTTTGGCTGTGGGAAAAGAGGAGAAGGAGGACTGGATGAAGGAGTCCTTTCCCTGCGTTTTTTATATCCCCTACCATTGATCAGAGAGCTCAGCAATTCCCTTCTAATGGCCTGCTGAATTGTTTTAAACAAGGCCTGATCCTGGGGAGGGAGAGGCTGTTGTTCGGCTGAATCTCCTGAGGTGGAGGAGGGGGCACCTGGGGGTTGCTGTACTTTCGTATTATCCCTAGGAAAAGACTGTGTTTGCAAAATGCAGGTTGCACAATCCTGTGAAAATGAAACTGATTTTTGGCAGGAAAACAACGGGCATGTCCCAGCTTCCTCCTGCTCCCAGGGCCCCAAGGAGTGCTTATGTGCCCTCACAAACTCCTCCAGATTGATGTCTGGGCCAGCCTCTTCCAAGGTAGGAAGTATGGAGGGGGTGCGAGATCCCACATCATCCAGTTCCACAAGGGCTCCGCTCCAATCTGCTTGTGTTTGCAGAACTGTGGTTGCTATGGCACTAGTGGGGCGTGCATGTAGGCTATGCCTGGATGCTACTGGCCCTCTTGTAAACTCCTCACTATCAGAGCCAGGAGCAACTGTCAGCTCCTCATGTGTTGGGGGGGTGCTTTGCAATCAGCAGCTGAATTCCAGACGACTCTTATATGCCTTATCAAAGGCACCTTTTCTTTTTTCTTACTAGGTTTGGAGTTCATCTTTGTAGTGATGCTATCTTGTGGTGAAACAGCAGAAGAGCCAGAAAAAGGTCAGGAAAACCTTTTCATTTGTTTTTAAAAGAGAGAAAAGACTAAACTAGACAAAGAGAAAAGTTTGTTAAGGAAGAGATAGAACAAGGACTGAAAGGAAAAATGAGGCGTGGAAAAGGAGACTGTTGAGGAGAGATAAGAACAAGCTCTGTCCCGGGCAAAGGCAAGGAATGAACTGGCTGGGAGGAGCCACAGAGGCCAAGACCAAGGCAAAAAGCTTGGTCACATGTTCCTTGCCTGTCCTGGGCAGTGGGAGGAGTTAACCATGATGAATGTCTCGGTTGCACCAGATGGGAATTGTTCTGTTGCTCCAGAAGGCAAGGCTAGAAACAATGGATTGAAATTGCAGGGAAGTAGATTTTAGCTAAACATTAGGAAAATGTTCTTAACTTAAGAGCTGTGTTACAGTGGAACTGATGACCTAGGGAGATGGAGGCTCTCCTTTGCTGAAGATATTTAAGCAGTAGCTGGAGAGCCACCTGTCAGGGATGCTAAAGCTGCATCCTACACTGAGCAGGGGATTGGACTAGTTGACCTCCAAGGTACCTTTCAACTCTACATTGTGTGCTTTATTGATTTGTTTCTTAATCAAATTTTTCAGTTTCAATGCCTTTGGTAATTAGGAAAAATGTTTTATATTAATACAGCATGGATAATTAACACGGTATACTTTTTTTAGTTTGTCTACTAATAACCCTAAACAAGATCTCAGGAAATTTTAGGATACTGGGAAAAAAATCCAGAAAAGTGTCCAATTCAACATTTTCAAGAACTACCACATCACCGCTCTGTGGCAATATTTACATGGCTGCAGGGTGCATGGGACCTTTCCCACCCAATCTGTAGCCCAAACATCTTCATCTGAGTTTATAAACAACTCTTACCTTGCCGCATGATCTTATCTCTCTGGTCTAAAAGGCGATATTTGTCCTCAGAGGTCTCTGCCACCATGCCTATAAGGTTACTGAAACCGGATGTTGGCACTTCTAAGTTCTCTGAGCCATGTCCTTCAGGTCCAGAATCAAAAGTATATGCCTCAAATTGCAGAGACTTTTTAAGACCAGGTTTTTTAGCTGGAGGACTAAAAAACAAGAAAAGTTGTTTTAAACAACCTCACATTCCATGGCGGAGGGGAGACAGTGGGTTTAGAAAAGGGAGGCAAATCCTCCTATTCCCCATAATAGCCTGGCATGCTGGGTGCCTGTGCACACAAGTGCATCACATGGAGTACAAGGGAAAGGAACAGGGTTCTGCTATACCCCCTGCATGTAGGTGCTGTACCTGTGATGGACTGCATCATTCAGCATCTGCAACACTATTCTAAAAATTAGCCCATATTAATTACCTACATAAAAATATTACACATCAGAGAAAAGGTGTTGTCATTCCTTAAACCCAAACATTCTAGGAACTAAACGTTATTAACCTTTAGACAAATAAGCTTGTCAAAATCTCTGCATTAAGAGAGACAATATAATATAGACAATCTAGGTAATGGAGTTTCAGTCTTATCTATGTTAGCTTCAAAACAAATAGAGTGGAAGAATACCATTCTAGTTGTTCTATAGTTCAAATGGTATGAATTGTTACTGAAGAAGCAGTTATGTTATGTACAGCCCAATCTTATTCCATGATGTAGCTGCTGTGCTGCAACTTCAGGTTTGTGCTGCAACAGCTACCACAGCATCCTGTGCAAAATGCCCACTACCACCCCTGCCTTACCACAAGCACTGGTTAGGACTCCTGGCCAGTACAAAGTTTACCAACATTCAAACCAGAGTTTACCAACTCAGAGCCACTCAGCAGCTTTTTGGATTGTATACAAGGGGCTGGCAGCACCACTGCCTCTCCGCGTGTCTTTATGGAGAGAGCAATCTAATGGGGATCAACGGTCGCCTCCGAACCCAGGGGCGACTGCCTATCCGCTGCAGGGCAGGAGGAGTGGTGAGGAGCGCATCTCCTCCATGCTCCCGCCGCCCTGCTTTCACGATTAGACAGCTGATTTCGCCTGTCTAGCCACGGGACCTCGGGGTGGGGAGGCAGGCCGACACATAGGAAGTGTCATACCAGCCCTTTCGACCTCCCCATCCTGCCCCCGGGAACACCCCATTTCCCCCACTTCGCACTAATCTTCCGAGTGCGGAGCACAGGGCTGATCTGCACTGCCTATGAGGTGGCGCGGGAAGGGGTGGAAGTCAGTTTTCCAGGAACTGACCAATCCTATGGCCGTCTAGCCGCTGACTAGCGGCCATAGGATTGTGCCCTTAATTTCATTTATTATATTTCTATACCACTCAATAGCCAAAGCTCTCTGGATGGTTTACACAGATTAAAAACCTTAAAAATACAGTAATTGTACCCAAAATAGAAACAGTTTACATACAAACATATAGACAGCAGACACACTCAAATAATTTTAACTATCAACAATAAGAAATCCTATGACCTGATTAAACCCTTATCATATGCTGCCAAATGCCTGAGAGTAGAGAAAGGTATTAATCTGGCACCAAAAAGATAACAATCTTCATGCCAGGTGGGCCTCACTGGGGAGTTCACTCCACCACCACCAAGCAGGCCCTCTCCCTTGTTGCCGCCTTCTGAGCCGCCCTTGGAGGAGGCACCTGGAGGAGGGCCTTAGATGATGAGCATAGTGCACGGGAAGGTTCATGCCAGGAGAGGCACTCCGTCAGATATTGCTGTCCCAATTCATGTAAGGCTTTATAGGTCAAAACCAGCACCTTGAGTCGGACTCAGAAACATGCAGGCAGCCAGTGCAAATGGGCCAGAATCAATGTTCAAAAATACTATAATAAACCTATAAACTAAAGCCCTTCTACCCATGGGCTGAGACCCAGAGATGGGTCGCAATGCTACATCACATGGGTTGCAATGCTGTGACAGATGGGTCACAACAAAGCAGCTTTAAGAATATCCATCCATCTTCTCTTCCTTTTTGATCTGCTTACATCCTGGTCATCTATTGATTGCCTGCACTGTGTGAGTGAGGTGTCCCTGAGTGAGAGCAGGGATCCTCTGCCAACAGCAGTTTTTCATATGTTATTGCTGCCCACCCTGGGTGAGAGACAGGGGATAGGGGCTTCATATCCCACAACTGCTTCTCTGCCCAAGGTGGGAGCCTGTGGTAGTCAGAAGTGGAGCTTCCCCTGGGTGAGAGCCGGGGTGGGGGAGAGAACTGCTTTGCCACCTTCCAGGTGAGATAGAATGAGCATGAAGCAATGGAAGAAGGTTACATGGCTAAGAAATAGCACTTTACTTGTTCTCTGCTTTATTTGGTTGATTAACAAGCCTGATGTCCTAACTGTGACCAGCGGCTGGTTACAACCACAAATTACAACTGTGATTGTGTTAGTTTGGTTGGGAGTGATTGTTGGATGAGTGGAGTGTATGCATTGAATGGCTGATTGTATATTTGAA
Source organism: Heloderma suspectum (assembly GCF_057233095.1). Classification (NCBI taxonomy): domain Eukaryota; kingdom Metazoa; phylum Chordata; class Lepidosauria; order Squamata; family Helodermatidae; genus Heloderma; species Heloderma suspectum. Next base: position 225,071,857 of record NC_139458.1, read on the forward strand.
TGGTGGGGGGCTGCTGAGAGTGTGTGGGCATTTCTACGGCAGTAAGGATGTGGAGACTCTGATACAGGAACCCATGGAGGGGGCACCACTATTCCAGTGAGTTGGGGCAGAAGGAGATAAGGCAGGAGGAGGGGGTTGGGACATCAAAGTAGAATGGGCTACAGGTGTTTATACGCTGTTCCCCTTCTACCCCCCTCCTCTAGCTCTCATGTAGCTGGTAGCTTTTCCACTGTGCCCTCCTGTCTTGCAGTGCTGCTATTTAACGCCAGACCAGTCTGCAATAAGACTGAAGTCATTCACGATTTGATCGTGGATGAGAGAACCGACCTGGAGTGTATTACTGAGACTTGGGTGGGTGAGCTGGGCGGAGTCAACCTGACTCAGCTCTGGCCACCTGCGTACTCAGTGCAGCACCAACATCGGTTGGTGAGCCGGGGGGGGGGGGGGGGAGTTGCCGTGGTTCACAGAACTTTCATTTCTATCACCAGGAGACCACTCCACCTTGGAGCAGGTTTGGGGGGGTAGCATGGGGCTGTCTCAGTATGTCATTGGCCCAACATATGAAGCAGGGCATACCCTTGGTTTGGTTTTTGCTTCAACTTGTGAGATGGGTAGTCTGAAGATTGGAGGGCTCCAAGTAACCCCATTGTCATGGTCAGACTATTTGCTGGTGAAATTTGAACTTACAGTGTTACTCTCCTCCCGCGGAGGTGGGGGACCTATTCGGATGGTCCGCCCCAGGCGACTGATGGAATCCAATGGATTTCTGAATGCTCTTGGGGATTTTCCAGTGGAGACAGCTGGTGATCCAGCCAAGGCCCTAGCCACACTGTGGAACAGTGAGATGCAGAGGGCCATCAACTTGATTGCACCTGAGTGCCCTCTCCAGCACTGTGGAGCCCTTTCTGCTCCCTGGTATACTGGGGAGCTGCAGTCAATGAAACAGGCTGGACGTCAGCTGGAGTGCAAATGGCGCAGGACTCAAAGTGAAGACACCCAAGCATGCTCTAAAGAACATAATCGTGCCTACTGCGTGGCAGTGCAGGCAGCAAAGAAGGTTTATTTTGCTGCCTTCATTGCATCCTCAAGTAGCCGTCCAGCGGAGCTCTTCCAGGTGATTCAGCAGTTGTTAACATCTTCCCCAGTAAATGGGGCCCTGGCCCCGTCAAGGACCCGCTGTGACCTTTTTGCATCGCACTTTGAGGACAAAATTGCTTGTCTCCGCAGCGACCCTGATGCTGTTGTTAGTGCAGTACCAGGTGAGGTGTCTGATGCCACCATCTGCCCGATTTTGTGGGATCAGTTCCAGTTGTTGAGGCCTGATGATGTGGACAAGATGCTTGCAATAATGCGAACGACCACACGCCTTCTTGATCCCTGTCCCTCCTGGCTAATAAAAGCTAGCCGAGGGGGTATGACTGGGTGAGTCCAGGGAGTGATAAATGCTTCCCTATGGGAAGGGGTGGTCCCTGCTGTCGTTAAGGAGGCAGTAGTGCAGTCACACCTGAAGAAGCTCTCTCTGGACCCAACGGTATTAGACAACTACCGCCCACTTGCAAATACCCCTTTTCTAGGGAAGGTACTTGAGAAGGTTGTGGCGGACCAACTGCAGGCACTCTTGGAGGATACTGATTATCTAGACAGCTGTGGCTGCCTCCCCTCTCTTCTTCTTCCCCATTGCATCCTCCATTGCTGTACATGCTCTCCTAGCTGAGAGCATGTACAGAATGTTCTCCTAGCTGAGCAGGGCAGAACTAATCAGAAGGCAACAGAGGGGGCAGGGAGGCAAGGCATTCATAAAGAACCTCTCCCTGTCTCCAATTTGTTAAAGGCGTGTTTTGAGTTTCCTGCATCTGTGCAGGACCAAGAATTCCCTTTTGTGGAGTGGCTGTGACAGAGCATCCACTGAGATGCCGAAAGCCAAACCTCCTCTGACTTTGTAAAAAAAAAAAAAAAAAAAATTCTACAGCGTGGTGGAGAGAGCAGAAGGTCCATTCAGGAGGGAGAGGTAATGTACATTCTGTCACACTGATTATTTTATTTTACAAAGACTAACAAAGAACGCATACCTCTTATTTGACACGTTTCCACTACCACTGGAACGGATTAAAGACTTGCAGTGTGGAGAATGCTGACTCAGCTGGTCATTGCTTTGCCTCCCATCACTTTCATCTGCCTTCTGCTCCTTGGACAAATAGTCTTTCTTATTTGGACCTTTGCAAATTGAATGACATCAAAAACTTATCACAGAACTTCACTTCTTTTGCCATCATATATTTTGATTTCTTATAAATATACAGCATTTCAATATAATGCTTAAGTGTAATATTCTATAGCCAGGAGAACTGGAGGAAATCTGCTTAGAGATCTCTCCAAGAATAGAGAGCAGATTTCCTCAAATTGTCTTGCTTATTTTTATTATTACGTACTATCTACTCTCAAGGCCAGTGTTCTTGGTTCCTTCAGCCAGGCAAGACTACCTAGCAGGTTCATGGGTTACCATGATCATAAAATCAATTGTTCTGCTGCCAGAAAGATCCTATGGATCCAGGCCCATAAGGTCAAAGTCTAGGTACCTATTAGGTAACTTAGGCAACCCTATGGTTACTTACCTGAGAATAAGCCCCATTGAAGTCAACAGGACTTACTTTTGAGTAGACATGTATAGAATTGTACTCTTAGTATCATCTGTGCAAAAAGAGCATGCTAGGCATTACCAAATTAGTATACTGCAACAACCCTGACCAAAGCGAAGCAATTTTTGTAGCACACAAAGACAAGTGGTCTCCAAAGTCCCATGGCTAATCACACTGATCTGATTGGGAGATTCCTCTCCCCCAAGTGGGGCCTGGTATGCTCTACACTCTTGTGCAATATCGATCATAGGGACATATCCAATAAGGAGTAAAAGAGAAGAAGGGAGGTATTCCAAGGACACAACCAATATATAAAACTGACATTTTAAAGCTTTATAGGTGAACCACTGCCTCTTCTAGTTTAAAATATTGAGAGAATGCAGAAAAATGACATTTTGTCATCACAGAAGTGATATACAGAGCAGGTACTGTATCAATTCCAATTTCCCAAGGTAACATGATCAAGAAACGGAAGCCAAGGAGGATTTATGTGGATAAAAAAGCAGACACTATGCAGACAGTAGCAGACTCACTTCTCATTGGCCAATCATTCCTATGGGACAAAGTAAAACAGGCTGCAATCAGGAAGATTACCGAAGGGGAGCAAATCCGTCTCCCCTAAGGAACTGAAGTCTCCAGAGATGTAGAGCAGATTTAGCTCCATTTCCACTCGCTCAGCACACCTCTTCCCATACATAAAAGTAAGAACTGCTATTCACTCACATAGAAAATTAAAAGTAACTTATGGAAGATATTGCTGAGGGAACAAAGCCTGCCCCCAACACTGGGTGGCCCAGCCTCTACTAAAGGGGACCCTGCATAATACAGCTCTGTGTGCATGAAGCATGTACAATACAACAGCTTACAATAAAATTAAAAAGTAGACACCAACAATTCTATAAAACAGCATCCAAATAAAATAGATCAACAAAAGTTACACAGCTAAACATTCTTGGGAAAATAAAAGGGTTTCACCTGGCTCCAGAAACACATCTGACTGTGTGTTTGCAGTATTCTCTTTAGAGAGAATACTGCAAAGCTGGGGTGCCACCATTGAAAAGGCCCTCTCCCTGATAGGCAGCTGCTGCAGCTCAGATAGAAGGGGCACTCAGAGAAAGGCTTCTGATCTTCTCAGATCTTCATAATGGCTGTGTTCAGACATCACAATAAGCTAGTGATCTTTACTGTTTTTCAAGCAGGAGCCACATTGGCTCCAGGCATTGCCACCAAGGCCACTTGTAGGCCTTTTCCAAGCCATGAGGAGCCTCTCCTCTCCTCTTTGCCCAGCCCTCAGTCAAGTGGTGAGGCTTTATACCAGAGCCCCTGCTGAGGGTAAGCAGCTACTGCAAAAGGAGAGCAAGTGAGTGAATGAAAAAAAGAGGTGGAGCATCACACTTGAGATGACTGTGAGCCACCAATGGCTTTCAAGCCTTGCAGTGAAGGACACTGCAATAAGCTATGGCTCGATGAGATATGAGTGATGCCAGATTTGCCCCAGGCTCGTTCACTCTCCTCGCCCCACTCTTTCTGCACAGTTAGGAAGTTTGGAAGCTTTTGCTTCCGCTTTTGATTAGCCATAGCTTCTACAAACCTGGAACTGTAATTAATTTTAACTATGGTTAGTTAAAACAAGCCAACTTCGAAAACCATGGTTTGTTTGAAACAAATGACTAGTTACGGTTAACCACAGTTTGCTTGGTTCAGGAAACAAAACAAGCTGTGGTTAATCAAAAGCAGAAGCAAAAGTTTCCAAACTATTCCTTGTGGCCACAGAAGGGAGAGGAGTGTGCACACCTGGCTAGGCTCATTCATGTCTCACTATCACTAGCCTGACAATCACATGCAGCCAATGCATCTTCAGAGGTCCCCGCATTACATGGGTTCTTTTTCAGAAACACAAACTCATCGTGCCAGCAGAAATTTTGCTAGTTTTTATAACTATCAGGTAACAACTTACTTGGTTTCTTCTTATGCCAAAATGTCACTATCTCTTTGTGTAGGTCTTTTGCTTTCTTTCTAGCCAAAGCAGCAGATGCCTGAAAAAAACATGCAATTGAAAGATCAGAATGATATATGAAGTATAATATAGCATACGCTAAGCAGTGGTGAACATCTGCTTACTATATGAATTTGAGATTGTTCCTTCTGGTTGGAAACAGGATGACAACCTTGTGAGGGCAACTCCTCCAAGTGGGCTCTGGTGGCAGGATTTACACTCAACTTCTCATCTCCTCTAGTTGATATCAGCTCTCAGTTTGAAACAAATTGTAACTGAAGTACCCACTTAAGAGAAAGTACTGCACCCAATGGATGCCAACCAAGCCAAAATTAAGAAGAATATTAGAACAGTGAGAGCACAGAATAAACCAGTGGAAATGTGACAGAGAAAGGAAGTATATCCTCCAGGTATGTACGAAACCAAATTGAGCTCCACTTCCTACCAGAAGCAGTAGACTCCACTAAAAATGAATGGAACAACATCCTCCTTCCCACTGAAAAGAAGGAACATTCACATTAAGTCAAATGTTCCACTTTCTTTCAGAGTAGGACATCCTGGAGAGGGATGTTGGACAGCTGTGCATCCCACCCAGACTGGTTCTGTCTGATGCTGAGAAGGATCAGAGGACCTATTCAAGAAGTCTCTGCCCAAAGGCCACATCAGTGGCAGCAAATGTATCTATCTTGTAAAAACAAATAACGCAGAAACCGAGATTCACACTGCTAGTTTACCAAATGTCCTCTACAGAGGCAATAGAGTCGAGCACTATAAACATAGTACCATGGTGCGTTGATTTAAATCAAGACTATTTAAATCACTGATTTAATTCAAGTTCCCCATTAAAACATTTTCATATATTTCCTGAACAATGGTCAAACGTGACCAATAAACTATGTTAATTTACAACTAAACAGAATATTATTTACAATTTCATTCTTACAAGCAGACTTTGTATCTGTCTCGCTGTATATATTTTAATGCTTTCCTTTTTTACCTATACAGGCAATGTCTTTAAAATAGTCCCATATAGGGTCTTTCTTATTACCAGCACTTATGGCCACTTGCCTAGGAGTAAGCCCCACTGAATTCAGGGGAATTATTTCTGGGTAGATGTGTATAGGATTGTGTTGTTAACCTCACACAGAGCAACTTCTTGGGCCACTGGGCTGCAAAGGCATCAATCCCAGCCACTACTGGTATATGAACTTAAGAACTTCTAGACCCTGCAAACTGATGGGTGATGTGAACAGGTCCACCTGTGGAATTCTAAACCTGTGTATGAATTCCTGGAAGATATTTTCCAGGGCCACTCCCTTTATCTAGTATCCATTAGCTGAGCCACTTTGTGTACCATGTACCATTTTAAGCCATGGGTTCCACCAATGCCCTGAGCTGTAGCCTGGGTTGCAAGGATCTGCTATGGATCAGATCTTGAGCAGGGTTAAGGTTAGGTCAGACCTCTCAGGTAAGCAAGATAGGAAGAGATCAACACCCTGGAGAGCTCTGAGCAGTGCTGGAAGCCAGACAGGTTATCTGTATGTTGGTCTAACAAGGAGCAGAGCAAGGCTGAGCCCTAAATAGGAGTCTGGCAGCATTTAGGCTGGTTGATCTCCCTAAACCATTAACTCTGGAGCCTCTTCTTCTGAAGACATGGGTTCAGGGTCCTGGTCCCTGACACTCTGCCTGTGTGCAGAAGACTCCCAGATGTGTCCTGCTGACAAGAAAAAGTGCATCTCAGCCCATTTGCTTTCATAGTGTCCCTGCTGGTATAGAGCTCTGGACCATGTGCTACCCTAGCTGTATGTATGTATGTATGTATGTATTTATTTATTTATTTATTTCATTTCTATACCGCCCAATAGCCGAAGCTCTCTGGGCGGTTCACAAAATTAAAAACCAAACAACACACAATAAAACAATTTAAAATATATAGAACATTAAAACTACAATATAACAATACAACCACAATAAAAACTAGCAGCAGTGCAGGAGTTTAAAATACAGATTTAAAACAGCAAAGATAAAAATTTAGAAAGCTAAAATGCTAAAATGCCTGGGAAAATAAAAAGGTCTTCACCTGGCACCGAAAGGAATACAGTGTAGGCGCCAGGCGAACCTCACTAGGGAGCTCATTCCAGAGCCGGGGTGCCACAGCAGTAAAAGCCCTCCTCCTAGTAGCCACCCGCCTCACTTCCTTTGGCAGGGGCTCACGGAGAAGGGCCGCTGATGATGATCTTAAGGTCCGGGCAGGCACATATGGGAGGAGGCGATCCTTCAGGGAACCTGGCCCCAAGCCGTTAAGGGCTTTGAATGTTAACACCAGCACTTTGAATCGGGCCCGGAAATGGACTGGCAGCCAGTGCAGCTGGAAAAGTACTGGCGTAATATGAGCTCGCAGGCCAGTCCCTGTTAACAATCTTGCTGCCCTATTTTGGACCAGCTGAAGTTTCCGGACCGTTTTCAAAGGCAGCCCCACGTATAACGCATTGCAGTAATCCAGACGAGAAGTTATCAGAGCATGGATAACTGTAGCTAGGCTATCTCTGTCCAGGTAAGGGTGTAGTTGGTATACCAGCCTAAGCTGATAAAAAGTGCTCCGTGCCACTGAGTTCACCTGTGCCTCAAGTGACAGTTCTGGATCCAAGAGCACCCCCAAACTACGAACCTGATCCTTTAGGGGGAGTGCAACCCCCTCCAGAACAGGTTGAATATCACCTAGCCGGGCAGACGAACCATCCACTAACAGTACCTCCATCTTGTCTGGATTGAGTTTCAGTTTATTAGCCCTCATCCAGTCCATTACCGTGCCCAGGCACTGATTCAGAACAGCCACTGCCTCACCTGGGTTTGATGAGAAAGAGAGGTAGAGCTGGGTGTCATCTGCATATTGATGGCACCTCAGCCCACACCTCCGGATAACCTCCCCCAGCGGTTTCATGTAGATGTTAAACAGCATGGGGGATAAAATAGAGCCCTGTGGAACTCCATGGCACAGTTGCCATGGCACAGAGCAATAATCCCCCAGCACCACCTTCTGGAATCGGCCATCCAAGTAGGAGTGGAACCACTGTAGTGCAGTGCCTCCAACTCCCAACCCAGACAACCTATCCAGAAGGATACCATGGTCGATGATATCGAAAGCCGCTGAGAGGTCCAGGAGAATCAACAGGGTCACACTCGCCCTGTCCCTCTCCCGGCAGAGGTCATCCCACAGGGTGACCAAGGCAGTTTCCGTTCCAAAACCAGGCCTGACGCTCGATTGAAATGGATCTAGATAATCCGTTTCATTCAACAGTGCCTGGAGCTGTCCTACAACCACCCGCTCAAGCACCTTGCCCAGGAAGGGGATGTTGGCCACTGGCCTATAATTGTTAACATCCTCTGGGTCCAGGTTAGGCTTTTTCAGGAGTGGTCTAATTACCGCCTCTTTTAAAGCGGCAGGCACCACTCCCTCTCTCAAGGAGGAATTTACAACCTCCTGGACCCAGCCGGACAACCCCTCCTTGTTTGATTTAATAAGCCATGAAGGGCAAGGGTCAAGCACACAAGTGGTCGATCGGACTTGGCCAAGCACCTTGTCCGCATCCTCAGGCCTCAGTAACTGAAACTCATCCAATAAAACTGGACCAGACGGTGCTCTGAACGCCTCTACCAATGGAACTGCATTAATGGTGGTGTCCAATTCATGACGAATCTGAGCGACTTTATCCTCAAAGTGCTGTGCAAACTTGTCACAGCGTGCTACCGAGGGTTCCACCGTCTCTCTCCCTGGCCCAGAATGTAACAGGCTGCGAACCACTCAGAAAAGCTCCGCTGGACGACACTGAGAAGATGCAATGCTGGTGGAAAAGAACTGTCTCTTTGCCACCCTCACCGCCACAGAGTAGGCTTGATAGTGGGCTCTTACCTGTGTTCGGTCAGATTCAGCACGAGTTTTCCTCCACCTGCGTTCTAGCCGTCTCCCCTCTTACTTCATTGCCCTCAGCTCAGGTGTATACCAAGGAGCTGGCCGGGCTCTGCTCAGAGGGAGAGGGCGCTTGGGCACGATCGTGTCAACCGCCCGAGTCATCTCTGCATTCCACAGAGCGACCTGGGCTTCGACAGCAGCACCAGCCATACCAGCAGGAAAATCCCCCAGAGCCCTCTGGAATCCATCGGAATCCATTAATCTCCGGGGGCAGACCATTTTAATAGGGCTTTGGAGGTTGTGATGCCAGTCCTCACCAGTATGTGGGATCCCTGAAGAAATGCAGTCAAAGCAAACATGATGGTCCGAAATTCAAGACACTTAATGCTGTGAACTGTCTTTTGTGCCTGCAGCCCCTGGCAGTGTGCTCACCAAACAGAGAGGCTTGCCTTTGTGGCAATATGAATTTAGTCCATATTCAGAAAGATAACCCCGGTTGTCACACATCTATCTAGGATCTACTAGCAGAGAGGCCTGTAATGGAATCTACCCTAGGACACTGCACCTCTTCAGGAAATTGTGGAACCCCAAAGAAGAGCCAGAAACACACGATCCAAGTTGCTGGAGTTCAAATCCTGGCCCATCATTGTCCTCAAATCCTGCCTTTATCCTGCCTTTCCTGAGGAAGTAATACCATGGACTGGCTAGTGTCAATGATCACCTCAAGATGTTTTAGGTGCTCTGCTAGCTGAAGAGAGCTTTGTCTCATTAATTCCAAAGCCATACTTCAAAAGCTGCATATGCCTCTTTGTGAAAGAGGAGGATGCTGGGAGTTGAAGTCCAAAACATCTGCTGATCTACCTTCTGTCCACCCCTCCTTTATGACATTAATATCTCCGATGTAGTTTTTAATACGATCTTGTCTGTTCAGTCTCCTTTTCCTTTTAACAAAACCAAATCACATGTTCAGTCTCTTCTCAGCCCTGAGTCTCTACCGGTTGAGACTGACAGCCGAATGCCTTATACAAGTCAATGCCCCCAAAAAGTGAGATGGCCAATTCAAATGTTTTCACTACTATGGGTAAAATGGTGTTGCCATGTAACTACAGTTTTGTCAATGGTTTTCTGCCTCAATCTGTTGCAAGGCTGTTTACTTTTTCCAGGGCTTTTCTACTAGAAAGGCTGCAATTTCTACTGTAAATCAGTATGGTAATTGTCCACAATTGCTGTCTAGATATTACTAATTTCTAGAAACATTTCAGTAGTTTCCACAATATTTGCTACAAGAACAGCAGTCCACAGTCCTGGACACAGAAGTTCCAATGATTTCAACAGTACTTGTATCTAACTATAAGCTAGAGTGCAGCCAACATTACCCAATTTTTAACATTTTGCATACTAAAAGAGGCATCAGTACACATTTCTAATGGCAGGGGCTACTGGTGGGAATATCAAATAAACCTCACCATAGCACACCCTTCTACATAGCCTACACATCTAAATGTTTACACTTTTGATCTTTTGTTAATATTTAAGAACTCACATGATCTAAACAGTGTATAATAGCCAACTTCTTGTTTCGGTTGGTACGGATACGCTGGATTTTAATAAACTTCTTAAAGTGGTTTTCAAGAACACTTCTGTCATTTAGAAAGTCAGGAATATTTTTGCACTGGATAGTCGTGAGTTCACTTGATGGCAAACCTCCAAGGCTCTCTGTGCTCCCACTGTTCCGATTTCGATGCAAAGGGTTTGAGGTGGCAGAATCTGAAAGAAATGTTTCAGTATAAAGAGAGAAAGCATTCATAGTTTAATGTCAAATATGTTTAAGTTTTAGAAGTAAAATAATTTATAAAATAAAACAAACGTTACAATTAAACTGAGAGCAACATTTTCATCTTCCATTTTATTAATTCATGCCAAGTTTTTATACTTACTTGCCTTCAATTTTGTCTTACCTTCTTCCTTTCTCAGTGTTGCTGCTGGCTTAGCCATTGCAAACCCAGACTGGCTCCCCCCTGCCACATTTGTCTGTTCCATTTCTCCAGATTCTAGGGAAACTCTTTCCATTTTGGACTCTTTCTTATTGCTTTTCAGCACATCTAGCAATGTTCTGCCAAACAAGCCCCGTGTAGGTGGGCGATTTAGCCTGACAGGTCGCTTATTGGAAGCATGATCACTCCTTGACAGTTCTGGATCATCCACCGCATCATAATCATGTCGTCTTGGGGAAGGCTCTTGCTCTTCTTTCCTCTTTGTTCCCTTCCCAAGATTAACAAGTGGCTCACTTGGAGCTAGCAATTCTTCATGTTCTGGTTTACTTGCTTTATTAATTTGGAAAGTGTCACCCAAAGGCACAGGCCCAGCAGATGAGTTTGAAAAAGAGGTAAAACTACTACTAGGACTTCCAAAATGAACTATAGATCTTTTTATATCATCTTCTGTGGACCTGTTCGGTAAAGGAGCATTGAATGAAGATGATAAAATATTACTGCTTACTGGTTTTGAAAAGCTGAAGCTTGTACTAACAGAGCTCCTGTTCTCTTGAGAAATGATAAAGGGGGCTAGTCTTCCAGGTCCACTACCACCTGGAAAGGAAAATGTGAAAGGAGCTGGGATTACCGGATTTGTTTTCTCTTGTTCTGAACTAGTGCCAAAGATAGGCTTGAACACTGCACTCTCAGGGGTTTTGAAGTTGAAATCTGGTCTGACAAAGCCTGAAGCTTCTCCAGGTGTAGCTCCAAAGCTAGAAGGACTCTGAGAAGTCCCAAGATTTGTAGGTGGTTTAAAACTGAAACCTTGATTGCTGGGAAGAGAAGAGCTGGTTGGTGCAGAAGTCACGAAGGATGTAGTTTGTCCAAGAGAATAGGATTGTGTAAATCCTGGGGGGTGCCCAAATCCCAAACCTTGCCCTGAAGTACCACGTAGTCCTGAAGTTACAGTAAAGTCAGGTAGGTGTGTAAACCCTGGATTCTTTAACAATCCTCCACTATTCTGCCCCAGAACAGAGAGTGGACCAAACTGGAAGGGTGGCTGAACTGGAAACATCTCAGCTGAAGCACCAGATCGTCCCTGGAAAACTCCAGGTTGCTGTCCACTAAAAGGAGTATTTGGGTTCATCATCACAGCTAAGTATTTACCCAATAGCTTCCACACCTAGAATCTGACAGTTCTAGTAACCTGCAATACAAAATATAAGTAGTGGACATTAGAATATCAAAACAATATCTTAATTATGTTTTAGTTCCAGAAAAATATAAATATTGTACATATTCTCCAGTAACACTAAGGGAATGTCACAAATACATTTCATATCAATATTGCAACACATACTACAACCAACAGCCCAGCAACCCCATTAGAACAGTTTTGTTCATTAGCTCTTGATCAGTCTGGACAACTAATAAGATAAGAACAAGGATGCTGGATCAGACCAAGCGTCTACCTGGTCCAGCATTCTGTTCACACAGTGGCCAATCTGCTGCCCACAGGAATCCCACAAGTTGGACATGAGTGCAACTGCACCCTCCTGCCCATGTTCCCCAGCAACTGGTGTACATAGGCATACTACCTCTGGTACTAGGGGTGACATATACCAGTCAGGACAAGTAGCCTTTGATAGCCTTATCCTCCATGAATTTGTCTAAACCCATCCAAATTGGTGGCCCTCACTACTAGCAAATTCCACAGTTTAACTATGCAGTGTGTGAAGAAGTACTTCCTGTTACCTGTCTTGAATTTCCTACCAATCAGCTTCCTGGGATGACCCCAGGTTCTAGTATTATGAGGGAGAAAAATGTCTCCCTATCCATAGTCTCCACACTATATATAATTTTGTACACCTCTATCATGTCTCCCCTTACTCACCTTTTCTCCAGGTGAAACAATCCTAGCTGTTCTAACCTTCCCTCATAAGGGAGTTGTTCCAGCCCCTTGATCATTTTAGTTGCCCTTTTCTGCACTTTTTCCAACTCTACAGTATCTTTTTTTTAGGTGTGGTAACCAGAACTGTACACCGTACTCCAAATGTGGTCACATCATAGATCTGTATAAGGGCAGTATGATATTGGCATATAACACTCTTCCCTCACTGTCAAGACCAGTTTGAACATAATACTGATCAGACTAAATAATTTTAAATACAAGTACCTTGCCCTAAATCATTTGTGGATTTGACAGACTGGGTCAGTAACCAAAATGACCACAAACAGAGAATGCAAAAGAATGGAGAATGCCAATTATTAATTCACCTGTTACTAAAACAAAGGGGAACTACTAGACAAACCTATGATGCTTGGGAGGAATGTAAACTGCCCTTACCCTCAAAATGTATGCTTAATAAATACATAGATGCCAGGCCTGAATTACTCCCACCTCCAACCCATAATATAATTTATTATGGTTTAAATCCTGCCATCTTCTTGAGATAACCTGTTTTAAAACATTGTTACCTACCATGAAAAATTAAACAGAAGGGCAATACAAATCAGTGACAAAAAAGGAAGACAAGCTGGGCTTCTGTTTAGTCCTTTTCAAAGGCCTGGTTCCTGTTATAATGGTAAATGGATATACGGGGTGCAACACTTCAGATAACAAGTGAGGGCTCAACCTGAAACCTCTTCCATACAAAGAAAACCCCTGCATACACAACACCGAGCCTTTCTCCACAGCACAGTAGCTTTATACGTGCAGAGTTCTTCCGGTATGGAGGCACTTTCAATCCCGTGTGCCGCCTTGCTGCTCTCTTAAGCGATATACACACATTTACAATCTCAGTAAGAGTGAGCTCATGTGTGCCTCTCACATATTTTCTCAGTTAATGAAAAAATATTTAAGGCGCGGAAGAACAAAGGCAGGCAACTGAGTTGTGAGCAAAGCAGGTAGCATTTCCGACCCTAATCATTACAATCACACCTAGGGCACAACCCTATGCATGTTGAGACGGAAAAACCCCTACAGCTCCCAGCATCCCCCAGCCAGCCGCACTCCCGTATAGCCAGCAAAGTCAATCTCGCGTAGAGGCTCTCCCCCACCTTGGCCCTAACCCAAGGCTTGACTTTGACCCGCAGCTCTGGCTTCCATTGCCAGGGTCCAACCCTAGAACATCGGGCCGAAGGAAGCAAAACGAGAGTGCCCTGAGGAAGGGCAGAGTACACTTCCCTCACCCATAAGCTGTCCTTGAGTTCCGCAATCTCTCTCCTCATAAAGAACTACCGGGGACAGGAGGAGGATTTCAGCGCCACCCGCGGGACGGGAAGCTCTCCGTCTCCGCCTTCGGAACAAGCGACTGAGCGGAAGAGCCGCGCCGCCATTTCAGCCCCGCGGGCGGCTGGGCCCAAGCCGACGCGGGGGCGCGCGCGCCCAGGACAACCCGCCCGAGCCGAGCGGGGTTGTGACGGCGCGGCTCGCGCAAGGGGCTCGCTGCGGGCCCGGGCCCCCGCCCCCGCCGGAAGCGAGCGCCGCGCGCGAGGGAGACCCGGGAGCTTAGCGCGGCTTCGATTGGGCTGCGGCGTCAGCTCCTGAACAAGACGCCGCGAAGACCGACCTTGGAGCGCTTTCTGACTCGGGTCGTTTTTCGTGCGGGGAATGCGGAGAGGTTATTGGGTTTGTTTCTTTTGAGTTTCAAACGTCTGAAATAGCGATGTGTCTGCGTGCCAGTCAGTGAGGCGCGCGGAGTCGGCACGCAGCTGGATGCCGTGTTTGAACTGGGAGGGGGCCTGGGGGGCAATTTAAAAATTGACTTGCTGCAGCCTGCGGGGGCGTGTCGCGTACAGGCGTCTCGACGGGAAACCCGCACTTGCCTCACCCCGCCTCTGACCTACAGTCTTGACCGCGGGTGACGTTGTAGGGAGTCGCAAGTCACTCTGAGCCCCCCACAGCCTGCAGTAATGGGCTGCATTGGCATTACAGCGCAATTTCTAAAATGTTTAGATACTCAAAAATCACGTTTTTTTTTCACACGAAACAAGGCCCGAGTAAAAAAGAGGAGAAAATCCTCACTACTGCTTTCTTCTCTTTCTAGGTAAATGGTTGTTCCCCAATCACAGCTATGCTAAAATCGCAGACTCCTCCCTTGTTTTCAATGGGCTCTTAGTCACACTCCTACACCCCGGGGGAAGGGGGTGGCAAAGGAACGAGGAAGTGTCGTCTTCTGACAGCAGCCATTGTGGCTCTCACCTTTCCCTATCTCTGTGTATTAGCTCTGTCTCTTACTGTGGCCGCGCAAACGCGTTCGGTCTTGTACCGGAAGTGCTAATAAGGACTGCGTTGGGTTTTGCCCTCTTTGAGCCGGGTTGCTCGCAGAAAACCACGTTTCCGGTACGCGCGGGTAGGAGTCCTCCCTCAGCTGCTGCTGATGTTGGCGTTCCGGGAGGCGGCCCTGCTAGCCTGCTGCAGCACCGTAAGGACTCCGCAATATCTGCTACTCTTTGAAGGCTATTTCTTTTAGTACTTCAGTCTATATGTTGCGTTGGAAAAGTGTCCTACCAAGAGCTGGTGTAAGGTTAGTGAGCCACGGCCCTAAGTGGGCAAGCGAGGCATGTTCCGACTGCGTGCTGCACGGTAACAGGTAACAGTAATATCATCATCATCATTATTCCTCTGTTATTTGTCCAAAAAAGGCACCAAGGCGGTGCACAACGAAACTAAAATAAAAAATGCCTTCCAACATTTCCCAGGTGAAAATAGGAACATGGTTGTAGCACCGTTATTATCATACCAGCCAGCCCCTCAGCCAATCATGTGTTGGGGCTCTACTCTGTTGTATGCCAAATGTATTCATTTGTTCTGCAATACTCTTGTCCTCCACTGATTTAATAAAAGCCAAGAACGGTGTTTGTTCTTTTGGCTAAAGATATATTAGGAAAAAACATGCTTGTCTGATAATATGTTATCACAGTTCAAAATATGCCTGCAGTGTGTAAAATGGCAGTCTATATTATGTATAGGATACAGTCCTATACATGTTTTCCTGGGAGTAAGGCCCACTGAACAAAATATGGCTTGCTTCTGAGTACCCATGTGTAGGATTGCACTGTTAGTGTCTATGCACGTATGTTTGCGTGCATGCTAGAAACAACATGTACCCACATGCACCCCACTCAGAGATTTAACTTCTACTGATTGTAGAAGAATGTGACAACTCAAGCAACTTACAGTAACAAATTTTGGACAAAAACAACAAAGAGTCCTGTTAGCCTTAAAGACTAATCAATGTATTATGGTATAATCTTTCCTTGATACTGGCCACTTTCATCAGCTGCATGAAGTGTTAACTTCAAATTGGCCGATTTATATATGCATGATTTGGGAGAAGACTGTAAACGGTGAGGTCAGACAGAACTAAATGCAGAAAGTACAGACAGTTGTAATTGCCTTAACACTTGCTGTTCAAAATGTTGGGCAGTAACACAGACATCATTGCACTGAAAACAACAAAGTGGCTTGTGGCACCTTAAAGACCTACACGTTTTGACACAAGTCTTTAAGGTCCCGCTAGATTTGTTCTTTTGGTGCAACAGACTAACACAACTACACCTCTCGAAATCACTGCATTGTTGAGCAGATTAATGCATCTAGTATGATTGTAAAAACCCTTTGTCCTTGTTCAAAACACAGGAGATAGAGCTGAGTCTCTTAATGAATTGTTCAGCAATTTGACATTGCAATCTGTCATCCCCAAAAGCCAAAACCAAATATAAACTAAATCTGGGATAGGCAACCCGGTGCCTTCTAGATGTTTTGGAGTGCACACCCTGACCATTGTCCATACTGGCTCCGGCTGATAGGAGTTATAATCCAAAATATCTGGAGGTCACCAGGTGGCCTACCCTTGAACGAAATAAATGTAATGATTTGCCTGGGATAAGTAAACAAAAATACAGACTATCCCTGGTAAATAGGGACAGTTAACCATGGACACTGTAAAGAGGATTTTGGTCTCCTCTTTAGTGTCTCCAGAGGAAAGAGCACGTCTCAGAGGAAGAGGCCAAAATCAAAAGGGGACAATTTTCTGCTTGGCTTGATGAGAGCTTTTGCTATCCACCATCATTGCACTGAAAACAATGAAGTGTTTTGTGGCACCTTAAAGACTTAACAAATGTATTTGGGCAGAAGTCAAGCTTCATCTGTAGAGCCCACCGGGCACAGCCTAGTTTTCCTGGACTTTCTAGGTACCATCCTCCATCTCCTGATCTGGGCTGGCACCAATTCCCAGGCTGTGCCCTTTCTATCACAAGGTCTGAGCCTCAGGGAGCCTGAAAATCCTGGATGGGAATGATGAAATACGTTAAAGTTCCTTGCTGTTACTCAAAGTAGCATTTTAAATACTGCAGTGATTTTAATCTCTGCTGGGTTCCAGCTTTTGGTAACTATCACTGGTGACTAATGATGGTCATTTTGGAAAAAGCACTATTTTGCAGAACCTGCATTGTCTTCATATTTTACTGA
Organism: Heloderma suspectum; assembly: GCF_057233095.1. Taxonomy (NCBI): domain Eukaryota; kingdom Metazoa; phylum Chordata; class Lepidosauria; order Squamata; family Helodermatidae; genus Heloderma; species Heloderma suspectum. The sequence continues at coordinate 225,088,847 of NC_139458.1, forward strand.
GATGAGCCTGATCATACGTAACCTGCAGAGAGCCATCCCTATCAGGAGAGTGCCACTTCGCAAGAAGATAGAACAACTCCGTTGCATTTTGGGTGTGCAGAAGTTTGATCTCGGTATTATCTGTGTTAGCAATAAGCACATGCAGCACCTCAATAGAACTTACAGACGGGAGAATATCTCCACTGATGTGTTATCTTTTCCCTTTCATGAGGTAAATGCTTTGCTTATTTACTCTTCTCGTCCAGCTCAATGCATATAATACTTATCTTAGGAGCAGGTATAGGGTGCATATATATATGACAATTCAGCTATTAATGTCTGTAGACTGGGACAACTGGGGACCTTTGATGGACAGATCAGAGTTACTGAGACTCGGGAGCCACAAAGGCCTTGTAAGAAATCTTCAGTCTTGGGGATTGTTGGGAGGACTGTGGCACCTTAAAAACAAATAGTCTGGTCCTGTATTACCCATGTTTATTTTTAAAAGCTTTGCACAAGCTGTGAAGACAAAAGTGTCTATCTTCCCCAATGGACTTTAATCTTTGTGAGAATAAAGTAAAATACATAGGAGACTATTCTTTGTGTTACTGGATCAATTGGTTCCACTTTTTAACCACTATTATAACTAAGCATTCATGTTGTGAAGCATTTATATTGCACAAATAACTTTTGGGCCCAGTCCTATGGTTTGTGTTCTTGCGAGAGGGAAGCCTCCAAACTTGGAGGCTTCCATATATCCAATGCTCTGCCAGGCTGAAGCTGGCAGGGTGGGAGGAGCAGTGGAGTTGATCTTCGCCTCTCTGTCCTCCGACCATTGTGTTTTTTGCTAGACAGGCTTTTTTTGCCCATCTAGTGATGGCGCTTCAGAGGGGGAGGGAAGGAGGATGGAAGAGGCTCAGGATAGCTCGTATCCTGGTCTCTCCATTGTTCTCCTATCCCCACCCACCAGAACACCCCCTTTTTCCCCTCTTCAAGGTTGAGTTTCTACCTTGAAGGCCAGCCAGCATGGTTCTTTCCATGCCAACTGCAAGGGGGTGGGGGAGGTTGGTCAGATCTCCAACTCCCACTTCTGAAGTTGGAGCACTGTCAGACAGTGTCTAGGGGCTATAGGATTGGTCCCTCCCTAATTAATAATATTTTAATTCAAATAACCCCATATGGTATGGTATTAGTATTCCTACTCCCAAGTACATTTATTTATCTATATATAAAGTTTAATATTGCACCCTTGTTCCATTTGGAATTCTCAGGGTAATTTCAAGTTTGGGAATAAAAACAAGCAACAAAACCAAAAAAGTACATGTGCATAGGGTGCTGCAACCCTAAGCATATATTATCTGGAAGTAAGCCCCATTGAAATCAGCTACACATTCTTCTGAGTAAACATTAATAGGTTTGTGCTGCAAGGCAGATGAATTATGGGTTGCACACAACAAGAACATGGATGAAGAGGGACTTAAATTCAGGTGGCCCTGGTCAAAGTAGAATGATACCAGATTCATTAGTGCTATGGGAAAGTTTAAAAACCAGCATTTTATTGTTTCTTTTTAACTGTCTTGTAACATCTAACATGTTCTACTCCAATGCATGCAATCTGTGTATTGTATCTCATAATTAATGCTCAAAATTACAGAATTTTGAGAATATATGTCCAATATGTAACTTTTGGATTATGATTGTGACCTGTTCTCGTCACAGAATCTGAAAGCAGGAGAACTGCCACAGCCTTGTGCTCAAGATGAATACAACCTGGGAGACATTTTTCTAGGAGTAGAATATATCTATCAACAGTGTGAGGAGAATAAAGAAGATTACAACAGTGTTCTTCTAGTAAGTATGTGTCAGTTCAATCATTGTACTACTTGAGTTGGTGTCTGTTTCTAAGAAAATTCTCTAGAGTTCTGAAATGGTGATAATGATGTATAATAATGAAAAGATATTCATCGTATTGTTCCAGTTCTGAAGCGTGTTGAAAAGGGGTTTGATAACAGATGGCCGTGTGACTACATTAACATCACCATGCTGCTGACAGAAGAACTACCTTGTGTTCATTTACTGAATTGTAGGAACCATTAAGTTAGTTTTCTTGCTTACAGAACAAGCTTCTGCTAGCTTTCCTGTTTGCTTCTAGTGGGGTGTACAGTACCACAAAAGGTTTGTTGCCTCATCAATTTGTCTTATAGTAGGCTTTCAAGTCAAGGCCTCCTATCTGTCATTATGCTTGCTCAAGCTCTTAATAACCAGTTAGTGAAACTTTGCTCCCTAATGCTCCCTATGCTCCTCATCTTTCAGCTCCACCCCCTGCTATACATGGTTGTCAGTTTGTCTAATGTATCTAAGGGAGCAATCCTATGGCCGCTAGATAGCGACTAGACAGCCATAGGATATGTTGTTTTCCAGGAGCCGACCTCAGAGCCTGCGCTCTGAGGTTGGTTCCCAGAGAACTGACCTCCCCCCACTTCTGCACTGCCTCAGCCCCGTCCCCCGCACTCACAAGAGGAGTACAGAGCAGCCAGAAAGGGGTGTGTCTGGGGGCGTTCCAGGGCAGGGAGGGCAGAAATGCCTGTACAACATGTCCAATATGTTGTACAGCAGCCTCCTCCCCCACGCAGCCCTCCCACGGCTAGTCAGCCGCAATCTCCTCCGTGCTTCTCCTGCCCTGCTTTTGGATAGCGACTGCCTATCTGGATAGGATTGCGCCCTCAGAAGATTAACAGAGCATTTACCTAAAAAGTCTAATCGTATAGCCCCTACACCATAAAATAAGCACAACTCCTTTAGTAGCACTACATCACAATCCACCAAACTGCACTGGAATCACTAGCAAACACAAAATGCTCTTTGAATTCAGCAGCATAGATTGCTGTCCACTGTACTGCTGTAGCTTGAAAAATGAGAAACCACAATAAAACGTACTCTGTAAATTTTGTAAACAGTTTGTCTACCATGGCAATTTTCAATTAATAAAATGTGTATTGTGAATGTTATGAATTGTGAATGTTTAGACCTCTCTAATGTTGTGTTTTATCAGTCTATTAAAATTATGTGAAGCACTGAAATTATTTCTTCTTGGGCAGGTGACAATTGCTCATGGCATGTGCCACTTACTCGGATATAAACACAGCACAGAAGCAGACTGGCAACAGGTCAGTACTCTGAGCTGTGCAACGTTCATACTTTGTCATTTCAATCTGTAGACATATTTAAAAAAAACTTAATTTTGTTAAATGTAAGCTCAAACAGATTTATATCTATTCACCCTATGATTTTCACACCCTGATTGTGCAGTATGAGTAATTGACAAATTCACGTTTATAAGTTCACGTGTTATTGTATTGTTTGGAAGGAAATGTATAGATTCACTGTTGTCTTGCCCTCTTTCAGATGTATGAAAAGGAAAGAAAAACCCTCCAGGAGCTAAGCAGGTTATCAGGCACAAACCTCCAGCCACTGACCAAAAACCATTTCTAGTGGTTATATCTGTATGTCAGTCCACAAATAATGTTCTATTTTGTTTAATTATTAATGGATCTCTAATCTTGAATATATTAAGACCATTGCTATTACTCAATAAATAATGACCCAAGGACTTGCACAACTCTTCTCTCTTAAGTAAACAGATCACTGGTACCAAACTTGTAGGAGTAGAGAGGGAGATCCTCCACCCCCACCCCTTAAGTTAGGACAGTAGCCCGCCTTCTCTCTCTCTCTCTGTCTCTCATGAGGCCTCTAAGTGCCACTGTTCATGCCTGGCCAGTCGGGCAAACTGTCTAAGCTCCACCCTGCCATCTCTCTTTTCGCTCTGCGTCTGTGCCTGGCATCTAGGAATTCAGGCTCTCCAAGCCCCACCTCTCCCTGTTCGCTATCTCTCACAGGGGTGTGTGAAGAGAGGCTCTCTCCATCCAGCTGGACTATTGAAACCTGAGGAGTCTGTCTCTCCCTGTCTGGGAAAGTTCCTCCCCCACGTCTTGCAGTTCCTCTTCGGAATCTGAGCTGCCTATGCTCAGAGGCACCCCTGACATTAAGAATCTGATAACATTGACAAGTAAAGAGCCTTTTTAAAACCCTGAGATTCTGATGGTACAGCTGGCAAAATCTCAAGGCTAATTCTCTCTAGTGGGGACTATGTATGGACAATTATTTTTCCAAGCGTTTTAGTCCTTCAGTTTTAATAACTGCAGTTTTAGACCTTTGCACTTTTATTTGGCTTTTATCTTGGTTTTTATTTTGTTTTTTTTAACTTATGGTTTGTAATATGTTTTACAATGTTATTATATTTTATGGTGTTTTATTTTGTGAACCTTGGCTAATGGGTGGTATAAAAATGTAATAAAGAAATAAAAGGAAAGAGAACTTTTTGGACCACTAACTAAGGATTTCACTTTTGTAAACTGTAAAAGGTCAAGTCGGGCTAGCTCATCTGTATTTGGAATCCTTCAAGCTTGGTTCCCAGGGTGGTAGCCAATGTTAGTCCTAGAGTACACCCATTGAAATGAATGGGACTTAAGTTAAAGTCTCATTCATTTCAATGGGTATACTCTGTGTAGGACTAACATTGGCTACTACCCTCAGGCTCCATTAAAGGATTTAAGGCCTGTGTGTAGGATATCTGATCCACTGGTATCACTGCCCAATGACAGTGGTTTGGGGAGCACTGAGGGATTTGGATGGAAATACTGAGATGGACTGACTGAATCTAAGGGTCAGACAATGCACATTTCAAACATCTGTCCTGGAGTATTGGCAAGTGGCAAGCCAAATGTAAACCCCAAGAATCTTTAGAGTATTTGAATGGGTTTGATATAATTTTACTTCAGGAGATATGGTATTGCGATCCCATTTATGTGAATGGTTTTGTCATTTCTTGACTGCTAGCACTCCAATCTAGGGGAAAGAGTAGAGCTAGTCAAGAGTAAACTCTTAACTTCTTCTCTGGACATTACAACAATAGAGTTGTCTGTTTGTGAATCATACTGAAATTTAGAGTTCCTCAGGGGACCCTATTTTTGTTCATTGTTTACTTAGCCCTTGTAGCCTGTGAAGAGGATTCTATGACAAACTGGCTCAAAGTGGAGTGTTAGTTTGCAGAAGAGCCAGCCAAATTTCCCTTTGCCTACCCAAACCTTGCAGGAGATTTTAATGTGAGGACAGGGACCCTCTCCCAAGGTTCCACTATTTCCGGCATCTGGCCAAGTTGATAATAAGGAGCAACAAAAAGAGCCATGTTAACTTTGCAGGCAGCTATTTGCTTCAGTTTGTCTCAAGGGGTTCAGAGCGGTTCAGGGGTGGGCAGAAGGTAAATCTGGATCAACTGGTAGATCTCTGGGTGATCAGCAAGGATTCCTGTCTCCCAATTCTTTAATAATAGCAGTAATGAAATGACTCTTCCCCTCCCCATGATGCCTATTATTGAAATTAAGAATGCTTGGGGTAACCAGGAGTGGATTTTTCTGTGGAAAAACTAAGTTCCATTCAGTTCTGGCATTCAAACAAATTCCTGGGCTTAGAATTCTGTAATGCTAAGTATGTCTTTTGCATCAGATCCTAGTTGATAGATTTTAGTTAAAACAACAACAACAAAGTAGATCCCGTAAGCCTGAAGTCTGCCAACCCCTGGTATGGTTGATTACATTTTGGTCTCTTAACAACCTGGAAAAAACAGATTTGCAATTCTAAAATTGAAGAGCACACTAAGAGTGATTAGCTACCATTGGAATTGTATTTTACATTATCGGGGACCCAGAAAATTAAATCAGCAATACTTTCCATCTCCCAATGTATTGGTCTCGGGAAACTCTAAAACAATTAAATGGTCCAAAGTAACTCTCTTTGGAAGGAGTTCAGTCCTTCTTTCCCAGATCCATATTTGGTATCCCTAGATGTGTCACAGGTACTGCTAATTAGGAAGCTGGTCTCAACTTCCTGAGCAGTTTGGCTTGGATATACTTAATACACCTTTGTTTTCATGGCTGTTGTGTTTTGCTCACCCCAAGCCCTTCTAATTTAGGTGATGGCAGAGACGTACAAGTCTACTTGGAAGAGGGAATGGTTACCAAAAAACATCTCATTTGGGCTATCTCCTAATTATTTGTTGTTCATGAACTTGGAACAAACTAAATTTACATTTAAACTGAGGCTATTGGGTATTGAGCTGTATGGGGCAGCTCAGGGGCTATGTTCCCCCTGCTTGCTGGTTTTGCCATATTCAGACTCTTAACAAAGAGGTGTCTTGTTTATAGTGGCTCTTCCAAAATATAAGAAAGCTTTTTCTTTGCTTTTAATGCCATGTCAGTGTAGGGGAGTAATCTAATGCTGCGCAAGCAGACTTCTGCTCATGGAATGCAACTTTTCCTTTTCCTTCTCCCCCTGCATCTTTCCAAAATCTGCTCCTGAAGATCTCCCAACCTGCTTAGAGTTGGGGGGTGGAAATCTGTTCTGCTGATGGATGTCATGCGTTTGGCAAAGGGTCACTACCATTTCTTGGATACAACCCTATATATTATATGCAACCAATTCTTATTTATATTATCCTCTTTTATTGTTTTGTGCGGGGTGGACTGTAAATAAAAGATTACTAGCAAAGCTGTGAGACCTACTTCTGCGAGTGGAATTCAAGATGGACCTGGCCTATCTGATTATTATTTGGGGGTGGGGTGTCTCAGTGTTTTATCTGTTACTTGTGCTAGGTTAACAGAAAATAATAGAAATATTTAGATAATTAAATTTCAGATTTTTAAATTTTATTCTAATCAAAAGTGTGTGTGTGTGCATACACACATACAATTAAATAGATAGCACCATTCTCTAGAACAGCGGTCTCAAGTGGGGTGCTCACACCCCAGGGGTTGCGCAAGGGGTTGCGCATTGGGGTGCACGAGCCACTTGATAATGGAGCAGCCTCCTGCCGCCCCAACGAGCTGCTACTGGCAATGATAGTGGCGGCAGAGGCAGCAGGATGGGATGGGAGGTGAGAGAGAAGCTCTGTGGCATTTCTCTCTCAGCTCCAGTCCTATCCTGCCTCTGCCCCAGCCACCAAGAGCAACTGCGCCAGTGTCTGCATGGTTGCTTGCTCAGCCGCGGCACTACAGCAGCTGCTATCCTGACAAAGGACAGCAAATTTGTTCCAAATTCGCTGACCTTTTCTGCGATGACAAGTGGCTGTTAGTAGTATGCTACCTAGCACATATTTTTGAAAAAATAGACACACTGAATCTGTCCCTTCAAGGTGATGGTAACATTTTAACAGCGAGTGAGAAAGTATCTGCTTTTCAAAAGAAACTTGTGCTATGGAGAGCACTTTGAAAATGGATGTTTGGAAATGTTTCCATCAATATGTGATTTTGTTGCTGAAAATTATGTGTGTCACCTATAAAAACTCTCATATCTGCACACTATAAAACTTGGAAATTGAATTTTCTAACCTGTTTAAAAATCTTCCAAATGAAGAGTTTCAATGGGTTTTGAACCCATTTGTGAAAATTATAAAAATGCAGCACCTTCTCACTAGTTTGCAAGAACAACTGGTTGACATCAGGGAAGGTGGAAGTTTACTAGCTGAATTTCAACAAAAACCTTTGCATAATTGGTGGATGGGTTTAAAAAATGAGTATCATGGAGTAGCACTCATAGTCAACAAGAGGGTGGGAAAAGCAGTACTGGGGTACAATCTTAAAAATGATAGAATGATCTCAGTACGAATCCAAGGCAAACCATTCAACATCACAGTAATTCAAGTCTATGCCCCAACCACTGAGGCCGAAGAAGCTGAGGTTGATCGGTTCTATGAAGACCTACAACACCTTCTAGAACTAACACCAAAAAAAGATGTCCTCTTCATCATAGGGGATTGGAATGCTAAAGTAGGAAGTCAAGAAATCACCGGGATAACAGGCAGGCATGGCCTTGGTGTACAAAATGAAGCAGCACAAAAGCTAATCGGGTTTTGCCAAGAGAACATGCTGATCATAGCAAACACTCTTTTCCAACAGCACAAGAGGCGACTCTACACATGGACGTCACCAGATGGTCAATATCGAAATCAGATTGATTATGTCCTTTGCAGCCAAAGATGGAGAAGCTCCATACAGTCAGTAAAAACAAGACCTGGAGCTGACTGTGGATCAGATCATGAGCTGCTTCTTGCAAAATTTCGGCTTAAATTGAAGAACGTCGGGAAAACCACTAAACCGTTCAGGTATGACCTAAATCATATCCTTCATGAATATACAGTGGAGGTGAGGAATAGATTTCAGGGATTAGACCTGATAGACAGAGTGCCTGAGGAACTATGGACGGAGGTCCGTAACATTGTTCAGGAGGCAGCAACGAAATCCATCCCAAAGAAAAAGAAATGCAAGAAAGCAAAGTGGCTGTCTGATGAGGCTTTACAAGTAGCTCACGAAAGAAGGGAAGCGAAAAGCAAGGGAGAAAGGGGAAGATATAGCCAACTGAATGCAGAGTTCCAGAGAATAGCAAGGAGAGACAAGAAGGCCTTCTTAAATGAACAATGCAAAGAAATCGAGGAAAACAACAGAATGGGAAAGACTAGAGATCTCTTCAAGAAAATTGGAGATCTCAAGGGAACGTTTGGTGCAAAGACGGGCATAATAAAGGACAAAGAAGGCAGGGACCTAACAGAAGCAGATGAGATTAAGAAGAGGTGGCAAGAATACACAGAAGAACTATACAGGAAAGATCTGAATGTCCCTGATAGTCATGAGAGTGCGGTCACTGAACTTGAGCCGGACATCCTAGAGAGTGAAGTCAAGTGGGCCTTAGGAAGCATGACTAACAACAAAGCTAGCGGAGATGACAGTATTCCAGCCGAGCTATTTAAAATCCTAAAAGATGATGCTGTTAAAGTGCTGCATTCAATATGCCAACAAATCTGGAACACTCAACAGTGGCCACAAGACTGGAAAAGGTCAGTTTACATTCCAATTCCAAAGAAGGGCAACGCCAAAGAGTGTTCAAACTACCACACAATTGTGCTCATTTCACATGCCAGCAAGGTGATGCTCACAATCCTACAAGCTAGGCTTCAGCAGTATGCGAACCGAGAACTACCGGAAGTATAAGCTGGGTTTAGAAGAGGCAGAGGAACTAGAGATCAAATCGCCAACATTCGCTGCATCATGGAGAAAGCAAGAGAATTCCAGAAAAACGTCTATTTCTGCTTCATTGACTACGCTAAAGCCTTTGATTGTGTGGATCACAACAAACTGTGGCAAATTCTTAAAGTGATGGGAGTACCAGACCACCTTACCTGTCTCCTGAGAAACCTGTACGAGGGTCAAGAAGCAACAGTCAGAACCAGAGATGGAACAGCCGATTGGTTCAAAATTGGGAAAGGAGTACGACAAGGCTGCATATTGTCACCCTGCTTATTTAACTTATATGCAGAGTACATCATGAGAAATGCCGGGTTGGATGAATCAGAGGTCGGAATTAAGATTGCTGGGAGAATTATCAACAACCTCCGATATGCAGACGATACCACCCTAATGGCAGAAAGCGAAGAGGATCTCAAGAGCCTCTTGTTGAGGGTGAAAGAGGAGAGTGCAAAAGCTGGTTTGAAACTCAACATTAAAAAAACGAAGATCATGGCATCTGGCCCCATCACTTCCTGGCATATAGAAGGGGAAGAAATGGAAGCAGTGACAGATTTTACTTTCTTGGGCTCCAAGATCACCGCAGACGGTGACTGTAGCCATGAAATTAAAAGACGCTTGCTCCTTGGGAGGAAAGCTATGGCAAACCTAGACAGCATAGTAAGAAGCAGAGACATCACCTTGCCGACCAAGGTCCGTCTAATCAAAGCTATGGTTTTCCCAGTAGTAATGTATGGCTGTGAGAGCTGGACTATAAGGAAGGCTGAGCGCCGAAGAATTGATGCTTTCGAACTGTGGTGCTGGAGAAGACTCTTACGAGTCCCCTGGACTGCAAGGAGGTCAAATCAGTCCATCCTAAAGGAAATCAACCCTGAGTGCTCATTGGAAGGACAGATACTGAAGCTGAAGCTCCAATATTTTGGCCACCTAATGCGAAGAGAAAACTCTCTGGAAAAGACCCTGATGCTCGGAAAGACTGAAAGCAAAAGGAGAAGGGGACGGCAGAGGATAAGATGGCTAGATAGCATCACGGATGCAATGAATATGAACTTGAGCACGCTCCGGGAGAGAGCACAGGACAGGAAGGCCTGGCGTGCTATGGTCCATGGGGTCACGAAGAGTCGGACACGACTGAACAACAACAACAACAACAATCATGATTTAGTAAGCGCAGTCATTGATGCACTTCTTCCATTTCAATCTACATATCTTTGTGGGGTGTCTTTCTCAGCCATGACAACCATTAAAACACAGTATCGAAATAAACAACTTAGAACCAGATCTTTGAATCGTTACATCACGAAGTGTTAAACCAAGATTTTCAAAAAATAATGAAGCATACTCAATCACATTGCTCTCGCTTAAAAATATTAATAATATTTTAAGTGAGAGCAAAAGGGGATTTTATACGGTTAATAAATTATTCTTAAAATATTGCTTATTTCATCTTTCACGTACTTTCAAGTACTTGAAAGGCTGTCACAGAGAGGAAGGCCGGGATCTCTTCTCGATCATCCCAGAATGCAGGACACGGAATAATGGGCTCAAGTGACAGGAAGCCAGATTCCGGCTGAACATCAGGAAAAACTTCCTGACTGTTAGAGCAATACGACCATGGAACCAATTCCCTAGGGAGGTAGTGGGCTCTCCCGCACTGGAGGCATTCAAGATGAGGCTGGACAGCCATCTGTCAGGGATGCTTTGACTTAAGATTCCTGCATTGAGCAAGGGGTTGGACTGGATGGTCTTATAGGCCCCTTCTGACCCTACTATTCTATGATTCTCATCCTTTTTAAATTTCTATTTTTCTGTATGTTTTATAATGTTCATAATATAGTAGTTGTTGCTGTCGTTCAGTCGTGTCCGACTCTTCATGAATGCTGTAGACATCATATACCTCAACTTCAGCAAAGCTTTCGACAAAGTGCCCCATGATATCCTGATGAGCAAACTAGCTCAAAGTGGGCTAGATGAAACAACGATCCGGTGGATCCACGGTTGGCTACAGAATCGGACTCAAAGAGTGCTTATCAATGGGACCTTCTCAAGCTGGGGAGAGGTAACGAGTGGGGTACCGCAGGGCTCAGTCCTGGGCCCAGCGCTCTTCAACATTTGTATTAGTGACTTGGAGGAGGAGGTGCAGGGAATGCTGATCAGATTTGCAGATGACACAAAATTGGGCGGGATAGCTAATACTTTGGAAGACAGAAACAAAATTCAAAGTGATCTGGATAGACTGGAGTGCTGGGCAGAAAACAACAGAATGACATTTAATAGGGAGAAATGCCAAGTTCTGCACCTAGGAAAAAGAAACCAAATGCACAGTTACAAGATGGGGGATACGTAGCTCAACAACACTACAAGCGAGAAGGATCTTGGCATTGTTGTCGATCACAAGCTGAATATGAGCCAACAATGTGATGTGGCTGCAAAAAAGGCAAATGCTCTTTTGGGCTGCATTAATAGAAGCATAGCTTCCAAATCCCGGGAAGTACTAGTTGCCCTCTACTCAGCACTGGTTAGGCCTCATCTGGAGTACTGTGTCCAGTTCTGGGCACCACACTTGAAGAAGGATGCAGACAAACTGGAGAGGGTTCAGAGGAGGGCAACCAAGATGATCAGGGGACTTGAAACAACGCCCTATGAAGAGAGACGGAAAGAACTGGGCATGTTTAGCCTTGAGAAGAGAAGACTGAGGGGAGATATGATAGCGCTCTTCAAGTACTTGAAAGGTTGTCACAGAGAAGAAGGCCAGGATCTCTTCTTGATCATCCCAGAGTGCAGGACACGGAAGAATGGGCTCAAGTGACAGGAAGCCAGATTCCGGCTGAACATCAGGAAAAACTTCCTGACTGTAAGAGCAATACGACAATGGAACCAATTACCTGGGGAGGTGGTGGGCTCTCCCACACTGGAGGCCTTCAAGACGAGGCTGGACAGCCATTTGTCAGGGATGCTCTGACTTGGATTCCTGCATTAAGCAGGGGCTTGGACTCGATGGCCTTGTAGGCCCCTTCCAACCCTACTATTCTATGATTCTATGACCCCATGGACCATAGCACGCCAGGCCTTCCTGTCCTCCGCTGTCTCCTGGAGTGTGCTCAAGTTCATATTCATTGCATTGGTGATGCTCTCTAGCCATCTCATCCTCTGCCGTCCCCTTCTCCTTTTGCCTTCAATCTTTCCCAGCATCAGGGTCTTTTCCAGTGAGTTTTCTAGTACATATATATTTTTTATAAATAAATATACATATATTGGGGGTGCGTGCTCAAAATTTTTTTACTGACAGGGGTGTGTCTGGAACACAGCAATTGAAGGACATAACTTGTTCTAAAAGAACAGAAGTAACAAAGGGAGTTGGGATTGCACTAAATGTTAAAAATATGTATGTCTGCACAGAAATACAAGAGAATGAGCTGGGTAGCCCCATCGAGAGCATCTGGGTTAAAATAAATGGAGCAAAGAATAAAAGGAACATGGTGTTCGGAATCTACTACCAGCCAACCAATCAAGAAGAAGACGAGGATGAAACTTTTGAAAAGCAAACAGCCAATGTTTCAAGGAAGCATGATGTAGTAGTAATGGGAGACTTCCATTTCCCCAATATTTGTTGGGAGACAAATTCTGCAAAACATGGCCCCTCCAAGAAATTCCTGACTTGTGTTGCGGATAACTTCCTCCTAAGAGAAACTAAAGGGGCCGCGGTGGCTTAGTGGTTAAGACGCTGAACTGCAGACCAGAAGGTCGGCAGGACAGCAGTTCGAGACCCGAATGCTGCGTGATGGAGTGAGCTCCCGTCTTCAGTCCCAGCTTCTGCCAATCTAGCAGTTCGAAAGCAAGAAATTGCAAGTAGATAAATAGGTACCGCTTCGGCGGGAAAAGTAACAGCGTTCCATGCACCTCGGTGTTCAGTCATGCTGGCCACATGACCACAGAAGCGTCTTCGGACAGCGCTGGCTCTTCAGCTTAGAAACGGGGATGAGCACCGCACCCCAGAGTCAGACACGATTGGTTGGGAACACCTTTACCTTTTACTTTTAAGAGAAAGTAAAGGAACTAGAGGATCAGCTATCTTGGCTTGATCCTAACCAACAGAGATGACTTAGTGGATAAAGTAGCAGTTACAGGAACTCTGGGGGAAAGCGACCATGTTATACTTGAGTCCTTGGTTCTAAAGGAAGCAAAAGCTGAGTATAGCCAAACGTGTATCCTGTATTTTAGGAAAGCCGATTTTAATAAACTCAGGACAATGATAAGGTCCCATGGTAAGTGACTCTAACGAGAAAAGGAGTCCAAGATGGGTGGGAGTTTTTTAAAAAAAGGAAATTCTAAAGGCATAACTACAAACAATTCCGGCAAGAAAAAAGGTGGAAGACACCAGAAGAAGCCAAAGACTGAACAACAACAACAACAACAAAAGTTGTTCAGAACTTGGGGATCCAAGGACGGCTTCTTTAAGAGCAGTCTTATCACTGCCTCCTTGAGAGCTGATGACATCACTCCTTCCTCAAGGGAGGCGTTCACCACTGCCCTGATCCCCTCACCCAGTCTCTCTCTGCAGCTCATAATGAGCCAAGATGGGCAAGGATCAAGTAAGCAGGTGGTCAGCCTTACAGATGAAAGCACCTTGTCCACTTCATCAGAAGGAAGAAGCTGGAACCAATCCCACAAAACCAGTTTGCCACAGGCTGCCTCTTGCTCACTAACTGTATCCACAGCGCACGGAGTAACACTAATACTTTGGAAGACAGAAAAAAAATTCTAAGTTATCTTGATAGACTGGAGCACTGGGCAGAAAACAACAGAATGAAATTTAATAGGGATAAATGCCAAGTTCTGCACCTAGGAAAAAGAAACCAAATGCACAGTTACAAGATGGGGGATACATGGTTCAACAACACTGTAAGTGAGAAGGATCTTGGCATTGTTGTCAGTCAGAAGCTGAAGATGAGCCAACAAAGTGATGTGGCTGCAAAAAAGGCCAATGCTGTTTTGGGCTGCATTAATAGAAGCATAGCTTCCATAGCTACAAGTAGTACTACTTCCCCTCTACTCAGCACTGGTTAGGCCTCATAGAATCATAGAATAGTAGGGTTGGAAGGGGCCTACAAGGCCATCGAGTCCAATCCCCTGCTCAATACAGGAATCCAAGTCAGAGCATCCCTGACAGATGGCTGTCCAGCCTTGTCTTGAACGCCTCCAGTATGGGAGAGCCCACCACCTCCCTAGAGAATTGGTTCCATTGTCATATTGCTCAAACAGTCAGGACATTTTTCCTGATGTTCAGCAGGAATCTGGCTTCCTGTCACTTGAGCCCATTATTCTGTGTCCTGCATTCTGGGATGATCGAGAAGAGATCCTGGCCTTCCTCTCTGTGACCTTTCAAGTACTTGAAAAGCGCTATCATATTTCCCCTCAGTCTTCTCTTCTCAAGGCTAAACATGCCCAGTTCTTTCAGTCTCTCCTCATAGGGCTTTGTTTCCAGTCCCCTGATCATCTTTGTTGTCCTCCTTTGAACCCCCTCCAGCTTGTCTGCATCCTTCTTAAAGTGCAGTGCCCAGAACTGGACACAGTACTCCAGCTGTAGACATAATATAACTCGACTTCAGCATAGCTTTCGACAAAGCGCCCCATGATATCCTGATAAGATAGGGATGGACGAAAGTCCCTTACCTGGTCCCGCAGCTTGCTTCGCAGTGGGGGGGAGGCGCTCCATTCCTCCCCCTGAAATTCTGGCCGGGGGGGAGGCGCCCTGTCCCTCCGGCCGAAATTCTGGCCGGGGAGGAGGCGCCCTGTCCCTCCGGCGGCAAATCCTCTTCTCCTGCCGAGTCGCAAATGGCGGCAGCCGTAGCCGCCGCCATTTGTGTCCCTGCAGTCAGCCGTGATAGGCTACGTAAATGTTTACGTAGCCTATCATGGCTGACTTTGGGGGGGGAAGCACGTACGCAAATGCCATTTGTGTTCCTTATTTGGGCACGTGTACCAAACACCGCCATTTGTGTTCCTTATTTGGGCACATGTATGCATATGCAAATGGCGTTGCCCTTATTTTCGCCGTAGTCTACATAAATGTTTACGTAGACTACACGTGCCAAAATAAGGAACACAAATGGGCGCTGCCATTTGCATACGCACTTTTTTCCCCCCCAAAGTCAGCCGTGATAGGCTACGTAAACATTTACGTAGCCTATCACGGTGTTTTTTTTAAAAAAATCTAGCCGTGATAGGCTACGTAAATCTTTGTTTGTTGTTTTGGGGGGTTTTTTACACTTGGAAATGGCGGTGGTGGCAGCCGGTTGGAAGACCGGCCGCCGCCGCCGCCAGGGACATTCGACCAAGGTAAGTCCCATCCTGGGGAGGGGGGGCGGACCGTTTCTCCACCAATTTCGGGGGGCCAAATGCATTGGCATTCGGCCTCCCTGAGATTCGTGGAGAAATTCTCCGACATCCCTATGAGCAAACTAGCTCAAAGTGGGCTAGATGGAATGGAACCAACAATGGAACCAACACTGGAGGCGTTCAAGATGAGGCTGGACAGCCATTTGTCAGGGATGCTCTGACTTGGATTCCTGCATTGAGCAGGTGGTTGGACTTGATGGTCTTATAGGCCCCTTCCATCCCTACTATTCTATGATCAAAAAAGTTTGGAGACCACTGCTCTAGAACACCTCAGATTCTTTGTTGTTTGTTTGGTTCTCCTCTTGGCCTGGGTGTTTAACACTGGGTGTTTTAGATGGAAGGCTCCCAGCATCAGCAATCTACAGGCATTGTGTAGCAATTCCATCTTTTTTTCTTTAATGGATTTTCTACTGTAAGGAAAAAGGCAATTGTGGTGGGAAAATTGGAGGAGACTAAAAAGGGAAGATGACATGATAAAAGCATCGTGTGGAAACAAATACTGAATAATGGGCTGAGAAGTCGTTATTTGATATGTGGCAAGTTAAATTTCTGAATTGGTGGCCTCTTCTGATGAAGAGTAGACAAGCAAGTTTGCGAGGTAGGAATGTTGTAGCAGGGGGATGAAGGTCTACTCTAAGTTCAAATTCCACCCCTGCCTTGTTCCCAAGTCCTCCTGTCAGTCACTGTTGAGTACTGCCAGCAGTTCTGGTATCAGCCACAACATTCTGAATATGCTAGGTTCCGGTACAGAGTGCGGAGGAAATAAAGATTTATATTTAATAAACATCTAACTGGAACAATGGGCATTAGCACTGGTCATCTTCAACTGGTACAAAGCACAACTGGCTCCTACTGTGACTAAATGTGGGTCCCATCGGTAGCGCTAAGGGGTTCAGAGCTCCTTTACCCGCAGTAAGTCTAAACGTAACAGGAAATTCTGGCATCTGCGGCTTGGCCCAGTCGTGAGAGAAGCCAGCCCTGCCAAAATTCCTCCTCCTGCACAACTTTTAAGTCACCAGAGGAGAGACGAGTACAAATGCAAGAGGGCTCTGTATTACAGGCTGGGCCTGAGAGCGAGTCGCGGATGCGACTGACGAGGAGCCAGCGCTGGAAAAGCCCTGAGCGCGCCTTACGCGGCATCCGGTTCGCGGCCCGTCTTGCCGCCGTTTCCTCCGCCGGCTCCGTCCACCGAAGTTCGAACGGGGCCCCGCGGAGAAAGCGAGGCCAGGCCCGCGCCAGCCTCGGCCTCGCCGCCGCCGCCGGACCTGCTCCGGGCCTCCCGGCAGCCGCCTCGACGCGCCCTTGGGGCTGGCCCGCCCGCCCCGGCCCGCCCCTCGCCCGCAGCAGAGGCCGCCGATGGCGCCAGGGCCGGGGGGCGCGAGCCCGGCCCTCCTGCCGCCGCTCCTCGTCCTCTTCGGCCTCGCCGCCGCCCAGCTGCCCTTGGCGGCCTTCCAGGCGGGGCACGGCGCCTCCTCCCTGCCCGCCGCTGCTTCGGGGGCGCTTCGCAGACGGTGAGGGGGCGCGACCGCAGCCGCTGGGCCCGGAAGCGCAGCGGCGCCCCCTCCCCCGCTTTCCTTGGCGGGGGAGGGCTCGGCCGGCGCGGGCTGCTCGGGCGGCCTTCCGCCTCTGGCTCCAAGCGCGGGCTGAAGGCGGCGGGCAGGCCCTTCCCTGCCCCGCTCCCCCGCACCCGCGCGCGCAGGCCCGGCGCCCTCCCCGCCGAGGCGGTGTGGCGGGAGGGGCCCCCTCCGCCCCTCCGCAGCCCTCGCCGGAAACCGCGAAGCTCCAGCAGCGCGGGCGGCGCCGTTTCCGTGCGCGCGTGGGGCAACTAGCCCAGCACGGGAGGCTGTGCTGTGGCGCTCGGAACTGCGGCTCCCGCCCCTGCCAGTCGGCCGCTGCCGCGCGGTCTGGTCTCGTTGTTCCTCACCACCGCCTCGTTGGCCTTCGCTCCGCTGCCCCCTCCATAACAACCCGTTTCGATAGCAGATGTTGCTAAAAAGTGCTTAAGTCGTTATATTCTGTAGCAGGCGCAAGACCCCTTGCTGAAGCCTTTTTTAAGGCAACTGTTACGGTCAGTGAAGTGGATCGCCAAGAAAAGGCAAAAGCCACCAAAACGTTAGTTATCAGGGGGGTGGACTCGATGGCCTTGGAGGCGCCCCCAACCCTACTATTCTATGATGGATCGTTGCTTCCAGGAGACAGGCGGCAATGCACAACAGCGGACGCAGCGCCTGGCTCGGGCGCTTCCTGGTATGGCAAGCCCGGAGGGCCGGTGTACCGCAGTCAGCTTACTGGTGCTAGTGCTTCAGAAGCGCAATAAAGAGCAAGATACACAGCAGGTGGAGAAGAGCCTTCAGCAGTGTTTAATCGTGTAGGGAGGTGCTCGGGCTCTGGTCCTTGGTGTAAGAATAGGGGTATTACAAGCACGTCCTTGGTGCAACTGTGAAATGTTGGAGTGTGCGGGGCATGGCTATTCCCGATTGTTCATAGTGTCTTGAAGAGTACATACACAAGCGCTGTGGCCGCTTGGATCTGTCTGTCTTCCAGTTTATTTAAAACAGGTTGCTACAGAAAAATTAATCGGTTAACCATTCTGGTGGTAGGTGAAGCATAGTAATGAACCTAGCTTCCTTCCCCCACCTACCTTTATCTCATTGCATGCATGTGGGTCAAGTATAAATATGGAAACGTTCAAAAACAGATGCCCCATTACGTTTACTTGGACACAGATTCCACTCAGTTCATTTGGGAAGCTTCTGGCTATCAAGCACACTAAAACTAGAGCGTTATTTATTTGATTAAAAATGTAAGAATCTGGCTTGATGTAATAGTTATTACTCGTTACTGGTAGATGGTGGTGTTTTCATGGGGGGATTTTATAGAGAATGAGTAAAGCCTTCTGAAATTCGTGTAAATTGTGGTTGGAAATATAGACTGGACTGTGCAGCCTCTGTTCAAGAATGTTGTATTGGGAAGGAGTATAAACAACTCAGTTGGATGTGACACGGGGCGCAATCCGGAAAACCGCCTCCCCACCCCCTCCCCTGCTGCCTCGTAGGCAATGCTGATCGTCCCCGGGCTCCGCACTCAGAAAAGCAGCGTGGAGCAGGGCAGAAGGGGGCATTCCCAGGGGTGGGAAGCACGGAAGTGCCGGTATGATGCTTCCTATGCATCATCTGGCCTCCCCCCCACCCGCCGAAGCCCCATAGCTAGTCAGCCAAAATCGTCTGTCTAGCCACAAATGCAGGGCAGCTGGAGCACAGAGGAGAAGATCCCCTCCACGCTCCACCCACCCTGCATTGGACAGGTGGTCCCTCCGAGTTTGGAGGCAGCCACCTGTCCCGATAGGATTGCTCCCTAGATGAGTGAATGGCTTGCCTGTGGATCTAGATCAGTTGAGAGTGATCAGGAAAATGAAACCTGCGCCTTTGGTGCTTCAGGCAAAATAAGCCTGACCCAGTAGACTGTAATCCCATTATCACTTCAACAGTCCCGAACAGGATGCTGTGTGAGTTGTGAATAGAGACTGTAAAAACAAATATACGTTCTTTGTTCTTCAAACTAGAAACAAATTTTAATTGAGCCTTGTTGTTCAGTGTGTGAGATATGCAGCGTGCTGTAGAAAGTGCTCAGGCCATCCTTTTCCTCATTTGTGAAATGTACTAGTGATTAGAACTAGAATAAATCCAAACAGCAACAGTGGTGTAAAATCTTCATTTGGGACCAACAAAATGTCACAAGTAATGATTGAGATTTTAAACAACAGTCTTAAAAGTCAGGAGACTCTTTGCAGACTGACTAAGCTAGTTTGTGCCCAGTGCAAAATACCTTTTGTTGCACAAAAACACGTCAGCACAAAAAGGCAATGGCTACTCTCTCTTTGAAAATACAAAAGTAACAGTTATTAGGACCTATCTTTAGTAATATTTCTTTTGTTATCTCCAGGTATCTTTTGTATGATGTAAACCCACCTGAAGGTTTCAACCTCCGAAGAGATGTGTATATACGAGTTGCCTCCCTTGTAAAGACCTTGTTAAAAAGTGAAGCTTGGGCAGTGGTTCTGCCTCCTTGGGGGCGTCTCTATCACTGGCAAAGTCCTGATATTCATCAGGTCCGAATCCCTTGGTTCAATTTTTTTGATGTTCCAAGCCTCAGTAAAAACATACCAGTTATTGAATATGAACAGTTTCTTTCAGGTAAAATATACCACAAAAAAAGTTATGAAAACTTGCAGTAATTTCACCTCAGGCTTTTCTGTGTGCATCCAGTTAAATGAGGTGCATTAAGATAAAATCTACATAAGTTGTAAAGTAGAATTCTAATTCAGGTCTGTTAGCCTCCTCACCACAACCACCAAAAATCTCCAGAGCAGATTTTCAGTGGGAGGGCATGGGAGGAGACTGGAACCAGCGAAGATCGCCTCCTCCCCTGTCCCTCAGCAGAAATGCTCTGCTGGATCAGAAGCCTTCCTCAGATGGAAGATGTTCATAGATGGATGGCTGTGGATCTAACCCAATGTATTTTATCAAACATATCAGTTAATATGTAGTTGTCTCCTGAATCCTTTCCAGATTAGTTGTCTTTTTCTGAAAATGCAGAGATCACATTCAGAAGCCTCCTATTCAAACCCCCTTTCTAATAATCACCCTTCTGGTTCCTGTAGATCAGGGGGTGGGGAACCAGCTGGAGTGCTGAATTCAGTTTTGAACAAGCTGTTGGGGACCACATTCCAGTGGTGGGACGGGCTGAAGGCAAAGGGGGTGGGGCCAAGAATTCTATGATATTGCTTTAACAACCTTAAAGTTGTTTCTGCCAGTAACTATGCTTTAGGAGAGGCATTTCAACCTTTTAGAATGGGGAAAAATGGAAAAAAGCCAGGAAACCACCACATGATTGATGGTTGGATGGAAGAGGGCAGGGCCAGGGAAGAGGGTGGAGCCATCTGGGGAACACTGGAGGGCCAGATTGAGACCCCAGCAAAGCTGGATTTGGTCCCTGGGCCTGAGGTTCCCATCCCTGCTGTACTAAATACTTTGTAAATGATTATACAACTAGCTACAATGGCAGTGGTTCAATTTTATATCTACTATATAAAATGAGATACATATGTGCTGATTTTTGTTTGATTGTCAGAGTCAGGTGGACCCTTTATTGACCAGGTGTATGTCCTGCAAAACTATGCTGAAGGATGGAAAGAGGGAACTTGGGAGGAGAAAATAGATGAGAGACCATGCATTGACCAACTCATGTATTCAACAGACAAACATAAATACTACAGGTAATCCTCTGTAGTAGTTGTATTAAAATTATTTTTTCTCCCCCCTTTTCACCCCCACTCCCCCACAAGCCCTACAAATATTGCCAAAAAATCCCAATTAGAACTTTGAGCATTAAAATATTTTCCTGCTTGATTAATTATATTTTCTTATCTGTTACATCAGTGTTCTCATTTCGGAAGGTAAACATTTTGTTTATTTTAAAGATTTATATCCTGCCTTCCATTTGCAGTAAAACACAAGGTTGCTAACAGTACATAAATTAAAATAGCCCCAAAACATCAAACTAAAACTCACACAGCCTTTTAAAACTAAGCAACACCACAGAGAATCTGTGGAGCCATCACCTCATAAGAACATAAGAAGAGCCATTCTGGATCAGACCAAGGGTCCATCTAGTCCAGCATTCTGTTTACTCAGTGGCCAACCAGCTGCCCATGGGAAACCCACAAGCAAAAGCACCCTCCCGCCCAACTTCCTCAGCAACTGGTATACATAGGCTCACTGCCTATGTATACTGGAGGTAGCACATAGCCATGAGGACTAGTAGCCATTGATGGTCTTCTCCTCCAGGAATGTATCTAACCCCTTTTTAAAACCATCCAAATTAGTGGCCATCACCACGTCTAAGAATTTCTAACCCCTTTTTAAAGCCATCCAAATTAGTAGCCATCACCACATAGTGAATTCCATAACTATGCGTTGTGTGAAGAAGTGCTTCCTTTTATCTGTCCTGAATCTACCACCAATCAGCTTCTTGGGATGACCCCAGGTTCTAGTATTATGAGACAGGAAGAAAAATATCTCCCTATCCACATTCTCTGCACCATGTATAATTACACCTCTATCATGTCTCCCCTTACCCTCCTTTTTTCTAAGCGAAACATTCCCAGCTGTTGTCACCTTCTCTCATAGGGGAGATGCTCCAGCCCCTTGATCATTCTAGTTGCCCTTTTCTGCACTTTTCCCAGCTCTACAATATCTTTTTGTAGGTGCAGTGACCAGAACTGTACGCAGTATTCTAAGTTTGGTCACATCATAAATTTATATAAAGGCAGTATCATATTGCCAGTTTTATTCTCAGTTCCTTTTCTAATTATGTCTAACACGGAGTTTGGGTTTTTACAGCAGCCACACACTGGGTTGATATTTTCAACCGAAGGTCTCCAAGGATAACTACATCATTGTGTAGTACAATGGGGTCCTTAAGATACTTGACCTCAGGCCTTTTATGTCCTTAGAGGTAAAACTATATTCTGAATTGGGCTCAGAAAAAAAGTAATAAACGAGAAGGTGTAACACAGGAGATACAGCACTTTAGACTGCACTTTTGAAGGGCAGCTCTGTGTAGTGCAGGTTACAATATGGATTTATTTGGGGGATTTATATCTCCCCCTTCAACAAATTCTTGGAGTGATGGTCAAGTCTGGAAGTTATGAAAACATGAATGATCTTCTCCAGGAAAGAGTGCAGCTGCTTTACCAATTTAAGACAGCAAAATCACTCCTAGTCCTTGCTGTCACATGACGATGTGAAAGCAGTGACAAATCAGAAAACCCTCCAAGCTGTGAACCTGAATCTTAAGTGGGAATACAGCTTTCTTCAAGGCAGGTTGTGCTGCTATCCCTGGATCAACTGACCCCCATCCAACAAATTATCCATCTTAGCCAGATTAGATGTGTTTGTTTGCCGTGCTCCCAGAGATCGGCCCAGTGTGACTGTTGAAAGTCAAATAAAAATGTATCTGTATTCTTATATTAAGGAGCAATATAAGCTAAATCATGCATTAATTGTCGAGTCTTCATTGTTTTAATTTGTACTGGCTTGTATATGCTAACCTTTTTGTGATTTTATCTTACATTGTAGGGGATGGTTCTGGGGTTATGAAGAAACACGGGGCCTTAAGGTGACTTGTTTATCTGTCCAAGGTTCTGCCTCTGTCATAGCTCCCCTGCTTTTGAACACCTCCACTTGGTGAGACACGCTCTATTAATTTTTATCTCGGATGTTAGCAAGTTTGCTTTTAACTTAGAGAAATGGAAGACAATTTTAAACCCTCTTTCTCACTGTAATAACAAGGTTGGATGGATATGTCATTAATAATACTAAGGTTTTTGTTTTTTGTGATCTTTGTTTGAAGTCCTTTACAGCACCAGAAAAATGGATATACAGATAGAACTGGAGATGGGGATCATATAGCCTGAATGCATGAAACCTGCCTCTGCCACTTTTTCAGTTGTAAGAGCACTTTACACTCTTCAAGGAAGCAGGTTGAATATAACTTTCTCCTGCTCGCATTTATTGTTCAAATGTTGACAGTCATCATAAACATGCCACTAGAATTCTGAAGTGTAGCTCATCTCAGAAACCCTTTTTCCAGACATTTATTGAGTCCAAACCATGCTAGATCTACCCGCACATTATGATCGTCATCATAATGCCTCGGAGGGGAAGACAGGCTAAGACTGTCCTCTGCACCCAGGCTTTTGACAGCATACAATGGGATTTTAATGTCAGTTGTTTATCATGTCCTGGTATCTTACTGTAACTGGTTTTTAGCAGATTCAAATAGTTTTTATATTTTCTATGTTAAAATTTTTTAATATGTTTTTGTTTTGTAATCTTTGTGAACCATCCAGAGAGCTTTGGCTATTGGGTGGTATAGAAATGAAAAAAAATGAAATTAATGAAAACAGCTAAAGAATATCTATCACAAGCTCTTCTTGGCAGAATAATTTTCAAATGCTACTTCAAATGCTGATAAAAGAAAAATATACACCCATCAAGGATAACCTAACTTGGGCATGGGCAACCTGTGACCCTCCAGGTGTTATTGGACTACATTTCCCATCACTCTTGACCATGATTGCTGGGTTTATGGGAGTTTGAGTCTAACATCTGGAGGCTCAGCGGTTTCCCACCTCTGGCGTAAGCACATCACATTAAAGGAAGTACCACTAAAATCAACAGACGATACTTCCAAGTATTGGGCTGGATCCAGTGGAACTCCACTCATGGGATGCCCCCACTGCAGGAAGGAAGGGATGCAATTTTTGCCAATTACCTCTGCAGCCCCCTGCCCACCCGCCCCCAAATGCTGCTCTATGCATCCAGGAGGAAAGCTGGATCAAGGAGAACTCCTGGACTACAAACTACTTTGTACTTATAGTCTTGGAAAAGCTTTCCTACTGACTTAGCAGCACCTCTGCATTAAGACTCAGGTTATTTGCCCACATCCAATCTGTTCAAGAAACTGTTCAGGACTTCCACAGCCTCCCTGGCATAAGATGAAAAGATTGAGAGCTAGGCATCATCTGTATTGGTGACACTCAACCTCACATCCACAGACAACCTCCACTAGCATTATCATGTAGATGATAAACATGGGGGAAAATATGGAAGCCTGTGGAACCCCACAGACCAAAGGCCAAGGAGTAGAGCAGCCATTCTCAACTTCACATTCTGGCACCTGCCCACTAAATAGTACCGGAACCACTGCAAAACAGAGCCTCTACGCCCCATCCTTGCCAGAAAGATACCAGGGCTGATGGTATCAAAAGCAGCTGAGAGGTGCAGTGAAACCAACAGGGATGCTCTCCCCCAGTTTAACTCCTGGCGTAGGCCAGCCACCAGAGTAGATACAAGTGATTTTATCAACAAAGTGTCGTATGGATTTGTTACAGCAAGCCACTGACGGTTCCTCTTAAAAGGCCCTCCACCACTCACAGCAGCTCTGCTGTGCTGATGCAGTGCTGGAGGAAGAGTAAGGTTTCTTTGCCATCACCACCTCCACAGAGTAGGCCCTGTAATGGGTTCTAGCTTGTACTTGGTCAGACACATTGCAAGCCTTCCTCCACTGTCGATCTAGGTGTTAATTTTATCATCCCCAGCTCGTAAGGGACCTCTAGCACAACGCCAGTAGTGCTGAATGAAACGAAAGGGTTTCCAGGGGATCCCATCACACCAGTGATGCTCCACTAGGTGCCCCTTATGCCAGCACAATGTAATTTATGTTAGTGCTGGTGTCTGATTGGATACTGCCCATAACAAGTAACCACAGTTAGTTGAAAACGGAAGCAAAAACCTCTGATTTCCTTCTCTTAGCTACACTGGAGAAGGGAGGAGCGTGTGAGCCCTGAGGCTCGTGTATGTAATGTTAAACCATAGGATACTGTTGCATATGAACCTGGCCGTTGCAGGAATGTCGCCTCTGCTGGCTGGAAAGAGTTTTCCAACTAACACAGCTGTTGCAGTCCTTCACCAGGTCCAGATAAATTGGTTGAAAGGCCTCTAGATTCCTGTTTGAAACAACCACGAGATTCCATTTTTTTGTTTTTGTTTTTATTTGATATTTAGTTTTTAAAAAAATACTTGTGATTGTTTATGGATCAGTTGCCTTGAGTTAGACAAGCACAATAAAAACAGTTTAAATAAATAAATAATCTGCAAGTGGTGAAAGACTGCAGTAGATCTTTTGGCTGGGGAGCACTCCATTTCACCAGGAAAGTATAGTTCTATCTCGCAGATCTGTGGATAAGTAAAGAACCAAGCTTTCCACATCCCCTGGCAGACTGGGGTGCTTATTCATGAATAACAATTCTTCTGTTCTTTGCAATTTTGAACTTGCACACCCGCAAAGAGCAGCAGGAGACACACTAGGAGAGAGAGAGAGAGCTTGAGAGCTTCTTCTCTGCTGGCTGCCCACATGTCCTTTATACTGTTGTAAGCTGGAAACAAAGTTTGCCCAATGTATGTGACCAGACATTGATCCACATGACCCTAGTTGATAAGGTGTCACATTTTAGGAATTTCTGGGTTAAGAAAACTATTTTTTTATTTTCAGCAAAATATCTAAATCTCAGTGTTCAGTTTGTACATTGATGGCCACCTCTGCTTCCTTAAATCTAATAATTAAAACTATTTTTACATGGGAATGTACACTCAGCCTTATCATTTTTAGTAGGTCAGTGATGCTAGACAGAGCTGAAAATCTTCTTCACGACCACTATGGTGGCAGAGACTATTGGAATGTGAGTATTTTCTAGCGACCTTTTCCAGCTGATCCACTTGGCTCTTGTCACATGGCAAAATTTCCCTGAACGTTAGCAATTTTGTAGCCCAGTTTATTTTGATTGGTGCAGCTACCATTTCATACCTGTAAACCCCATTATAAAATGCCTAATCTGAAGAAACTAGAAAAAAGAAGGTCTGTAGTCTGGCATTTCTGGGTGACCCTTTCATATGAAATTATCATGAAATCCTTAAATTTACAGTATTTATTGCACCTATTTTGTAAATGATAGTATTTTGTAAATACTATCTGGATTAAAGCTATTTTACTGTACTACAAATTCCAGTGGGGTAATACATGATCTATGTTTACTCATGGAAACTTACGTACAGAAGTTCAGCTGGTATTAACTTTGCTTGCAGCTTCTCTCTTATATGTCTCTTATCCAATCAGATAATGGCTTGTAGTAGAATAGATATCCAATATTATTCTGCATCAAAATATGGATTATTATAATCTGACAAGGTCCTTTTAATCCAAGTTAGTTGATCTACCTCATCAGCTTTTCCCACACTTAACAGTGCTAAACCATTGTGCTTTATTTTATTTTATTTTTTAAAATCCTAGTACAGTTTATTTAGATTCTTCCCTCAGGAAGATCCTTAGATATTTCCTCTTATATGAAGATGGCTTGTCAGTTCCTGTCTGAGCTCATATCCATATTCAGACCTATTAGTAACAATGCATTTAAACTGATTTTGTAAACCTACCAAACCATTTTAACTACCCTAAAAAAAACCTCTAAGAGGTGTTATAATTTGTTCAGCTGATCTGCTATATTGGGTTGGATCCTAACTTTTCTCCACGAGAGGAAGGGGCATCTGTTCACAGAAAGATAGTTGCACTCATGAAAGGGCCCCTTCCATGAGTGCAGCAAAAGGTTAGGCTCCAAGCTATTATCTGCATTTAACAGTATGATGATGTCTCTATCCCCCAGTTTAACTGCTTTTAACCTCTTGATTAATGCTCGCAGCCATGAGTTCTGTCCTGATGCTCATGGACATCAGTTCTAACCAAATCAAAACAAAGCAGGGATAAAGGGCAATCATGAGAGATTTCTGTAGTAGAGATATAAAATTTCTGGAAATTTTAAAGCCATGAGAAAAAATGAGGGTCCCCGTCCCCCCCCAAGATGGGGGGAGAACAGAAATTTGGGGGGAAATAAGCAATTCTTAGTTTGTTTAGTGCTCTTTACAGATACAGAGTCACTTTGTTGCTTTAGGACATCCTTCCCCAATCTGATCCCCTCCAGATATTTTGGATTTCAGCTCCCATCAGCCTCAGGCAGCATGGCCAGTAGTCAAAAATGCTGGGCCAAAACACCTAGAGGGTACCAGGTTGGGGAGGGCTGCTTTAGGAACATAAAGCAGACTTTATGTTTCTGAAGGTATATTATGTATAACTTGTGTGCTCATAAAATGATCAGATTTTATGATAAAACTGCAAAAACTAAACTCAATTAGAAAATGTGTAATTATTGTCTGAATAAACTATACTTTTACATTTAATATACCAACATGATAATTTTATGAGCAAACCAAGATATACATAACATATTTTAGGTTCCTGTTTAATGTCTGACCTGAGGAAACATCACTAAGTAGTCCATGAAACGTCTGAAGCATCCTAGAGGCCAGAAGCAGGAAGAACTGGAGGCAGAGGAAGACTGATGTACAGCATCCATTCCTATTTGTAAAGAAGTTTAGGGAAATTCCTAAATCTGTTCTTATTTGTGGGGTGGAGCTTAGGGAAATATAAACTGAAGGAAAAGCTATTGAGATTTTATTTAGCTGGGAAAGACTCCGTTTAGGAATGGTAAGCAACCTTATTTAATTTAAGAACTTTAAGCAATCTCAACCTGTTATTTAAAGAGTGATGTTGTATTATCTTTTATAAATCACTTCCATTAATGAACATCTTATTTTTTGTTCATTTTGAAAAGTGATCTTCAGTGGTAGTGTCAATCCCACGCCTATGCCATAGGAACCAGGCTACTGAATTCCTTTTAGGTAGAGAAGGTTTATTCTAGTGACAGCAGTTAAAAGTTTTATAGCTGAGGCAGCATTTCCTAGTGGTGAGGTCTAATTGAGAACTTTATTAAAAACTGTGGCAGTGAGTTCTATAGACCCACGTCTCAAGGTTAATTTTTTTTAAAGAGAAATGGGTGGGATAACCCACATGCTGTTCTGTCGCATCTGGTCACAGTGGCGGGATAACCTACAGTGTGTTTTTTCACATGTGGGTTGTAGTTTAGAACTACATTAATTGACTGCTACAGCATCTAACCAGAACAAGCCAACAAACACAGGACTCAGTAGAAAACCCAAACTGTCAAGAATGGACATTTTCTTCCATATTATGATATGATGTTGGAAAACTGAGCATGACTTGGAGCATCCCTAAATGTCTTATCAGTAAAAGATACAATAGAACAATAATTTTAATAAGGAATGGAAGAAATACCTCTGCTGGGGATCTTACTGAGAGAATTAAAAAACATTTTCCCCATTGCTTCTTTATTTCCAGACATTTTACATCTCTAGTCCTTCTATAGAAGTGTTCTTATAACATAGTTTTTAGAAATCATTTTGGTGGAGTAAAGGCTGGTAACAATATATAAACACCTTGTCATAAATTCTAAAAGAAAATATTTCATAAACCAAAGCTGTTCAATTTTTCCAATTTGTGGGGAGGAATAGAAAAAACCTTTTTTTTCTGGGTCTTCAGATCTCTATTTTCTGGTCAATGAAAATTCACCGAATAAACTCCCATTAGCTACCATCTGAATCTTTATGGATTAAGTTAATCATTTTGATAAAATTTACTCATAAATAAATACTTTCCATAACTTCTAATGTGTATAAGTATTTTCTGTATGCCTTATTATCAATAAAGTATAGTGCCATCAATATCTTTATTGCTCAGCTAATGTTATCAATCAATTTTCTTTCTTTTGATCTGTGTTCAGATATTTGGGTAGTAGGCTGTTTAGCAACTAAGACTGTGTTCCCCAGTATGGTCTTCGCAAGTGCTGCAGCACCCACAGACACCTCTGTCAGTGCCCACAGGGCCTGCTACCCCTTCCCAATTTTGTATTTTAAAACAAAATGTTTTTATTTATTTTGGAAGTTACCAGGCAGCTGGGAATGCTGCAAAATGGATTCCGATGCATTGTTAGGAAATGAAGAAGTTGGGTGGCTGGAGACTGGTTGTTTGTGCGGCTGCCTAGTAAAAATATAGAAGAGAAAAAGAGGCCGCCACCACTGCCTGATAAATGGTAGGAGGGAGAGAAAGCAGGGCAGTGCAGGGTGGGGGTCTGGCAGTAATGGGGTGACCAGGGGAGGAGAAGTCATGGATATCAGGGAGAAATATGGGCGAGGATGGAGAGGAGGGGAAGGTGGAGTGTTGATAGAGGAAAATGCACAAACAGATATGGAGTCTAGACTGGGGATAGGCACCATGGTGCCCACAAACCCCAGGTCCAGACACCTTTCTTGGTACCCACCGGGGTGTCCTACCACACCCACTTTAAAAAAAACAAACAAATTTTCTTACTGTCAGCTGCTATCACTTCAAGGAAAAGTGAAGGCCTGTAGCTGCTGCCATCTTCATTTCCCATGAATGCCTCTGGGTCACATGTGGGACTCAGAGATATTGATAGGAAATTAACATGTTTGGCAGAAAGCAGCGGGAAGAAGGGAAAGCAGTGGGGAGGGGGCTAGGAAGACCATTGATAAGCCATCTGTGGGGTCAGGGAAGTCAGGTGGGAGGCTGAGCAGCAGGAAGCCAGGGGAGGCTGGAGGAACCAGAAGGGAGTAACTGGAGAGGTTGGGAAGGGTTGTCTGCTTGTATATCTGAATGGATGGGGTCCGCACACATGTGTGTGTATGTGTGTGTGAGAGAGAGAGAGAGAGAGGGAGGGAAATATAAAGGGTTTAAGGGGCATTTTGGAGGAATCCTGACAAAGCGTGAGTATTTTTGTGCATGTGCTTGCAGTCATAGAATCATAGAATAGTAGGGTTGGAAGGGGCCTACAAGGCCATCGAGTCCAACCCCCTGCTCAATGCAGGAATCCAAGTCAGAGCATCCCTGACAAATGGCTGTCCAGCCTCGTCTTGAAGGCCTCCAGTGTGGGAGAGCCCACCACCTCCCCAGGTAATTGGTTCCATTGTCATATTGCTGTTACAGTCAGGAAGTTTTTCCTGATGTTCAGCCGGAATCTGGCTTCCTGTCACTTGAGCCCATTCTTCCGTGTCCTGCACTCTGGGATGATCAAGAAGAGATCCTGGCCTTCTTCTGTGTGACAACCTTTCAAGTACCTGAAGAGTGCTATCATATCTCCCCTCAGTCTTCTCAAGGCGAAACATGCCCAGTTCTTTCCGTCTCTCTTCATAGGGCTTTGTTTACAGTCCCCTGATCATCTTGGTTGCCCTCCTCTGAACCCTCTCCAGTTTGTCTGCATCCTTCTTCAAGTGTGGTGCCCAGAACTGGACACAGTACTCCAGATGAGGCCTAACCAGTGCTGAGTAGAGGGCAACTAGTACTTCCCGGGATTTGGAAGCTATGCTTCTATTAATGCAGCCCAAAAGAGCATTTGCCTTTTTTGCAGCCACATCACATTGTTGGCTCATATTCAGCTTGTTATCGACAACAGTTCCAAGATCCTTCTCACTTGTAGTGTGGTTGAGCCAAGTATCCCCCATCTTGTAACTGTGCATTTGGTTTCTTTTTCCGAGGTGCAGAACTTGGCATTTCTCCCTATTAAATGTCATTCTGTTGTTTTCTGCCCAGCGCGCCAGTCTATCCAGATCACTTTGAATGTTGTTTCTGTCTTCCAAAGTATTAGCTATCCCGCCCAATTTTGTGTCATCTGCAAATTGATCAGCATTCCCTGCACCTCCTCCTCCAAGTCATTAATACAAATGTTGAAGAGCACTGGGCCCAGGACTGAGCCCTGCGGTACCCCACTTGTTCCCTCTCCCCAGTTTGAGAAGGTCCCATTGATAAGCACTCTTTGAGTCCGATTCTGTAGCCAACTGTGGATCCACCGGATCATTGTTTCATCTAGCCCACTTTGAGCTAGTTTGCTCATCAGGATATCATGGGGCACTTTGTCGAAAGCTTTGCTGAAGTCGAGGTATATGATGTCTACAGCATTCCCACGGTCTACAAGGGAGGTTTTTGTTGTTCAGTCGTTCAGTCGTGTCCAACTCTTCGTGACCCCATGGACCATAGCACGCCAGGCCTTCCTGTCCTGCGCTCTCTCCTGGAGCGTGCTCAAGTTCATATTCATTGCATCCGTGATGCTATCTAGCCATCTCATCCTCTGACGTCCCCTTCTCCTTTTGCCTTCAGTCTTTCCCAGCATCAGGGTCTTTTCCAGGGAGTTTTCTCTTCGCATTAGGTGGCCAAAATATTGGAGCTTCAGCTTCATTATCTGTCCTTCCAATGAGCACTCAGGGTTGATTTCCTTTAGGATGGACTGATTTGACCTCCTTGCAGTCCAGGGGACTCGTAAGAGTCTTCTCCAGCACCACAGTTCGAAAGCATCAATTCTTCGGCGCTCAGCCTTCCTTATAGTCCAGCTCTCACAGCCTGCATATAAGTTAAATAAGCAGGGTGACAATATGCAGCCTTGTTGTACTCCTTTCCCAATTTTGAACCAATCGGATGTTCCATGTGTGGTTCTTACTGTTGCTTCTTGACCCTCGTACAGGTTTCTCAGGAGACAGGTAAGGTGGTCTGGTACTCCCATCACTTTAAGAATTTGCCACAGTTTGTTGTGATCCACACAATCAAAGGCTTTAGCATAGTCAATGAAGCAGAAATAGACGTTTTTCTGGAATTCTCTTGCTTTCTCCATGATGCAGCGAATGTTGGCGATTTGATCTCTAGTTCCTCTGCCTCTTCTAAACCCAGCTTGTACTTCCGGTAGTTCTCAGTTCGCATACTGCTGAAGCCTAGCTTGTAGGATTTTGAGCATCACCTTGCTGGCATGTGAAATGAGCGCAATTGTGCAGTAGTTTGAACACTCTTTGGCGTTGCCCTTCTTTGGAATTGGAATGTAAACTGACCTTTTCCAGTCTTGTGGCCACTGTTGAGTGTTCCAGATTTGTTGGCATATTGAATGCAGCACTTTAACAGCATCATCTTTTAGGATTTTAAATAGCTCGGCTGGAATACTGTCATCTCCGCTAGCTTTGTTGCTACTAATGCTTCCTAAGGCCCACTTGACTTCACTCTCTAGGATGTCCGGCTCAAGTTCAGTGACCGCACTCTCATGGCTATCAGGGACATTCAGATTTTTCCTGTATAGTTCTTCTGTGTATTCTTGCCACCTCTTCTTAATCTCATCTGCTTCTGTTAGGTCCCTGCCTTCTTTGTCCTTTATCATGCCCGTCTTTGCACAAAACGTTCCCTTGAGATCTCCAATTTTCTTGAAGAGATCTCTAGTCTTTCCCATTCTGTTGTTTTCCTCGATTTCTTTGCATTGTTCATTTAAGAAGGCCTTCTTGTCTCTCCTTGCTATTCTCTGGAACTCTGCATTCAGTTGGCTATATCTTCCCCTTTCTCCCTTGCTTTTCGCTTCCCTTCTTTCGTGAGCTACTTGTAAAGCCTCCTCAGACAGCCACTTGGCTTTCTTGCATTTCTTTTTCTTTGGGACGGATTTCGTTGCTGCCTCCTGAACAATGTTACGGACCTCCGTCCATAGTTCCTCAGGCACTCTGTCTATCAGGTCTAATCCCTGAAATCTATTCCTCACCTCCACTGTATATTCATGAAGGATATGATTTAGGTCATACCTGAACGGTTTAGTGGTTTTCCCGACGTTCTTCAATTTAAGCCGAAATTTTGCAAGAAGCAGCTCATGATCTGAGCCACAGTCAGCTCCAGGTCTTGTTTTTACTGACTGTATGGAGCTTCTCCATCTTTGGCTGCAAAGGACATAATCAATCTGATTTCGATATTGACCATCTGGTGATGTCCATGTGTAGAGTCGCCTCTTGTGCTGTTGGAAAAGAGTGTTTGCTATGATCAGCATGTTCTCTTGGCAAAACTCTATTAGCTTTTGTCCTGCTTCATTTTGTACACCAAGGCCATGCCTGCCTGTTATCCCGGTGATTTCTTGACTTCCTACTTTAGCATTCCAATCCCCTATGATGAAGAGGACATCTTTTTTTGGTGTTAGTTCTAGAAGGTGTTGTAGGTCTTCATAGAACCGATCAACCTCAGCTTCTTCGGCCTCAGTGGTTGGGGCATAGACTTGAATTACTGTGATGTTGAATGGTTTGCCTTGGATTCGTACTGAGATCATTCTATCATTTTTAAGATTGTACCCCAGGACTGCTTTTCCCACCCTTTTGTTGACTATGAGTGCTACTCCATTTCTTCTATGGGATTCTTGCCCACAATAGTAGATATGATGGTCACCTGAATTAAATTCGCCCATGCCTGTCCATTTTAGTTCGCTGATTCCCAAGATGTCGATGTTCAATCTTGCCATCTCATGTTTGACCACCTCCAGCTTACCTTGATTCATTGATCTGACATTCCAGGTTCCTAAACAATATTGTTCTTTACAGCATCGGATTTTCTTTTCACCACCAGACACATCCACAGCTGAGTGTCCTTTCGGGTTTGGCCCAACCGCTTCACTCTTTCTGGCGCTACTTGGAAATACCCTCTGCTCTTCCCCAGTAGCATATTGGACACCTTCCGACCTGAGGGGCTCATCTTCCGGCGTCATATCTTTTAGCCTTGTGATACATTCCATGGGGTTTTCTTGGCAAGAATACTGGAGTGGGTTGCCATTTCCTTCTCCAGTGGACCACATTTTGTCAGAACTCTCTGCCATGACCTGTCCGTCTTGGGTGGCCCTGCACGGCATAGCTTATGGCTTCACTGAGTTACGCAAGCCCCTTCGCCACAACAAGGCAGTGATCCATGAAGGGGCAAGGGAGGTTACTTGATCAAAAAATGAGATCAGATTTGTCTGGCAGGACTTGTTTTTGACAAATCCATGTCAGTGAGGAGAAGGAGAAGGAAGCAATGTGTGTATGCATATGTATGTATGCATTTATGCATGATAGATACCGGTGTATGTGAATGGATGGATAGATGGATGGGGACACATGGGGGGGGGTGTATGTGTGTGTGTTTGGGCAAGTTACTTGTCCTTTATGACTAGCCATTCCTCCCATGGCAACTGTTTTGAAGTTATGCCCACAACAGTTGCTCAAATTTCCAAATGTGCCCACAGGCCCAAAAAAGGTTGCCTACAAACTCTAGAATGTACCCTAAAGAACACAGATCTAGCACTGCAATGGAACAAAAGCCATGGATTAGAGGCACGGGACCTTATGGATTCTCATGATTTTTACAAGGATCCCTCCCACCCAAACCACCATCAAATTATAGGTACCCATTGTGTCCAAAGATGTATTCTGTGATCTCATGTTGGTTTTGTTGGCATTCTATGTAAAAGTCATGAAGATACATAAGGATCTGTGCCTAGGATCTATGTTTTTGTGCCATGATCAAGTGCCAGAACTGTGATCTTTATTTATTTATTCTTATTTATGTATTTATTTATTTCATTTCTATACCGCCCAATAGCCGAAGCTCTCTGGGCGGTTCACAAAAATTAAAACCAAACAACACACAATAAAACAATTTAAAATATATAGAACATTATATGCATTCTGTTAGAAACCAATATCCAACTTTTACTTTCTCGTCATGCCGTCATGGCAGCCATTCTATGACTGGATACCCTCCCATTTTATGGAAGGTAAAATTTTATGGTGGTGTCCAAATGGGCACATGTCCAAAGAGCTTGGCGGTCCTAAAGATATCTCCTAAGATTTTGTAATCACAATCTAATAATGAAAGATGTCTGCAGGGTTCTATTTCCAATGCATCTCTACCTTCCTTATAGAGAATTACTAC
This sequence comes from Heloderma suspectum, assembly GCF_057233095.1. NCBI lineage: Eukaryota > Metazoa > Chordata > Lepidosauria > Squamata > Helodermatidae > Heloderma > Heloderma suspectum. The sequence goes on from NC_139458.1 coordinate 225,123,649, forward strand.
CTTGGCTTTCCCTCAAGTTCTCAAAAAACAATATGCACTTGAGTATTATTAGGGCAAAGATACCTTCATATGTTGTATAAAACTGACCCTCCATCTAGACTTGCAGCATTCCCCCTTTTTTAATCTTCTAATTTTCCCTGTCATTCCATCTGTGCATATGGGAGGATTTAAAGATCCATCGTCTTGGTAATTGTGCAAACATTCTCTTACCACATCCTCATTCTTTAAGTTGTTCTTAGATGTGTGCATTTCTGGTTGTCATTGTACTGTCCTGCAACCTAACAGGGAATTACTGTCCTTTGTTGTTCTTTACCATTACTGAGGCTAACAATTTGTCAGGCTTATTTCCTGTCTCAAAATATTTTTGCCTAGTAAAGGCCATCGTTCTTTCTGTATAAAGGCTGGTTGATTTCTCAGCTTGTCATTCTCAACTGAGTCATAATTTCTCTTAAAGGAATATTTTTATGACATTTCTTTAGTGTTGCCATTGCTGCTACTCTGTATATTCCAGGTGACTTATTTTTGTAATGATACTGAACTTGGGAATAAGCTACTCTCTCAGTACTGCTTCTTTCGGTGACAGACTCGCAGAAGTATGGTGTTTGCCAAACACCTTCGTGTGGTGGGGGACATGTTTAGAGCCAAATATTTAAACTCTACCGATGAGAAGGACAGGACACAGTATGCTGAGGACTGGACAAAGATGAAGGTAAAATATCAACCTAATTGCGCACCACGCCTCTACTCCTTTCTGTTTGATTATCCTTCTGTTGGTACTACATGGCCAGTGTAATTCTGGATCACTGTGGGGCTCATGTAATGGAATGGAGTTCATGTGACTGGTTTAAAGTGTTATAAGATGTGATATAGAAAGGAACATTGAGTTTACCATGAATGCATCTTCTTACCAGTGGATGGAGAGTATCCTCAGTAGGTTACTCCCACGTGCTGCAAAGGAGAGGTCTTTCAAATTTTGCCAGAGCTTCTTCCCTTCCTGTGAGAGGGGCCCAGCCCAGTCCCAGGATGAAATATTCGAGTAGAGATGAAAGAAAGAAAGAAAGAAAGAAAGAAAGAAAGAAAGAAAGAAAGAAAGAAAGAAAGCAAGCAAGCAAGCAAGCTCTCCAATAAACTTCAAGGGAATTGTTTTAGAAAGTCAAGAGATCCCAACAAGAAAGGAAGGAGAGGATAAGACAGCGGGTCAACCTCAGGACTCAAATTGTTTTACACTGAAATTCCTGGGACCAAACACTAAGCACCCCAACCTGTATCAAGAGCAGCAAGATACCAACAGGGGCAGCCCATTCATAGAGGCAAACTAGGTGGTTGCTTTGGGCACAAAGTTAAATGGGGTGCCAAATACGAGGGAAAAGATTTTTTAAAAACCCACACATAAAATAACGAAGATGTCGTTATTTCAGTTACCATGAGCGTACGGAGGGAATATGACAGGCTGTGGAGGTAAGCGAGGGGCCGACGCGTGATGGTGGGGCTAAGTTGAGCTTCCCACCCACCTGCCCTTGGGACCCCGTCCTCCCTCGGGTGACTCAGGATCTCCTCCTGCTCCACCGCTCCCAGCTGGGGGGAGGGAGGGAGGGAGGGAGAGGCCCCCCTGAGAGCAGGCCCCCCTTTGCCCTCCGAGGGCAGAGCCTAGGGGCTTGCGGCGCCTTGTTGGCCATGTCGCCCCAAGGATGCAGCCGGGACCCTCCTTCCAGGCCTGTGCTTGTCTCCTTTGTTGTTTTCCTAGGACCCTCTGTGTTGATACAGTACTTTGTAAAAGAAACAAACATAATTTGGGGCACATTTTATTCTAAATGATAATATTTCTGCTTCTGAAGATGCAGGGCGGGGTGGGGATGGGGGATGCCTCTTCATTAAATGGAAAATGGAGAAATGTTTCCCAGTTTACCAAAAACCTCAGCCTAGATCTGTCCTTGGGGTTTGGGGTTGGGGACGCCGACTGCATGGTTCACCTAGGGTGCCACTTGCTGGCAGCTAATTGAGGGCCACCCCTGGATACCAACCACGCACTGTAAGGAGGCAAGATACCCTCCGTTCATCCATAACAAGAAATATTAAGAGCAAGTCCGAAGTTCATTTCTCCATCAGTGATAGTAGGTATCCTAGATGAGAAGTTCAGCAGCTGTATTGACACCCTGGGTGCGTGAGCTTGCTGGTTGGACTCTCTGCTGATCTGAGGAGAGAAGGCTTGCTGGAATACTTTCTCCCCAAAGGTGTGGCGTTGGAGGATATGAAGGTGTCCACAACTTGTAATATCTCGTGAAAGACGCAGAAGCAGCACTGATTCAGGTAGCCACCTTGCATACTTCTTCATACTAAAGCATGGTAAAGGCTGAACCTCTCGTGGAATGGGCAGTGACCCCTGAACTAACAGGCAAATACTGGACCTCATAGGCTAATGAGATGCAAGCCTCAATCCAGGGCTGGAGCCCTTGTCCTTCAGTGCTCATCACATCCTCCAACACTCCGTGGGCATTATTGATTGGGTTGTGCTGCTGCTGGTGGCGGAGCGTGTCCTGCTTCCCCTGAGGATGATGGAATATGTCACTGGCATGTTCAGTCTGTCCGAGATGTCTTCCTTCCCATTTTATCTAGGTAATCTGGAGGAACAGAGGAAAGAAAAATGCCAGGCCCACCATAAAACAATGGCAGAGCAGGAGCTCTGCGAAAGCCCCAGAGCAGTCACTACTGGAACTGAGCACTGTGGGGATGAAGCTCTAGCAAAATCTAGGGCTTTGCCTTTGGAGTGAGAGAGTAGTAACCTCAGAATACCTTCTTCCACTGGTGGAGAATGTAAAATTCTCATGTTTCTGTTAAAGGAGACAGATTTAGGCCTGCTTGACATGAGACAATTTTTCTACACAGATATGTATGAAAACCACATATAAATAGCAGGGCATGCCATCTACGCACACTTGGGTAAAATATAGCTCAGTGGCAGCGTTACGTGCTTTACACAGGAAGCTGCCTTATACTTGTCCATCAAGCCCAGTATTGTCAGCCCTGATGTTCTAATACAGAATTGATATCCGTGTAGGAAGATACCTTGTATACAGCAGTTCTGCATTAAAATATATTTTGTATATGTGTAAACAAAGTTGTCTTAATGATACCTAATTGCTATTCATGAGAACGGCCAATTGAATATGAAAATTGACAATTTACGGTAAATATTGCAGCGTCTTCTCAAATGCAAATTTCCCAAATAGTACTATCCTTTAGCAGCACTAGAGAACATGTGTTCATGTGCAGAGATATTTCCCACTGAATCGATGCCATTTTATTTTAGTTTCAGCATGTACTGGTTCTTCTGTGCTAGGTGAAGTTGGGCACAGCCATAGGTGGCCCATACCTTGGCGTTCACCTCAGACGCAAAGACTTCATCTGGGGTCACAGGAACGATGTGCCCAGCATCCAAGGAGCTGCGAAGAAAATCCACATTCTCTTGAAGTTACATGCACTCGATAGAGTTTTTGTAGCCACTGATGCCATTGCGGAGGGTATGTGGTTTTTTCAAACTAACTTAATTTTGTTCTAAACTGGGAGTGACCATTGCGTATCGTATGGATAAGTTTCTGAATAGCAAGAATCTTGGTTAAAGGTCAAATTAATGGTGGATTTTGTGAGACATGTTTGAAGGGCCTAGGCTCTGCTCCAAGCAGAGAGGAGCATGAGGGAGAGGCTGCCATGCCTAGTGAGGTGTTGAAGTTGACTTTCACTGGACAGTGACTGCCCCCATTCCCACAAGTTTAAAGAGGACAGTGCAAGAGATGGTTGTGCAGAATGCATGTTATATGCCTCCAGCATATGGCTGTGACCTAGTGCTAGGCATCTCATGATGAACTAGGCCTACATTTCATGATGGCCTTGGTGTACTTTGAAGCTGGCAAGGCTTGAGGACACCTTTTGAACTCTATGAGTTTATCACTTGATACTTCATCAGTTGCCTCTATAGTCCTAACTCCTTCGACAGATTCCATCTTGACTTGTGTTCTTTCTAGAACATTTTGCTTTATCATCTTGCATTGAAACAAAATGTTCCAGACTAATCATAGTTTTCCCTGCTTTGTAAGCAAACCAGTTAATCAATTAAATGCTTTTATGGGGCAATGATCTATTGCAGTAGTCTTCAGTAGCAGCCCAGCCTGCAACATTGGACTCATTTTTAACTACTTCTTTTTTTACTGTATGTGCTTATTTCTCGCTCGCGCACTCTCTCTCTCTGTTTCTCCATTGCTTTCTCTCTATCTCTTTTTACCCTATTCTCTCCTTTTTTCTTCTTTTTTTTTTTTAAAAAAGCCTAAAAACTAAAATAGTGGTTCTGCTTCTAGTATGACCCATGTTATGGTGGGGTGTGACCTACCAGTTGAAAGCCAGTGATTTAGTGTACCTTTTCAGAGACGGAAGAGTTGAAGAGACTGCTTCCAGAGATGGTGAGGTTTGAACCTACTTGGGAGGAAGTGGAACTCTACAAAGATGGAGGTATAGCAATTATTGACCAATGGATATGTGCACATGCCAGGTAACTACATTGCTTTTTGTTAAATTTCCATTGGAGCAGCCTCCAGGCATACATGTACACTTATCCCCATAATGATCACAAATAAAGAGGAATGGGTTTATAATTGGCAGCAATTGATGTAGAGATGTAGAGACAGCTCTTCATGAGTGGAAACAATTTTTCACTCACAGACTTGCTAAAGAATTCACACCAGGCTGCTACATTGCAGGGTGCCCTTCACACCTCCATAACACATCTTCATACTGAGCGGCCTCTCTCAGATTATGCAAGGGAGAAGGGGTTCTCAGATCCGTCCAATCTGGGGTCCTCCTTTCTCCCAGTCTACTTTATCGGGAGTCTGACAGGCTTCATTTTTTGACTCTAGTTTCTCTTTGAAAATAAATGCAGCAATAAGCATGGAGCTTTCTTCTGCACTCGTTGTTTTCTAATTTAATGCCACTAATTTAATTAAAATTTTAAGATTAATCCTTTCCTAGAATCCAAGCAGAGAGAGAAACTGACTACAACTTTTGACTTGGGCCAAGTGGTCCCAGCTGCAAACCCATGACCAATGCTCAGTGTGAGTGCATCTCCACGTATCCTACTACCACTCCCAGCTTGGCAAATGGGTGTGACTTTCTGGGATGGTATGAGCTGAATGAGCTCATCTGATACAGGAAGAAAGCCAAATGGCCAAGTAATGCAAGATATTACTATGCAAAGTACACATGAAAGCAAGATGCAGTCAAAAGAGTAAAAGATTAAATTACAGTTGAGGGTAACTCTGTCCTAAGTAGTGAGGAACTGGGAAAGATGGATAATGTACATAAGTACCTAAAGAGGGGCAGTTATTCTTCGAGGCAGAACGAGGAGAGCCACTGTGGTATAGTGGTGAGAGTGTTGGACTGGGAGATCCAGGCTCTAGTCCCCACTCAGCCACGGAAGCTCCCTGGGTGACTTTGAGTCAGTCACTGCCTCTCAGCCCAACCCACCTCACAGGGTTGTTGTTGTGAGGATAAAATGGAGAAGAGGAGGATTATGTACGCCGCCATGGGTTCCTTGGAGGAAAAAAGGCAGGATATAAAGGCAATTTAATAATAACAACAACATTAAAAGCAAAAACATTTCTCACTGTTTTCTGCATATTTTCTGCCCACTGGATTGCAAGGTACCCCAGAAATTGTACAATAACTATTGCTGTTGTTTTATTATAATGATTATGATTATTAAACAAAACTTAGGAGACAACTGTTGGTGTATAATTGACCCACGCTGGAATGAATGGGAAAATGAAAATGTACACCTGGGCTTATTGACCCCCCAAAACTTTGTGGAATGTCTAATGTGTTTAATATGCCATTTTTGTACATACAGAAAATATTAACAGGAAGGGCATTGGGGGTCATTTATACCTGAAGGGGAAAGTGGTTACCTGCTTCCAAGTTTACCATTATATTCTTTACATAACTATCTAGCCCTTTCATAATGTGAAGATTCAACTTCATTTTAAATTGCAAGGTTGTATATTTTGATCTCCTGTGTTAGTTGCATCAGTTAGCTAGATTGTTGCATCTAAGGGCTCCTCCACTTGCAAACTTCCTGAAAACTGAGCTGAATCACCCTGAAAATTGTTAACTGCCATTAAGCCAAAGCTTATTTTGCAAATTGTTAGATTCTGTAAGTGGGCAAGAGGAGAAAAAAAACATCTTTGAAATTAACTGCTGTATTGTTTGAATATGGCAGACATTTATGGCTGCTTGGATTGTTATGTTTTGAAGTTGTTATTACCATAATTGTAACAGTAACGTTTAAGTTATAAAATTTGTAGTTATCACAATTAAAAGGCATCAATTCAGCCCCAGTAACACTGCAGTTTGGAATTCACTGCTTACACGGTGGTGTACTGTTGATCCAAATAGTTTTCATGTTGGAACTGTGTTTCTTTTCAACAAACAATAATGTTTATTTGTTATGTTAAACTAGAACTAACTAATACAGTAGGTTTTTAATGTGGAAGAGGGTTAATCTCTACATCAAAGTGATGTGGACCTTGGCATAGGATGGATAAGCCTGCTTGGGAAGGTTTCAGGCTTCTTTTTCATGAATAAATCCATGGTGGCTTCTGCCCCAGCTCCCCTTTGGCTGGCTTGTTAGTTTGCATGGACAAACAGAACAGAACAGAAAAACTTCACAGACAGAAGTGCTAGAGGTTGAAGCTGAAAATACATCTGCATGCAGAGCAGGTGCTTTCCTTCTGAGCTATTTGTTTATTTATGTTTAATTAAATGTGTATATCACCCAATTGGCAAATGCCATTGGGATGGCTTACAATCATCAAAAAACAAAAACAACAATAAAATAAGAACAAAACCCGTAAATACAGTAATAGAAATATCAACGTAATACATATCACAACATTAAAGAGCCAACAGTAAAGTCAACCATCAGAGAAACAGGTTAGGAGTTAAATGCCTTCTGGAAGGGGAAGGTCTGAGTCTGGCATCTAAACATATATGGTGAAGATGTGGATTTCCCTGGGAAGGGCTTTGCACAGATGGCGGGGCTGCTTCAGAGAAGGCGCTTTCCCCGAGAGCCACCCACTGCATCATTGTGTGTGGTGGCGCCCAGAGAAGAGCCTCTGAAGAGGATCTTAGCAATCACATGGGCCTTAAGCCGTTCAGGGCTTTAGAGGTCAGCACCGGCACTGAATCAGCCCCAGAACCTGATTGTCAGCTCTGCTGATGCAGCACTGGAGTAATACGTCTTTAAATAATTATTTAGTTATGACATTTCTATACCGCCCAATAGGCAAAGCTCTTTCGCTTGAAATGGCCAGTCCCAGTGAGCAGCCTTGCAGGTCTGTCCTGCAGTACCTGAAGCTTCCAGATGGCATTCAGAGGCAGCCCCACGTATAATGCATTTCAGTAGTCTTGGTGGGAGGTTATCAGTGCATGGATTACTGTAGTCAGAGTATCTCTGCCCAGATAGAGTCGGATGTATCAGCCAAAGCGGATAAAAGGCACTTCACGCCACTGAGGCCACTTGGGCCTCGAATGACAGAGCTGGATGTATGAGCACCCCCAGACTATGAACTTGACCCTGTGACCCTACCTATAACTTAGGGTTTGGCTCAGCAGAACTACTTCAAGACAAACCATCTTACCATAAATGGGTTATATAATCAGCTCTTCCCTAATTAGCAAATTAGGACAAATAAGAACATTACAAGAGGGGAATTTATAATTGGTGTGAAGTGGGAAACTTGCATGAAGTTTCATGAAACTTCATGCCTTCACGATCATCTTTGAGCACGTAGATAGTTGGTATCAAAATTTATACTAAGCTACAGGTTTCCATACCATAAATATGCCTTAGAATCTGTTTCCTTCTCCACCTAATGTTTATTTGTATTCCTTTGCAGATATTTTATAGGCACCTCAGTATCAACGTTTTCCTTCCGTATTCATGAGGAAAGGGAGATTCTGGGTTTTGACCCTAAAACAACTTACAACAGATTTTGTGGAGATGAAGAGAAATCCTGTGAACAGCCAACTCACTGGAAAATTGTATACTAAAATATACTCGTCCATAAAACTGCAGACTTTGGGCTCACCAAAGCAATGAAACAATCATTTTTGTGAAAAGAAACTGATTTTGAATGTCATCTGGTTTTTCATTTCTGGTGTTAAGCACAAATTAATGAATGGTAGTAGCTTTTCCCCTCAGCCAGACACAGTTAACTCTGTATTGTTGTTACTGACAGATCTTCTGATAAGACACTAAGAGAGCAATCCTGTGCCCCCTAGACAGAGTCTGGGAGACACGAGATTGTTTGGTTTCCTGGGTCCAACCTCAGAGCTAGGAAACTGCACTCCCTGCCCCCTGCCCCTCATAACGAATGTGGAGAGAATCCGCACCATCTACCTCTCCGTGCTTGGAAAACGGAGTGCGGGGATGGGGAAAAGGGACTGTTCCAGGAGGTGGAGAGGGGAGGAGACTGGGGCTGCAGCCATGTGACAAAAATGCCCGTCTAGCTTAAATGCAGAGCGGGAGGTGCAGCTCTGCATAGGGTACTCATATGCCTCCAAGTTCAGACTCTTACAAGTACCCAGGGCGGATCCCATAAAATTTTTTAAACATTTAAAAATCTGCCTTTTAAAAATCGAAAATGTTATTCTGGAAACATAATATCAGTTTATATTGTTTCCCTCTTCAGATCAGAGGATAACAGTAGCAGACAGGAGAAGCCAGCAAATTTGCTTTCCAGGATTTGAATGTGTTACTCTCATATATTCATAGACAGAGGTACATCACAATTAAAAATGTTCTTTGTGGTCTCTGTGCACTTCCGCAAATGGTACTGTGCCTGTGCACAGTACCATTCAGGAAACTTCTATGGCTAGGGTAGAATTTTGGCAGAAGGCCTGCCCCCATTGTCTCTTCAAGGGGTGTGACTCCCACCTTTCTGCTTAGTTCTCATGCCACAACAGCAGAAGCTTCAGGGAACTTTTTGTTCTAGGCTAGAGAAAAACACAAACCAGTTTGGCTTTATCTACCTTATTTATTCATCATTTCAACCTTCTCAGTCTTTCTTCACTGTGGTTTGCATTTTGCTATAGGAGTGTTCATAGTTTGTCTTTTGTAGTGGCCGCATTGTGCCTACCGCTCAGAAAATACACTTTTTCCTCAAGTCTTCTTCTTGCAATAGAATCTTGCCACCTTTGGATGATCGCAGTTTATGTCTCCTTTGTTTGGGTGGGAGTTACCTGGTTGAGTCCTGCAAGCATTATCTTTCAGGCCAGAGAAAGGCCCATGGCTTCATGCTCTTCTGTGGGAGAAGGCAGGGTCAGTTGTCCCATTGAGCAGAATGAACCCCCTCTTCAGGCAGCTCAATTGGAGAAGTGGCAAATTGCGCCATTCCCCTCCCTCTGCCCCCGTCTGGCAGGCCCGCTGCTGTCGCCTCCAGTGGGTGCTCAGCCAGAGAGGGGGACCAACAAGCCTCTCGGGAGCAGTTGCCCATTTGGTGATGCTGGCGGATGCTCCAGAGGGCCCTGCCAGGCCCACTCTCCTGCTGTGGCAAATGCCACAGAGAGAGCTGCTGACAGGGCTCTCCGGAGTAGCTGCCCACCTTCTGTTTTGCTCTGAGAGAGTGGACAGTGCAGCTCTTCAGAGAGCCATCCAGAACCAGATGCCTGACTCTGAGGGGGTCCTTCCACAGAGCCAGACATTGTGGGAAGGGATATCCCAGGAGATTGCATGTACTGCTTGTGGGTTTCCTAGATGCATCTTGTTGGCTACTCTGGGAACAGAGCGTTGTACTATGTAGGCCTTTGGTCTGATCCAGCACAGCTGTTCTATTCTTTTTTTATATATATACTTTTTATTCTACTTTTATCTTTATAAATGAAATAAACAGTACCAACAACCTAATCAGTATCTACAGTTTCCCAACAACACAGTATTCTTATGAGGACACAGCAGTAACGAAAAAGAGGGGAGAAAATGAAAACAGAAAACAGAAGGAGAAGGAAGAAGAAAGCAAGAAAGAAAATGAAAACAATATTTAAAAAATTACTTAAAAGGATTAAAAGGTTTAAACTCCATTACACACAAAGTTCAGATCCCATTCTACTTAAAAGTTATACCTCTAACACTGGCAATATTACAATTCAGTACAGCATAGATGATCAACCTTACATTTCAGTATCATATAATCAGCCTTAAAGCAAGGAAGCAGGCCTGCGATTCATTTCCAGTAACCATACATTGCCCTTCAGTTAACATACAGTTAACATACAATAGTAGAGCTTAACAATTTAACCAGCCTGAAATATTACTAACCAGTCTCATAATAATGATAGTAATAATAATTAAAAGGGAAGGAAATTAGAAAGGATAGTAACAAGTCACTAATAAATTTTATATTGTTCATAGAATCATAGAATAGTAGGGTTGGAAAGGGCCTACAAGGCCATCGAGTCCAACCCCCTGCTCAATGCAGGAATCCAAGTCAGAGCATCCCTGACAAATGGCTGTCCAGCCTCGTCTTGAAGGCCTCCAGTGTGGGAGAGCCCACCACCTCCCCAGGTAATTGGTTCCATTGTCGTATTGCTCTGACACTCAGGAAGTTTTTCCTGACGTTCAGCCGGAATCTGGCTTCCTGTAACTTGATCCCATTATTCCATGTCCTGCACTCTGGGATGATCATTGTTGTATAATGAAGCTTAAAATCAGCCTTACCACAATCACTAATATATTTTGAACTAGATATATAAATGAGTGTGCACATTTCTATACACCCTCAAACAGGAAATTTAAGTACAGTATATCATATCCATTTAAAGAGAAAGGATTTAAAGAAAAAGAAAAAACGAGAGAGAGAAGACGAATATATATGAGCAATTATCTCTGGCCTAGCCTGGGTCTTACAGAGTAAACATAGCCAATTGACAAAACATGTTTATAAATTCCAGTTCATGGGGCTGGAACAGAAGTCTCGTGTGTTTTCCCGATTAGCCACGCCTCCGCCATTTCGTGATTTAGAAATTTCTTCATCTGACCTTCAGAAACAAACAATGCAAAATCTAGCAGGATATTTTAAATGATATTGTAAGTTCATTTGTTTAGCCAGGTTTTTCACCTTGGTAAATTGCCTTCTTTTATCAGCAATTTCTTTGGTGTAATCCGGAAATAACATGACTTTATCTCGTTTTGATCCCCAAACAAGATTTCCGCCCCCTCTTGCCAGATGCAGGATATAATTTTTTGTGGCAATTCTTGCAAATTGGACTATAATCGTATAACCAGTCCCTTTGGCATTTGGCACACGGAAATAATCAGATGACACAGGGAGTATCTCATGCAGAAGCTTATCTACAAAAGTAGACAAATTTACATCAGTAGGTAGATCTTTAATATCAGTAATATGTACATTTGCCCTGCACATAAGAGCCTCAAGTTGGGAGATTCTGGCAAAAAAATTATTGTTAAAAACTTGTGACGCAGTCTCATTCGCTGCCACCCTATCTTGCAGCTCGTTAACCTTCACCTCAATTTTTTTGCCAAGAAGTGTTAATTAAGTCCACAGCCCCTTGCAGGGCAGTGATGGAATTTTGAATTGTATCCAACCTCTTAGCCTGTTCAGCAAATTGCAAGGACAAAGTTTTTATCAGAGCAATAACTCCTCTGTATTTTCACTTCTCAGAGCCTTTGCCATGGGAGGTATGGGTGGGGGAGTGGAGATCCTGCTCCTTCTTTCCTCCTTGATGTAGCCATCCTTCTCTTCAAAAGATCTTGTGGGTCCTCAAATATTGTTGTTTTTTCTTAATCCACAAATTACATTGGAGCATGTCAGCCCTTATTTCTCCTAATTAGATATGAGTTTCAAAACAACTTTGAGCGATGATTAAGCTCTGGCAGGCTAGCCCCAGAGCCCAGCCCCCCTGCTACTTGGCAAAGGGGGCTATTCTTCCAAGACTTCATCCAGATGCTGCTCTTGCCTCCCCTTTTCAATCCAGGGGAAGAGGAAAAGGTTTTTCAACCTTTTAAAAACTGTTTGAGATAGCGTCCCGCAAGAGGCTCCGCGGAATGCTGCCAAGGGCGACATTGGCTCCGACCGGAAGTCAGCTCTTCTATTCTTACGTTCCTCTAAGAGTTTTATGAATATAAAGGGGATGTCACCAGAATGTTCCTTGATCTTGAAGCAAACTGTAAAATCTGTGAATGTCCAGTTCGTGTCAACTGCTATGTCAGATCCAACTTTGTCCAAGAAACTCCGTGTGCCGAAACAACTTGCACAGTGGGAGTTGTCAGGACCAACACTGTTAGGAGGCTGCTTAGGGGCAGGGCAGGTCCTGAACCCTCTATGATATTGTCAATCATAAACATGGTGCTTTGGCTGGACTCAAGATGGGAGATTATGGTATAACGAAGTAGATTATTCAGCAGCTTTAGGTCACATATGCAAGGCTAGTTCTATCACTACCAAATCAATTGAAGCTGTATATATTTAAAGAACTTTAAAGCAGGCAAAAGGTAACATTAATCAAACATGCAAGAAAGTAGTCATGAAGTAATTTCCCCTTCTGATTAGAGGAGTGTTGATCCTCCAGAGAATAAGAGAAGATGAAGAGTTCTTGGACAGAACAGTGGAACTACAGCACCAAACTGAAGTACAGAAGCCAGAAGAGCAACAGCAAGCTGAGGCAGAAGAGGAAAATGTTGAGGTGAGGAAAAATGAAGTAGAGGATACTCCTTGAAAAAGGGTGGCAGGAGCAGAAGAACTAGAAGACACTCTGCACCAGTGGAAGCAGTGGAACTATGGAACCATTTCCAGTTACTGGAGGATGAGACTTGAGGACAGGCTACAGAGGAAGAAGTACAGGGGAACCTGCATGAAAGCAGAGATTGAAGGTCAGTCAAGCAGAGGCAATGAAACCAAGGTCTACAACAAAAAGAGAAGAGCAGTAGTAGTGGGAGACTCCTTGCTGCATGGGATTGAAACCCAAGTATGTCTCCAAGACCCATGGACTTGTCAGTTATGCTGTCTCCCAGGAAGATGGATTAGAGATGTGACCGAAGGGTTGCCTATACTCATAAAGCCCACCGACAGGTACCCCTTTCTTCTCATCCATGTGGGAACAAATGCTACCGCCAAGCAGAGCTACGAAGAAATCACGTCAGACTTTGAAGCTTTGGGAAGGAAACGCAAGAACTTTGGGGCCCAGACAGATTTCTCATCCATCCTTCCAGTAGTTAGAAGAGGGATAAAAAGGGAAAGGAAAATACTCCATGTGAATGACTGGCTACAAAGGTGGTGCCGACATGAGAGATTTGGATTCTGGGACCACGGGCTATACTTCCTGGAAGATGGGTTGGACCTCACAAAGGCTGGGAAGAATGTGTTTGGCCACAGCATGAAGAACTTCATCAGGGGGGCTTTAAACTGAATCCTATAGGGGAGGGAGATGTAAAGTTGGGGGTAACAGTGGACGAAGGCTCATGCACCACAACGGAGAGAATGGCTCTAATAGCACCCAATAATAGTTTTCAAAAACATGTAGGAAGAAAGCCAGACTATAAAACACATGGTCTTCGATGTCTGTATACTAATGCCCAGAGTATGGGAAACAAACAGAATGAACATGAAATCTTAATACAGGAGGGAAATTATGACTTGATAGGTATAACTGAGACTTGGTGGGATGACGTCTATGACTGGAATACAGCAATTGAAGGATATAACTTGTTCAAAAGGAACAGAAGGAACAGAAAGGGAGGTGGGGTTGCACTATATGTTAAAAATACATATCTCTGCACAGAAATACAGGAGAAGGAGCTTGGTAGCCCCATGAAGAGCATCTAGGGTAAAACAAATGGAGCAAAGAATAAAAGGAACATGGTGGTTGGAGTCTACTACCAGCCACCCAATCAAGGAGAAGATGAGGATGAAACTTTTGAAAAGCAAACAGCCAATGTTTCAAGGAAGCAATGGGAGACTTCAATTTCCCTGATATTTGTTGGGAGACAAATTCTGCAAAACATGAGATTCCTGACTTGTGTTGCTGATAATTTCCTCCTACAGAAAGTAGAGGAAGGAACTAGAGGATCAGCTATCCTTGACTTTGTCCTAACCAACAGAGATGGCTTAGTGGATCAAGTAGCAGTTACAGGAACTCTGGGGGAAAGTGACCATGTTATCCTTGAGTTCTTGGTTCTAAAGGAAGCAAAAGTCAAGTGTAGCCAAATGTGTACCCTAGATCTTAGGAAAGCCAATTTTAATAAACTCAGAACAATGATAAGCAAGGTCCCATGGCAAGTGACTCTAATGAGAAAGGGAGTCCAAGATGGGTGAGAGTTGTTAAAAAAGCAAATTCTCAAAGCACAATTACAAACAATTCCAACAAGAAGAAAAGGTGGAAGAGAACAGACGAAGCCAAGGTGGCTTCACAAAAAGCTTAGAGAAGACCTGAAAACAAAAAAGGACACATATAGGAAGTGGAAGGAAGGCCAAGCTACACAGATGACTGGAGGAGGGCTAACGTTGTCCTTATCTTCAAAAAGGGCAAAAAGGAGGAACCTGGGAACTACAGACCAGTCAGTCTGACATCAATCCCTGGGAAAGTTCTGGAGCAGTTTATAAAGCAATCCATCTGTAACCACCTCGAAAACAATGCAGTGATTACTCAAACCCAACATGGATTTGTCAATAACAAATCCTGCCAGACAAATCTGATCTCATTTTTTTGATCTGGTAACCTCCCTTGTGGACTGTGGGAATGCTGTGGACATAATATATCTCGACTTCAGCAAAGCTTTCAACAAAGTGCCCCATGATATCCTGATAAGCAAACTAGCTCAAAGTGGGCTAGATGAAACAACGATCCGGTGGATCCACAGTTGGCTACAGAATTGGACTTAAAGAGTGCTTATCAATGGGATCCTCTCAAACTAGGGAGAGGTAAGGAGCGGGGTACCGCAGGGCTCAGTCCTGGGCCCAGTAGTCTTCAACATTTTTATTAATGACTTGGATGAGGAGGTGCAGGGAATGCTTATCAGATTTGCAGATGACACAAAATTGGGGAAGGGGGATAGCTAATACCCTGGAAGACAGAAAAAAATTCAGAGTGATCTTGATAGACTGCAGTGCTGGGCAGAAAACAACAGAATGACATTTAATAGGGATCAATGCCAAGTTCTGCACCTAGGAAAAGAAACCAAATGCACAGTTACAAGATGGGCGATACTTGGCTCAACAATACTACAAGTGAGAAGGATCTTGGAATTGTTGTAGATCGCAAGCTGAATGAGAGCCAACAATGTGATGTGGCTGCAAAAAAGGCAAATGCTCTTTTGGGCTGCGTTAATAGAAGCATATCTTCCAAATCACATGAAGTCCTAGTTCCCCTCTACTCAGTACTGGTTAGGCCTCATCTGGAGTACTGTGTCCAGTTCTGGGCACCACACTTGAAGAAGGATGCAGACAGAGAGGATTCAAAGAAGGGCAATGAAGATGATCGGGGGACTGGAAACAAAGCCCTATGGGGGGAGACTGAAAGAACTGGGCATGTTTAGCCTTGAGAAAAGACTGAGGGGAGATATGATAGCGCTCTTTGAGTACTTGAAAGGTCACAGAGAGGAAGGCCAGGATCTCTTCTCGATCATCCCAGAGTGCAGGACACGGAAGAATGGGCTCAAGTTACAGGAAGCCAGATTCCAACTGAACATCAGGGAAAACTTCCTGACTATCAGAGCGATACAGTAATGGAACCAATGACCTAGGGAGGTGGTGGGCTCTCCCACACTGGAGGCATTCAAGACGAGGCTGGACAGCCATCTGTCAGGGATGCTCTGACTTGGATTCCTGCACTGAGCAGGGGATTGGACTCAATGGCCTTGTAGGCCCCTTCCAACCCTACTGTTCTATGATTCTGTGAAACACCCTCAAGAAATTGTATAGTTTGTAACGGTTTCACAACTTTGCATAGTTGGGAAACAGCTCCTAGAATCACCCACCCACTTTTGTGTTTACTAAGGGCTCTGATGGAAGATTATGAACTTCATTGTTTTCCGTCAGGAACTTTCATTCTCTATACTTGAAAATCTTCCTGCAACTTTTGTGTTGATAAACATGATGTCAATGTTTTTGTGTAAAATGTATCACACCTCAAGTTCTGTGCATTCAGTGTGCCAGCTTGTGATCAGTTCCAGCTATAGCAGATGGACCTGAAACAGCTGGGTCCGTGCATTTTGGACTCTTGGCCTACCCTTGTTTTTGGCAGGAGCCCTCACCGATCTCTCCCAGAGAGAGACAAATTAGGGAGTCTTGTTACCCTTGGCAAAGCCCAGAGAGAAGAGTCTAAAGGGTACTTAGATGCAGTGGTTCTGTCACTTCTCCACTGCTTCGTATTTTATCTAGACACAGCCTAGTCTGGCTCCTCAGGTACTCGCTGCGCCACAGGTGAAGGTTTGCAAAACAACAACCCCATTTTAAAAGGAAGCCCTTTTTTACCTTTGTTGTAGAAACTCAGGAGTTTCAACATACCCCAGTCTTCAGCTTCAGGAATGGGTCAGACTGACCCAGATAAACTATCTTTAAACCTTATCCGATCTAGGAAGGCATCCTACACACGGCAGCCCCCTTTGTGTGTGTGTGTGTGTGTGTGTGTGTGTGTGTGTTTATGCTCAGATTTGGTCTAATTTTGAACTGTACTGGGTCAGAGCCCCAGCCACGTTGTGCAGCCTTCCCTGGCCAAACTAGTGGAAGGATTGCAGCAGGACTCCTGTTTGCTTCCTCTGGTTCCCTCTCTCTATTTCGTCATCAGTTGGCTAAGTCTTCAAGTATAATTGGTCAGACCGATGGCAGTAATGCTAAGGATCCTTGAATGCAGTGAGAATTGTTGGTGCAAGCCTATTTCCTCTCTTTGGGAGGAAACAGGAGGTACATGCACAAAGCGCTAGAAATTGGCACGAACGCATTTTGCAACCTCCTTCCTCCATCGCCTTTTGTTGTTGTGCCTGTGCACCAAGACTAGCCTGATCACACCACCTCTTCTTAGCACAAGTTCCCCAAAATTATTTTCCTTCTCCCAACTCTAACGCTCACCCTAAACTTTTCCTTTCCACTTCCAAAGTGTTAGGGACTCCAATTTACTTAATCCTCACCTCTTTGGCCTCCCATACTGACAAGTTCATCCTATATTAACATGGGGCAGTGCATGCCCAAAGCCTGGTTTTAAGCTTCGGTTTCAATCTTGGGGAGAACTAAGCTAATTTCCCCATAATCTGATTCTCTCTACCGGCTTTGTTCTCAGTGTACGCTTGTATTTGAATTATGATCACTATACCAAGTTACTTTCCCTGGAGCAAAGAGTAATGGGCAGATTACAAACAGCTAAAAGACTAACAGTTGCAATATAAAATACAATACAAGAATTTAAAAATGAAATACAATACAAAACAAGCAGCACAAGAATAGATAAAACAGCCATAAATCTAGAACTAGGCCTCTAAAATGCCTGGGAGAAAAGAAAGGTCTTGCCTGGTGTCAAAAAGATAGCAACTCAGTCACCAGTGAACCTCTTTGGGGAGGGCATTCCATAAGTGGGGTGCTAGCTTTCTTTGCACCCAGGGCACCCAGAGGAGAATACATATGGGGGAAGATGTTCCTTTAGATACTCAGGTCCCAAGCCATTTAGGGCTTTAAAGGGTAGCACCACCATTTGAATTGGGCTTAGAAATGGACTGGTAGGTAGCCCCATGGACAAGACATTGCAGTAATCCAACCAGGAGGTTACCAGAGCATGGATGACTCTTGCCAGGCTATCTCTTTTGAGTTAGGTCACAGCTGGTATGTCAAACTAAGCTAATCAAAGGTGCTCCCGGCCACTGAGGCTAGCTGGGCCTCAAGCAGCAGTGATGGATCGGGAGCACCCCGCACCGTGCACCTGATCTTTCAGAGGGAGTGGAGCTCCCACCAGGAATCGCAGAATGGCAGGGCTGGAAGGGGCCCACAAGGCCGTGGAGTCCAACCCCCTGCGCAGTGCAGGAATCCAAGTCAGAGCACCCCCGACAGGTGGCTGCCCGGCCTTGTCTTGAACAGGACAGGTTCAACAGTACTCAGTGGGCAGACAAACCACCTGCTAACAGTACCTCTATCTTGCCTGGGTTGAGCTTCAGTTTAGCCCTCATCCAGTACATTGTCCTGCTCAGGCACCAATTTAGGACAACCACTGTCTTACCTGGACTAGATTAAAAGGAGAGGTAAAGCTGGGTGTGATTGGCATATTGATGGCACCTCAGCCCACACTTCTGGCTAACCTCCCCCAGTGCTTTCATGTAGATTTTAAATAGCATGGGGGATAAAATTGAGCCCTCTAGAACCCCGTGACAATTGCTATGGATCAGAGCAATAATTCTCCAGCACCACTTTCTGGAAACAACCATCTAAGTAGGAATGGAACCACTGCAAAACAGTACCCCCAGTTCCCAACCCAGACAGCCAGTCCAGAAGGTCAATGGTACTGGAAGCCCCTTGAGAGATCCAACAGAACTAACGGGGTCACACAAACACGCCATCTCTTGGCAAACGTCATCCCACAGAGCAACTGAGGCAATTCTGTCCCCAAACTGGGCCTAAAGCCAGATTGAAATGGATCTGGAAAATCAACTTTGTCCACAAATGCCTGGAATTGATTAGCAACCACATACTCAAGCACCTTCCCCAGGATGTTAGCAAGTAGCCTATAGTTGCCCTCCACTTCTCAGTCAAGGTTAGGTTTCTGATTACTACCTCTTTTAAGAAGGCTGGTATCGCCCCCTCTCAAAGAGGAACTTGCAGCCTTCCAGATCCAACCAGCCATCCCCTTCTAATTAGATGTAACAAGTCAAGATGGGCAGGGATTAGCACACGAGTGGTGAGTCAAACTCATCCAAGCCCTTTGTCTGCATCTTCAGCCCTCAGCAACGGAAACTCATCCAATACAACCGGGCGAGATGGTGCTCCGGATACCTCGGTTAATGGAATCGCACTAATATAGGCATCTACAAGTGATTTTTTTATCTTCAAAATGTCTTGCAAATTTGTCACAGTGAGCTGTTGAGGGTGTTTGGAGAAACTGTGTATGGATTACTGGGTTCCGCCTCGCCAAAGATGCACTATTGCCAAAGTTAAGATCCTTTTATGAATGCATATCTTGAGAACGTGGGCAGGTTGTACATGTATTTAGAATAGCACATGCAGTAACAATTCCTTTCCCTGCCTACACCTAGAAAAATTAGCTGTTGCTTCCCCACAGAGCCCACCAATGGAGGTATTGTCTCCAGTCTGGCATGTGAGTAGATCATCTGCATCAGGGAAATTACTGACCTTACACCTGAAGACTCACGTACTCTTTGCTAAGATTGTGCTCCTCCTCACTCTCAGTATCATTTTCTGGGTTCCACCTGGTGCTTACCTACTCTGTGGTGGTAGCCTTTAGAGAGCTATTACTGAGAATGCGATCATTCCAAGACTTCAACATGCACCTAAACATAACAAGTGTTGGTGCATGAATAATCTCAGAGGGAAGATTATTCCACACAGTGGGTGCCACTACACTAAACACCCTGCTCTGAACAACTGCAGAGTGGACCTCAGGAGTATGTGGCACCATCAGGAGGTCCTCACCAGATGATCTCAAAGACTGAATGGGTCAAGAGGCAAGAAGGCAAGTCTCTCTCAGATAACTAGGTCCCAAAATCTGTCACTGGTATAGAAACTTGGCCTGGTAGCAAATAGGCAGCCAGTGCAGTTCCTTCAGCAGCACAGGTGTAATATGTTGCTAGTACTTTGCCCTACTTGGCAACCTAGCCAAAGCATTCTGCACTAGCTGCAGTTTCTGGACCAGCCTTAAGAGCAGCCTGTATAAAGGGGATTAGAGTAATCCAACTTCAAGGTTACTAATGCATGAAACACTGTGGCCAAGCTATCCCAATCCAAGTGGGTCTCTAGCAACAAAGATGGACCCAGAAGTACCCGAAGACTGCACACCTGATCCTTCAGAGAGAGTGCATCCCCATCCAGAACAGGTAACCTACCTATCTCCTGGACGTGGGAACCACTCGCCCACAAGGCTTCCATTTTGCCAGGATTCTGCCTCAGTTTATTGGTCCCCATCTAGATCACCACTGCATCCAGAACCTGCATGGCCATACCTGATTCAGATACAACCGAGGAAGAGAGCTCCATGTCATCAGCACACCGAAGCACATAACCCCCCTAATGACTACTCCCAGTGGCTTCGTATGGATGTTAAACACTATTGGAGACAAGATGGTACCCTGTGGCACCCCACTGCACAACTGCCACTGGGGCAATAGAGTCTCCCAATGCCAGTCTCTCGAAATGACCCTGCAATACAGCGCCCCCGACACCCAACCCACTGAGCTGGTCCAAAGGATACCATGGTTGATGGGTATCCTTTTGGACTTCTTCAAGGAGTGGTCATCTGTGCACTCACACCACCCACCTCTCTTACCTCAACCAGAAGTGTGAACTGAGTGGAAAGGTGAGAGCTGCACCCCTTGAGGGGGCTGGATGGGGCATGCAGAGTGTGGGGGAGGGGCTCTTGCCAAAACTGTAGCTATAAAAGCTTCCCAAATGGAGCTCTGTGCGATTGCAGAGCCCATAAGTGGGACTGCAGAGATGATCATTCAAAGAACTAGTTACAGGTAAGCAACCTGCCTGTACAGAGTTTGGTTTTGCTATGAGTGGTTGGCAGTAGCTGTAGCGAGGCCCTGATGTATTTGTATACATGCTAATTTCTGCCCTTATAGCCAACAACACAATATTCCTGATCCTTTTTCTTTACAATGGGCACATTCCTTCTCCTTGCTAGTGTTAAAGGATCCCCATGTAGTTTAGCAATGTGATTCCCCCCTCTCCTTGGTGTGCATGTGCAGCTGCCTGTCACAGCAGCCCAGGAAATAGGTTTCTTTGTGCTTCCCACATCCCCATCCAGCCCCTTTAGTCAGGTTATGTTGCACAAGCTTCAGAGTGTTCATTCCTTGACAAGATGGAAAGAGAGCTGCACGGAGACATGAGACATGCACAAACCTCCCATTCTACATAATAGCTTGATGCACTTGGTTACACATGACAGGGGGTGGGGGGTGGAGAAGCAAGGAAAACATGGCTCTATTATGCCTTATGGGGATCCATATGTATGTGGATGCTGCACATGCACAGGAAAGGAGAATAAGGCTATCAATGGCTACTAGTAATGATGGCTATATATTCCCTCCAGTCCGTACACCAGTTTCAAGGAACATGAGCAGGAGGTGCTGTTGCATAATTCACATTGTGCTTCTGAGCTTCCCATTGGCATCTCCTTGACCACTGTCAGAACAAATTGCTGGAGTACATAGGCCTTTGGACAGATCCAGCATGGTTGTTATGAAAGGACTGTACCCTAAATACTGACAATAGTAATATGTACAAATGTTCCAAAGGGAGCGAATGTGCAGAGGGCAAGATGCATCTGGAATATGTTTACTTGTTTATTCAAACGTCTAATGGGTCAGACCCAGATTTTGTCATTCTTAGAGTAGACCCACTGAAATCAGTGAGACTTGCTAGATATTCTAAGACGTCACACAGAGCTGTGCGTACTCTAAATATAACTACATCTGGATTTGACACATTGGTTTAGTAGTACTTCTGTCCAGATGGTAGGATTCCATACTTCATGTCCTTTGAACAGCTAAATCCGGAGGTCAGCAATCTTAATTTTTCTCTTAATTTACTGCTACCTGATCATTTGCTATCTCTGAAATCACGTAGCTCAGCCTTCCCAAATCTAGTGCTCTCCAGTTGGTTTGGAATGCAACTCCCAGAATTCCTGACCATTGGCTGTGGCTTATGGAAGTTGAAATCCCAAACACCTGGAGGACAGCATGTTAGGGAAGGCTGCTATAGTGTGTCCTGCAGTGCATTATCCTGTTTACTCCAGTGTCAAGCATTGAAACCCATCTGTCTCATTACCTGAGAAAGGCTGTCTCAAATGATAAATTAAGTTCAATTACAGTTCTATTATAGGGGTATCTTTGGCTGTATGGGGTATTTGTATTTCGGTAGGTGTTGGATTGATTTCAGCACCTGAGAGGTAACTGCACTTTAAGCATTTTGCATAGCTTTTGAAGAGAAAGATGAAGTACTTGTTTGCTCATTTGTATAAAGCAAGTTTGATGCAAGAGGAACTGAAGTGTAGAACAAAGTACATTGTTGAAACTTGTACCATTTCATGGAGAAATATATTGGGACACACAAAATATAAACTCTGGCCCAATTTTGGTGGGGCTTACTCTAATCAGACACCTTAAAATGTCCACACCCCAAATGCCCTATGTATATCCTAACACAAAATATAAAGTCTCTCAGTATTCTTTTTTTTAATGGAGGGAGAACTTCAAGCCATTTTAATACAACTTATTAAAACTCTGATCTCTCCTGCTAAAGGCCTGGTCCATGGAGGTTATAGGAATGAGATGTGTGTGCAAGGGATATCTCTACACCCTCAGGAGCTGCGTTTGTTAGATCCCTGCAGTCTTGTACATCTGAGAACTATTGTTAATCAACCCACAGCATAGTTCTTTGGGTGCATTTGTATTACCTTCCAAATAGAGTTGAAGAAAAGCTAAAGAAGGCTGGGATGTGAAAGCACCTTGCTTCTGCATCACCACTTTTACACTTGGCTGATGATGATCTGATGTTGTAACACGATGTATATCTAATGTCACAATGTAGGATTACCAATGGGAGGTGGTCTGGATCATTTGTTTTTAAAGTGCTTCATTGGCTGCTTCCAGACTCAAAAGTGCTGGTGCTTATCTTGAAAGCCCTTACATGGCTTGAGACTCAAGTACTTGTTGGACTGCCTTCTTCTGTACCAGTCCACCCTTACAATGAGATCTTCATCTGAAGCTCTGTTCCTGGTGCCCTTGCCAGCAGAGGTGAGGTAGCTGGCGACCTAGAAGAAAGCCTTTTCAGGGGCGGCCCCATACCTGTGGAACACCCTCCATGAGCACCCACTAGATCATAATTTAGGAGCCAGGTAAAGGACATAATAGAACTGAAAAAGGTGCAAACAAGGGCAACCAAAATGATCAAGGGGTTAGAGCTCCTTTCCTGTAAGACTAGTGCTTGGAACATGCTATTACTTCATATCCTGCTTGTGGGCATCCCTGAGGCATCTAGTTGGTCACAGTGGGAAGCAGAACTCTGGACTAGATGGACCATTGACCTGACCTAGATGGGCTTGTCAAAACCAGTGGCATCTAAATCACTGTCACATTGTATAATGCTTTTCCATTCTTTCCCATGGATGGTGTCTGCAAATCATGCCTAGGAAAGCAAAAATCTATTAGATCTATCACACTTACACACCCGATATTAAAATCACTGGTTGTGACAGCACATTCTTCCACATGTGTCCCTATTCACATATAAACCTGGTGTTTGTGTGGAGTCATACTCTTGACATGAAAATGAACATGAGCATCCAATTTGGACTGTGGCAGGGACAAATGGCTCCTCCCCCCATGGTCCCAATAAGCTCTCCAGCTTCTTAGGCATGATCTCAGACACTTGTGGCTATATGCTTCCCTTTCGTCATCTATAGAAGTGACTTCACTCACGTTTCCTTCCTTGCAAAGGTTTGGAATGTTCCATTGACTTACAACAATGTTCTCCTTTATGCTGATTCTAAAGCATAAAGTATGGCACATAGAGACATCATAGAATCATACAGTTGGAAGGGACCTTGGAAATCATCTAGTCTCTGGACAATGCAGGCTCTGCACTGCAGAGTGCAGCTACAGCATCCCTGTCAGATGGCCATCCAGCCACTGCTTAAATACTTCCTGTGAAGGAGAACCCACCACCTCTGGTGGCAATCTGTTCCACCGCTGAACAGCTCTTACTGTTAGGAAATTTCTCCTAACGTTTAGCCAAAATCAGCTTCCCTACAATGTCCACCTGTTGGTTCTAGTTCTGCCTTCAGGGGAGCAACAGAGAACACATCTGCTCCATCTTCTGCATGACAGCCATCAGATACTTGAAGATCACTATCATGTCTCCCCTTAATCTTCTCTTCTCCAGGCAAAATGTACCCAGCTTTTTCAATGGTTCCTCATAGGAATTCGTTTCCAGACCCTTCACCATCCTGGTTGGTCTTCTCTGGACACACTCCATATCAATGTCCTTCTTAAAGTAGGACACCCAGAACTGGACACAGTACTCCAAATGTGACCTGACTAATGCAGAATGGAGCAAAATACTTCCCATGAACTAAACACTATGCTTCTTTTAATGCTACCCAAGATTGCTTTAGCTTTCTTAGCTGCCACAGTGCACTGCTGGCTCATATTCAGCTTGTGATCCATGAAGACACTAAGATCCACCTTCTTCCACCTTCTGAGAGATGAAGTTGTCAGCAAGACAGGTAAAAAAAACCTATTGGATGTTCCATTCTTTGCCGTTAAGACTTCCAGCAGATGTCACGATAGTTGAAATCCCCCATTACTACTGTTGCTTGCCTATGTGAAAAGTTTTCTCGTCTGTTCCAGGAAACCACTATCCATGTTTTCTGACTGGGTGGGTAGTGTGTTATAACTGTCACTTGTTTCTCTTTTCCTCTGTCTTTACCCAAATGCTTTCAACAGTGCATCCTCAGAGTTATGAATTTCCACACAGATGTATAAATTAATAGAATCATAGGGTTAGAAGGGGCCTACAAGGCCATCAAGTCCAACCCCCTGCTCAGTGCAGGAAGCCTGATTCCCAGGCGGTCTCCCATCCAAGTACTAACCAGGGCTGACCCTGCTTAGCAGCCGAGATCAGATGAGATAATGCTATTTCCTGAACCTTCCTGTAGGGCTATTCCCTTTGGACAAAGTATACCTTTCAATGGCTGTATTTCAGTCATGAGTCTCATCCCGCCAAGTCTCAGTGATTCCTATTAGTTCATACTTAACAACCTGAATTAGGATTTCAAATTAATCCTGTGTTTTTCCTATGCTCCATGCATTAATATATGGCAGAAGCTCAGTGCAAACTGCTGAACTAAGTATTACAGAGAAGATCTCCAAGGACAAAGGAGACAAGACAGTGGAGGTGGATCCCAGTAATTTTCAGTTAAATACAGCAGGGAAACTGGGAAAGTGCAACACCCATGGCCTCCAATTTCTTGTCTCCTCCTTTGTGCATGGTATTCTTGTCTGTAGTACTTAGCTCTGTAATTGTTTATTCGCTCAGTCGCTTCCGACTCTTCGTGACTTCATGGACCAGCCCACACCAGAGCTTCCTGTCGGCCGTCGCCACCCCCAGCTCCCCCAAGGTCAAGTCCGTCACCTCCAGAATATCATCCATCCATCTTGCCCTTGGTCAGCCCCTCTTCCTTTTGCCTTCCACTTTCCCTAGCATCAGCATCTTCTCCAGGGTATCCTGTCTTCTCATGATGTGGCCAAAGTACTTCAGTTTTGCCTTTAATATCCTTCCCTCAAGTGAGCAGTCTGGCTTTATTTCCTGGAGTATGGACTGGTTTGATCTTCTTGCAGTCCAAGGCACTCTCAGAATTTTCCTCCAACCCCACAGTTCAAAAGCATCTATCTTCCTTCACTCAGCCTTCCTTATGGTCTAGCTCTCCCAGCCATAGGTTACTATGGGGAATAGCATTGCTGTAATTAGCTCTGGGCTTTTGCCGCCACCTCCCCGCCCCCTGGCCAATTCAGTTTAAAGCCCTCTCGATCAGGTTTGTGATGCTCCTGCCAAAAACTTTCTTCCCAGACCCCATGAGGTACACATCATCATCTGCAAGGAGTCCTTCATATTGGTACCATAAGCCATGAAACCAAACCTTTCCTGATGACACCATCTGCATAGCCAGCTGTTGAACAGACTTCAAGGTCTGTTACTTCTACTGCTTTTTTTGAGAAACAAGAGTTGCCGTATCAGCCCACAAATGTGTTCATTCTCTCCACCCCACATCCCGCCCCCATCTCTCTTCCTCTGTGTTTCTTGGGTTTGGTTCATAGGAGTAGGTGTGATGTTTGAAGTAGATAAATACTTCTGTATTGGAGTATTAGACAAAAATGTTTCACTAAAGTTTAATTTGAAAAATGGTTCAAGTCCTTATATTTCTAACAAGGGATGCTGCACCATTCTCACCCTAGAGCCTGCCACACCTGTTCAGCAGGAAGGTATTTGATCTCAAAATAGCTAAGAAAACAACCCATGCAGAGCAGGAGAGGGGTATATACCTTTACTGACAAGTTATGGTCACATTAAGATGTTTTATGCACAATTATCAACAAATATCACTTTTTCATTTACTGCATTAAATGTGGTCAAAGCTCTAATTATGGGAGCAGTATGGGTCATCACCCAATTTGTTTTATCTGCTTTGAAGACTGAGACATGTCCTATACTGTAAGCTTTACAACAGCAGATAACACAATGCTGGGAGGGATAGCCAATGCCATAGAAGACAGAATCATTATGAGAAAGGCCCTAACAGTAAGAGTTCCCTCAGAAGGTGGTGGGCTCTCTCTCCTTCACTGGAGGTATTTAAGCAGAGATTGGACAGCCATCTGTCAGGAATGCTCTGCAGTTGTATCCTGCGTTGGAGATCATGTATTGGGCAGGAGGTTGGATTAGATGACCTCCAAAGTCCTTTTGAACACTAGGTTTTCTATAATGAGTCTGTTTGACAGAATGGTCACTAACTCATTTTGGCAGCTGAAATAAATGCATAAGAGAGTGAAGTTATACAAGTACTTCCAAGAGAGTACCCACACTTATGCATTATAGTTAATTGCTTCATTTGGATTGCAATCACATGTCTTTTCCACCTCTAAAAAGGTTTTAGCAGGTTTTTCACAACCAATTGTTTGTGCTTAAACTGAAAAAAGCATGGAAAGAGTCTTTAAAAAGTTAAAAGAGCTTCATCTGGGGGCGGGGCGGTGGGGAAGGCTGAGATTTTTCTAAGTTTGGAGAACGTTTCCCACATTGCAGCAAAACTAAATAAACTTCCCCCACAGTTATGTTGCAACATCGTTAACTAGATGTTTCCAGTAATTCAGTCTTTGCTCTTTGAGGAAAAGGGCTGGTTGATCGGGGAGAAGAAGGAAGAGCCATCCCCGCCTACCCATCATGTGAAGGCATCCTTTCATTACAGCTGGTACAGAGATTTGTTGCCCTGCCAATCATAGAGAAATGGAAATACGAAGTGGGTAAGGTGATAGGAGTAATTTGACAGATTCATGCTGGTTTC
Organism: Heloderma suspectum; assembly: GCF_057233095.1. Lineage (NCBI taxonomy): Eukaryota > Metazoa > Chordata > Lepidosauria > Squamata > Helodermatidae > Heloderma > Heloderma suspectum. Next base: position 225,150,976 of record NC_139458.1, read on the forward strand.
CAGCTTTTATGAGACTTCAATTACAGGGAACATTTCACTACACATAACCCACTGAATTCCTTTCTGCACAGGTGTGTGAATGAATCCCCAATTCTATCATACTGCAAATTAAATTTTTGATTGTACAGTAGTGTGCATTCATAGAAACTGGACTATAGTATAATTCAGTCACGTACAGCTAGAAATGCCAGACGTGATGGCAAAGAAGAGTGGTCTCAAAATAAAATGAGATCAGTGGAACAACCTAAATAAAAATGTTTAATTTAGAACATAAGAATAGTAATATTAAAGTTCCGTATGTTGCTATTTTCTATCTTACACTATTATATTTTGATCTACCTAGGAGGTTACTGTTACATTGTCAAGAAATTAGTCATTATGCAACTGTAAGCTTCAACCTACCAAGTCACGTTCTTATTGCTAAGGACAGAACAGAGATGTGAGGCACGGAAGTGGGATGGGAAAGAGAAAGCAAAGGAGGGACAAATACTGCACACTTTGAAGAGGAAGACAGTGGCCCGTTTTGGATGTAATGCTAAACCCATGGTTTAGTACCAAGTAAACGAAAAGAAGCAAACCTCGGGCTTGCATGCTACCCCTCACCTCTTCTCCTCTGGCATAGCAACAAGGAGTATTTCAGAAGCATTCACTTCCTTTTTTAAGCTAACCAGAATGCATTGTTATATCCAAACTTGGGAAACTCTGGTTAGTTTAAAGTATGATTCGTAAATAAGCCAGGTTCATAAACCACTATTTGATCCTGGCTTGTTTCAACAAACCATAATGTAAACTAACCAGTTTCCCCCAGTTCAAGATATAGCAACAAACTCTGGTTAATTTAAAGGGAAAGCAAGTGCTTTTGATCTGTTTTTCATAGCCTTGGAGAGGAGAAGGGAGGGGAGGGGCGAAGCTGCTCAATGCTCACTTTTGCTCATTCTGGGATTTACTGTTCATTGTTTAAAATTGTTGTATTTTTGTACATTGCTTTGATATTACAAAGTCATATTGTATTTTTTACGGTTTTAATCTTTGCAAACCACCCAGAGTGTTTTGGTTACTGGGAGGTACAGAAATGAAATTCACAGTAGTGATAAACTGTGTTTCAGCATTATGACCAAAACTGACCACTCTGTTACTTAAAAGCTATATAACATATTCTATATCAAGCCATAAATTGCAGAGAATTTACAATATATTGTGCAATCTTCACATGTTAATTACTTTTGACCACTGAAACCATCACAGGGTGAACAGTCAGAAGGCCCACAATTAGGGTTGCCAATCAACCGTGAAAAAAAGCAACAATCTGGGCATTTTTTGTTTTCTCTTTGAGCCAGTTGCCAGAAAAGCAAAGTACAAGGCTGTTCCATTATTTTTCCTTAGCTGTTTGTCTTTTAGAAAAATCTGTACTCCCTAGATGAATCAATAGACTTTCGGCTGGGCTTTGCCTCCAGACCTGCTAAACACCTTTGCACTCTGCCCACAGCTCCACCCCACCCCACCCCACCCTCTTATCACCAGATCCACTCTGGACCCCACCCCATAAACCAGAGGGCTCTGTCTCCAGGTCTGGCCCAGCCACCAGAATGTTGGTTTCAAGAGTTGGCAGTCCTGTTCACAATCTGTTTTATTTTACAACTGCCCACAATTTGGCCTTGAATGTCTGAACTGGAATACGCTTCAGTGGAATTATTTAAGTGAGCAATTTTAAGCATGTGGATGTGTTGGTTGTCTCCTATATATTATTCAAGCTACAGTACTGTAAGACATTGCCCATTAACATTTAGAGATGCCATATACATTATTTGCCTTCACACAATAAAATTCTGATTTATTCTATTAAAGTCTGTATTAACTTATTGCCATCATGCCTTTTAATCAATTTTTTAGTTAACATTTTCCTTTTAACAAATATGTATACCAATGACAGCATAGGGGCTTTCCTGGACATGCACATATCCTTTTATAATTTTTGTATCTATCACCACAACACTAGGTAGGCAGTAGTACCCAGAGAATATTTAGAAGTGGGGAGCTAGCTACTATTTCTAACTACTACATATAGTTACATAAATATTTTAAAATACTTGTAGGTGATGTGATACCTTCAATATGAACATCACATCTTGTAGAGGCCGAGATATATGTGATATACACCTAGTATTACAACTTTAATTTCTGGCACTGGTTTAGCAAAACATGTAAGCATTATTTCGCTTTAAGCATATGAGCAGAATTATTGACTTTGTTAAATTTGTCCCCTAGGCCACGCTTTCCTGGAATAGAACTGACACGATCAGGCCGAAATTTCTATTGGGATTGTTATATTTTTCTTACTTTTACAAATAGATGTATTAAGTAATATCCTAGCAATATTTTACATTTATATCTAACTTCCTGTGGTGGGGCTACATCTAGAAGCTGAGTTATTAAGCCCACCATGTATTTGATTTTATGGCACTGCACTTGACACATCCTATCACATCTTTACCAGACAGAGGAATGTCAAACAGGTGGAGATAATACTTTCTGAAACATTGGCAGTTGGTAGGAGAGCCACATATGACTACTGGCTTTGTAGATTAGCTACCTACAGCCTATGACATATATACACTGCACATGAGAGTAAACCATTTTGTAGCCAACTGGCTGTGCAGCATACGCAGTGGGAACAGTTGCGCTGAGTGTCATCGGAGGGTCTGCGGCAGAGATACAGGCCTTATGCTCAGCATGGGTACTAACTCCTTTAGCCAGCGCTACTGTCCTTGAGAGATCCAGACGTGTACACATGCTTATGGTTCAGAGATTTTATAAATAAATATGTTCCCAATATTTATTCCTATTACACTAGATCAAACAAAATTATATTTTGGAATAATCTGGGTAGACAGTTTTATATTCATATGTGTACAATCACAGGCAATGTAACTTCAAAGAGACACAACAGCTTCAGTGAAAACAAGTTAGGGCTCTGAAGAGCACATAGATTAAAAATTATTTTGTTGTTAGAATAATTTAACAGCTCTGGTGTTTGTTGGTTTTTGGCAAGTCAACATATTTCCTCACAAATTAAGTGTTTAGAGATTGCTCCATCACTGGTAATATTACTGTTGTACTCTGATGAGTTCCTGTGAAACAAAAACCAAGCTCTTTTTTGAACATTAAAATCTAAAATGTGTTAGCTTACAAATATTTTTGTTCCTAGTTTACAATGGTAAAAAACCAAGAATTTCACAAAATGTGTAAATGGGAATTGAAGACAAGTAGTTTAAAATGGAATAAAAAGTGGCATGTTAAAAATTGGTTCACAGATTAATAAATACACACATCAAAGACACAATTTTTTTCAGAAGCTGGTTTTTAAAGAGCGAGGAAGCAGGGAAAACTAGCTATCCAAATTCCAGTCTGGTTTTATAATTTGTATCCTTCCTATGTGCTTAATCAATTTAAAAATAAAAATCTTTCAGAGGCGCATAAATTATCTGTCTCATAGACTGAAAGAACACAAAATCAAACCACATGCTGAAATATAGTGTAAAATCCTATGTGATTTACATTAATCATGCACCTGGCAACAATGCATTAAAATAATTTCTACATTTTCCAGATGAATCACTTGAAGAGAGCTGTACTGTGTTTTTTTCCTGCCGACAGAATTTCTTGAGATTAGTTTAATACTTGAGCAAAAACAAAAAACAAAAATACACTTGGTCACAAGTTAGTCCCCTCCAAAAACGACAAAGATTTAAAAGCTGCTGTTATAATTGTATAGATGAAATGTTGGTGCTGGACACTGGAGTTTCCACCATAGCCCCTGTTCCAAGTGAAGTGCAGTCCCCGGATCAGACTACGAGGGAAAACTGATCCTGTTCTATGGGCTTCTCTACCCATGCTCCAAGCCCTGCCTTCAAAAATGCTTTAAACAAACGCTCTTTGGCAGTTTGATATTCCGCAGCTACCTGCTTAGTTTCATGATACATGTTTGGTTTACCAACCTTTGAACGAAGGCTAGAAGAAAGCTGGAAAGAAAAAAAAAGAGTTCCGTTACATAGAGCAAAGTCTTGCTTGTTCCAAAATGTGATTTCTTAATTGCCCAGCTACAAAACTACTGCCAATAGAAAATCTAGGAGTGGTTACATTTTCATATCCTCTATCTACCCATTATAATCAAAATGCAAAGATAGACAGAGGAAGCAATCATATGACAGAGGCTAGACAGCAACTAGACAGCCATAGGATAAATGGTTTTCCAGGAACCAACCTCCCCCCACTTCCACGCTGCCAGCCCTGTCCTCCATGCTCTCAAGAGGAGTGCGGAGCGGCCAAAAAGGGGCGTGTTTGGGGGCGTTCTGGGGCGGGGAGGGCAGAAATGCCTGTATGACACATCCAATGTGTCATACAGCAGCCTCCTTCCCCACTCTGTCCTCTGTCTAGCTGAAAATGCAGGGCAAGAGAAGCGCAGAGGGAAGAATCCCCTCCATGCTTCTCCTGTCCTGCTTTGAATAGGCGGTTGCCTCTGATTCGGAGGCAGCCACCTCTCTGGATAGGATTGCGCCCTAAATCTCCCATCTCTTCTCTCATTTTGTGTGTTTTTTAAGTTAAACTGTAATGCTTTGGAGGCTGCAAGAATCATACAGAAACATACTAAGAAAGAAAAGCTATTGAGATTTAAATGCAACCCATTCTCCTCCCGTCATATTGAGATTTAAATGCAACCCATTCTCCTCCCGTCAACTCTTAATTCAGGCTTTGATGGGGCAATTTCATTTTAGAGAAGGGTGTTGAGAACAGAACAATTCCAATTTAATTATGCTTAGCAATTTGAAGGCAGATATGGAAAGATTGAGTCCCATCCCCATCCCCTGTACCCTTCTCCTGCAAGGGACACAGCATAGCTCAACTATGAGGCTTGTTCTAAAGCATGACAACCATTTCACATCACACATGCTTCAGTTAAACTAGGCATGTTATGAAGTCTGGCACAGTCTGTACAAGCATGAAGGCTTTCTACACTTTTGCTTAGTAGAAACGAACATCTGAATCTGCCTTGATCATCCAGGCCAGCACTCTTAAGTGGCAGCTGTATTCCAAGACCTCAGGCAGAATTCTTTCCCAGCCATTACATGTGATCAAAAAGAGAAAGGAAAAACTCTCCACACTGACTACAAGAAGCCAATATATCCAGTCACATTATCCACCATTCTACAGTTTGCTCTTGGAGCTGCAACACACACACAAAATAATATCTAAACTTTTTTTGGATTTCAAATTTCTGATATATTCAGCTCTGAGAGAGAATTGCTTGCCCAATAAAGACAGAATCAAAATGGTTTAAGTCTGATAGCTATAAAAGAAATGCTGGACCATCCCCTTCTAAAGACATACCTTTGCATAAATGCGCATCCAACGACTATACAGAGCATGCTTACACAGACGGGATGCACGACCCATCTCATCCTTGCCTGTTGTAGCATTAATAATTTCTAGACCAGCGTCTCCTACTGTCCAGTTTACACTGAAATTAGGCGCTTTCCCCGGTTGGCGGGCTTCAGCATTGCTAATACCTACGTGAAAGAGAAAAAGTACTCTCAATAAGAAAACAGAAAGAACAGTTTTCATGTATGTTTCATAGCTTCTCTTTCCAGAGAAATTCATGTTATGTTGCGTTCCTTTGAAATCATGGTTGAAAAATTGCCCCATTCCTCTTTGGTATTCCCGTTCTGACACAGATATTAGGACATGAACATCCTGCTTCCATTACTGGAGAATGTGTGGCTGAAATATTCCAGCATCACTAAGGCATGTGAAGGTTGGGAATAGGGGAAAGAATACAAAAGTCATATATAAAGAAAACAAGTTTTAGGCGTATATTTATCACATCTCAATCAATCTTATTACAATTCAGATTTAAGTGTAACTGAAGAGCTGGATAAAGGAAAAAAGACATTACTTAGATGTATCCAATCATCTTCAAAATAAAACTGCTCATATTACACCAATCGAATGAATTCGTGCTCAGACTATTAAAACCCTTTCCTACAGAAAAGTCAGGGCTATCCCCAAACACTAGCAAAGGTATATACATTCTAACTGTGCTAATTACTTGAGGTCATTATTTGCCCCCAAATATAGGAGAACATTAACACTAATTTGCTTCAATGTTCCCAATAGCTATTTTGGAAGGAAGATTTAAGGGCACTTCATATGCAAATCATGTCTGTCAATGTAGTACTGAAGAACTATATACTAGATTGGGTTCTTTTCAGCTTTGTGGATCTCAAGGATATGGACACAGTCTCTGGAGTGGTGAGGGCCACCACCTTTGTACTCAAACTCTTCCCTTCTTGGCTGATTAAATGGATGCCATGGGCAAGAGGAGTGATGAGTGCCTCTTTGGGAGAGGGAGTTGTTCCCTCTTGCTTAAAAGAGGCAGTAATGAGGCCTTCATTAAAGAAACCTTCCTTTGAACCAGGAGATCTGTCTAACTATAGCCCAGTCTCAAATGTACCATTCTTAGCTAAGGTGACCGAGAAGGTAGTGATGTTGCAACTACAGATGCATCTGGATGAAACTATTTGGACCCATTTCAATCAGGCTTTTGGGCAGGATATGGGACTGAGACTGCTTTGGTCACCTTGGTTGATGACCTATGTCAGGAGCTGAATGGGGGAAGCATGACCCTATTCATTCTCTTGGACCTCTCAGTGTCAGGTCCCCTGGTTCTGAGGCTCCGCAGTACCCTGAGGAGGACTCAGATTCAGACAGGTCACAGGTCCCCTCACTTCAGGGGGAGTGCTCAGCACCCCCTTCTATACCTCCTCACCCAGAGGATGTTGCTCTCCCTTCATCTGATTCTGAGATGACCCCCCTGCAGCTTCCCCCATTCTTCAGCCACGCAGGTGAATTAGATTACAGAAACTGACACTAGCCCTTTAAGGACCAAAGGGCTCAGTATCCATCAGGGGCGGAGCCACCGAAAGACCAGGCTCTGCCGGCTTTCTTAAGGCCTCAGTTGACTGCAGTCTTTTGCTGGGGCGGCTCCTTCGGGGAGAAACTTCCAGGCAACACTTCATGCAGTGTGCTCTCCAAGGTCCAGCCTTGTCTGATGTTGATCATGCCTTGCTTAGTGCAACCCAGAACAGATAATGAACACTGTGTGCAGACCGCTTCCCCTTGGCCTCACACTGAGCCTGGACACTCAGCAGCTTTTGATGGCATCGAACACGATATTCACCTGGGCTGCCTGGTGGGGCTGGGCTTTGGGGGTGCTGTTTTGCAGTGGTCCTGGTCCTTTCTGTCAGGCTGCGTCTAGAAGGTGGTGCTGAGGGATTAATGTTTGACTCCACAGCCACTGGTCTATGGTGTCCCAGGGGATTCTCTCTTGTCCCCTATGTTATTTAACATTTGCACGAAACTGCTGGGATTGGTCATGCAGAGCTCTGGAGTAAGGGGCCACCAATATGTTGATGCTACCCAGCTCTATTGTTCTTTGTCACCTGACACCACAGAAGCAGCTAAAACCCTTGAATGTTGCCTGAGTTCAATAATGGGTTGGATGAGGGTGAACAAGCTGAGGTTAAACTCAGGCGACACAGAAGTGTGGTTGGTCAGCAGAAAGCCTGACTTAGGGACTAGGATTCAACCTGTTCTGGAAGGGGTTGTGCTCCCCCTAAAAGATCAAGTCCAGAGCTTGGGAGTGCTCCTTGATCCTACGCTGTCCCTAGATCTTCAGGGGTGAGGGGTGCGTTTTCACAATTTTGCTTGGTGAGCCAGTTGCGACCTTTCCTGAATCAGTCTGATTTGGCAATAGTTATCCATGCCTTGGTTACATCATGTCTAAACTATTGCAATGTGCTCTACATAGGGCTACCCCTGAAGAGTGTCCAGAAGCTTCAATCAGTCAAGTGGGGCAGAAAATATTCCAGTGCTTCATTTTTCCACAGAAAATTGTCCATTTCATAAATTTATTTGTAAAAATGAATGTATGCCGATTGAAAATACGGTATTAGGCAAACTTGGCAGTTTCATAGTTGTAATTAACATTTTTTTCAGGTGATTTCTCATTTCATTTCATTTATTACATTTCTATACCACTCAACAGTTGATGCTCTCTGGGCAGTTTACAAGGATTAAAAAATATTACGGATAGTATAAAAACCATTTACATGCAAACATATGAACACACAGCATGCGCGCGCACACATACACACACATACCTAAGCAATTTTAAACAATCAACAATAAGAAAAATCTATGACCTTATTAAGGTCAAATGTCAAATGCTTGGGAGTACAGGAATGTCTTAACCTGGGGCCAAAAAGATAAAAATGTTGGTGCTAGGCAGGCCTCGTTGCAGAGATCATTCCAAAATCGGGTAGCTACCACCAAGAAGGCCCTCTCCCTTGTTGCCACCTTCCGAGCCTCCCTTGGAGGAGGTACCTGGAGGAGGGCCTTAGATGATGAGCATATGGTATGGATAGGTTCACGTCAGGGGAGGCGCTCCAGTCCCAAGCTGTGTAAGGCTTACATAGGTCAAAATCAGTACCCTGAATTGGGCTCAGGAACATACAAGCAGCCAGTGCAAGTGAGCCTGATTCGGTATTATACGTTCAACCTTCTTGTCTCTGTTTTCAATTCGGCAGCCGCATTTGCACAAGCTGCAGCTTCCGAACTATCCAGTCATGTCACTATTGTGTACGTGTTACAGAGATGGAATAATCAAACTTGTCTGTTCTCTTGATTAATTCCTTCCCAGGAAGGGATTTAAAGAGTTGTATGCCCTATCTTATCACGGATACACAATATCATGTTATTAAGGGCACAACCCTATTGGATTGACACCTGCTAGATGGACGCCTCGATGTCGGCGGCTTCCGAGTATCCTATGCCCTGCCAGGTTACTGCTGGCAGGGTGAGAGGAGTGATGGAGGCAATTTTTGCCTCTCTGTCCTTTTAAAAAAAAATTCCTCTAGACAGGCCCCTGGGACAAGACCGTGGCTGGAAAGGCCATAGGATTTTGTGTATTCTAGCCTCTCCTCTCCCCACCCTCTGGAATCCCCCCTTTTGACCTCTCAGAGGTCATCTGAGGCCACATTTGCAACCTTGGGAAGCAGCCACCATGGTCCTTTCTGCCGTGGCTGCATGAAGGTGGGGCCGCAATTGGATCTTGGAGTCCCCCTCCCAAAGTCGTAGCAATGTGAACGGCTTTGGGAGGGGAAACCCAAATAATCCTATGCTCCCTGGAACTCTCTCAGGGGGCCATAAGATTGCACCCTAAATTATTTACCAACACTGTGTTTCAGACTATAAAGATTTGTAAGCAACCCTTGCAGAATTGTTAAGGGATACTGGCTGTTTTAATTTGCATAAATCTTGTTTACATTTTTAGTAATGAAAAATAAATGTTTAGCAGGCTTTCTTGTATTTTTGGTCCCCCTCCCCCATTGTATAGTATCCAATACTTGTTTTTGAAAATTAAAATTCTGACTGTGATTCCCTTTCTCCATCAGATGTGAAAACCCAGTGAAGTGTTAGAGCTCCAACAGAGGAGGAAAGAATAAATGAACTTATCTCATCTTAAATAACAATATATGAGCAAATTGCCATCCATATTGTTTCCCACACACACATAGCAAAACCAGCATTTTTCTCCTCAAATATTCCCCTAATTAAAAGAAATTATAGTACCACTCTTCTAAATCCCATACCACATCTTGCCCCCCAAATCTAGATAGAGTTCCAATATAGAGAAATGTGTGAGAAGATCTGTACATACCCTCAGGAACCAACATTAAGATACTAATAGCGTAAGAAAAACTGACACCACAAGAAAAAAGTGTGCATTTTTAAAGCAGTTATATATGTTCTGACAATGGAGAAATACCAACAAGCAGTTATGAAATTGCTATAAAGAGAAAGTATGCATGGACTGCAGGTTACGTTCAAAGAGCCAAATAATTTTCCGGATTAAAAAAAATAGCATGCAAAGAAGAGAGAAAGTGTGTGTGGGAGGCACAAATGCTTGTGCCATGAATCATAGGGAATTCATAGACCTTATGCTACTGAAAGCTAATATAGACTGAGAGAATAATGGTACAATAATGCTATCTTAATTTTTTTAAATCTGTTTAATCCAAACTATGGGTGGTATCCAATTAAGTCTTCTCGCTTCCATCAGCAGAACAGGGAGGGGGGAAATTCCCCCTCCCCTTGCAGTCCCTTAAGCACCCTCAAAATCTGTTGCAGAGGACTGATGTCCCTCCACAGCACATCTGAGAGGGTGGGGAGCTGCAAGAGGAGGAAAGAAAAAAGTCCTGCCGCATGAGCAGATGGCTGCTCATGAAATGTTAAATTTCACCTTATATATTTTTTCTGTCTCTTAGTTTTAAATACCTATGTACACTTCTGTCTCTATTCAGTGACAAGAGGTTTTGATGAACTTCGTAAAATAGGCTATTACATGGATTCATTCTTAATAGTGCAGTCCTATACACGTCTACTCTGAAGCAAGTCCTACTGGTTTTAATGGAGCTTACTACTAGGTAACAGGTATAAGATTGCACCCTAATTCTTTCTCATCTGGAGCTATGCAAAATTAGCTTGCGAAGGCTGGATGTGCCTAGGCCCTGCTATGCTTCACTGCTAACTTCATGAATCTGATGAAGCAAATAGGAATACCAAAACTCATGCTAAAATAACCATCTTTAAGGGTGCCACAGGGTTCTTAGGTGTTATTTCATGTCAGATGAACAGAGAGAGCCCTCTTTGAATTATTAACTAATTGCCAAAATTGCACCAGGCAATAAAGTAATGGCACAGACTGGGGGCTTTATATTGTAGGCAGATTTTAAAATTTATGGTGAAAGTTGTGATGCTCATTGTCCTGAGACCCCACATTTCTTTTTTGGGGAAAAGATAGCATTATTTGTAAAAGCATGCCGTTTCCCTCTCAAAAACTGAGAATTATATGCTAATAGCCAAGCTCTGCAAATCAAAGCAATGCACACAGCAGTGGAAAAACAGATTTCAGAAAGAAATTGTTTACTTCAACTTTCAGGGAGTTATTTCATCTTTTTAAAAATGTGTTGTATAAAGCAGAGGTGGGCAAGTTGTGGCCCTCCAGGTATTTTGGCCCACAGCTCCTGGCAGCCCTAGCCAGGATAGCGATTGGTGAGGGATCATGGGAGTTGTAGGCCAAAACATCTTGTGAGCCACAAGTTATCCACCCCTGGTATAAAGGTTTCAAAATATGCCAGCAAAATTTCCTTTAGTCTAGTTTACTGTCTAGTTTAAATTCACACCAACCCATTCCATTTACCCACTGTTCCATCAGTTTAGACCCTTTTTTCAATCATTTATACCCTTCTCACTAAGGAGCTTGAATCACAACTCCATATACAACTACACCATAAGCTAGCTAGAGCAAATGGAAAATGCTCTATGTGTAAACCAGATCAGTTTCAGAACCTGGCCAAAGTATTCTTAATGAGTGTATTGATAGGCTCTGGAAGCGGCCACTTGAGCAACAACAAAGTATCATCAACCCTCGAAAATGTTCCTACCCCCACACTTACAAGTGGCACAAACCACTTGCTCTGGACACCCAGGTAACTTTTCCTTTCCTGAGCATCCTGGCCCAACCTGCATCATTGTTCCCCTATCAGAAACATGTTTGGCTAGAAGGGGCAGAGGTGACTGGAGGAAAGGCCAGTCCTCCCTCACCACTTTCCTCTCCCAGTCAATCAATCAATCAATCAATCAATCTATTCAGCTTCCTTTTCAAAAAACCATAAATGATTTTCGAGGGTTGGGTATTTTTATTGTATTTAAGTCATGCAGGCTAGTTGGCTGCCATGCTAACTTAAGCCAAAGCCGCATACAAGAGAGTCTGATGACAAGAAGAAAATACAACCAATGGCAGCTGGGTAGTTCGCTCCATCCATTAGCTGACTACTGATACAGAAATTGTGAATCAACTGTCACACTGATAAATGACGTGAGCTGCTCAAGTATCTGCAATAGTAAGAGAAGTAATAGTGAGACCTAACACACTACTCTGTGGGTGGAAAGGAAGAGAGATTTCACCAAACTCAGATATTTTCTGTACTTCTGAATAGTTAAGGACACCTGAGACCAGGTAACCTTGAGTCTGAACCTCAGTGTTGAACAGTGGTATGGAGCTCTTTTCATTCCCGCAGGACAGATGTTTATCCCATGTTACCACATTGCAGTAAAAGAGCAACTTGGCCACTGCGTACACTACATTCATTAAAATTAATTTTGTTAGCATAGACCACTTTTAGAATGGCTTGCTCAAACAGAAAGAGCATTCAGTAGAAGAAAATGTAAGTGTCTCAGAATGGAAAAATCTTGGAGGACATTGCATCGGGGATTTTCTCAGGGTTAATTTGACCATCATAATATAATGTTGTTGTGTATGCTATGGTCATGAAGGAAAAGGCGATTACTTTTTTTTCACTCTAGGGCCACTCTCTTCAGCAAAGGAGATCGTTACCTTGTCATGGTGCTGGAGCTTGAGCACCTCAATGACGTCATGAGCTAAACCGTGAAAGGACACCCAAGATGGGAAGGTCATGGCAGAGAGGTCAGACTAAGTACGATCCCTGGGGAAGGAAACGGCAACCCACCCCAGTATTCTTGCCATGAAAACTAAATGGATCAGTACAACCAGAGATATGTTGGTATACCATCGGAAGATGGGACTCCCAGGTTGGAAGACGGTCAAAATGCTACTGGAGAGGAACAGAGGATAAGTTCAACTAGCCCTAGATGTGATGACGCAGCTAGCTCAAAGCCGAAAGGACGGCTAGCAGCCGATGGTGCTGGTGGTGAACGACGAATCCAATGTTCTAAAGATCAACACACCATAGGAACCTGGAATGTAAGATCTATGAGCCAGGGCTAATTGGATGTGGTTATTGGGGAGATGTCAAGATTAAATATAGACATTTTGGGTGTCAGTGAACTGAAATGGACTGGAATGGGCCACTTCACATCAAATGACCACCAGATCTACTACTGTGGACAAGAGGACCACAGAAGAAATGGAGTAGCCTTCATAATTAATAATAAAGTGGCTAAAGCAGTGCTTGGATACAATCCAAAAAATGACAGAATGATCTCAATTCGAATTCAGGGTAAGCCATTTAACATCACAGTGATCCAAATATATGCCCCAACCACAGATGCTGAAGAAGCAGAAGTAGATCAGTTATATGAGGATCTGCAACACCTACTGGATAGTACGCCAAAAAAAGATGTTATTTTCATTACAGGAGACTGGAATGCTAAGGTGGGTAGTCAAATGACACCTGGAATTACAGGTAAGCATGGTCTGGGAGAACAAAATGAAGCGGGACATAGGCTGATAGAATTTTGCCAAGACAACTCACTGTGCATAACAAACACTCTCTTCCAACAATCTAAGAGATGACTTTATACATGGACTTCACCAGACGGTCGACACTGAAATCAGACTGACTACATCCTTTGCAGCCAAAGGTGGCGGACATCTATGTAGTTGGTAAAAACAAGACCTGGAGTTGATTGTAGTTCAGATCACGAACTTCTTATTGCATAATTTAGAATCAGACTAAAGAGAATAGGGAAGACCCACAGATCAGTTAGATATGAGCTCACTAATATTCCTCATGAATATGCAGTGGAGGTGAAGAATAGATTTAAGGGACTAGATTTAGTAGATAGGGTCCCGGAAGAACTATGGACAGAAGTTCGCAACATTGTTCAGGAGGCGGCCACAAAAAACGTCCCAAAGAAAAAGAAAACCAAGAAGGCAAGATGGCTGTCTGCTGAGACACTGGAAGCAGCCCAAGAAAGAAGGAAAGCAAAAGGCAACAGTGATAGGGGGAGATATGCCCAATTAAATGAAAAATTCCCGAAGTTAGCCAGAAGAGATAAGGAATTATTTTTAAACAAGCAATGCTCGGAAGCGGAAGAAGATAATAGAATAGGAAGGACAAGAGACCTCTTCCAGAAAATTAGAAACATCGGAGGTAAATTCCAGGCAAAAATGGGTATGATCAAAAACAAAGATGGCAAGGACCTAACAGAAGCAGAAGAGATCAAGAAAAGGTGGCAAGAATACACGGAAGATCTGTATAGGAAGGATAATAATATCGGGGATAGATTTGACGGTGTGGTCAGTGAGCTAGAGCCAGACATCCTGAAGAGGTTGCATGGGCCTTAAGAAGCATTGCTAATAACAGGGCAGCAGGGGATGATGGTATCCCAGCTGAACAGCTTAAAACCTTGCAAGATGATGCTGTCAAGGTGATACATGCCATATGCCAGCAAATTTGGAAAACACAAGAATGGCCACCAGATTGGAAAAGATCAACTTATATCCCCATACCAAAAAAGGGAAGCACCAAAGAATGTTCAAACTATCGAACAGTGGCACTTATTTCACATGCCAGTAAGGTAATGCTCAAGATCTTGCAAGGTAGACTCCAGCAATTCATGGAACGAGAATTGCCAGATGTACACGCTGGGTTTAGAAAAGGCAGAGGAACTAGAGACCAAATTGCCAATATCCGCTGGATAATGGAGAAAGCCAGGGAGTTTCAGAAAAACATCTATTTCTGTTTTATTGACTATTCTAAAGCCTTCGACTGTGTGGATCATAACAAATTGTGGCAAGTTCTTGGTGGTATGGGGATACCAAGTCATCTTGTCTGCCTCCTGAGGAATCTGTATAACGACCAAGTAGCAACGGTAAGAACAGACCATGGAACAACGGACTGGTTTAAGATTGGGAAAGGAGTACGGCAGGGTTGTATACTCTCACCCTACCTATTCAACCTGTACGCAGAACACATCATGCGATGTGCTGGGCTTGATGAAGCCAAGGCTGGAGTTAAAATCGCTGGAAGAAACATTAACAATCTCAGATATGCAGATGATACCACTTGGATGGCTGAAAGCGAGGAGGAGCTGAGGAACCTCATGACGAAGGTGAAAGAAGAAAGTGCAAAAGCTGGGTTGCAGTTAAACCTCAAAAAACCCAAGATTATGGCAACCAGCTTGATTGATAACTGGCAAACAGAGGGAGAAAACGTGGAGGCAGTGACAGACTTTGTCTTTCTAGGTGCAAAGATTACTGCAGATGATGACTGCAGCTAGGAAATCAGAAGACATTTACTTCTTGGGAGGAGAGCAATGACAAATCTTGATAAAATAGTTAAGAGCAGAGACATCACACTGACAACAAAGGTCTGCATAGTTAAAGCAATGGTATTCCCCGTAGTAACCTATGGCTGCGAGAGCTGGACCATAAGGAAGGCTGAGCGAAGGAAGATAGATGCTTTTGAACTGTGGTGCTGGAGGAAAATTCTGAGAGTGCCTTGGACTGCAAGAAGATCAAACCAGTTCATACTCCAGGAAATAAAGCCAGACTGCTCACTTGAGGGAATGACATTAAAGGCAAAACTGAGGTACTCTGGCCACATAATGAGAAGACAGGATACCCTGGAGAAGATGCTGATGCTAGGGAAAGTGGAAGGCAAAAGGAAGAGGGGCTGACCAAGGGCAAGATGGATGGATGATATTCTGGAGGTGACGGACTCGACCTTGGGGGAGCTGGGGGTGGCGATGGCCGACAGGAAGCTCTGGCGTGGGCTGGTCCATGAAGTCACAAAGAGTCGGAAGCGACTGGCTGAATAAACAACAAAAAGGGCCACTCTCCAGACCCAGGGATAATTATAGGTAATAGGACAACACTCTCTGGCTGTGTTTTACTCTTCAGCATATGCTCAGTATGACCCTTACAACACCAGAAGCTTGAAGCCCCAGACCTTCTGTACCTATAACCCGGTGACCCTATAAATGAATGGTGGGGAACCACTTTCTGCCTGAAGGCTGAATTCAATTTTGGAGAAGCTCTTGGGGGGGGGGGGGGTCACATTCCAGTGGTGGCAAAGCTGAAGGCAAGGGGACAGGGCCAACGGGTGGGATCAAAAATACAAACAATACCAACATACTGTAGCTGAAAGATTTTACTGCCAGTAACTCAGCCTTAGGAGTGGCATTTCAAACTTTCAGAATGGGGGAAAAGCACAAAAGCCTGGAAGCCACCAAGAGATCAGTGGTTGGGGGAAAGGGGGTGGGGCCTGGGGAAGGGGGCATGGACATCTGGGGAACCCTGAAGGGCTGGATTGGGACCCCTGGAGGGCCATATTTTTCCCCCGATCTGAGGTTCCCCGTCCCTGTTATAAACCTTCACCACTCATTATGCAATTATCCCACTTGAGAGGCAAGGCCATCTAAAGTGAAACAATTCTTATACTAAACTATGCTTTGATGAATCAGTTCTTCTTTTTTTAAGGGGAGGGATTAAAACCTGGTGCAAAGCATCCTGATGTAAAACTTTTTCCTCATATTTCTGGATTTATGTTGAGATGACTGACTTTCTATGAAATTATCAGAAAAGCACTGCTACTTATCACAGTGGGTACAAGATCCAGGACAGCTCTGGTAACTTGCCTTTTTTAAAAGTTCACTAGTGCAAGGGTGGGCAACTTGTGGCCTTCCAGATGTTTTGGCCTCTTACTCCCATCAGCCCGCACCACTGGCTATGCTAGCTAGGGCTGATGAGAGTTGTAGGCCAAAGCATCTGGAGGGCCACAAGTTGTCCACTCCTGCACTAGTGGAATTATTACTTAATTGTAAAGATCATTACAAGACTTGAAATTCAGATTGTACTACAAAACAGTGTATTATTTATTAGACCTTCCATGGCACAATTGCTGTTGCCTGTAATCCAGCTTGCTGATAAATCTTGGGATTTGGGGGCACTAACAGCATAGGAAAAAATCCTGAACAACACATTTGGAATAATTTTTCTGGGAACTTCATAGTTAAGATTTATGGTGGAACTATATGTTACATGTAGTTTCATTTTGGACTTTTTTCTTTTATCCAACGCACCCACTGAGGAAGAGGCTGCAATTTGAAGAGGAAGACTGGTGCCTTCTTAAGCCTTGTGCTGTTTTCCTGGTGGAAACTGTCTCCCCCGAGACTGCTTTTATCACCACTGGGGGAAAGATACAAGTATCCATATCTTTTCATCAGCAGGGGTAAAGATAGCTGGGGGATAGCAATTTTCAATAGGAAAGCAGCACAATGGTTAAGAAACCCCTCTCCTCCCATGCCAGTCTTCCCTTCAAAGTGCAGCTTCAGTTGCAGCACTGTATGTTTCAAAAAATCTCTGAAGAGAATAATAAAATTACACATGTGTAGTTCTGCCCCCAGTTACCAAAATTCAAGCTTTGAACAATATTCTTAACCTTTCTCCTAATAAGGCATAGATGTTAACAGCTACAAGCAAGGACGGTACTAGGTGCCCTTAAGCGCATAGATTTTAATGTGTTAACTATGCCTAACTTTGCAATGGCTTGTGGCCTAAGTCTACAGCACCACTCAAGTGGAGTCCAAGCCTCTTTTTAATTCTCTAACTATAATTAAAATATACAGTTAGGGCCAGAAATATTGGAGCAAGGATAGCTGTTTTGGCAGTTGGCCTCTGTACACCACCACATTGAAATTGAAAAGAAACACACCCAGATGGGAGCGAAGTCAGGACTTTCAGCTGTAATTCAAGGGGTTTACAAAAGTGGGGCGCTAACCATTCAAGAAGGACAGCCAGTGGCATACACCCGCCCTCCATCGTTGGGGGCTCATAAGTAATGGAACAAATGGCTGATAAGCAGCTGCATGGCCAGGTGTGGCCTGTTTCCTGGGTACCCCATGACCAAGCAAGCAGATAAAAGGTCTGGAGGTGGTTCTGAGTGTTACACTGGCATTTGGTAGCTGTTCACTGGAACCCCCAACATGAGGTCCAAAGAGGAGTCCATGGGAGTGAAGGAGGCCATCATTAGGCTGAGGAAACAAAATAAACCCATCAGAGAGATCGCAAAAATATTGGGAGTGGCCAATACAACAGTCTGGAACATCCTGAAAAAGGAGGAATTAACTGGCAAGCTCAGCAACAGCAAAAGGCCTGGAAGATCACGGAAGACAACTAAAGTGGATGACTGCAGAATTCTGCTCATGGTGAAGAGGAACCCTTTCACAACATCTAGCCAGGTCAAGAATGCTCTTGTGGAGGTAGGCATGTCACTGTCAACATCTACAGTGAAGAGACGGCTTTATGAATGTAAATACAGAGGCTTCACAACAAGGTGCAAACCACTGGGAACGCTCAAGAACCGAAAGGCCAGATTAGCCTTTGCCAGCAAACACCTAAAAAAGCCTGTCCAGTTCTAGAATAAGATTCTTTGGATTGATGAGACCAAGATTAACTTGTACCAGAATGATGGGAAGAGAAAAGTATGGAGAAGGAAAGGAACAGCTCATGATCCAAAGCATACCACTTCATCTGTCAAACATGGTGGAGGCAGTGTTATGGCATGGGCATGTATGGTTGCCAATGGAACCGGATCACTGGTGTTTATTGATGACCTGACTGCTGATGAAAGCAGCAGGATGAATTCTGAAGTGTATAGGGCTATACTTTCTGCTCAGATTCAGCCGAATGCTGCCAAACTTATAGGACACCGCTTCATACTGCAGATGGATGACCCAAAACATACAGCAAAAGCTACCCAAGAGTTTCTCCAGGCAAAGAAGTGGGATGTTCTTCAATGGCCAAGTCAGTCACCTGATCTCAACCCAATAGAGCATGCTTTTCACTTACTGAAGACAAGATTGAAGGCAGAAAGACCCACAAACAAGCAGCAGCTGAAGGCAGCCGCAGGAAAGGCCTGGCAAAGCATCTCGAGGGAGGAAACTCCGCATTTGGTCATGTCCATGGTTCCAGACTTCAGGCAGTCATTGACTGCAAAGGATTTTCATCCAGGTATTAAAGGCGATCCTTAAGTTTGAAATGATGTTGGTTTGTTCCATTACTCATGAGCCACCAATGATGGGTGTGTGTGTATGCCACTGGCTGTCCTTCCTGAATGGTTAGTGCCCCACTTTTGTCAAACCCCTTGAATGACAGCTGAAAGTCCTGACTTCGCTCCCATCTGGGTGTGTTTCCTTTCAGCTTCGATGTGGTGGTGTACAGAGGCCAACTGCCAAAACAGTTATCCAATATAACTTGCTCCAATATTTCTGGCCCTGACTGTATATCTCCTATTAAAGTCATCCCATCTATTTGCAATAGTTTGGAAATATGGCAGCACTAGAACAAATTCAGTTCTTGTTTATTACATGCTTACCACTGAGTAAAGGTCTATTAAGCATGTAGAGAGGTGGTAGATCTTCTATCTCTGCTATCCGTTGGTATACTGCCCTGGATAGATGATCTCCATGGTACAGGCTCCCCAAGATAATGCTAGAGAAGTAAATTGGCTCCACAAAGAGGCTAAGTAATGCTCCTTGAATACCAAGCACATTCCACCTAAAGGGAAACAAATGATATCATCTGAGTTAAGAATAATTTATGTCAGCAAACAAGACAAACATGAGTAATTATAGGAGAGAGTGGGGAACAGGACTTCTGTGTGTGTGATTGCCTCTTGTACCACCCCCCTCCCACTCCTTCTTCCTTCTGGTATACTGAAAAGAAACCTTATCATTTCAGTGTTTCTTGAAGCTCTGATTTATTCTTAGTGATGAGCTAAGTCACTGGGCTTCACAGCCCAACATTACCCTTACAACACATTTCTTAGAATCCTATGAAAGCATCTCCAATATCTAGTTTACCATTCTGCTATAAGGAAACAAAACCATACTCCTGCATGACCCTAGCATGTGTAATAGTATCTTTCAAAAACAGCCAGGTGTTAGGAGAAAAAACGAGATTCATCCAGGTATACTGCATGGAGATAGGATCTTTCAGGTTGGAGCAATTTTATGAGACTCATTCCAAGGGCAAACGGTCTGTGGGGTTTCCTTGCCCCCAGGTATGACTTCTCATCACTTCATCAAATTTCTCTCAGACGAGATTCCTAACTGGGTGCACTTCAATGCTACAGTGAAAGGTGATCACATCCATGATCTGAAAGACTTTCTTTAGCAGCCTTCCCCAAGTGGTATCCTCCAGATGTGTTGAACTCAAATCCCATCATTCCCAGCCAGTATGGCCATTGGGCTCTCCAATATCTGGTTGGGGATATGGGAGGTGTAGTCCAACACATCCGAAGGGCGCCAGGTGTATCTGCACATTGTAAGCAAATAAGGATGACTGAACATTCATTTATATTTCTTCGTTTCCCTTTTACACTGTCAGTTTGTACTTCTGTAGGGTGTTCAGAGACTTTAGAGGGCATGTATGGTTTTTATGCATGTAAAAATAGGATCAGGGTTTGGTTTACATATATAAGTGGAATGCAAACAGGAAGGTACCTTAACACACTCATCACTCTCCTTTTCTTTCTTTTGTAAAAGCACATAGACGTCCTATGGGCAATGAACCAAATTGTGGCTAATCTGTGTGCAGGATGCACAATAAGAATGAATGATCACCAAACCCAAGAGCCTTCCTGGGGTGAAATCCCGTTAAGTTTTTCTGCTGACAGAACCGTTTCCATCTCTGGAACCAGGAGTGAGCAATTCCCCCTCACCTTGTGCATCCTCAAAATCTACACCAGAGGATTAGGGGACCAACTGAAACAGATTTTCAGAGAGCACAGGAGACTGCAGAGGAGAGGGGGAGAAAGTCCCACTGCATGAGCAGACTTCCACCTCCACAATGCTGGCTTCTGCCCCCGGCATGCTTGTTACAGTTGCCTTCCCTTGCTAATTTGAGCGCATGGCTTAATTTGTTAAGGGTCAAGAACAATCGGAACTGACTTCAGATAATGTGCATCAAAGTATAAAGTAACCTCAGGAAGGCAAAATACCTCTATGAGCTTCAAGTTAATTTCGCTGCACTCTAATAGTTCCACTTGATCTCTAAAGAAAGGCTGTTATCCATTAGAAGTTACAATTAAAGACATATGCAGAAAGCATCAAGGAAGCTGTCTACCTGCAACACTGCATCAGAGTCCAGAAAATCTAGAAAGCTGGGAGGGGCTGATAAATCAGAGATTTAGGGTGCAATCCTATGCATGTTTAGACAGAAAAAAGGCCTACAACTCCCAGCATTCCCCAGGCAGCTCTGGGGATTGCTCCCTCCATGTATTTATTTGAGTTTTATAGAGTTAGTTTATACTGTGCCCTTCAACAAATTCCCAGGGCAGCCTCTAAAGAACCATAAGTACAATAAAAGCAATGTAAAAGAAAAACATGGAAAACAAACACAACTTAAAAGAGCAGCATAAAAGCAATTGACAGAAATAAAACAAATACAAAGCAGCATCAAAGCAATCAGCAAAGCTATACAAACTGAATAAGAAGACTGGAAAAATGGAAAGGTCTTCACTTAGTGCTGAAATGGCATCGGAGTCGCATCAGGTGAGCCTCCCTTGGGGCAATCTTTCCACAGAGTAAGAAGGCCATTTCACCAGTAGCCACTCACTACACCTCAGATGGTGAGGGCACCCAAAGAACGGCCCATGTCCATTACTGTACTTTACAGGCAGGCACATGTGGAGACAAGCAATCCTTCAGGTGTGCTGGTCCCAATTCGTGAAGGTCTTCACTGGTTTTGACTTTAAATTTTAATTGAGCCCAGAAACAAACAGAGCCAGTGTACTTGGCAAAGCACTGTCATAATATGACCATAATAACTGACCCAGGTTAACAGCCCCGCAGCTATCTTTTGGATTCATGTGGAGTAGAAACCTATTTGTACAGATATGAGACATCACCGTTCAATGAACTGGCCAATCAAAACTCTTAAATCAAAATAATTTCCATTTCAGGCAATAAAAGTTGTATATGTTCATACATATGCATACACAAATACCTATAATACCTTAACGTGTACTTAAAAACAACAACAAGACAGGACCTTGATATTTAAGTCATTATGCAGTACAATTTGGGTGTGATATGGAGGGGAAGGTGTGCACAGTCTGTGCATATAGCTAGTTTTTACAGCCTTCAGAAGGGAAGTTTTCACCACAACCCCAAATGGCTCTTTAAACTCTCCTGAATTCACAAAGGAGTTTTGGGATTAGTTTTAAGATGAGCTGAGATGAGTGGGAGGGGCACAATGGTGGAGCACCTGCAGGTCACATATTAAAATCTCCAGTTACAAAAAGATTATATGTAACAGGGCTGCAAATGGGTATTTTGATTTTTAAATCACATTTTCCTAACTGGAATGCACATGGTTGAAAACATATTACTCAAGACAACTTGTATTACAAAAAGGAAAGAGCATAAGGGAATGAACAAACATCACATGTCAATTGACTTCCAAAAAATATTGTTGTTGTTCAGTCGTTAAGTCGTGTCCGACTCTTCGTGACCCCATGGACCATAGCATGCCAGGCCTTCCTGTCCTCCGCTCTCTCCCGGAGTGTGCTCAAGTTCATATTCATTGCATCGGTGATGCTATCTAGCCATCTCATCCTCTGACGTCCCCTTCCCCTTTTGCCTTCAGTCTTTCCCAGCATCAGGGTCTTTTCCAGGGAGTTTTCTCTTCGCATTAGGTGGCCAAAATATTTGCGCTTCAGCTTCAGTATCTGTCCTTCCAATGAGCAGCCAGGGTTGATTTCCTTTAGGATGGACTGATTTGACCTCCTTGCAGTCCAGGGGACTCGTAAGAGCCTTCTCCAGCACCACAGTTCGAAAGCATCAATTCTTCAGCGCTCAGCCTTCCTTACAGTCCAGCTCTCACAGCCATACGTTACGACTGGGAAAACCATAGCTTTGATTAGACGGACCTTTGTCGGCAAGGTGATGTCTCTGCTTCTTACTATGCTGTCTAGGTTTGCCATAGCTTTCCTCCCAAGGAGCAAGCGTCTTTTAATTTCATGGCTACAGTCACCGTCTGCCGTGATCTTGGAGCCCAAGAAAATAAAATCTGTCACTGCTTCCATTTCTTCCCCTTCGATATGCCAGGAAGTGATGGGGCCAGATGCCATGATCTTACTTTTTTTAATGTTGAGTTTCAAACCAGCTTTTGCACTCTCCACTTTCACCCTCAACAAGAGGTTCTTTAGATCCTCTTCGTTTTCTTCCATTAGGGTGGTATCGTCTACGTATATGAAGTTGTTGATAATTCTCCCGGAAATCTTAATTCTGACCTGTGATTCATCCAAACCAGTGTTTCTCATGATGTACTCTGCATATAAGTTAAATAAGCAGGGCGACAATATGCAGCCTTGTCGTACTCCTTTCCCAATTTTGAACCAATCGGTTGTTCCATGTCTGGTTCTTACTGTTGCTTCTTGGCCCTCGTACAGGTTTCCCAGGAGACAGGTAAGGTGGTCTGGTACTCCCATCTCTTTAAGAATTTGCCACAGTTTGTTGTGATCCACACAATCAAAGGCTTTAGCATAGTCAATGAAGCAGAAATAGATGCTTTTCTGAAATTCTCTTGCTTTCTCCATGATGCAGCGAACGTTGGCGATTTGATCTCTAGTTCCTCTGCCTCTTCGGAACCCAGCTTGTACTTCCAGTAGTTCTCGGTTCACATACTGCTGAAACCTAGCTTGTAGGATTTTGAGCATAACCTTGCTGGCATGTGAAATGAGCACAATTGTGCGGTAGTTTGAACACTCTTTGGCGTTGCCCTTCTTTGGAACTGGAATGTAAACTGACCTTTTCCAGTCTTGTGGCCACTGTTGAGTGTTCCAAATTTGTTGGCATATTGAGTGCAGCACTTTAACAGCATCATCTTTTAGGATTTTAAATAGCTCAGGTGGAATACTATCATCTCCACTAGCTTTGTTGTTAGTAATGCTTCCTAAGGCCCACTTGACTTCACTCTCTAGGATGTCCGGCTCAAGTTCAGTGAGCACACTATGATGGCTATCAGGGACATTCAGGTCTTTCCTGTATAGTTCTTCTGTGTATTCTTTCCACCTCTTCTTAATCTCATCTGCTTCTGTTAGGTCCCTGCCTTCTTTGTCCTTTATCATGCCTGTCTTTGCACAAAACGTTCCCTTGACATCTCCGATTTTC
Source organism: Heloderma suspectum (assembly GCF_057233095.1). Taxonomy (NCBI): domain Eukaryota; kingdom Metazoa; phylum Chordata; class Lepidosauria; order Squamata; family Helodermatidae; genus Heloderma; species Heloderma suspectum. The sequence continues at coordinate 225,175,036 of NC_139458.1, forward strand.
TTGAAAAGATCTCTAGTCTCGCCCATTCTGTTGTTTTCTTCGATTTCTTTGCATTGTTCATTTAAGAAGGCCTTCTGGTCTCTCCTTGCTATTCTCTGGAACTCTGCATTCAGTTGGATATATCTTCCCCTTTCTCCCTTGCTTTTCGCTTCCCTTCTTTCCTCAGCTACTTGTAAAGCCTCATCAGACAGCCACTTTGCTTTCTTGCATGTCTTTTTCTTTGGGATGGATTTCGTTGCTGCCTCCTGAACAATGTTACGGACCTCCGTCCATAGTTCCTCAGGCACTCTGTCTATCAGGTCTAATCCCTGAAATCTATTCCTCACCTCCACTGTATATTCATAAGGGATATGATTTAGGTCATACCTGAATGGTTTAGTGGTTTTCCCTACATTCTTCAATTTAAGCTGAAATTTTGCAACAAGAACCTCATGATCTGAGCTACAGTCAGCTCCAGATCTTGTTTTTACTGACTGTATAGAGTTTCTCCATCTTTGGCTGCAAAGTACATAATCAATCTGATTTCGATATCGACCATCTGGTGATGTCCATGTGTAGAGTCGCCTCTTGTGCTGTTGGAAAAGAGTGTTTGCTATGATCAGCATGTTCTCTTGACAAAACTCTATTAGCCTTTGTCCTGCTTCATTTTGTACATCAAGGCCATGCTTGTCTGTTATCCCCGTTATTTCTTGACTTCCTACTTTAGCATTCCAATCCCCTATGATGAAGAGGACATCTTTTTTTGGTGTTAGTTCTAGAAGGTGTTGTTGGTCTTCACTGAACCGATCAACATCAGCTTCTTCGGCATCAGTGGTTGGGGCATAGACTTGAATTACTGTGATGTTGAATGGTTTGCCTTGGATTCGTACTGAGATCATTCTATCGTTTTTAAGATTGTACCCCAGTACTGCTTTTCCCACCCTTTTATTGACTATGAGTGCTACTCCATTTCTTCTATGGGATTCTTGCCCACAGTAGTAGATATGATGGTCATCTGAATTAAATTCGCCCATGCTTGTCCATTTTAGTTTGCTGATTCCCAAGATGTCGATGTTCAATCTTGCCATCTCATGTTTGACCACCTCCAGCTTACCTTGATTCATTGATCTGACATTCCAGGTTCCTAAACAATATTGTTCTTTACAGCATCAGACTTTCTTTTCACCACCAGACACATACACAGCTGAGTGTCCTTTTGGCTTTGGCCCAGCCGCTTCACTCTTTCTGGAGCTACTTGGAAATACCCTCTGCTCTTCCCCAGTAGTATATTGGACACCTTCCGACCTGAGGGGCTCATCTTCCGGCGTCATATCTTTTAGCCTTGTGATACGTTCCATGGGGTTTTCTTGGCAAGAATACTGGAGTGGGTTGCCATTTCCTTCTCTAGTGGGCCACATTTTGTCAGAACTCTCCGCCATGACCTGTCCATCTTGGGTGGCCCTGCACGGCATAGCTTATGGCTTCACTGAATTATGCAAGCCCCTTGCGTAACTCAGGCAGTTACGCCTCAGCAACAAGGCAGTGATCCATGAAGGGGCCAAAAAATATACCCAGCAGCAAAACACAATATAAACAGCAATAATGGCAATAGTTATGGAAATGCTGTCAGTCTGACAGAGGAGAAATAACTTACCGAGCTATCTTATCACTGCATGACATGGTAAGCAATCTTTCTCCCTGAAGTACTCCATCCCATGTCTGGATTGTAGTTGTAGATCGGACAGGGATTGTTCCTTCCCCAGATTCAATTTTAGTTCGTAGCTGTCCTCTTGCTTTCCGGTTTGGATGTCTGTCTCCCTGATCTAAGTGACAGAAGTGGCTACAGTTACCGATCATGGAATGAAAGATGGCTACTGATTATGGTACTGGTTACTGTGCTGTATAAGAAAATTTAACACCATTTTCAATTACTCATTTTGGACAGGGGGTGCTTCCAGACTTGGCTTTCATCTAATTCACAGAATATTATGAAGGGTCCAGACAATGCCATCTTTCACTTGTAACCCTCCCATGTTTCCTCACCATTTCTTCCATCTTTTTTCTTTCCACGGAAAATCCGTTAAGGAGGAAAAGACAGAAAAGCTGCACAATGTCTTCTGTTTGACAGCGCTAGAAGCCCTCCATCTGGAAGCACCCACGGATTTCACAGAAGAGCAGCACAAACAACACAAAAGCTAAAGCAATTTGGAAAACAGTGGCATACATTATGAAACTTGCTGAGCAACTCGTTTATAAAAATTCACACCCAAGACTTCTTTGCCAAAGTTTACGTCACACATTCCAAAATTCCTGTATGGGAGAAACCTTTATTTTAAAACAAAATCCCACTTTTAAATTAAATTTTCCAAGTGGCTTTCAATTTCAAATTCAATTCTCCAAGAAAGCCACAATAAATCACTTTGATTTAGGAATAAATGTGTTACACACACATGACCTACAAGGCATAGGATGACCTACAAGACATAGGATTCATTCCCACATTATTTTTACAGTGTATGAAGTGGCCCTAAGAAATTTCAGCCTTTCTATATAGCACTGCTTTTATAAAATGAGGAAATTTAAATAGTTTAGATTTTCAAGAACAGAAAAGCTAGATTTTCGTAAACTATAAAGGCGGTCACTGCTATTTTCAATAAATGGTTTTATCTCAGACATCTCCATTAGTAAGGAAAAGTGATCATACCCTCTTGTGCTGCTTCGTGTGGTGAAAATATCCGAGCATCGCCGCAAGGAGAGGTGCTGATATAGAGATGAAACTGCACGTTTTCTTTCAGTTTAAAACCACCTCGTTCTGACTTGGTAAAAATAGATTTTTGTTGATCTTCCTTATTACTGAAAGAAAAAGAGAAAGGGTTATTCAGAAGCGTGTTTTTTTTTAAGTACATCAAGTAAGAACCAAAGTTTAGCATCTCTAGATTTGAGATGTTGTGGTATGATAGCATATCTGCCACAATGAGCCAAAATAAATATTGAATTGAGAGACCTAATGACCATTTCCTCTTCCCCAAATCCTCACACTGAACCTCAACTTTAGTTTTTAAAAAACATTATTTCATGAACAGCCTGCTCATGTTCCCCACCAACTAGTATTCAGAGGCACACTGCCTCTGATACTGGAGGTAATATACAACCATCATGACTAGAAGCCATGAATAGTTTTATCCTCCACAAATTTGTCTAATCCCCTTTTAAAGCCATCCAAGTTGGTGGCCATCATTACATTTTGTGGTAGCACATTCCATACAATGATGTGCTGTGTGAAGCAGTACTTCCTTTTATCTGTCCTGGATCTCCCACCATACAGCTTCATGGGATGACCCTGGGTTCTAGTATTATGAGAGAGGGAGAGAAACTCCTTTTTATCCCCTTTCTCCACACCATCCATAATTTTATACAACTCTATTATATTTCCCCTTACTCGCCTTTTTTCTAAGCTAAAAAGCCCCAAACACTGAACCTCATCCTAGGAGAGTTGCTCCAGCCCCTTGATCATTTGAGCTGCCATTGTCTGCACTTTGTCCAGTCCTACAGTATTCTTTTTGAGGTGCAGTGACCAGAACTCTACACAGAATTCCAGAATTCCAAGTGTGACTGCACCCCTTCACCCAAACTTCACCCCATTCCAGCTAACTGTTGTGGAGTTATAACTTCCAACCCCTATTCTCCTTCTCTGGCCCCTTCTCCCTGCTCACAATGACAGGCTTCTCTGCTCCCGTGATCCCGAGACCGTGGTAGATCGCTACTGTGATAAAACCCTTATGCGCATTTGTTTAATTTTTCCAACCTGTTTTTACTGGAAGCATCACAGGGAAGCGAAGTTACGCAACATCACAGAAGCAAGTTAACACAACATCAGAGAAGCTAAGTAATGCATTCATCAGAGAAGTGCATAATCACTGAGGCTAGTTACTTCCACTGGTGAAAAGTGCAGTGTGATTCTGAAGGCTCAAAAGAGCACTCTGGCACTTTGATGTGTTGGAAAGGCAGGCTAGTTACTCTAGTTACCTAGGTTACCGAGGTCACGACCTGGTGAAAGACACATCCCAGGGAACACCCTGATCATACCAAATTTAAAGTGAAAGGATGGGTCAACCAGATGAACTGCAGGGGAGTTGAATTACAGAAAAACAACAGGGTAAAAGTACTCTGCAAAAATGCAGCTTCCCCACAGGTAAACATTGATGTGGTTGTGGGCTGGCAATGCTGTCATGTGCCTCCAAATGGCCCCAATCCACAGCAATCACTCATGAAGACAAGTTCCTGGTTACCAACAACTATCATACACGCTCACTCCAATTTCTAGTGTCTTGAGCGCAATCCCTTCCTATCTCGTTGTTATCGATATAAGAACTGTCTTGATAAGCAATCCTTTGTTTTAGAAAGCTAGGCTTTTATTATTATTTTAACTGACAATGTATTTTACTTTGTTCTTTGTCTTTGATGTATTCTGTTTTTGTAATGGCTTCTGCTACACAAAATAAACTATATTTGATTATCAATGATAAGCAGCCAGAAAAATTACTCCAGGATAAAGCCAGAAAAATGACTTGCTGCAAAGCAAACTCTCGAGAGTTTGGCTTGGCCCCAAGCTTCTTGGGTAATAAAGGGGCAGGATGGGTGCCTAAATTACAAAACCTGGCTGCAGATCTTCCCACTAGTCAACCAGGGGAAGGCTGCACAAAGTGGCTAGGCTCCCAACATATATGGTTTAAAAGTAGATCAAATTGCAACATGTTCAGACAAAATGCAGTAAGAAAGAGGGTAGGAGGCTACACTTTGTAGATGAAGGTCCTCCAGAAGATAGGACAGTGCTGGGAAAGATACCTTTCTTTGGGTTTGAGTAACCCTTTTCTAATGTTGAAAACTGGGGGCATGTTGAAACTCCTAGGGTCTCATCAAGGAAAAATATGTCCATTTTAAAAGAGGTTCCAGAAGGTCTCTGCCTTGGCAAGTTACAGTGAAGACCAACACAGCCAGATTCCAGGGAATCTGGGCAAAAATATAGTGAAGCATAGTAGCTGAACAATGGTGTCCTATGCCTCTTAATGATCCTATGTGGGCTTGCAAAGGCTAGCTGAGGCAACCAGGTCTCTCTCTGGGCTTGTTCGTGATCAATGGGAGGAGATACTCCGAAGTCTGCCATGCTCTGAGAAGTGGGTTGTAATCTTGCCAGGAACAGGTAGGCTAGGAAACAGTGATTTCAGTAGTGTGGTCCCAGTGAGCATCACTGGACCAACAGGCACGAATGGAACCATTTGGGTAAACTGGCACTAAGTGATTTCAGCAGCATGGAATTGCCTCTGGATGGAAAGGAACTTAGTGATTTCTGCAGCAGAGTAGAACCTTGCCCGGGGGGGGGGACACTGACAGCCTGACGCCCTGGGTTTTTTATAGGGTAAAACAAATGCTTCAAATGGACCATAGGTATGAAACTCGACAGGACAATAACATGAAGGGGGAAGAGGAAATCTATGCTGGTGAAGTCAACAGCACTTCTGGGTTGTCACAAAAGGTGAGGGATGACTCATTGCAGGAGCCATCCTGAATGTCAGCAAGGTGATCTAGGAGGGAAAAACCAATCAAGGGAGTGTTGAGTCTCAAAAGCTATTCAAAACTGTGACCTTTTCTCACAGTTGGGAAATTCCTGGTCTTACACCTGGACTGGAATATATTTGCATAATTCAGTTAGCATTTGCCTGACCCAGGGCTTCTGATTATGGGAAATTTTGGTTGGATTGATGCTGCGAAGTAATGGAAGGATTTTAGGCAGGATTTATTTCGCTGTAATTTTCCCCACCATAGTCTCACTTTGCTTTGGCTGAGTTTCTTAAAGTGACCATATCTATGGTTGCCAAATACTATGGGATCCTGTAGTGCCTGCTCCATCATCAAGCAACCTGCTAACAATCCTGTCTAGCCAGCAGCCCAGCTTTATCTGTAACCTCATTCCATCTATTAATTTTGGTCATTCTCCATACCTTAATGTAATCAATTTTCAAGCCAGGGGCAAGGCACTGCTTGCCTAAGAAGATAGATATAGGGAAGATGTTAGTGCCAGCCAACTATCCCATTCCCGGGAGAACAGCTGTCAAGAAAAGATTATGTAAAACTTGAGGTGAGCCTATGTTTCTTGCCCATCTAAATAACCTCCTCTAATGTAAATGTGTCTGCGAAGAGTCACTCTATACTTAGCCATAAATTCTGGTAAGTAGATTCTGCATATAGAAAAATATGTTTCAGTTGAGAAACTTAAAAAAAGGGCTTTAAATGTGCAGTGCCCATACTTCCTCTGTCTAAGTGTGTCTAAGCACTATGCAAATGTATCTAGAACCTTTGCTATTCATTATGTATTCTTAGGGAGAGAAACATGGGCAAAAATAAAACATAGAAATCAACAGTTGAGAGCGTGGATGTGCATCAGCCAACTGAAATTCAATTTGCTTGAATACTGAAGATTTTGTTTACCCCAAAGTTAAAAGCTTTGTATTTGACTACGTCAACAAGATTAGATATCAGATATACATCTGTTTCCATGTCTGATCAACCCATTTGTACTGGAAGTGTGATAAAATGTAGTTCATCCAGAGAAGTTAATCACTAAAAGCTCACATTTCTTGTGGTTCAGTGGCAAATCTGAAACCTCACTACTGTAGTGAATCACTTGCTGTCATTCTGGTATAGAGGTTTCACAACCAGGCAGCTATAAATCTGTCCTCTGCAGCCTAATTTCATGGTAGGAATTAACAGTCTTAATTCCCTCAATGGCTGCCTGATGGTCTCTGCAAAATGTTCAATGAAGAAGGCAAATCAGAGTGTGAGCACACCTGATCCCTCCCTGAATCAGGAAATATTTTGATCTCTTATTTATTTTTCACCTGGAGTAAAGCAGGGCCAGGTTTTACACTAATCTTTTTTTTTCTGTATGAAGTGGCAGGACAATGGGTGAGATGCTATTTTGTTTACTGTAGTGAAGTATATTTACAGTCGTGCAGATATTATCTGCAACCTGCCTATTTGAAATAGATCTATTTTGATCATGATTGATATAAAAGAAAATAATGTTGTGCCTAGAGGCTATTAAGGATGTAAACATTTTACCTTCTGGATTTAAGAACGAGATAGGTCTCAAATAGGCTGTTACCCCTGCCTGGTTTTGATATGACTATTATTCTTGCTTCCCTCCAAAATACAGGAGATTGTTCCCTTTGCCTCAAATTACTTTAAAGTTTAAAAAAAACAGTTTGCAGGATTGCGCAGGGGAGCCATTCAAAAGGAAATGGATTGGGAAATCCAGATAAGCTTGTAGATCTGACTCACATGTATTTATGGTTTCTGGTCACGACATCTGACTTCTAATGTATACTTCAACATAAAACAACCATAACTTTCTAGCAATCCAATCTTCAGTAAATATGAGCACCCTGTACTATGAATCCTTTGGAAATATCAATGCAGGATTAACCGATGCAAGATCCACCAATACACGTGGATCCAGGGTTGTATGATAGTGTTTGCACAGCACGGCTGCACTGTGCCAAAGATGTAAAGAAGCACCGATGCAATTATTGTTCATCTGCCAGTGCTGGCGTCAGTTCAAAGCTCCAGCAGAAGGGATCCATCCTATCGGCATCTCATCTTCTGCGCTGCTGCATCAGCAGCACCTCACAGGTTCAGACCAGCAGTCTCTGATCCTGAGCACAGTGTGATCCTGCTTCTCTGCCAAAGACTGGGATGTGAGAGAGTTGTCCTGTAAACATACCTTAAGAGCAGTTCAAGCTGTGTATAGAGAAATTTAAGCAGGCATCTCCGAGCTATAATTTCTGCATGGCAATCATTCAATGCAAGACCACGATCGCTCATATATTCCCCATTAATACATTTTGTTCCAGTGGAAACGCTGATGACCTCAGCATCTTTCACATCAGTACCTGGAAAACAAGTTTCAGGAGAAAAGCCATATAAAAATATTCCCAGAAGACATATTTCCTTAAATACATATTCTGTTGCATGGACTAATCTGCTTAAACATGTGGCTTGTGGGATCCTACCTAAGCACAGAATATTGGGCTAGATGCCCTTCAGCGGTATACTAGTCGTACATACTTTAAAGGCATACTTGGGATGGAAATGAAGTTATAATAAGATCTGCTCATACAGTTTGGTTTGTCTTTCAGATTGTAGAACCATATAAAAATTAATCAAAATATTAAAATCTGGAGAGTTTGGAATCCACATTTGATATTGTCCAGTCTACAGTAAAGAAGTGTACAGTGTGAGGCCAAACATCACACCCACATCCATCACATTTGTACAGTTATAGCTGTATTCCGAAAGAAGCAATATGATCTGTTTGATTGGATTGTCTGTACAGTTCGATTGCTACTAGGCTCAAACTACACGTGGTGGAGTGAAATCTGTTCACTTAAATTCAGGTCTGCCCTGTCACATATGCATGTGTCTGAATTTCAGAGCAAAAAGAGACCAGCGTGTGAGAGGGGCAGTCTGTACCCTCTGGCACTTTTCTCCTTATCTGAGGGCCAAACTACGCATGACATGTGTTGCATAGTTTGACACCGCATACAAAATTGCCAGTGGGGATGGGGGGGGCAGTTTGGGACATTGGAGTGGAGGGAGGGAGGCTTTAACTCTTTGCCCCCACCATGGTCCTGACTGGAATTCTCCCACACGCCCCATAGCCATGCTATTCACAGTGGGAGGAAAACTCCCATTAGCACTAATGAGAGCTCTCCTCCCACTGTGGTCCTGTTTGGAGGTCATGATAACCCACAATAAGCTACACACAGGAGCTTATTTTTCAAATAGTTCATGATCCCCCACCACAAGGATGGGCTAATAAGCTACTGTGAGTAGTTTATTAAGCTACTATGTGTAATTTCACTCACACACACACACACCGCCCCCTGTCCTCCTGTAGTTCTCCTGCCCGAGCAGTGGTGCTGTTTCACCTCTAACGCAGTGTAGCAGGTGGGAGGCACCCAATCCAGCATCAAAACCCCACGTGACTACTCACCAAGGAGTGAAAATCCCGAGTGCCCCCAAAAGGGGCTGGAGGCTATAAAACTTTGGGGGTTTGCAGGATCGGGAAAAAACTTCGCACACAGCCTTTCCTAATTGGGAGGCACCGGATCCACCATCACAACCCTGCACAATTACCCAAGAGGAGCAAAAATCCCAAGTGCACCAAAAAGGGGCTGGTGGCTATAAAACCTTGGGGGTTTGCAGGATCTGAACCAAACTTCATACACAGCTGTAGCGCTCTTTTGCTCATTCGCTAAAGCCCTATAGCACTTTTTTGCTAAGGTGCTTTAGCAAATGAGCACTATAGCTGTGTATGAAGTTTGGTCCCGATACTGCAAACCTCCAAAGGGTTATAGCCACCACTGTCTTTTTGGTGCACCCTGGATTTTCTCTCCTTTGTGAGTAATCTTGCAGAGTTTTGATGGTGTATTGGGTGCCTTCTGACTATGGGAGGCTGTGTGTGACGTTTGGTCCCGATCCTGCAAAATTAAGGTGTTCCCAATTGCGCATTTTCCCCCATAGACACTACTGAAATAGCTCGTGTAGGCTGTTTCCGTAACAGACAACGCCGGCAGGAGTAGAGCGGCAGCGATCTGAACCGTTCTTGCAGCACAATTCTGTAGGCGACCAAAATAACCCATGGTGCCTGCCAGGTGACAAGATAATCCACGGTGGGTTAAATAACCCCTACTGCAGACCATGGTTTATCAGAGTGGGTTATTTTGGGCAAAGAAGCCATCCTGGATTTAAAAATTCCCAACGGACAACACAATAACCCACAACAGTTAAATAAGGCATGGTGGTTTATTTAACCCATCGTGGGTTACTGTGTCATCCGAACACAGTCTGTGAATGGCAGATTTGGGCGGGGGGCAGGGGGGTGGATTCTGATCTGGACCACAGTGAGGGCAAAAGGTTAAAGCCCTCCCACCATACCACCGTCCCAGTCCAGCTTTCAAACACACCCCTGCACTGGCTATTTTGGGGTGTTTTTTTTTTTAGAAAAAGCTATACAATGCTGTTGTTGTTGTTGTTCAGTCGTTCAGTCGTGTCCGACTCTTCGTGACCCCATGGACCATAGCACGCCAGGCCTTCCTGTGTGTTTTTAGAAAAAACTATACACCCAGACAAATGAAAGGAGATCAGAAGGGAGAAAATCACTGAGAGGAGAGGGAACTGGGGCTTTTTGGTGCTGCAATTTCCCTGCAACCAAAATTATCTCCAGGGGAGTTCATTTACCTGCCTGAGCAGAAACAAACACCTAGGAGTCAAACCTCTTGCTGACATACATGCTGCATATAGCCAAGTTGTGATTGGCTACGTAACAGAGCAGTACCTGTCCACCAGGGTATAAATATGTTCCATTTTTGGAACTATAATTTTCACCACTCAATTCCTCCAAATGTGTCAGCTCTCTGGTCCTTCTGGATCATGCACCTATACTTGCAGGCTCTTTGTCACTGGGCGTCTCTACATTAAAGAAAAAACCCGCAGTCCTATCGTTGTGGAGCCTTTCTGCATTTACTGTGGGTTCCCAAATGGTGACCATGTGATCGCTGAGAGGGGAAGTTTAAAACTTTCATTCAGCGTTCCATAGAACTCAATAAAACAGCACCATCTAGTGACTGTTTAATAGTGCAACAAGGAATGTACACACGGACAATCCAGGATATTTAAACACACCATTATCTCTGGATCTTTTTAACATGGAATAACTGGGAAATACTGCTGGATGTGTCCTGGAGGCTGACAATGTCATGAAAAGGACCCACAAACTTTGGTGAGTGACCCACCACGAGTGCATGATAAAAGCCTCATGTGATGGCACGCTCATTCTCACTCTCTGGACATCTGTTTTCATGAAGATTAAAAGCCAAAAGGGTTCTGTTGGGAGCCTCTATCTGTCATCCAGGTAGGGCTAAGAAATACTCCTGCCTTTAATCCTGGAGAGCTGCTGCTGACCATCAGTGTCAACAGTGCTGGGCTAGATGGACCAAGGGCCTGACTCAGTATAAGGCAGCTTCCTACGTTCCTATGTGCTGGAATTTTGGAGGTTTTCTTAAAGTTTGGGGTAACATACAACTATACGATCCACAACCTGCATTCTGAAGTGATAGTGTAGCAGCCATATCGGGGGCCAGACTAAGTAGCCTCATGCAGTCTCATGCTTCATGTTCTTGCTGAGCTCTTTCTCTCTTGAATATATTGTTGTAAGCTGACGAGACACAGGAATTCCTTATCTTGTCAAAGGCCATACAATTGTATATCTTGTTCTCTGCTGTTCTCTTCTGTTCTCTCCTTATCATGGCTACCCTATAAACCAGTTCTTGTATTATAAACAATGGTGCTAGGAGAAGAAATGTTGAGGACTGCAACCCCACGCGGGAGGGGGAGGTGGAGCCGTTTCATATGTGTCACAATGTCTATAAAACCAATGTGCTGATGTATTTCGGGGCTTCTGGCTCTTTGGAAATGATTCCAGCCTTAAGCCCGCGCGTTAAATAAAGAATCTCTTTTTCCTTCACTCCGTGGTCTCTCTGACTCTGGGTTCTGCAACATAAATGGTGCCGTGACTCGGATGTGGCAGGCTCTGAGCCAGACAGGTGGCAGTTGCCTGCTCTTGATCGCCTCACCGGGAAGACGAGCTCGGCGCATGCCTCCCTTTCTTGGCGCCACCAACCTTTTTGTCGAGTGAATGGGAGAAAGCCTGCACCGGGATTGCCCAAACGGCAGCGAGCGGCAAGAGAACCTTGGGAAGCGGAGGAAGGAACTTGAGCCCTGCCTGTATCACAGCTGCAATTGAGTTGAAACCCACATTGGAAGCCTTCAGGAGAAAGGCAAGTATATGGGAAAAAGAGGGCCCCGCCTTTAGGGAGAAAGGCCACTGGGCAGAAAAAAAGAGGGCCCCGCCTTATGAAGAAGGTCAGTGTTGGTGGTATACGTATACAAAAAGAACCTACTCCTTGCGGGTAGAAGGGGGGCCTGATCACACCCCCGAGTGGGCGCCAGTACCCAGCACGCCAGTACTCAGTAGGAAGCTGAGGAAGCTGGGGAAGCCGCTTTCCGCTCTGGTAAAAAGTGGGAAAAGTGGGTGGCAGGGACATATGGATGCAGTGGAGAGAATGATGATTGTGTGAGTGGCTACTGCGGTTTCTGAAGCATACCGTTGACCGTCCGGGTGCCCAGGCCAGTAGCAAAGTGCGTGGTGTGTAAAATCCTCTTGTGTCGGCCAGTGAGACCCCCTACTCACTGACCAATTCCCATTCCCCAATTGTGTCTGTCTTCAATTTAGGAGGGAGGCTATGGGTGGTGGGGGAAGCAAACCTTGCACCCCCTTGAGATGTATGTCAAACAAAGAAGGAAAAAGGTTTTTTTTAAAAAAAGATTCAGAATAGAGAGAGAAAACAGCAAAAAGCTCAAGGTCGAGCTGAGAGGAAAAAAAAAAAACAAGATCTGAGGCTGTTAATTAGAGAAATGTTGCAGGACAGTCTGGCTTTTAACAAAGCGTGGGAGCGTGAGAGTGTAAGGCCGAAGAAGTAGCTGTTAGCCTAGCGCGCCGAGGGGGGGCGGGGCAGGAAAATTGCCCACAACGTTCTGAGTTGTGCAACATCATCACCTCGCCTAATTGAGATGAAATCCCTAAGAAATGGAAACTGAAAATGAAGACCCAGAAGATGAAGGCAAAATAGAAAATAAAGGTGAAGAATCAGCCCCCAGAGCACAGGCTAGACCCCTCTTCGAGTGAAAAGTGTGCCATAAGACTGTCCCAAAGCAGAATGAAGCGGAAAGACCATGTTGAAGATCTCTGTCAAGGTAACCGTGTTTAGCTTTGAACTGTGTTAAAATTGCATAGAGCCTGTAGCTACTGACCATCGGCTATATGATTTCTAAAGAGCGTAACCATTAAGCTTTTGCCGTGGGATTCCCTGCAATGAAGAAATCTCACTGATTTGAGTGTCCAGTGTTACACTGCCTAAGTGTGTGTGCTGAAGAGACCGAGAAACCAGACAGCATGTTCCTGGCCAAGCCAAAATCACGCTACTACCATGCTCCTAAAAGCTGCAATAAACTGTGTAAGCTGGGAGACCCAACCTGATTGATAAGAAAAGAAGATATTGGAGCAACTGTCTTAAAAAACAATGAGATCTGTGTAGCTGCCTGGCTGACGCTGTCAGTGATGTTACAACTTTAAATTAAGACTGTTTTCCTGTTTGAGACCCCAGCGAAGAAAGCTGACCCGAGTTATTTGTTGCCCGTGCCAAAGCAAGAATTTGGCTGCCCTGTACCTCATCGTGTCCTGTTTTAAGCTTGGGATTTACAAATACAGACAAACTGAGAAGCTTGCCTTTGAAGTCCTGCAAATCACCCCACCGCCTCCCCAAAGATTAATGGCTGCCTGAAAAATGCAAGTATAAGGCGATGCCCATCACCCCCCAGCGTCCTGAGTTTCGGCACTCAGTGTTTCAGTGCTTTCGTGTACCAGGTTAAAAGGAAAAAAAAAGTAAGTTTTTAAAATGTCTGTGAGAGAACCTGACAGAAGTAAAATAAAATTTACAGAGGAGTTGCCCAGGTTAAAGCGTCACGGCTAGAGAGCTGAGCTGTGCCACTCTGTTTAGACAGAGGCCTTGCTAAAAAGTTAAAGGCCCTTGTCTGTCAGAAGGGGTGTAGGGCCACACTTTCCCTTTTTAAACTGATGCAAAAGTGGAGAGCCTTTGCTGGAAACATCGCATCTTCATTGCCCAGAGCCTTCTCTGTTTGCCTCCATCATCATCTGGGCTTTTTAGAGACACTCTGCACATGAACTAAAATTTTAAATTGTCAAAGACTTGCCATGGACAGTGCTGTGAAGCTTTTGATAAACTTGAACTCTCATCGCTGTGGACCGTGTGTCTGTGTTTGTAGTTAGCTCAGTGTACAGCAGGCTGAGTTTGATCTATGACTTTTAGATTTCCTTCTGCTAGGACTCATGCAGCATAGAGTTGCCGATGCAAAAATGGTGACCTAGAACTCTTTGCGTGTGTGGGTATGCCCTTCCCTTAATTTTAATGGGCCCTGAGCTTTCAGCCAGAAGAGCAGTATGATTGCTGGATCTGCTCCATCATGCCTTACCATGCAAAAAGTGTTTTCCATTCATTGTGTTAAATTGCAGAAAAAGTTTGTTGCATATGTTTTATGATTTCTTAGATATCATAAAATATATGTGATATTTGCAGATTAGTGTTAGTTGCAACTCCAAATGATACTAAGTGTGGTTCCCGATGGATGACAAGGAGAAAAGACAAAGGCAAGTAAAAAAAGAAGGAAATAGAGAAAGTAGAAGACAGATAAAGAAGGAAAAAAAAAGAAGAAAGAAAAGGCAAGAGGCAAAGAAAAAAAACATTCGTAGAAAAGAAGCGTGGCCATAGTTGCCCCCAGGGTAAATTAAAAGCAGCTGATTGTGCCTGGAGCTTATTACCTGGGGTAAAGTAGCCACAATAATGTAATAGTTCTTTAAGATGAAAAAAATGTAACTAGAAGGAGAAGAAGAGCCTATCCCAAATGTGTGTCATTGGGACTAGTGTAAGGCAGAAAGGTTTAAGTAAGTGAGTTTAACTTAAAAAAGACAAATAAAGAGACAAGGCTGGTGCATGGAGCAGAAAGTTTTATATAAAAAGTTTGAAACATGATCTGCAATACAGGCAGATCAGCAAAGAAAAAGAAAGCAAAAGAAAGAGAAAAAATTTGTCTTCCCATACTAATGAATAAAAGTGTTATCAAGCACTTTGGGAAGCGAAGTTGTTTACAGGAAGCTGTGCCTGAGAACCAAACACTTCTAGCCTATGCTGAAAATGCTTGCTAGTGTTGTGCTGCCTCATGGTATAAAAACCCATTTAGCCCAATAGCTCGTGGTTCAGAGAAGCTGTCTGATCCAACCATTAAGTATGCCTGTGTGCTGTAAGTTACCCAATAAAGTCTCCTTGTAAGTAACCCCCCCCCCCACTGGAATCCCAAAACACAAGTGGGGCTAGAGCGCCTCACCCAGTATCAAACCCTGCTGTTAAAAGCCGTAAAGGCAGGTATAAAGAAGTCAATTAATATGACCAAAGTGTCTAAAGTGCTGCAAGGTGCCACCGAGGCCCCAGAGTGCACTTGGAGCGTCTTTCAAATGCCTATCGCCAGTATACCTCCCTCAACCCAGAGGCCCAAGAAGACGTGGATGAAAGAAGAAAAGAAGAAGACCCGGCGGAGGTAGAAGATTCTTAAAAAAGAACCAAAATAAATCAAATACACAAATAAATATTAAAATAAATCAAATACACAAAGGAGAAAACCAAAGGGGCCAGAATGGGCGAAGAGGGAGACAGCTTGAGAGGGGCCGTGACATTGACTGTGAGGGGCCATGACATTGACTTCATGATTGACACTGGAGTGGTATCAAGAGCAAGCAAACGTTAGCCTTAAACAAGAAGTCCAAACACTGAGCAAAGTTCTTCAAGCCCAGCGTCACTTTGTCTTAAAAAAATAAGCCATTCCCATCACAGAAGCTCATCCTTTCCAACCAAGAGTTAAAGTATGAGTTAAAGAGGGAAAAATAACCCTTTGACTCCCAGATGGAGAAGACTGAAAACTGTCATACTTTCCACCCCTGCAGCTATGAAAGCAGCTGGAGTTAAACCCTGGATACATTGGACACGAGTCAAGAGAGCGAGAGGGGGAGAGTAAACTATGAACAAAAATCCTAAAAATCCTTTGAAAGGATTTCTTTCCTTTTCAAAAATCCTTTAAAAATCATTCTGAAAAAGCAGTAAGAAGACTCAGGCTAGACCTTACTGTGGACACACCGGGAGACTGTCCCCCTGCGTACGGTCAGACCTGCAACTGGAGAATTGAAGAAGGGGACTAGACCCTACTGCAGCTTGCCAGGTGAATAGCTGCCCAGCGTACGGTCAGATCCCAAAGAAGATCAAACATGCCTGTTGTAGTGTTAGTAGTGTTGCATTGTGTTTCCTTAATAAGGTGCAAAAAGGGGGGCCAGCCCCTGAAAGGAAAAGTTTGTCCCAGTGATTTGCTGATAATTACTGGCTTCACCTGGCTAACATCACGAGAGTAAAACATTTTTGTTTGCCAAGAGGTATACCTGCAAACAGGCTTATTAGCTCTTGCCTAATACCTGTCTGTAGACATCCTGGGAACATTCAAAAAGATACCATGTTAAGAGTTTATGGTGTAAGTTTAACTTATTCCCAAAATGCTAATTGGGGCGTAGTTGCAAAGATCCTACCCCCTACAGAGTTCACTCTACGCACCCCCATCGTTGCTGAAACAAATGCTATGTGTGCACGAATGCTTAATTGTCAAAAATTTTCCAGAAAATACAAAGCTATCCCTGGCCCCCTTCCACTGTAATAAAATTCAAAACATATCTTTTAATGATGCCCACATACTTTTGCCTCATGGATGGTTTTAGACATGTAGTTCCCGCACTTGGTCATTCATTCCTGCCAACTTGTCTAATAACCACCCATGCTGCCTCAGCCGCCAATTGAACTGGTGCCAATTCTTCCCCTGTGGCCCGAGAAAATCCGTCGACGGCAGCCTCGAGCACTCCAACTAACTAAAAATTGTAATAGTCATGTGCGCTTATATTCTGACTCAGAAAAATTGGCCTTAACAATGTCACTGGTTGGGGTTCCAGGTTTAGCCTTGGCTAATAGTCTGGAGATCAACCGGTTAGCTTGCAGCTTAGCCAAAAGCATAAATGCCACCTCACGAGCATTGTCACTGTTAAATAAAGAGTTGCGTGATCTAAGAGGTGCAGTTCTAGAAAATAGAGCTGGTATAGATTACCTCTTCCTTCTTCATCATTTAAGTTGTGAGACACACCAAAAGCTCTGTTGTTTTAACTTAACTGATAATGGCAATGCTGTAGATGAACAGATCAACAAGCTGCACAATATAGCAGCTAACAAAACAATAAGACAAAACAATTAGCTCAATTAGTTAACCCCTTGGCTTCCAGATCTTAGCTGGCTTGAAGCATCCTAATTAGTTCATCCTAATTCTACCAGTGTTGTTCATAAAAGTTCTGTTATGTCTCTGCATTCCTTGTCTTATGCGCTGTTTAACCAATCTGTTTTATGTCTCAGCTAGTAAAACTGCTGCCCTCTACGCTCTAATAGCCCAACAAGAGGCTAAGTAATATGTATGTCACAAAAAGCTTTGTATGGTTATCAAAAATGCTATAATTGTAATGAAATTATGCATTTAAGGGGGGAATGTAGCAGCCATATCGGGGGTCAGACTAAGTAGCCTCATGCAGTCTCATGCTTCATGTTCTTGCTGAGCTCTTTCTCCCTTGAATATATTGTTGTAAGCTGACGAGACACAGGAATTCCTTATCTTGTCAAAGGTCATACAATTGTATATCTTGTTCTCTGCTGTTCTCTTCTGTTCTCTCCTTATCATGGCTACCCTATAACTCAGTTCTTGTATTATAAACAATGGTGCTAGGAAGAGAAATGTTGAGGACTGCAACCCCACGTGGGAGGGGGAGGAGGAGCCGTTTCATATGTGTCACAATGTCTATAAAACCAATGTGCTGATGTATTTCGGGGCTTCTGGCTCTTTGGAAATGATTCCAGCCTTAAACCCGCGTGTTAAATAAAGAATCTCTTTTTCCTTCACTCCGTGGTCTCTCTGACTCTGGGTTCTGCAACAATAGTATGCTAGAAAGTATAGTACATGGTTTTTCTGAACATGTGGATTATGCTCTTCCATGTCTTCTTTGGCCTCCCGCCCCACCCCACCCCTTTAGCGGATTACCCTATATTACTAAGGGCTACGCTGGATCTTCCTCCTGACATGTTAGCTTTCCACAAGCTACCCTTGTTTTTTACAAGGGTAGCATTCAAGCATCCAGCATGCTGAAGCAATATAGTTCCAGGAGGGTTGAACCATGCCTGGCATGCCAGAGTGTTTCCTTTCCATCTCCTTTTCACCCCTCCCCTTTCTTAACCCCTAATTCCCCGTACCAGCATAACCATCTATGATGATGGTAGGACATTAACTTTTAAAACTTATTTTTAGGCATTTTTAGTATAGATACATAGTATTTCTAAAGGCATGTGTGTTTTATTTGGGATATTACACAATTTAATCATGAGAGAAAGTATTTAGATTAAGTGAAAATGCATATGAACAAGCTACAGAGCTTGCTTCATATTATAGGTAAATAGAGAGGGGAGTCTGACATTTTATTAAAAATGAAAGTAATGATTTACATGCATATTCCCAATAATTGTCTATAATAAAAAGTTATATCATTTAGAGATTATAACAGATATAACATTTAGATTATGAAATTAAATCTCAATTGCTAATCATAATTTTTTGCATGAAGAGCTTTCACTATTTAACGAAAAGAAAACAATATATAAAAGGGAAATATCTATTTACCTTTACAATTTTATTTTGTATACCAACAGGGGACAAAGCACCAAATTAGCATGGTTTTGTTTTGTTTTTACCTGTTGTCATGACAACTCCGGCTAGCACTTTTCTACGTGCATGAGGTGATGTAAAGTTATCCGTCAAATCGCTGAATTTATCTACTACCAAGCGTGCAACAGCATCAGCTAAAACCTGCAAAAATCACATTAACATGTTGGACCATTCAATGAAACAGGACTGTTGCTACATATTATAAATGTTCCGCTTTAAAAACTGCCTTAAAATTTTTCACAATGGATTTAAAAACCAATATAATATTCTTGCAATGCTAATTCAAAGTGCTGAACCGTGTATATTCACACACTTTAGCCATTTCTTCATACCATGGCTGTGTTTCTATGGCAGCCCTTGGTACCCACCATGGAACAGGAGTATTCTCAAATGCAAGGGGGTGAGGCTGCACATATAACATTCAGATTTTAGCAAGGTTGTGTCACTTTCTTTAGCAAAGTCTGAGGAATCTAATTAAGAAGGAATTATGATGGAGTGCATATATAAGTGGCTTTTAAAAGCATATTCAAAGGGTAAAAAATAACTGATTTCAAACCAGATGGTAGTATCAAGTAGTGTTCCGTAGAGGTCAGTCCAGAGCCCATTATCACTCAAGATATTCATTAGTGACTTGGATGGAGTGAACAGTATTATTATAAAATCTGCAGAGAATGCCAAGTTTGAAGGGAATGCAAATATTTTAGTGGACTGAGTAAGATCTTTAAAGTTATCTCAGTAAAGTGGAGAGCTGAGCTGTTAACAATTAATTATAAAGTGAACATGAGCAAAAATAATGCATTAGGAAGACAGTAACAAATGGTAGCTATTTGGCTAGATATTAACACAACTGCTACAGATTTTGAGAATAAAATTACAAACTGAGTATGAGTCTGAGTCAACCATATGCTTTGGGTGGTGATAGTGATAAGGACGTATTAGTGATAAGGTCATGTTTTGGGCCAACTTGCTTTAACAAGCCTCTCACTTGTATTTTGTAAACAGAAACCAGCAACTAAAAACATTTTTATTAATGACTTGCATGTAGAAATATGAATGACATTTAACTGTGAGGACCAGGTGTGTTGCTAGGTTCTTAAAAGATAGGGCACAGGCCCATAACACAAATTTGCATGTGTGCACACACAAACACACACACACAATATATCCGAGTCTAAGCGTACCTCTAATAAATCTGTGTGTGTGTGTGGGGGGGGTGCTTGCGTGTGTGTGTGCTTGCGTGTGTGTATACATTACATACATACATACATGTATGCATACATACATATATAAGAAGTGTGCACTGACCCCCCACCCCACTTCAACTCAGACCCTGATTCAGCGTTTCGGAAAACATCCTGCTTCTGCTTGGGCCAATTTGTACTCAGACCGCTTCAGCTCAGCCCCAAACCTGAGTCAAGGTTTGGAAAAATGAGTCTTCCACACTTCCTGTTGACTACCAAGGAATTTTTTTAAAAAACACACAAACCTTTTTCTCTTGGTCAGAACTGGATGATAATTACATGCACAGTTGTCCTCTAGAAGGTGATTACACCTGCCCAAGGTCAGAAAAATAAGTGCAGGGTTTAAATTTTGACTTTCTTTTAAAGGGAACGCCCAATAATATTTTTATTCCTTGGAAGCATTGGATAAAAATTTCAGGATTCATTGCCCCATCAGAGGAGATCATATCTGCTAAATTTCAGAAGGATAGCCACAAGTAGGAATGTTAGAGAATTCTGCCACGTACTCCAGTGAGGCCAGATTCTTTAGAATCCAGCCCCCTGGAGTCCATGGCGGAACGGAGCAATCCCCCCCGCCACCCCACAAAATTTACCTGGGCCGGAGCCTACCTTGTCAGCTGTCTGCTGCCCCGCGAATGGCTGCCCTGGTCTGCAGCCGCCATTTCCTCTCTACTTTAGCCATGATAGGTGTCAGGGTGGACACTGAGCCCATAGAATCCCAGAGTAGTTCTGATGCTGAGGAAGAGCAGTCGCTCCTTTGGGAGAGGAGCACGCTCCTTTTTTTCCCAGGACCAACAGCTGACGGAGATTCCTCCCACCCACATTCCTAGTTTAAAAAGCAGTCCAGGAAGTGACTCAGCACAGACAGCAGACTGCGGGGGATGCGCGGCGCAGACGCAGAGAGCGGCGCCAAATGGTTCTCACTCAAAGAACGGTTGCGCCCAGAGGATCCAAGGGAAAAGGGGAGGGATTCTCCCTAGTCCTTATATTCAGGGGTCTGCCAGTAATTGCCTTTCAAACGGGGACCAACTGTTCCAACTTAGGGCATAGGGATGCTGCTGCTCAGATCTAGTTGCTACCTGTAGAGTTATTAAGTTGTAAAAGAAGAATAAAGCTTGGAAAAGAATCCCTTTGTCTGTGTCTGGACTTGGCTACTGGATTAGACTGAGAGAGCCCTCCAAGGAGCCCTTGACAGCAGGCTACGTAAGTATTTTCGTAGCCTATCACAGCTAACGCAGGGACGCCATCTGCGTCCCTGTGGTAGCCGTGATTGGCTAGGTATATATTTACGTAGCCTATCACGGCAAGAGGCAGGGACGCAAATAGCGTAGCAGCTGCCATTTCTGTCCCTGCGATAGCCGTGATAGGCTACATATATATTTACGTAGCCTATCACAGCAAAAAGCAGGGACACAAATGGCGTAGCGGCCGCCATTTGCGTTCCTGCCTTTTGCCGTGATGGGCTACGTAAATAGATATGTAGCCTATCACGGCTACCACAGGGACGGAAATGGCGGCCGCTATGGCGGCCATTTGTGGCCGCAGTCCAGCAGCGGATGGAAGTCTGGCTGCAGATGGCCCCGGATGGCAGCTCCATGGGCTCCCCGCAGAGCGAACCTGGCCAAGGAGGATTCCAGGGGGGAGGGGCTGATCGCCTCCCCCCCCAACAGACGGCCCCAGCGGAATGGGGTAAGTAATCCATACACCCCTAGCCACAAGGGTTTTTGTGCAAGGGTGGCCTTGAAATTTTAAGGTCTCCAAAAGAGGACATACTTATCTCCCTGTTTTCCTTGTGGGCCATTGTTCTGAAAATTACAGACAACCTAGAGTTGTCCCTAAGTAAGAAACCGGCAAAGTTTCAGAAGGATAGGTGCAGCAGTTCATGTGGAAGGGGAGTTCTCCAATTTGGAGGAGGGAGTAATTTGCTTTGCTTTCCCTTCACCCCTTCCCCAATGGTTTTTGGGTAAATTTGTATGAAAATGCACAGGTCATTAGAGGTGTCCCCCAGGAAAGAAACCTGCAAAGTTTCTGAAGGATATACATGCATGCAAATTAAGAATTATTAGAACTTATTTACATTTTACCAATGTTAGCAACAGAGGAACATGGGTGGGAAGGTGCTACTGCACTTAAGTCTTACTTGTGGGTTTCCTGTGGGCATCTGGTTGGCCACTGTGTGAACAGAATGCTGGACTAGATGGACCTTGGTCTGATGCAGCACAGCTCTTCTTATGTCCTTAAACATAAAGTGCCTCTGAGCATATGAAGAATGCTTTTCTTTCACCACTGAGCACTTACACTCTCCCCTTACCAATTCTGTTCCCCACCATGCAACCATCCCTCCTCATCCTACCATCCTCCAGCAACACTTCATAAAAACAGATGTCTTATTTTGTGCAAATCTCCTCTACCTCCTCGTTATGCACAAGCTCTCAATGTATCTTCCTCCCCATAACTTCATTTGTGCCAAGACTTCACCAGGATTCAGCCAATGAGTCTGTTTTCAAAACTAAGCTAAGTTATGGAGAAACTCTGAGCAGGTACTACATGCCTTCCCCTCACCACTGAAGCTAGAGTTCATGCAAAATAAAAAACACACAAATGACAAACATGCATAGAACTGAGCTGAAAGGGTAGGCCTATCAAACTCCATTCATTGGATGGAATTGGATAGGCACTGTAGTGTAGGGATGTCAGAGAATTCCACCATGGACTCCAGTGAGGATTCTAAAGAATCCGGCCCCCCGGAGTCCATGGTGGAACGGCCTCCTCGCCCCCCGCCCCCCCACGGAATCCCCCCAGGACGGACCTACCTGGTGGCAGATGTGGCAGCAGCAGCTGAAGCAGCGGCCGGGCTGCTGTGGTCGCAAATGGTGGCCGTCGTAGCAGCCGCCATTTGTGTCCCTATGCTAGCCCATGATAGGCTAGGTATATATTTACGCAGCCTATCACGGCTAAAGCAGGGCTATCACGGGCTAGCGTAGGGACGCAAATGGTGGCCCCTACACAGGATGCCATTTGCGTCCACAGCCGCCCTCCAGTGGATGGAAGCCCTGCTGTGGATCGGCCCGGCCGGAGGCTCCGCGGACTGGCCACGGAGCAGAGCCGGCCAGACAGGATTCCGGGTGGGGGGAGGAACAGATCACCCCCCCCCCCGTCGAGGATTCCAGGGGGAGGAACGGATCACCTCTCCCCACCTGCGGACCCCAGCGGAGCCAGGTAAGTGGGGTTTCGTACACCCCTACTGTAGTGCCATGCTCACATCTCAGGACTTATTTCTGAGTAAAAATGCAGAACATCGAGGTGCAAACCTCCCTGCAAAAGTAACTTGTGCTGGAATCCTATGCACACTTTCCTGAGGGTAAGCCTCATTAAACATAATGGGACTTCTCAGTAGGCATACATAGGATTGCGTAAATGAGCAGTATTTATCTCCCCTCCACTTAAAAACCAAACCAAAACCTCCTATTTTTATTAAAGCTTTCTGTTCATAGAAACATAGGAAGCTGCCTCATACTGAGTCAGACCCTGGGATCATCTAGCCCAGTATTGTTGACATTGACTGGCAGCAGCGGCTCTCCAGGGTTTCAGGCAGGATTCTTTCCTAGCCCTACCTGGAGGTGCTGGGGATTGAACCTGGGACCTCATGCATGCCAAGCATGTGCTCTGCCACTGAGCTACAGCCCTTCCTATTGCTGGATAATGGCAACTGGCAAACAAAACAGCCCCAGATTTATTTCTCTGCAAGGTTCCAATTTGGGGCTGTAAAATCAGATGCTGTGTGAAATACCAGTATTTCACATGAAGCTCTTTCTTCCCTTCCTTCTCCCTCTTCAAAATTTCATTGCAAGCAAGCTCCCATGAGTGGGCATGTAAGAGCAGAAAAGTAGAGGGAGAGAGGTTTTTTGCACTTCAAAAAAACCCCTACACCAGAGACTAGGGATAGTGACCTCCTAATGGTCACCTTAAACACCTTCTGATTAGGATCTCTAACCCCATGTGGCTTGACAATTTTTACTTTTTGTTTTAGTCTTTGAGAAAAGGAAACTTTGCACATGGTTAGCACAAAAGCCACTGGACCTAACTGTTTGAACTTTGGCAAGCTGAGTCAGCTCCATAGGGGCTGCCCAGTCCACAAATTCCATGCACTTATGTGGAAGCATAAAAAAAGTATAGCTCTTTGCTTTGACAGATTTTCCTGAAAATAGCAAATGTTACCTGTGACTAGCACAAAAGCCACTGGACCTAACTATCTGAAATTGGTCATGTTCAATCAGCTCCATGGGGGCTACCAGGTCTCCAAATTTCATGTATTTATCATACAAACTAAAAATGTTATAGCCATTGTGTTTTCCAATGCAAGTCAATGTGAAAATGTTTTAAAAAATGGCAATTAGGACAGCACAAAAGATCCAGGGCACAGCTCAAAAGATCGGGGCCTGTGCCCAGGTAGGCACTCTCTAATGATGCCCCTGGTGAGGAGCCCTCAGTTCTAGAGGAATTGAGACTAAGTGGTACAGTGCTGAAAATAGGGTTATGGACAATCCTAATCTGAGACTAAGGTGGGGATCCTATGTGTTTCTTACGTTTTTATGACACCAAGTATGAGAGCTGCAACACATAATTTCCTGTATTGTAGCCGTCATGTCTTCAAGTATCCCTTGCCAACCACGAGGGCAGGAATTATGCTTTTTAATAAACAAAAATTTAGAGCCTAAAGATTTTAATGAGATCTGTGATGTTTAAACTATCATGAGGAATGCACGTACCTGGTGAGTTTGGCAGGGGCTTTCCGTACTTCAGGATATGCAAGCAGAGTAAGTACTATTGACTTTAATTTGAGATACCGTATATCAAAGCCATCGACAGCTAACAAAATATTTTCAAAAGGGAATAATAAAATGCATGCTATGTAAAAAACTGAAAATGCAAGGCAATAGATTCTCTGAAGGAAGAGGGGACCTGTTAGATAATGGTAAAGTTTAAGGGGGAAGGCAAAAAATCTGAAAGAAAAACGAGCACAAATAGTTTTTCATACACTTGTTGGGAAACTAGAAATGTGTCTGGTCTTGAATTGGCCAGTTCAGACACAGACATCAAGCAATTCATAAGGAGCCTCAGGGTTGTGTGCTCTCTCCCCAAACCCCCTCCCTTCTGGAGCATCAGTCCACCTTCCCACACCCATCCACACCCACTGCCACTTATTGCAATTAAGGGTTATATCAACAGCAATGTTAATTTAGATAATGCTATCCAGGGTTAGCCCAGGAAATGAATGCAGAGGTTAATATACTGACCTGGTTTGCAAAATCAACACAGCTTAAAAGAGCCATGGTGGCTTCTTTAAGCAGCAGCGCATGGCGGGCGCCATTTGCCTAATTACAGCTTGCATGTCGTCTGAGCCTGGGCAACATGTCTTGTGGGTGGGGGAAACAACTCTCAATTAACCTATGGGGCATTGTTGGGTTACTTGAGGGTTGTTTCCCCCTCCAACAAGCCATGTACCCCGGGTTGGTACAACACAACAAGCTGTGCCTGAGCAGACAATTAGGCAAGCTGTACCTGGCATGCGCCACAGCTTAAACAAGCCATGGTGGGCCGTGGTGATTGTCCAACCTGGCCATTATGTCTGCACCAGTCCAGTGTTAGAAGTACAGTAGGCCTTATCAGCATGACATTTTGTTATGGGGATGTTTTTTATTGGTCTTTGAATATTTTAAGCATTTCTAGGTTTCCAATGGTTCCAAAGTGCTCACCATCCACTGACAAATATATCCTATAACACAGGTAAAATGTATGGCAAACATATGCACAAAATAAAATTTCTCCACCATTCAAATAATTACAACTACTTTTCAAACTTCAAGTTTGGAAGAGAAGGTGATATAATCTTAACTGCCTAAAAACATTAAAAGATACCGGTTGGGTTTTAGGTAAACCATCTCTTGTGTAACTACACTTGAGTAATAGGTTGCCTAGGAAAGTTACAGGACCTACACTGCTGGAGATCTTATAAGAAAATCCTGCTGCTAAGGATTGTGCGGATCAGGGCTCTCCTGTCTCAGAATAGAAGCTTACACCACATGACCTAGAGGATCCAATCCATTGTGCTAGAGTTATATAAAAATACCTTCTGAATATAAATGTTGTAATATGATTAGAATTTAATTTGCAGGAGACTGAAGCCTCATTAAAAGTGATACAAAAAGCACTCACTTTAAGAATTGGGCCGTTGTCTGACTTCCCAATCTATGATAGATCTGGAATATTCTATATTAATATTCTTGAAAGAATAAAAACAATTGGCATTAGTTATAGATGTTTACAATATAAAAGGACTCATTACAGTATATTAGAAAAATGTATTTTTAAAGCCTGATGATATATGTTCTTAGGGGTTTTTAAAAATATAAAGATTGAGATGAGTGATAAAATTTCATATAACGCCTCTCTCTGATCATTTGGATGCCATTACTCGTGGCACTGCTTATCATTGATACAGCACGCTTTATCTCCAAAGTGAATTACAATCTTTATAATAATAGCTGTATGCAGCTTGTAGCACAGGCATAAAAAATGGAATCAAGGTCACTTAGCACATTTTAGATCAGGAAATCTATACAACTTCCAACTGAATCACGAGTGTTAAATGTTATTATTTTATATTTAATATATATGAACATACTGACTAGCTACAGCCCTCCTCTCTTTCCAAGCTGTGGCAAATGAAGGGTCAGAGAAGACATCTACCAACAACTTGGGTAGGCAGCTCCCGCAGATAGCATGGGGGTAGCTGCAACAAGAAACAGAGGGAGACACTGAAACCAGATAGTCACTTCTCCCTCAATGCTTTCTTGTTCCCTGCTCCCTGCAAGTCTTGTTTTCCCCTTTTCTTTCTTCAAACCCAACAATTGTACTACATGGCTGATCTGAACTGTTTACATTACTGCTTTCCAAATCTCTTCACTGTGCCTATTTCTGCCCCTCAGTTGTGATTTGTAATAAATGGTACCCATATAGCGATGTTTGGTGACATGTCCATCAAGTGTCACAGCATGCATCAACTATGTTTGGGAATTTGTGTGGGTGTAGGGTTCACGACTTGCCTCATTTTTGTGGTCTGCTTTCTCAGCACAGGTATGCTGTGTTCTTTCAGAAGGCATATCTGTGAGCTACACTGAACTGGACTGAGGGAATTAAATGTGTTATCTGCCAGATGAGCGTCATCTAGTGCTGAAGATCCAGCAAAACCAAGAGACGATGGAAGAATTGTTCCATTGTTCATTCTACAAAGACAGGGTTGCCATGCAATGGAAAGTGCACCAGAGAAACTATGAGCACTCATTTCTCCCATAAAATTGCATGGAGTACTGAAGTGCCACCCTAGAAACTGTTAGGATAGGATCAAAACCTGCTCACAAACACTAGGGTCACCAATGCCAGGAACAGGGTCACGTTTGTCTCCTGTCAAGACAATGGTGTGGGGGGGAGGCTGAACTGTTGAGCGGGTAGGTCGTGAGTTTCAACCCTACTTCAAACAATTGAGGGATCAGCGTACCTAGCGCAATTCTTTACCTTCCACTGAAACAAATGACAGCTATTCACTATCTACACAAGGAGTATGTAGAAGTAAATGCTCATGTTTTCTCACCTGCGGCAGGTGTAACTGAAGTCCTTCACTAGGAATAGGTTGGTGAGATGGTGTCTGATCCAGCTGCATGTTAAACAAGGATGCAAGAGCTGACTGAGCTGCCCGAGCCTTTGCAAGCTTTTTGTTTCTTCCAGATCCTTCAAATATTTGGCCATCCACCGACACTGCCATCACAAAATTCTTAGCATGACTTTCTCCACTTTCTGAAAGAAACTCATACTTTAATCCTGGTCGGAGCTCATTCAGGATCATGATTGGATTCTTCCCACTTGTCGATGGATATGGTGATGGCACAGGGAGAGATGACTGAATAAGACTACTAGCCATAGCACAGGATAGACTGTAGTCTGCACTGGAACTAAAGGAACCATCTCCATTGGAATCCAAATAAAAGGAATGATCAGAATGGACTGGATTTTCAAACCCATTGAACAGTGTGTCTGGGAAATCTGCCTGGTCAGATGTAAAGTCTGTATTTACTGAAAGAGTTCTCCCCATTGCTAGATGTGCTTCAGAGGCATTAGGAAACTGAACAAAGGACCTCAGAGCCTTCTCAGCTGCATGGAGCTTTGCTTTCTTTTTTGTAGAGCCAGAACCTTCAAACACCTGTGCATTAACTTCTACTGCCATCACAAAAATAGGGGCATGAACTGGTCCTGTTTGGGAGAGAAGCTTGTATTGTAAACCAGGCTTGATTTCATTCAGTTGCATCAGGGCATTCTTGGGCAAGACCGGCCCTGGTGTTTTCTTCCTCTTCTTTGGGCGGAACTTTGCGTGGCCATTATTCCCCTCTTCCAATGGCCGTTTCCTGCTGCTAGTGCCACCACCATTGGAGAGCTGATTCCCCTCCCCGGTACTTTGCACACTCCCATCTTTAGATGAAATGTTGTCCATGTTGCGGTTCTCTTTAACATCAGTGCTGCCTGAACCTGTGGTGCCCAGAAAGAGTAACTTACAATGCCTTCGTTGCAGGACCTTGTAAATGTAAAATTTACAGATTCCTTTAGTTATCTTTGCAACTGGTTAAGTGGTGCGTGCTCAAACATTAATAGTTTTATTAGATATATTATTAATTATAGATTTAATATTCCAAAGACATACACTGATTAAGTATTTAAACATTTGGTACTGGTATGTGCAGATAAAAATATGTTACTGGCTTCTAAAAATGGCTTCACACTTTGTATGGCAGCCAGGTTACGGTGGTATTTCAGAGATATTCCTTAGAGTAAACTCATAACATGCAAGACAAAAGGGGTGTTCCCACAAACCATCTCTCATTTGTCAACTATACACATCAAGGGGAGCAGGAGCATTCCCCTCTAGTCACGCTCCCCACACCTACGGCCCACTGACAATGCTCTCAGTGGGCATGCCTATGTCAGCACAAAGGAGTTCCTCCATGGAAGTGGGAACCCTGACCAATCAGGGTTCCTGCTCTCATGGGAATCCCTGTGCATGTATATCCATACGCAGGTAGGGCCCCTTCACACTCATGTGGAATGCGCTGCCACCGTGTGGGTGGGTGAACTGGCATTTGGAGACATGGCCAGCAGGCACAATCCTTCTTCACATGTTTGAACACCCCTAAAGACATTTCCCTAAATATACAGTGGACCCCTCTAGAATGACCCCACTGCCATGCAATGTGCTGTGTTCGAAGAAAACTGTATTTATTTCATGACATTTGCATATTTAAATGAGCAGGCCATGGTATTTTCTCATAATGCCCAACCATACTAATTTTTAAACTGCCTGATTAACCAAATCCCAAGAAATTCAACTACAGTCTTTCTGTTAGATCCAGGTTACTTTTAAGTCTATCTATTTGTAACCTTCAGTATCCACCTGTGGACTAGAGGATTAGGCAGGGTAGGAGAAGATCTCTACAGACGACTGGGATCTCTCATCTCTGCAGGAAACTGAAGAGATCAAAGCAACCCTCGGCCTCACCGCAAAGCTGCAGCAAGAGAAGAGGCCGCGCATGCACACTTGCCCCGTGCCACTAGGAAATGTCCCCAGCAGCAGTGCAGGGAACTTTGCTGGCTGAGGGAGAAGCATGTGGTGTGCTGCTGGCTTCTCCTCAGAAGCCTCTCAATAACTGCAGGCTGGAATGATTCTCTAAGCCCAGTTCTCGGCAACAAATGGTTCCTCGCAAGAGAAAGGAAAGGAGGTGGGGTGAAAAGATTAAAAGAAAACAGTCCTCTGGTCCTGCTCATTCCTTACAAGTGAAAACCTTGGCAGGTTTTCACTTGTAAGGCTACATTTTCCCAAATGACACCCCAAACTCATCCATTAGTTGGGCTCTTTTCCCTTCAGCTTCGATCCAGCTTTTGCTGGAGAATGCTTGACTACTGCAAACTGCTGGTCGGCCACATGGTCAAAGACACTGCCAGAAAAATGAAATGAGGCTATTTGACATCAGGAACAAGTCTGAAGGTTCTGGAAGGCACAGATCGTATTCCATGACTGGAATATAGTGGAGGTAATATAAATGGAAAGATAGCATGTAATAGCAATTGGAATGGAAGAAATAAAATAACCGCTAAAAACAGAAACACTATAGTCCAATACTTCCTTCAGAAGTTGTGGTGGTGGTGGTGGTCATTCAACCACTGAATTGCTTTACTATCACTGAAAATAATAATACAAATCATTGTACCATTATCAACTTGGATAAAGTGAAGCTAGGAAAAAGAACAGGAATCGCATATTTGGATGGAGATGATAAAAATGGTTACTGAAAATCATTTGGAACAACTGGATTGTGAGTAGATCTAATTTGACACAGCCCCACATCTTCTTTCAGCTGCCTTTCCAGTGAAGGGAATTTATAAAAGCAGAATCCTTTCAACACAGAGAACTAAGTGCTTAAAGGCATGCTGATCTATAAACCATCACACAGTCAATGACATTGGGTGGCTACTACAAGCAATCATGTCATTACAAAATGTTTTGGACTGTTGTATCAGAATTTAGATAATGAAATATATTTGAGCAACCAAATTAAATTAAAAGGATATCAGGAAAAAAAACAGAAAGAAAAAACAGAACGACTACATGGAGTGGCAAAAATATATTCATCATTAAAGACAGATGTCACATGTAGGCAGGAAGTCAGGGAATATGAAAAAGGAAAAAGGCTGGGGATTCATGCCACCTTATTTCCTGGTATATATTCCAGGAACAGCTGGTGCCACCAGATGCCACGTGGAGTCCAAATGGGATGCCCTGCTTCCAGGCATAGTGCAGGAAAGCCTCTTTTTAGAGAGGGACTCAATTTTCCTAGGCTTGTTCTGTGTGATATGCTGGCTAGGAGGGTAACAACATCCTGCTTGAAAAAGTGCTTCATGCCCCACCCCAATCGCAAGCAGGCAGATCTGCTGAAGCCCTTGAAAATCTGCAGGCTTGGGGCGCTCTTGAGGCAGTAGAAGCAGCAACATGAAACAGACCTCCCTGCCCCCCACCTCACCGGCTGATTTGCAAAAGCTGCAGCAGATCTGCCAGCTGAGGAGAGCTGTTACAAGTGGGCCGCTTACAAGTGGGCCGCTTACTCCCGGCTTCTGATCTGTGAGGGTGCATTCTCTACACCAACAAAGAGAAGCAGCAGAAAGCTCCAAAGGAGCGACAGTTTTCCCCTCCTCTCAGAGGCTATCTGTGTGATACATGCATACCCTAAAAGTCAAGGAGTTGAAATTTTGCTTATAAAGTTACATAAAATAAAACTACATATTAAATAAACAAACTGGGTCTCAGTACAACTGAGAAGTAGAGATGGAGTAGACAACATTTTCTAAGAAAATGTTTTTGGGGAGAACACTGACAGGGAACATATGTATGCCTGTTTAGATCCGGTTGCCCCTTTCAGGATCAAGTAGACTTTCTCCTATGAATGGATGGGAGATGCTCGGAAGAATTCACCTTCCCCTGTAAACATGGAGTGGCTAGCTTGCTGGAGTAATTTCAACTTACTGGGGCTCATGCTCACTACCCACCATCACTCCCCCGCCCCCCGCTTGCACTCTCATTTGCACTTGCTCACAGCTTACTCAGCACTGATGCTGTAATGAGCCACTCGGCTCCCTGGCTCGTTAAAGTGCTGCTGCTGCCAGGAAGCCCACTCATGCTAGGGGGAAACACAGGTTAGCAGCTCCTGCAGCAGAACTGCCACAGATAGGGCCTGATTGGTACTGGGAGCACTGAGGGCACCTTGCCAAGACCGCCCCCACAAAATCCGGAGTCAGGCCAGGGTGAAGACAACATCAGGTGCCTGCTTCTGCTCCAGCTGAACTGTCCCCTCTTCCATAATGGGCTATCTAACACCAGCTGCCCTGTAGGGAGCAGCAGGAAACAGAGGCAGACGGATGAAAACAGCATCAAGGAGCTTCTCCATATGAACTGCTTTTCTTTTATCTTTTGTCCACTGCGTTTTATAAAATGTTGTAAGCTGCTTTCAGGACTCCAGTCAAAAAGTGGGATATAAATCTACTAAATAAATAAATAAATAACATAATTATATCAAAACAGGAAGTTGAAACAGGTGACTTTCAAATCTTTTTGTACCCTAAACGTCTAGGATTCCAACTACTCTATTAACAAACTAGAGGCCTTATAATACATATTAACACAAACGCTTACAAGAACTGTATACTCATAATACAAAACAAGAATTATTGAGGGCAGTAAACTTATTTGATTTTATTATAATGCTTTCTATTTTTATTAACTGAATATTACATGCAATGCAATATGTCTTAACACTGAAGCCTTGGTAGTAATGTAACAATTCATTTTCTGCACTTATTGTTACAATGCAAGAGTTCCTTCAAGCATGCTCAGCAAACTACTACTCATGAAGAAATTTTTAAAAACCCACTTTGCTAAAGAAAGATTTCCAGCTAGAAGTCTTCAGATGCCTCTAATATATTCATAGCATTAAAGAACCATAACTGAAATTCAAAATTTGCTCTTCTGAATAGTATATTCAAATGTGTCTTAAACCCAACAATTGAAAGCACGCACACACCACTTCACCCAGTTGACAAAGTTGATGGAATGGTTATTAAATTTTCATTTATAACACCCTCCAGCAAAAACTTGATAGGTTACTCCTTTCGGTGCTCAAAAAACAGAAAATTAGAAGAGACTGGATAGAAACATACGGGTTAAAAAGACAAGAAATAAATGTCTGGACAATATTGGCAAATAAAATAAAAGCAACGAATATTTTCATATTTCTAAGAACTAATTCCTTAGAAACATGCTAATACAAATGCTAAATTTTATCTCAAATGGAAAATTTAATAGTATGGCTGTGTTAAAACATAACATTTTCAGAGCAGTTATGTCTACATGAAGCACTGTTACAGTTGCAGTATGCACGTACACTTATTTATGTCCTCTTGCAAGCTACCATCAACCCAGTTTTGGTGGTTTTCGATTTGTTTCAAGCTGAACCTGCAAATACCTGACCCCCAACATCACAAGAACAGAGCAGTATTATTATTATTCAGTCCCTTATGTATTTTAATAGCCTTGGCAACACTGATCTAGGGATTAAAGATGAAAAATGAATATAAACATACATGTGGTTCTTAAAAGAAATCACAGCAAGGTTAGCAGTTTCCCATCCCATCCGTCCCACCACTTAAAGATCATTTTCTTAATACTTAAAATCTTTTGTTCAGTGAAGAAGTGCACACACCCTCTCCAGCACTTCAGCTTACATCTCCATGCTTTTAATTTATTTCGTTTTTTGAATGAAGAAAACAAACCCTTTTCCTGCAGAAAGGCTATCCTCCCCCTACAACTACTGAAGCAAGTTAGGGCTAGAGCCATAATTAAGAGGAGAGATAAATCATTTTCAAAATGTTACATTTGACGCAGCCTATTTTAATGCTTAAGCAATTAAGTTTTCTTTCCTTTTTCTTTTTTAAAGACACGTTAGTATTCTCTGAAATAAATAAAATGTATTTTTTTCTAAATTGTTTTTTTGGTGACTGTTATCTCCTGAATTTTAAACATACATATATGGGATTTCATGTCTCTTGTAATGTCAAGGGTATGCTAATTAAAAGTGCCACCTATATACATTTAACAAGATTCTAGCATGAATAATTAGATGTAGGGCTGTGGCCATATGGATGCAAATTCTTACATTACTGAGGAACCTAGGACAAGGCCTTAAGTTACTGAGGTAGTGTGGTAAATACTTGAAAACTGCTCCCCCTTGGTTCAAGCTCAAGCTGCTGCCAAAATATATTAAGCTCTAAGTTCATTATTCCATCTGTGGACAAACTGGAGTGGACAGGACACAAACACAGGAACATTAATAACATTATGATTAACATTAATAGGTACATTCAGAGGATCATATATTTCCAAAGCACCGTGGGATGAAACTAAGGAAAAGAAGGGCTCCATCAAATATTCACCTGTGAAACTGATCAGTGTGAAAGGGGGGGCGGGGGCTTGACGTTAAAAACTCCTTTCATTGTACCTTTTTGCTTCCCCATTCACAGCAGTTATTTCTGCTCTCTGCTGCTAGTATGATGCTCCCCCACTTCTTCCTACCCTGGGCAATCCCAACCAATTAAGAATTATGTAATGATCAAAATATTATCACAGTACCATGTAACCAATCAGATCTGACAACACAATGAAGTAATTAAGCTAATTCAGAGTTAAGTCAGGGAGGGAGGCATGTTGTGCATGTTTCCCCCCCAATTTGCAGCTGCTGTAAAAATCACCGAATTGTGGGGGCATGCTTTTCGAACAAAGGGAGGGAAACATTTATACCCCATCTGTTTCAGCTCAACCCTATGGGAAATGGATTTCTTGGGAACTACACACTGCCTTAGTAGTATATTAAGGGAGCAATCCTATTGCCCCTAGACAGCATCTAAGGGGACATAGAATATTCTGGATTCCCAGCTCCAAGGTCAGAGACAGTGGTCTGACCTCAGTACTGGAAATAGAGCTCTGACCACCAGGAACCTGAACTCAGAGAAGAGCGTGTTTCAGTGGGAGGGGAGGAGACTGGAAAGGCTAGGATACAAGCTATCCTGGGGCGACTCCAGCCTCCTTCCCGCCTCCTCTGGAACACCCCAGCAAGGGCAGGCTGGACCCCCATGTGTGTGTGTGGGGGGTGGGCTGGAGAGAAATCTTGCCATTGCCAGCTTGTCGGCCGGGGGGAATTCCAGAAGGTTTCCATTTCATAGCATCGTCAGGACACCCCAGCATTCACACCCAGGAAGGGCCCCTTGGCGTCCACGAGCGCCTGCAGGGTCATGCTGTAATACTGCTTTCAGTTGTAGAACACATCGCCATGTGCATGGGGTGTGAGGATGCACATGTGGATAGAGTCCAGCGCCCCCACCACCCATAGGAAGCTGATGTCCCGGAAGCCTTTCATGTTCTCCCTTCATCACCAACCATCACGACATCAGACAAGTACAGCTTGTTCAGCACCGTCTCTCTGAAGATCTGGCAGGCAGTGGACCTCCCCACACCAAAGGTGGTGCTCAGAGGCAGGTAGCCCATGTTGAAGGCCAGCTTGTACAATCTCAGCATGTATGGCACAAGCATCTGCTGCGGGCAATCAGCCCCTTGGATGGCCGTTGTCAGGGAGATGATAGCATTGATCTGGCAATCCAGGGCAGCCGTGCAAGCCACCATCGTGTGATTGTAGACTTGGAGGTTGCCATCCCCACACGCACGGAGTCCCTGAGTCGCATATATGGATGGACACATGCCTGGCTGCTGTCTCCCATTGTGTGTGTGTACCACATGGCAAGGTGGCGCTTGCTGGCCCCTCTTCTGTCCTCCTTCTTGGCCATGTCCTGGAATAGGATGTGGGTGTGCTCCCCGGACATTTCCTTTGCCGCCACCAGATCCCACACAACTTGACGCCTGTCAGCCTTGTGCTTCTTGCAGAGACAGGATGCCCACTTGGCGTCGGAGAGCGCAGGCAGCTCTTAGTCCAGGATCGTGCCGACATCAACCGGCTGCCTGGGCGGCCCCTGCCCTTCATGGTGCTGCAGCAGGGCAGGTAGATGCTCCTCCTCCAGTTTGCTGAGGTTGTCGTCGTCTTCCTCCTCCCACAGAGGCCTCTGCCCATCACTGTCCAAGGGTAGGCACGTAGGATCCTCGGACACAAGCAAGGGGGAGGGGCTGGAGGCTTAGGTGGAGTTGGAA
The DNA here is from genome assembly GCF_057233095.1 of Heloderma suspectum. Taxonomy (NCBI): domain Eukaryota; kingdom Metazoa; phylum Chordata; class Lepidosauria; order Squamata; family Helodermatidae; genus Heloderma; species Heloderma suspectum. The sequence goes on from NC_139458.1 coordinate 225,210,643, forward strand.
ACTCCCAGGCACAGCTGCAAGAGCTCTGGCCAAAATGACCTCTCCAGTTCCCCTCGCAGGGGCTTCCTCCTCTGGGTAAGGGCTTCCATCGTGCAGGGTCAAGATCCAAGAGAGTGTACTTGGCCTTCTCCCACTCTTCTGCTTCTGTCAGCTGTCTGTGGGCCACCAGGAGCAGACACTGCAGTTCAAGGGTGCTGGGACCTGCCTCTGGCAGCATCTCTCCTGGCCCTGCACTGCTGAGGCCCTTGTGGACAGCAATGGACAGCAATGGACAGCCTGGTGAAAGGCCGTCCTCACGGTCTGGGCTGCGAGGTGCACTCCCATGGGTCCTGGCTGAGCACGGGAGCAAAGAAGAGGGGGCTGCTTGCACTCAACGAGGTGGATGTGGCTGAGTTGGTTTCTAGTGTGGCAGTGGAGGCGGCACCTCTTGGGGCAGGAGGGGCTGGCGGCTAGTCACAGCGACGACAGAGCCACTTCCTTGCCCTTTCCCTTGGCAGTGGTGGCTTCCACAGGGGATGGCTGGGGTCGTCCCAAGGGGCCTGGGGTGGGGGCAGTCTCCTGGGTGGTTGGGATGCTACCCTTACTGGGCTGTGGGTGCAGCTGGGGGGCCTGGCTGGTCAGCACCCCACTCCCTTCAGTGTGTCCCTGGGTGACATCCCACTGATGAATCAATAGTTGGGCAAGCTCATTGTAGAAGGGCATAGTGCACAGCTCCACCCCGGACTGCTTGTTGTGGGTGACGGTCTCCTGGAACTCTTCTTGAGCACATGCAGCTTCTCCTTGCACTGCTGGGGGGTGTGGGAGTAGCCGTGCTTCTACCTCTGCTTGGAGAACCATGGGAAGAAGTTTTTGTGCCTGATGGCACTGAGGATGCCCTGGGCCTTGGGGCTTCCCCGAAGTGCAACGAAGGTACCCAACTCTGGCTGGCTCTGTCCACAGCTGCACCCTGGCTCTCTTGCACTCCTCCCCCATCATCCTGGGAAAGTCTCCTGGTCTGGATACTGCACTGGGACTGGGATGCCTCTGAGGAGTCGTCATCCGAGAACATGGTTGGAGAGTCACTGCTGTCGCTGCCTTCCACCATGGGATCAAGGTTGAGCGGGGAGGGGTCCTGAGCCTGCCACTTGTATTGGACTGCCTGGGTGATACTGTGGGAGTGATGCACCTGGGGCAACTGTCCTTTGCCTTGTGCCTGTGCTGCATTGTTCTCCTTGGAATCTGGGCATGCTGGACAGTGGTGGGAAAGTCTGGTGAGGATGGGGGTGGGGGGGCTGGGCCTCCATGGGACTGTGAGAGACTGTGATGCCCAGTGTTGTGGGGGGGAGTGCTTCATACTGGTGCTTGCCGGCTGAGCTCATCAGGGCTTCCTTCCTTCCCCGGTGATCTGGAAGCGGTTGGGGATTGTACAGAGGAGGGGGCATGGTGGGCGGGGTGTTAAGCATACTGGGGCTCAGCCATAGAGGCATGGGGAGGACTGCCATGGGAGGGTGCAATTCTGGCCAGGGATGCAGTGGCTTGGCTGGTAACCAGGCGGGTGAGGGTGTTTTCGCTTTCTGCAGCACTCCCAGCTGCTTGTGCCTGGGAACCCACAGTGGTGTGAGAGTGAAAACATCTTTGTGCCTGGCATACTTCTCCGACTGCGTAGGGCAAGTGGGATGGACAGTGCTGGGGCTAGCTCTCAGCTGCTGCATCATGGTTTGCTAGGCAGATTTTGACCATGGAGATCTCGTATGGTGGCAGGAGCAGCAGGGCTGTTTTCAGCCGCTTTTGCCATGGAGCTCTATGCAACCACAGGAATAACCACAGGGGCTTGAGAGACAACACACTAAGCCACGGTTAGGGCCACTAACCCTTTTTCAGCCCATGGTTAGTGGGCGTGGTTACACTGTGATTATGTCGCCAACATGGTTTGGAAAAACACCCTCCACACAACACGCTAAGCCATCATAGTTAGCTCAACATGCCTAACCATCACAGCTTAGCATTACGTGTGAACAGGGCCTATGAGTCTAATTTATTTTTAATTGCACTGCTCCTTCTCTTACTTCTTATTAGGTGTCGAGGTTAATAAGCTAATCTTCTTTCCAAAAGGAGATTTGCAGAATTCTTGGTTAATTTACACCCAGTGCTAAATGTTTATATTTATTTAGCTATCTGGCTGTAGTGTTGGAGCACTGAATTGACAACATATTTTCCAACAGTGCTGTGGTGAATCTTTGGTATGTCCCATCCCAAACATTTCCTCTTTCCCTATGAGTCACTGATGGGGCCTTAATTAGAAACCAAGGGATTATGAACATATTGTATTGAATTAATATTTTTATAGCTCAGGATAAGTATTAAAATATGACTGGGAAAAGTAATGTATAAGGTAGCTGATAAAGACTTGCTTTTCAAGTATAATTTCTGCCAAAGTGGTCATTAACAGCAGCATGCTCATAAATGTCACCTGTAAAACCAACATAAACACTACAATTTTAAAATAAAAAATCAGGTAGCTGTGTTGGTATGTGAACTTTATTTAGTCCCAATAAAGGTATTTTTCTCACCCAATATTTTAAGAATTAGTACCAGGCAAAAAAGGCTATTATTAAACAACATGTTTCATTTTTTACATTTTCATACATGAATATGAAACAGTTAAGTTAGACAAAGTGATATAGATAACAAGGATGCTCAGAGGTTTTGTAGAGCAGTGAAATCTAGGAGACACAGATAAATGAACAAAAGTTTATCAGTGTACTACTATCATCACACACAGAAAAAATTAATGATAAACCAATGGTATCATCGTACCATTGGCCCCACTAATTTTCCATGAAAAGTATACCTTGATATGTTTGTGCAACTAAGACCCTCCCTTTAATAAGCCCTGTGATTCTGTTACTCATGCCAAGCAAAGGGTATAATGATCTTTGAAATTCAGGAGCAGTTTATGAAAACAGCATTATAATTTAAGTGTGGAAGAAGAAATATTTTGGTATTTCTCACTGCAGCATCTCAAGAGCAATACATAATACACACAAACCATCTTCAATCACATAAGGTAGTTTACAAGAACTAACTCTTTTAAAAGAGATAATGGGTGTGGGAAATTAGTTGTGTGGATCCTGGCCAATATATCTTTGCTCTTTCTGGTACTGTACACAGTCAAATAAAAGGCAAAGAGACACAGTCCGTAAGAAGACCAACCCAAGTGAAAGACTAAGGCTGGAGAGGGACCAGGGATCATGCCTTTTCAGAGTTGAAGATGGCATGACTGCTATGTAAGGATGTACAAGGATGTAAGGATGTATACCTGTGCGGAAGCTGCATTTTTGCAGAGTACTTATACTTCATTGTTTTCTTTAATTCGGCTCCCCTGTGGTTCAGCTGCTGTGTGCCCATCCCTCTGCTTTAAATTTGGTGTGATCAGGCATTCCTAGGTGTGTGTCTTTTACCTGGCTGTGACCTCGGTAACTTAGGTACCTAGAGAGTAACTAGCCTGCCTTTCCATCTCATCAAACCCCTAGAGTGTTCGTCCGCGCCTTCAGAATTGCACTGTACTTCCTTTTCACCAGTAGAAGTAACTAGCCTCCATTTCCCAGCAGAGCCCCCTTGAGAGCCTTCTCTAATGCTTGTGCAACTTTGCTTCTCTGATGCTTGCGTTACTTCGCTGCTTCTCTGCACGGAGGGAAAGGGTTGTCTGGAGTTGCCTCCCTTTGCTACCGCTGCTGCTGTCTCCACCTCTGCTGGCCACCTCCTCTCCTCCCTCTCCTGCATTCTTTAGTTTTCACTGCATTGCCATATCGATACAATGAAATACTGGGGCTGCAGGCGCCTGCTCCTCTGGCTGCCTCCTCTCGCTAGATAGCTAGTGCTTGAAACAGTGCAGCTCCGATTTTCTCTATGGGAAAAAAGATGCTACAGATTCTCAATGGAGGGAAAGCAGGCAACAGAGGCTGCAGACTGAGAAGGGGTGAAGCAGCTAGATTGCTGTATTTACTCCCTGGAAGTGCACAACTGGGATTTTATGACTGGGCAACACAGGCTGCAGACTGTCAATGGGTGAAGTGGCTAGATCCCTGTATTTATTCCCTGGAAAAGGAGAAAGGGGATGGAAGCTCTAATTCCCTGAAGGTTGGCTGGAATGGCGCAAAATTGCGCTGGTGGGGTGCTCTCATGAGGAGCCTTTAGATGCTGTTGGGGATAATAATGTGATAGCCGGGGGGAGGGGGGAGTCTGGACAGGGCAGGAAACAAAACTCTCTCATTGGTTGAGCAGCACCTGCCAGGTTGATGATGTTCAGTTCCACTCCACTCACCCAACCTGGAAGTATGCTGCTTTCAAGCGCTGTTTGGCCTGTGAAAAGCAAATTTTTCAGGTACCGTACACTCAGCTTTTCTTGATTCGTGTGTCCCTGATGGACCAAAGCAGATTCCATGAAAATCCAGATAATACTCCAAAGCGCTTCTCATTCTGTTGTTGTGAAGATCCCCCCCCCCCCCTAGGTTGGCTCCCTCTCTGTTGTCCTTCCACTCACAGGCAAAGATGTTTTTATTTAGGCTGGCCTTTGTCACGTAAGCTAGTCTGTTGCTGAAAGGGTTTTTAATGTTTAATTTATTTTATTCTTGTGTTTTAATTGTGTATTTAATGTATTTGTTTTATGTTATGTTTTAACTAAGTTTTTGTTTAATCTGGATTGTATTGCTAACTGTCTTGAGTGCCAATTTTTGGTGGAACAGCAGAATATAAATCAAATAAATAAATAAATATGTGGCTTGAACAGAAAGAGAAAAATAACCATAGTAAAAGAGAACCACAGCTGTCCAAGGGTACTATGTGAAAATCAAAAATAATTTTTTTTAAAACCAGCCACAAATACTAAAGGAAAAGGAGTATAGAATCCCTCCTCAGGATCCCAAATGCTACTGGAGTGGCAATGGTCTAACTGGAGTCTGGCTGGTTTCACATAAGCAACCAGTGATCTACAACATCAGTTCTATATCCAGTTTTTTGAGTTTTTATTGAATGTAAAAGAAAAGAGTGGATGAAAGAAGCAGATAACCTGGGATAGCAGATAAACTGCCCCCCCCCCGCCCCCTCTACACATACACACACCTCAGAGCTGCTGTGGAAAGCATTATGGTAGCTTCTCTTCTGAAGATGTAACAGCGTCCTCAGAAAAGGCCAAGGATGGAGAAAAGGGGCATTCCAGTGGGCGAGAAGGGGAGGGAGATGGAGAGACATGGATCAACGATCTCCTGCCCTCACACCCAAGTAAGTGAATGTGCTGCTCTTAACAGCAAAATGGAGAGACTGTAAAAGCCTCTGCCACTCCTCCCACTCTGCCTGGTTTTGGCCAGCAGAGCACAGGATAGAGAGAGGGCTCTGAGATCAGAGCCCTCTGTCTACAAAGCATCAGTCCTTCAGGACTGTGCTCTAACAGTGCAAATTTGTACATGTGTATTCAGAAGTAAGCCCCATTGAGTTCAATAGGACTTACTCTCAAGTAGGTGTGTACAGGATTACAGCCTCTGTCATTCTTCCAGGACTATGCTTATTATCTATGTAAACATTTAATGTGCTTTCACTATTGCAAGTGAATTATAATATTTCACTATTATTATTATTTTATTTCATACAACAAAAGTGGGGAAATCCTCCTGATTTTAATCAGGCTTGAAGCAAAAGATTACTGACTGGGAAAGGGTAAGCAGTGACAGTCTGCAGAAACAATGAGTTTTAACACCATGTAATATACACATCTTACTCATATTCTCTTCATCATCTATGTCCATTGTGAAATAGTTCTTCAGACTTCTAGGCTGGCGTAGACCGATTCTTTCTGAAAGACAAAAAATGGTAACCTTAGTTCTTTAAATATATTAAATGTCTGAGCTCATGTGATTCTGCCACAGGACCATGTTAGATGTCTAGACTGTTAGCTCAAGATCATAATGCCCTTTCTTAAACTCAGAGCTATTTTGTTCTAGTTTTAACTATTTATTATTAATGTCTCTGTCACATTCTTCAAGAATCAAAGGTGCTGGTATACATAGGAATTTCCGATTTTATCCTCATAATAGCCATGGGGTAGGGACAACAACTGGCCCAAGGTCACCCACTTCAGCTTTGTTCCAGCATGGGAGTATGAACCCAGATCTCCCTGCTCTAGCATTCTATGCACTGAGCCAAACAGGTGGCATGAACAATACTGGGCTACGCTTCCATTCCTTGTTCCCTATTTTGCTAGGTCTGTGCTGAACCAATGTCAGTGCCGCTGCTGTCATATGACCTTTGAATCTCTGGATCTACTGATCATTATTTGGCACTGAAAGAGCATTTGCAGGAAAGATACTTAGGAATATAAAATAATTTATATTATATTATTACACAATGTTAATAACAAGCCAGCTTTATATTTAGCACAAGGCTGTACACATACCTATCCTGCCACATATATGCACACGCTGGGAACCTTCTTGTCCTGTGAGGCTACCTAATACATGTATACCTATGCAGGAAGAACAATTTATGACGTAGCCCAGTGTGGATCAGTTAAAAATGTTAAAACAGACCTCCATAAAACAGTTAAAACCAAGAGTGCTTGGTTTCTTAAGAATGAATGAGCTGGAGCCAGAATAATATGGGCAACAGGTTAGAAGAGTAGTGAAACCATGTAAGGATGTGTGTGACTTCATTGTATATGATGGTTGTTGTTCAGTCATTCAGTCGTGTCCGACTCTTCGTGACCCCATGGACCATAGCACGCCAGGCCTTCCTGTCCTGCGCTCTCTCCCGGAGTGTGCTCAAGTTCATATTCATTGCATCCGTGATGCTATCTAGCCATCTCATCCTCTGCCGTCCCCTTCTCCTTTTGCCTTCAGTCTTTCCCAGCATCAGGGTCTTTTCCAGGGAGTTTTCTCTTCGCATTAGGTGGCCAAAATATTTGAGCTTCAGCTTCATTATCTGTCCTTCCAATGAGCACTCAGGATTGATTTCCTTTAGGATGGACTGATTTGACCTCCTTGCAGTCCAGGGGACTCGTAAGAGTCTTCTCCAGCACCACAGTTCGAAAGCATCAATTCTTCGGCGCTCAGCCTTCCTTATAGTCCAGCTCTCACAGCCATACATTACTACTGGGAAAACCATAGCTTTGATTAGACGGACCTTTGTCGGCAAGGTGATGTCTCTGCTTCTTACTATGCTGTCTAGGTTGGCCATAGCTTTCCTCCCAAGGAGCAAGCGTCTTTTAATTTCATGGCTACAGTCACCGTCTGCGGTGATCTTGGAGCCCAAGAAAGTAAAATCTGTCACTGCTTCCATTTCTTCCCCTTCTATATGCCAGGAAGTGATGGGGCCAGATGCCATGATCTTCGTTTTTTTAATGTTGAGTTTCAAACCAGCTTTTAAACTCTCCTCTTTCACCCTCAACAAGAGGCTCTTTAGATCCTCTTCGCTTTCTGCCATTAGGGTGGTATCGTCTGCATATCGGAGGTTATTGATAATTCTCCCAGCAATCTTAATTCCGACCTCTGATTCATCCAACCCGGCATTTCTCATGATGTACTCTGCATATAAGTTAAATAAGCAGGGTGACAATATGCAGCCTTGTCGTACTCCTTTCCCAATTTTGAACCAATCGGTTGTTCCATGTCTGGTTCTTACTGTTGCTTCTTGACCCTCGTACAGGTTTCTCAGGAGACAGGTAAGGTGGTCTGGTACTCCCATCACTTTAAGAATTTGCCAGAGTTTGTTGTGATCCACACAATCAAAGGCTTTAGCATAGTCAATGAAGCAGAAATAGACGTTTTTCTGGAATTCTCTTGCTTTCTCCATGATGCAGCGAATGTTGGCGATTTGATCTCTAGTTCCTCTGCCTCTTCTAAACCCAGCTTGTACTTCCGGTAGTTCTCGGTTCGCATACTGCTGAAGCCTAGCTTGTAGGATTTTGAGCATCACCTTGCTGGCATGTGAAATGAGCGCAATTGTGCGGTAGTTTGAACACTCTTTGGCGTTGCCCTTCTTTGGAATTGGAATGTAAACTGACCTTTTCCAGTCTTGTGGCCACTGTTGAGTGTTCCAGATTTGTTGGCATATTGAATGCAGCACTTTAACAGCATCATCTTTTAGGATTTTAAATAGCTCGGCTGGAATACTGTCATCTCCGCTAGCTTTGTTGTTACTAATGCTTCCTAAGGCCCACTTGACTTCACTCTCTAGGATGTCCGGCTCAAGTTCAGTGACCGCACTATCATGGCTATCAGGGACATTCAGATCTTTCCTGTATAGTTCTTCTGTGTATTCTTGCCACCTCTTCTTAATCTCATCTGCTTCTGTTAGGTCCCTGCCTTCTTTGTCCTTTATCATGCCTGTCTTTGCACAAAACGTTCCCTTGAGATCTCCATGGTACGTGTAATTAATATAGCTACAACAAAGCACTGAACAAAGCATTGAAGAGGCCCTCCCCATCAAAAGGGAGGTCCTTGATACAGGATCTCGCTTCTGGGGTTAAACCTGCCAACCTAAGCCAAGCATGTCTTCAAAGAGCTACTGCATCTACCATCGCTCTTGCATCACAATCTGCTTGGTGACATGTGGTGTTAATTTGCTGGTGTGATAGTGTTACTGCTTCAGTCTGAAAAATTCTCGCCAAATCCTATTGATCTTCCAGAAGATAATCATGGAGTGACTGCATTTTCTCCCATAAGAAAAGTTGGTATCTTGACATCGTGGCTTGATAATTGGCCACTCAAAGTCTCAGAGCAGCAGAGGGATAAACTCTCCTGCCCAACAAATCCAAATGGCACCCTTCTTTACCAGCTGGTGAGGCATGGATCTTTTGAGACTTTCCTTGAGAAGATTCTACAATAATCAAGTTAGGGTGGCAATGAGTGAACAAAACCCCCCACATCTTTCTCTAGCAACTTATATAGGGACTCCAGCCTCTTCAGTGTGGGAGCCATGGAGTGAGTGTGCCTTCCATGATTCCTTAACATCTGAAGTAGAGTTGGAAGAAATGGTACAGAAACTGGTGCTGAAGCTTCGGTGTTTATAACATCAAATATCAGATCTTGTATTTTTTCAGCAGGTTGTTGGGTTTCTATTCCCAAGGATTGGGCAATCCTTAAAATTTGATCAGCAAAATGATAAAGATCCTCTGATGGTGAAGCGCCCTCCTGTGTACCCACGATGTCATCAGGTGACAAGATGGAGAGAGGAACAGAAGAGAACGAAGACGAATCTGATTGATAAGTCTGCTATTGACTGCGGAGAAGTCACTTCTCCATGATCTGTCGTCCCACTCTTCTGCTTTGCTACAGACCATGGAAAGGTTGGGGGAGGATGGGCTAGGCTAGTTGAAGTAGCAATTGGTGGCAATCTACCCCTTGAGGATGGTCATCCTCTCAACAAGGTGGACTGAGCAGGGACATGGGGGACAAAATGGATCCTCCACTAGTAGTTTCAAAAGCGTTGCCTCTGTTGTCTGATGATACCAAGGGGAAGTGGCCCCAAGATAGCAAGTACAATCAGAAAAGGTTCTCTAGCACCTTGCCTTTCCTCATATGGATATTGCATTCACGGAGGAGGAGGGCAATTATAGAACCTGTTCCAATCACAAACAGGTGAATGTGATCTATAATATCTGTCTCTCATAAAGCTCTTGTTAGGGCAGCTCAGATCTCTCAGAGCAAAGAGAGTCTGGGGAGGTATCATGAGGAAAATGTTCCCTCGGTACCAACAAAGAAGGAATCTGTGGTCGCTGTGGGGAATCATGAATGATTGTTAGGGGCAACAGAGCTCTTATTTCATCTTCCCATGTCATATGCATCTGATCCTGCAATGATATCGATGGAGCTCTTAGTATAGGATATTCCAATAATGGTGGAGGCGGCGGAATCTGAGTTGGCGGAATAATAGTAGACTCAGGAATAGGCTTTTCACATGCTTTGGTCTTTTTCTTTTTCTTGACCTCAGTCGAAGTCTTAGGCATCCTTTGTTGAGGGCTTCTTCACTGTAGAAACGGTGAGAGAACAGCCAGGAGTAGGTGGGTCCATCCGGCCCGTGGTTAGAACCGGGAACTTGGAGCGTGGAGGTGATGATGTTTGTGGTTTGTATGACATCACCATAAGCTATATTTTGGCAGCCTTTGAAGTAGTGGAATCCACAGCTTCTAGCACATTTTTTCCACAATATAGCTTTTAAGCTGTCTGATCGATGATGCTTAGTCTGTTTTGTAAAATTCATACAATGGCGGTAGGTCTCCACAACATGAGCTTCCCCCAGGCAAAGCAAACAAAGGGACCATCCATCATTGGGGGGTAATTTGCTGCAACACTGAGCTCATTTACGAACAGGGGCCTTAAAGGCCATATGCACCTCTTGGCGATCCAAGATCGGACAGAAAAAACAAGAAAGATCAACTAACAAACTAACTAATCTATTTTTTTAACAATAGGAGAAAAGAAAGAAGAAGAATGACCTAACTACCGCAGCTCACTACAAAAATCTCTAAAAAGAGATGAAGTTCCAGTGAGGTGTCCTCTCAGCAAGGTGGTCAAAACAGAACTGACGAGATGGGGGGGGGGGACCCGCTGGGACATGCGCAGTGGACGGTGAAGGAGGGTTCCCACCAAAAATGTTTTCTTCAACTATAGAAGTTACCCGAATGAGGCTTCGCACAGGCAGAGAGCCCATATGTGTGATGCACAGAGACCACGATGAAGAACTTTATGTGTCAACGCTTCTTGCCTCTGGACCACATACCCTGCATTAGTTGGCCATAATGCACCCCCCAACCCGAGAGGAACGCATTGGTTACTGGAACCTGAGAAGGAGGTGGTTGGGTAAAAGGGATGCCTTGGGGCAAATTTTCTCAATCCATCCACCAGCGAAGCATATGTGCGATCTTGCTCAGGATCATCAAGAAAACCCAGCAAGTGTTGCTGTCTCTGTTGAATGCCCAGAGAAACCAAAGTGGACTCATTCGTAGTCATGCCCAAGCAACTCTGTAAACTGTAGCCGTCATGAGACCTAGTAGTCTCTGGATCAGAAAGGCTGTGGTTGTTCTTCTGTAATATAAGTCCATCACCAGGTTGGACAAAAGTGTGGCACAATCCTCTGGTAAGAATAACCTGCTGTTTATCAAATTTAGTACTACGCCTATGAATGAAAGCTCTTGCATCAGGAGCAACCTGAACTTCTCTACACTGATAAACAGACCCAGATTCTTTAGAAGGTTACAGACAGTTGTTGTAGCTCTCATCATTTCTTCCCAAGATAAAGCAATGATGAGCTAGTTGTCGAGACAGGGGATATATCTCAATCCCCATTGTCCAAAGGTGCCCACATACTACTGCCATGCACTTCGTGAACACCCTCAGAGCTGTGACTAAGCCGAAGGGGAGCACTCTGAATTCGAACATTTCAGGACCGATGACAAAGCGTAGATATTTCTGATGCGACCAATGGATGGCTATGTGAAAATAGGCATCCTTTAAGTCTACTGCTGTAAATGAGAGACCTTTCTTTAACAGAGGGAGGATTGTTGCCAGTGTCACCATCTGAAACTTTCTTGGAGTAATAAACATGTTGTGGTCTAGGATAGGGCGAAGTCTTCCATCTTGCTTTGGTATCATGACGTATCGGGAGAAAGATCCATCCGTCTCCCTGTACAGTAGAACTGTCTGAAGGGCACCCTTCAACAGAAGGGATTCTGTTTCCAATCCAATTGCAACATCTCTGAGGGAGGGGTCACTCACATGGTACCAAGGGGAGGGAGGACATCAAACTCTATCCTGTATCCAGATAGGACAATGTCAAGGACCCAGGTATCTGATGTTATTGAATTCCAGGCTGGAAAAAAACTGATGAAGAGCAGTTCCAAATACTGGGGGCAGGTGAGGCAGCTCCAGACTGTAGAGGAAAGAGTCAAAGCCAACGCTTGGAGGCGGCATCTGATGACATTCTAGACTAGCAGAACTGACCCGCAGAGGAGCACTTTAGCTGTTGTTGTATGTTTTGGTAGCAAAAGGTACCAAAACATGGGCTGAAATTGTGGAGGCTGACAATACCAGCAGCAAGGCTTGTAAGGTAGCTGCTGCTGGAGATGTTGTTGGCCATCTTTTTTGGTCTTGGCCTTTTGAATGGTATCCATCCCATCATCCGTCTTCGAACTGAACAGCCCTCCCCCATCAAAGGGGAGATCTTCAATACGGGAGGTCAACTCTAGAGTCAAACCCACCAATCTGAGCCAGGCATGTCTATGTAGGGTGATAGCTCACACCATGGCTTTAGCCCCCAGTCAGCCTGTCAAGCCATATTGATTTGTTGCCTGGACAATGTTAGTGCTTCATCTTGGAACACCCTGGTGAATTCACACTGATCATCAGGTAAGTACGCACACAAGGAAGTAATCTTGTCTCATAAAAACAACTGATACTGAGCCTTGGTGGCCTGGTAATTTGCTACATGCAAACCCACAGCTGGCGACACATAGATCTGATGCCCCAACACATCCAGCCATCTATTCTCCTTGTCAACTGGGGAAGTGTGGAGCTTTTGAGAGCAGGCTTGCAAGGATTCAATAATGATCGAGTTTGGCTTAGGATGGGTAAAGAGAAAATCGATGTCTTTTTGCTGTACTCTGTAGAGACTCTAGCTTTCTCTATGTAGGTTTCATAGATGACAGCGCTTTCCATGACTGCTGTACCGTCTGAAGGAGCATCAGTAAGAAGAGGATAGAAACAGGAGCTGAGTCTTTAGTGAACGCTGAACTGAAGACAGGATCCTGGATATGGACTGTGGACTGTTGTGTGTCAATACCCTATGACTGTGCCATTCGCAAGACTTGCTCTTGCGAATGGCACAGCCATTGTGTGCCACATCCTCAGATGGGGAGGCTCTATCTGGTGCACTAACAACATCACCCAGAGAGGACACCGAGGGTGGTACCTATGAATATGATGAACTGGTAATCTTCACCAACGTTGGTATCAACAGTAGTGGCCGCATGGAAATGTCCAGATTTCCGTTGCGGTGTCTGTCATTTGGCAGTGGGGTACTCATTCCCAGCAATGTCAATCATGGGGGGGGGGGGACCAGAGGTGGTACAAGGAATGCAATACTGTCAATGACGGTGGCTGTCAGAGTCGAGGGGCGGTTACTCCCAAATATCTAGGTCCCTCAAAGATTAAGTCCTGGTCCCTATGGGATTGCCAGTTATCCCAACCACAAGGTCTATGCGGAGGAAGTGACCACTCTGAGTGTCTGTCTCAATCATGTAACAGAGATTGGGATCACTCCCTGCTAAAATGATCTCGATGTCTGTCTCTCTCCCTCTCATAGTAGATTGATCTAACCGACTCAGGCGATTCTCCCCGAGAGATTCTTTCTCGGGGAACAGGAGGGCGAACTTACATTGTTGGAGGTCTCGGAGAGTGTCACTCTTTCACTGAACAGGTGTCCTGGATCTCTCCTTCTGAAGAGGAGACCGTCTGCATCAGATCCAACCTCGACACTGCTAGTGACAGTATTGGGGAGTCCATTAATGGAGGCAGAGGTGGTATAATAGTTGCAGAAACCTGCTTGGGCTGTTTCTTTGCCTCTTCCTTTTTTTCTGAATGTCAAGGGAGGGTTTATGTTCTCTAGTCCTTTTAAAGATCTTCTTTGCCATAGCAAAGGTCAATGAGCATCCTGGAGGAGGAGGCTCTGTGTGGCCCAAGACCGAAGGATCCATAGAGTCAGGCATTGGAGGAGACCTCCTTTTCAACTGTGACTAGGGATGGCGGAGAATTTCTCCCCAAAACTTCGGGGAGCCGAGCACCAACGTGTTCAGCCCCCCGAACAAGTTTTGGGGAGAAATTCTCCGCACCCCCCCGCCCCCCGCACCCCCCCCGGGACGGGACTTACCTTTGGCGAATGTCCGTCCCGGCGGCGGGTCCGGCCGGCGGTTCGTCGGGTCTTCATCCGGGGCGGGAGCGGCAGCCGGTCTTTCGACCGGCTGCCGCTGCCGCCATTCCAATAAAAGAAAAGAAAAAAAACGCCCCCGTGATAGGCTACGTGACGATTAACATAGCCTATCACAGCTAGATTTGCAAAGTCAGCCGTGACAGGCTACGTAAATTGTCACGTAGCCTATCACGGGTGACTTTAAAAAAAAAAAAGAAGAAGCGCGTACGGATAATGGCGGCCCCCATTGGGAGCCGCCATTCACGTTCCTTATTTGGTCGCTGTAGTCTACGTAAAGATTACGTAGACTACAGCGACCAAATAAGGAACGCGAATGGTGGCTCCCTATGGGGGCTGCCATTTGCATACACGCTTTTTTTTTTTAAAGTCACCCGTGATAGGCTACGTGACGATTTACGTAGCCTATCACGGCTGACTTTGCAGATCTAGCCGTGATAGGCTACGTTAATCGTCACGTAGCCTATCACGGGGGCGTTTTTTTTTTTAACTTTTAATTTCGCGGCCGGGCGAGGCGAGGCGCCTCCTCCCCGGCCTGAATTTCGGCCAGGCGAGGCGGGAAACCTCCCCCCCGGCCTGAATTTCGGCCGGGCGAGGCGGGAAGCCTCCCCACCCCCGGCCTGAACTTCGCGGGGGGAGCAGCGAAGCGCCTCCCCCCCACCGCGAAAAGCTGCGAGACCAGGTAAGTGACTTTCGTGCACCCCTAACTGTGACGCTGTCTCCTTAGGATGTGAGTCAGCTATTTCAGCTATTTTAGACACGTCCACCACTTTCAGAGCTTTCTTCCACATCACTGCCTTAAGGCGGTCTGAGAAGTACCAACAGGCTTGTTTGGAGAAATGCTGACAATGAGAGCAGGTTTCTGCAATGTGTGCCTCACCCAGACAAAACAAAACAAAGGCCTGTCTGTTGGTGGTAGTTTATTACTGCATTTCACACACTTTTGGGTGCCTTTAATGCCATACGCAGTCCCCTCAGTGATCAGGGACTGCGAAACAAATTAACGGATAACTCTAACTAATGTAACTGTTTTAACAAAAATTTAGAAATAACGAAGAAGTTCAGCTAAATATACTAAACACTCCAAAGGAGAAGAGACGTTCCCCTATGAGGCAACCGGCATGGCAGTCAAAAGAGAACTGAGGAGCTGGGAACCCATTAGGGACATGCATAGTAGGACAATGGAGGAGGGCTCCTGCCAAAAATGATTCTCAGCTATAGAATTTTCCTGCACAGAGGCTCCATGCAGGTGCACAGTCTATATGTGTGATGCACAGAGACCACAAAGAAGAACACTAACTGGCTCTTTGAGAGGGGAAACAGAAAACAATTTATAGAAAGCCCACTGATGTTTGTGCATATTTAAAATATCATAGCTCACACCCCAGCTCCCTAAGGAATAACCTCCCATATGGACAGTTTCTACGACTCAAGCAAAACTGTTCCAACAGATCAGATTTCAGACAGGAATCACACATTCTCTCTATGCATTTAGGGGAAAGAGGATACCCTGAGCCTATAATAACACAGGGCTTTAAAAAGGCAGAAATAAGTCCACGGGCTGAGCTGTTAGTAGATACAAAAAGAATATCCTCAGACCGAATCAACTGTGCTTTAACATTTGACCATATCACCAACAAATTGTAAGGGAGCATAAAAAGATACTGGCATATAATACTACATATTTCAGGTAGCCAAGAGAAATTGCTGATTTCTTTAAAAGAACCAGGAATGTCAGAAATATTCTGATTAGGAGCAAAGTTAATGAACACAACAGAAGTGTAATCAATGGAACCAGGTGCTTCCATGCCTAGGGGCCATCACCCATGTGGACACTGCAGCTAATGCAGGTACACCTCCAAAATTACAGAGGTTGAAAACCCCTACAACCAACAGACATACACTCTGAAGCATTTTACTACCTGCAATAGGGTCTTTGTACTTTATGCTGTCCAATGTAAATGCCCTAAGCTTTATGTGGGAAAAACAGTAAGACCCTTAAAAAGACAGATAGGGGAACACCTGAATAATATGAAGAACAACAAACCAAGTACCTCACTTGTAAGCCTTCTCCCACAGATCTAACATTTTGGGCACTGGATAAGCTTGACATTAAGGAGGAAAAATATCTGTTGAGGAGAGAAGCTGAGTGGGTTCTGAGATTAAGCACCCTCTCTCCATGTGGTTTAAATGGAGACCTTGAATTTTTACCACTCCTATGACCTGTGCGTGATTTACACACACTCCCTTGCTACACCAGTACTGTTCAGTTTTGAGGCCTTGGCTAGATTACATCAGCATGGAAATATCTGACAGAGCTAGAAAAAAATGGACCAAGAATATAAGACAGGATGTGAGTAATATCTTTTCCAGTCGCCAGTAGATTGACACAAGAAGACAATCCTTTGCTGTGAAAAAATTCTGCAGACTTTTTTCTCTCTAGTAAGTATGAACTTATATATTATTCCTAGCAATATGGCAGGTTTTATAAGATTTAAAAAACAACAACAAATAACCGTATATATGAATATGCCCGTGTGGCAATTTGTATTTCAGCAATGTTTTAATTATGTGTGTTATCCTGTTGGTAATTTTTATTACCATTACTGTTACAGCCCCCTAAAGAAGGCCCAAAAATAAGAAAAAAGTCCAAAACGCGTTGGGCTTCCTATAATAAATTTATTTTTGCATCCTGAGAACCCATTTCTCTTCACTGGAATGTGATCACACACTGTTTTGCTTCCACTGCTTGCTGTTTGCGGTGACACAGATGGAAATTAGAGACTTGAAGCATCTCACCAGGAAGCCCAAGAAGCATTGAGGCATTTAAGAATCACATGGAGAGCTATGTTTCACTATCGATGTAGGGCAAAGGAAGTATCACAGAGCAACTGATGACGACTATCAAGTGTCTGTGAGAAAGCATAATCAAGAGGTTGAAAGCAACATATACATCCATGGGCGGGACGGTGCTGTTACACTCATGTCCTATTTGTGGGTTTCCCATGGGCAGCTGGTTGGTCACTGTGTGAACAGAATGCTGGATTAGATGGACCTTTGGTCAGATCCAGCATGGCTCTTCTTACGTTCTTATCCTTTCAATGATCATCGACTACATATGATTCTGTGGAGCTTTTGAATTGCCACTCTGTGGTGATGGCGAGATGGAGAATTTAGAAAATCCAGACATTTTCAGAGGACTGGTTAATCTCATGGCATCCATCAACTTGCCAACTGGTACAGGGTAGTTTGTTTCTAGCACACAACCACAGATTCCAGCAACAGGCACTGAATAAAGCTGTAGAGGCCTACCCAATACTGGAGAACAGCCTTCCCTAACCTGATGCCTTCCAAATGTTTTGAACTACAACTCATCATCCCAGACCTTGGCCATGCTGGCTGGGGTGAATGGAAGTTGTAATCCAAAACATTTGGGGGGCACCACTTTGGGGAACACTGCTGTAGAAGGTTAAACTGAAGACAGAGCTTTCCATCCTGTACAAGTGGACATAATTCACCACTTGCAAAGATGCTTCATCACTCCTGTGGCTGTGTTTGGAGAACAATCTGGAGACTACTTTGGAGCAAATGGTGACACTGCTGAGAATCCTCAGTACCACTCCAAAGACAACAGCAGATCAGAGCAGACATTTTGAGCTATGAAGAGGATAAAGACTTTCTCATAGAAAACCATGTCAGAGGACAGGTTCAACATCTTGCAGTGTTGTCCAGAAAAAAGATGAGAAGCAATAGGAGCAACACAAGGCAGACTCATTGAAGGAGGGGGCCCACTGAAGGCATCTTGCCCAAAGGCCCTCAAAAATTTGGAACCAACACTTGCCTTGAACAAGCAGTGTCTTTCAAAGCCATAGGAGAGCACAAGCAAGCAACGCCTTCCAAAGCCCCAGACCAGCAAGCAGCATCTCTCAAAAGCCACAGCCTAGGACAAGCTAATCTTTTGATAGCTCTGGGGCCAAACTCCTTGTT
This sequence comes from Heloderma suspectum, assembly GCF_057233095.1. Classification (NCBI taxonomy): domain Eukaryota; kingdom Metazoa; phylum Chordata; class Lepidosauria; order Squamata; family Helodermatidae; genus Heloderma; species Heloderma suspectum. The sequence goes on from NC_139458.1 coordinate 225,228,580, forward strand.
CAAGGAGTGGGATGCCTGATTGGAGGACTGAAGTGGCTGTAAGGAGTGGTGGAGGCCACACACTTTTCCTCTCAACACAAAATCAAGTGTGACAGCACAGAATGGTTCTGAACCAAATAAGACATAAATTTTCAGTGTAGCTAGATGCTAAATACCTGTAATGCATTGCTTAAGTGTACTTAGGGTCTTTGCAAGGGAGGAGGATTGGGAGAATATTAGATCTGGTTGTCTCTGCCTACAGGGCCCATTGATTTCACCTACCATTCACTATCCTGGCCTTACCCTACCAGCCCCAGTGAGCACCAGCCACCATTGACAGTTGGTAGCACCTTTAGTTATTAAACTCAGATACCTGAGCACATAAACCAGAGTGAGTTGCACTGAAAAAGTAGAACTTTTTTCTCCTAAGATGGAACCTCATGCTCTGCACAAGAGGAATCTTGAGTTATCCCCTTTCCCTCCCCACCTCTTTTCACTCTATAAGAAGTTACGCATAGCTTCTAATATATCAAATTACTTGCTTTGCAGATTTAAAAGATAGGTAACTGCAAACTAACCCCTATAGTCTCGTAAGCAAGCTCATCTCTGTCCTCCATTTCTTGGCTCTTTTCTAGAGCTTTCATTAGGAATTTTGTTCTATTTTTCACCAAATTGTGGGTGGTTCAGGAAGCTAAGCAGCTGGCTGACTTCCTTTCATCACCTCTTGGGAAGCACCTTCATTTTCCAATATCAACCAAGGAGGGGCCTGGGGACAGAATTAATGTCACCTTTACAAGGTGGTATCTGAATCCCCCACTTTCTTGATCCTGGAAAATGAATGTGTTCACTTACAGACAAAAAGAAGCATTTAACTGCTTCAAGATTTTAAGTCTGCAGCCTGATATTCTGGTTAGGTCTGTCTGCTTCAACATCCTTCTCTTTACTCTGCCTTCACATGCCTCTTTCCCTTTCTCAAAACCTTTTCCCCCTCCTGTTGTAATCTCCACTCGCTAAATATCCTAAAAACACTGCTGAAAAGTCCATTTCACACTCTTACTAGTTCTCTATGTACTTCACTGTATCCTTATTGAACTTCTAGTTGTATGACTTCATTTAACCCTGTAATTGCCAGCAGCTGCTTCAATAAACAGCTTTTCAATTACTTAAATTCATTTCAATGCCTTTTAATAAACAAAACAACTGCTTTTATGGGGCTTGTCTATGATTGTTGATTCCCTTAACCCTTGATGTGTCAGATTTTTCAGCAGTACTCAGGGCTCAATGTATAAAAGGTTCCTATATGTGTTAGGGTTCACATCCGAAGGTGTTGTATTATGTAAACTTCCATGTCAGCCAGAGTACACTACATAAAAGAGCAGTGAAGATGCATTATTCTAGGATAAGTAATTAAACAGTATATGTACATGTGGGGCTGAAGGGAAACAAGACTAAAGGAGGCATGGTGCAAAACATTTGTTAAAAATCGGTACAGTCATGTGTTGCATTTTGAGCATATGCAGTTTTAAGAAACTAGAAACAAGAAATGCAGCCTGGTAGCTCCATTTACTGTTGCATTGTGTAAACAGATACACAATGATTATGTCATTCATTGAATCTTTCCTCCCCTGATCACTGAGGTGTACCGCATTCTAGTGCCCCTTTAAATATGGGCAAGGTCCCAGAATAGAAGCTACAACCAGCAAAAGAATAAAGGCATTAGGCAGAACTTCCTCATTGCTTCATGTCCACAAGAAGCAGTGGAAACAATTATTCCCTCTAAAAAGGGAAAAGTAGACATAACAACAGAGGATCCATGTATTTAAACATAGATCCCCTCAGTCACATAGAAAGCAGGGAAGGGAGGGAGTTTATAAAATATATACAGAGAGAGAGAGAGGGAGAGGGCGAGAGAGAGCGCTTGTATCCTTGCAGTCTGTCTCCCTATATGCTTTTCTCCTCAGCCAAATTCCAATTCTGGAAGCATGTTTAGCTGAGAGAAAAACATTTAGGGAGAAGAGCTATGGAAAGACAAACAGATGGTTGGGGTGAAGTTCTACATTCAATACTTATGTGCTCCTTTGGGTAACACATATCAGAGAAACACAGCTCAACTTTCTACATTCAAACACATGGATCTGCTGCCATCATGTTTAGTTTAGCCCAGGGAGGGTGGTACAAAAACAGAATTGGCCAGAATCCAGGGTGAGAGCTAAAACACAGCATAAATTCTGCTGCCTAAAGTATTGGTTTTACGCTTAATTACTTATCAGTCAAATCAGATTGCCACATCAGGGAGTGGAGTGGAGGCTGACTACTGGGAAAGGAGAAAGTACTGTAGAATCTTACCATAATTTAATTTATAAACAGTACTGAACTATCCTAGTGGTTGCTTATCTTCTTTGGGCCTAAATAAATTAGAATTTAGAATCTTAGAATCTTTAGAATCTTAGGAGAAAACAGCACATATTGAAGAAACGGGTAAATTGGCCATGTCAACTTTGTGTGGTGATTCATTTCGTCTTTAGAGGCAATTATTTGCAGCAAACCGTCATGACAGGCACTAGTAGAAGAGAGACGAATCCTATGATCACTAGGTTGTTGCTGTTGGATAAAGGAGGAGTGGTTCTTCTATTGGAAGAACTGGGCACAACATCACTTAGGGTCTCTGACCACCATTCCTGGATGAAGCAGGGATGAGTCGGGCCCAACACCATCACATCCACCTCACCATCAGTTTTGCTGAATAAGACTCAGCTTAAGATTCGCAGGTGTGAAAGGCAGACACCAAAGCGTTAAGCCACTGATTAGGCATTTTGTAGTGGTGCCCACAGCAGAATCTCAAATTCCTAAATGCACCCATGGGCCCAAAAAGGTTGGGGACACTGCCGTGATACATTTGTTAGTCTTTAAGATTCCACAAACTCTTTGTTGTTTTTGCTTTTTAGTACTAACTAGTACTCCCCCTCCCTAGGGTTCCTTGTTTCTACCGCTAGGTATTAAAATTAAAAACACATTTAAAAAAAAAAAATCCCCCCAAATAAAATTAGACAAACACTGAATAATTTGTATCCAGTATATCTTAATTTTGTCCACAAGATGGTGCTGCTCTTCCAATAAACACTTCAGCCACAGAAATTCCAACTACTGTGAAGGGCTGCTGAACTGGGAGAAAAACAGGGTATTTCCAAAATACTAATAGTCGGCTATTTAATGAAAGAATGAAAACAAAATGGAATAGCATCATTAATTTGGGTTGATTTATCAGTTAATTTTTATAGACACTTTAGACTTTATAATTTTCCCTGTTATTTAAAGAGCTCTACAACTTGGTTTCCCAATCAATTCAATGGAAAAGAAAGCTCTAGGCACTACCATTTTAATCACTAGCCTGAGATCTTAATTTTACTATCTGAAAGATACATACAGGAATTGTATGATAGTAAGGCAGCAAGGCAGATGTTTCATAGATACAGTTGAATAAGAGCTCATGCACACATTTGTGGTAGACAGAAACAAAATTCAGAGATAACTTGTGGTATACCTTATCATAGATTTGTACATAATGCTTAAGAGTGGTCTTCAATCATCATCTACAGTTGCCTTTCACCTATCTCCTCTGATCTGTCCTTTCTCTCTTTAGCAAAGATGGCCTGCTCTGCACATGACACTTACCCATGGTGTGGTTTTTTGAAATCTAACTTGTCATTGTGTCTGAATCCATCCCCACAAACAAACCATGGTTTGTTCACCAGCTATAAACTACAAAAAGAACCCATGGTTTGTTGTTGCCTTATGAAGTCTGGCTTGTTTAAACCATGCTTGTCATGATGTCTGAACCCGGTACTGTGGCTTATCCCTGGCTTATTTCACTCCTGTCTGCCCTGAAACAGAGGCACCCAGCAAGAGCAGCCTGAAAATGAAAATGCTCTGAAGGTTTACAAACTAGGTGGGTGATAAACAAATCAGAAATAGGGAAAACAAGCTGTTGTTTGTTTGCTTGTCTGCAAGGCAATTTATGACTAAAGCAACAAGCCATGTGTAACGTTGCTGAAGCTGCTTCCGTGTAATCAAGTGTATGGTGGGAACCGGGGGGGTGGGGGGTGGGAGAGATAGCCCAGCCAGGAGCAGAAGAAACTCCACACAAGGGAGAAATGTTTGTGGCCCGGGATTTACTTCCTGAGACTTGCCCCTAATTTTACAGTTATGTGTGGAGCCCCAAATCAGCAATCTCCTTGATAGGAGCCATTATTAGTGATGTTGTAGTGAGAAGGGGAAAATACTTTGTTATAAAAGTGTAAATGAATTACTGTGCTAAGGCCTACAGACCTACATTAACCTTCTATTTAAAATGTTGTTCAATGGCTATAATGTACATTTTGTTTTATTGTGTAACAGTAAAAAAATACCTCAGTCAGCCCAGCCAGCACCGGAAGAAACTCCACAGAAGGGAGAAGGCCTATAGCCTGGGATTTACGTACTGACGTTTGTCCTTAATTTTACAATTCCAGGCCAGCACCACAGTACCAGCGGCAGGAGCCCTCTTCAGCATCTCTGTGGGAGAAGAGGACTTATATTGGGCTGAGGACTCCTAAAGCATTTTGTGGTTTCACTTTGTTTCTCAGGTGGATTCCATACACAGCCTCTCTGTTTGTCTGCAGTGTACTCTTTTAGAGGGGTACTGAAGAAACTGGAATTGTACTGTTGCTTAGTACATACTGCAAGTAATATTGTTTTACAAATTTGAGATATATTTGATCTGCCTGAATTTTTTTCCTTTGAAGCAACTTTAGAGCCACACAGGGTAAAATATTTGAATTAATCTGTGATGTGTATTAGCCAGCTGTCAGGGCTACACATGGTTAACATAAACCATAGCTAACATAAACCATGGCGTAGCGTTATGTGCAAATGCAGTTGAAGGCACAATCTCCTTGCTCATCCTTCCAGCTTCAAAGAGAAGCAACACCTTCTGTCCCCACCCCGCACAGTTCCTGCATCTATGGGACTAGGTTAAAAAGAGGACAGTGTGCTCTGTCTCCATGACTGTACTCCTCAGTGCAACTAGGAGAATAAAACAGAGACCAAATATGTGACTGACACAGCAGCAGCATTATCTCCCCCTTGCCCATCCCTCTCTATACGTTCAAGCCATTTGGGTTTGGCACCAGACTATCTCATCGTGGACCTGTGACAAAGGGCCTTTCCCCATAATTAAGATTGAGATATTATTTTAAAGTTGTTATGCCAAGATATGATCCCCTGTATTTCAATCACACAATCAAAAGAAGCCGCAATGTATAGGCAATAGTTTTTAAATCATCCTTCTGATGTGTGCTACCTAGCAACTAGGGCGGGGGACCCAATGATGTGGAGGGGGGCACCCCTGCCTCTGCCCTGCCCCCTGACATTATCTGACCCACGGGTGGGGGGTCTGGGGGAGGGCAATCTCACCACTGACCCCTGCTCTGGGGGAACGATGACTGAAAATGTCCACTCCCCAGCTCTTAGAATAGAGTACCTCCTTCCTATCCCATGTGTGTCTTGAACAAGGTGCAAGTGGGGCAGAAAGGGATTGAGGCAGCGCTTGCAGGACCAGCTCCTGCAAGTCCCAGGCAAGTCAATCACCTCCTTCCCACCTTGCTTGCATCCTGATCAGTAGACTTCAATGGGTCTACTCCAACTATGACTATATCTGAATCCAAACCATTGAAATCAATATGTAACTGACAGGAAGACCTGCCTGATATTTTTTCTAAAAGTACTAAATGATTTCAGATGTAAAAGAAAAGAATAAGCAAAGTAGAAAATGTATGATAGGCACATTCTTAATTTTATATTGGGCTCACCCCACCCAAGAACATGTGAACTTCCTGCTACTGTGAATTACTTAAATCCAGATAAACAAGAGCACAGTTAGATGTTATAAGGCAGATGTGGGCAGAAAATAGATCTCCAGATGTTTTGGACTTCAACTCCCAGCATTCCTGACCATTGGCCATACTGGCAGCAGCTTCTGGGACTTGAAGTCCAAGGAGATCTACCTTCTCCCCACCCCTATTATAAGGGACGTTATGGCTACTGCTATCCCCACGTCAATTCATTGGCTGCCATTTGAAGAGGATGAAGGAAATCTGAACATGATAACATCCATCATACGTTTTTTAAAAAGACATTACCTGGGAGATATGTGGGGAGAAATGGATTGGTGGCAGCTATACTCACCCATAAAATCTGTTAACACTCAAAGAAACTCTTTGTTGCTGTCAGGGATTTGAATCATCAAAATACAGGCTCATTTTCAGTTCTGATTCAGTTATAACAAGACCAGTCTGATATAGCATAGTTTATCAGAGCAAAATCATTACCAGGCTGCTAACTCTGAAAAATGTTTTGTAAGCATTTCAATAACTCTGAACTAGTTTTCAGTCACTTCAGATACATTTCATGTAGATTCATGTAATAAACTGCCATAATGCAAATATTGTAACACCTACAACAGTTAATAAAAAGAAAAATATTAAGGTAAAATAACCTTTTCAGAATTATTTATATATCACTCTTCCAAAACTCTGAGAGTTTTTCATTTATGGCAGTATCCAATGCTGCCCGCATGCTAACAGAACCCACCTATTGATAGCACAATAGGAAGCTAGCGGATCCTGCAGCAATTGTAAATTAGCAAAACACACATTTCCACAATGGAGTAGGTCAGTGGAGCTTGCAGAAGGGAGCTCCACTGACCTGTCCTGTTCCAAAAATGAGCATTTCCATTAATTCTTGGGTCCCACTAGCACAACAGAAACAGTGGGAGTATAGCGGCAGTATTGGATACTGCCCATAGAATTCAACAATAAAACCTTAATAAATAACACAATAGGTTTAAAAGTTATTATTTATTATTCCTCTACAACAGATCATGGAGAAATTCTTTATTATGATGCATTTCCACTATAAGAAGAAGTAGGTGGGCAATTCATAAACTAGTTTTACTAGTATTGTACAGAGCAGCCTTATAGCCAAGTTTTGTTTTTTTTTTCATTTCTGGTCATGTTGAGAACACACAAATCCTGCCTATTTATTAATGTTGTATTTTGCCAATGCCATTCTAAAAAAAACCCTTAGAATCACTGAAGGTATGGCTAGCTAAGGTATTGTGTACTACTGCATTTGTCTCTTATGTAAATGAAGTTACCTTTCCTTGTTGCATTGTTAAGGTAAAAGTACAAAATGCAAAGGTTTTATGTATGGGCCACTCACAGTTTCCCCACCCGCAATTTTTGTTCTGTTGTAAGTTTGTTTATATTTTACGTCTGAGCCTAAGAACTTTGTTTCATGGTTCATTATTTTCTGTTTTCAGAAAGGAAGAAAAAGGCAGTGGCTGCAATCACCAGCCAGGAAATAGCTGACTTCCCTTCAGGATCTCTGGCCTGCAACTGACCTTCTGGAGGTAACAGATAATAAGCAATGTTTATATTTAACAGCTTATAAATAAACTGGTAGTGTATTTCCTTATTTTATTTATTTATTTATTACATTTCTATACCGCCCAATAGCCGAAGCTCCCTGGGTAGTTCACAGCAATTAGAATGACAAAGTGCTTCATAAAATACAACACAGGCAATAAAGGAGATGGCAAAGCAAGAGACATAAGCAACATACATTTAAAAGAATAAACTGAGGCTACATGGTTGTGATCTCATGCCTTAGTTGTCCTTGTTTGGGAGAGCAGAAAAAAAAGCATAACAAACAGGATCACCAAGTCTCAACTATGTTTAATGCGACTCAGTATCCCACACTGCTACAAATCATAGAATCATAGAAGAGAAGGGTTGGAAGGGGCTTATAAGACCATAGAGTCCAACCTCTGCTCAATGCAGGAATCTAAGTCAAAGCATCCCTGACAGATGGCTGCCCAGCTTCATCTTGAATGCCTTCGGTGTGGGAGATCCTCCCTAGGGAATTGGTTCCATTGTCGTGCTGCTCTAACAGTCAGGACGTTTTTCCTGATGTTCAGCCGGAATATGGCTTCCTGTCACTTGAGCCCATTCTTCCGTGTCCTGCACTCTGGGATGATCAAGAAGAGATCCTGGCCTTCCTCTCTGTGACAACCTTTCAAGTACTTGAACAGCGCTATCATATCTCCCTCAGTCTTCTCTTCTCAAGGCGAAACATGCCCAGTTCTTTCAGTCTCTCCTCATAGGCTTTGTTTCCAGTCCCCTGATCATCTTTGTTGCCCTCCTCTGAACCCTCTCCAGTTTGTCTGCATCCGTCTTAAAGTGTGGTGCCCAGAACTGGACACAGTTCTCAAGATCACAGAATCATAGAATCATAGAATGGTAGGGTTGGAAGGGGCCTACAAGGCCAACGAGTCCAACCCCCTGCTCAATGCAGGAATCCAAGTCAGAGCATCCCTGACAGATGGCTGAGTAGATGAGGCCTAACCAGTGCTGAGTAGAGGGGAACTAGTACTTCACGTGATTTGGAAGCTATATTTGGAAGCTAAATGTTGTGCTACAGCCACAAATGCTGGCTCAAAAACAGAAACTCCAGACACATGATGGTGCTCCTTTGTTCTAACAAAAACAGGGCCCTGTGGCACCTTAAAGATGAACAAATTTATTGTACATAAGCTTTCATAAACTAGAGCAATCTTCATCAGATGACTCTGCCAAACATGACAAAGGATTACTTGTTGTCCAGTCAGAAGAGGCAGATATTCAACTTTATCTGGACTCAACACTCTTTCAGGTGCATATACCATTCTACAGGAGATGAAATGGTGGTACACACAGGCCATTCAGATAATCATTCCGGAAAACACTAGCCAACAGCAACAAAAAATGCTACTGCCCACATGCCTCAGCATTTTACCAACTTGCTCTTTTACTTTGCATACAAAACAAGAATTAATCAAGTCTTTTGAAGACAGCTTTTTTCTTCTCCTTCCTTTTTTGAAATTGTTTCTTTTGGTCCAAGACTGAAGTTAAACAGCTAAAGTTTTAGATGCATGGGCAGGAGGCTTTCTGCCACGAATCAGTCACAACAGGGATATGAAATTTAAAATAAACACATATTTAATAAGTCCATCTAACCTCGCCTAGACATCAGCAAATCCTTACAATTGCATAACTGTTTCAAAGAGGCTATTCCAGAATTTTACATCTCTAAGGGTGCAATCATATGCTCTAGACATACCAGCTGGGAAGCTTCAGGATTTGGTGGAAGCCCCCTTCACTGGTATACATTGATATAGCTCTCTGCCAGTAACATTATATACACTGATTTAATGCCAGCACCACTCTGGTGATAGAGAGACCAAAACTAGGTGGTGTCAGGATGTTTTGGACCGACTCCTAGCATTCCTGACACATGCTGGCAGGGGCTTCTCAGAGGTGAAGTCCAAAACATCTGACAATCTAACTTCTGTACTCCTCTGCTCTATGGCATTAATGTCTATGATGTATTTTTAGTACAATCATATCTGTTCAGTCTCCTTTTTCTTTTGACAAAACCAAGTCAAACTTTCAGTCTCTTCTCATAAAATGAGTTCGGTGCTCATTTAGTTTGCTGTTATCTAAACTTGCTACGCTGCACTAAGGTTTGGGTGATCAAATCTCAATACAGTATTCAAAATAGGGATCAATAATACCTTGCAACCTTATTAGTACTTCCCTGATAACTAGAAATTTCCTGCTTTTTGCATCCAAGAACTCTGTTTTGTTTTGCTGCTGTTATGCAGTGGTGGTATAGTCGGGAGTATTTTTCTTCTCTTATTCCCAGCTGATCAGTTTTCAGCATATAGTAAAATTGATTATTATTAGCACATAGACAGTGCAACTTAATTTTATTTCATTTTTCATTAATACTGAAATACCTAATTTAGAGTGCAATCCTATACCCACTTACCTGGGAATAAGCCCCATTGAACTCAATGTCTGAGGGGACACGTATCGCATTGTGCTGTTAAATTATGAATTAGCAAAAGCCAAGGGTCATGAATATAAGTACAAGAGGATACAATGGAAGGAGCATTGAACAAACAGCAGAGAGGTTGAAGCAAGAGGCCTAAGAAAGGAGCAGTGTAGCAGGGAAGCAAAGGACTCATAGAGGAGTCAGGGTACTGAGGGAAGTAGTGACAAGCAGAAAAGAGACAGGATCTTGCTAGAAATCTGCCAGGCTGTGAGTCCCCCTCTCATTGGCTGAGCTGCTATAATGTAATAGAATATTCAGGAACAAAAAGCCCTGGAATAATGAGGAGGTTGTATCCTATGCGCCTTGCTGCCAATAGGAACCATTGTGTAATTTTATGGTTTGGTTCAGATGTATAAGTCTCAGTCCAATAAACCATGGCTTATTGGGCCAAGAACCAGTCATGTGCCCTGCCCTCACACCACACTTCTATCCAAGCATCATAAATTGGACTGGGACCTCAGGGGTCATCTAGTCCAATCCTACACTCAATGCAGGATCTGCAATACAGACTGTAACGAGAGCATCACTGACAAATGGCTACCTAGTCTTTATTTAAATACCTCCGGCAAAGTAAAGCCTACACTTTCTAGGGCAATTTGTTCCACTGTCAAGCAGCTCTTACTGTTAGGAAGTTTATCCTAACATTTAGCTGAAATCTGCTTCCTTGCAATTTCCACCCATTGGTTTCAGTCGTGCTCCCTCGAGCAACAGAAAACAAGGGAGGGGGGTCTTCACGGCAATGCATTGAGAACTGCTTTCAGCTTTTCTCCACTTTTCCCTGAAAACAGCTTTGGTCTATCAGCAGCACATGAAGAAGGAACAGCCGAGTATACAGCACTTAAAAGCGATTCTCAATGCACTGCCAGTGGTCACACAGGACTTGAAACCTTGAGGTTGGGTGGGCGGAGAGCTGAACATCACCAACCCCTGAAGTGCCACTCAGCAAACAAGAGAAGATTGTTTCCCGCCCCTGGCTCCCCCCTGCTACTGTGCTCTTTATGAATGGGAAAAGCAAACTATTTATTCTCTCTGTCTAAAGCAGTAAGTGCGTAATTGCGAAGGGAAGTAAAATTGCTATAGCAGGCTAGCTACTCTTTTTCTCCATATGCATTACTGTCACTAGCGAGAGTAACTACCCTGCCTTTCCAGTTCATAAAAGTGCTACAGCTTTAGCCAGCCAGAGTAACTAGCCTGCCTTTCCCACTCATAGAAGCACTGAGAGGCACAAGGCCGACGCCGCGGGAAGAAAAGGCAGCCCTGGGAGAGGGGAGCTCAGAGCCACTACTTGGGGAGGTGGTCAGGAGAGATCAATTAGCACGGGCCACTTTAAGTAAAAAAAAAGACTGAGAAAAAAGACTTTCAGAAAATGCAGCTTTTCAAGAGGGATGCGGTTGGTTGGCTGTGGATTGGCCACGACATCGTATGTTGCAAAAGACCCTGAACTGCTCTCCCGTCGCACCAAAACGCTCATGTAGATTGCTCCCAAGTCTCCATCTTCTGCATGACAGCTCTTCAGATATTTGAAGGCCATTATCTTCTCTCCTCCAGGCTAAACATACCTACCTCTATCAATCATTCCTCATAGGATTTAGTTTCCAGACCCCTCACCATCCTGGCTGCCCTGCTCTGAACATGCTCCAGTTTATCAATGTCCTTCTTAAAATGTGGCACCCAGGCCAGTACTAAACAAAGCACTCCAGATGCAGCCTAACTGGGGCAAAATATTTAATTTCCAGGACTATTACATCCTGTGAGCAAAACTAGAGCAGAACTAGTTTTCGAGGGAACTGGGGGTGATTAAATGAGTGGGACTGGATCTAGAGCGATGTTGGTGGAAAACTCAGAGTGAGACTGACCAAACATGGCTAGAACGCATTTGAAAGCCTACTCCATGGTAGTGACGAAATTCTTTTCTTCCACCGTTGCATCTGTGCAGTCACAGCTTTTTCAGGTGGTCAAAGGCAGCTTTTTCAGGTGGTCAAAGGCCTATTACACTCTAGCCCACAAGAAGAAAATGTGATTGACCTGACAGCTCCTTGGGACCAATTTATGCAACACTTTGCTAATAAAATCAACACTATCTGTGCCGACTTGAATGTCATAGTTGGTACAGGTCTGAGGTAATTTTGGCCCCTACTTGTCCAGTTATAATGGATACTTTTCCATTTGTACAGCCTGAGGGTGTAGACAGGATCCTTGGATAGGTGAGGCCTACCAAATGTGTGCTGGACCATTGCCCTTCCTGGCTTATAAAAGAGGCCGGGGTGGGGCAAGGAAGAAAAATACAGAATACATTGTTCACATGAACTAGAGAGACTGATATGCTACAGGCAGAGTGTTATGAAGTTGAATATTGCCAACATACATACTAAATTGATACCAATCCATAGAAAATGTATCTTGTTTCCTACTTTTCGCCAGCCATAACTTATTCGTTAATTTTTCTGTTAAGGCAATCTTCCAAACCCGGGCCCACCAAGCATCCAATGAAACTCCTCTTAAGTCCTTCCAAAATTGAGCAATAACCAGTCTAGCTGCCGTCAACAGAAATCCAGCCAACGGCTTTGAGGAGCCATTTCTATTATTTCCTCCAAACAATCCTAAAACTGCCAACTCTGATGTTCTCTCCAATTGCTGTCCAAGTATCTTATCAATTCCACCAAAGACTGCAGTCCAAAACTTTGCCACTTTTACATAGGACTACCACATATGCTGGGTAGATCCTGGTTCCTTGCATCCCCCCCACCCGCACAATCTTGACAGTTCCTGATGAACATGAGCTAAACAAACAGGAGTCATATACCATTTCTGAAGAACCTTCAAAGCTTGTTCTCTCATATTAATAGATACTGATTTAAATGGGAATTTTTCCAGCACTGAACTCCATAAAACATCCTTTATTTCCATTTCCCAGTCCAGTTCCCACATTCGGTAAATATGTGACACCAGACCTTTCTCCCCCTTGCCTAAGAGTTTACGTATGGATTCAAATGTTGTTAAATTTCTGTTTGACGTCCCCTCTTCTAATGAACATACCTACTGAATACCATGCCAACCAAGTTATTCCAACCTCCTTCAATTGAGTCCTCCAGAACCCACTGGGGAGGGGCAGGGCATTCAAATAAAATTATTTTAGCCTATAAAGCTCCTTCTGTTTAAAGGTCAGTGTATCCGCTGGTCGATCCTCAGAGCAAAAGGCCAGATGACACTGTAAGGGAATCACAGGGGTATCTCTGGTAGTAATTTTTCTTTCCACCTTCTCCATACCTATAAAATTGCTCTCAATATAAAGATTTTACTCATATTCTCTTAAGTTCATTTTTAATATATAAACATGAATCCACTATCTGTGATGGTAACACCATTCTCTCCACCTGTACCCAATGATTATTATTATCTGTCAATAACCAAGAGAAGAGGTGACATAACTGAAACGATTCATAATATAATATCAGATTAGGGATACTCCATCCTCCTACTGCACATTGCCTATACCTAAGAACTTTGGCTATTTGTAGGGATGTACGAAAGTTCCGCCACGGATCTCGGGGAGGCCGAATGCCAGCGTATTCGGCCCCCCGAAATTGGTGACGGAACGGCCCGCCCCTACCGGGACGGGACTTACCTGGGGCGGATCTTCCTGGCGGCGGCGGCTCCGGCGGCGGCTCTGGTGGCGGTGCGGCGGCCGGTCTTCCGACCGGCTGCCGCCGCCACCATTTCCAAGTTTAAAAAAAAACGTGATAGGCTACGTAAAGATTTACATAGCCTATCACGGCTAGATTTTAAAAAAACACTGTGATAGGCTACGTAAATGTTTACGTAGCCTATCATGGCTGATTAAAAAAACAACAACGCGTGTACGCAAATGGTGGCGCCCATGGGCGCCGCCATTTGCGTTCTTTGTTTTGGCACGTCTTAGTCTACATAAATGTTTACGTAGACTAAGACGTGCCAAAATAAGGAACGCAAATGGCGGAGCCCATGGGCGCTGCCATTTGCGTACGCGCGTTTTGTTTTTCGTTTTAATCAGCCGTGATAGGCTACGTAAACATTTACGTAGCCTATCACGGCTGACTGCAGGGACGCAAACGGCGGCGGCTATGGCCGCCGCCATTTGCGTCCCTGCTAGCCAGCGGCCGGATGTCCGGCTGCTGGCAGAGCTGGCCGGCGGCTCCGCAGAATCGCTGCGGAGCACAGCCAGCCGGCCAGGATTCTGGGGGGGGAGGAACGGAGCACCTCCCCCCCCGGCGAGGATTCCGGGGGGAGGGACGGAACGCCTCCCCCCGCATCATCAGCATAATCTCCGAAAGGTAAGTGATTTTCGTACATCCCTAGCTATTCGTGGTTTCCGACTTTTAAATATAAATTGCTCTAATCTACTCTGCCAAATTAACAATTTCTTATATTGAAGTTCTAGAGGTAATACATAAAACAAATATGCTAACTTAGGAAAGACCATCATCTTAATCGACTAAAAAGTGAAAGATTAAGTTTCTCCCTTTAGCTTTATCCTTCAAAATATTTTTCCATAGCTGCCCATAATTTATTTTAGAGTTTCTGTGTATTCCTAGGTAGATAAATCCCTAAATATAGAAAATAATTATTTACTAATGGGATCCCTAGTCTTTGTGAGACTTTAAATTGCTCACCCTGAAGGAAAATTTAAACAAAAAAGGTCTGATTTCTTGAAATTAACACTCAGGCCCACTGTTTTCTTAAATTTATCTAATTCTGCTTGTTCAGCCTGAATTGCATATGATGGATTACTCAATGTCAATAACATGTCATTGGCATACAAACTAATCAAATGTTCCATACTACCCACTTTAATTCCACTTATTTGTGGGTGAGCTCAAAATTGATTTGCCAAAAATTTAATTACTAGGGTAAACAAAATAGGTGACAGCAGGCAGCCTTTTTGGGTACAGCTATACAAATTTATGGGGCCGCGGTGGCTTAGTGGTTAAGACGCTGAACTGCAGACTGGAAGGTCGGCAGGTAGCAGTTCGAGACCCGAGTGCTGCGTGACGGAGTAAGCTCCCATCTTCAGTCCCAGCTTCTGCCAACCTAGCAGTTCGAAAGCAAGAAATTGCAAGTAGATAAATAGGTACCGCCTCGGCGGGAAAGGTAACAGCGTTCCGTGCACCTCGGTGTTCAGTCATGCCGGCCACATGACCACGGAAGCGTCTTTGGACAGCGCTGGCTCTTCGACTTAGAAATGGGGATGAGCACCGCACCCTAGAGTCGGACACGACTGGTTGGGGACACCTTTACCTTTTTATACAAATTTATATTACAGGAGTCTAAATTATTAACATGAATCTGTGCCAAGGTTGAAGAGTATATAGCTTGGACTGCATTCAAAAATCTAGGGCCAAATTGATAATGTTGTAGGGCGTTTTTCAGAAAACTCCAATTTACGCAATCAAAGGCCTTAAACAAACCCAAGGCCAAAATTGCCATCAGAGATTTATGCTCCTTACAAAAGCGTATCAAACTAAATAACCTCTGAACAGGATCTGCTATAAATCTTCGTGAAAGAAAGCCATACTGGTCTGCATTAACAAGTTTTCCAACATGCCGTTTCAGTCAGTTTGTTAATACCAAAGTTAAAAATTTGTAGTCATTATTTAATAGTGGAATTGGTCTGTAGCAGTCCATCTTCAGCGGGTTCTTTCCTGGTTTTAATAATACTACAATTTTGGAGCATGTCTCAGGAAGTTGGGCACCATCCAAACTTCCATTGAAGATGGACTGAAGATGCAAAAGTAATATTTCCTTAAAGTGTTTATAAAATTCCCCAGTAAACCCATCCTGGCCTCGGGATTTATTTGACTTAAGACGCGAGAGTGCATCCTCTATCTCCTCCAACATAATGGGTCTAGCAAGCCATGTCCTCACTTCATCTGCAAGAGGAGTCACCTTTGCTGTAACCAGATATTTATTATTCATTTCATTTCATTTCTATACTGCCCAATAGCCGAAGCTCTCTGGACTGTTCACAAAAATTAAAACCAAATGGCACACAATAAAACAATATAAAACATATAGAACATTAAAACCACAATATAACAATACAACCACAATAAAACCTAGCAGCAGTGCAGGAATTTAAAATGCAGATTTAAAACAGCAAAGCTAAAAATCTAGAAAGCTAAAATGCTAAAATGCCTGGGAAAATAAAAAGGTGTTCACCTGGCACCGAAAGGAATACAATGTAGGTACCAGGCGAACCTCACTAGGGAGCTCGTTCCACAGCCGGGGTGCCACAGCAGAAAAAGCCCTCCTCCTAGTAGCCACCTACCTCACTTAGATATTCCTCTGTTAATTCTAGATCGCTGTCTGCATTTGCATAAATTTGTTCAAAATATTCAGCAAATAGATTAGCATTTTTTAAGAATCCAAATCCTTAACCCCATGATTATCTTAGATTGTAATGATTTTGTTTCTTGCCCCAAGCTGCTTCAATCTGTTAGGTAATAACCGTGACCCTTTGCCATCAAATTCATAAAATTGCTGTCTAGTATACAGCATCCCCACCATTGTTTTATTAAAATCTAGGGTCTGCAGTTCTGCATGTTTTTATCTAATAGTTGCCTAATCCTAGTTGTTCCTGTACTCCTATATTTCTTTGTTAAGGATCTAATTTCCCTCTCTAATAATGAAGTTTGTGCCCTGTTTTGTTTTTTCATTGTACTTAATTCTTTAATACATATTCCCTGTATTACAGCCTTCATGGTTTTCCATCTCAAAGTAGAGCTTATTGCATCCATAGAATTCTCCACAAAAGAGTGCTGTAAACTTTCTTGCATGTTTCCCTTACTCTGATTAGCTGTTAACAGTAGAGAATTAAATCTCTATACTAGAGAACCTTTTATCTGGATTTGGATTCTGGGAAAATGCGCTACACTTCCTGGAAGATGGACTGTTGGCAAGGGATGGGTTGCACCTCACAAGGGCTGGGAAGAATGTGTTCAGCCACAGCATGAAGAACTTCATCAGGAGGGCTTTAAACTGAATCCTACGGGGAAGGGAGATGTAAAGTTGGGGTAACAATGGACAAAAGCTCTAATAGCACCCAATAAGAGTCTTCAAAAACATGTAGGAAGAAAGCCAGACTATAAAGTACATGGTCTTCGATATCTATATACTAATGCCCAGAGTATGGGAATCAAACGGGGTTGGACGCGATGGTCTTATAGGCCCCTTCCAACCCTTCTGTTCTGTTCTGTTCTATTCTATTCTATGAAACAGAACGAACTTGAACTCTTAATATGGGAGGGAAATTATGACTTGATAGGTGTAACTGAAACTTTGTGGGACGACTCCCATGACTGGAATAGAGCAACTGAAGGATATAACTTGTTCAAAAAGAATAGGAGGAACAGAAGGGGAGGTGGGGTTGCACTATATGTTAAAAATATGTATCTCTGCACAGAAATACAGGAGGATGAACTTTGTAGCCCCATCAAGAGCATCTGGGTTAAATAAATGGAGCAAAGAATAAAAGGAACATGGTGGTCGGAGTTTACTACCGGCCACCCAATCAAGAAGAGGAGGATGAAACCTTTAAAAACAAATAGCCAATGTTTCAAGGAAGCAAGATGTAGTAGTAATGGGGGACCTCAATTCCACTGATATTTCTTGGGAAACAAATTCTGCAAAACATGGCCCCTCCAAGAAATTCCTGACTTGTGTTGCTGGTAACTTCCTCCTACAGAAACTGGAGGAAGGAACTAGGAGATCAGCTATCCTTGACTTGATCCTAACCAACAGAGATGACTTAGCGGATCAAGTAGCAGTTACGGGAACTCTGGGGGAAAGTGACCATGTTATACTTGAGTTCTTGGTTCTAAAAGAAGCAAAGCCGAGTGTAGTCAAACGCATACCCTGGATTTTAGGAAAGCTGATTTTAATAAACTCAGAACAATGACAAGTAAGGTCCCATAACAAGTGATTCTCATGAGAAAAGGAGTCCAAGATGGGTGGGAGCTTTTAAAAAAGGAAATTCTAAATTACAATTACAAACAATTCCAACAAGAAGAAAAGGTGGAAGACAACAGAAGAAGCCAATGTGGCTTCACAAAAAGCTTAGGGGAGACCTGAAAACAAAAAAAGGACACATATAGGAAGTGGAAGGAAGAACAAGCAACAAAGGAAGAGTGCAGGCAGGTAGCACAGAATTGCAGGGATGGCTTCAGGAAGGCTAAAGCTGAGAACGAGCTGAGGTTAGCGAGGGATGCCAAAAGCAACAAAAAGCCTTTCTTCAGATTTGTTTTTGTTGTTTATTTGGTCAGTCGCTTCCGACTCTTTGTGACTTCATGGACCTGCCCACGCCAGAGCTTCTGGTTGGCCGTCGCCACCCTCACATGCATAGTAAAAGACAGAGGAAAGAAATGGTGGTTCAACTATTAATTAAGGATGGCAAAATGATAACAGATGACAAAGAAAAGGCAGAAGTGCTCAATTACTACTTTGACTCAGTCTTCTCCCAAAAGAGGGACTATGAGCCCCCTAGCAAAGGCAAAGTACAGGTTGAAGGGGCAAGATTGCAGGTTGAGATCGATAGGCATATGGTCAAGGAACACCTCATTACTTCAAATGAGTTCAAATCTCAAGGGCCAGATGAACTGCATCCTAGAGGAATAAAGGAACTGGCAGAAGAGCTCTCAGAACCACTGTCTATTGTGTTTGAGGAATCATGGAGGACGGGTGAAGTGCCAGATGACTGGAGGAGGACTAATGTTGTCCCTGTCTTCAAAAAGGAGGAACCTGGGAACTACAGACCAGTCAGTCTGACATCAATCCCTGAGAAAATTCTGGAGCAGATGATAAAGCAATCCATCTATAAGCACCTTGAAAACAATGCAGTGATTACTCAAAGCCAACATGGATTTGTCAAGAACAAATCCTGCAAGACGAATCTGATCTCATTTTTTGATCAAGTAACCTCCCTTGTGGACTGTGGAAATGCTCGATAATAATCTCGACTTCAGCAAAGCTTTGGACAAAGTGCCCCATGATATCCTGATGAGCAAAGTAGCTCAAAGTGGGCTAGATGAAACAATGATCCGGTGGATCCACAGTTGGCTACAGAATCGGACTCAAGGAGTGCTTACCAATAGGATCTTCTCAAACTGGGGAGAGGTAACGAGCAGGGTACCATAGGGCTCAGTCTTGGACCCAGTGCTCTTTAACATTTTTATTAATGACTTGGAGGAGGAGGTGCAGGGAATGCTGATCAGATCTGCAGATGACACAAAACTGGGCGGGATAGCTAATACTTTGGAAGACAGAAACAACATTCAAAGTGATGTTGATTGACTGGAGCACTGGGCTGAAAACAACAGAATGACATTTAATAGAGAGAAATGCTAAGTTCTGCACCTAGGAAAAAGAAAACAAATGCACAGTTACAAGATGGCCGATACTTGCCTCAACAATACTACAAGCAAGAAGGATCTTGGAATTGTTGTCGATCACAAGCTGAAGATGAGCCAACAATGTAATGTGGCTGCAAAAAAGGCTGTGTCCGGTTCTGGGCACTGCACTTGAAGAAGGATGCAGACAGAGAGGATTCAAAGAAGGGCAACCAAGATGATCGGGGGACTGGAAACAAAACCCTATGAGGAGAGACTGAAAGAACTGGGCATGTTTAGCCTTGAGAAGAGAAGACTGAAGGGAGATATGATAGCACTCTTCAAGTACTTCAAAGGTTGTCACAGAGAGGAAGGCCAGGATCTCTTTTTGATCATCGCAGAATGCAGGACACGGAAGAATGGGCTCAAGTGACAGGAAGCCAGATTCCGGCTGAACATCAGGAGAAACTGTTAGAGCAATACGACAATGGAACCAATTCCCTAGAGCGGTAGTGGGCTCTCCCACACTGGAGGCATTCAAGATAGAATAGTATAGTATAGTAGGGTTGGAAGGGGCCTATACAGCCATCGAGTCCAACCCCCTGCTCAATGCAGGAATCCCAGTCAGAGCATCCCTGACAAATGGCTGTCCAGCCTCGTCTTGAAGGCCTCCAGTGTGGGAGAGCCCACCACCTCCCTAGGTCATTGGTTCCATTGTCGTATTGCTCTTACAGTCAGGAAGTTTTTCCTGATGTTCAGACGGAATCTGGCTTCCTGTCACTTGAGCCCATTATTCCGTGTCCTGCACTCTGGGATGATCAAGAAGACATCCTGGCCTTCTTCTCTGTGACAACCTTTCAAGTATTTGAAGAGTGCTATCATATCTTCCCTCATTCTTCTCTTCTCAAGGCTAAACGTGCCCAGTTCTTTCAGTCTCTCTTCATAGGGCTTTGTTTCCAGTCCCCTGATCATCTTGGTTGCCCTCCTCTGAACCCTCTCCAGTTTGTCTGCATCCTTCTTCAAGTGTGGTGCCCAGAACTGGACACAGTACTCCAGATGAGGCCTAACCAGTGCTGAGTAGAGGGGAACTAGTACTTCCCGGGATTTGGAAGCTATGCTTCTATTAATGCAGCCCAAAAGAGCATTGGCCTTTTTTGCAGCCACATCACATTGTTGGCTCATCTTCAGCTTGTGATTGACAACAATTCCAAGATCCTTCTCACTTGTAGTGTTGTTGAGCCACGTATCCCCCATCTTGTAACTGTGCATTTGGTTTCTTTTTCCTAGGTGCAGAACTTGGCATTTCTCCCTATAAAATGTCATTCTGTTGTTTTCTGCCCAGCGCTCCAGTCTATCCAGATCACTTTGAATGTTGTTTCTGTCTTCCAAAGTATTAGCTATCCCGCCCAATTTTGTGTCATCTGCAAATGTGATCAGCATCCCCTGCACTTCCTCCTCCAAGTCATTAATAAAAATGTTGAAGAGCACTGGGCCCAGGACTGAGCCCTGTGGTACCCCACTCGTTCCCTCTCCCCTTTGAGAAGGTCCCATTGATAAGCACTCTTTGAGTCCGATTCTGTAGCCAACTGTGGATCCACCGGATCGTTGTTTCATCTAGCCTACTTTGAGTTAGTTTGCACATCAGGATATCATGGGGCACTTTGTCGAAAGCTTTGCTGAAGTCGAGGTATATGATGTCTACAGCATTCCCACGGTCTACAAGGGAGGTTACTTGATCAAAAAATGAGATCAGATTTGTCTGGCAGGACTTGTTTTTGACAAATCCATGTTGGCTTGAGTAATCACAGCATTGTTGTCAAGGTGCTTCCAGATGGATTCCTTTATCACCTGCTCCAGAATTTTCCCAGGGATTGATGTCAGACTGACTGGTCTGTAGTTCCCAGGTTCCTCCTTTTTACCCCTTTTGAAGATAGGGACGTTAGCCCTCCTCCAGTCATCTGGCACTTCACCCGTCCTCCATGATTTCTCAAAGAGAATAGACAGCGGTTCTGAGAGTTCTTCTGCCAGTTCCTTTATTCCTCTAGGATGCAGTTCATCTGGCCCTGGAGATTTGAACTCATTCAAAGTAATGAGGTGTTCCTTGACCATATGCCTATTGATCTCAAGCTGCAATCATGCCCCTTCAGCCTGTACTTCGCCTATAACAGGGGGGTCATAGACCCTCTTTTGGGAGAAGACTGAGCCAAAGTAGGAATTGAGCACCTCTGCCTTTTCTTTGTCATCTGTTATCGTTTTGCTATCCTTATTTAATAGCTGAACCACCATTTCTTTCCTCTGCCTTTTACTATGCACGTAGCTGAAGAAAGCCTTTTTGTTGTTTTTAGCATCCCTCGCTAACCTCAGCTCATTCTCAGCTTTGGCCTTCCTGACGCCATCCCTGCAATTCTGTGTTATCTGCCTGTACTCTTCCTTTGAACCTTGGCCTTCTTTCTACTTCCTATATGTGTCCTTTTTTGTTTTCAGGTCATCCCTAAGCTTTTTGTGAAGCCACATTGGCTTCTTCTGTTGTCTTCCACCTTTTCTTCTTGTTGGAATTGTTTGTGATTGTGCCTTGAGAATTTCCTTTTTTAAAAGCTCCCACCCATCTTGGACTCCTTTTCTCGTGAGTGTCGCTTGCCATGGGACCTTACTGATCATTGTGCTGAGTTTATTAAAATCAGCTTTCTTAAAATCCAGGGTACACGTTTGACTACACTCAGCTTTTGCTTCCCTTAGAACCAAGAACTCAAGTACAACATGGTCGCTTTCCCCCAGAGTTCCTGTAACTGCTACTTTATCCACGAAGTCATCTCTGTTGGTTAGGATCAAGTCAAGGATAGCCGATCGTCTAGTTCCTTCCTCTACTTTCTGTAGGAGGAAGTTATCCGCCACACAAGTCAGGAATTTCCTGGAGGGGCCATGTTTTGCAGAATTTCTCTCCCCACAAATATCAGGGAAATTGAAGTCCCCCATTACTACTACATCATGCTTCCTTAAAACATTGGCTATTTGCTTTTCAAAAGTTTCATCCTCGTCTTCTCCTTGATTGGGTAGCCGGTAGTAGACTCCGACCACCAGCTTCCTTTTATTCTTTGCTCCATTTATTTCAACCCAGATGCTCTCAATGGGGCTACCAAGCTCCTCCTCCTGTATTTCTGTGCAGAGATATGTATTTTTCACATACAGTGCAACCCCACCTCCCTTTCTGTTCCTCCTGTTCTTTTTGAACAAGTTCTATCCTTCAATTGCTGTATTCCAGTCATGAGAGTCATCCCACCAAGTCTCAGTTATACCTATCAGGTCATAATTTCCCTCTCAATCTGTTCCAGAGAAGAGCCTAAAGATATGCAAATCACTATTCCCCTGCAGCAGTCAGTTGCCTATTGCAACAGGGGGGCTGACAGACCTAGTTATATCCCCCCAAATATTACATCTAAAATGCAAATAAAATCAGGGTAGATTACACCTCCGCCTTCGTTATTGTGGAGTGTACCTCAAACCCCCTTTATTCAATTTATCTAAAGCCCCAATTAGTATCTTGTACGTTACATTATCATTTAACTTTTTTGAAGCTTAGCCAAAAGTTACACTTATTTATAAATCCTATATTTTCTGGAGGAGTTATGTCTGCATTGTCTACTTGTAAGAGGGTGAAGTGTTCTCTGCAGAAGTGATGCATCCTCTGGGGTAGAATGACCTGCCCTTTTCTTGGTGGTCCTTTTTCCTCTCACTTTCTCCCAACTGCCTTGTTTTTCTGTATCTTCCTCATTATCATCCTTAAGTAAACCAGCCACTGCATATCCTGATGGGAATTCCAATTTAAGACTATAAACAATTCCGCCATTTCCTTGCGCGAGGAGACTGTATGTGACCCACCTTTACACATAACCATCAGTCTAAAAGGGAAACCCCAATGATATCAAATCGTTCTATTGCAATTTCAGTGTAAAGGGGCATAACCCACTCCATCTACATAATGTTTCGGGAGCCAGATCTTGTAGCACCATCACTGGATTGTCATCTCCTTCGATCCCCTCAAACATCTCAATAATTCCTTCTTCAAAGTAAAATGAGCAAAACAAATAACTATGTCTCTAACACCTGCTCCACCCACGGGTCGAGGCCCTAATGCACTATGAGCTCTCTCAAAGTCTTCCACCGATATCAGGAAATCCAGAAGTAACGCTGCAAACCAATGAGATAGAAATGCTTTCAAATCTCCTCCTTCCATATCTTCAGAAATTCCACATACGCAAATATTCTGGTATCTGGAATGGTTCTCCGCCTCCTCCAACTTATATTTAATATGCAAAATCTCTCTCCTTAACCTATTAATATTTTATTTCCAGCCACCATATCAAAAACCCCAGAGTTTATGGTTTCAATTGCTTCTATTCGGGATCCAGCTCCAACAGTTTCTTGTCTAATATATCAGCCACCCCCACTATCTGCTCTTTCTTTAATATCTGGAGTTGTTTTGATAAGTCCCCTCTTGTCTGACCTGCCTCCTCCGTTTGTAAATCTTTCTGCGATATCTGAGTCGCGCCTGCCATCTTATCTGTATTCATAGTGTCTGGAGCTGAAGAGACTGCTGTCTTCTCCAAAGCTTTAAAAAAGTCTGGTATGCTGGCGTTCCTGCTTCTGAGGGTTCTCACCAGTTTGCTCTGCTTATTCAGCTTACTATTCTATAATTTATTCTCCAAAAAATGAAGTTTAGGACCAGTGTTACTATGAGCAGAGGAGCTCTCTCACCCAGCATCCTACACTGACTGCAGTCAAGCCACATCCCCCAACAAAGCACTCTGTAAACTCATTCACCCTTTAGTGATGCTTTGCTGCTCTGGACAGATGCAGATTTAGAACAATAGCCTTTCCCACCCCTCTTGCCTTGTGTTGAATAATTGCAGTGCAAGTCAATGATCTGAGTGGACATGTTTAGCCACACATCTGCGAATGAGTGAGGTGGGGCAGGGGGAAACAAAAGCAAAGAGGCATCTCACAGCGGTGATATAAGATCCAAACACACCCCTAGGCACATCCACTATACTGAGCTGAATTTATTTTGGGTAATCAGGGCACAGTCTGCATGAAGCCGCAGCAAGAAGAAAATCTGGGGCAAAACGCCTTTATAAAAATGCGCATTTTCAGGCAGGAAACCACACTGCTGCTGCGAAGTGGTGGCTGCCTAGCAAGGCTGAGATGCAGAAGTCAAAGTAAATTGTTCATGTAGATGGGTCCCATCTGGTCTTCAATATTCCATTCTCGGGCAAGGAGCTGAAGTGTGTGGTGGCATTTCAACTCCAGGAATTTCTGGAAGAGGCATACAACTAACATTTCTCTATCCCCCTGTCCAACTGTCATTCCATGCTTTAAAACTGCTTCTACATTCTTGATATGTTTCAACAACAAAACTGTTTGCCAACCCTGATTTAAAAAATCATGAATATGTGCAATTTTGCATTTTAAACTTGCTTAAATCACAGCACCGTTGTGACTACAGGAATAAAATGGAGTTTGCTTCTGCACCTGCTGCTCTCACGGCGCTCACCTGGGGGAGGGGACTGGGCTATGGGTCCCTGGAGTTTGGCCCCAACATCCAGCTCTAGCTGTACCATTGGCAGCCAGCACAGGGACTTTGAAGGCTTCACTCAACACAATTCTAGGGCTGTCTCCTCAGGAGTAAGTCCAACTGTACATGACAGGCCTTACTCCCATATAAGTGTGCACAGATTGCAGTCACAGTTAGTTGAGGTGTAGTGGACAGCATAGAGGAGCAGCCAGACAAGTGCTAGAAGGGGGAGGGGGACTGTGGGGGGGGGCACAGAGGGAATGGTTCAAGGACAGAGGAAGTGTGAGGAAATGTGTGTGTTTGTGGATGGGAAGGTTGGAGCTAGAGACGTTTATCAGTTCATCAATATGACTTTACACCAACTATTACATTCAACCAACCAATAGTTGGAAAATAGTCTCTTCAGTGGAAACAAAGAGTGTTGTGGCAAATGTCATATTAAAGCTTGGTGGCTTCCACAGTCTGATGAGTTGCTTGGGAGGCACAAGTCACATATGGGATGGATCTGGGCTACATAAAGAAATGGAACATATCTATGCAGAAAATACAGTTCCACACCTTCCAGCAGGAAAAGCAAATTCAACTACTATCAGATCTCTTCTTGCTTAATGTAACATGCTCAAATTTGAAGACTTCTCAGCCAACGGCCAGTGCTTATCACCAGAAGATGCAGCCTCTGAACAGTACTTGTCACCAAAAGATGTTGCAGACTTGAAGACCGTCTTGTGCAAGATGGACATTTGTGATACTTGTTTATTCCCTAATGTCAAGAAAGTTGTGCAGCTACTTCAAATAATGAACCCTCATTTGGCTGATGCACATACAGCAGCTTTGTGGTTGCAGTATATAACAATAGTAGGACTGATACGGAAAATTATTAGAGCAGAAAGGACTAGTAAGTAGAAGTTACATCTTCAGAGCTTATGTGAGATGCTTCCTGTTTTTACTGCAGCTGGCCACAACAATTACAGCAAATCAGTATATCTTTATCTCCAGATAATAAAAAAATAGAAATCACCAATCCATCAGTTTTCTCAAAAGCTGAAAATAGTATGCGTGAGTTTAGAAGGTCTGACAAATTTTTGCCAGATTTATCACCAGACACGGTCACTGAGCAGGAACTTCTGCAAAGCATGGAAACGGATGGTGAAACAATAAAAGGCAGTGGAGTGTCTGAAGCTCAATGCTCTGTTTTAATATTATCTCATCCAGTTTGTTTGGAGGTCAGTTTACTGAAGGAAAAGCTGACTGAGGTATCATATGTAACAAGAGACCAATATAAGGAAAGCAAAGGCTCCAGGCAGGAAAGAGACTGTAAAGATGTTCAAACAGTACTTGAATTATTATTATTACTTACATTTATATCCCTTTTCTTTCCTAAAAGGAACCCAAGACAGCGTACATGATCCTCCTCCTCTCAACTGTAGTCTCTTCCTGAGTTTCATGGTCAGATGTTGGTGTGCTTTGATTGAAGGCAGAGTTACACCATGTCCTTCCTACACTCTACTGGGGTAACATAAGTGAGGCAGGAGGTGGGGGGAAGCAGTCATACTTCTTTGTTCATTTTCTTCTCCACTGAGTTGAATGAGAGGAATTTTCCTTACACCAGCTCCAGAATGGCACAAAGTTTGGGGGCTATAGGGATAGAGGATTTTATATAAGCCTGCTCCTCCCCTGTCCTGCCCACATTGTGTCCACATCTCAGCCGCTAGGCCAGTGGAGTTGTGCCAGTAAAACAGATGTCCAGGCGCAGCAACACACATATCCACACAGTTGCAATGATGTATTTCACGTGGCACCGGCATACTGACTGGCAAATTTAGTAGCAATAATAGTACAATAGAAAAGCTATCTTTAGTCAGACATAATCACAATATATTTTAATTATTCAACAACCTCTTTTGAGAGCATAATAAAACAAAGTAGTAGAAATGGAAAACCTTAAATTATCAACCAAAATTGATTTATGTATTTGGCAAGTTTCAACCACGATTAAAAATAGGATTCAGGAATTTAAATCAATCTACTTTTCAAAATGATGTTGCAGTCAGTTCATTCACAATAGTGCCTTCCGGGACGACTGTATTTTGAACCAACAAGGTATCATTTGAAAATCAATGATGTACTGTCATAACTTAAAGGACTAAATTACCAGGACAAGGAATCTGTTTAGATTACTGCGTGTTGTATACATGGCTGCCTTTGAAAATGGTTCTGAAACTGCAGTTAGTAATCTAGCTGCTGTGTTTTATACTAACTAGGACTTAGCATCATGCTGGCTTTAAACCCAGTGCTGAGCTGAAAATGGCCCACACACTTTTGCAGGGCCATTTGCCTCCCACAAGGCAGAGGACATTTTCTGGAACTTTGAGGGATGGCTGAGAGAAATCCTATTTTTTCATGGTGGTTTACCATTTTAAATGAGGTGGCAAAGGGTTTGCAATGACAGTCTTGCTTTTACCTAAAAAAAGGCATTGCTGATGCTTCAAGCAGCAGTGGAGCTACAATAAGACGCTACGGATGCTACGCTATTTGCGTTCCCCTTATTTTCGCCATCTTAGTCTAGTGTAAATCTTGATGTAGAGACTAAGACGTGCCAAAATAAGGAACGCAAATGGCGGCAGCCGTGGCCGCCGCCATTTGCGTACATGCGTTGTTTGTTTGTTTTTAAGTCAGCCATGATAGGCTACCTAAACATTTACGTAGCCTATCACCGTTTTTTTTTTTTAACTTAGCCGTGATAGGCTACGTAAATCTTTACGTAGCCTATCACGTTGTTTTTTCTTTTTTTTTTAACTGGAAATGGCGGCGGTGGCAGCCGGTCGGAAGACCGGCCGCCGCTGCCACCGCCGCCACAAGGAAGATCCGCCCCAGATAAGTCTCGTCCCGGGGGGGCAGACCGTTCCACCACCAATTTCGGGGGGCCGAATGCGCTGGCATTTGGCCTTCCCGAGATCCATGGCGGAATTCTCTGACATCCCTAGTCAAAACATCTGGGAGACACAAGTTGCTCACCCCAATCTATAGTTAGACTTGGATGAGGAGGTGCAGGGAATGCTGATCAAATGTGCAGATGACATAAAATTGGGCGGGATACCTAATACCTTGGAAGACAGAAACAAAATTCAAAGTGATCTTGATAGACTGGAGCGCTGGGCAGAAAACATCAGAATGACATTTAATAGGGATAAATTCCAAGTTCTGCACCTAGGAAAAAGAAACCAAATGCACAGTTACAAGATGGGTGATACTTGCCTCAAAAATACTACAACTGAGAAGGGTCTTGGAATTGTTGTAGATCACAATCTGAATATGAGCCAACAATGTGATGTGGCTGCAAAAAAGGCAAATGCTCTTTTGGGCTGCATTAATAGAAGTATAGCTTCCAAATCACGGGAAGTACTAGTTCCCCTCTACTCAGCACTGGTTAGGCCTCATCTAGAATCATAGAATAGTAGGGTTGGAAGGGGCCTACAAGGCCATCGAGTCAAACCCCCTGCTCAATGCAGGAATCCAAGTCACAGCATCCCTGACAGATGGCTGTCCAGCCTCGTCTTGAACGCCTCCAGTGTGGGAGAGCCCACTACCTCCCTAGGTCATTGGTTCCATTGTTTTATTGCTCTAACAGTCAGGATGTTTTTCCTGATGTTCAGCCGGAATCTGGCTTCCTGTAACTTGAGCCCATTGTTCCATGTCCTGTACTCCGGGATGATCAAGAAGAGATCCCTGCCTTCCTCTCTGTGACAACTGTTCAAGTACTTCAAGAGCGCTATCATATCTCCCCTCAGTCTTCTCTTCTCAAGGCTAAACATGCCCAGCTATTTCAGTCTCTCTTCATAGGGCTTTGTTTACAGTCCCCTGATCATCTTGGTTGCCCTCCTCTGAACCCTCTCCAACTTGTCTGCTTCCTTCTTAAAGTGTGATGCCCAGAACTGGACACAGTACTCCAGATGAGGCCTAACCAGTGCTGAGTAGAGGGGAACTAGTACTTCCCGGGATTTGGAAGCTATGCTTCTATTAATGCAGCCCAAAAGAGCATTGGCCTTTTTTGCAGCCACGTCACATTGTTGGCTCATCTTCAGCTTGTGATTGACAACAATTCCAAGATCCTTCTCGCTTGTAGTGTTGTTGAGCCACGTATCCCCCATCTTGTAACTGTGCATTTGGTTTCTTTTTCCGAGGTGCAGAACTTGGCATTTCTCCCTATTAAATGTCATTCTGTTGTTTTCTGCTCAGCGCTCCAGTCTATCCAGATCACTTTGAATGTTGTTTCTGTCTTCCAAAGTATTAGCTATCCCGCCCAATTTTGAGTCATCTGCAAATGTGATCAGCATTCCCTGCACTTCCTCCTCCAAGTCATTAATAAAAATGTTGAAGAGCACTGGGCCCAGGACTGAGCCCTGTGGTACCCCACTCGTTCCCTCTCCCCAGTTTGAGAAGGTCCCATTGATAAGCACTCTTTTGAGTCCGATTCTGTAGCCAACTGTGGATCCACCAGATAGTTGTTTCATCAAGCCCACTTTGAGCTAGTTTGCTCATCAGGATATCATGGGGCACTTTGTCGAAAGCTTTGCTGAAGTCGAGGTATATGATGTCTACAGCATTCCCACGGTCCACAAGGGAGGTTACTTGAGCAAAAAATGAGATCAGATTTGTCTGGCAGGACTTGTTTTTGACAAATCCATGTTGGCTTCGAGTAATCACTGCATTATTTTCAAGGTGCTTTCAGATGGATTGCTTTATCATCTGCTCCAGAATTTTCCCAGGGATTGATGTCAGACTGACTGGTCTGTAGTTCTCAGTTTCCTCCTTTTTACCCTTTTTGAAGATAGGGACAACATTAGCCCTCCTCCAGTCATCTGGCACTTCACCCGTCCTCCAAGATTTCTCAAAGAGAATAGACAGCAGTTCTGAGAGTTCTGCCAGTTCCTTTATTCCTCTAGGATGCAGTTCATCTGGCCCTGGAGATTTGAACTCATTCGAAGTAATGAGGTGTTCCTTGACCACCATTTCTTTCCTCTGCCTTTTACTATGCACATAGCTGAAGAAAGCCTTTTTGTTGTTTTTCGCATCCCTTGCTAGCCTCAGCTCGTTCTCAGCTTTAGCCTTCCTGACACCATCCCTGCAATTCTGTGCTACCTGCCTGTACTCTTCCTTTGTTACTTGGCCTTCTTTCCACTTCCTATATGTGTCCTTTTTTGCTTTCAGGTCTCCCCTAAGCTTTTTGTGAAGCCACATTGGCTTCTTCTGTTGTCTTCCACCTTTTCTTCTTGTTGGAATTGTTTGTAATTGAGAATTTCCTTTTTTAAAAGCTCCCACCCATCTTGGACTCCTTTTCTCGTTAGCGTCGCTTGTCATGGGACCTTACTGATCATTGTGCTGAGTTTATTAAAATCAGCTTTCCTAAAATCCAGGGTACGCGTTTGAGTACACTCAGCTTTTGCTTCCTTTAGAACCAAGAACTCAAGTACAACATGGTCGCTTTCCCCCAGAGTTCCTGTAACTGCTACTTCATCCACTAAGTCATCTCTGTTGGTTAGGATCAAGTCAAGGATAGCTGATCCTCTAGTTCCTCCCTCTACTTTCTGTAGGAGGAAGTTATCCACCACACAAGTCAGGAATTTCCTGGAGGGGCCATGTTTTGCAGAATTTCTCTCCCAACAAGTATCCGGGAAATTGAACTCCCCCATTACTACTACATCATGCTTCCTTAAAACACTGGCTAGTTGCTCTTCAAAAGTTTCATCCTCGTCTTCTCCTTGGTTGGGTGGCCGGTAGTAGACTCCGACCACCAGCTTCCTTT
The DNA here is from genome assembly GCF_057233095.1 of Heloderma suspectum. Lineage (NCBI taxonomy): Eukaryota > Metazoa > Chordata > Lepidosauria > Squamata > Helodermatidae > Heloderma > Heloderma suspectum. Next base: position 225,259,262 of record NC_139458.1, read on the forward strand.
TATTCTTTGCGCCATTTATTTTGATCCAGATGCTCTCGATGGGGCTGCCAAGCTCATTCTCCTGTATTTCTGTGCAGAGATATGTATTTTTCATATACAGTGCAACCCCACCTCCCTTTCTGTTCCTCCTGTTCTTTCTGAACAAGTTATATCCTTCAATTGCTGTATTCCAATCATGAGAGTCATCCCACCAAGTCTCAGTTATACCTTTTGTTGTTCAGTCGTTAAGTCGTGTCCGACTCTTCGTGACCCCATGGACCATAGCACGCCAGGCCTTCCTGTCCTCCGCTCTCTCCCGGAGCGTGCTCAAGTTCATATTCATTGCATCGGTGATGCTATCTAGCCATCTCATCCTCTGCTGTCCCCTTCTCCTTTTGCCTTCAGTCTTTCCCAGCATCAGGGTCTTTTCCAGAGAGTTTTCTCTTCACATTAAGTGGCCAAAATATTTGAGCTTCAGCTTCAGTATCTGTCCTTCCAATGAGCACTCAGGGTTGATTTCCTTTAGGATGGACTGATTTGACCTCCTTGCAGTCCAGGGGACTCGTAAGAGTCTTCTCCAGCACCACAGTTCGAAGGCATCAATTCTTCGGCGCTCAGCCTTCCTTATAGTCCAACTCTATCAAGTCATAATTTCCCTCCTGTATTAAGAGTTCAAGTTCGTTCTGTTTGTTTCCCATACTCTGGGCATTAGTATATAGACATCGAAGACCATGTGCTTCATAGTCTGGCTTTCTTCCTATATGTGTCTGAAGACTATTATTGGGCGCTATCAGAGCTGTTCTCTCCGTTGCAGTGCATGCGCCTACGTCCATTGTTACCCCCAACATTACATCTCCCTTCCCCGTAGGATTCAGTTTAAAGCCCTCTTGATGAAGTTCTTCATGCTGTGGCCAAACACATTCTTCCCAGCCTTTGTGAGGTGCAACCCGTCCCTTGCCAACAGCCCACCTTCCAGGAAGTATAGCCCGTGGTCCCAGAATCCAAATCTCTCTCGTCGGCACCACCTTCGTTGCCAGTCATTCACCTGGAGTATTTTTCATTCCCTTTCTATCCCTCTTCTAACTACTGGAAGGATGGATGAGAAAACTATCTGGGCCCCAAAGTTCTTGAGTTTCCTTCCCAAAGCTTCAAAGTCTGATGTGATTTCTTCGTAGCTCCGCTTGGCGGTGTCATTTGTTCCCACATGGATAAGAAAGGGATACCTGTCAGTGGGCAGGTCAAGGAGTCTCCCACTACTACCACTCTTCTCTTCTTGTTGTTGTAGGCCTGGGTTTCATTGTCTCTGTTTGACTGACCTTCAGCCTCTTGCTCGCTCTCATGCAGGTTCACTGTGATTCTTCCTCTGCAGGCTGTCCTCCAGTCTCATCCGAAAGTACCTGGAATCGGTTCCACAGCTCCACTGCTTCCACTGGTGCAGAGTGGTGTCTAGTTCTTCTTCTCCTAACTGTCACCCTTTTCCAAGGAGTATCCTCTACTCCATTTTTCTTCACCTCAGCATTTCCCACTGCCTCATCCTGCTGTTGCTCTTCAAGCTTCTTGTCTTCCCTTTGCTGCTGTAGTTCCCCCATTCTGTCCAAGAACTCTTCATCTGGAGTACTGTGTCCAGTTCTGGGCGCCACACTTTAAGAAGGATGCAGACAAACTGGAGAAGGTTCAGAGGAGGGCAACAAAGATGATCAGGGGACTGGAAACAAAGCCCTATGAGGAGAGCCTGAAGGAACTGGGAATGTTTAGCCTTGAGAAGAGAAGACTGAGGGGAGATATGATAGCGCTCTTCAAGTACTTCAAAGGTTGTCACAGGGAGGAAGGCCAGGATCTCTTCTCGATCATCCCAGAGTGCAGGACACAGAATAATGGGCTCAAGTGACAGGAAGCCAGATTCCGGCTGAACATCAGGAAAAACGTCTTGACTGTTAGAGCAACACAATGACCTAGGGAGGTGGTGGGCTCTCCCACACTGGAGGCATTCAAGATGAAGCTGGACAGCCACCTGTCAGGGATGCTTTGACTTAGATTCCTGCACTGAGCAGGGGGTTGGACTCAATGGTCTTATAGGCTCCTCCAACCCTACAATTCTATGATTCTAGACTGCTCTCTAAAGGAAGTGAATTTCCATCTAAAAGTCTGACGGCCATAACAATCAGGATCTATGCAATATCCTAGAGTAAGGTCAAATGAAAATACCAGCCAATAAGCAGGAGCTGTTCATCAAACTATCGTTTCTGGTAGCTGTACTGTTGGAACTTCAGACAAATTAACAGAAAGGCTTCACACTGGATTCTGTTTTGTTGCCTTCTCATAATCTTCATTTTTCCATTTAGTTTTCTAACTTATGGCTGCTACATTGGATCGGAATGCCAGCTTGTCTGTATTTTGTGCAGTAAGCCGACCAATGGCTCTAGATTGATCCATTTCTAAAGAGGACATTGCAGGAACTCTTCTTTGCCTTGATAAGGAATATTAGTTTATTTGGAATGATACTTTGGCTTTAAATCTTGTTGGAACAAGTTCTGTACCAAGACAATACCTAGGTAAGCATGCACATGGAACAACAAAAAGACCTCTGATGTTCTGGGGAAAGAATTTGTGAAAATAAGGCTACAATCCTAGGCCCACTTTCCTGTAAGTCAGGGATTCCTGAAATTTCTACTCACATGGCCCACTTGAGAGAACAGAAAACCACTGAGGGTCACGAGCCACAAAATGGCACTGCCTGGGCAGAACCAGTCACCAAACGGTGGCAGATGGAGGTGGAGTTTTAACCTGCTTGCAATTACTGATATAATTTTCTATTGATATCTAATCTCTCTTTAGAAATTTCTAAATTGTTTGCCACAGTGATTTCAGGTAGGTAGCTCCATAGTTCAGCTTTCTTCATATTATGTACAGACATTGGCTCTGGAGTTATGACTTAGCCTCCCGCTTTCAAGCAGAATTTGCTGATTCAAAGCCTCTAAGTGAAGATGGCTTTTTATTTTATATTTTTCTCCCCCCCCCCCCGCAATACCCCTCAAAGTATATTTACTGTTCTGTCATTTCTTCTCCCCTTCTCCTTCCGCACCTATACCTGCAAACATCCCTCCCTCCCTCTTGCTGCTTTTACATTCGCTTCCTCCTATAATAGCTTCCCTCTCTTATCCCTTATTCTCTATTCCCAATTTTGTCATTATTATCATCCTAATTGCTTGCACTAAAATATTAACCTTTTATCTATCTATTTCCTTCAAAACCTCCTCTAACACTTTTCACTCAGGGAAGGGAGACCCTCCCTTCCCCAGGATCTCCAAAACATTTCCGTCTCATGGCCACCTTAACTCAATGCCACCTCCTACCCCGTCATGTCCGCACACACCCACACACACAACCATTGAACAATGCCAGGTTATTCTTCTGAGGTGGAGGAGGTGATGGCATCACTGTGGTCAGAAGGCACAGCAGCAACCCCGAGTGCTTCTCCTTTACTCTTCAGTCCATCTGTCCTTTTCACCTCCCTTCTTCCCATTCTTTCTCCTCCTTCCCTCACACTTATCCAGCCACTCTGTTTCCTCTTTCCTTCTGTTTCCTCTTTCCTTTCTTCCCCTTCAACTTTGCATGCTACAGCCTTGCTCTCTAACAAACTCCCATATCCAGACTTGCCTTTGCACTGTGAATGCAGGATGCTGCTGCTGCTGCTGGCATCTCTGGTCCAACAAAAAGGCTTTAAAGCAAACAAATGAGGAGGCACTGGACAGGCAGTGCTGAGGCCCACCTGAAAGTGGGCTGAAGCTCCCCTGGTGGTCCCTAGCCTGCTGTTTGGGAAACACTGCTGAAAGTAAATCCCACTGAACACAATAGGCCTTGTTTCTGAATAAACATGCATAGGACTGTGCAGCTAGGCAAAGCTGGATTGGGCCCATAGCCAGAATATACCATAACCCAAGAAAACTATGGTTATGAACATAGAGTGGCCATCTCTCAGGTTGACTGTTAGTTAGGTTTAGGAAATGACGGTTCACACTATTTACTGCGGGCTGTTTCTCTCCTCCCCAATCCCACCTCACCCCATGCCTCCCCACGCCTTTGCCTTGACTAGGCTACAGTGATGGTTCCTACCCAACTTCTCCTTAATGCCCAGCTGGTTCAGTAAATGACGTATCGAGCCACAGATTATTATCTGAGACACTCTTCTATTAATCAAAGTGACATATAAAATAGCATAAAACAATTCATATAAAACAAATGAGACAAAATTCTATGCACTGGTTGACTTCAGGCATACTTCTCAGCCTTATCTCCTCATGCGTCAAATGAGAATTAAAGTTTGGTTTAAATTTTTGTGAACCGCCCAGAGAGCTTCGGCTATTGGGCAGTATAGACATGAAATAAATAAATAAATAAATAAAATAAAGTGATACACCTCAGAAAAATACTGTGAGGATGGCGAAGTCTAGAGCATGTAAAGTGTTTTGCCCATGGCAAGTGACAGAGAAATTACTAACAGTGGGAATTTTAACTTGCATCTAGCCTGAAATAAAGATTATTGGAAGCAAAGATATCCTAAAAACAAAAAACTGGATTATCAGAATGTCAACTTCAAATTCTCATTTATGTTTTCCCCTCACTGAGAGTTCAAAAATACAGTTTCCCACCCCTACACGATGTTCATGTCACACAGCAAATCTCAATACTTTGTTTCATTCTAAGCTATGAAGAACTAAAGGTATTCCGTTATCTTGAACTATTTTAAAATAATTTTAGTTTCTCAGAAAATTTCTAAACTGAGATTAGAGACTGTTATATCTGCCTATAGGTAGGTACAGGTTCAGCATAGCCTCTCTTCACATTCCTGTGTTAAGGGTACATTCTTCCCTAGACATTATGGTCGGGGGGGAGGGGGGAGAAGAGTTATTTTTTGCTTTTATTATTTCTGCTTGTTGCCTTGAACAGCGCAAGGAAAGGCAGGATACATGTATTTTAAATCAGTAAATAGACATTCAGATTAATTTTCCATTGTGCATGCCTATAATATTCTGTATCATCAGTTCTTAGATTCACAATTCATAGTTCATAAAAACACCTAAATATAAGTATTCCTGTCGTCCTGCCATTCCTCAAGAAACCATTAAAATAAATGTTCCATAATTCCATGAACATAATTCTTCCCCCCATTAAGCTGAAGCCTGTAAAACATTTTCCCTTCTTTCCTGTATCCAACCAGTAGATATTCTGTAAATAATCTCTACAGAATACATATATTTCTGTTCATATTGCTGTTAGTTAAAGAGCTGCAGCTATATTTGCCCCTTTCTTGGTGCTTAAAAAAAACCTACTAGAAGAGTACTTGCTTGCACTAACCCCAAAACAGAAACAACTCTACCTATAATCTTTTGAGAATATCTCTATGCAAAACTGCCTATCATCTGTGAAAGATTCTGCAGGTGTCCAACAACAGTTCTTAGAAAGCCAAGGCAAGTGACAGTATATGCAACACTCCTCCCTCAAAGCAAAAGATTATCTGCTTCCACTTGCTGGAAACTGACAGTAAGTAACTGAAGAGTTTATGTTTGAATCCATTACCATGGAAGTCTACTAAACCCATGTTTCCATTTTAATCCTATTTTAAACAACGTTCAAGTAATTTTAACACTGAAGAAGCTTGTTTTGATCTTTTTTGCATCTGAATCAGTATGTTTAATCTGAACAACTGTTACTCTTTTATAATCCATATTGCAACCATGCTGCTGATTTGGAAACTAAATAAAAAGTCATTAGGTGCCCCACTGGTATCAAGAAGTTAAACATTAAAACCAGGTTTGATTTGGTTTTTAAATTTTCAGTGAGGGGAAGAGAATTTATGTATGTAAATATAGGTGACATTTAAGTATGTTAGCTATAATAGAGGTTTATAGTCTATATGTAACTGGCCAAATAAGAACAGACATACAGAGGCCGAAATAAATGGTCAGCCATCAATCTTTGACTGTCATGTTTTGTCCCATTAATCTCCAAATGAAATTATTTGCATTCAGTTGCCTTTTGAGCCTATGATAAATTTTAAGAGGCAAATAATTTCTTAGGCTGTTGCATCCAAAACAACACTCTTGTGGCACCTTAAAAACTAACAAATGGTGTAAGTTTCTTGAACTTCACAAGATGTATTAAACGTTATCCTCAGTTGGCAGGTATATATATATATATATATATATACACATCATGGATATATGTATATACATATATACACATATGGATGTAGAAAGGGAAAAAAGTTAGCTGTGAAGTCAAGAGGGAAATGAAATGCAAGAGATACAGACTGTGCTAACTGTTCTATAGCTTAAATGTATGTAAAATCTCAAAGCAGTGCTAGAAAGCCCAACGAAGTAGGTCACAGAGCGCTAGGAGCACCTGGGCTACAGTGGCTGGTACCCCAGGATGGCCTTTCCTATCCAAAGCAAGTAGAAATGGCTTCAGTTTTTCTTCTGTATATGCCACAGGTTCGCACATAGGCCTCATTTACACATGCAAGAGCCTGAGCCGGTAGAATCCTGGCATGGGCTATACCACTTCTGAGACTGCAGGTAGGGGGATGCCATTTTCAACGCTCTCCCTCGTAAAAAGAAAAAACAACACCCTAGTACACCAGTCTGAAAGAATTCTCAGCACAGACCTCTTCCTGCTGTGCTGCTTTTCTACTTGCGGAGAGTTTATCACCTGAGGAAGATTAAAAACGGCATTCCTCCCACCGGCCACCCACCCGCAGCCAGACAGCGGTGCAATCCATTGTACCACCTCCAGACTCCACCACCTCAGACTGCTGTCATGTGGAGATGCCGCCTCTGACTGCGTAGAGGAAGACGCAGGGAGGACGGTTGCGCGGGCGCGCCGGGCAAGAGGTGGAAAGCCTTCACCCGTCTCCTCGCCTTTCCTCTCCCTCTCAGTAGCTCCGGGAAAGGGGAGGGGGCGACAAAAAACAGACCTTGGACAGCAGCAGCGGCAGGAGGCGCCTCTCTCTCTCTCTCTCTGCGCGCCTCCACCTGTCGCCGCAGTCCGGCTCCCCCTCATCTATGCCTCCGACGCGCACGGAGAAGGGGGGGCGGGATACCTTCTGGAGGGGCGGAGGCCGCGTCAGGGAATGGATGAGGGACCCAGCCCGGCAATGGGGGGGAGAAGCTCGCCTACCTCGCAGAGCGCCCGGCGACGAGGCCCCCCCGCAGCCGCGCTCGTCCCTCTCCGCAGCGCCGCGCTGGCCCCTTCCCCACCAGTACTGCAGGAGCCCGGCTGGCGCAGCTACGCACCCTGGGCCCGCTGACTCCACTCCTGCCTGCTGGTCGGCGGGCGATCTCGCGCGCGCTGGACTCGGTCCACAAGAACGCCGGGCGCGAGCCCCGCGAAACCAGCCAGCAGCCTGCGCCCGAGCGGCTTCGCCCTCCGCTCTGCGGTGATTGGTCCTGCCGCCAGAGAGAGGGGGAGGGGAGGGGAGGGGAGGGGGAGGGGGAGCGACGAGGAGGAGTCGAGGAAAAGGAGGCCCGTGCGTGCGCTGCTCGCTTGTACGCATGCGCGGGAGCGTGCCCGCGGCGGGCTCGCCTCTTCCTGCTTCTCGCTCCGAGAGCAGAGCCACCCATCCGGGCAGGGGCGCGAGGGTAGCTGCTGCCACGGCCGCCGGTGTGATGGTGTGGAGGAAAGAAGCGCCCCAAAGTGTCCCCTCGCGAGCTGCCCAGCGGCGGCGCTGCATTTCTTTCCTGGGGCGTGTAAATAGAATACTGCCCGTCCTGCCCAGGACGGTCGCCTGCTCGTTGGCCAGACCCTCGCGCTAATGCGCCAGTGATAAAAACTGAGCCAGGTCCTGAGCTGCAGAATTCTGTGCTCTCCAGCCACGTGGGACTTGCTTGCCCACGTCTTGATCAGAGTAACCCTTGAACTACCTATGCAGCAAAATGAGAATAGAGGACAGTGCAAAACCTCCATGTTCAGAAGCAGTGCATCTGAATATCAGTGGGGGGAGGAAGCAGGGCTGGTCTTAGGGGTGGGCGAGTTGGGCCGTTGCCTGGGCACCAAGGTGAGAGGTGCACCAACTTGAGCTGAGGGGCACCAAGCAGAGCTCCGTGGCTGTGGGATTTTTTTTTAACGTACTGCCTGCAGTGAGCTGGGGTGGCAGAAAGCAAGTGTCTGTAACCTTTTTTTCAAGGTTCCACAGGTTTGGATACTAACTACAGAAATGATCGTCCTTCAGTTAGCTTTAGAGTATGTTTCATTTTCAGTTTCCACTTTGGTGTCATTCGCACTAGGTAAAAATCCGTGGAACACAGCTGTACTTTGAGGCAATGTTACCAAGCAGTTAGCATTTCAAATACTGTGAACACTATAAGCACTATATAATCAAATTAAGCTGTAAGAGGTCAGCTGAGTACCTTGTTATTTATAACTTTTCTTTATTATTTTTAAAGATAAAAATAATGGCTGTTCTAAAATAAACAGTGCTTACCAAAAGATAGAAACTGCTACAAAACAAATTACAAGTAAAACCTGTGATAGTTCTGCTGCGTTGCATAGCGTACTGCCACTGCTCCGAATGTGGCTTTTGAGCTTTGGCTTGTGCGAACTGTAGCACAGTGGCTGAGAGATCAAGGTTTTGAGCAGTGTCATTCTCGATGGACATCACATCTGCATCAGGCCCCATTAATCCTCTGGGAGGCCCTGCAAAACTGACTGGGGGGGACACCAAAGGCATTCCTCTCCTAGGGTGCTATTTATCCCAGGGCTGGCCCTGGGAGGAAGTAACGGGCCAGGCTTATTGCCTTTGTGGCCTGCTTCATCTGGGTAGCTGCTTTGGGAAAACCACTATGGACCTAACTAGATGGACTCTCAGTCTGACTCAGTGAGTAGAGAAATTGCTATAATCTTACCAGGTGGTGGAGTCTTAGATGCTGGACTGAACATTACCACTACAGACTAGGTCAGGGGTGCCCAACCTCTTTCAGCCCAAGAGCTGAATTCCTTTTCAGAGAAGGGGCGGGGGCGCGCATTCCAGTGGTGGGTGACAACAGCGTATTTTAGCTTAACACTCTTATTGGCAGTAACAGCCTTAGGAGAGGCATTTTAACCTTTTAGAAGCAGAGGGCGATGCTGGGAATTGTAGGACTTTTTTCTGACTAAGAATGATTAGGATTGAGCCCTTAAACGAAGTTTAAGGATAAAGTTTACTGAAGTTACTGAGTTAATTGCAGTTGTAAAAGTGACTTTATTACCTTATCTTGTCCAATAAAAATGTGTGTACTTCTTTACAGTACACTAATACAAGTCAAATGAGTACATCAAGTTGCAGGATCAAATGCCCATGCGGTATTTCATCCAGTTTCTTTCAGAATACCCAATATTCTATTCATATAAAATAAGATAAAACTCCATTATAATTAGTCCTCCTAATACCTGCCATCTCTTAATCCATTCTGTCTATGCAGACCCAGCTGTTTGATAATTTAATATACACATTTTGAATAGGGTTTTTTTCCAGTTTGCCTATAATTTTGTAAAGTTACGTTTCTCCATCATTTTTCCCTTCAAGGAAAAAATAACACTACATGCCCACCAATGTGCTGGAGTCACCAAGAAGGTGTAAAGTGTGTGAAGAAGATAACAAAACAATAGTGTAACACTCCAGTATAAATCAGTCTTGTGTCCATAGCTTGAGTGCTACCCAAAGTTCTTATTCTGTTTAAAAAAGAGTACAAGTGAGAATCCACAGCAGAATATTGCAGTGTATCTCCTATCCCATAAGAAGCATGATCCTGTTCAAGAGTCCAGACAGCTTGGAATAGGAGCCCTATTCTATTTGAAGCTCTCAAAGGACACTTCTTTTTAGGACTGGGTGGAATTGCCCCTACCTTTGCAGGGCAATACATGGTTTCACAGTGTGAAGAAAGTGGATAGGGAGACATTTCTCTTCCTCTCTCATAATGCTAGAACACGGGGTCATCCCATGAAAGAGAATGGTGAAAGATTCAGGATAGATAACAAGAAGTACTTCACGCAGCACATGACTCCAACCTGGACAGCTTTAAAAGGGGATTACACAAGTTCATGGAGGGTAAGGCTATCAAGGCAATCAGAAGCAATATTCCTCTGTAGGCCATAGGAATATTGCTAGAGAACACTAGCAGGAGGGTGCTGTTGCCCTCATATCTTGCTTGTGCACTTCCCGTAGGTATTTAGTTGGCCTCTATGCAAACAAAATGCTGGACTAGATAGGCTTTTGGTCTGACTCAGCACAGCTCTTCTTATTTGTCCCCTGTGATGGTGGGTGGAGGGGTGGGCAAAAGTCACAGCATTTGCATTTTGGTAAGGTGGCCAAGAGAGGAAGGGGATTAACCCCCAAACAGTAGGACATCCAACAGCCATTCACATTGAAAATATGGCTAGAACAATGCATTCTTGGAGGGAGGGGGGGAGTGGATAGCTGCTCTCATGGGCTGCTTATGATGGCAGTCATATTTTTTTCCCAATCAAACCACTGGACCCTTAGTTCTCAGGGTCCACATTTTCAAAACAAACAGCCAGGCTGCTGAGCAAAACCAAACTAATACTTGGAGTGGCAACTTAGCTGTGGGGGAGGAGGGTGTTAAAACCTTGGCCACCACCTCAAAGTGTAAGTACACCCCCAACTCAAAAGTGCAGTGACTTTTCTCCCCCACTCTGTAGAATTGTACAAACTTCAGGGAGGGTTTTCACAGTACACCCCCTGCCTGAAAGTCCTGAAAAAGCAGGGCTAAATATTTTGGCCCAGGGCTACTTTTTTCAGTAGCCAGCCCTGAACCAGAGCACTTTATTGCTATATAATGAGGCAAATGTATTTGGGGAGCAATAGTTATTTAACCTTATGGCATGCATCCCCACTGATCTTAATTCCCCTCTCCAATATACTATAAGCTGCTAGGGCCATGAGCACACAAATTCCCTCTCTTTCCCTCTGTTTTTCTTTCTTTTTCCCAAATGACACCATCAATATTCCTTTGCTCAACTGCCCTCAGCCATAGTTACTCCTTAAGTTGCACAGTGTTCTCAACTTCCACTTGCTTTAGATCTTTTTATTTCCTCCCACTATGCTAAAATGAGAACTGCTCATAGAAGACAATGGGTTTTAGCATAGCTTTGATTTCCCATCCAAATGTAGCAGCAAAACAGTTTTTGGTATTCAGTGTGAACCTGGACATTTTCTTTCTGGACAATGACGTAAGTTGTCCAATGGTATTTTCTTACCTCTATGCACTCAGGTCCTAGAAGGTCAGAGGGCCATTTTTATGGGGTTTTGAAAATTACTTTTTCTTTTAATTTACAAGTGTACATATTTCAGTGTACCTAATGGTTTCTTCATACTTGGGGTATTCCCTATCTTATTTTTGGGTGGCTTCATTTCTCTTCCAACTGGCAGGAAATTGACCGCCTAAGATTGTTTTTAGAAGGAATGACAATCATACTGGAACTGGCAAAAGAAGAGCAACAAAAGTTAACAGTTGTGGAATAGCTAAAGTGATTAGAACTGTACAGTTTTGAAAAGAGCTGGCCGAGGTATGGGGCATGACTATTATGACTCTGCTTGCAGAACTGAATAGAGGAGACAAATGTTTAGACTTCCATAGATAATTAAGAACATTCTTTTACAATAACCCAACAAATCAAAAATCAAAACAAGAGGAATGTTAATAAGGCGAATAGCTGAACTTTGAATGTCTCTACCAAAAGTATAAATGAGTTCTAAAAAGGACTAATCGGAAATAGGAGTATTGGTTGTATTAGGATGCTCAGTGCAATAATACTAATTCTTAAGATGTCCCTGATGAATTAAACTTTAGAATTAATGATTTAAACTTTGGAGTGGGCTCAGTTCTTCCCTTGTTGCCTGTGATGTTAAAAAAAAAATCCTAGCTCTGGATCTAGACATTGCTATATTGAAGATGCTGGGATTAATGGAGCATGGTGGCTGTTGAGCACTAGATCCTTGATTTAGAATTGGATTAATCAGACTCTTCAAATAGTTTATCTTACTACCTCTATCCAAATTTGTTTAAAATACATGCAGTACCAGGAGTACTGTGTCCGGTTCTGGGCACCGCACTTTAAGAAGGATGCAGACAAGCTGGAGAGTGTTCAGAGGAGGGCAACAAAGATGACCAGGGACTGGAAACAAAGCCCTATGAGGAGAGACTGAAAGAACTGGGCATGTTTAGCCGTGAGAAGAGAAGACTGAGGGGAGATACGATAGCGCTCTTCAAGTACTTGAAAGGTTGTCACAGAGAGGAAGGCCAGGATCTCTTCTCGATCATCCCAGAGTGCAGGACACGGAATAATGGGCTCAAGTGACAGGAAGCCAGATTCCGGCGGAACATCAGGAAAAACGTCCGGACTGTTAGAGCAGTACGACAATGGAACCAATTCCCTAGGGTGGTGGTGGGCTCCCGCACACTGGAGGCGTTCGAGACGAGGCTGGACAGCCATCTGTCAGGGATGCTCTGGCTTGGAGTCCTGCATTGAGCAGGGGGTTGGACTCGATGGCCTTGTAGAACCTTTCCAACCCTACTATTCTATGATTCTATGTATGACACATGCACAAAGAATAAAGGTGTATATAGTACATAACTGAAAATACTACCATGTGATAATGTTTCTATATGATTGTTTCTAAAAACGTGTTGCAAGAACAAGTTATCCACTGTGAACAACATGAACTTGCATAGATTTAATTCTCATGTGGATACATGTGGAAGTCACTGAAAACATTAGTAGGTGGCAGCAGCCCCCCCCCCCAATTAGCAACAATGTATGAAAGTGGCTCACCTTGTGAATCACCGTATCATGTGGAGTCTCTTCAGATCCACATCACTGAGCCATTACAAGGAATGTATGATGCTGGTGTGGAAATTCTTAATGTGATAGAGGCAATTCATATGGTGAGTAGTTGTCACACACCATTGTCATGGAGTTGCTACTGCATGGAAGCTTCTCCAGGAGAACCAGTCCTCAGATGTGCAGGGTCTGACATGCCTGAGAATGACTAGGAGCAAAGATATTTCCAGGACACCCTTCTCAGGGACAGAATATTTTCTCAGGATATGCTGGCTGACTAGTATAAGGTGTGTGTGGTTTTCCATTTGTGCGCGTGCGTGTTTGTGTCAATGTTAGCAGTTAATGTTCCTTACAGACCCATTTGACTTTTCTGTTATTTGTAAAATCTGGTAGACAACAGGGTAAATTTTCTACGTGTTGATTAGATGTTTGGCAATCCTTTACAGTAGGTCACTGTTATTCCCATCTTGCAAATAAACAGAGGGCTGGGCCTGTTATAAAGTGGCTTGTCCAAGACTGCCCTCTGAATTTATGGCAGAAGAGATTCAAATTAGGGACTTCCTGGTTTCCCAATTTAAATCTTGGTTCCCTCATAAACCCAATAGGTGGCCTTAGGCAAGCCATGCTCTCTCAGCCACCCCCACCCTGTCTGCAATGTGAGAATAATAACAATACTGGCCTGCCTTACAGGGCTGTGGTAAGGATTACTGCAATATTGTATATCAAGTGCTCTGAACACAGAAAGTTCTGTAAAAATGTTAGGGCTGATGATCTTCCAAATTCACACACAAGTGAGAGCACTGTATACGTATCATGGACACAGAACAAGTAAAGTGAAACTATAGCAAAATGTTAGAATAACATCTCTGTCTTATCCAACAATGGAGATATGAATGAGAGATAACAGCTCCGCAGCAACATGTTAAACTTGTCCAATATTGCAAACTGGTAGTTGTAAATAATAAAAAGTTATGCTATACAATTCTGCTGTGAGTATGTACATGAATACAACAGAATCCTTTCAAAACATATATTTGTTTCCCTCTCATGTTTAATATGAATGGGCTTAAGTTACAGGAAGGTAGATTTCAGTAGAACATCAGGAAAAACTTCCTAATGGTCAGAGCAGTCAGACAGTGGGATCAACAGCCTAGGGAGGTGCTGGGCTCTCCATCACTGGAAGTATTCAAGCAAAGACTGGACAGGGACGCATTTAACTGGATTCCTGCACTGAGCAGGGGGTTGGACTCGATTGCCTAATTGGCCCCTTCCAACTCTGTGATTCTAAGTTGAAAATGTAACATGAAACATCTGTCAGATCACAGCAGCAGAGATACTGGAAGCAAAGGAGGTACACACATGTCACTTTAAACATTTTTTAAAATTTCTGTCTGTCCTTGCTGATGGTTATTTGCACAGTGCTGTTTTCCTGACCCTGAAATACTTTAACCAGAGACCAACCCTGAAATCCATGAGTATTTTCTCTACAAGGGGCTTTTTCCCATTTGCTGCTTTTTTACTGTAGAAAAAGATTTTGTTGTCCAGTCGTTCAGTCGTGTCCGACTCTTCGTGACCCCATGGACCATAGCACGCCAGGCCTTCCTGTCCTGCGCTCTCTCCCGGAGCGTGCTCAAGTCCATATTCATTGCATCCGTGATGCTATCTAGCCATCTCATCCTCTGCCGTCCCCTTCTCCTTTTGCCTTCAGACTTTCCCAGCATCAGGGTCTTTTCCAGGGACTTCTCTCTTCGCATTAGGTGGCCAAAATATTGGAGCTTCAGCTTCATTATCTGTCCTTCCAATGAGCAGTCCGGGTTGATTTCCTTTAGGATGGACTGATTTGATACAGGTGTATAAAATGATGCATGATGTGGAGAAAATGGATAGAGAGAAGTGTTTCTCCTTTCATAATACTAGAATTATGGAATCACCCCATGGCATAGATTGGTAGTAAATTCAGGGCAGACAAAATAAAATATTTCTTTTCACCATGCATAATACATTTGTGGAATTAGCTGCCACAAGGTGTGGTGATATCCACTCGTTTAAATGGCTGTAAAAGGGGACTGAATAAATTAATAAGAGAAGGCTATCAGGGGCGACTGTCATTAGAGTGAATGCCAGCTGCTGAACAGCAGCAGTGGGAGAGGGCGATTGCCTCTATTCCCTGCTGTTGAGCATCTGGCTGGCCTGTACAAATAGGGCTGCTTCACACATGCTGCTATCGGAAGCAGACTGCCGGACTAGGTGGACTTTTCATCTAATCCAACAAGACTCTCATACATGCAAAACCTGTACCGCTGAAATCTCCCCACCCGCTTCTCCCAAATAAATAGACTGTATTTAAAGAACATGATATTTGGAAGGTGAGCATTTGAGGATGGGCAAAGCCACCACAGACATTGAATTATGAAAAGGCCATAGATGGGTTAGTACAGAGTAGCCAATGTCAAATCAATAGGACTTACTTCCCACAATGGTCAGAATCCAAATAAGTCCACAACTAGTTATATGGTGCAAGGCTACTTTTGGCTTACATTTCTCAAACAGCTCTGGTCTATATCACATGACAAACCAATTTTGAAACACAGCAAAGTAGACTGAGATACGTCATGATGTTCTGCTGTTCAAAGAGGGGAAAACATGTTTAATTCTATTGGGCAAGTCTATGTCCTTGGGATACATTGAAAGTAGTTTTTAGATCCCAGCCATTGTGTTCAAGATGCCAGAACTGCTGGTCTAACCATACTCTCATCATCAGTTTGATTACCTAGAGCAGGGGTAGGCAACATGGGGCCTGTGGCCACCAATGCATCCCCTGACACTTTTTTTTTTTACTTAATTTTTATTCTACTTTTTATCTTTATAAATGAAATAAAGCATACCAACAACATAATCACCATCTGCAGTTTCCAACATTACAGTATTCTTGAGGACACAGCAACAACCAGAAAAACAAAAAAGGAAATATAAGAAGGAAAGAAGGAAAACGGAGAAAGAACAGGAAAACAAAGGGAATAAAAAAAGGTATTAAAAAAAGAAAAAAAAGTTACATAAAAGGGTTAAATTTAAACTCCCTTACACATAAACTTCAAATATCGCTCTACTTAAAAGATTATACCATTCCCAATATTACAATTCAGTACAGCCTAGGTAATCCATCTTATTTCAGTAACATATCCTCAGATTTATAGCAAGGAAACAGGCATACAATTCTTTTCCCCTAGCCATAAAATGCTTTTCAACTAATATATAATGGTAAAGCTAAAATCAACCAGCCAGGAATATTACTAATCATAGTTTCAAAATAATAATAATACTCATAATAATTAAAAGAAAAAGAAGGAAATTATTAAGGATAAAAGACAAAAGCAACAACAATCACTAGTATATTTTATACTATCTATATTTTAGATAGTATCATTTCTAAATATATATATGAGTGTGTACATTTCTATACATCCACAATCCAGAATTTTATGTACAGTATATCATGTCTATTATTAAAAAAAAAGGGTTAAAAGAAAATGGAAGGGGGAAAAAATGGATATATGTAAACAATCATCTCTGGCATACTGCCTGGATCTTGTAACCCAAACAGACCAACAAGCGATAATTGTTTATACATCCCCAGCTCATGGGACTAAAGAAGATGTCTCCCGTGCTTTACCAACAAGCCAAGCTTCCACCATTTCATGATTTAAAAACTTTTTCATCTGGCCTTCAAAGAGAATGCAAAATGTGGCAGGGTATTTTATGTGATGTTGTAAATTCATTTGTCTTGCCTGGTTTCTTGCCTTAGTGAATTGCCTTCTTTTATCAGCGATTTCTTTAGTGTCATCCAGAAATAGCATAACTTTATCTCATTTTGGCCCCCGAAGAAGATCTCCCCCCTCTCTTGCCAAGCACAGGATGTAACTTTTTGTAGAAACTCTTGCGAACTGAACTATAACAGTAGCAGCAGTCCCTTTAACGCTACGCACCGGACTTGGAAGACAGAATGCATGCTCAATATCAAGGAAATAATCAGATGGCAAAGCAAGTAGTTCATGCAGGAATTTATCCAAGAATTTAGACAGGCTTACATCAGTGGGTAGTTCTTTGATGCCAATAATGCGTAGGTTCGCTCTTCGAGTGAATGCTTCCAGCTGAGTGATTCTAGTAGACAGGATATTATAAGAAGTTTGCATTTTAATCTCTTGAGCTGACACCCAATCTTGCAGGTCATTAACTTTCACCTCCATCTTTTGGAGAGAAGTATTAATTAGGTCCACAGCCCCCTGAAGGGCGGTAGTGGAATCTTGGATTGTATCTAATCTCTTAGCCTGTTCTGACAGTTGAAAAGACAACGTTTTTATCAAAGCAAGCAGCTCCTCTATATTTCCATCACTTCTAGGAGCCTTTGCCAAGGGAGGTGTGTGTGGGGGTGGTGGTCCCGTTCCTTTTTTCCTTCCCTTTGATGTTGCCATCCTTCGCCTTAAACACATTTTGCAGGTCCTCAAATATTGTTGGTATTCTCTAATCCATAATCACTAAAAAAACTACATTTGGAACTCGTCAGCCCTGTATTCTCCTAATTAGATAGAAGTTTCAAAACAGCTTTGAGTAGATGTCTTTGCTCTGGAAAACTAACCTTGGAGTCCAGCCCTTCTGCTGCTCTGCAAAAGGAGCTACCCTTCCAAGATTTCATCCAGATGGTACTAGGGATGTACGAAAGTCACTTACCTTTTTGCAGCTTTGATTCGCGGTGGGGGGGAGGCGCTCCGTCCCTGCCCCCGGAATCCTCCCTGGGCTGGCTCTGCTCCACGGCAGCTCCGCAGAGCCGCTGGCCAGGGCCGTCCGCAGCCAGAGTTCCGGCCACGGCCAGCTTCTGCGGCCACAAATGGCTGCTGCGGCCGTAACTACTTACGTAGCCTGTCACGGAAATAGCAGCGGCACAAATGGCGTAGCAGCCGCCATTTGCGCCCCTGCTCTTTGCTGTGATAGGCTATGTAAATACTTACGTAGCCTATCACAGCAGCCTGGCAGGATGTAATTGGTGGCCGCTATGGCGGCTGCCATTTGCAGCCACAGCAGCCGGCTGAGAGACCAGCTGCTGCTGCCAGAGCCGCCGCCAGAGCCGCCGGAACATCTGCCCCAGGTAAGCTTCATCCAAGGGGGGATTCCGTGGGGTGGAAGGGGGTGGGAGGCCGTTCTGCCACGGGTTTCGGGGGGCCAAATGCCAGTGCATTCGGCCTCACTGAAATCTGTGGTGGAATTCTCCGCCATCCCTAGATGGTACTCTTGCTTTCCCTTTTAGTTCCAGGGGAAGATAAAAAGGGTTTTCAACCTTTTAAAAGCTTTTTGAGATAGCGTCCCATGGAACCTCTGCAGAATGCTGCCAGGGTGACATTGGCTCCAACCAGAAGTCCCCACAACACTTTTCTTAGCATCTGCCAGGGTGCCCTATACCACCCACTTCAAAAATCAATTAACACATTTTCTTATTGGCAGCTGGGATTGCTGTGAAATAGATTTCTGTTGGTACTGAAAACTGTGGGTTCAAAGGAGTTGTTTGTGTGTTGGGGCTCAGACCCCACCTCTCTGTCTTGTACTCAGTGTTTGGGGCATGTTACTTGTCCTTTGCCACACCACCCATGGTGGCCATTTTGTGGTGGTGCCCAGGACAGTTTCTCAAATTGCCAAACATGTCCATGACCCATAAAGGTTGCCTACTCCTGACCTAAAGGTAGCCCTGTAGAATATTTCATTTGCCAGTTTTACTATGTAAATAAACTTTTGTTACTGTTTATGGATGTTAAGAATAGGGCTGCCAGACTCAGTTCAATAAAACAATAAAAGGTATTGTAATGAGTCACAGTGAAGTCTATATGAAGTCTATAATATTTATACATGCAACTTAGGTTTTGTTGGCAAGGACTGTCTCTGCTTATTAAAGAGGAATAAATAAGTGTGAAACTTTTGCGGGGGCTTGGAGTGGATTGGCCTCAGAATGGTGGGATGGAAATTGAGCTAGGAGAACATGTCCCTCCAACCTAGTTTTTCCCCTCCCATTAGGCCCAAGAAAGGACTCTCAGATCCGTTCAGTTTAATTCCCAGCCCAGTAAGCTAAGGGCTCACTAGCCTTTGTGTGATAATCCTGGATCTGCCATAGACCCCCATAAAAAGTGTGCTGAGAATCTTGAAGTTTACATGTGTTTCAGACCCATGGAGAAATGCATTTAACTTGGGTAGACATGCCCATTCTGGTGCATGAATTCTATAGCTGCCATTTTTCAAGATGGCTGACGCACAAATGGGGATATGCAATAAGTTGTGAATAAATGCTTGTAGAAAGCTAATTTTGGTGGATGTGGGCTGTGGCCATGTACCTTTCTCCATGACTCTCTCAGGATAGAGAAAAGCTAAAATGGGCAGTGGTGAATTATGTCAGTGGGTGTAGCCATCATCCAGGCCACAGAAGGCGGTGGGGGCAATCCATCTCTGCCCCCAACCTAGTTCTGTGCCCCTGCCCTAAAGGATCAGGTTTGTAGTTTGGAAGTGCTGTTGGATCCATAATATTACTAGAGACATAATTGCCACCAAGATACAATGAATTCTCTGTCTGGGCCAGACAGCAACAGGTCCCTCCCCCAGAAAAGATCTATTGGACGGCACTGTGAAGATGCTTTGGAGGTGGAAAAGAAATCCTTGTTTGCCACCCTCACTACCACGGAGGAGGCTCTATAATGGGCTCTAACCTGTGTTCAGCTGGATTGTTATCAAACACACAACGCTGATGAGAACTTCCTGGCACACTTTGGAGAAACAGATGCTCTATCAGGAAAAAAACGTTGAAAATGCTGAAAGGTATCCAGTGAGAGTGTGGATAGTAGGGATGTGCATTGGATTCAGCCAAAGCCTGAGATGATCAGGCTCCTTTGGACTGTTCCTGGTTTCTCAAGGTGAAGCAGGCTTCCTGCTGAAATGACCAGAACTGAAGCTGGACCCTCCTCAAGTCTTTCTTTCACAGCTCAGCTTCAGAAAGGCAGACAGTATGTCTCCAAAAATAGTGACTTGAGTGACTTGAACACATTTTACCAGGGGCAATCCAATCACTGTGCTTTGGTGGAGTAGACCAGTCAATCTACTGAAAACTAGGGTCTAACATCAAACTAATTGCAAAAGTAGCCAAAACTGTCTTATTTAATTCATATGAACAACATACTGAACATATCAAAAATAAGGCAAATTATAATTAGGGGAACATTTCCAAAATCGGAGTTTTTGGCAAAATGCATAAATACAACCCTCAGCATTCCTGACCTTTGGCATGTTGGCTGAAGCCGATGGGAGTTGAAGCCCAAAACATATGGAGGGCGCCAGGGTGGGAAAGGCTAGACTGTAGTGTACAGTGGTATGTGGATACTGCCATGATGTCACCTCTGTACACTCACAGTGCTCTAACTGATGAGACGTAATAGAGATTGAACTTACCTTATTGTTTATTTTATATTGATGTTTGCGTTTTAATGACAATTGTACATTGGTACAGTGTTGATTTACTGGAAATGTTCTAAAATCTTTTAGCATACATTTTTCATCAGTGTATGATATGCACTGCTGTAAGGTCTTTTCCAGTGACATATTTTATGTCACTGGAAACGTAAAATCATTGAAGGTGAAAAGTGACAGATGCATTTTGGTGATGCACATGACAGATTGATATGTATTTGCCTAAGTTCCAATGCTAGATCACATTAGAGTGGCGGCCATCTCTGAAATCTCCAATTTTGGAAATGTTCCCTTAATTATAATTTTCTATGTTTTTTCTATGTTCAATATATTGCTTGTATGGATTATATAAGACAGGTTTGGTTTCTTTTGCAATTAGTTTGAGATCAAACCATATTACAACTGCACTAGAGGACAAGGAGATGGACAGTCTTCCAATGCTACCAGGCCTCACTATGAAAGAAGCCTTAAATTGGTTTTCAGTCATTATAACTCCCTGGTCTCTGCAGGTGTCTTGCCTGGAGGCACCTCTATGATGTGTAATTACTGATGTTTATAGGGGAAAAAATCCTGTATTTTACAAGTAGAATTAGCTTTCCAGCTGCACTTATTCTTGAATTATCAAGAGAGTGCAATCCTTTTACTCTTACCTGGGACCCATCTACACGAGCCATTTAGTCCAGGGCTGCTGTGATGCAAGGTCCTTCAGGACATATGACACAATCACCACTTCGCAGCCTAACTGTGGTTTTCACCCAGAAAATGCGGATTTCCAAGGACGCATTTTGCTGTGATGTTTTTGGTTTGCTGTGGGTTTCCTGCAGTCACGAGCTGTCTTTCCTTTCCCTGAATCGACTTCACATTTTGTGGTGGGCATGTGGTGAAATGTGGTGGACATGTGGTAGGCATGTCTAGTACTTGCGTCACTCTGTGACACAAGCACTAGGCATGCCTACCACATGCCCACCCTTCACTCCTCCCTGTTCCTCCACGGCTGCACAGTTACAGAGGCACAGGGAAGTGTGCTCATCTCTTCAACCACACCTTTGCACACCTTCACAGCTTCATATCTTTGCAATGACTGCTTTGGAGTCAGTGGCCAAGGGCTGGGGGGTCTCAGGGGAGCAGAAGGTCCAGGACCAAGTTCTCTCCAGCCACCATTTTGGAATGATGGGTAGGCACGTACCTCTCAAGGGCACACACCTTGGCAAACCATTGCAAGAGTCTCAGGCTGGAGAACTGCCAAAGGAGGAATGGACAGACACAAAAGAACCCCTAAAATACAAAACAGCCACTAAAACCCAAAGTGTCACACCCCCACCCGCACGTGCCTGCACAGCTGCGAATTTAAATATAATGGTAAAAAGAAAAAGGGCAGTGCGATTGCTGGAGTTCTCTTCGCTTCAGTGGCTATGTGTCAGGGCTCCTGCAATAAAATTCACATGCAGAAGCGACTTCACAGCTGCAATGCTGCAGAGTTACAATGGACTGAAGGTTGAAAGCAGTGCCGTGTAGATAACCCCCGATCTCTCAGCAACTTTTGATACCACTGAGCATGGTATCCTCCTGTCCTGGCTCTGTGGATTGGGAATGTTTTACAGTGGATCCACTCCCATCTGCAGGGTAAGGTCCAGAGAGTAACATTGGGTGACTGTGCCTTGCCCCCATGGCAATTATGCTGTGGGATGCTGCAAGGTATGCTATTTAACAAATATTTCAGGCCGTTGGGAGTTTGGGGGCAAGATATCACCAGTATGCTGATGATACTCAGCTCTATTTCTCCATTACATTTCACATCAGGAGAGACTGTGCATGACCTAGACCAGTGCTTAGACACACTGGTGGCCTGGCTGAGGGCCTGAAGCTGAGTCCTGATAAGATGGAGGCACTATGCATAAGTGGTTCCCAGGTCTGGGAATGAGGGGGTTTACCTGTTCTGAAAGATGGTTATGAAGTTTGGGGGTGCTCCCAATTTTTCCAATTTTTTTTAGATTCATCATTGTCATTATTCACACATTCAGTGTGGTGGCCTCTTTCCTATGGAACTCCCTGCCTCTGGAGGCCAGGCAGGCAGCAACACTGGGTTGTTTTCAGCGCCTCCTGAAAACAGCTCTTTTCCAGGAAGCCCTCTTGATTAACCAGCCTCAGGTTTATTGGCACTCTGTGTGTTTTTTTTAAAGAATAATTTTAGTATCATGTTTCATTCTTTCTAGGTTTTGTTCATTTTATGTCTTGTTCACCACTTCAGAATCTGTTTAGATGTGGGGTGGTATACAAATATTGTAAGTAAGTAAGTAAGTAAATGCATGCATGCATGCCTTTGAGGGTGATTTGGAAGATGCAGCTAGCGCAGAATGCTACAGTGAGGCAGTTGAATGGAGTGCCTTGCCATGCAGAGATAACAGCTGTGCTGAAAGAGTTGCACTGGCTGCCAGTTTTTCTACCTAGCCAGGTTCAAGGTATTATTGACATATAAAGCTCTAAACAATTTAGGGCCAGGTTGCCTGAAAGATCATCTTCCCTATAAAAACCTGCGAGACCACTACAACCTTCAGGGGAGGCCTTGGTGTCCATGCCACATCCTAAAAAATCCTATCTGGTAGCGACACTACAGTGAGCCTTCTCTGTGGTGGCGCCTCTCTCTGGAGTGACCTCCCCTCTACAATACATCAGGCACTAACCATCATGTACATTATTAAAAACATCCTTGTTCACCATTACTTTTTCCAACCATTAACTTGTCTAATTGTTATTGTACTTTTATAGTGATGTATTGTTTTATAAATTGTGGTAAAGTGCTTTGGGCTTTCTAAAATGGGAAATATATTTTAGTATATAAATATTCTAAAATAAATATCATGGGATATGGCCTTCATGTAGCAACCACAGAATCATTCGGATTTCAGTTTTTAAAATAACACCTGGTTTTTAGTCATTATTGGGTTAAAAAGTTTAACATTTAGAAGACCACTCTTCCCCTGAACAGAGATGAGGCTTTCATACCTAGTGCAACCCCCTTTTTCACCATGCACCCTAGTCCCTGTCTGTTTGCCTTGTGTATCAGTTACCACAGCTTTTTGCTGTGGTAACTTGTGTATCAGTTACAACAGTGTTCCATAAGTCACAGGGCTTCTTCCATTGAAGCTTTTATCCTGCTATTGAGATGGCTCTGTCACGGAAGATTGTGGGCTCTTTAGAGTCTCCCACAATTTTCCCCAGCCTATCCTGTGTTCTCCCCAAGTGCAAAAAAATTTGGTATTTTTTTCCCCAGACCATGGAACCTCCCCGTGAAACTCTCCAATAGCAGAAGAAACTGGCTGTGGACGTTTGTTTTCAGTTGTTGGGGGAGTGGTCAGGATGACGAAGGCATTGAGGATGGGCTGCGGTGCTGTGGGGCGTGTAGCGCTCCGGAGATCCTGAGCAGGGTTGTATGGAAGGAGACCAAGCAGATTTGACAGGCAGAAGGGCTTGTGCTCTCTCCCTTCCTTGCAAGGAGAGGAGGGAGCACTGTTTGAGGGCGACTCCTGCCCCCACTGAGGAAGGAAAGAGCTACACCCAACCCTCCCCGCCACCAGCGGTTTTCCCCTTTGCTTCAAGGCGACCCCCCTGGCAAACTGCCCAAATCCTGGCCACAGTGCAGTGTGCCACCTGCCTGGCAACAGCAGCACCAGATGATGACAAAAAGTGCCTTGCTCTCAAACCACGTGTCTGCCATGTAAATACTTGAGCAGATTTCTTGATTGGCGGGAGAAGAGGGTTAAATGCCTCCCTGCAACGAAGGGAGACAGATCTGATCCCCCACCCCACCAAGCTCAGAAGCAACATACTCTGTTGATTCAGAGCACCCCATTAAGTTAAACAGGGCTTACTCCCAAGTAAGTGTGCTGAGGCTTGCAGACTTATGGCGTGTCAGTTCCCATCCACAAGTAACATGCAAGGAATTATTGCTACACCCTGAGCAGCATCACCACCCCTGTGAGAAGGAAAAACACGAAAAATAACGCGACTGGGGGACAGTCATCTAAAGAGAACAACCCTGTCCTGCAATGATACCAGATGGGGAAAGAACCAGCATTGATGTGGAATTCTCTGCCGATGTGATGGAGCCCACAGTCCTCCCTGTCCACCCCTTTTTGCAGATCTTCAAGTAAACAAAAACAAACAAGTTGTACTCTCCATAAAACAAAACACTAAACTTTATAACCAGTATCAAGCATGCAACTTATGAGGATATATAGAAGTGTGTATTCTTCATATAGTTTAACTAATCTGTTTTTTTCCAAAGCAACATGGTACCAAAAGGAATAAACATAAAATCTTGTGGTGGATATGTATTATTGCAGAGGGTGACAACATAGTCACAGACCTTGTTAGTGCTTTTAATTTTTTATTTGAGCATTTTTACTTGCGTATTTGTCACAGCAGGTGAAGTTAGCTTTATAGGCTAGTTTCTATTTTCTAAATATTAAAGGTACCTTGATTTGAAATAAAATACTGTGTGCTGTGCTAACTTAAAAGATGCCAGTTTAAGATTGGCTGAGTGACAATGCATAATTGCCCTTCAAGATCTGCATTGTGTTACAGAAACATAGAATAGTAGGGTTGGAAGGGGCCTGTAAGACCATTGAGTCCAACCCCCTGCTCAGTGCAGGAATCCAAGTCAGAGCATCCCTGGCAGATGGCTGTTCAGCTTCATCTTCAATGCCTCCAGTGTGGGAGAGCCCACTACCTCCCTAGGTAATTGGTTCCATTGTCGTATTGCTCTAACAGTCAGGAAGTCTAACAGTCCAACCATACTATTCTATGATCTATGAAGTTTTTCCTGATGTTCAGCCGGAATCTGGCTTCCTGTCACTTGAGCCCGTTATTCTGTGTCCTGCACTCTGGGATGATCGAGAAGAGATCCTGGCCTTCCTCTCTGTGACAACCTTTCAAGTACTTGAAGAGCGCTACCCTATCTCCCCTCAGTCTTCTCTTCTCAAGGCTAAACATCCCCAGTTCTTTCAGTCTCTCCTCATAGGGCTTTGTTTCCAGTACCTTGATCATCATTGTAACTGCATGTTGGCTATATGGCAATGCACATCCCAAGTCACAGCTTTCAAGACGTATGATTTCTAATAAGACATGGAGTCTATCAGCCTTCTCCCAACTGATGCCCTCCAGATATGTTGGACTATGGCTCCCATCATCTTCAGCTACTGCTGATGGTGGCAGGCATCAGGTTGGGGGAAGGCTGGAGTATATGGACCACAGCTCTCAGTAAGTCTTCATTTCCTGTGTCATCTGCCTGTCATCTCCCTTCTGAATTATCAGAGATGGATGTGTGGATAAAGTAGCAGGTAGTGGATAAAGTAGTGGATAAAGTAGCAGTTACAGGAACTCTGGGGGAAAGCGACCATGTTATACTTGAGTTCTTGGTTCTATGGGAAGCAAAAGCAGAGTGTAGTCAAACGCGTACCCTGGATTTTAGGAAAGCTGATTTTAATAAATTCAGAACAATGATTAGTAAGGTCATGACAAGTGACGGTAACGAGAAAAGGAGTCCAAGATGGGTGGGAGCTTTTAAAAAAGGAAATTCTCAAGGCACAATTACAAACAATTCCAACAAGAAGAAAAGGTGGAAGACAACAGAAGAAGCCAATGTGGCTTCACAAAAAGCTTAGGGATGACCTGAAAACAAAAAAGGACACATATAGGAAGTGGAAAGAAGGCCAAGTAACAAAGGAAGAGTACAGGCAGGTAGCACAGAATTGCAGGGATGGCGTCAGGAAGGCTAAAGCTGAGAACGAGCTGAGGCTAGCAAGGGATGCTAAAAACAACAAAAAGGCTTTCTTCAGCTATGTGCATAGTAAAAGACAGAGGAAGGAAATGGTGGTTCAGCTATTAAATAAGGATGGCAAAACGATAACAGATGACAAAGAAAAGGCAGAGGTGCTCAATTCCTACTTTGGCTCAGTCTTCTCCCAAAAGAGGGTCTATGACTCCCCTGGCAAAGGTGAAGTACAGGCTGAAGGGGCAGGATTGCAGCTTGAGATGGATAGGCATATGGTCAAGGAACACCTCATTACTTCAAATGAGTTCAAATCTCCAGGGCCAGATGAACTGCATCCTAGAGTAATAAAGGAACTGGCAGAAGAACCCTCAGAATCACTGTCTATTATCTTTGAGGAATCATGGAGGACGGGGGAAGTGCCAGATGACTGGAGGAGGGCTAACGTTGTCCCTATCTTCAAAAAGGGTAAAAAGGAGGAACCTGGGAACTACAGACCAGTCAGTCTGACATCAATCCCTGGGAAAATTCTGGAGCAGATGATAAAGCAATCCATCTGGAAGCACCTTGACAACAATGCAGTGATTACTCAAAGCCAACATGGATTTGTCAAGAACAAATCCTGCAAGATGAATCTGATCTCATTTTTGGATCAGGTCACCTCCCTTGTGGACTGTGGGAATGATGTAGACATAATATGCCTTGACTTCAGCAAAGCTTTCGACAAAGTGCCCCATGATATCCTGATGAGCAAACTAGCTCAAAGTGGGCAAAATGAAACAACTATCTGGTGTTCTGTAGTTGGCTACAGAATCAGACTCAAAGAGTGCTTATCAGTGGGATCTTCTCAAACTGGGGAGAGGTAACGGGTGGGGTACCGCAGGGCTCAGTCTTGGGCCCAGTTGTCTTCATCATTTTTATTAATGACTTGGAGGAGAAGGTGCAGGGAATGCTGATCAAATTTGCAGATGACACAAAATTGGGTGGGATAGTGAATACCTTGGAAGACAGAAACAAAATTCAAAGTGATCTGGATAGACTGGAGCGCTGGGCTGAAAACAACAGAATGGCATTTAATAGGGATAAATGCCAGGTTCTGCACCTAGGAAAAAGAAACCAAATATACAGTTACACAATGGGGGATATTTGGCTCAAAACACTACAAGCGAGAAGGATCTTGGAATTGTTGTCGATCACAAGCTGAAGATGAGCCAACAATGTGATGTGGCTGCAAAAAAGGCCAATGCTCTTTTGGGCTTTAATAGAAGCATCGCTTCCAAATCCCGGGAAGTACTAGTTCCCCTCTACTCAGCACTGGTTAGGCCTCATCTGGAGTACTGTGTCCAGTTCTGGGCACCACACTTGAAGAAGGATGCAGACAAACTGGAGAGGGTTCAGAGGAGGGCAACAAAGATGATCAGGGGACTAGAAACAAAGCCCTGTGAAGAGAGACTGAAAGAACTGGGCATGTTTAGCCTTGAGAACAGAAGCCTGAGGGGAGATATGATAGCACTCTTCAAGTACTTGAAAGGTTGTCACAGACAGGAAGGCCAGGATCTCTTCTCGATCATCCCAGCGTGCAGGACACGGAATAATGGGCTCAAGTGACAGGAAGCCAGATTCCGTCTGAACATCAGGAAAAACTTCCTGACTGTTAGAGCAATACGACAGTGGAACCAATTCCCGAGGGAGGTGGTGGGCTCTCCCACACTGGAGGCGTTCAAGATGAGGCTGGACAGCCACCTGTCAGGGATGCTCTGACTTGGATTCCTGCATTGAGCAGGGGGTTGGACTCTATGGCCTTGTAGGGCCCTTCCAACCCTACTATGCTATGATTCTATGATTCTAGGGAATGATGAGCGCACAATAAATGCCTCGTTTGGAAGAGCTCTGTGTTATAAGCACATGTTATAAAGCATGTGTGGCCTTGTGACCTCCTCCCATTCTCCCAGAATTGCAACACTATGCATTGTTGTGTGGTATCTGATTGCTCTATAAACACTGCGGATGGTGCACTATATTAATTAACATGTTACCATAGAGCAGCAATTGCATGGGAACAAAATATAGGCACAGTGGTGCCATGGAAATAAAGCTTCCTCCGGTGTAGACGCTACCCAAGACATATACACATTCCAGAGATGTCACAGATTATGCTTAGGCAGCCATAGGGATGGTGGTACCCAAGACGGTGGTAGCTGGCTTACCACATCAAACCTCAAACCCATGCCATCCCTTACTGCAGCAGTAAGGCAAAGAGACCACTCTTTTAATGATCTAGCTGGAAAGGAGAGTTTATCCATCTTTTTCACCCCACCCCCATCCTTATGTATAAATGTGTGAGCTTCATAATTTGCTTCATATGCTTCTGAAATAGACATATTGCTGATTTTATATGAAATAGACATGTTCTGAAATAGACATGTTGCTGATTTTATAGCTATAGTAGAATCAAGTACTCAGGAAACCTTTATCTTTTAAAAAGATAAATTCATCATGTGAGGTTTTCTGTTTGGTTTCTTCTACCTGAACATGCCTAATTACTGTGTTACTCTAAAATAAGTGTGTGTGTGTGTGTGTGTGTGTGTGTGTGGCGGTGGGGATGGTGGGGAGAGAGAGAGAGAGGAGAAAGACCCTTCTGAATGGTGTTTCAGCTTCAGACTCAATGGTGTTTCAGACTCAGTTTCCAGAGTCAAATAGGGAAGTTACTGCAGTGGTGTAAACCTTGGGCTTTGGATACGTCAAAGACTCATAGGAAGGAAATTAAAAGAACAGGAACATTTACCTGTAAGACCCTTTTGTGTTGCTATTGATGGAATTAGCAAGCTTATATCAATATTATGGGAACTATGACAAGGAGAAAAAAGAAAACGGAGATCTAGTGACTTGAGATTTCAATCTGTCAGGAATTTTCCTCCCTTAGAAAAACTGGGCATATGCACTTGATTCATATGCCAGTATCTTAGCCATTATTCTACACCAATTCTTCACCTGCATAAAGGTAAAGAATGTGGGCATATCACTCTGAATAAAACAGTAGACTTCAGCAGTGATCTTCACAAATGATTAAAACTCTAGTGGGAATTTCAGTTTCTTATGACCGAAAAAGCCTCTTTATAATAATAGAAATACCTTCTACATATAAATTCAAGAGAACTAGAACATCCCACTGTAGATTTAAAAATGTATTAGCTACCAGTAATAGAAAGGAGTTTAACAGACTTTGCTTAGAAATTGAAGAAACATCGGCCAAAAAGAAACACCTTTTGCTAGATATGGGAGACATACAGTCAGGGCCAGAAATATTGGAACAAGGATGACTGTCTTGGCAGTTGGCCTCTGTACACCACCACATCGAAGCTGAAAGGAAATACACCCAGATGGGAGGAAGTCAGGACTTCCAGCTGTAATTCAAGGGGTGTGACAAAAGTGGGGCACTAACCATTCCGGAAGGACAGCCAGTGGCAGACACACACACCCATCGTTGGTGGCTCATAAGTAACGGAACAAACCAACATAATTTCAAACTTAACGGTCGCCTTTAATACCTGGGTCTTTCTGCCTTCAGTCTTGCCTTCAGTAAGTGAAAAGCATGCTCTATTGGGTTGAGATCAGGTGACTGACTTGGCCATTCAAGAACATTCCACTTCTTTGCCTTCAGAAACTCTTGGGTAGTTTTTGCTGTATGTTTTGGATCATTATCCATCTGCAATATGAAGCAGCGTCCTATCAGTTTGGCAGCATTCAGCTAAATCTGAGCAGAAAGTATAGCCCTATACA
Source organism: Heloderma suspectum (assembly GCF_057233095.1). Lineage (NCBI taxonomy): Eukaryota > Metazoa > Chordata > Lepidosauria > Squamata > Helodermatidae > Heloderma > Heloderma suspectum. Next base: position 225,289,119 of record NC_139458.1, read on the forward strand.
CTTCAGAATTCATCCTGCTGCTTTTATCAGCAGTCAGGTCATCAATAAACACCAGTGACCCGGCTCCATTGGCAGCCATACATGCCCATGCCATAACACTGCCTCCACCATTTTTTTTCAGACGATGTGGTATGCTTTGGATCATGAGCTGTTCCTTTCCTTCTCCATACTTTTCTCTTTCCATCATTCTAGCACAAGTTAATCTTGGTTTCATCAGTCCAAAGAATCTTATTCCAGAACTGGGCAGGCTTTTTTAGGTGTTTGCTGGCAAAGGCTAATCTGGCCTCTCTGTTCTTGAGCGTTATCAGTGGTTTGCACCTTGTTGTGTAGCCTCTGTATTTACATTCATAAAGCCGTCTCTTGACTGTAGATGCTGACAATGACATGCCTACCTCCTCAAGAGCGTTCTTGACCTGGCTAGATGTTGTGAAAGGGTTCCTCTTCACCATGAGCAAAATTCTGCGGTCATCCACTTTAGTTGTCTTCTGTGGTCTTCCAGGCCTTTTGCTGTTGCTGAGCTTGCCAGTTAATTCCTTCTTTTTCAGGATGTTCCAAACTGTTGTGTTGGCCAATCCCACTGTTTTTGCAATCTCTCTGATGGGTTTATTTTGTTTCCTCAGCTTAATGATGGCCTCCTTCACTCGCATGGACACCTCTTTGGACCTCATGTTGGGGGTTCCAGTGAACAGCTACCAAATGCCAATGCAACACTCAGAACCACCTCCAGGCCTTTTATCTGCTTTACTGGTCATGGGATACCCAGGAAACAGGCCACACCTGGCCATGCAGCTGCTTGTCAGCCATTCGTTCCATTACTTATGAGCCCCCAACGATGGGGGGGGTGTATGCCACTGGCTGTCCTTCCTGAATGGGTAGTGCCCCACTTTTGTCACACCCCTTGAATTACAGCTGAAAGTCCTGCCTTCGCTCCCATCTGGGTGTGTTTCCTTTCACCTTCGATGTGGTGGTGTACAGAGGCCAACTGCCAAAACAGTTATCCTTGTTCCAATATTTTTGGCCCTGACTGCACTTATGTTCCAGTCTGTACTATAGCAACTACCCCTCCAACTACAGCTCATATGAACATAAGCCTCAACTGCATCACCAGCTGCAGGCACAGCCTCAGCTACAGCACAGGGTGTGTTTCCACGCTATCGGCTTCACTTTGTTTGCAACTTTGTTGTGATGTTTCCCCACTCACATCTTCTCCTTTTCCAGTTGCCACAGTGCTTAAAGTCCCAGCTTATCATCGCTGTAGCCTGGGGCTCTGTGCTGTTTCCACTGAGCTCTACTCAAATTGTTTTCTTGATGGCTGGGCCGGGTCTGATTACCTCATCCGTGTTCCCGCGTCCTCTGCCGTGTTTCCAGGACAACGGAAGGAGAAGCTAATGGAGGAGTCCGGGATGTTTAAAAAGGAATCAGCTTTGCTGTGAAGAGAGGCTTTCCCGCTCTCCCCCCTTTCTCCTTTCCCCTGAAACTCCAGATGCACCTGCATTTCAGGAACAAGCCTCACTGAGCACAATGGGATTTACTTCTGAGGAGACACTAATGGGTTTGTTGTGGGAAAGAGAGCAGTAAAGAAAATAACAGAATCCAGCCACCATTGTAACCCACAGGATAGCTATAACAGAGCTGCTTAGGAACTTTCTTCCTAAGGCAATTCATTGGAGCCTTGCTTGGTCGCTTAAAGGCATTTAAGGAACTGGCCTTTAATGTGTGCCATTTCAGCTGAGTGGGAATCTCAGACTCATCCACTGCAATGGGAGTTACTTCTGAGGGGATACTGATCAGTTTGTTGTGGGAAAGAGACTGAAACCAGCCCCCATTTCAATGCACAGGATCTCTATATGGAAGCTGTGAATGAGTTACGTCCTAAGGCAACGGACCAAAGCCTTGAGATCGGGCTTAATCACATTTAAGGAATTGGGCTTTGATATGTGCAGTGTCAATTGAGGGGCTTCAATGTTATTTCTGTGGTCACTGAGAGGGCAAGCCTCATTCAGCACAATGGGAGAAAACACCCCCCGACTGGGGTCATGGGCTGTGTCCTAGTGCTTATTTTCAATGATATTTTAAAAGTTGGTCCCTTGGCATCCTGCTCCAAAATGGTGATGAAACATGGAAAACAGGGAGGGAAAGGGTTGGGTCACTGAAGTCAGAGCGACACACCCACAAAGACTGGGCTACACGCCCCATGGGCAGGACTGTGATACTGGACCCAGTGCAATTGTGGAAACAGGTCAGTAATGGAGCCACAGTAAGCTAGAAAAGTCGGACTATAAGCAGTCTCAGAAGAAGCGGTTCTTCAGCGATAAAATGCGGGGCTGGTGCTGAATGACCACAATGTCATGGAAACATAGACCACACCGTGCTGCCAGGTTGGAGTAAATCACTGGTGGAAACACAGTCACGGTCTTGAAGTAGAGAGGTATAAAGTCTCCTTCCCCTCTCCTCAGGTGAGTTCATTAATAATCCAGTAATGTCCATGACACCTCACTCAACATTTTTATCACCTCACTCGACTCTTAAATTATCAAGTTTGTACCAGAAAAGTTATGCTTCGGTTTGGCTTTTGAACTCAAATACCCCTTAAAGCATTATCAGATTTTGCTGCTATTTTAGCTGTGGAGGAGGCTTCTTCAGTATGTTTCCTTGCTAATTACTGGTTGAGCTGCTGTATATGACATGATTTTTGCCTGAGCCATATAAAAACTCCATGGAACTCTATGGTAGAGAACCCCTTGTCAGCAGGTCCTAACACTAGGCAGATACAGGCAGAAATTAACATACTGGCCCCCAAAGAAAAAACACAGAGTTGATGTCTCCAATATAAGGCTTTGCTGTGTTTTTTATAGGATGGTGATGCATTGTGAATTGGCAACTTAATCCTTTTACGAGTAGTTTTCTCTCAGGGATTATTTCTGGTACAATTTACAGAGTAATGCGTTTTTGTTGAAAGTGTGATTTATTTCAAGTCTACTCATTTTGTCATCACTTGGGGTATCTCTACACCAGCCTAAAATTCTGCATTTAAAACAGGGCTTTCTGCTTCTGTTTTAAATGCAGGATCACAACAACTCCCTTTTTCACCTGCTCCCCTTTCCCCCTCCTTCTCCCCGTATCTGAGTCTTCCATTGTCTTTCATTGATCTCACTCCTCTTCTTGCTGCATTTCCTCTTTTCATGGAGGGAACTCAAGCAGAACACAACGGGGTAATTTGGCAGCTCATTATCTGTGATCTATTTAAAAACGGAACAAAAGGCATTCAGTGCAGGAGATGCCTTGGAGGATCATGGCGTCATGTAAAGAGCCCACAAACTTCCGTGAAGGAGTAATCTCAATCGCAGGGTAAAAGATCAGTGTGAAGGAGCCCTTGTAGCCGTTTTGGATTTTCTTATATATTGACAGTATTTTGTCAAAGGTATCTAATGCTATATAAATGGGCTACCTAAACTGTTATTCCCTTAATTTTAGGGGTTTGGGCACAGTTGTTAAAAGGAAAAAGGTTACAATAGAAATTAAAAAGTGCTCTCCCGATGTTGTATTTCTGCCATAGATGCATCTAACTAACAGACATAAGACAGTATTAAAACACCCATAGTTTGGACAACAATTTATTGCTTTGGGCTCTTCAGAAGCCCATGGTGTGGTTATTCTTTTTGCAGCCTCCCTTCCTATATCAGCAGAAAGTACTATGGTAGACCCCAAAAGCTGATACCTATTTATTAAAGGTGCCATAGGAGGCTCATATTATACATTTGCCACTTTGTGCTGGAGAAGACTCTTACGAGTCCCCTGGACTGCAAGGAGGCCAAATCAGTCCATCCTAAAGGAAATCAACCCTGACTGCTCATTGGAAGGACAGATACTGAAGCTGAAGCGCAAATGCTTTGGCCACCTAATGTGAAGAGAAAACTCCCTGGAAAAGACCCTGATGCTGGGAAAGACTGAAGGCAAAAGGAGAAGGGGACAGCAGAGGATGAGATGGCTAGATAGCATCACTGATGCAGTGAATATGGAGTTGAGCACGCTTCAGGAGAGAGCACATGACAGGAAGGCCTGGCGTGCTATGGTCCATGGGGTCACAAAGAGTCGGACACGACTGAACGACTGAACAACAACAACAACTCACCAAATTCAAATCAACATAGTTTTTTACATGATACTTTTCAGAATTTAGAGGTATTTCAACAAGATGTAACAATTATACAGGGGGATTTCAATATAGTAAGTGATCCAACTCTGGATAGAACTTGCTTTGGGGATGAGTGCAGGACCACCACTGTTCCATCATTTGGTGATCTCTTGGCTAAAAGTAAATTAATAGATACTTGGCGATTTGCAAATGTAGGAGTCCAAGATTATACATACTTTGCCCTTCTATAGCAGACATATACTAGAATAGACTATCAATTTCTTCGACCCATGCATGCCTCTCCCATCATAAGCACAGGGATCTATCAAAGAATGGTATGAGATCACTCAGCTATAAGTTTAACCATAAAGCTTTGTTTAGACTGATCCTCTTCTTATGCCTGGTGCTTCAATCCAATTCTTCTACAAAACCAACTATGTGTTGAGAAAATTAAAACTGAAATAGAACATTATTTCTATACAGTTGAACAAGTAGGATTGTCACATGCAGTAATATGGGATGCAATGACATCTATTATAATTTGTATTCATTTGTATAAGTGAATTGGCAGCAATTAAGAAGATTTCAATATGAAAAAAGAAACACTTTTGTCAGAAATAAAAATTCTGGAAATGAAACACAAAAAATCAGGTGAGGCAATAATTTACCATCTTCTTTCACAAAAAAAAGTGGGGGGGAAGAACTTAAAGCCCTTGAGGTAGGTAAGATTTCAACATCACCCCTTTACCTTAAACAAAAATACTATGCATTTGGGAATAGAAGCTCTAAATTGCTAGCATATGAGCTGAAATGCCGCAACCTAAGAAATGTTACTTGCTCAGTTAAAGACAATAAAAATTCATTGGTTTGGGGGACTAGACAGATTAGTAATCAATTTGTGCAATTTTATTCAGAACTGTATTCTAACCCAGATCCTGACATCACTAAGACAAATATTTAGAAAACTCACAACTTAAACCACTTAGGGCGCAATCCTATGGGGATAGGCAGCCACCTCCGACCTTGGAGGCGACCACCTCTCCAATGCAGGGCAGGAGAAGCACGGAGGGGATTGTTCCCTCTGCGCTTCTCCTGCCCTGAATTTGCAGCTAAACAGCCAATCTCGGCTGTCCAGCTGCGGGAAGGCGGAGCGGGGGAGGAGGCTGCCAGACAACACATAGGATGTGATGTCCCAGCATTTCTGCCTTCCCCACCCCGGAACACCCCATTTTGGCCACTCCACACTCCTCTTCTGAGTGCAGAGTGCGAGGCCGTTCTGCTCTGCCTGTGAGGCAGCGTGGAAGGGGGGGAAATCGGTTCGCAGAAACTCACATATCCTATGGCTGTCTAGCCACTGACTAGCGGCCATGGGATTGCTCCCTTACCGAACAACACCGAGAATCTTTGAACTCCCCAGTAACATCAGATGAAGTAGAAGCTGCTCTTTAAAAAGCTAAGAATTGTAACGCTCCCAGTGTAGATGGGTTTATGGTGGAATTTTATTTAAAAAATTAAAGAACTAATACCAAAATTAGTGGTACTGTTCAATGATGTGTTTAAAGGGAGTCATACCCCAAAGACCTGGAAGCTGTCTTGGATTATTGTGATTCCCAAAATGGGTAAAAGTCATTTTGAAGTTGAGTCATATAGACTCATTAATAAATTTCAATTCTAAATTATTGACATCCATCATGGCTTCTAAACTGAATAATTTCATCACCATTGTATTCACCCAAACCAATCTGGATTTATTCCATCTAGGCAATTAACTAATCCTGTTTGTAGAGTTTTGAATATTATTCACCATTATAAAAATTGTAAGAAACCTCTAGCCATTCCTTCTCTGGATGCCCATAAGGCTTTTGATAATTTAAGTTGGCCCTTTCTATATAAGGTGTTGGGGGGGAAATGAACACAGGTAAACTTTTATCCAACTGATTCAAAGACTGTACAAAAATTCTCAAGCTTTGCTCAGAATCAATGGATTTGATTTAGAAAAATTTAGAATTAATCAAGGTACTAAACAAGGATGCCCACTCTCTCCAATATTATTTGCCCTTGCATTAGAACTCTTCGCTAATAGGATACGTAATAATGTAACTATTAGTGGTGTTATAATCCAGGATGCAAATCATAAAATCAGTTTGTTTGCAGATGACATTGCCTTATTTATTACTAAAACATCAACAGAGGCCTCAGAAATCATGAAAGAACTAAGCTCATATGGAGCAATTGCTGGAATAACATTAATTTCAGTAAATCTGAGGTACTCTGTATTTGTTGTTCAGTCGTTCAGTCGTGTCCGACTCTTCGTGACCCCATGGACCATAGCACGCCAGGCCTTCCTGTCCTGCGCTCTCTCCCGGAGCGTGCTCAAGTTCATATTCATTGCATCAGTGATGCTATCTAGTCATCTCATCCTCTGCCGTCCCCTTCTCCTTTTGCCTTCAGTCTTTCCCAGCATCAGGGTCTTTTCCAGAGAGTTTTCTCTTCACATTAGGTGGCCAAAATATTTGAGCTTCAGCTTCAGTATCTGTCCTTCCAATGAGCAGTCAGGGTTGATTTCCTTTAGGATGGACTGATTTGACCTCCTTGCAGTCCAGGGGACTCGTAAGAGTCTTCTCCAGCACCACAGTTCGAAAGCATCGATTCTTCGGCGCTCAGCCTTCCTTATAGTCCAGCTCTCACAGCCATACGTTACTACTGGGAAAACCATAGCTTTGATTAGACGGACCTTTGTCGGCAAGGCGATGTCTCTGCTTCTTACTATGCTGTCTAGGTTTGCCATAGCTTTCCTCCCAAGGAGCAAGCGTCTTTTAATTTCATGCCTACAGTCACTGTCTGCAATGATCTTGGAGCCCAAGAAAATAAAATCTGTCACTGCTTCCATTTCTTCCCCTTCCATATGCCAGGAAGTGATGGGGCAGATGCCATGACCTTCGTTTTTTTAATGTTGACTTTCAAACCAGCTTTTGCACTCTCCTCTTTCACCCTCAACAAGAGGCTCTTTAGATCCTCTTCGCTTTCTGCCATTAGGGTGGTATCATCTGCGTATCTGAGGTTGTTGATAATTCTCCCAGAAATCTTAATTCCGACATGTGATTCCTCCAACCCAGCGTTTCTCATGATGTACTCTGCATAATAAGCAGGGCGACAATATGCAGCCTTGTCGTACTCCTTTCCCAATTTTGAACCAATCGGTTGTTCCATGTGTGGTTCTTACTGTTGCTTCTTGACCCTCGTACAGGTTTCTCAGGAGACAGGTAAGGTGGTCTGGTACCCCCATCTCTTTCAGAATTTGCCACAGTTTGTTGTGATCCACACAATCAAAGGCTTTAGCGTAGTCAATGAAGCAGAAATAGACGTTTTTCTGGAATTCTCTTGCTTTCTCCATGATCCAGTGAAAGTTGGCGATTTGATCTCTAGTTCCTCTGCCTCTTCGAAACCCAGCTTGTACTTCCGGTGGTTCTCGGTTCGCATACTGCTGAAGCCTAGCTTGTAGGATTTTGAGCATAACCTTGCTGGCATGTGAAATGAGCGCAATTGTACGGTAGTTTGAACACTCTTTGGTGTTGCCCTTCTTTGGAATTGGAAAGTAAACTGACCTTTTCCAGTCTTGTGGCCACTGTTGAGTGTTCCAAATTTGTTGGCATATTGAGTGCAGCACTTTAACAGCATCACCTTTTAGGATTTTAAATAGCTCAGGTGGAATACTGTCATCTCCGCTAGCGTTGTTGTTAGTAATGCTTCCTAAATCCCACTTGACTTCACTCTCTAGGATGTCCGGCTCAAGTTCAGTGAGCACACTATCATGGCTATCAGGGACATTAAGATCTTTCCTGTATAGTTCTTCTGTGTATTCTTTCCACCTCTTCTTAATCTCATCTGCTTCTATTAGGTCCCTGCCTTCTTTGTCCTTTATCATGCCCGTCTTTGCGCAAAACGTTCCCTTAAGATCTCCGATTTTCTTGAAGAGATCTCTAGTCTTTCCCATTCTGTTGTTTTCTTCGATTTCTTTGCATTGTTCATTTAAAAAGGCCTTCTTGTCTCTCCTTGCTATTCTCTGGAACTCTGCATTCAATTGAATATATCTGCATCCTAGAGTCATAAAGGAACTGGAAGAAGAACTCTCAGAACCGCTGTCTATTCTCTTTGAGAAATCATGGAGGACGGGGGAAGTGCCAGATGACTGGAGGAGGGCTAACGTTGTCCCTATCTTCAAAAAGGGTAAAAAGGAGGAACCTGGGAACTACAGACCAGTCAGTCTGACATCAATCCCTGGGAAAATTCTGGAGCAGATCATAAAGCAATCCATCTGGAAGCACCTTGACAACAATGCCGTGATTACTCGAAGCCAACATGGATTTGTCAAAAACAAGTCCTGCCAGACAAATCTGATCTCATTTTTTGATCAAGTAACCTCCCTTGTAGACTGTGGGAATGCTGTAGACATCATATACCTCGACTTCAGCAAAGCTTTTGACAAAGTGCCCCATGATATCCAGATGAGCAAACTAGCTCAAAAGTGGGCTAGATGAAACAACGATCCGGTGGATCCACAGTTGGCTACAGAATTGGACTCAAAGAGTGCTTATCAATGGGACCTTCTCAAGCTGGGGAGAGGTAACGAGTGGGGTACCGCAGGGCTCAGTCCTGGGCCCAGTGCTCTTCAACATTTTTTTTAATGACTTGGAGGAGGAGGTGCAGGGAATGCTGATCAAATTTGCAGATGACACAAAATTGGGCGGGATAGCTAATACTTTGGAAGACAGAAACAAAATTCAAAGTGATCTGGATAGACTGGAGCGCTGGGCAGAAAACAACAGAATGACATTTAATAGGGAGAAATGCCAAGTTCTGCACCTAGGAAAAAGAAACCAAATGCACAGTTACAAGATGGGGGATACGTGGCTCAACCACACTACAAGCGAGAAGGATCTTGGAATTGTTGTCGATCACAAGCTGAAGATGAGCCAACAATGTGATGTGGCTGCAAAAAAGGCCAATGCTCTTTTGGGCTGCATTCATAGAAGCATCACTTCCAAATCCCGGGAAGTACTAGTTCCCCTCTACTCAGCACTGGTTAGGCCTCATCTGGAGTACTGTGTCCAGTTCTGGGCACCACACTTGAATAAGGATGCAGACAAACTGGAGAGGGTTCAGAGGAGGGCAACCAAGATGATCAGGGGACTGGAAACCAAGCCCTATGAAGAGAGACTGAAAGAACTGGGCATGCTTAGCCTTGAGAACAAAAGACTGAGGGGAGATAGGATAGCACTCTTCAAGTACTTGAAAGGTTGTCACAGAGAAGGCCAGGATCTCTTCTTGATCATCCCAGAGTGCAGGTCACGGAATAATGGGCTCAAGTGACAGGAAGCCAGATTCCGGCTGAACCTCAGGAAAAACGTCCTGACTGTAAGAGCAATATGACAATGGAACCAATTACCTGGGGAGGTGGTGGGCTCTCCCACACTGGAGGCCTTCAAGACGAGGCTGGACAGCCATTTGTCAGGGATGCTCTGACTTGGATTCCTGCATTGAGCAGGGGGTTGGACTCGATGGCCTTGTAGGCCCCTTCCAACCCTACTGTTCTATGATTCTATGATTCCCCTTTCTCCCTTGCTTTTTGCTTACCTTCTTTCCTCAGCTACTTGTAAAGCCTCATCAGACAGCCACTTGGCTTTCTTGCATTTCTTTTTCTTTGGGATGGATTGAGTTGCTGCCTCCTGAAGAACGTTACGGACCTCCGTCCATAGTTCCTCAGGCACTTTGTCTATCAGGTCTAATCCCTGAATCTATTCCTCACCTCCACTGTATATTCATAAGGGATATGATTTAGGTCATACCTGAATGGTTTAGGGGATTTCCCTACGTTCTTCAATTTAAGCCGAAATTTTGCAACAAGAAGCTCATGATCTGAGCCACAGTCAGCTCCAGGTCTTGTTTTTACTGACTGTATAGAGCTTCTCCATCTTTGGCTGCAAAGGACATAATCAATCTGATTTTGATATTGACCATCTGGTGATGTCCATGTGCAGAGTCGCCTCTTGTGCTATGATCAGCGTGCTCTCTTGGCAAAACTCTATTAGCCTTTGTCCTGCTTCATTTTGTACACCAAGGCCATGCTTGCCTGTTATCCCGGTGATTTCTTGACTTCCTACTTTAGCATTCCAATCCCCTATGATGAAGAGGACATCTTTTTTTGGTGTTAGTTCTAGAAGGTCTTCATAGAACCGATCAACCTCAGCTTCTTCGGCATCAGTGGTTGGGGCATTGACTTGAATTACTGTGATATTGAATGGTTTGCCTTGGATTCGTACTGAGATCATTCTATCGTTTTTAAGATTGTACCCCAGTACTGCTTTTCCCACCCTTTTGTTGACTATGAGTGCTACTCCATTTCTTCTAAGGGATTCTTGCCCACAGTAGTAGATATGATGGTCACCTGAATTAAATTCGCCCATGCTTGTCCATTTTAGTTTGCTGATTCCCAAGATGTCGATGTTGAATCTTGCCATCTCATGTCTGACCACCTCCAACTTACCTTGATTCATTGATCTGACATTCCAGGTTCCTAAACAATATTGTTCTTTACAGCATCGGGTTTTCTTTTCACCACCAGACACATCCACAGCTGAGTGTCCTTTCGGGTTTGGCCCAGCCGCTTCACTCTTTCTGGCGCTACTTGGAAATACCCTCTGCTCTTCCCCAGTAGTATATTGGACACCTTCCGACCTGAGAGGCTCATCTTCCGGCATCATCTAGCCTTGTGATACGTTCCATGGGGTTTTCTTGGCAAGAATACTGGAGTGGGTTGCCATTTCCTTCTCCAGTGGACCGCATTTTGTCAGAACTGTCCGCCTTGACCTGTCCGTCTTGGGTGGCCCTGCACGGCATAGCTTTTGGCTTCACTGAGTTACGCAAGCCCCTTCGCCACAAGGCAGTGATCCATGAAGGGGGGTACTCTGTATAGGGATGTCTAAATAAGAAGAAGAACAATTACATAATGACATGGGCCTATAGACCCAAATTGAGATGCTCAGATATTTGGGGATCTTTATTCCTGAAGATTTAAACAAACTTAAAAAGCTGAATTACAATGAGGCTATGTATAAAGTAAGAGAAGATTTGCGACAGTGGTCTAAATAATGTGTCTTGGTCAGGGACAATAGATGCCATTAAAATAATTTCAGCTTGCTCAGTTTGGAAGGGATTCTCGTTCTCACTGTTGTTGTTGTTGTTGTCGTTGTTGTTATGTTCCTCTTTTTGTTTCTCAGAACTCCTCTGGGGGATGTTGGCTGCAATTCTAAACCCACTTACAGGGGAGGAAGCCCCATTGAACCCAGTGGGGATTACTTCTGAGTAAAGATGCATAGGATTGCAATGTTCCCCATTTCTAGCTCCCATCCCACCTCAATTTTGCTGCATCCCAGCAATCTGCTGCAGTTACTGCTCCCCATCCCATTTTCCTCATGTGTGCACTTTTGCTTACTGCTTTCACACACACCCCGCATTTCCCCCTGCTCCCAGTGAGAAGGCAAGATCATTACTATGATAAAATAGTAAAGAAGAGAGGTAATTTTACATAACAGAGAAACTACAGAACATCAAAGAAGCACAATGTCACAATCATGATCTAAGAGAGCATCGGAGAAGCAAAAGAGCACTTTAGGGTGAGTTATTACAGTTAGCCTTTAACCCTTTCACTGCAGAGGAGTGAGATGTATTTCTTACTTCTGAGTAAACATGTACAGAAGGGGGGAATGTTAAAGATTGAAACCAGGGGGGTGTCTCTATGAGTGATTTACTCTGAGCTGGCTGCATTTGGAGGTCGTTAGGGATATATGACGTCATGATCATTCAGCAGCTGCCCCGGAGCTTATCAGGGAAAAAACAGATTTCCTGAAACTGCTTAAAGTCTGATTCTTTTCCTTAAGTTGGGTTCTCCTCAGTATAATTGCTGTGTGCCCCAACCCCCACATTTACCTTGGGTTTGCTAGCCCTGCCCAGGGGTGTGCCTTTCACCGTGACCCTGGTCAAGGGGTATTTCCTGTGTGTTTCCCATCCCTGCACAAACCAATTAGTGTTTACTCAAAAGTAACTCCCACTGTGCTCAGTGAAGCTTGTCTCCCGAATGCGCACACCAGCGCACAGAGACCCCCCTTCAATTGAAATAGCAGATTTTAAAGCATTAATTCCCTAAAGGCTGTAAAGCGCTTTTCCCACGGCTGCAATTATCTGTTGTGCAGTTTATCGCCATTCAGAAGTAACTACTTCCACCTTCGATCACCAGATCCTGCACAGCATCAGGTTAGAAAGGGGCTGGTTTCCCATCCCTTCGTTTCCCCTCTGTCTTTCCCAGCACAAGCATATGTGTTTCTACTCAGAAGTAACTCCTATTGTGGTCAATGAGGCTTGTCCCCGAAATGTGCACTCCTGGAGTTACTAGATCCCCATGAATCGAATAACGCATTTAGGAGCCTTAATGTTGAAGTTTTGAAGCTTCTATTGATTGCATCATCAGCTGATCAGGGCAGAAAGAACACTGCATTCTTTTAGTGATTGTTCTTTACGGGAGTAAATAACACTGGGGGCAGGTGGAGGGAGAGAAGGAGATTGTCCCCAGTCACTTTCAGAGGAAGGAGCACAGTGTGTTCTTTTAGTGATTGTTCTTTAATGGAGTAAATAATGTGTGTGTGTGGGGGGGGGGTGAGACAGAGAGAGATATAGAGAAGGAGAGTGATTTATGTAGCAACATAGGAAGAAACCTTCTGGGATTTTATCAAAGGTGAAAGGGGGGGTGTCGAGGGGGGGGAGCCTCTCTTATTGGTTGAGCAGATGTTCACTCCAACCCTCCCACCCCCAAAATATGTTTCCTGAAACGACTTTTACTTTTACACTTGCTCGTGGAGCTGTGCGTGGAGCAAAGCTAGCTCCTTGAAAATTCGGATAAGCCACGATTTGCTTCTCCTTCCATCTCTTTCTGTTGTCATGGAGAAACCCCCCAGGCTAACTTGCGTGATTGTCCCCACTAATGCAGCAGTGTGAGGGGTTGCTGCTGCGCAATTAGTCCTGTTGCTATTGCGCTATTGTGGTTTTAGAGGGAAAAGAATTTTTTAAAAATTGGGTGGGGAGGGTGGGGGAACTAACACACACACTAGCCAGAGAAAGCAGAAGGGGAGGAACAAGGTGAGAGTGGGAGGGAGGGAACAGGCTCTCTGAATGATGATATGGACGAGACTCCATCCAGTAGCCACCCAAACAATTCACAGTAAACTGCATGTGACCTGCCAAGAGCCCCAAGCGAGCTTTGGGATAATCCAGGTTTTCGACCCCCATGTGTCCCCAGACAGAGCAGATTTCACTCCAGTAGAAACTGCAACAAAGTGGAGAGCCAACTAAACCCATCACCATGGAGATTCCCCCTGGTCATCTACCTCATGTGACAGACAGGGTTGGAGTCCACCCTTTCCTGGGTAAACCAGTGACATCCACTGGAATGTTGTGAAGGACTAGGGGAAAAAATGTTTGGGGATGGGACAGTTAGGGGGAAGCCTGGACCAGAGAGGGGAACAGGAACGAGGTTTGGAGCAAAAGGGAGAAAGAGCTGTAGGAGTTCTGGGAAAGGTTAAGAAATGATAGAAATGTAACCAAGTTACCTGGGAATGTGCGGCAGTCTGTTCTTGTTGTGATAAAGGGACGTCTGTAAATAAAATGGGTTTTTTTCTTGTTCTTATTGACCCTTTGCCTGAGCCTAGTCTGTCAGGGAGCTTACTGGGTCCCAGCCACGCACCATCATAGACACAAAGATACACCCGCTTGTCCATTTGAGTAAGCACTTTATTTCCTTTAAGGAAAGCCCTGGGAGTGGGTTAACAAGAAGGGTTAAGGTGGGCAACAGGAGTCTGCTGAGAGGTAACTCGAGAGAAGGCTCAGTCAAACCCCATTCCACAGGCGAAGGACCCGTTAGCAGTGCTGGGTGTAGGCTGACATTTTGGCAAGTTGGACATGTCCCAGGCTCACCAAGAGAAGGAACTTGAGGAGGACTGTGGGAAATTCACCATCATAAATACCTACAAAGGGATTTACTCCTATAACAGATTGCCCTATTGAGTTTCATCAGCACCTGGCATATTTCAAAGGTTCATGGAAAACCTTGCAAGGGAGATTCCAGAAGTTATAGTGAGACTGATGACATCCTCATCATGGGCAAAAGTGATCAGGAACACCTCTCAACACTCAGCACTTCAAAGACTGGAAGAAGCACTGTTACATTTGTAACAACAAGAACATGCTTTTTCAAGAGACCTAAATTAGGCTATAAGATTGACAAGGTGTTCACTTCCTTGAAAAGGGCTGAAAAGATACCATCCCCACAATATACATCAAAATTTCAGGTATATCTAGAGACGATAAATTATAATCAGCAATTCCTTTCAAATCTTTCAGTTTTCCTAGAACCTTTAACCTCCTCCTAAGAAAAGGAACGTTGTAGCACTACGGAGATTGTCAAGAAAAAAGTATTCCAGGAATCTAAGAGGCTATTCCAATCCCGAGCTTTTGGTTTAATTTGACTCTAGCAAGGAGTTAATCTTGTCTTGTGATGCTTCATCCTGTGTAGTAGGGGATGTGTTAGCACCGAAAACGAATCCTGGTGAGATGCCTCCAGGACGCTAAGCAAGCGTCAGAACAGGGCTATTCTCAACTGGAAACAGAGAGGCTAGGTATCACATTTGGCCTAAAGAAGGTTCAACAGTATCTGTGTGGTAAACCTTTCACCACTGTAACCATTCACAAACTTTCCATTGGACTATTTAAGGAAAATAAAGCAATACCCACCATAGCAGCAGCCCAACTAGTGTTGGGCATTGACCCAACCAGCTTATGAGTACAAGGTTATTTACAAGGAGGGCCATCAGCATGGCAGTGCTAAAACTCTGAGCAGACTACCACTCCAAACTCAGCCCCTATCAAAGAGGAAGTAGTTTGGTTGTTGGTAGATCTGGAAGGCTCTAGTGAAGGCTTCGCCCAGTGAAGGCTTCGCAGTTAAGAATGCGGACTAGGCAGGATCCTATCCGGTCTGGGGTAAAGCATTAAATCTTAAATGGCTGGCAGAATGCCATGCTGGATAAGAGCTTCATCCCTTTTGAACCAAGTGTCCAACTGAGCATAGAGGATGATTGTATTTTGTGGAGCATGAAAGTGGTCAAGAATCACAGAAAGTTCTGATGAAATTCCAGGCACATCCTAGAATTTCTCAGATGAAAACGTTGACTTATGGTTATGTATGGTGGCTACGCTTGGATGAAGATCTGGCTTTCTTCCCCACAAATGGCATCCAGGATTTTATCTGCATCTTTGGGAAATAAGTTTTTGCTCCTAACAGATGCTCATTCAAAATGGTTGGGAATGCATCCCATGAACTCCATGATCTTAGAGGCAACCTGTGACAAACTTTGATAGATTTTTGCCTGTAGAAACAGTCACTGATAATGCACCAAACATTGCATAGTCATGAATTTCAAAAGTTCCTAAGCAAAAACAGAATTAAACATGTTCAAACAGCACCCTGCCACCCAGCTTCAAATGGCCTTGCAGAAAGAGCAGTGAGGACCTTCAAGGAAGGCATAAGAAAAATTACCTCAGGAAGTTTGGAGATAAAATTGGCTCATTTCCTTTTGAAATACAGAACCACTCCTCAAACCACCACGAGCATGAACCCCACCCAACTCTTGATGGGAAGGGGGATAAGAATTAATATGGATATACCATATCCCAAACTGAAGGATGAAGCGAGGAAAAAACAGACCCTTAAAAAAGACAACCATGTTTATCATGCCAAAGTGAGACCAGGGTGTAGGAACCTGCATACATCAAAAGGTTCAATACTCACCTACCTACCGAGATTCCAAGCAGGATCCAGGAACAAACAGAACCGTGATCCTTCGAAGTTGGGATCAGTGATGGCCAAGGGGTCAGGCAATGTCAGGATGGCATTTGCCGATGTCAGGAGTGCCCTAGCTGCCTCTTGCAGTCCCCTCCAATAGCCAACTCAGGACACAGACGATGAGGATTCTTTCCGAGGCTTTATTCCTTTATTACTTTATGACTCTTTCAGATACTAATCACTAGTGACTAAGCAAGGAACAGCACTGGGGAAAGATAGCAGAGTAGCCTAAGCTCCAGGTAAGGCAGTTGGTCCCCGTTTGAAGGGGAACCACGGGAAGACTCTGAACTTATGGGCTATGGAGAAATCCTCCCTCTTTCCCTTGGGTCCTCAGGACGCGACCGTTGTTTGAGCACCAAACGAGCAGAGTGCCTCTTTTTGGCGCCCTCCATCTATCGTCGCTCCCTGCATCTGCGCCGAGCATCCAGCAAGCCCCCCTTCAGCGCTCTTTCACTGCCAGGGTCATTATCTATCCCAGGAATGCTGGCAGGAGGAATCTCTGCCAGCTGCTGTGCTTGTGAGAGATGAGTGAGCTCCTCTCCCACGGATTGCTGTTCCTCCTCAGGATCAGAACTGCTATGGGGCTCTATGGGCTCAGTTTCCACCCTGACACCAACACACCTGAGATACCTGAGCAGCTGCCTGAGAGGAATGAGATTACACCAGAAGTGGAGCCCAATACAGTGACTGAGAATTCTGAACCCTGTAATTTGGAACCATTCCCAAACACTCCTAGTTAGGAGATCAGAGGTGCTAAGATGGACAGATAACCCCCAAGCCAGAGAAGAGGTCTGCTCCTGAAAAGGAGAGAAAGGAGAGCACCCAGTATTGGAAATATGTTTGGGTTGTGAATTAAGAGGGGAGGAATGTATTAATGGGAAATAATAGGGTTTTAAAGTCCTCCCTATGTTGGGTTGGAACTAAAGGGTCTACTTTCAAACTGTTCTTTGTCTCTTGTGTTTTACTTTTATTTACCTATTCAGTTCTGTTTGCTTGTTCATCAGTTAACAACTTATGATACGGGCCTACAAAAAGTGAGTAGATGCTGCCTTCTTTAAGAGTGAGGAACATATTAGGCATGACAGTAACTTTTTCTGATAGCCATATGGGGCAAACTAAGGGCAGTGACTGCAGAAGGAGAGATCTGCACTCACCTCTTAGGTTCTACAAATCTTTTGCACCACTGCAGATTTCTCTTAATAAACACTATTATTATAGGCTTTTCCTCTTTGTACTTCAAACTTATGTGGGTGCTAAATAACATATGGAACAGAATCTGACCCTCTTTTACCGAATTTTATTGTGTTCACCTGTTGAATAGAATAATGAAATCTGATAGGAAATGTGGGTAGAAAAAGAGAACCAGGTTTCATTTTGTAGTAATGAGCATCCCCTATTGCCCTTGAGCATGAACAGTAGCATATATTAAAGAAATCTGATGGGGTAAGCAGGGAAATTCTGTTTATACTACCATTCAATTTTCATGTAATAAAGTTTTCTTCTGAAAGCATCTGTCCATGGTAAAATCACATCACCATCACCTCTCCCTCTTTCCTGGAAACTCTTAGTTGTCTATCAATGATTTGGAAATGTGCAATCTTAGCATGCAGTGGTTAATGCATGAAAACTAATTTAAGAAGTCACGGCATGTGACTTACATCATGTAATTGTAATGGGAACTGGTCCTAAGACAAAGCAAGGATGACTCATCTGACCACAGTTAGAGCTATCCCAGGGGGCTATGGAAAGTTTAAAGGGAGAAATAGAATCATGGGCCAATCGACACAAGGGTTTCTCCCCATCATTGTAATCCCTGGCACACGTACACGGCACATGTTGCACTCCCCAAGCTCCTCATGCTATTTTTGCCCTTATATCCTGGATTTCTTCAGACTGCTTTTATCATGATTTTTTCTGTGCAGTATGAATTCTGATGTATGCTAACCTTTCAGTACTGTAACTTGTACTGATGGGCCTACACAACCAGTTCAGCAAGCTTTCTTTCCACCTTCACCTTTGACAATATGGGTTGCATGGGAGAGGGACACATTAGCATTTGTGTTGGTTTGCAGAAAGGGGCTGGAGAATGTTTTTTGGTGGAAGGAGGGAGGGGAGCATAAAGGTGGACTTTATGCAGTTGCTGTGTAAGAAAATATTTTCTCTGGTTGAAGTAATGCATTATTTTAACCTCACTGGTCCACAGGCATTAAACAATGTAAGAAACCCCCCAAAGCCCCGAGGCAGCAGGGCTCCTCTTACAACCATCCCTCCCACTTCTAGCGCAAGCTACAGAGCGACATGTGACTCAAATTCACATTAGAAAGTAATGCAGCTGCGCTCACATGACCTTTCAAAGTACTCCTGCTTCCACAATTACAACACTGTGGATTAGTACAGGGCACTTAATCGCATCATGAACACTACAGATACTGCACTGTATTGATAAATGTGTGTCCACCAAGCAGCAGCAACTGCATTTGGAAAAGATGCTGGTACAGCGGTGGCTCACAAACAAAAGGGGCTCCAGTGTAGATTCTCCCCCTGAAAAATTAGCTCCAGCACTGTCAGTCAACATAGTACAACTGCATGTGTTAAACTTGAATAGAAATCTGAAGGTGCTTCCAGACAAGGATTTTATTGTGCAATCGCCCTGCCTCATTCACAGAATTTTACAGGGGGTCCAGATGATGACAATGTCTTCGATTTGTAATCCTCTTCCATCTTTTTTTCCATGTCTTCCACAGGGCTGGCCCTAGGATAAAGAGGGCCCTCAGCAAGGAGTACCTTTGGTCCCCCCCGCCCCCGTTGTCAGTTTTTCAGGGCTACCCAGAGGGTTTATGGAGCCTGCAGGTGTGATTTTGAGGGCCCTGCTGCTGCCCTCTACAAGGACCCATGCATGTGTGTACAAAGCTGGGGGCCACATGCGAGAATTAATGCATGCACAGACTACATCTGAGAATTCTTGCCTGCAGCTCCTCCTTGCCCTGGGATCAAGCAGAATAACAGATGTGCTTCATTTTTTCTTTCATGGGGATAAGAGAATAGGGATCGGGTTGTGCTTCTCCCAAGTACCTCCTCCAAATTCCAACCCCCTTCAGGCAGAGCTTTTTTCTGCTTCCTGGGGCTCAGTCTCAGAGGTCTTCTGGTTGTGGCCTGCTGCTGGCCTTCTCCACTACTCAGAAAGGAAGGATTCCTCCCTTGAGGCCTATCCTTACACCACTTTTACGCCTTAATGTCAGCAGTACTACTACTACTACTATTGTTGTTGTTTATAGTGCTTATAGTGTTTACAGTATTTGAAGTGCTAAGTGCTTGGTAATGTTGCCTCAGAGTAAAGCTGAGTTCCGCTGATTTTTACCTAGCGCCAATGACATCAAAGTGAAAATTGAAAAAGAAACATACTTTAAAACGAATTGAAGGAAGATCATTTTTGTAGTTAGCACCCAAACATCCTGTAGAACCTTGAAAAAAGGTTACAGACACTTGCTTTTTGCCACCCTAGCTCATTGCAGACCGTACATTTAAAAAACACAGCCACTGAGCTCAGCCTGGCATCCCCTTCAGCTTGGCCCCTTCAGCTCAGCTTGGCGCCCCCTCAGCTCGGCGCCCTCCTCAGCTCAGTGCCCCGGGCGACTGCCCAGCTTGCCCACCCCTAAGGCCAGCCCTGCTTCCACTGCTTCTTCCATTTTTTTCTTGCCAAAAAAAGAAATAAGTTAAGTAGGAAAAGATGGAATAGTTGCACAATGCCTTTTGAATGATAGTGTTTGGAGCCCTCTGTCTGAAAGCATCCCATGTGGCTGAGAATTTGACATTTTGGACAAATCAGAACAAAACCTGAAGGGATGAGTGATCAGGGAGAAGGCCACATCTCCTCTAGAATGGCACAGCTGCTTCCTTAGAAGGTTCATATCACACATTGAGAATTTTGGATTTGTATGATGAGCACTGTCATTTTTGAGTTAAAGACATGGAAGTTTAAAACAACTCAATGTGCATCTCTACACGAGGGTTTTATTGGGTGCTGGTGATTGGACACTCACAGAAATTTGTGGGTCCTTTACATGATGTTGTCAACCCTGTCTACAGGCTTGGTGCCAGTAAACTGAAAAATCCTATGGCACTCCAGGTAGTGTCTAGTGGCTATAGGATTGCTGTCCCCACTGTTTAAAGTAGGGAGAAGTTTAATGGCTTTCCTGGATTAGAACAAGTGTCAAACACTTGAAAAATCTTTCTTCCTTTACAGTAAAAACAAAGTTGTGTGGAATGTTACCAACTGCCCTCATTCACACATCTACAGTAAGCATTCACATGTGTGCTTGATGAACCCAGAACTGCATGGATCTTTTACAGAAGCACAGTGCACACTAGGTAGATTGTACACTGTGCTAGACTAAAGTGAAGAAATTAGCTCACTGACAAAGATTAAAAGTCAGCAATACCATTTTTTTATTTTTACTACAATTTTTTTATAGTATGCCAACCTCCTGGGTTGGTAGACTGTTCCTAACAACCATAATAAGCAAGTAAAGATGGAGGCAGGGAGTTATGGTTCACCAAATAAGGAGTGGGAAGGGCATCAGGGAAATAGTGAAGTACTTTGAAAGGCCTAAGTGCAATGGGGAACTTCCAGTTTCAGTGGCATGGACTGGGTCATGCGAAAGGCAGAATAGATCGCTTTAAGGCTACATTAGGGGAAAGAAGAAGAAATAGAGTCAGAGCTGGTATATTCACCTTGTGCAGAATATGAGGAGAGCACAATGGATTTCATTTCCTGGAAACTCACAGCCACAGTCAACTCTGCTGGTGATCAGCCTTTGGGTTCTGTCTGGATGGGACTGAGGACCACAATGTGCAACTCA
Organism: Heloderma suspectum; assembly: GCF_057233095.1. NCBI lineage: Eukaryota > Metazoa > Chordata > Lepidosauria > Squamata > Helodermatidae > Heloderma > Heloderma suspectum. The sequence goes on from NC_139458.1 coordinate 225,310,060, forward strand.
GGCTGATATATCCAAAGATGGTTGAATATTGGTGATGATGGGGACAATGGCAGCAGTCTAAGCCGTTATTAGGGATCCCAGAGAAGGCAGGAAATGTGGTGTGCAACTGTGGACAGGTGGGGCGGCAGGCAGAAGCAGCAGGGGCAAGCAGATGGTTGGAGAAGTGGGACAGGGTGGCAGGCAGGTAGGAGAAGTGCTGCATGGCAGGCAGAAGCAGCAGTGGGAGAGGAGGAGGAAATCCCAAGCAGGGGTGGGGGGAGCAGGAGGAATGAGGGGGGCAAGATAAGAGGAAATTGAGGCAGATTTTGCCTCAGCCAATCACTGGCGCAGCCCCGGGTGGGCCGCCCTGGCCTCCGAGAGGCTGGGGCTCCCCCCCACCTCCAGCTGTTGGCACTTTCCAGGTAGCAGGGGCTGTGTCTGGCCTTGGGCAAAGGGCCGAGGAGCCTCTAGATTACAAACAATTCCGGGTGGGTATATCCGACGTGACAGTCTGGCCCGATCTTATGGCAGAAAGCAAGCCCTTATCCTTGACAACAAGTGTGCATACAGGCCTGTAAAAAAAGGACAAATGCACCCATGGACTTGAAAAGGTTGCCTACCCCTGCTGTAGTGAATTCTTGTGCTAATAACAGACATGTCCATAGTCATTAATAACAAATAATGACAGTCATTAATAACAAATGGTAGAAGAAACGCACCATAGGATGTCATCACACATCACTGGGGCTACTTCCTTTTTCTGTGGGCAGGGAAGAGGAGATTCATACCATACTTTTATTGAACAAAGCAACACATTTCTCCCCTTTTGAAGCCCATTCTCCCAAACCAATAGCCTCCCCTTTATCTTTTCACAGAATGGAATTAAAACTGTAACTGTGTTAGATTAGATCTCTGAATTATGGCATTATGAAGTAGACGTGATGAACTTTCAACTTAATTTGAAATTACGTCTGATGTTAAATACTCATCAATAAACATGTAGATCAGGAGTGCAGAACCTTAGGCCTGGGGTCAAAATCCAGTCTGACACTCCATGGTTCCCCAGAAGGCCATGTGCTCTTCCCCTGGTCCCACCTCCTTTCCCTCCAACCACCTATCGTTTCGTGGTTTCCCAGCTTGTGTGCATTTCCCCCCCATTCTAAGGTTGGCCCCACTCCTTTTGCCTTCGGCCCTGCCTCCCACTGGAATGTCCCCCTCCCTAGAAAACTCTGGGGCTGAAAGTGGTTCTGCTCCCCTGACGTCAATAGTAGTTAGTATTCTCTCAACACCACACAGCGCATTTTCTTGTAATGCAGGAATGAGGTGAGGGGCACCGTAGGCTAGAAGCTGCCCTGTATCAAGCCGTTTCTTTCTTGCTGCCTCCCCTTGTCCTCCCTTCCTCTGCCGGTGTCCTTCCGAGGACTGACAGGCATGACTGTGAGCGCTGTGTCTTTGCTTGCCAGACTGCAGTTTCTGAACGATCCGTCATAGCAAGCTTTCAGGCAAGGGTAACGTACAGGATTAAAAGGACGAAAGCAGGCTTGGTTTTGAAGCAATAGGGATCACAACAGTTCCATTCCTTTATTAAAAATCTGGGCATTCGCTGCGATCAATTGTATCTGCATAGGGTGTGTCTGTGCCAACTTTTGTCCTGGATGGACATGTTAGGAGCAGCTAGCACAGTCTGCACCTTGTCCCCATCTGGTGTCCCTCTGTATGGGGAAAGGTCACCATCTCAGTAAAGAGGGCTGTGGTACAGGATTCATTGCAATGTCTGAATAGGTGTCACTTGGAATATTGCTCTGTCAAGATTTCTCCTTTAAACAGCAGGCTGGAACACCTACCTGAGGGAGATCCCCCACAGGTGAGCATTCTAGCCTGTCAGTGCTCCTGGCGAGGTGGTGCCTACTGAAGGTAAGAGTATCTCTGGACACTTGCCTCACGTCATAATCCCATTCTCTTGCACTCCCACCAGGTCAGCAGCCAGCCCCTGATTGTTCCTCTTCACATCAGAGGCGTCGCCTTCTGCCTTTGCCGGGGCCCCCTTCTCGGCCCAGTGCCGGTTCCTTACCCGCTGCCTCACCCCTGATTTCCAAGCCTTTGCTGACACCCCGCTCTCACCACCACTCTCAGCCTCTTCCCTTCCCTTCCCTCTCCTCCTGCTCAGATTTCCAAGCCTTTGCTAGCTCCCTCCATTCTTAGCCTGTTTGCTTCCCTTCTTGCCCCCCGACCAGTTTCTTATCCACACCCCAGCACCCCTTCACCTCGCCGCACCCTGATTTCTAAGCATTTCTAAGCCTCAAGCCTCCCCCCCCCCACAATAAACCAACAATGCAGAATAAAACTAAACTTTTTATTGGCGCCCAAAGCTGCTTATCGGATTCCTTTGGCTTGCTTAATACTTCGCTTGCTTAATACTGTTTGCACTATTTGGCATTATTTGGGGTGTGTGGGTGGGATGGCTAACTTGTGGGGGTGATGGTGGTGGTGGAAAGTGTGTGTGCGGGGGTGAGTTTCAGCCTCGTGGATTGTGAGGATGCTGCATCTGCTGCGTTGGGAAGGGAAGGGTGGCACGACTGGAAGGGAGGGATGCTTATATCATGGACGGAAAGGTTGAAATCCCTTTAACCATGGGAGACATGTGGGTTATGGTTCCAGACCCAGTCAGCAATGGCAGAGCGCACCCGTCTCGCCTCCTTACGAGTTGCAGTTTCAGATGCTGGATTTAGTGGCATCAGCGGGTGCTTGTTCCCCCTGCCATGGATGGCCATTGTGTCAGTTTCTGCCCCAGGTCCTAGGACGGATGGACGGACTCGCCTCTGACCACCCTCGTCAGTCACTTGCTGAGCCGCCTCCACCGCCCTCCCCCACTCATGCTCCTGGAGGGCTTGGCAAGCGGCCAACATAGCGAGTCAAGCTGCAATTTTGTGCAAAATGGCAGGGGAAATGGGGGACTAAAGGAAGAGCTGCTCCCTTCTGAATGAAGATGTTAAAATCAGCAACTATCCTGTACAGCATCTGAAGGCTCCCTGTGTGAGCACCCCACCACTGCAATTTTGCCCCATTCCAGCAAACAGGGAGTTATAGTTTCCACCCCCTTTTTCCTGTTATTTGTGCTTTTCCATGAAGAAGCAAAATGGCTGGGGGGGAGGGAGTGTACACTTTTGCACAATTCTGCTTTTGCGCAAATTCACTTTCGCATAAAGTCACTCTAGCATTAAGGTGCTATAGCAAACAAAAGTGGCACTGCCAGCAATATGTGGGAGGGGGTGAAATGAACAACTCCACTGTATCACTAAAGTGCTTTAGCGATTTTGAGAGAATAAAGGTTTTATGCCAGCAATGGCTATGGGGGGGAAAGTGCAATTGCGGGGTTTGTCCTGAACCTGCAAACCCCCAAGGGTTTATCTGTGCCACTCCCTTTTTGGTGCACCTAGGATTTCTGCTCCTTTGTGAGTTATAGCTCCCACTCCCTTTTCAAGCTGCAAAGTAACACAAGCATCAGAGAAGCGGCGGAATTACACAAATATCAGGGAAGCAGCGAAGTTATACATGCATCAGAGAAGGATCAGGATTCCCTGATCATGCAGCCCCGATACAGCACAAGTTACACAAGCATCAGAGAAACGGCAAAGTTACACACGCAAAGATGTCATGATTGGCCGCTATTTCCATAAAAGAGGTCTTACGCAGAACAGGGAACAGCCACCATTTTCTGCATAATCATGGCTCTCTACGGGGACAGGCAGCCCCACAGTGCTTGTCAGCTGCTCATCGAGCCCTCCAGCCCCTTAGGCAGCTTGGTAAGTGGGTCTGGAGGAGTGAATGGGTGGAGCCCATCCAACTCCACCCCCTTCCCAGATGCCTGTGCCATCCCTAGTCCTAGGAGGTTGGAATTATCCTGAAGGAGCACGTCTCCCCTCGATTTGCAGATGTTGTGCAGAATGCAGCAGCTGACTATTACATCTGGCATGAGGTCTTTCTCAGCATCCAGAAGTGTGTAAAGGGATCACGACTGTGCCTTTGGGTGCCCACATGTGTGCGCCACAGGAATTCGAGCACAGCTGTGGTAGTAGTTGAAGTTCTGCTTGGCTGTCCTAGGAGCATGGTAAGGTGCCATCAGCCATGGTTGGAGCACAAAAGCTTATTTGCCAAGAATGAGGGGGTGCATGGCCAGGCTGCGCACCATTGCGGGGGGGGGGGTAAAGAATCTCCCCATTTTGCACTTGTCTGCCAAAGGGGAATTCCAAAAGATAGCCATGTCATGGCTTCTCCCCAACATGCCTGTGTAAATGTCTATAAATCTCCATTTGCGTGCCTGCCTTTTGCCGTGATAGGCTACGTAAATACTTACGTAGCCTATCACGGCCTAACACAGGCATACAAATGGCGGCCACTATGACGGCTGCTATTTGCAGCCGCAGCGGCCCAGCAGTGGCCAGAAGTCCGGCTGTGGCTGGCCCCAGCCGGTTGCTCTGCGGCCTTGCTGCGGAGCAGAGCTGGCTGGGGAGGATTCCAGGAGAGGGACGGATCGCCCCCCACCCAGCGGACCCCGGCAGCGGACTGGTAAGTGGGATTCGTACATCCCTAGTTCTTAGGGTGGATTGTTTGGGGGAAGCAACCAACCGTGGGGGGTGGGGGGAATCCGGGTACAGATGAAACATTGCAGATTTCTTACTTAGGGACTTCTCCAGGCTGCCTGTAATTTTAAGAACAATGGCCCACAAGGAACATATGAAGATAACTGTGTCCTCTTTTGAAGATCTTCAAAATGAAAATGTCAAGGCTGCTCTTGCAACTCCCCCCGCCCCCATGGCTATCATTCTAAAATTTGGCAAGCTTGAACTCCTCAGAAGGGGCAACTATCCCTGCAATTTCATCCAACTGCCAAGAAAAAAAATTGACCAATCCTTCCAAGACGTTTTTTAAAAACAGCTTGTGATACTTTCTCAGCCCTTCAGTTGAGTTAATGTGTACTAACACAGGGAACTGGAAATCTGTCCACATATTTACTAGGTGATAGGATATCAATATTCCTCTGATGCAGCCTTTCATCAATATGTTCTCCCAAAAGGTTGTTTCCAGCAAATGAGAGGATCTAATCCCACACTCGTGATTAACTGCTTTTCTGCGTCCCAGAACTAAAGCCTACCCTAGCCCTGAACCATTAGAAAAAGGAAAACTTGATCTGATTATAAATTTCCATTCTAGATTATTCTGAGGTGGGTTCTTTTTTATCTTTTAAAAATGCTTTTATTAAAGAAAAGTGGCAGGGAGGAGGGAAAGCCTGACAATCAGAGGTGGAATCATGAGCCGGCCAGTGGCTTCTACCTTGTTGTTTTTGGAAGTCTGACATTTAAGCTTTGTATTTGGATAGTTTGGGACTGATGAGATGTCTTCCTGTTCTTTAGTGTCTCCTGTAGCTGTGCATAGCTCAGTGCGTGTATACTTTTTTTCCCCTTGCGTATTTTGGAGAGCCAAATGGTTAGAGCATTGGACTCGAGAGATCTGGGTTCTAGTCCCCACTTGGCCATAAAGCTCGCTGGGTGACTTTGGGCCAGTCTCTGACTATCAACCTAACCTACCTCACAAGGTTGTTGTGAGGATAAAATGAAGAGGTTTTCATTTCATGTAAGCTGCCTTGGGTTCCTTTGCAAGAGGAAAAAAGGTGAGTAATAATAATAATAATAATAATAATAATATAGTTTTCACTTGTGAAGGCTAAGGGACTTCCAGCTTTGCCCCCCCCCCCCGACTCTGGTGTCAGTCCAGGAGCCCTTGGTGGTGTTCTTGCTGGAAGACCCTGCCTATCAACCAAGATGAATTACTTCCCAGTACTAAAAACTGCCCCACCCCCAAAGCCCAAAGTGGAGATGTATAGTAAGTTCCGTTTTGCTAAAACCAATATGACAGATTTTGCAGGACAAGGCAAGAGTTTTAGCAATAAATGCAGAAAATTAAAGAGCATGTTTTGGACACAATTGTCATGTGTTGTGAGGTGAGTATCAGCATGCCTTGAGGTAGCAGCCCCATCTTAAACATTCTTTTCAGACACCCACTAAATCCAATTGTAAAGAAAAAACAAAAATATTCAAGGAAGAGGTAAGATTTAACTTGGCTCAAATGGATAGATGGACAAAGAAGCATCTAAAAAGTTCCATGTTTTATAAAAGAATAGTCAGGATAAGTTCCTGCTTACATAGACATAAAATGAACATACCCATGGTGGCTTGTTGCATCATCTGAACCCAGCAGGGTGATTTTATTGTAGGTTGCCAGGAACAGCTAGGGAGCTACTTGACCAGAATGGCAGAAGCCCGTTCCTCCTTGTAATATCACTCATGCTGCCACCATCCTCCCTCATCCCTCCACCCTATGCCCCTAAAAACTGTGAAGAGAGGACACTGGAGAGTGTTCCAAATGCATTCACAACTCGTTTTTTAATTATTTTTGGTCCTGCGCAAGTGCGCAGGAGTGAATGACAGCTGCCTTAACATTTCCACAATTTCCCCCTCTGTGTTACTGCTTTGCCAGGACATCTGTGCATCTTTCCTGATCCCACTCGCTGCTCTGTAGCCCATATCAAGATGTGACAGCTAGCAACAGAGGGAAGCAACAAGCAGAAAGGAGCAGCAGGGTGGAGCCAAAGGTGGCTGGAGAGAAGGCACTTTGCCAGTGGGTGTACTTATTTCAGGAGTGGGAACTAAGTGTAACTTGAAACAGCTTTTTTTTAAAAAAGGTGTTTGCTAGCTAGCAATGTATGCGCCGAAGTAGAAGAGGGGAATATAGCGATGCTTGGCTAAATATCAGAGAGGCAGAATTCTGTTCTTGTGCAACAGTGAAAGCCCCTGAAAAGAAAAGAAATAGCTGGTGAACACATTACCATGTTCATAAGGGCTCAGAAAGTTAATTCCATTTGGCAAACTGATGTGGGGGTGAGGGGAGTTTTCCTCAGTAGCCAGCAACCCCAGTGGACCAACTGCAGAAAGGGTGCTGATGTAGGAACTGAGGAGAACAAGCCATGTCAAGCCCGATCGTCTGTCGGGAGTACCGTGGGCTGTTCATAAATAAACAACCACCAACCTGCGGTGGTTTGTTCACAGAGTGGCTTAGCGTGATGTGTGAGCCCGCCCATTGCTTAATTTTATGGACATCTGAGTTCAGCAAAATCTTAGGGGAGACTGATTTTTGTTTTGTCCAGTCATATAACAGCCTCCATTTCTGATGCCAGAAGTCTAGCCAGTAAATCAGAACATGACTAAGTGGTTGGCCCCATATTCCCAATGATTGAAAAGATCATGTTTTGGGATGCATATTCGAAGACAAAAAGCCTATTCAGTCATCCCAGCATGGTGCCAACTTACCAAACGCTCTAAAGGTACTATTGAGCACCATCGGCATGTATGGGTTTGCCACAACATACCAAAAGCTCTCAGGGAGATCCAACTATTATAGAAGGGTATTTTGTGCCTCCAAGATAAGAGAGGCATTCACTGCCTTCCAAAAGAAATTTCTTTAGCTATCTGCCCCACTTGCCTGACTTGTCCAGTCCAGTTGCATATGGCCAAGAGAAACAGGAAGAGAGAAGTTAAATCATCGGTGAGCCAAACTTCCCACATACTTACGGCAATGCTGCTTCCTTCTCTTTGTGGTGTACGGAATATGTAGTTAGAAGGATCACTACTTCTTTAAGAGCTGACTTTCATTGTTGCAGGAGCTGATATAGTCTGTGTACAAAGTAGGATGGGGTCTGCAGACCTGCTGTTCTGTGCTTGTGCATTTGCTTTCCCCCCTCTTGTTCCTAGTTATTTTTTATAACACTTATTCCAAATTACGTTTTGTGGGAGTTCATGATTCCTCCTTGTTGCCCTATAGCATCCGCCCCATTTGTCTCTCCATCAGCCTCTGCTATTTCTCTGCAGCAGGAGCGCTGGCATCAAGCCGGCACTGAGGACTGAAAGTTCTGCAAAGCAAATTGCAACGCAGTATGGGGATGTTAACCGTACCTTCGGATTACCAGCCACATCGCTTCCGCACCAAAAAGCTCCCCCGACACACACACGCACACACCCTGTCTTAACAGGACACAAAGCTATCCTATTGTGATCAACAATACCAACATTGTTCAGTTATTGGGAAATTAATCCCAAGCTCTCACTAACTGAGGACATAATAAGCCTTCAAGCAGCAGCTGGTTTCCACTCTGACCTACATGTGCATCAGGATAATATGTACAATGGCACTTCATTGTGGCAGCACGAGATAGCCTGGCTGGCTGGCTGGCTGACCCAGCTTGGAGCGTGACAACTGGTTGTCTCTATAGAAACCAAGGCAGGGTCACATTTGGCTATTTTTAGCTGTGAGGACTCGGGGGCAGCTACCATTGTGTCGCTTCTTGTTACACAAGTATAGGGAGTATTTTTCAGCAGAGAAAAATCATTTAGAAATTATTTCCTGTTTTGAAGAATGTTACGTTAGTACTGGCATTTGTAGCATCCATTTCCTATGTTTTACAAAAAATTAATGGGTAGAGTAATTGTGATCTTGAACCTTCTGCATTTGTAGACTATCTGTCTGACAGTGAATTGGTGGAGTCCCAAATTGTTTTTAACCCTTTCTAGACTGAAGAGCAGTGAAAACCGCTTTTCGGAAGTCCTCAGAGATGTCTTTTGATTGTGGCATGACATATTTCCACACAACCAAACTCACAAAGTTTCTGATCCTTTTATGGGGGGGCGGCTCTCAAACTCACCCCTGAAGATCTACCTAATTACTTAAACACCTGATTCTAATTATTCCCTTTAATTAGGCTGATGCAACCAGAGCTGATGCACTTACTTTTGCACATACCCTGACTCTTAAGTACTCATTATTTGCCTAATGTATTTGTTGTTGTTGTTGTTCAGTCGTTCAGTCGTGTCCGACTCTTCGTGACCCCATGGACCATAGCACGCCAGGCCTTCCTGTCCTGCGCTCTCTCCCGGAGCGTGTTCAAGTTCATATTCATTGCATCCGTGATGCTATCTAGCCATCTCATCCTCTGCCGTCCCCTTCTCCTTTGGCCTTCAGTCTTTCCCAGCATCAGGGTCTTTTCCAGGGAGTTTTCTCTTCGCATTAGGTGGCCAGAATATTGGAGCTTCAGCTTCATTATCTGTCCTTCCAATGAGCACTCAGGGTTGATTTCCTTTAGGATGGACTGATTTGACCTCCTTGCAGTCCAGGGGACTCGTAAGAGTCTTCCCCAGCACCACAGTTCGAAAGCATCAATTCTTCGGCGCTCAGCCTTCCTTATAGTCCAGCTCTCACAGCCATACATTACTACTGGGGAAACCATAGCTTTGATTAGACGGACCTTTGTCGGCAAGGTGATGTCTCTGCTTCTTACTATGCTGTCTAGGTTGGCCATAGCTTTCCTCCCAAGGAGCAAGTGTCTTTTAATTTCATGGCTACAGTCACCGTCTGTGGTGATCTTGGAGCCCAAGAAAGTAAAATCTGTCACTGCTTCCATTTCTTCCCCTTCCATATGCCAGGAAGTGATGGGGCCAGATGCCATGATCTTAGTTTTTTTAATGTTGAGTTTCAAACCAGCTTTTGCACTCTCCTCTTTCACCCTCAACAAGAGGCTCTTTAGATCCTCTTCGTTTTCTGCCATTAGGGTGGTATCGTCTGCATATCAGAGGTTGTTGATAATTCTCCCAGCAATCTTAATTCTGACCTCTGATTCATCCAACCCGGCATTTCTCATGATGTACTCTGCATATAAGTTAAATAAGCAGGGTGACAATATGCAGCCTTGTCGTACTCCTTTCCCAATTTTGAACCACTCGGTTGTTCCATGTCTGGTTCTTACTGTTGCTTCTTGACCCTCGTACAGGTTTCTCAGGAGACAGGTAAGGTGGTCTGGTACTCACATCACTTTAAGAATTTGCCACAGTTTGTTGTGATCCACACAATCAAAGGCTTTAGCGTAGTCAATGAAGCAGAAATAGACGTTTTTCTGGAATTCTCTTGCTTTCTCCATGATGCAGCGAATGTTGGCGATTTGATCTCTAGTTCCTCTGCCTCTTCTAAACCCAGCTTGTACTTCTGGTAGTTCTCGGTTCGCATACTGCTGAAGCCTAGCTTGTAGGATTTTGAGCATCACCTTGCTGGCATGTGAAATGAGCGCAGTTGTGCGATAGTTTGAACACTCTAATGTATACATCATTTTATTTCAGAAGACATGGAATTGTTTAATAGTAACCCCATTGGATATTTAGTAAAGGACTGGTTTTGATACACAAAGGCTATCATGGCAAAACTACGGAATGTCCATAATTATTGTTAGGGTTCACAAATGTTTTCTCACCACTGTGTCTGTCTGTCTGTCTGTCCCTATATTGTGAACTGCTTAGATATGTTATGATATTAAGCAATATAAAAGTAGTATCTTCTCACCCATTTTAAACATGATTTAGACCACATTTTCCCTTTCATTAGCGGAGCTTTGGGCTCAGTATGAAATGGCTTCACTTCACTTTCAGTGATGGCTCTTTCTAGGCTTTACTTTCAGTGATGGCTATTCCACCCAGCATCAGAAACACATCAGATATTTGACATATTTGTTCTAGTGTTGCTTTGTGCTTCTGTGGATGTAAGAAAGCCATTGTGGTGAGAGCCAGTGTGGTATAGTGCCAGTGTGGTGTAGTGGTTAAAGTCTCCAAGCACCACCTTCTGAGACCATTCATCCAGGAAGTATCAGAACCACTGTAACGCTGTCCCTCCTATGCCCAACCCAGATAAACAATCCAGAAAGATATCATGGTTGATGGTATCGAAAGCTGCTGAGAGGTGCACTCACCCCATCCATCCCCTGGGATTCTAAGGTGACCTAGGCTGTTTCTGTCCCAAAACTGGACCTGAGGCCAGACTGGAACTGATCCAAATAGTCAGCATCATCCAACACTACCTGGAGTTGAGAAGCTACCACATGCTCCAACACCTTGTCCAAGAATGGCAAGTCTGATACTGGACAGTAATTATTAGAAACCAATGGATCTAAGCTGGGTTTCTTCAGTAGCGGTCTCACTGCTGCTTCTTTTAAGCTAGGAGGGACAACCCCTTCCCTCAAGGAGGCATTATTCACATCTGAAGTCCAAGTACCCAGCCTAGCTGTGACTGATTTCATAAGCCACTATGGGCAAAAGTCCAGTGAGTAAGTGGTAAGCTTCAATCCTACAAACAGTTTGTCTTCATCTTCTTCCAGTACAGGCTGGATGATATCCATGATAACATGACTAGACATCACTCTAGTCACATCCTGCTTTGATTGTGTTAAAACAATGGCATCTAAGTTGGCACAGATGTGGGCAGCTTTATCTGCAAAATGTCCAGCAACCTGATCACAGTGGGCTTTTGAGGGATCAAGATGTTGTTTTCCAGGGCCAACTTCAAGAAGGCCTTTCACTCTAGTTGTTCGGGGCATACTCCCCAGAATTTGTTGTTGTTGTTCAGTCGTTAAGTCGTGTCCGACTCTTTGTGACCCCATGGACCATAGCACACCAGGCCTTCCTGTCCTCAGCTCTCTCCTGTGCTCAAGTTCATATTCATTGCATCCGTGATGCTATCTAGCCATCTCAACCTCTGCCGTCCCCTTCTCCTTTTGCCTTCAGTCTTTCCCAGCATCAGGGTCTTTTCCAGGGAATTTTCTCTTCGCATTAGGTGGCCAAAATATTTGAGCTTCAGCTTCAGTATCTGTCCTTCCAATGAGCAGTCAGGGTTGATTTCCCCAGAATATCAGGGTGCTAATGTGGCTTTACAGCTGGGTAGAGGATGTTTGGGGGTGATTGCATTGAGAGCCCAGGTCATCTTCTCATTCTAGGTGGAGACCAGGGCCTCAGCAGGACAACCCATTAAGCCTACAGGAAAATACCCAAGAGACAGACCATCAAATTGGGTCCACCACCCCTGCGGATTTTGCAGGCAGCGTGAAGGTAAAAACTGATTAGGTAATCTGTCCATTCCAACTGAATCATTTCTGTCTCCCCTACCTACAGATCATTAAAATGAGGTGGCCCTAAGTAAGGAAACTGACTGTTTCAGAAGGACAGGTACAGTGGTTATGTGGAAGGGGAATCCTCAAATATGGGGTGTACAAATGACTCACTTCCCCTCCCCCTGTATTTTTGGGGGCAACTTAGAATCATAGAATCATGAAAACAAGACACATCATAAAACTTGAGATAAGAAACTTGCAAAGTTTCAGAAGGATAGGTACAAGGGCTAGAGAGGTGTGCTGACTGAAAACCAATTTAAGGCTTTTTTTTTTTTAGTAGTGAAGCCTGGTGCTGTTGGAAGAATTACTATCTTACGGTCCCATCTTTGCTGTTCTCCAAAGCACAGTGATTGGAGAACCCCTAGTAAAATGTGCCTTATGGCTAGAAGGTGGACCTTTCAGTCACTCAGCTCCACTCCCTTCTTTCCCCCCTCCATCATCATTTACAGAAAGAAATCAAAAGACACTATTTTTGGAGACATAATGTCTATCTTTCTGAAGCTGGATTGTGAAAAAAAGCCTTGTGCAAGGTCCAGTTTCAGTTCTGGTTACTTCAGAGGGAAGCCTGCTTTGCCTCAGGAAGCACCAGAAATGGTCCGAAGGGCCCAATTTGGCTCTCAGGGTTCAGGATTTGGCCAGATCCAATGCACATCCCTCATTCTAATGGTAAAATGGTTTTGTGAATGTTTACTCCATATGGTAAAGTGGCGGATGAAAGCTTAATTTTCATTATGTAGTAAGGTACATATTACAAGAAAGCTCTAGCATATGACTACTTTGTGGTATGGGAAAGGAAAACTACTTTGTGCTCCATATTTGAACAAAATGTAAATAAAGTAGCATGTGTTGAGACAGACAGCTGCTGAGTCAAATACTACCTTTTGAAAAGTGGCACTATGAAAGCTTGGGGCTGCTGAATATTCAAAAGCATGACAAAGTTAATACAAATCGCAGTGGGGCAGGTTTATCACATCACACCCCAGAATTTAAAATAGTCTACTTAGAAACAATCATGAATTGTAGGGAACAAATCTAGAGGAGATACACACGCACCCCTCCCCCAGCCAGCCATCTGTTTCAAATACAGCTTATGTGGCCAGAAAAGGGCATTCATGATTCCAGAAGTGTCTATAGATGTCTATTCGAAACCACTCATGGGTATCTAACGGGAATGATAAAGAAAAGTGGGTCTGGAACAAAAGGGCACTCAAAAGTTCCCTTCACGAGGCGCAGAGACAGAAGACAGTCTTAGGATATTAGAAAGAAAGGAGATGCACCGAGTTCAATGGGACTTACTCCCAGGTAAATGGGTATAGGATTGCAGGCAGCCTAAAAGAAATAAAACATTATTCCTATCAAATCAATGTATGTATGTTTAGAAAGTTGCATAGCTGTGTGAAATGTAATTTTTGAATATATAAACTCCTGCTGCACTCTGTCCCCATTTCTGATGGATTTTTCTGATCCCCCCCCCCCGCCCGCCCCCTTCCAATATGTGTTGAATCCAAGGAGTGTCACTGTGAACAGGAATAGAAGGAAACATATTTGTGGCATGGAGCTAAAATCTATATGGAGAGAGGTTGCAAAAGTTAACTCCAGTGAAGATAGTGAAAAAGATGCAGTTTTTAGTGTTCCCTTATACCATCCAAACCGTTTTATTTGTTGATACTGGAATTGTAAGCAATGCTCAACGCTCAGCTCTTCTCTTCTGATGCCTGCTCAGCCTCCAAGGGTGTGTTTCCACCAGCGCTGTACTCCAACCTGGCTGCATGTGGAGGTTGTGTGATTGACAGATGTCATGGCCATCCAGCAGGCGTCCTGGAGTTTATCGCAGCAAAAGCGGTTCTTCTGAGACTGGTTATAGTCGGACTTTTCCGCTTTACTTCAGCTCGGTTATGCTCCTGTTGGGGTGTGTTCTATCACCCGCACTTGCGTCAGTATCATAGTCCTGCCCATGAGAGTGTGTAGCCCTGCCCATGGGGGTGTGTTGCTCACCTGCCTGTGACCTCACTGACCCAACCCTTTCCCTCCCTGTTTTCTGGAAGTTTCACCGCATTTTGGAGCAGGATGCCGAGGGACCAACTTTAAAAAACCATTGAAAATAAGCGCTAGATCACTAGTGCGTATAAGCATGCTATCACAGGCAAGCAAGTACTCCCACTACAGCCTGAAAATAAGGTCTATCTCAGGTCACTTCCCCAGAACTGCACGTCGGGAGGATCCACGGCTAATATTACTTTTTGTCCTTCGGTCCCATTTCACAAGCTTCATAGTTCAGTTTTCGTAATACATGCTAAGGCACTATCTCATTACAACACCATTGCACAGATCTTCCATCAATATGCATATCCTCTCTGTCAGTATCTCCTATCACTCTATCACGAAATAGCACTAACATGCATTTGCACTATTGCGCCATCGCGCATTAGTTCAGGGGCACCTTCTGATTCCTGTTGTTGTCAATGAGGCTTGTTCCCCAAAATGCACTATTACGCATTTGTGCTTTTGCGCTATAGCGCATTTATTCAGGGGGTGCTTGCTAATATGGTAGCCTGGTATTTAGAGGGAAAGGAAAAAAATGGGCAGAATGGGGCATTGGTCTGGCAGGTCTACTCAGAAGTAACTCCTGTTGTGATCAATGAGGCTTGTTCCCAAGATTGCCATTAAGGGGAGTAGAGCCTGGAGGGGGAGCCTCTCTCATTGGTTGAGCAGCCCCTGCCAGTCTGATGACAATCACTTCCAATCCCCCCACCCCACCCAGAAGTATGTTTCTGTCAGCGATTTATAATGGTGTGGTGCAGTCCTTTGTGGAGCCCTAAGTGGAGCCATGCTGATTCTATGACCACTCCAGTATCCCTTCATTTGCTTCACCCTTCCATTATCATGGAAACATGGCCCAAGTCAAGTTACAAGGGTGGGATGGGACATGGAGGGGGGAATTTCCCAATTCGCCTCAGGCAGCAAAATGTTTTGGCCCTGCCTTGTCAGAAAGATCTAAGAAAGGAGACTTTCTTCAGCAGTAAGCATTCTTCCTTCACCATTCTTATCTTTGACCAGTGACCAGTGATGAGAGCAAGTTAAATACCTTTAAATATTAGAGTTCAGCTGTGCTTTGCATGCCTGAAAGTTGTTGCACTGATGTTTACTTCTGAGTTAGCAGGCATAGAATTAAGCTGTGCTTTGTATGCTTGTTGGGAAAATGTCAAAATGGATAAGAATCACATTTGTCTATGCATGCATTTGTATGTGCATGCATATGGGGCTCCCAACATATCCCAGATGCAGCCCTCAGAACCAAAACAATTGTGTGCCTCTGTCATAAGAGGAAATGGGAGTTACTTGCTCAGGAAGGGGAGAAGACTGGGAGCAGCAGTCCCTCCCCAGTGACTCTGCTTGGCCTTTGTGCGGCACTGAGGGGGGGAAAGCAGGTGAGAGCAACCGCTGTTGGGGATGTATCCAATGCTAGTTCTCCTTAGAGTAGACACATTGAAATGAATGGGATTTAAGTTAGTGCTGAAGCTCCATTGATTCCAATGGAAACTTTTCTGCCCCCCCCTTTGAGGAGGTGGTATTTGAGGGGGGAAATGGGTGGGTGGATGCTTAAATCCTCCTGTCCCAAAGCACCACAGCCCCAGTCTGAATTGAGTTTGCACGCATTTGCAGGAGATTAGGGAAAACTATAGAGAGAACATTTTGTTTTGCCCACAGTCAGTGAGCAAAGAGCATGCCACATGGCTGATGCAATAACTGTGATTTCTTAATTGAATTGAAAAGGAAAGAAGGAGGAGAGAGTAGGCACGAGTGCATGTTTTTTGTGGCATTTGCTTTCCTGAGGACTGGGCCAGTGAGACCAGCACAACAACCCTACTGATGACAACGTATTTGCTTGCTATTGGGGTGGGTGGGAGGGGGGTGTTGTTTAAAGATGGCTTTTAAATTAGAAGCATGATTTCTTTCTGTTTGATTATTGCTGCTGTTTGACTTAGTGCACTCCTAGGCATGTCTACTCGGAAGTAAGTCCCATTGAGTGCAGATAAGTGTGCCTGATTCCCAGGTAAGTGTGTATAGGATTGGAGCCTTAATTTTTAAAAAAATCCTTAACTTGTTTGACAGCGTGGGTGGGTTTTGTTGTGGTTCTCCTGCTATTTATTTAAAGATAGATTTATACATTATTTTTCTATGGCTGATTGCTTAACTCAAATTCTTTTTTAACAATTGCTTCTACTAGTGGTGGTGAATTAATTTAATTTAAATCCATCTGAGTCCATGATTCATATGGGTTGGAGGTGGGGATTTTTTTTCTGGCTTAAAGAAAGGGGGACTGGGGAGAGGGAGGAATTTATATGTGCAGTGTGCTATGGCTGCATTATTTTAAATCCTTGTCTCTTGGCTGCTGCAAAATGAAGCATTTCTGCTTTGAATATAGGAGGACTGGGCTGGGGTAACTACCCCTTGGCTGCTTTGGATCTTAGAACTTGCTGGGGATGCTTGCTCCTGAGTAATCCAGCCCTTTGTACTTGTGAGAGACCCATAGGCCTGGTAGTGTGTGTGTGTGTGTGTGTGTGTGTTTAGTGTGCTGCTTATCCTTGAGGAGTTTTGGAGAGGGCTGGCAGTGGGAATACTCAGGAAAAGAGATATATGTTTGGATGCTCAGAAGTTGCTGGCCATGCTTAATCCTGAGTACTCCAGTCCTTTTGGCTTCAGTGTAAGCATTTATAAGAAGGATTTTTTTTTTTTTAGACTTTGTATACTGCTTTCAGCTGTTGCTTGAGGGAGTGGCTCATAAAATATAAGATGTATATTTTAATGTTCACAACATGCTTGCCATGCTTACCATCATTTTGCATGCTTCTGTGTGTGACTGGGGATTTTATCATTAACATCTCTTAGCGTTCCCTTTTGCAATGGGTTGCTCCTGGGTTCCAAAGACTGTTTTTCTGTATGGCTCTGAGGGTATCATCATAATTTTGTGTGGCTGTGTGGATTCTCCCCCACCGTTTTGCACTCATGCTTTTAAAGGCACTTGATTCTCTGTGCAATGGGAGTTGTTGCTAGAACAGGAGAATGTGGGCCCAAACAAGTGCTTTTGTGTTACTGTGTGAATTCCTCCCCCACCCCTTTGCGCTCATGGCCTTAAAGTGATGGGGATTCTTGTATAAAGAGGTGGATTTTGAATGCTGAGCAATAGCTTGCTGCTTAATGTGGGCTCAAAGGAATGTTTTCTGGTGGAGTTCTATGTGTCAGAAACACCATCCAGCTGTTTGACTGTCATGACCCCTTGGCCCTGCCTCTGCCCCATGGGCCACAGTGGCCACCAACTGCCATTGGAAGGGGGGAAAGCTTAGTGCAGGGCAGGAAAGTCTGCCTCTTCTTCAAGCCTTGGCAGGGTGGGGTGCCACAAGCCACACTTCTTAAGCTGACTGAATTTTCACTATATGCTGTATTTAATTGTTAAGATAGTCCTTTGCAGCACTGAAAACTTTAATTGGTTTAACTGGTACACTAATCAAGTTGATTAAGGGCGCAATCCTACACATGCTTAGACAGGAAAAAAAAAGCCCCACAACTCCCCATGCTGGTTGGGGAATGCTGGGAGTTGTAGGACTTCTTTCTGTCTAAACATGCATAGGATTGTGCCCTATATTGGTGAAACTGAGACTGAAAGCCACACTCATTTAGGTTTGCATTTTATATTTATTTTCTTAGTTGCCTTACGTTTTTCATCAAGAAAGGCAGAATGTAAACATTATAAATACAATAAACTTTTAAAGTCATTTTTTGATTTTCAACAGAAAAACTCAAGGCACATTCAGCTGTATCTGACTGCAAAACAGCTCCCCCCTCCCTCCCACATGGTTCCCAGACGGCTTCACATGTGGATAATTCGTCACTTTTCATGAAAGTGCCAAGTGGCACGATTATCCTGTAGATCAGGGGTCCCCAACCTTTTTGGACCCCTGGGCTCATTTGGGAATTTGAGACCATGCTGTGGGCACCACCACAAAATGCCTAATCAGTAGGACACTGCTTTGGCATCTACCTTTCATGTCTATGGATCTTAGGCTGCGTCTTATTGAACAAAAAAATTAGCTTTCTGTCTACTGGACACCACAATGTCTCTTTAATCAGGGATTGTCTAATTTAGCTAATTGCTGGCAGTGCAGTGCAGCGTCTTTTAAAGATGTGTTTTGGCAATGTCCAAGAGTTGCTTTTTTTTGAGCAGAGGTTATTACACAGAAAATTTTTGTACTGGAACAGTCTTTAATATTCACTGATGTACACGCTCTTTTAAATTATGTACCTGCGTCATGGAAATTAACAAATGGTCAGCGTAAATGAATTACCCGCGCCTTTTTGACAGCTAAAAGACTGAAACTACAACTTTGGAAGGATAAACACTCATCTCCTATAATGCAATGGATAGAGAATTTTACAGCACTTTCAATATTTGAAAGGGCAGCAGATAGCTGGCACCTTTAAATGGATACTTATTTGGGTATTTGGTCCACTTTTGTTGCAGTCTATATATACTTGCTAGAAAATGGTATGCATTTCATACAAATCCATATATGTGTATTAAAAAAAATGGGGGACTACATAAAAAAATTCGAGTGCCTGTGGGCGTTGCGTTGGGGACCCCTGCAGTAGATCATCTGGTGGTTCCCCATATGGGGAGGGTGTATATTAAATTTCGTTGCATTTCTGCAAAGTTTCAAACAGTTAGAGCCCCCCTTTTTGGTACAATGTTCCCATGCGTCCCTGACTCACCCTAATCAATACTTCCCTGTTGCCAGTTTACCATAGTGGGGGAAGAGGCACTTCCAAGCAACTTCACTCTGCCAGTATTTCCAAGGGCTTCGGGAGTATAGGCAGCCCTTGGATCCCTAAGCATGGATACCCAGGAGGAGGGCAGTGGCGGGAAAGCCTCGCTATCCCTCTTATCAGAGGATCTCTTCACGCAGCCACTGCAGCAAACTGCATCTGGGGGACCTTCCCCAGAGAAGTGGGGAAAGGCATGCGTGAGAGTTAGGGTGCAGTATTGTACTGATAAAGAAGTGGGCATATTCATAGAACTATGGGGCAGCCCAGAGGCCCAGGCGATCCTGAACACTGTCAGGCACAACCATCTGTTCCCCTGGTTCTCCAACCAGATGGGCCTGCATGGGTACTCCCACACACACACACACACACCTAGCAGTGCATGGTCGGATGAAGACATTTGAGGAGACTATCACATATAACAAGCAGGGTGGAGTGGAGCTGTGGACCAAGTGCAAAGCCGGCAGGTTGCAACTTGTGTGGGATTTGGTGACTGCCACAGAAATGTCTGGTGAACGCACATATACCCTGTTCAAAGAGATGGCTGAGAAGGAGAGAAGACGGGCCAGTGAGTGCCTACTGACTATTTGGTTTATGCACATGATGGGCGATAGCATCCAGGTGTGTGCACAGGTGATTTGTGGGAGTTGGGGAGTCTGTGCATGTGGGAATGGCTGCCTCTGACCTTGTCTTGGAGTGCGCAATGTGTGAACGCATGGCTGCCCTGGATTGGCAAACAGGCATGCTATGATCCCTAACGGCGGCTTTTCAAGAGGCAATGCACACACACCATGGTCAACCTCCATACACGGCGTATCCTTACATGCCTCCGTAGCAGTACCTTCCCATGCCTCCCCAGGCAGGAGTTCCCCCTCAACTCTGCCCTGGCCCTCCAGTAGTAGTAGGCAATCCCTTGGCTGAGCCACACCCCCGCATACCTGCAGCGGGGATGCAAGAAGCAGAAGAAGAACAAGCAGTGCCTCGCTGGCATAGTCTTCAAGGGAGCAGCCGCCCACAGTGCTCCAGGTTGGAGAGAGCCATGGAGGAGGGAGATGGGGAGATGGCAACAGGACATCCTAACTCTCTTTCTGTCAAGCAATTGCTGCTTCCATCCCCCGTACTAACCGTTTTGCTTCCTCCCTATCTCCTTCTTTATATCTAAAGAGACAAAGTTGCCTTTGCCAGCTGCACTTTCAGTTGTTGTTTTGTGGGGACCAGATTGGGGAACGGAGGGGATGTATCTGTTTTATGTTTCACTTGCTGGTCTTAAGGCATGGGTGCACCTCCGAGCAGGAGAAGGGGCATTGCTGGGCTACAGCTGATGCTCATCGCTCAACAACACCAAATCCAGCACCTGCACTACCAAGATGCATTTGGAAAAGTTTTCAGGAGGAGAAGGGGAGGGGAGGTGTATGTTTGAGTGTGTGGTCTACAATGAGCGAGGGCAAAGAAAAGCGGTAAGTTTCTCTAACGTTTTCTCCAAAGTTCAACAGGTTGTTAGGCTTCTAAGTATAAAAATGAATTTCTATCATTTACCTTTAAAGTATGTTCCTTTTTTCAAGTTCTCGTTTAATGCCAGTTGTTCTAGATAAAAGTCAGGGGAATGTGGTCTTGCCTTGAGACATTACCAACCGCTATAAGAACTAAGAAAAATACTATAAAGGAGTCTAGATAGTAATTTAAAAAAATGGCAAGCTGACCCGAGGCAGCTGCTGAAGGCACTCGTCGCCTAGCACGCGATTTATCCTGAGGCTGGATATCCCTGCATCTATTCAGGTTAATCCCAAATTACTGCCCTCTCCTAACTCTGTACACATTTACTAGCATGTATCAGAGTCCAAAATTCAGTCATAATGATGTACTGAAAAGTTTATAGTCATTCTGATTGCGGTTATAATAGGGTAAAGTGAATGTTGTGTTTTGGGACAATGCACCCTCAGGGTTGGCCAGCACTAAAAGGTTTCTGGCATCTTTTAAATTAATATTACTTATGCGTCAAAAGGGCTAGCCCCAGATCCTCATACACCTGTTGCTTCTGGTAGGAAATGTGGAAAACCAGGTTCTGATCTCAGGCATTCCCAACTGTGAGGCACATTTGAAAGTTGTTACCCTCCGTTCTGATAACCCATACTGGGAGTACAAGCTCCTCCCTTTTTCTACAGACCCTAACCCCACCTTTCCCCTCATTGCCAGCTGACCCTAAAAGCCTTACTTCAGCCAGAAACTAACTAGACAAGGAAGGGAGAGTGGAACCTCTGTGGGGCAGTTGAGAATCAATAGCAATTACCAGTTCACCACATGGTTGCTTGGTTTTCTATTACTACATGTGTGCTATACCATTTTTTTCTGCCAGCATTCTCCTGCCTGATGAATGCAGGGCTGTCTGTCACAGGCCTTCACATGCTGGGATGGTAATATGTATTACCTAATTGTGGGTAGTTGGGCAATGGTGTTCCCCAAAACTCTGAAGCTTGGTTGGTAGAAGTATATGTGCACTGCATGTGTAACTCAGCCCCCCTAGGGTTGTGTAGGGTGGGCAAGAGAGAGCACCATCATTCTCCAGCCATCACATGAAGAGACTGAAGTAATTGTAAAAGGTAAGCGTCTTATTTTGCATGAGGTAAGTAGTATTAGTGGTTGTGATGTCCTCCGTTGGGTTCAGGCATTTTCTGCCTTGCAGTTGCCTCACATTATCAGGGTATATTGAGCTCTACTCCTGAGTCAAGCAAGGAAGTCGCTGTGCTTGTGCCTGAACCCTCCTGGCTTGACTTGACTCCTTAGGGCAAAGATGAAGATGAAAAAGTGGGAGGGCATCACTGAAGGAAAAAAGAGGAAGGGCCCTCTAAGGTACAGAAAAACCCATGACATTTCAAATAATTTTTGTCCAGAGCACATAAATAGAATTGGATACTATATTCAATTTTTTGTTAAGGTTTTGTTTGTGTTAGTGGTTATAGTGGTGCATATATATATATATATATATACACATACATACATACATATCATATAGTTATATGCTATAACTAGCTATAACATAGCTAGTTATAGCATCCAGTTTCATTCATGTGCCCAAGACAAAGATTATTTGAAATAACTTGAGCGGAATAAATAGTTTTTATTTTAAAAAGCTTCCTTCTCGTCAATCCACACATTTTCACTATCAACATCAGAAGTGCATCTGGGGGTGGGGGTAGGATCAGGAACATTCCTGGCTTATTCCTTTTTTTTAAGCCCAGAAACTATTGTATTGTGTATATCTCTCTCTGAAACTCTCAATAAATTTCATGCATCTGATGAATTGTCCACCAAAGCTTATTTCATAATAAATTTGTTTGTGCTTAAGGTGCCACAAGACTCTTTGTTCTTTTTGTTGCAACAGACTAACATGGCTACCCCTCTGGAAACTATTAATAAACTGTATCTGAAAAGATAGAGCCAGCAAAAAAGCCAAGAATATATTGTATTAGAAAGATTAATTTTGAAACGAATGCGTACGTATATTATTTTACAGACACCACCATTTGCAATGTACTTAAACACATTACAGCAACCCTGCACCATCTACTGCCATAAACAAAGAACCAGGAAATGGTGCCAGCACTGCCCTTGTTTACACACAACGGCAAGCCGCCATAGGCACATTTCGCCACGGGGCCTGCCCTATTGTGTTTTAAAAATTCAAGCCATGGTAGGAGCACGCCACAGTTTGTAGTTACATGCAAACTTGGGCAGAGTGGATTGTTGGGGTGGTTAATAAGCCCCCAGAGCCATTGGCCTGTTCTAGTGTTGTGGGTGGCTTGCTAACTCCTCCCAACAATCCACCCCAGCCAGGTTCACATGGAACTACAAGCTGCAGCACACGGTCGCTGTGGCTTGAATTTTCCAAATGGCAGTTGACGCCGGAACAAGAAGCCCTGCGGGGAAATTCACCTACAGTGGCTTCTTGTTACATGTGAACCAGCTCACTGTATGCAGGGCATGGGCATCTGCAGGAGTTTTTCCATGGAGGGGCAAAGCTACATACAATCACCAGTGTGTGATTGTAATTCACGTACATAGCTACAACACACCTGTACAGTGTGCTTGCATTGCTTAGCATCACATTCCACGGCATTTGGAAGCCTCCTAGCAGAAAAACCTGGAAATTTGACAGCACTAATGGATAAGAATGTTATAGTCCAGCTTCACATAAGAGGCATCAAGAACTCCTAGAAAAATTCATTTGGAGTGTGGGACATAAAAAACAACACCTAGGAACAAAAGAAAAATCCAGATGCACAAACACATGACATCCTTAAGACTGCTGTACTAACAAGATATTTTATAGCATCACCACCCTTATCATAACACTGGCAACTTCACAGGACTTGGAATGATTTCCTTGATCTCTTGGAAGCATTGATGAACACTCTGTACAGAGCAGCAGGAGAGCTTGTGGGGAGTATCTTTGGAAGGGGGAGGAGATATGGGTATATTTGATCAGGGTTTAGGGTGCTAAAGGAGCCTGGACGACTCCATTTATTTTCATATTGTTATCAGCCCCTTTTTGCATCAGCTAACAATACAATACAGCTGCACATTTTGTGTATGGTTGCACTTTAAAAAAAAAAAAGCCTTGATTGCATCAGAGGTTTATCATTGATAGACCTGGGCTCTGGGAAATATGTATACCAGGCTACCCCTTTGTTGTTGAGACCTGGGTAGACCTGGTATCTGGATAATGGGTAGACCTGGTGCCTTTCCACCCACAGGTGAACCCCTCAATTCTTTCTGGATTCTGAATCTTCCAACCGGAGCAAGAAACAGACATTCTTAGCAGCTGTACACTTCTGTGCAGCACAGGCTCAGGGGCAAACCTTAAATAAGGTTAAATACTACCTGTTTTCAGGCATTCATAGAATAGAATCATAGAATAGTAGGGTTGGAAGGGGCCTACAAGGCCATCGAGTCCAACCCCCAAGAGAACGCACTAGAGCTCAAAGTGGGTACTGGAATGGGGCCTTGCACACTTGTGCGCTGGCTCTGCTCTCTTCAATTCAGACCTTGCCATGTTGAATCGGCAAGGTCCGGAGGGAGTTCTACTTGCATTTGCTTGAATGCCTAAAAGGTTCCCAGTTGTGTGGAGAGTTCTTGCATTCAAGTGAATGCAAGCAGAACTTCCTTTCAGACCTCACCGGTTCAACACAGCAAGGACTGAATGGAGTGGGGTGGGTCCAGCGTGCCCTAGACAGAGGGGCCGGGGGTAGTGTGCGTGGCCTCATCCCAGTACCCACTTCAAGCCCTCACGCAGTCTCTTGAAGGCCTGAACAGGGCTATTGTTCATTAACAACCTGTAGTCAACACCAGATGTGGATTTTCCAGAAAAATTTAAATCAGAGAATGTTCCACTGCCCTGAATCTATGAAGATCTGATTTATCATATTTGACATATTTAGTTAGTCATTTATTTGCAAGCCAAAAGGCTATTAATAAAATTTGTACAACACTACAAAATGTATAATAGAAATAAAACAATTGAGTAATTAAACAAAGAGAGTCATGCTTTACAGTTAACTGACACCAGTGAGGGCTTTAGCACAAATGTTTGAAGCCCCTAAGGAAAAAAGTGCAACCTGCTGGGTCACCTGACTCTCTTGATCAGACATCAGGTAGCATGTATTTCTTAAAGCACATTCAGGTAGCTCCCCAGATACATATTCCCAAGAAATTTTGAACATGGTATGCGTATTAAATGGACATAGCCATGCATCTTGTGTCAGATCTTCCATTTCTGAGGATCTACACATATATCATAATTGGTCATAAGGAATATGATGGTACCTGCCATTGAATACTGCTCATGGTTTCAAATCATAAAGCTGCGACAGCTTGTCTAAGACTGGGAAAGGTCAGATCTACTAAATATGAGGCTCTCATATGGTTACATTTACAAAATCCGTAAAAACTAAAAAAATGTAGAAGATAAAATGGCCTGCCAGTCCAACTTAATATTTAGCGAACAAAACTAAAAAGTATGCTGTGTTAATTTTATGTGCTGTACACAAAATCTGACAAGTTTTTCCAGTAATCAAAAGTAATTGAACTGAAATATTATTTAGGTTTTGTTGTCTTTTAAGTGCACATACATACTATATTCACATACTTTATTCAAATACATTTAAATTAGCAATACTTGGAAATTGGGAACATAGGAAGCTGCAGAGGCATTTCTAGGTATTTAAAAGATTTGGGCCCAAGGCCTATAGAACACAAATCTTCATAAAATGTACATATACTCATTTATTTTTATATATGCAAATTTAGAAATAATTAGGATTTAAATGTCACAGGAGGCAAAGCCAGTGAATTAAGTTCCCATCCACATAGATTCTTTAATTAATTTGCACCCCACCCTGAGATCATCCTTATCCAGAAGTTCCTCTTCAATTACAAATAATTTGCAATGGCTGTGAACAGGTGTGAAAAAATGTACAAAAGTGAGCGGCTGGTAGTTATTTTCATGAGCCCTTCCCCCTCCCCCCACCAGCAAATTTTACACCAAAAAGGGAGCTTCAAAATTAATTTCTCAATTCCCACCTTGAACCTGCTCCAAAATTTAATCAATTTGCTTGTAATCAATTAACCTATTATCAGTCATCATTACCTCCTTAAATTAAATTCAAAATAAAATAAAGTGCTGTACAATTCCATTGCTGGGTGGGTGGGGAGAGGGCTGGAGAGTGGGTCAGAGGAATTAAATGAAGGGGGGGATCGGTGGGGGGGAAGGATTGACCAAGGACTGGGCGCTGTGAAAGAGACAGAGGGAGCCTGGAAAGGGAAGAGGTGGCAGAGGCAAGCGGGGGAGGGATGGAAGGGTGGCTCTTTTTCCATTCCTCTGTTCTGTAATGTCTGAGGTTGTGTCTCCATGTGGTGGTAACTGCAACACATACACACACAGAGGAAGCACAAGCTGAGTGGGCTAGGAAGCCCCTGTATTGTGCTGCTTAGACCAGCTGTCTATGCACCACAACACAGGGCAGGGAGACAAACAACCATCAAGAGGAGCCAGGCCACACGCAAGGATGTAAGACATACTTACCTGGAGAAGAACTTAACATTTTAGGAGGGCAATAGACAGATTTTCACGCTTTTACTCCCACTCATCTCTCTGTCCCTTCCCCACACTTCTCTCTCTTCTCCCCCACCTGAAGGAAAATTGCCTTCATCCCATGCAATGAACCTCTAAAAAAAGATTCCATTGGCACTAATGGACGATTTTCTTATAAGCTTAACTGCCACGCAGGGGAGGATTTGGGGGTGGGGGGAAGACACAGTACACAGGGAGGGGAGGTTTAACCCTTCCCTCCCCAACTGCGACCACCCTGTAAATCCCCCTGCACAGCAATTAAGTTTAGAAAACACCTTTCTTTGGTACAAATGGAAGGTTTTCCCCTAAGCTTGATTACCACGCTGTGTGTGTTGGGGTGTTGCAGCATGTGGGGAGCAGAGAATTAACCCTTCCTTCTCCAGCCGTAATCTCCCTTGGAAGTTGCCCCTTACATAGCAATTAAGCAGAGAGAAAAAAAACTTACATTTCAACCAATGCACACAGAGGACTCCAGGAAATAGATCCAGGACTCTGGAAATAGATTTGGGGCTGGGACCCCATGGGCCCAGGTATAGCAATGCCCCTGGGAAGTTACCATATATTAGGACAGATTATTAGTCTACCTAGCCTGATATTGTCTGCTCTGTGAGCACCTGACTTCAGGCAGAGAGCTTTCGCATCAAATTGCTACTTGATCTTTTTTTAAAACTAGAGATGTCAGCGATTGAACCTGGGACCTTGTACGTTGCAAACCACGTGATTGCCCATTGAGCTACAACACCTCCCAAACTGCTGCAATACTTGTAAATATTTACAAGACATGACAACTCATGTCTTAAACGCTTCCATTGTTTAGTGTGTTTTAATGAAAGTACCGGAACTGTTAAATTACTAATTTTAGCATGCCTAAGGAGTTGTGTACAAAGTGTGTGTGCTTTCTAGGGATTGTCACTGGAACAATTTAAGTACAACTTTGATTTTAGATTTGATTAGTACTGTATCTATCTATTCAAGCTGCCCAATTTGAGTTGTATTGTGTTCATGCAACTTGGGATTTCATGGCCTCCATGACAACCGTGGGGCTGTCCCAAGATGTCATCAGCCCAACACATATTACAAGTTATAGTCTTGATCTGGTGGTTTTGAATGGATGAAAGGATGGTGATCACTTCCAGTTTCCTCTGCAGGGGTATTGGACTAATTAAGGTATCCCCACAGAGGCAGATTTATTTATTATTAGTAATACTTATATACCACTTGCTACAATAAAATCCCTAAGCTGTTCCCTAACATAGATCCTGATAGTCCTTGGGGAGTTTGCTGTTGGAATGCGTGCTCCTCCTGTGGTAGCCCTTGTTGCTGTTTGGTAAGCCTGATCAGATCCTTCGTATTCTGGGGACCTAGGGGCAATGAAACAGATGGGGTGATGGTTGAACTTAAGTTGAGGAAAACTCAGGATTAATCCAACAAAACACAAGTTAAGAGTTCAACTTGGAGCACACTCTGGGGCAGTGGTGGCAGCAAAGGAATACTTTTCTGCCACCATTATGTCTCTATGGTGCTGTCCAGTGCTGCTATTCAACATGGTTCAGAGCCTTCTTGAAATGGGCCCAGAGGGTAATCTTACTGACGGTAAACTCAGTAACCCGCAGTGATGTATTTGCAAAGCATTTCAAGAACAAAAACACTCACATTTGCTCAGACTTGTTCTCCGCTATTTTGGTAGTTTAGCTACAGGATATGTCTAGGGACCCATCTAGTCATGGTGACTTGGATGACTTTCAGTTATTGTGGGCCAAGGAAGTGGACAAGGTGCTTGGAGGGTTGCAAGCTTCTACTTGTTTGCTCAACCGTTGGGCACTCTTTGAGACAGAGTGGTCCTGACCACCTTGAATGAAGCAGTTGCATGGCCAGATCGGGTTGTTCTCACTATTGATCAGTCACTAATCTTCCCTGAGCAAGGTGCTAAGAATGGGTGGGGGCTACAGAACTGAAAATATTCTTGGATGACATAAATTACCAGGTTCTTAACATAAAGTGTCTTGGTTGCCCTGTTGGATGACTTGCAATGGGAGAAAAATGGGGGAATGCAACTGTCCTAATTCTTCGGGATCTCTCAGTGGCTTTTGATACTATCAGCTATGGTACCCTTCTAGACAGTTTGTTGGAAATGTGAACTGGGGGAACCATTTGTAGGTGGGCCACCTATGAGTGTAGGGATTCCCCAGCATGTCATGTTAAATTACAAGATACTGCCAAAAAAACTGATTCGCTTGCCACCACTGACCTTTTACTTAAAGCAGTCCTCAAATCTCTACAAAAAGGAGCTAAACACATGTTGGGTGTTCAGACACTTAAAGAAACCTCCTGTTGCTAGGGAAGATTCTAGGCATAAGTAGGACTGCAGGGTGAAATTAAACCTCTTTATACACAAGCTTCTGGTATAAACAAGTTTTGTTTAAGGATTTATTCAGGGAACCAGAACTTTACAGGCATTTGAAAGAAGAGAACAATGAAACCACTGAGTGATGTTATCTGGGGATCATCATTATGCTGAAGACACGGTGAGGCTGTATGGAAGTGCTAACAGTTGACCAGGTGCCCAGAGCCAGTAATATACTGGATGAGTGTTAACACATTAAGCCCAATCCAGATAACAAAGGTAATGCTGGTAAGTGGTTCATCGGACCAGGGAGATGGCTGCAGGGGTTTGCACTTCTTCTTAATGATCATATTTGCAGCTTAGGACTGTTGTTAGATGTAGACTTTTCTTTTGATGGCATCTTTGGCACAAAGCATACGTCCGCTCAGGCTGGTGAACCAGCTGTGGGCCTTCCTGGACAGACAGCCCAGCTACCACCCTGGTAACATCCAAAAATGACTACGGCAATGCTTTATATGTGGAATTGCCTTTGAAAACATTTCAGACTTGTTTTATGCTTCTGCCTTCCTGTTTTTACTCCTGCAAATGTTTACGATTCTAATGTATCTCTTGAGCATTGTGGTATTCATTCCATATCTTGTGCATGATGTCATTCAAGATCAGCTTGCAAAAGTCAAATCTAATTTTCCACTTGTAAACAAAGTTGTGCATTCAAAAAAAGCAGGTTCTCGAATTAGTATTCCTCACCATATTTTAGTTTTAAAAATTAGGATGGGGTTGCCTCTATTATTTCTATGTTACAACAGAAGCCTCTCAAAGAGAGAACCACTTGCTTATTGTTTAATAAATCATACTTCGTAGTTTTTCTATAATTTGATACAATAATTAACAAGACTATATATCTACCAAAGAAATCTAAAAATCCAACAGTTTAACTGTTCATGGAAAGTGGAAAGAGCAGCTTCCTTAACCATTATTAAATATGAATGTATTTCAGGAGAATAAATCGAATGCTACAATACTCCTAGTGGAGATGATGGTGGTTTAGATTTTCCTTTATAGGAACTACAGAGAGAGAGAGAGAGAGAGAGAGAGACAGAGAGAGAGAAGAAGCAACATCTGGTGTGTGATTTAGGGCAGAGTGGGAAATGAGAACAGTTATAGATCCACAGAGCTCCCCAAGCGCATCTAGCAAAACAGTAGGCAGGGTTGTAGCTAGTACTAGCTGTATAGTTATCAGTGCTGGCAGCATTATTTCTGTTGACAGAAAACAAGGTCATTGGATGCCATAATCTTGTGGATTCTTGAAACTTATGCTGCCCTACTGAGCATGTAAGATCACTGTGCAGTGCTTGTGAGACTCCGATCTCTTGTGCTCTCAAACAGTCCCAGTGATGCCATTAGAGTGGCTCTCCCTCCTGCTCCTGCTTCAGTCTTTTGGAAAGATGCTCACCAATAACTGTCAGAGGGTCGGCTTTGAACAAAGGATTCGATATAGTCTTGTGAAACTGCGCTACTTCCTCCACTCTAGAAAAAAAGAGAAGGAAAAATGTATTGGATAGCATTGCGCAGGTCTAAAGATGCAAGGCCTAGAGAGGTAGAAATCTCCTAATAAAATTAAGGAGCTTTTTCAGACTTTGAGTAAAATAAATAAGGCTGCAAACCTGGGAGTAAGTCCCACTGCAGTCAGTGGAGCTTACTTTTGAGTAGACATATCTAGGATGGTTCTGTCAGCATATTCAGGAGTGGCTAACTTAACCTGGCTCTGACAAAATTCTTAGCGCACACAAGGAAACAAAGATGCATGTTCTGTAGGAAGTCAACCATGCACAAGCCATCAGGCTGCATTCACTTCCCATCAGTTGTGAAGGCAATGGGGAGCAAGTGTCACAGCCCCCTTGAGGAAACAGCAGGACTCCCAAATTTGCACCACAGTTTTTAGGACTTGCAGCTGTTTGTTTTCCAGTGCCCCTTCCATGTTCCCTTAACTATGGGAGAGGATAACACATATATTGCTATTAGACAGATCCCTTTTCTTGAAGCTGTATACAGCAAAGCAGTCAGGAGGACCTTTGCTCCTATTCATTAGAATGTTAATTACCTGATGAAACAGTGTAAACAAGGGCTTAACTCCCAGGGTGGCTGGAAAAAGAATGACAAATCTAGAGAGCTTCATGTGTCTGGCAACCGCATTCTACACAGAAAGAAGTGGGAGAGACTTCAGGATTAATTTGAAACGTTGTTATCTCCAGTGCTCTCATGATTTCTTATTATTTCAAACAATTAAAGTTACATTAGCCAGGCACAGTTGAGTGTAGCTGGTATTCAGCTGTGATGCGTAAACCCCTTATATTTCTTTAGTGCAGTTCTACTGAAGTTAGCCACAGTACTCTGAAGTAAGTCCAACAAGGAGTACAAGCCCTGTTTTGGACACCGGTTGCCATGTCTGTTTCTGTTGACTTGTTTTTATTCCTCTTGCATATCATTAGCATTCCCTAAATTAGCTCCTTTAGATAAACACAACAGCACTGCAGTATCTAGCATAATCTTTTGCCTGACCTGTGGACTTTTCTATGGCACAAATGGAACCTGGGTCAGAGAACTGGGGTTCAAGGAGAAGAGGATATTAGAATTGCCTTGGCTGAACTCTTACGAAGTGCCCATCCACATTCCTCTGCAACCAGTGAACAAAACAGCCAAGAGTAACAAAGGCAAATTGCCAGATTTTGCATCAGTAAATCCCACTTACTGAAGCAGAATGCTTGGCCCCAGGGAAGAGATTCATCAGATCCCTGGGACACAAAAAGGGTATTTCCCCAAAGACAAATTGACTTAGCCAGCCCTCTTGCTTGGGCAAGAGCATGGTGGGAGAGACTCACTGGATCCAATACAGTAAGGTCCAAAAAACCCAAATAGCATCCAAGTCCAAAAGAAGCAGGCAACACTCCAACACTCCACAAGAGACCAACTTGGATGCCTCTTCAGCGGCTGTTTTGAAAATGTGCTTTTATGGTTTAGATGCCTTGATCCTCAGATCTGGCCAGAAAGTTTAGTAGAAGCAAGATAAACACCTTCACCATGCATTGACTGTTGCCTCCAATTCATAGTTAAATGAGGGCCATTGTCAGCAGCAACACTGCGATCGTTGGGTAACTGCAGAATTGCTAGGGAAGCTGTGGGACAGTGTTGATGCTGCTGCTTTAGAGTTTGTTTCTACAGCTATGGTGTTGTTGGCTCTGCTGCTGATTGAGAAGAGCAGTGTAGTACAGCCATATAACTGGCCTGAGACTTTATGCTCTCATATATTTTGATTGAAGGGAGATTTTGGTCTTGATGCCCAAGTGGTTTTTTTCCCCAACTTTACCACCACCACTTACAAGATTTTGCGTTTCTGGGCAGATCTCATCTGACTGAAATTTGTCTGCACCATCTTCTTCACCTGGCTGAAGAAGAAAACATGTTAATTGAAAAAATAGATTTACAAGTGGGATTGTAACAAAATACTGCAGTCTGGAGTGCTTCCAGCCACTGTATTCCATTCCCCCTCCCCAGTTTTCTGTTCCCCCCTCCAACAGTCAGTCAATATCCTCCCCCACCTCACCCCCAGTTTCTTTTCTTGTACTTCTGCAAACTATGGGCAGAATCCAATGGGGTGCTTACGCCCCACTGATTCTCCTATGCCCTGCCAAATTCCGTTGCGCAAGCACCCACCACTACTTGCTCAACGGTGATTTAGTGCTTCTGGAGCATCCTGAAACCAAGATAAGTGCTCATTTCTGAAAAGAGGAAGGTTGGCGCAGCTCACATAAGGGAGTTCCATCAACCTGCCTCCTTCCAGGAACAAATGTTCCTGCTCATTTCAGGGCTTCCCCTAGGAAGTACTAAATCTCCCTTGTGTAAACACTGGGTCCCACTCGAGCAATGGAATTGGAGGGACCCACTGATACCTTCCTTTGTGTGTGGATGGCTACATAAGGACCAGCGATCAGAGAATTATGCTTGCTATTAGTATAAATACATGGCTGAGCTAAAATTTCTCAAATGAGAACTTTTGGTTCAAATTTCAGGGAATGAAATCTAGCCTCTCCAAAACTGGGGGTAATTTTGTTGAGAGGCCCTGACATTTTTCCATTTTTAGGGGCTTACCATCAGTGGCACAGCATTCCTTTTCTCCCCCTATGTAGTGTATTGGGTCAGTGATGTTGTGACTGTACTTGATTGCGTGTGCCTGTGGACTATAGTTCTCCTTTTGATTATTTAGGGCTGTCTGCAAACATCCAGGCAAGCCCCATTTTGTGTTCTCAGTTCTTCTAGAAGTTTCATTAAAGCAAGCAGAAGAAAACCCCCCATTCCTGTGTTATTCTAGCCAAAGAATGTAGAAAGGAGACAACAGTGGCAACGAGATGGGATACTAGACGCCTTCAAGCCTAGCCTCATCTCTGGAGAGGGAAGAGAGGAATTGTAAACAAACGAACAAAATGAGGCCTAGTCACAGAGTAAAGACAGTGAGTAAAGGCAAAGAGAGAAAAAGGCAGACCAGGATAGCTAGCTGTATTGGAAAGATTGCAATGTTTGATAGTGCAACAGATGATTGGACATTATATACAGAGAGACTTAAACAGGTTTTTGAAGAAAATGAGATTGCTGCTGGAAAAAAATGCCAGTTTTACTACGTGTTAGGGGAGGCAAAGCATACAGCCTATTGAGAAGTTTAACTGCTCCACAAAAAACACGCCCAATTCAGCTTTTCAGAATTAGTAAAAATAATGCAGGAGCATTTGGCACCACAACCTTTAATGACTGCAGAGTGCTTCAGATTCCATAAACGAAACCAGAAAGAAGGAGGGTCCCTTTACAGCATGTGTAGCTGAACTTAAAAGGTTATCTGAGCATTGCCAGTTTGGTGAGGAGCTACATGACAGACTGAGAGGCTGGCTGGTCTGTGGAATTCGAAAAGAAAGCATTCAGAAAAGACTCTTAACAGAGGCTGATTTAACATTTAAGAGAGAAACTGAAATTGCTATATCCATAAAAACGGCTGCAATGGAGTTGCAGTCAGGAGTGAACGCAAATGTGAATGAGCTTGCAATAACATACAGAGAGTAACAGGTTCAAATGAACTGTGCTATCATTGTGGCAGAGGTTCGCACACACCAGCCCAATGCAGATTTAGAGGTGAAATGTGCAATGAGGTGGGACATATTCAGAGAACTTGTTGCTCAGAGAAAAGCCAACCATCTGCTAATGGCAGAGATAAAGATAAACAACCCAGCCAGCACTTCAAAAAGCGTGCAGAAGTGCAAGCTATAGATGAAGATTCTGATATTGGAGGTGAAACAAGGTTAACAAGCCTGGAAACATATGACATAAAGAGTGCAATAAGACAAGCAATATGGCTTACACCAGAAGTGGATGACAAAACAATATCAATGCAATTGGACACTGGTTCTGCTGTTTCAGTTATATCACAACATGAATTTCAGCAGCATTTCGAACATGCTAAACAGATCTAGGCAAGCCCCATTTTGTGTTCTCAGCTCTTCTAGAAGTTTCAGTAAAGCCCCCACTCTTGACAGGAGTCTTTCTAACCAAAGAAGGTAGAAAGGAGACAACACCCCAACCCCATGCTTTATGTTAGTTCTCTTGCTGCAGGACGCCTTTTTGCACTGACAGTAGCTGGCCAGTATTTTCTGTGGCAGCCGACCTCCCCCCGCATATGCCCTGGTACAGTGCTGCATCTGGACATTCTAGGGGGGGAATGGATGGCCATGGGGGCTGAGCTAACATTCAGTTCTTAGGATGACTGCTGATATTTTTGAAGGGCCAGATGCAACTGAATACCTCCAGCACAACGGCACCTTGCTCCAAACCTCTATGCAGACTTGTACTGCTCTTGTTATTTCTAGGAATATTAAACAGACCAGTAATTCCAGATGCAGTACCTCTGTAATAAACCACTAAATACTTTCTAAGTGCCATTATTATAATGTTCAATGAATGGATTTTCAAGGATTAGGAGATCCTAAAATTCTCTTTGAGATAAAATACACCTCTAACCAGCCCAAGCCATACAATTTATTCCAATATATAAACTGTCTACACGACTTGTGGAAACTTTTCCTTCAGGCTCCAGTGACATGCTGCTTGGAAGACCATGTCAAGTTCTAGTCATCGCAATGAATGGCATCCTTGATTCATTACACATTTGTAGACTTTATTAATTATAAATCAGAATAAAAACCTCACTTGAATGCTCTCATCCCCAGTAGGGGGATCAAATTTCTAAAGAATCTAATATTCCATGAATAAAAGCTGACAAATCATTGGGGGTATAATTCCTCATTTATGCAGTTATTCTAATTCTATAAAAATGTATCCTGATTAAATAGCTCTGTGCACATATGCAAAAGATTCAGACTGTGAGCAACCAGAAAAACCCATGCACAAGGGAGGAGATGAATTGCAAAGTAGATTCACCACCACAAAGAGCAGTGGCCATTTTCCATATTTTGAACTACTAAGCAGATGCTACCAGATAAAGAAATTAATGTGGAATACAAGAAATGTTATTTGGCCTTTGGGGCTTGAATACATACCACTATGATCCTTACACATCATGATGTGAAATGTTTCTCCCATGCCCAGCAGCAGCATAAGCTGTCCTGCCACCTGAGGCAGGAGAAGAGGCACCACTGCCAAGATGGGAGGAGAGGGACTGGTGCCGCAACCCTCCAGCTGCTGCTGCCACCACAACCCCTGCATAGACATCACCCAACCTCTGGCATGCTCTGGGTACCCCCTCAGAACAAGCCAGAGGACAGGCTTTCTGGAGAGCTGTGTTGGCCGGAAAATGTGGCCAGTACAGTTTGTCAGAGCCACTCAGTCTCAAATACCTGGCTCTGAGGGAGTCCTTCTTCAGAGCCAGGCACTGAGATTGCCTGGAGAGGTGTCCTGGGTATGCTGCAGGCAATCTTCCAGGACACCTCTCCTTCGGAGTAGCTGCCTGTCCTCTTAGCTCTGACTAAACAGAGGGCCAGATGGCTGCTCTGAAGGATGGGCAGCTGAGAACAGTGTCCTTGGAGATCACCTCTAGCATATTATCATTCTTTAAGAACCTACTAGCTGTAGTTAAGCTGAGCTCTTTCCAGGTTAGCTAATAGCAATGCAGATTCGTAGGGATGGGGGGATGACACACAGAACAAAACCAGAAATAACTAAAAAAAACCCACAACTTATTTTTGAAAGGTTATTTTAGGAAACAGGTTGATCAGTTTATTGAGAGATGGCCTTTGTTCACAAATTTCTGGAACAATGGCCTAGTTTGCACAATCAAAATGAGCTATGGTGGCTTATTTAGATCATGGCGCGTGTGCAATTTCCATAATCACTGCGTGGGTGTGGCTTGTCATGTTGTCCAAACCTGGGCAGCATGGCTTATGGGAGGGGGGAATAACCCTCCAATAACCCGACAACAGCTCATGGATTACTGGAAAGTTGTTTCTCCCTCCAACAAGCCATGCCACCCAGGCTCAGATAACCCAACAAGCTGCGCCTGGGCGGTGATTATGGAAATTGCACCCCACGTGCCGCACAGGTTGTTGTGCCATCCGACCCCGGGCAGCATGGCTTGTGGGAGGGGGAAACAACCCTCCAATAACTCATGGGCTGTTAAACAAGCCACAGTGGCTCATTTTGATCAGGCGAACCGGCCCAATACCTTTGAAGATAAGTGAAACCATACGTGTGTGTTTTTTTATATTATGATTATGTACATTTTTTCTTTTTAAGTATTAATGTATCTTTTTGCAATTCTAATGTTGTAATAAAAATAATGATAAAACTCCCAAAATAAAACCAACACACAGGTATGTTTTAAACATGAAAACAAGTAAGAGGAAAAATAACAAAAAAATGAAAACAAAACTCAAAACTGTAAGCAACAAATAGATTTGAAGGCATGCAGACAATTGTTCCACAGGAAATGAATCTGTCTAAAAAGAGTGAAAGAAACAACAAAAACACTGAATGAAACTGCATTTCTGAAGATTTCAAAACAGAAGTGCCTCAACAGAAGAGAAATCAAAGGAAGACTTTCCCTTGCTGACGATGTTTTGGACACAGTTTTTATCAAAGCGTGACAATAAGGAAGTCATACAACTAAAGACTACATTCAGAAGTGTTAAACTCTTAATGACTGAATAAAGTATTTTCAAGAACTTCCAGAGCTTAAGATAAAATTATTGAAGCTTGTTCTGAGGAAAGCTGCACCCATTTTACTAAATGTTGCTATGGGACAGCACATACATTGACATAATGTATAACTTCTAATTTTAGCTCTTAGTTCCTAAATTCTGTTTATTTCAGCTAAGTGGTTTCATGGCCTCCTGTCCTAGGAGAGGATCCCTTGAATGAGTGAACCTTTATAGAATGAAAATCCTACATCTTGTATGGAAGTAGAGCAACTTCATTGTCCAAGCTTGGCACTTACTTATAAATATTTGCTGAACATCATGTTAAACTTCCATGTTCAGTGTATTAAAAATCTTGTTCTTCACCTCCTTATTATCAAACCTACTTTTTTTCCTCCTCTGCTTTCAGGAGTTTGCATGACATCCTAAGGCTGCTAACGTGACTACCAAAATTCTCATATTGAGAAAGAAGCCAGATGTGGTTCTTCAGGACTTCCGAAGTGTACTTCTGTATTTCTGTAGCCAATGACAAGGGCTAGAAAGGTTTCTTTTAAATAAAACTAAGATACAGTAAGAACTAGCGCAAACTGGCAAAGAAGCTCTCAACAGCCATGTTTATAGCCCCAGATAATATCAAAAGGTGAGAAGAAAAACAACTTAATTGTCTTCATGCTTCTAATTTAATTGAGC
The DNA here is from genome assembly GCF_057233095.1 of Heloderma suspectum. Taxonomy (NCBI): domain Eukaryota; kingdom Metazoa; phylum Chordata; class Lepidosauria; order Squamata; family Helodermatidae; genus Heloderma; species Heloderma suspectum. The sequence goes on from NC_139458.1 coordinate 225,347,241, forward strand.
AAGGGTTCTAACTACAAAGCCTTCTTGTTTACCACCATAACATACCGAAATCAGCTGTGTGGAAAGTCATACCACACGCTATACTTACATTTTATGTTCTCTACAGAACTTGCTGACAGTTACCAGGTCTGAGAGCTCGGGCAGAGCATCCATCAGTGGTTGCATGTCTCCAACGACTGGGGTAGCTTTTCGCTTTGACTCTGCTTTTTGTTGTTGTTTTGCTAACTTAAAGCTTTCTATTTCTAATAAAGGAATGAAACAACTGTTAGGACAGTGTACTTTAAATTCTGTTAATTTAATTGTTAAAATGACTTTACCACCTTTATGTCATATAAAGTATATATGTTGAGGCTAATGTGAGTTGAATGGTTAATGTGCATAACAACCAGCCATGGAGTATGTGCATATGATCTGTTCATGAAGAGGGAACCTCTGGGGATTCGGGGGCCAATTTCCTCCCAGAACCCACTGGGGTCAACACTCCTCACTGCTGCTGTTGAAATTACCCCTTGTAGCTGCTGCACTACTAAACTTTGGTGGTGTGGCAGCAAAAAAGTGCAATTTCTTTTTAAAACAAGATGCACAGGGGGTGTACAACTTGCCTTCAAGCAACATCACACTCCCAGAAGCCTCCAGGTAATGTAACTTTCCTTGTAAATAAGGTGTGTCCTCCCCACGGGCTGTCTCTTAAAAAAAAAAAAAAACACGCTTTTTTGCTGCTGCCCTGCTGAATTTCGGTGGTGTATTTGACAGGGTAGCAGTTCCAAAGGTGGGGGTCACAAAAATGGCCAGGGGGTCAGATACATGTTGCCCATCCATCCCTGGTATAAAATTAGGAGTTGACTAACTTTACTCACACTGCTGTAACTTCCAGCAAAGGGCAGAAAAGGGAAGATGGTGAGGCCAAATATGCCACCTTTGAACCAACTGGGTGTTTTTCCCTTAGTTGGAAGATTGTCACACAGATTCAGATAGGGTCACAGTACCCCTCTGATGTCTTTAGTATGTACTGCCTAGCTCCGAGGCAAGAAGAGTATTTTAGTTTAGGATTTTATTGTTCAGGTAGTTCATTAATATTATACTCCATTAGATTCCTTCATCCCTTAGTTATGCTGTTTGACATCTGAATCTAACACAACCTTGGCTGGCTTGCAATTTTAGCCTTTTACAGATGCTTATGAAAAATATGGGCTGTATACACTGTGGCTTGGAAGGGTTCTCTTGGCTAGAAGGCAATGCTTTCTGCTCTGCGGCACTTCTTTTTTTGGTCTGATGCTATGAAGCTGTGTTACTTCAAAGCTTTCCAAAAATGTCACTTGCTTGAAGTTTGCACATACCTGATTTCAAATTCTTTTCCTATGAAATCTGCCTGTGTGCATGTTTCTAGTGGCTGAAGCTTTGCATCAGTTGTGGCTTTATTTGGCCTTAGCATAAGATTATTTGTTTCTGCTTGGAATGGTATATACCCTGAATAATTGTTATTATGACATTAAGATGAAATTCAATTCCCAGCTGCCCCTACCCTCACAAAAGTAGGGCAAAAGCAATGTATATCTTCCTTCCTTCCACTGCTGAAAAGAAACTAAGCAGCAAGCAAATCAACCCTAAGTTGGTGAAAAATATATCTCCATGAAATCATTCTTTAAAGCTACAAAATACATTCAATAGTCAAGTTGAATGTATTCAACAGAACAATCTGAGGGCATCCCAGGGACCGTAGGATATGTCATATTCCCCCTCCTAAGGCAGCAGACATTTCTATAATTTCGGGAGGGGGAATCCAACATTAGATCCCTCCCCTGGCCCTTGTAGCTGTTGCAGAAAGAACTGTGCTGGCTGTTTTCTGAGGTCGCAACAGCAACTTTTGACAACCTCGTAGAAGTCAAAAAGGGGTTGTTCTGGTAGGCAGGGAAGGGAGGGGGAAAGGAGAGGCCGGGATCCACAGAATCCTATGGCTTCTCCATCGCCCATCCCTGCCCACCAGTTGAGCTCAGAGGCCCGTCTAGCTGTTTGTTTTTCCTGACAGAGGAACAGGAGGCAAAATTGCCTCCATCCTTATCCTGCCCTGCTGGCAACAACTCGGCAAGACAAAGAAGTCTGGGAAACTTCTGAGCTCGGAGGCTTCCATCTAACGGGCAGCAATCCCACCAGGCTGCGCCCTAAATCCCTCAACAGCAAGTTACTATACTGATGATTAGTAAAATAATATCAACTGATTTGTAAACGTGTTACTGTTTTTGGGTTGTTGTTTTTACTTCAGCAGTAATTAAACATCACTCCTAATTTCCTTTAGGTGAACCGCCTACTATTCAGCATGAGGAAATAATTTTGCATTTACCCTTTTCTCTCCACTGGTTCTATACCTATGAGGGGAACCAATTATTACTTTTCATTCATTACTATTTTTTCCTAAACTTAAGGGAATTTTTTAGATGGACAATGTGGTAATTTAATTAAGCAGGTCTCAAGTTATAAGCATTGCATATCTATTTAAAATTTTATCTTGATTGGTACTTGCAAAGAAATAGGACTAAGGCTATGGTGAAAAGCACAGCTTCTGCAACTGTCTGCTTTTATTACACTAAAGGTGGTTATCATGTACCTCTGCACTGGAAATGTTTAAGGCCTAGTCCGTTATCCAGTAGCAGTCTTGAATGGCAATCTGGGTTAAAGATATTGGGCCATCTGTGGAGGCTGTGCAGGCAGCCTTCCTCTGGGCTACATTCTTGGTTGTCTTAGATGTGCTGGGGCTTGTTACAGAGGCGTTCAGACATATTGGCTCTCTGTACACATGTAGTTCAGGCTTTGTGTATTTATCATCCTGACACCTTGACTACTTCATTCTTTTTGTGTGCATTCTTGCTGTTCTACCAGAATGGGAATGTACATAAGAATCACCTGAAGTTCATTTGGCCCTTATGCCTGTTCCTTGTAAGCACTCTCCCTGCCAAGCCCATATTTCCCGGGCCAGAGTCTCCTACTCCCTTCTCTTGGGGTTTCATTTGCCCAGAGGGATCCGTGTTGATTTGTATACCACAGAAAGGTCCTGTAGTAGAAGTTGATGCCCCCTCCACTTCACAGCCTTCCTCTGAGCTGGGGGAAGGGGGAATCAAGGCCAGAGAACACGGCACTATCCCTCACTTCAGGTACTACTCCCCACAGGGGCGAGGACCCTGGTTTGGTGGGACAGCATTTGTAAAACTGGCAGTACCCCTGGGAGCATGCATGTGGGTAACCAATTCCCATGGGCGCTCTTCTGGCCCATACACAGCCTTTCCAGTTGACAAGGTATTGTAGTTTTCTACAATGTATTCTGGAATCTAGAATGTTTTGGGCCTCAAATTCTTCTTCGCAATCAACCTGCCCTGGTGGGAGTGGGGTGGAGTCTGACATCTGTAGGAATTAGCATCAGGAATATAAGCAGTGCTGAATGGAAGACAAGGTGCACTTTGAGTCAGGGAGGCAAAGGCAGAATGGGACAAGATTCACTACATGGGTGATGATGAAGGAATCTAGGGACTGGTAATCTAGTTTTCAAGATGGGCGGCTGGTGCAAAGAAACTTGGAAAAGCCATACAAAGTCCTTTGTTTGGGGGAGGGGCAGGCCGCTGTTTTTGTTAGCATAGGCCTTGTACATTTCATTGTCCTGGTTCAGTCCCTATTCCTTGATCTGTTTTTTTACTTCCCCCTACTTTCCCACCCAATATGCAGCAATATGGTGGAGGTACAGGCTGCGGCAGATCCAGAGGAGGAAATGGCTGAAGTTGCCCACCCTGATGTAACATTTGAAACTGCTTCAATTAGGGGGTCTTGGTCAACGTAACTGACCAGGTGCACTCTCATTCAGACGTTCAGGAACTTGTTCACCACATGTCTAATTTAACAACATACCAACAATCCAGCACTAAATATCTAGCGGTCCTCTGTGAAAACATGATTTATCAAAAGAATGCTTACTCTGCAGCCATCTGTCTTTTCGCAGCTTCATTTTTTCTTTCTTAGACAGAAGGGTCTTTTCATCTTCACCTGAAACATTAAGCTGAAAAGTAAGAACAATGCTTTCCTCAGGTGAATTTGTGTATTAAAGGGGCACAGGAGTGCCCCTTTAGTGAAAATGAACTGGAAAAAGAATAATCCATCATTATAAGCCTCAAGCTTCTATTCCTTATTAGAATGACACCAGCTGAGTTAATAGCTTGAACTTGGCACCCATGATCCACCTAATGCGATCTATACTTGTGCAAAACTGATCTAGTCAAAACTGTCACAGGTACAGCAAGTTAAAAAGCGCTGAGAGTTGACGCATTTACCCTTTCTACTCCAATCTGCATCATGGCATATCACATATTTCCTTCAAATTTTGATGAAACCTACTAATGTACTTTATTCAGCCTTGCTGAAGAGGTGTGCCTTTCATTGGTTTGGTGAAGTTCAAAAGTTATTAAGGTTTTTGTGCCCTATTAAAACAACTACTGTCAAAGTTATATCATGCATGCTCAGTTTCATTTTGAAGCTAGAATACTGCCAGTACTCCAATATTTTCAAATGTTGCTGAGGAAATCTACCCTTTTCAGTCATTCTGCTCTATACACAAGGAGGGGGAGCAAAAATGAGTCACTAGCCCCGACCCTCTCCCTTGCTGTTCTTGTTGCCCTCTACATGTAGATGGCAACTGTCTGCAAAGGAGGGCCTCCTCTATCAGTGGCGATATTAGAGATATTTTTAAAATATGTTCAGTGGCATATAAATGTATTAAATAAATAAATAAATAAATAAATAAACTCTTCCCATAAGGGTTATAAGAAATAAGTCAAGCATGTCCACATTCTGACAGTGGGGGAAGAGATACCGGGAAACTGTCAACTGTGACAAGAACAGGGTAATTTTGAGGGCTGAGGGAGTCATTCTGCCTGACACTGATGAAGTGTCATTGTCAAGTGAAGTGTCACTGAACACTGATGAAGAGGAAAAAGAAAAGCTTTGCTGGAATCCTGTGCAGGCTTACTAAGACAGAGTAACACATACAGCATGTTGCAACAATCCAGACTTAAGGTTACTAGCGCCTATACCACTGTGGCCAAGCTATCCACGTCCAAGACAGGCTGTAGCTGGTGGGCTAACTGAAGCTGGTAGAAGGCATTCTGAGCTGCTATGGTCACATGGGCCTCCAGGAACAGAGATGGATCCAGGAGTACCCCCAGACTAAGAATCTACTCTTGCCAGGATTCAACTTCAGGTTACTGGCCCTCATCCCATCACTGGGTCTAGGCACTGATCCAGGACTTGCACAGCCTCAACTCATTCAGATGTCACAGGGAGACAGAGCTGTGCCTGTGTGTCATCAGCATACCGATGGCACTTTGCTGCAAATCCTGCGACTTCTCCCAGTGGCTTCATATAGATGTTGAACAACAATGGGGACAAGACAGTACCCTGCAGAACTCTACAGCTCAATTGCCAAGAGGCCACGTAATAGTCGCCTAAAGTTACTGTCTGAAGTTGACCCTGCAGGTAGGACTGGAACCACTGTAACACAGTGCCTCCAATGCCCAACCCACAGAGGCTGTCTAGGAGGATGCCATGGTGGATGGTATCAAACTCCAATTAGAGATCAAGCAGAATGAACAGGGTTGCACTCCCTCTGTCCCTCTCTCGATGAAGGTCATCATCAGGGCAACCAAGGCTGATTCACTCCTGTAACCAGGCTGAAACCAGACTGAAATGCATCTAGTTAATCACCATCCTGCAAAAGTGCCTGCAGTTGCCCTGCCATGATCCTCTTGAATATCTTTCCCAAGAAAGGAGTATTCACATTTGAATGGTAGTTGTCAAATACAACAGAGTCCAGAGTGGGTTTATTCAGGAGTGCCCGTATTACTGCCTTCTTAAGGTCAGCAGTAACCACCCCTTCATGTAGAGACACATTTACCACTCCCTGGACCCATCCAGTCATGCACATGCACACATCCTGGCTAGCTCTTATTACCTAGGAAGGCCAAGGATTGAGAGGGCCTTGGACTGGCCACATTGCTTCAAGTACCTTCAAGTTCCTTGTCCATGTCATCAGATTGCAGCAACTGAAATTGATCCCACAAAACTGGACAGATGCTGGTGTCAGGCAAATCAACTGGAGCTGTACTAACAGCGGTGTCAGGTTTTCAGATCTTTGCACAGCTGCTGACTTTTATCTTGGGTCCCACTTTGGTTTTATTCTGCTTTATGGTTTTTATATTATGTTTTATGTATTTTATGGTTTAAAGTTTAATTTTGTAACTGCCCAGAGAACTTTGCCTGATGGGCTGCACAGAAATGTAATAAGTTCACCATGGAGATAAGTATTTTTGTCCTCAAAGTGCAATGCACAAAGATCCCAGTGGGTCCTTGAGGATCCAGGGATCCATTCATTTGAGAGAGAGTTAGCAGCTCCTGAACCACCTGAAAGCGCTCCACTGGATGGCTACTCAAGGATGCAATGCAGGCAGCAAATAAGCTTTCTTTGCTGCACACACTGCCACGTTAAGCGTGATTATATGCTCTAGAGTGTGCTCAGTCATCTTTACTTCGAGTCTTACACCATTTATACTCTAGCTGATATCCAACCTGTTTCATTGTTTGGACTCCCCTACCTGCCAATTTTCAGGCCACTCATCTAACACCTTGGATCAAAAAACAAATCAAGGGTATGCCCTGCTTTACGTGTTGGGCTGATGACAAACTGAAACAGCCCTAAGTCCCAAGCTCCAGAGGACTGAAAGTAAGCCAGCACTGAAAGTAACCCAGAACCACCCTTCTTGGTTTTTCTAATACCACACTTAAGACCACTCCCGCCAACTTGGTCAAGGAGGCTGCTGGCAGCAGGGTAGGCAATACACCAGCAGCAACCGCAATCTGGTACTCCGGCCTGCCTCAAGGTGGAGAAATTTCCCAGCAAGAGAGAGAGAAATTCTATAGACCATGGCAACTTCCCCATCCCCGGTCCTCCAACCTATGTTTGTGCTGCACTGAGTACCCAGGTGAGCAGAGCTGAATCAGATCAACCCCATCCAGCTCATTCACTCAAGTCTCAGTAATGCACATCAGTGTTCTCATCCATGAGTAAATCATGAATGAGTGTGAACTTATTGTGGACCACCCTGGCAGCACTGCAAGACAGGAAGGCTCAATGGATGAGCTACCAGATACAGGGAGCTGGGGTGGGGTGGGGTTTAGAAACATCTGTAACACATTCTGTTCTAAAGACCCAACCCCCTCCTGCCATTTCTCCTTCTGCCCCAAATCACTGGAATAGAAGCACCACCTCCATGGATCCCCAGATCAGAATTATTCAAGCACATCTTTACCACAACAAAACTTCACACATACTCCCAACAACCACTGACAAAACTCAAATCATACACTCAAACACTCCAAACTTCACACACTCTCCATTCACCCAGTCAATCACTCACAACCAAAGCAACACAATTGGAGATTATCTCCTGTGGATATAACCAGCTACTGGTCACATATGTGCAGTGCTTTTTTTCTGGAGAAAAGGGTACTAGAACTCTTGGATTACTCTTTCTTGGGAGTAGATGGTGATTAAATTGTAATGAAGAGCATTAAAATAGTGGACAAACACCATAAAGGTGCCGGAACTCGGTTCCAGTGAGTTCCACCAGAAAAAAGCACTGCATATGTGACATCAGAAGCAAAAGATGAATTCCTCAAGGAGAAAGGAAAAACATTATTTCAATATGCAAACTGCCCACAGGCAAGAAATGAATTTTCCATACCTGAGAACACCACAGTTGTGAAGAATAATGATGTCTATTTAAAAGGGAGGGGGGTTGGGCGGGGAACCTCAAAATAGTAAGGCTGAACATTAGGCAAAAGGGGAATGTGCACTCATGGTGTGCACCCCAATTTCAACCTAAACTAACCATACAGTGTAAGGATGTGTTGTATTAAGGATTCTGGGATGGCTGCCCCAGCTTTGCACCTGAGAGAGAGAGAGGGGTGTGTGTGGACACTGACTGTGAATAAGTGAATGGAATTTCCCTGTCATTTATTCCCTTTCCTTTTATTATTTTTTAGCACTGCTAGCATGTGCATGCAAAGGGCATTTGAGGATTGCCAAGGCTTACCCTTTCTTTCAGTCAATATTTGTGAAAGAGCATTTTCATTAGCAACGTATTGATTTTCCAAGCTGTGCACCTCAGCTATCATCTGTCCAACTGAATGCTTCAGCATATATCCTAATCTGGCATGGGTAAGATATGTGTGAAGGACAAGGTCAATATGCTTCAATGCAAATCCAAAGCAAGAGAATAAAAACCATAGCTTACTGAAACTAGGATACCAGTTCTGCTGTTTGATGCCTAGCAACGAACACACTCATTTTTATAAATATATTGTATTGTATTTTCAAGGCATAACAATATAACAAACAATAAAGAACTTGAGTACAACATACATGACTCATATGGTTCTTTAGTTACAGCTGTATCACACAGTAGTTAAGGAACTAGCGTCTTTCTGAAAACTGTTTTATGACAGCACATCTCTCCAGAAGAAACTCTGAAACATTCATGCAGCTGCTATTGTGTACATAATCAACCCTCTGTGCATAATTTGAGGCTCATTGGCTAGTGGAAGTACGCTAACAACATGTTTCGATAGATTACTTGTTGAGTAATATCAGATATGACTCCAATATCCTTAGACCAAAATTTCCGTACCCAGCCAGTCTCACCACATGTGCAAAAATGAGCCATGGTCAGTACACCCTCTCCAACATAGAGGTGATTAAAAAAAAAAATCTTATTATGCAATCTTGTTTAGCAGTCTCACCACTGTAAGCTGCTGCTCTCTATGTACAAGCTTCAGTGCTGATTCCTTGATCCTTGCTGAGGTTGTGCATGGAGGCATCCTGGACCTAGTATGAAAGTCCATGCATACGAAAAGGAGGGGAATTAAAAGGTGCCTTTTCAACAATATATGGTATACTAGCAATAGGCACTTTGGGGGACTCTAAGAATTAAAAATGGTATGGGGATTCCAATAACTGACCTGAGTGGGCGGTGGGGGCCACAAAAAAAGATAGTGGCTGCATGCCATGTGTTGCCCACCCCTGGGCTACAGCTTGTCTCTCAAGACTATTGAGTGCCAGCCCTTAAGCCAGACCCCCTTGTAAAAATTTGAGACTGTCTAGAAATTTAGCTCTAACTGGATCCACCTTCTCTTTGGAAGGTTCTCCATGCCATCTCATAGATAACGTTTTTAGAACATGTGTCTGGAAGCCAGCATGGTCAGGATAACTTCCTGCATGACTCTAAGAGCTGCTTCCATTCAAATTCCAGACATAAAGCTGGAACCAAGGAAGGTTCTGGGTGCAATTTTGTAATGATGTTGTGCAATGTCACAAAATGTGCTTGTTTAGAAGCAACAAACAGGCCTGGATCAACTCATAGGAGGGAACCTCTAGCAATACAGTAAGGGTCAAATGCTTCATAAAGCAATACAGGACTAGGTCAACGGGAGGTATCTTTGCTGGTCCCAGGCATGCCATCCTCCGCTTCTGGATTTGGGCCTGGAAGACCTAGGAAAAGTGTGGGTGCATGGAGGATAAGTTCTAAGCAAGCACAATTTGTGACATTGCACAACATCATCACTGATCATGGGGCAAGTCAGTTCAGGCGTCAGCCTTAGCTTCCAATTTCCTGGTTTTGTGGAGCTCGTGGAGCTTTGTGGAACATGAGATGGCCTTAACTCTGGTCTTAAACCAGCAAGTGTTTTTTTTAACAATGCATAGAAATAAACTTGACCCTATTGCATTATTGAGTATTGACAGAGCCAGCCATTCCTGCCAATAACATTAGCAGTTCTGAAACACATTTAGCTGAATCATGTAATGTTTCACAGTTTAAGTTACTGTTGATATAATTTGGTTTATTTGTTCTCAGCTCATTTGTGCCATTGTGTGGCATGCTCATGGCAATAAGTGCTTTAACTCAAATTATTGAGCGGGTTCTGCCTAAAAATAATGTAAAATGAAAAATAATTCCCTTTAGCAGAAATAGCATTTACATGTTTCTGGGAAAGTGACTACAATACTTTGTACATTGGAGATGTACTACAATTGGCTAGTATGAAGGATACTCAAGAAATGCAATAAAATATGAATAACTTTAAACAAAAACTCCTAAAGCTGTGGTGAGTAAGAAGTCCAGACTGTTCAAACTCCTTAGTTTTACCATAAGTAACTTAAGAATGATCGATCTTGACAATGTCAAGGCAGAAAGTTCACCATTCTGGTTTTAATCTGCTACAGCAAGCTTCTTTGCTCACTCTACTGCATGTCTTGCTGTTCCCATTGGAAACTGAAGCTCTTTAAAAGTCTGGAACTGTTCACAAGCACAAAAACCAGCAGTTTCTTCCTGCTTAATTTTTAACATGCTTGGGTACATTCCTGTTCAGGCATTCAGGAGAATCTAGAGGACACTGGGGCAGGGACCTGACCTTGCCCTCTACATCTCTGGGTGTGCTGGCCTTGCCCCCCTCAGTTCAGACCTTGCCATGTTGAACCAGCAAGCTCTAAACAGGAGTTCTACCAACCTTCGCCTGATCACAAATAAAACTCTCCATGTGATCAGGAATCCCAATAAGGCAGGATCTGTGATCACGCAGAGAGTTCTATTTGTGTTCAAGCAAACATGAGTAGAACTTCTGTTCAAACCTTGCCAGTTCAAGATGGCAAGGCCTGAACTGTGTGGCTGTGCTCCCAAAGACACAGAGTGCCAGGCCAGGAGGCATGATCCTGTCCCAGTACACACTTTAAGCCCTCACACATTCTCTTGAATGCCTGAGCAGGGACTCTCTCTCTCAGAATCCTCCAGTCTTTCCCATCACCCTGTGTTGATTAGCAAAAGCTGAAGCATCCTACTCATTATTTGCTTATTTGCTACATTATATTTAAGTGTACATATTTTACTACAGTTATATTTTTTGAAATAAACTTGGCATGTCTTTGTTTTACTTATCTGATCTCTGGAAGGGGCCTATAAGACCATCGAGTCCAACCCCCTGCTCAATGCAGGACTCCAGGTCAGAGCTTCCCCAACAGATGGCTGTCCAGCCTCATCCTGAAGGCCTCCAGTGTGGGAGAACCCACCACCTCCCTTCAATGCATGCACTTGGAACCTCCCCCTCCCATTGACTTCACTGACTGCTTCTTCTCCCTTTTGCTCACCAGACTGATGGGCTTTTTTCCTCCCAGGGTGGATGGGGGAGTCTCAGCCACACAGGAGAAAGGTGTGACAGTTAGGATTTCAATGGGTATTAAAAGTGTCTTTTCTCCTCCACTGAATAAATTCATCAAGCAGAGCTTGGAATGGTCATTTTTAGTGGTTTTCCACACTTTTTGGGGTGGAGTTGTTTCAGATAAGGCAGTAATGCTGAGGTGGTTTTCTATAGTACTCCCTCCCACCTAGCCAGCCACTATCTCTTCTCCTAGTCCACTTTGCAGGGTCATTGGGAAGCCAGAATAAGGGGGGGGGGAGGAACTACAGTGCAGGGGGGTGGGGGAAACAAGCCAGCTGCTGGGAATGCAGAATAAGGTGGGAGAGCAGCCACCACTGATGACAGAGAAGGAAGGAGGGGATGCAGGAAGGAAGGAAGGAAAGCAGGAGGGGGGGCAGAGCATCAATCATGTTACAGGAACCAATGATCAGCGGAGGGGGCAGCAGCCACCTTCTGTCCCAATTTTTCCATGCAGCTCTGCCCAGCCAATGAAAGGAATACAGCGGAGGGAAACACTATGAGAGATGCCTGTACACAGGGCCAGTCTAAATCCCAGAAAGGATCCGGAATCAAAAGGAATGGTTAGTAGTGGAATAAAATGCTAGATGTGAAGATCGCCCCAGCATTTTTGTTAAAAGGTGCTAGCTTGGAACAGTTTTCTTGGACAGACAGCAGTTTGCCTGTGTTGCATTGGAAAACTGTTGCCCTAGCAAACACCAGTCATCTGTATGCCAGAAGGGCCTATTCCCTGAACATGGAGGATGTGTTTAGAGACACATGCCCTGAGCATGTGTGGTAATGCAACATTTCCCTTGCTCCAAGTACAGTACAGCTGTGAGTGTAAGGCTGCCTTCCAGATGTGCTAGAGTACAACACCCATCATCCACAGCAGTTATTTCACAGCCTCTATATGGAGATTTTACATATTCATCCAGGAAGGACAGGCAAATTGGGCACCTGTTTTCCTTAAGTGAGCTGGTGTATTCAGCAACAACTGAAATCATTTGTAAAAGACAAATAACTTCCCTTAACAAATCCTCTGGCTTTGCTACGGGTGAAAAGACTCAAATACCTTATATTATGACTCTGAGATGGGATAGTATACAGACCCTGGGTAAAAACAACCTTCAGCATTTGGTTCAATTCTAACAAAATAAAACAAAGCTGGAAGGCACCTGCAATACTGAATGCATGAAACAGCTTTTCAATTACATTGTTCAGAAAACAGAGTATGAGAATTATGCATAGTGCATAATTATAATTTTATTATTCACAGCAGAAACAGCTATATACCGGGGGGGGGGGCATGCTATATAACTGACCATTTCCATCTGTAGCGCACAGTGTGTGCTTAACAATATGCCAGCCATTAAGTCACAATAATCTGTGCTATGATTCCTTACCTCAGGGGTGGGCAACATGGTGCTGGTAGGGAGCAGTGCGCCCCCAGACACTTTTCCTGGCTCCCATCGACATGCCCAGTTTAATTTTTTTTTTAAATAAAATAAAGCAAAGGTTCTTACTGATAGCTGGGATCACTTCAAAGCAAAGTCTCTAGCTACTGCCATCTACATTTCCCATGAATGCCTCTGGGACACAGGCTCAACTAACAGATTTCGCTTTTTAGCATCTTGGAATTTTACTGCATATGAACAAGACATATTTGGTCATACTGGATACTGATTTGAAACGAAAAGGCGGGATTCTCAAGATGTGCTTCTATTAATTGTAAAGACATAACATTTTCTATGGCAAGAGAAGGATACATTTCATTCTATTTATCAACAGAACACAAGACACAAACCATAGGGCTTATGGCGGAATATTGCTTCTTTCTGGGCTTGAATCCAAAAATCCCAGTTTCCAACTCAGAACTTGGCTTTACATGAAAACACAAGGCAAAAATGAACCAACTCTTTATGCTGAATCAAGGCTTTGTCCTTGACCAGAGAGGTAAGGCACAGGAAAAGCCAAGCATTGATTCACTAAACCATATCCACCATTCCCCTCCTCCCACTGGCTGTAATGCTCTCTGTAGAACACTGATAAAAAGGAAAAGGAATTCCAAGCAAAAAGGCTTTATACGAGATTTTCTTCAACAACCTCTGCCGAGGGAAGAAAAAGCCATTCATAATCCAGAGACTTGCAGGTACAGCTTTCACCTTCATTTATGACATTCAGAGACAGTGAATTTTCACAGATAGAATCATAGAATAGTAGGGTTGGAAGGGGCCTACAAGGCCATCGAGTCCAACCCCCTGCTCAGTGCAGGAATCCAAGTCACAGCATCCCTGACAGATGGCTGTTCAGCCTTGTCTTGAATGCCTCCAGTGTGGGAGAGCCCACCACCTCCCTAGGGAATTGGTTCCATTGTCGTATTGCTCTAACAGTCAGGAAGTTCTTCCTGATGTTCAGCCGGAATCTGGCTTCCTGTCACTTGAGCCCATTATTCTGTGTCCTGCATTCTGGGTTGATCGAGAAGAGATCCTGGCCTTTCTCTCTGTGACAACCTTTCAAGTACTTGAAGAGCGCTATAATATCTCCCCTCAGTCTTCTCTTCTCAAGGCTAAACATGCCCAGGTCTTTCAGTCTCTCTTCATAGGGCTTTGTTTCCAGTCCCCTGATCATCTTGGTTGCCCTCCTCTGAACCCTCTCCAGTTTGTCTGCATCCTTCTTAAAGTGTGGTGGCCAGAACTGGACACAGTACTCCAGATGAGGCCTAGCCAGTGCTGAGTAGAGGGGGACTAGTACTTCCCGGGATTTGGAAGCGATGCTTCTATGAATGCAGCCCAAAAGAGCATTTGCCTTTTTTGCAGCCACATCACATTGTTGGCTCATATTCAGCTTGTGATCGACAACAATTCCAAGATCTTTCTCGCTTGTAGTGTTGTTGAGCCACGTATCCCCCATCTTGTAACTGTGCATTTGGTTTCTTTTTCCTAGGTGCAGAACGTGGCATTTATCCCTATTAAATGTCATTCTGTTGTTTTCTGCCCAGCGCTCCAGTCTATCCAGATCACTTTGAATGTTGTTTCTGTATTCCAAAGTATTAGCTATCCCGCCCAATTTGGTGTCATCTGCAAATCTGATCAGCATTCCCTGCACCTCCTCCTCCAAGTCATTAATACAAATGTTGAAGAGCACTGGGCCCAGGACTGAGCCCTGCGGTACACCACTCATTACCTCTCCCCAGTTTGAGAAGGTCCCATTGATAAGCACTCTTTCAGTCTGATCCTATAGCCAACTGTGGATCGTTGTTTCATCTAGCCCACTTTAAGCTAGTTTGCTCATCAGGATATCATGGGGCACTTTGTTGAAAGCTTTGCTAAAGTCGAGGTATATGATGTCTACAACATTCCCACGGTCCACAAGGGAGGTGACTTCATCAAAAAATGAGATCAGATTTGTCTGGCAGGACTTGTTTTTGACAAATCCATGTTGGCTTCGAGTAAACATTTTCAAGGTGCTTACAGATGGATTGCTTTATGATCTGCTCCAGAATTTTCCCAGGGATTGATGTCAGACTGACTCGTCTGTAGTTCCCAGGTTCCTCCTTTTTACCCTTTTTGAAGATAGGGACAACATTAGCCCTCCTCCAGTCATCTGGCACTTCACCTGTCCTCCATGATTTCTCAAAGAGAATAGACAGCAGTTCTGAGAGTTCTTCTGCCAGTTCCTTTATTCCTCTAGGATGCAGTTCATCTGGCCCTGGAGATTTGAACTCATTCAAAGTAATTAGGTGTTCCTTGACCATATGCCTATCGATCTCAAGCTGCAATCCTGCCCCTTCAGTCTGTACTTCGCCTTTGCCAGGGGGGTCATAGACCCTCTTTTGGGAGAAGACTGAGCCAAAGTAGGAATTGAGCACCTCTGCCTTTTCTTTGTCATCTGCTATCATTTTGCTATCCTTATTTAATAGCTGAACCACCATTTCTTTCCTCTGCCTTTTACTATGCACGTAGCTATAGAAAGCCTTTTTGTTGCTTTTAGCATCCCTCACTAACCTCAGCTTGTTCTCTGCTTTAGCCTTCCTGACACCATCCCTGCAATTCTGTGCTACCTGCCTGTACTCTTCCTTTGTTGCTTGGCCTTCTTTCTACTTCCTATATGTGTCCTTTTTTTGTTTTCAGGTCATCCCCAAGCTTTTTGTGAAGCCACAGTGGCTTCTTCTGTTGTCTTCCACCTTTTCTTCTTGTTGGAATTGTTTATAAGCAATAAAACCAACCCCTGGGAATTCTGGTGTCTGCTGTAGGGCAGACTGGGAGTGAGCTGGCAGTGGAGGAGGTGAATGTCACCCATGTTGTCATGGAAGGATCACTCCCTGGTAAAGTTTGGGTTGACTAATCTCTCCTGCATGGGTGGGAGAGCAATTAGGATGGTCCACCCCCAGACTTATGGAATCCAAAAGGTTGATTCCTGAATGCTATGGGGGATTTTACAGCTGACCCAGTTGGCGCTCCTGATAATACCCTTGTCTTGCTGGGGAATGGCAAGATTACTAAGGGTATCGATATGGTTGCTCCAGACCACCACGTCCAGCCTTGTGGAGCCCAGAAGACTCCTAGGCTCCATCTATACAAGCCTTTTACTCTGGGGCATCTGTGAGTCGAGGTCCTTCGGGACATATGACACAGTCGCTACTCTGCAGCCATCCGTGGTATTCTTCCAGAAAATGCGGATTTCCAAGGAGCCTTTTTGCTGCGATGTTTTTGGTTTGCTGCGGGTTTTCCACAGTTGTGAGCTGTCTGTCCCTTCCCCAGACCGACTTCAGATTTTGTGGTGAGCGTGTTGTAGGTGTGTGTAGTGCTTGTGTCACTCTGTGACGCCCCTTTACTCCCCCTGTCCCTTTGCAGCTGCGTGGTTACAGAGGCACAGAGAGGCATTTTCATTTATGTAATCACACTTTTGCACATTTTTGCAGCTTCGTATCTTCGCAATGGTTGCTTTGGAGTCAGTGCCCAAGGGCCGGGGGGTCTCGGGGGAGCAGAAGGTCCAGGGCCAATTTCACTCCGGCCACCATTTCGGAGTGATGGGTAGGCACGTACCTCTCACACCTTGGTGAGTGCGAACCATCGTGAGAGTCTCAGGCTGGGGAACTGCCAAACAGTTGGCATGGAAATTAAGGAGCACAGATCACTCACATTTTACCTAATGAGGGATGGACAGACACAACAGAACCCCTACAACACAAAACAGCCCCTAAAACTTGAAGTGTCGCACCCCCACGCTCACATGCCTGCACAGCTGCGCGTTAAAATATAATGGTTAAAAAAAGGGCATAGCGGAGTTTCCTGTTGGGGAAGCCAGAGTAAATCGCAAGTGTATCTCAGCAGAAGCTAATTTGCAGCTGCAATGCTGCGCAGTTGCGACAGAGTGGAGGGTAAAAGCAGTGCCATGTAGATGCGGCCCTAGATTTTCTGGGACCTCCGAGCAATGAAACTGACTGGATGGTGGCTAAAGTGCAAATGGCATAGGTCTCTACTCTGAATGTGACCAAACACAAGTGACAGCACATCATCATGCCTACCAGGCGGCAGGAAAAAAGGCTTACCTACATTTGCCATCATGGTGTCCTTGGTGAATCACCCCACAGAGCTCTTTCGGGTGGCGACTGGACTGATGAGATCTCATCTAGGAATGGGACCACCTGGGCCCTTGGAGGTTGCATTCTCAAATGTTGCCCACATGCACCAGGCATGCGCCGCAGCTTATCGTGGGTTAAACAACTTCTGATCCTGTGAACCAGGTTTCTGCTTGCTAGAGAGGGAACTGTATATACCGGATATACAATGAGAGCTGGAATTGTGCACTTTGTGATATGTTTGAGAATAATTCCCACAGTTGATCTTGGACAGACTTCAGACGTTTTATTTAATTAATTTAAAGTTTTATTTACTTTATTTAAAAACAACTGCTACCATTTCCAATAATCCATAAGATTCACACTAAAACAATAATGAAGGGATGGAATGTTGTAATCTGGGAATTTTATGTGTCTTGTGTCTGCCTAAATTGCTCTAAGATCAGCTGAACTGACATGACATTAAGCTGAAATCTGTTCCTAGGGAGCTCCACAGGGAGAGAGCAACTTCTTCCCTTCTGTTAGGTGAATACTCATATAAGTAGGAGGTGCAGTTTATTTTTCGAGAAGACATAAGGACATTTGGCAAAGAAAATCAAAAGCTGTAGGGGCACCCACGATGTGGAATAATCTTCCCGCTGATATTAGACATGTGCCAACACTTTCTATTTGTAGGCGGATGTTGAAGACCCATCTGTTTATGCACGCCTTCCCTGTGTCGTGTAGCCTTCCCTCTTATGTTGATATATGCTATGCATTAGTCTTTATGTTTATGTTTGTATGGACTGTCTGCACTGCTCTGGAATCTTTAGATGTAAACAGTTTATAAAAACTTGTCAATAAATACATAAAACTATCTGGAAGTAACAGAGGGCTAGACTATATCAGGGTTTGCTACCCTCTGCTTTTTAACCAAAAAGAACAATGTCTGTGTTAAAAACAAACAAACAAATCCCTTCCATTTAAGAGAAGAATTAAGGTATTTACAAAATTCACTCATGCACTACAAAGCATGGAAATTGAATACTAAGGCATCCACCAACTTGCCATGTAAACACTGCACACATTTGACAGTCTCACATATTGTGCTCACCTACAACCTAACCACTACACAACCACACTTTCACTTGGTCTTTCAGCCCTCTGTAGGTTCAGGGCAAGCTGAAGCTTGGATCAGTGCTTTATCATTGTTTAATGTTTATGATATGTTTAATGAATCAATGTTTAAACATGCAGTAACTACCTCCCCTTCCACATAGGCATACTCTCTTTCTCTCCACACAGACATGCAGACATTCTCTCCCCTTCCACACACACACAAACCAAGTTGTTGTTGAACATTCATGGGATTGCAAGATAAGCAAGAGGTTGGCTATCAGAATTAAACATTTAGAATACTACTGTATCTTAATGAACACTGATATAACACTGATGTTCCCTCAGCTTGCAAAACAAAAGGATGGGGGCTCAAAAAACAAGGGAAAGCGTGGATGTGACAGATTTTATTTTCTTGGGCTCCAAGATCACCACAGACGGTGACTGTAGCCATGAAATTAAAAGACGCTTGCTCCTTGGGAGGAAAGCAATGGCAAACCTAGACAGCATAGTAAGAAGCAGAGACGTCACCTTGCCGACAAAGGTCCGTCTAATCAAAGCTATGGTTTTCCCAGTAGTAACGTATGGCTGTGAGAGCTGGACTATAAGGAAGGCTGAGCGCCGAAGAATCAATGCTTTCCAACTGTGGTGCTGGAGAAGACTCTTACGAGTCCCCTGGACTGCAAGGAAGTCAAATCAGTCCATCCTAAAGGAAATCAACCCTGACTGCTCATTGGAAGGACAGATACTGACGCTGAAGCTCAAATATTTTGGCCACCAAATGCGAAGACAAAAGTCACTGGAAAAGACCCTGATGCTGGGAAGGATTGAAGGCATAAGGAGAAGGGGACGGCAGAGGATGAGATGGCTAGATAGCATCACGGCTGCAATGAATGTGAACTTGAGCACACTCTGGGAGAGAGCGGAGGACAGGAAGGCCTGGCGTGCTATGGTCCATGGGGTCACGAAGAGTCAGACACGACTTAACAACTGAACAACAATGGAGGCTAAGTTGCAAGTAAGCACAATATTAAAGTGGCACGGGAATTACCCTTTAGTTAAAGCGAGTCACACACAAAAAAGATTCCACCATTATAAGCCTGAAAATTCTACAGCCTATAAAAATTACTATTGAACTAATGACTTGAAAATTGGCATCCATGACCTCGCTGAAAGGATCTACTGTTGTGCAAAAGTTCAAAGTGATCCAGTTAACATTGTCATAGATACAGCAAGTTAAAAGTGTTGAAAATTGACACATTCATACTTTTTACTCAAACCTGCAGCTCACCATGTCATATATTTCTTTCAAATTTTGATGGAAACTACTTCTACACTTTATTCAGGTTTGTTGAGGAAATGTGCCTTTCATTGTTTTGGTGGACCTCTGAGCAGCAGTTCAAAAGTTATCAAGGTTTATCTGCCTCATGAAAGCCTATGGCATCAACTACTGGCAAAATTATGTTGGGCATGCTCAGTACCCTTTTTCTTCTACCGTACTTCCCTTCTCCCTCCCCCTACCAGGTCCTACCCAGGACAAACTTCTCAGAACTGAAACAAATAGTTAACAGAATACAATAACAGTTAACAAAACCAGTTCCAAACAATGATCTGGATCTTTTTTTATACTAATGTATTATCATTTAAGGCCATAGCCATACAAAACACTAAGAAACTTCCTAAGAATTAAAATCTGGGATGCATTACTGTTCGTGTTCGACTGCTGCCTGAACATTTAGAATTACCATGTGACCCAGACCATACAGATAGCCACCATTACGTGTACCTGTTGAACCTTTAAATGTATTCCCACTGAGACCAGACCTGACTCTCTCTGTTCAAACCAAAACTACCACTAAAAGCAATGAACCGCACTTCCACTTGCTGCCCTTCCCTGCCATGCATTTTTACTCTCTTGCAGATCTCTAAGGTTAGATATGTAAATAATTTATGATAGTTGGAACCTATCAGCTCTACAGTAATTAAATTAATTGATTTAAACCCTATTAAACTCACCTTTGTATCAACTCACTACCTGACCTCCAGACAAACAGTAGTTATTCTGTGTGGGTCAACGTAGGACTCTGGTATCCCATTTCCTCATGTAGTTACAGTTTAGTTAATGATGCACTTGCCATTCTGTGCTGAAATTGTTACACTCACTGGCCCAGTCTATGCAAACGTTTTGCATTGGCAAAGCGCTGAATATTAGCATCTCATGACTGCAGGGTCATACTTCTTTCTGCTTATTCTTCAGATCTAGCACATATCTACCAGGGATCAGGCCCCAAAGTCTTAGCTTTGTATTATGCTCCTTGCTTACATTCTACTCCTGTAATAGTTAATAGATAAAACAGAACAGACTGGGATGCCATTGGAAAGCTTTCACTGAACTCTGTAGCACAGGCATTTGGTCCCATGAAGAGAAAAAAAATCCCACGTTATTTGACTTGAAAGAAAGGCCACTGTTGTTCCATTCTTCTGATTTAGTCCTAAAGTTCAGTGGAGGATCTGGAGAGTATGGCACAGAAGAAGATATTCTTATGGTGGTGTAGAATTACACCTGCCTTAGCAATTGGTTAGTGCAGTTCAGATTTCTATAAAGAATACATGCTTTCCCCAATGAAATCACCCCATGCTTTATCAATGATATTTAACCCCAGGAAGATTACAGATAATATATAATCAACAGATGCAAAATGCTAGAAGTCTAGGACCGATAGAAATGGTTTTGGAAATGTATGGCAGAGTAGTCCTTCTAGGAGAGTATAATTTGTTTTATAAAAGATATCACAGGGCATTCAGTGATGGCTGGTACCCACTGAGGCTGGTGGGGTGGGGTGGAGGGGAGGGCCACCAGAAGTGGGGCTAAGGGGGTCACCAGAAGCAGACCAGTCTTTTGAATTCCTATCAGCCCATACCACAGAAAGGGGAAACTGAGACACATGTGTTCTAAGATCATGATTGCAAAGTGGAGGGGGGGGGGAGCCACACAAAAGCACTCTTTTGGACTCACATTCTCCTGTTTCAGTAACAACTCCCATTGACAGACAATCAAGTCACTTTTAAGATAATGAGTGCAAAAAGGGGGGCACACAGTCACACATCATCATCATCAATCCACTGCAAAAGGCGACACTGAGAGAGCATAACTACAAAGCTGAGTGTGAAGGAGGTGGGATAATAACAACAATAATAACAATTATGATATGCCCAGAGGGACAGAGAAAAAAAAAGCCTTTGGAACCCAGAAGGAAGTTCTGAAAGTATCCAAGCCCTACCCCTCTGCATATCCACCACAAAGTATCCTCCAAACCATCATATCCCTACTCAGAAGTAATGGTGAGAAGCAGCACAGTACAAAAATCCAGGTTATGTATGCCTCCTCAAAAGTAAGAAGAACTGGACTGCTCAGACGTAAGCATAGGTAGCAAGTTCTCAGAACATCCACCCCTTGGCATGTGATAATTATATTATCCTTTGGAACCCAGAAGCAACCCATTTCAAAAGACACACACATATACCCCAACACATACACAGATACCACATTCACACAGACACTCAGGCATTCTCAGTCTCTCTCACCCCTCCCTTTCACTCACTCATGCACTACAGACATTCAGGCAATCTCCATCTCTCTCGCAAACGTGCACCATTCACATAGAAGACAGACAGACACACATATATAGTTACTCCATTCATCTGTAATACAACCCCCAGACTTCCCCTGACCTTTTTTTCTGTGTCTCTCTCATCATCTCCTCTGTGTCGTGCTGCCCACTGCTGCCACTGTGCTCTGGGCAGGCAGGCAGGAACACTGGTGGGGTAGTCTGCACAGGCATGGGATATTTTCTGTTGACTGGCTAGGGGCACCTAGGGGCACCTACGGGCCCATGCCTTAGAGCAAATTGTGGCTCCGGCACTTGCGCAGGACACCCAAGCCTTGCTATCCATGATGGGAGGCCGGGGGAGTGTGACCTACAACACCCTGCCTACCTGCCCCCCCTTCTTCCTTATAATGATTTCGGCGACTGGGGGAATGTTCTGGGCATGCACAGCTAGGCCGTGGAGGATGTGAGGGGGAAACGGAAGATGGTGGCGGTGGGAGGTGGGTGGCAGGAAATGGGTTGCCATCCTCCTTGCCCATAATATCGAGCCATCAGTGGCATCGGTCAACTCTAGATCCAAGAATTATTTCACTAGTTGATTTAACAGGAAACATCAATGATCCAAAGAAATTATTGATCAGCAATTTTGTATTAGAGAATTTTGGTTGCTTTCAAAGGGAAATTGGCTAGCACTCCTTCAATCTCAAAATGGCTAAACAAAATACAGTCTGTTACTCAATTAGAAAAAAAATTACATCATATATCTGGTCTGAGATATGATATATCCGGCCACTACAAGGCCGGAGGGCCCCTGGGGGTTCCCAGTCATCTCCACCATCTCCAGCATTCTCTCTCTCGTTCACTTTCTCTCTTTTTGCAGTAGCTGATGACTCTCAGCAGGGGCTCTCTAGCTTTCCCTCGTTTGCTTTAGCAGTGGGCCAACCGCTGTGATCTGGGCTACCGAAGGTGGCTTCAGAGTGGGGAGTCAGGAGACTTGCTACTCCTCAGCTGTAAGGTGGCTGGGTTGGTGGGAGGCGGGGGGAGAGGAGAGTGCAGGCACAAGCAGCCAATTAGATGTGATAGGGTAGGAGCCCTAGAAGCAAAGAGCAACGTGAGCGGCTGGCAGCAGTGGTGCATTGCGCAGGTGCTGGACGTGGATGAGAAATCAAATGCGTGGGAAAGAGAGAGAGAGCAATGTTGACCTGCTCTGGGAAATAACAATGAGCTTGGATGAGTAACAGTAACAATAAACCTGGATGAGGGGGAAGGAGAGGCCCGAAAAGGCCTCCAGTTGAGTTCAATGCATAACATCACCACTTGACTGGGAGCGGGGAGAGTGCCCCCCAGGCCTGGAAAAGGCCCCCAAGTGGCCTCAGTGGTCGGGCCTGGAGCCAAAGTGGCTTCTGCTTGAAAAATAGTGAATATCACTATTGTCAGACTAAAACAACATACCGCTAAGGCAGCTGTGGGAACTGAGAAGGTACGGTAGGAGCCCTTGGAGCTTGCAGTAAGATAGGAGGGTGGTGCTCCCACCAAAATCTCAGCTCTAGAACATTCCAAAAGATGCTCTGCACAGGCACAGAACCCATACGTGTAATGCACAGAGACCATGAAGAAGACGTTAGCTTGGGACACATGAAACATATTTCCAGAAATCACAGCTACAGAGGAAAGGTGCATCTTCATGGCAGCCAAAGTGGACAACTCTTGGGCAAGCTCAGGAAAAGTGCTATGCACTGATACACTGTCACTGTCAGAGGGTGTAGAGAGGCCTAGGCACATGCTACAGTAGTCCAGGATCTATCAGAGATCCCGTCCCCCAGTTAAAAAACAAAAACATGAAGAGAATCTTGAGAATGTGTATGTGTTCCAGGCCCATGTAGGTACACATTTAACTTAGATAGACAATGCCCATTCTGGTGGCTAGTGAGTAGAATGCCAAACTAGGAGCAGGAAGACGTGGGCTCAGATCCCTCCTTAGTGCCGAAGGTCCCTGGGTGCCCTTTGGCCAGTCACCATCTCTTAGCCACTGCCCTGAGTTCCTTAGAGGAAGGACAGGATAAAAATGAAGTAAACAAATATTTAATAACCATTGAATCAGAAACCACATTCAAACAATGGCATATCTTTTTAACTGATGAATGCAAGTGAATTTTTGATCTTGCATTTGTTACTTAAGAAGATTGTGACATAGCTTTCCATATTTGAGTAAAGTACAGCAAATTTTGCGAACCTCTTGCATTTGCACATTCTTGTGTGGCATATTTTGCACCTCCACATTTTGCACCTCCATGTGGTAAACCATTCCTCTGATACAGTAGGAGTGGGGATCTCCTTCAAGCAGAATTCATTTCTGAAGAAACTCTCAGGGACCCACATTCCAGTGATGGGTGGGGCAAAATGGGTGGGGCCAAAATACAAAGAAACCCAGCATATCGTAGCTGAAAGCGCTCGCTGCCCACAACGAAAACTTAGGAGAGGCCTTTCAACCTTTGAGAATGGGGGAAAACTGCACAAAAGCCAGGAAGCCACCAAATTATTGGTGGTCAGGGGGAAGGGGGTGGCCAAAAAAGGGGGATGGCCAGCAAAATGAGCCACAAAAAGGGGGAATTAATATCTCCCCTTTCTGGAGTAGCTGGAGAGTCGGGGAAGTGTTGAAAAGGTGGGGGGACACTGAGAAGTGTCAGTTCAATACTTAAAAGCAAGAGGATCGCATTGCCAAGGGGACAATATTGTTCCCTATCTTTGATGCATTTACTCCCCCCCCCCCCATTTTCTGAACTGCACTACCAGGTTCCTCCTTTCTCTTACTGTTATTTCTCCCCTGGACCTTCACAACTGTGTGCAAATTAGCCTATATGCAACCTTGTCTTCTCAGTTTCCTTGTATGTTACCTACTTCACTTTGCTGCTCCCTTTGCAGCTGAAACACACAAGGAAATTGACCAGGCATGACTACACATATCAGTCAGCCATAAGTGCTCACATTCACAAGACCAACAAAAAAATATTTTAAAAATTACGATTCCAACTGTGCATTTTTGAGGCACCGATTTATTTTTCTCTTAGAGCTAGGGAACAAAAAGGGGTAGTGACTGGAACAGGGAGGGGAGACAGGACAGATCTTGCTGCAAAGTCTCCTGGGGTATGTGCTGGAGCCAGCTGGAGGACTGATGGGGAAGGAGGGGGAGAACAAGCCATGGCAAGCCCAATCATCTGTCAGGTGTGCTGTGGTTATTTAATGGACAACCAACTCAACGTGGCTTATTCGCAGAGTGGCTTAGTGTAACATGTGAACCCACCCACAGCTGTCATTCCTTTAGTTCTGAATACTTGTAAACTGTGACCACAGTTGAATTGCATGTTATGTTCTATTTGGTTTTGATTTTCTTAAATGTCTGTAGAAGTGTATGTCATTTTTTTTTTTAATTTGCAAGGCTATCTCTGCCCATGTAAGGTTGTAGCTGGTTTATCAGCCTAAGCTGAAAAAAGCCAGTCTGAGTCACTGAGGCCACGTGTGCCTCTAGTGACAATGACCGATCCAAGAGCAACCTCAAACTACTAACCTAATCACTTAGGGGGAATGCAACCTCTCCCAAAACAGGGTGAATATCACTTAACTGGACAGATGAACCACAAACAAACGGTATTTCTGTCATGTCTGGATTGAGTCTAAGTTTATTGGCCCTCTTCCAGTCCATTACCCTCCCCAGGCACTGATTCAGAACATCAACAGCTTTGCCTGTATTAGAGGAGAAGGAGAAGAAATGCTGTGAGTCATCTGCTTATTGGTGACACCTCAGCCCACATCCCCAGATAACCTCTCCCAGCATTTTTATGTAGATATTGAAAAGGAAGAGGGATAAAGTAGAGCCCTTAGGAATCCTGTACCACAACTGCCATGGGGCAGGGCAATAATCCGCCAGCACCACCCTCTAGAATTGGCTGTCCAAGTAGGTGCAGAACTGCAATAAAGTTCTCCTCACATCCCAGCTCAGACAGATTATCCAAAAGGATACCATGGCTGATATCAAAAGCCACTGAGAGGTCCAAGAAAACTAGCACTCCCCCTGTCCCTCTCCTGGCACATGTCATCCCACAGGGTGAGCAAGGCAATATTTGTTCCAAAACTAGGCCTGAAACCAAGGCAATATTTGTTCCAAAACTAACCTGAAATGAAGGCAATATTTGTTCCCAAACTAGGCCTGAAACCAAGGCAATATTTGTTCCCAAACTAGGCCTGAAACCAGATTAAAATGGATCTAGAAAATCAGTTTCATTCAAGAGTGCCTGGAGTTCATCATGACCACTTACTCAAGCATCATGCCCAGGAAGGGGGTGTTGGCAACTGACCTATAATTGTTTTCATCTTCTGGGTCCAGGTTAGCTTTCTTCAGGAGTGGCCTGATCACTGCCTCTTTTAAAGAGGCTGGTTCCACCCTTTCTCTCAAAGAGGAAATTTCAACCTCCTAGACCTAGCCAGACATTCTGTCCTTATTAGATGTAATAAGCCAAGAAGCACCCAAGTGACTGGCTGAATACAATCACGGATCTTCTCCGCATCTTTAGGCCTCAGCAATTGAAAGTCATCCAACGCAGTTAGACCAGAGGTATTCTGGATACAACCACTACTGGAATTGCACTAACCAATTGGGTTTGGATGTCACGATAACCCAGTTTATTCTATTTATTTATTACATTTATAACCTGCCTTTTTTCCTCCTAAGGAACCCAAGGAGGCATACACTATCCTCCTCTCCATTTTATCCTCACAACAACAACCCTATGAGGTAGGTTGGGCTGCGAGTCTGTGACTGGCCCAAAGTCACCCAGTGAGTTTCCATGGCTGAGTGGGGACTAGAACCCAGATCACCCCACTCCCAGTCCAACACTCTAGCCACTGCACCACACTTATTTACCCATCATTGGTCTGTCAAGGATTTTTAAATCCACAATGGCTTATTTGGCTGAAATAACCCGTGGTCTGCAGTAAGGGTTATTTAAGCCACTGTGGGTTATCGTGTTGTCTGGAACAACCTGTGGCTTATTCCATTCGCCTACAGAGTTGGCTGGCAAGAGCAGAAAAAACTGCTGCAGCCGCTCTGCTCCAGCCTACAGAGCCCTTTTTCTGAGATCTGACAAGCAGCCCAGGGACAACTGCAGCCAAACAAGCACAGCCTTCCCTGATATCGTGCCACAGTTTCAAACTGACAGCTTCCCCATAGTACAACGACCGCCTCACGCTATTGCACTACCCCACTACAGCAAAGTTACACAATGACAGGCTTCCTTGATCACTACTTTGAAACTGCACAACTTAGGACATAGGGGAAAATAGGGGAATAGGGAAAGAATTACTAATTTTTCCATTAAGAAGTGCAGTTCCGCAATTATCCACTACAGCATCTGGACGCTCCCCATGAGGGCACCCCACCTGTGCAGTTTCACCCCATTCCATCAAACTGTCAAGGAGCTAGAGCTGCCACCCCATTTTACCTTTTGTGGCCAGCCCTCCCACATCCCGCGATCCTGCAGCTGCAAAGTATCACAATGACAGCCTCCCCTGCTGAGAATGCCAGCCTTCCCAGACCTGTGATCCAGCTACAGTGAAGTTACACAATCACAGAGTTTCCTGATTGCTACTGTGAAAATGTGCAAATGCACATTTGTGCAAAAGAAAAAGCAGAGGAAAAGACCCCTGTTCACAACTCTGATAATGTGCATATTTGGAAATGCGCAAAAGTGCAAAGGAAAAATAAAGAATAAAGAGGAACAGCAACGGCTATGGGGGGAAATGAGCAATTGTGGCTTTTGTAGTTGTGTCAGGTGCCTCCCGACTAGGGGAGGCTGCCTATGAACTTTTGTCCCAATCCTGCAAACCCCCAAGGGTTTATTTGTGCCACCCCCTTTTTGGTATGCACTGGGATTTTGCTCCGTGTAGCCCCTGCTGCAATGCAATGAATGGGTGAAACGGCGCCACTGCTTGGACAGGAGGACTGCAGTGGGATAAGGGGTGAGGGATGGGTCAGAATAGGCACAGTTGCTTAATAGGCCATGCGCAGCGGTTTATTAGCCTGGTCGTGTGGCAAGGCATCGTGGATTATTTCAAAAATAAGCTACTGTGAGTAGCTTATTAAGCCACCATAGCTTAAAGTGATGTCCAAACGCAGCCAGTGTGGTTATGATGGATGCAAATAACTGTATCTACAAAGTATCTTGCAAACTTGTCTCAGCATGCCACTGAGGGTACAATGCTCACTGTCCCCTTTCCTGCGCCTCTGGGCCAGATTGCACCATCAGAAAAGTTCTACTAGAAGATGCAATGGAGACAGAAATCTTCTTTGCCACTCTCACCACCACAGAAAAGGCTCTATAAAGGGCTTTTATGTGTTCATTCAAATTGGTACAAAACACACAGCATTGATTACACAGCCTGAAAACCTCCTGGTACTATTTGGAGAGCCAGATGCCCTATCAAAGAAAGACACTGAAAATGCTGAAAGGTATGTGGTGAGAGTGTAGCCAGTATCTGGCTAGTGAACACTTTCATAGAATCATAGAATAGTAGGGTTGGAAGGGGCCTACAAGGCCATTGAGTCCAACCCCCTGCTCAATGCAGGAATCCAAGTCAGAGCATCCCTGACAGATGGCTGTCCAGCCTCGTCTTGAATGCCTCCAGTGTGGGAGAGCCCACCACCTCCCCAGGTAATTGGTTCCATTGTTGTATTGCTCTAACAGTCAGGAAGTTTTTCCTGATGTTCAGCCGCAATCTGGCTTCCTGTCACTTGAGCCCATTATTCCGTGTCCTGCACTCTGGCATGATCAAGAAGACATCCTGGCCTTCTTCTCTGTGACAACCTTTCAAGTACTTGAAGAGCGCTATCATATCTCCCCTCAGTCTTCTCTTCTCAAGGCTAAACATGCCCAGCTATTTCAGTCTCTCTTCATAGGGCTTTGTTTCCAGTCCTCTGATCATCTTTGTTGCCCTCCTCTGAACCCTCTCCAGGTGGTCTGCATCCTTCTTCAAGTGTGGTGCCCAGAACTGGACACAGTACTCCAGATGAGGCCTAACCAGTGCTGACTAGAGGGCAACTAGTACTTCCCGGGATTTGGAAGCGATGCTTCTATGAATGCAGCCCAAAAGAGCATTTGCCATTTTGCAGCCACATCACATTGTTGGCTCATATTCAGCTTGTGATCGACAACAATTCCAAGATCCTTCTCGCTTGTAGTGTTGTTGAGCCACGTATCCCCCATCTTGTAACTGTGCATTTGGTTTCTTTTTCCTAGGTGCAGAACTTGGCATTTCTCCCTATAAAATGTCATTCTGTTGTTTTCTGCCCAGCGCTCCAGCCTATCCAGATCACTTTGAATGTTGTTTCTGGCTTCCAAAGTATTAGCTATCCCGCCCAATTTGGTGTCATCTGCAAATTTGATCAGCATTCCCTGCACCTCCTCCTCCAAGTCATTAATAAAAATGTTGATGAGCACTGGGCCCACGACTGAGCCCTGCGGTACCCCACTCGTTACCTCTCCCCAGTTTGAGAAGGTCCCATTGATAAGCACTCTTTGAGTCCGATTCTGTAGCCAACTGTGGATCCATCGGATCGTTGTTTCATCTAGCCCACTTTGAGCTAGTTTGCTCATCAGGATATCATGGGGCACTTTGTCGAAAGCTTTGCTGAAGTCGAGGTATATGATGTCTACAGCATTCCCACAGTCTACAAGGAGGTTACTTGATCAAAAAATGAGATCAGATTTGTCTGGCAGGACTTGTTTTTGACAAATCCATGTTGGCTTCAAGTAATCACGGCATTGTTGTCAAGGTGCTTCCAGATGGATTCCTTTATCATCTGCTCCAGAATTTTCCCAGGGATTGATGTCAGACTGACTGGTCTGTAGTTCCCAGGTTCCTCCTTTTTACCCTGTTTGAAGATAGGGACAACGTTAGCCCTCCTCCAGTCATCTGGCACTTCCCCCGTCCTCCATGATTTATCCATGATTTCTTCTGCCAGTTCCTTTATTACTCTAGGATGCAATTCATCTGGCCCTGGAGATTTGAACTCATTCAAAGTAATTAGGTGTTCCTTGACCATATGCCTATCGATCCCAAGCTGTAATCCTGACCCTTCAGCCTGTCCTTCGCCTTTGCCAGGGGGGTCATAGACCCTCTTTAGGGAGAAGAGTGAGCCAAAGTAGGAATTGAGCACCTCTGCCTTTTCTTTGTCATCTGTTATCGTTTTGCCATCCTTAATAGCTGAACAACCATTTCTTTCCTCTGCCTTTTACTGTGCACGTAGCTGAAGAAAGCCTTTTTGTTGTTTTTAGCATCCCTCGCTAGCCTCAGCTCGTTCTCAGCTTTAGCCTTCCTGACACCACCCCTGCAATTCTGTGCTACCTGCCTGTACTCTTCCTTTGTTACTTGGCCTTCTTTCCCTTCCTATATGTGTCCTTTTTTGTTTTCAGGTCATCCCTAAGCTTTTTGTGAAGCCACATTGGCTTCTTCTGTTGTCTTCCACCTTTTCTTCTTGTTGGAATTGTTTGTGATTGTGCCTTGAGAATTTCCTTTTTTAAAAGCTCCCACCCATCTTGGACTCCTTTTCTCATTAGCGTCGCTTGCCATGGGACCTTACTGATCATTGTTCTGAGTTTATTAAAGTCAGCTCTCCTAAAATCCAGGGTACGCGTTTGACTACACTCGGCTTTTGCTTCCCTTAGAACCAAGAACTCAAGTGCAACATGGTCGCTTTCCCCCAGAGTTCCTGTAACTGCTACTTTATCCACTAAGTCATCTCTGTAGGTTAGGATCAAGTCAAGGATAGCCGATCCTCTAGTTCCTTCCTCTATTTTCTGTAGGAGGAAGTTATCTGCCACACAAGTCAGGAATTTCCTGGAGGGGCCATGTTCTGCAGAATTTGTCTCCCAACACCAACTAGGAACAACTTTCAATGCTCCTAGTAAGGCATTCTATCAACTAGACCTGGGGATAGAACCTCCAGCCCACAGAGGTTGCCAATCTGGTCCATGAGCCTTCCTCAATTCCTCCAGGGGGTAGGACTTAGAGGCCAAAGGGAATCTGTGACGGGGGAGAACAGTTGGTATTCCCCTGCACGTGAGCACTACGTAGGGTAATTCCTGCTGTTATCTCTGATCACAGATTGGAGATAACAGTGGGAATGTGGGAGGACAGGGGCCTACGCGTGCCTTCTCAACTGCAGAAGCCATTCTGCAGGCGAAGCATCTGGAACTGAGTTGGTAGCTGGAGGAGCACTTCTTCAGCCACCAGCTCAGCTGCAGTGGCTTTGTTTGCCCTGCACCTTCTCCCCAGTGGAAGAAAGCGTGGGGCTTGCCAGTGGGCGTGCCAGGAGGATCATCTTTCCTAAACCTAGCAAAGTGAACTAGATAATCAAAATGGTTTGGCTAATCTCTATAAAAGTGCCATTCCTTCTACTGATCCCATCATCTATAGGAAGCCCAGGAAAGCCCCCAGCAGAGTGCTCTCTTATCACACCCATGTATCATGAGGAAGCAATATTTCACCTTAATAACATGAAAATGAGCTGCTGGTACCAGCACAGCAGAGCACTTTATTCCTGAACTAGTCACAATTTTGTAAAAATACAGTAGCTTATTCCATTATTATCATTTTGGCTATCCTGTACATTCCATGCACTAGAAAGGGAGGGGAGGAGATAACCAGATTTCAGACCTTGCCCTTGATTTTTAAATCTTTCCAACAGATAGTACAGAAAGAGGAGGAGTGCAGCAAAACACTAATCTATTGTACAACTATATGTCAAGAATTAATCCAGCAACCTGCAGCTGTTGTACCAGGAAACTGAAGAGCCTTCTGGGTTATTAAATTTTGCTGAATATAAACCACTAACCAACATATCTGTCTGAACCAGGTAGCCACTGTGGATATTAAAACAGACTGATTTATCTTATCTGATTATGTGTTTGAACCACTACATGAAAGAAGATAAATTTTAACCCCTGCACATGCAAACTAATAGTGTAATGAAACAACTCATCTGTTTACACATTTGGTATTTGTCAGAGATATTAAACAGGTGTTGGTCACTCTTCAACACTTTCCAAGACCTGATGTGCCAAGATGTAATTAGGATGTTAATGAAGACAGGGAGCAGTACACCAGTGCAATGCTGCAAGGCACGATGTTACACTCCCATGACTGGAAGATCCACCAGTTACGCTTTCCCCGCTTCATTATACCCCAAAGGAACTAGAAGCCACAAGTGTAAGACTGGTGATGAATGTATGTGAAGGAGAGCAATGTTACAGCACTTTGGGAAATCCTAGTTCAGTTCAGTTCTGAAATCCAGCAGAACCACACAGAATTGCTGATGTAGTTCACAGGAAAGCCAAAACTAGAAACAGATGAAGAAAGTTAATTCCGAGAACTCACTACCCAATCCTAGAGTTCACATTTTGAAATATATTTTATGTAGCATGTGGCTTATTGATCATCCATCTCTTTTTAAAAATGATTTTTCTGTACTGAAGGCTCAGCATCTAACATGGGCCAAAGGTAATTAGAGAAAACACAGGAAAAGCAGAAATATATGAGCTAAGGGGCAGGTATATTTGCAGGAAATGAACACATGCCTGGTGCGAAATTGGAGAGGGGAGGGCATTTGAAAAATATGTCTCCTTAGCATTTTTAAATGATGAGCATCAAATTCTACATGGGCTTTTCAAACAACATGCTGACTCAAATACTGTATGTTAATTTCCAATGTCTATAAGAGAATCACATGCCTAATGGAGTGAGAAATAAAGAAGCATTCTTCAGAAACAGTCCTCCTCAACCAGGTGCTCTCCAGATATGTTGGATTACAAGTCCCATCATCTCCAGCCAGCATGGCCAATGGCATGTTGGATAGGGATGGTGGGAATTGTAGTCTGACACAGGAGGACACCAGCTTAGGGAAGGCTGCTCCAGAAAATTACAAAATTAACATCTAGCAGAGCAATCTTATGGCCCCTAGATAGCATCTGGGGTACCATAGGAAGCTGAGGATCTCCCCTCTCCTTCCCCAGTCCCTCCCATCCACTGTGGAAAGCTCAATGGCAGCTCCTTGCCCAAGGTCGGCGCTCCAATCTTAGGAAGAAGACAGAGAGGTATGGAGGAAGGGCTGTGCGCCAGTAGGCAGGACAGAGAGAGGATAGGCCAAGAATCCACTGGATATAAAGGCCTTCCAGGCCCTGCCCCCAGCAGTGCACAACAGCTGGATAGTCTCCAAGGCCATCTAGCTAAAACCATTAGCAAAGGGGGATGGCAAGACTGTAAAAGGCCCTGCCATTGCTCCCACCTTGCACAGCTCTTGCTGGCAGGGCTAAGGATGGACAGAGGGCTCCAGCATTGTAGCTCTCAATCCCTCAGTTGTCAGTCCTATAGGATTAAGCAGCGTTCATTATATTACATCAAACATACATTTAAAAATACATCCAAAGCCCTTACTTTTAAGGAAATCATTCACAGCTTTGCCCCTTCAGTACATGCTCACTACCTATCTGGATTGGAGGTTTAATAATACTCCTGTTGATCAAAGATTCTGTGTCTGAAAGTCTGGGGAGACAGAGATTATCCATTACCTACTTAATTGTTCTTTGTGTAGTCACCAACTGCATTCATTTATTGTTAATATTTACAATTTATTTATTTATGACATTTTTATACTGCCCAATAGTCGAAGCTCTCTGGGCAGTTCACAAAAGTTAAAACCACAAATTACAGCATGATAAAACAAAACACAAAAGTTTAAAAGTTTAAAACTGCAGTATAAAACCCAGCCACAGCATAAAGATCTAAAAATGCAAGGGCAGAGCAATTTTATGGCTCCTCAGAAGCCATCTGAGGGGCCTTAGAATGATGAGGATTCCCACCTCTGAGGCTGAAGCTGCATCTATGAAACTGGGGCTGGGAATCTGAGTACAGATTCTTCTGCCCCCACCCCTTGCAGCTACCACAGAAAGCACCATGACGGGTCCTCTTCCGAGGTTGTAACTGTGTCCTTGGAAGAGGGCAGAGAAGGGGGAAGGAGGGCATTCCGGGGGGGGGGGGTGGATCTGCCAGCTCCATAAGCCTCTCTGTTGCCCAACCCGCCCACCTGAAGGTAGGTCTGCTAGATGGGTTCAAAGGCCCATCTAGCAGTAAGTAACATCATCTGAGGAATGGGAGGCTGTAAAAGCTCTCTCCTCCCTCCTGCCCTGCCTGGCTCTCATCTATAGGGTGTTGGATAGACAGAAAGTTAGAGCCCTCCATCTATTGAGAGCATAATCCATAGGACTGAGCTGCAACACTTGCTTTTAAGTCCATCTTAGAACAAATCTGTATCATTCTTGCAGGCAGTGACCTATATATTGCACTTAGGACAGCAAGAAGAAGATTTGTAAAGAAGATTCGAGCCCAGTATATAAAAGATAATGGGGTGATCTTTGCTTTTGATTATTTCACCTGATTTTTTTTAACATTTGATGAGATAGTGTGAAGTTAAATTTATAATTTTTATAAATTATAATATTTAAAGCCACAGTCGGGAAATACCTTTATTAGGACTAACCAAATGTACACAAAATTGTGGGTGAGCGTTTGAGAACTTGAGATCTCTTCATCAGGAAGGATATCACAAAAGGGGGGTGGGCAGAGGAGGGGATGAAGGATGACTTGATGCGGAAATCACGAAATCTGCATGGTCACAGTCTTGAGACGGAATGGAGAAAGAGGCACAACTTTAAATGGGTCAGGGTCCAATAGGTGTCATGAAGGTCTCGAGTTAGATCTAGGACTATGGAAGAAACAAATACTGATTTCCCCCATTTCTGAAAATATAAAATCCAGTAGTTACTCAGATTTGCCTCCAGCTTTAGTTGAAACTCCTTGGTAAGCAGAAAGAAAAACAGAACAGAAACATAACCATTTTTATATTACCAGAGCTGGAGATAAATTTGGCACTAGGTTAAAAAAAAAAAAAAAGCCAACAGAAGTCAAATTGGGTGGTGTTACCTAGTGGTTGGAGAGGAGAAAACCCTCAGAGTTAAGCCCCATCTTAAGGTGGTAGATACTTGAAAATGACGTTCTGATTTTGCCTCAGTGGGAGAGATACCCTTAAGTCAGTTCTGCTTACACCATTTAAAAGTTTAATTTATTTGAAAATATATTTTTTAAACTCAAGCAGAAAAGCAGTGAATGTTTTTAACTTATGAAAAATGAAAATGTGCCACACAGGAAACAGTAAGACAGGAATGATTTATAGAGAAAAGTAAATGCAAAAGAGCAGCACATGCAGAAGTAAAATGTGAAACATGTATTGATTACAGAGAACTACGTGAACTACAAAGCAATGTGACTGTTACATGCAAAGTAAGCTACAGTTTGACTCTTGCTGAGCACTATTAGCAAGTCATATTAAGAAAACTGTATTAGAGCATCAAATGGAATAGCTAGGGCATATAGAATCATACAACAGTAGGGTTGGAAGGGGCCTACAAGGCCATCGAGTCCAACCCCCTGCTCAATGCAGGAATCCAGGTCAGAGCATCCCTGACAGATGGCTGCCCAGCCTCGTCTTGAATGGCTCTAGTGTGGGAGAGCCCACCACCTCCCCAGGTAATTGGTTCCATTGTCGTATTGCTCTAACAGTCAGGAAGTTTTTCCTGATGTTCAGCCGCAATCTGGCTTCCTGTCACTTGAGCCCATTATTTCGTGTCCTGCACTCTGGGATGGTCAAGAAGACATCCTGGCTTTCCTCTCTGTGACAACCTTTCAAGTACTTGAAGAGCGCTATCATATCACCCCTCAGTCTTCTCTTCTCAAGGCTAAACATGCCCAGTTCTTTCAGTC
The DNA here is from genome assembly GCF_057233095.1 of Heloderma suspectum. Classification (NCBI taxonomy): domain Eukaryota; kingdom Metazoa; phylum Chordata; class Lepidosauria; order Squamata; family Helodermatidae; genus Heloderma; species Heloderma suspectum. The sequence continues at coordinate 225,382,671 of NC_139458.1, forward strand.
TTTGAATATGAGCCAACAATGTGATGTGGCTGCAAAAAAGGAAAATGCTATTTTGGGCTGCATTAATAGAAACATAGCTTCCAAATCCTGGGAAGTACTAGTTCCCCTCTACTCAGCACTGGTTAGGCCTCATCTGGAGTACTGTGTCCAGTTCTGGGCACCACAATTTAAGAAGGATGCAGACCAACTGGAGAGGGTTCAGAGGAGGGCAACCAAGATGATCAGGGGACTGGAAACAAAGCCCTATGAGGAGAGACTGGGCATGTTTCGCCTTGAGAAGAGAAGACTGAGGGGAGATATGATAGCACTCTTCAAGTACTTGAAAGGTTGTCACAGACAGGAAGGCCAGGATCTCTTCTCGATCACCCCAGAGTGCAGGACATGAAATAATGGGCTCAAGTGACAGGAAGCCAGATTGCGGCTGAACATCAGGAAAAACTTCCTGACTGTAAGAGCAATACGACAATGGAACCAATGACCTGGGGAGGTGGTGGGCTCTCCCACACTGGAGGCCTTCAAGACGAGGCTGGACAGCCATTTGTCAGGGATGCTCTGACTTGGATCCCTGCATTGAGCAGGGGGTTGGACTCGATGGCCTTGTAGGCCCCTTCCAACCCTACTATTCTATGATTCGGGCGGTTGACACGATCGCACCCAAGCGCCCTCTCCCTCTGAGCAGAGCCCAGCGTGCTCCTTGGTATAAACCTGAGTTGAGGGCAATGAAGCAAGAGGGGAGACGGCTAGAACGCAGGTGGAGGAAAACACGTGCTGAGTCTGACCAAACACAGGTAAGAGCTCACTATCGAGCCTACTCTGTGGCGGTGAGGGTGGCAAAGAGACAGTTCTTTTCCACCAGCATTGCATCTTCTCAGTGTCGTCCAGCGGAGCTTTTCTGAGTGGTTCGCGGCCTGTTACATTCTGGGCCAGGGAGAGAGACTGTGGAACCCTTGGTTGCACGCTGTGACGAGTTTGCATGGCAATTTGAAGATAAAGTCGCTCAGATTCGCCATGAATTGGACACCACGATTACTGCAGTTCCATTGGTAGAGGCATTCAGAGCACCATCTGGTCCAGTTCTATTGGATGAGTTTCAGTTACTGAGGCCTGAGGATAAGGTGCTTGGCGAAGTCCGATCGACCACTTGTGTGCTTGACCCTTGCCCTTCATGGCTTATTAAATCAAATAAGGAGGGGATGTTCAGCTGGGTCCAGGAGGTTGTAAATTCCTCCTTGAGTGAGGGAGTGGTGCCGGCCGATTTAAAAGAGGCAGTAATCAGACCACTCCTGAAAACGCCTAACCTGGACCTGAGGATGTTAACAATTATAGGCCAGTGGCCAACATCCCCTTCTTAGGCAAGGTGCTTGAGCGGGTGGTTGCAGGACAGCTCCAAGCACTGTTGAATGAAATGGATTATCTAGATCCATTTCAATCGGGCTTCAGGCCTGGTTTTGGAACAGAAACTGCCTTGGTCGCCATGTGGGATGATCTTTGCCGGGAGAGGGACAGGGGGAGTGCGTCCCTGTTGATTCTCCTGGACCTCTCAGCGGCTTTCGATACCATCGACCATGGTATCCTTCTGGATAGGTTGTCTGGGTTGGGAGTTGGAGGCACTGCACTGCAGTTGTTCTGCTCCTACTTGGATGGCCGATTCCAGAAGGTGGTGCTGGAGGATTATTGCTCTGTGCCATGGCAATTATGCCATGGGATTCCACAGGGCTCTATTTTATCCCCCATGCTGTTTAACATCTATATGAAACCGCTGGGGGGGGGGTTATCCGGAGGTGTGGGCTGAGGTGACATCAATATGCGGATGACACCCAGCTCTACTTCTCTTTCTCATCAAACCCAGGTGAAGCAGTGGCTGTTCTGAATCAGGGCCTGGGCACAGTAATGGACTGGATGAGGGCCAGTAAACTGAAACTCAATCCAGACAAGACGGAGGTAGTGTTAATGGGTGGTTCGTCTGCCCGGCTAGGTGATATTCCACCTGTTCTGGAGGGGGTTGCACTCCCCCTAAAGGATCACGTTCGTAGTCTGGGGGTGCTCTTGGATCCAGAACTGCCACTTGAGGCACAGGTGAACTCAGTGGCACGGAGCACTTTTTATCTACGCCCTTATCTGGACAGAGATAGCCTAGCTACAGTTATCCATGCTCTGATAACTTCTCATCTGGATTACTGCAATGCGTTATACGGGGTGCTGCCTTTGAAAACGGTCCGGAAACTTCACCTGGTCCAAAATAGGGCAGCAAGATTGCTAACAGGGGCTGGCCAGCAAGCTCATATTATGCCAGTACTTTTTCAGCTGCACTGGCTGCCAGTCCATTTCCGGGCCTAATTCAAAGTGCTGGTATTAACATTCAAAGCCCTTAACGGCTTGGGGCCAGGTTATCTGAAGGATCTCCTCCTCCCATATGTGCCTGCCCGGACCTTAAGATCATCCTCAGTGGCCCTTCTCTGTGAGCCCCTGCCAAAGGAAGTGAGGCAGGTGGCTAGTGGAAGGAGGGCTTTTTCTGCTGTGGCACCCCGGCTGTGGAATGAGCTCTGTAGCGAGGTTCGCCTAGCACCTACACTGTATTCTTTCCGGCGTGGGGTGAATATCTTTTTATTTTCCCAGGAATTTTAGCGTTTTAGCTTTCTAGACTTTTAGCTTTGCTGTTTTAAATCTGTATTTTAAATCCCTGCACTGCTGCTAGGTTTTATTCTGGTTGTATTCTTGTACTGTGGTTTTAACGTTCTATATGTTTTATATGGTTTTATTGTGTGCTGTTTGGTTTTAATTTTTGTGAACCGCCCAGAGAGCTTCGGCTATTGAGTGGTACAGAAATGAAATAAATAAAAATAAATAAAATTAAAGTAAGAAATCCTATTTTCTCTTAAAAAGACGTCAAACATGCAAACTATGGCCCCAAAGGCCCTGAAATAAACAAAATATCTGTTAGCAAAACCTGGAGTTATTAAAAAAAATGAGATATTCAATAAAAAACAAAAGAAAGAAAGACGCCCCTCTCCTAGGGTGCAGTTGCCTTCTGATTCAGTGACTCCCCTAAACTTTCCTGCCTTTTGATTAGCCTTTTTCCTTCTTTCCAGTTGCCAACTAGAAATTTGATTCTGGGTTGGTGAAAAATATATTAGACTAGAAGAAACCTACACAAACAGTCATTTTTCATAGATTTAGGCAGCTGATGTTACCTAGGCCTTCTCAGAGTACACAGGAACTCCACACCCATGGAGCAGCCAGCTGTTGTAACTTTTTCCCATACCGATCCATTGTTCCACAACCCGACCCCAGCTTTGACCGCATGATTGTTTGCATCTCACACTCCAGGCAGCAAGAATTTCTGCCCTCCAGGAAACACAGGCCTGCTTGTGAACCAAAGTTTTACTCCTGTTCCATTCAATACTTCCCTTATAAGCCCTCTGTCCCCAACGTGGGTGCCCCTAAAAAGGGACCTGAAGAACAATACTCATCTTCCTCCAGTAGGAGAATCTCACTCCTGAATGCCTAAATAAGGTATTTTCCAAATTACACATAAAACAAAGTAAGCTGTACTGGTCTGTTTCCCGCCTCCCAGCTGAGCAGAGCAGAGCAGAGCAAGCAGCTCCAGCTGGTCCAGGGACTACAGAAGCAAGCAAGCTCCCAGAGAGCGAGCAAACAGGGGGAGCAAACAGAAGTTGGCCAGGGGAGTTCGGCAGGGAAGGTCAAGGGGGAGGCCCCTAACATTTTTTTTTCATTTTTTATTTTATTTTATTTTTAACTAACTTTTTCCCATTTATTTGTCTTGTAACACACACTTTCACACAAGTGGGACTCTTCTTTTAACGTCTACTGAGTAGAGGAACAGGCACAGGCTAGTCTAGAAGACTCACAAAGCTAGACACAAAAAGGGAAAAGAGGCTATGGAAGGACAAGACTCTCCAGTGGTGGTGACCTGCAAGGTGTGTGCAATGTTTGTTTTCTTGCCTGAGAACAACATGGCCTACACATGCAACAAGTGCAAGTTGATCACGCTGCTGGAAGAAACAGTAAGTGGACTGGAGCGGCGACTGTCGACCCTCCAGGGAATAAGAGAACACGAAGAGTTCTTGGACAGAATGGGGGAACTACAGCAGCAAAGGGAAGACCAGAAGCTTGAAGAGCAACAGCAAGATGAGGCAGTGGGAAATGCTGAGGTGAAGAAAAATGGAGTAGAGGATACTCCATGGAAAAGGGTGACAGTTAGGAGAAGAAGAACTAGACGCCACTCTGCACCAGTGGAAGCATTGGAACTATGGAACCGATTCCAGGTACTTGCGGATGAGACTGGAGGACAGCCTGCAGAGGAAGAATCACAGGGGAACCTACATGAGAGTGAGCAAGAGGCTGAAGGTCAGTCAGACAGAGGCGATGAAACCCAGGCCTACAACAACAAGAAGAGTGGTAGTAGTGGGAGACTCCTTGCTGCGTGGGATCGAGACCCAAGTATGTCGCGAAGACCCGTGGACCCGCCAGGTATGTTGTCTCCCGGGAGGACGAATTAGAGACGTGACTGAAAGGTTGCCTGCACTCATAAAGCCCACTGACAGGTATCCCTTTCTTCTCATCCATGTGGGAACAAATGATACCGCCAAGCGGAGCTACGAAGAAATCACGTCAGACTTTGAAGCTCTGGGAAGGAAACTCAAAAACTTTGGGGCCCAGATAGTTTTCTCATCCATCCTTCCAGTAGTTAGAAGAGGGATAGAAAGGGAATGAAAAATACTCTGGGTGAATGACTGGCTACGAAGGTGACGCCGACGAGATAGATTTGGATTCTGGGACCACGGGCTATACTTCCTGGAAGATGGGCTGTTGGCAAGGGACGGGTTGCACCTCACAAAGGACGGGAAGAATGTGTTTGGCCACAGCATGAAGAACTTCATCAGGAAGGCTTTAAACTGAATCCTATGGGGAAGGGAGATGTAATGTTGGGGGTAACAATGGACGTATGCGCATGCACTGCAACGGAGAGAACAGCTCTGATAGCGCCCTAGTCTTCAGACACATGTACGAAGAAAGCCAGACTATGAAGCACATGGTCTTCGATGTCTATATACTAATGCCCAGAGTATGGGAAACAAACAGAACGAACTTGAACTCTTAATACAGGAGGGAAATTATGACCTGATAGGTATAACTGAGACTTGGTGGGATGACTCTCATGACTGGAATACAGCAATTGAAGGATATAACTTGTTCAAAAAGAACAGGAGGAACAGAAAGGGAGGTGGGGTTGCACTGTATGTGAAAAATACATATCTCTGCACAGAAATACAGGAGGATGAGCTTGGTAGCCCCTCGAGAGCATCTGGATCAAAATAAATGGAGCACAGAATAAAAGGAACCTGGTGGTCGGAGTCTACTACCAGCCACCCAACCAACCAAGGAGAAGACGAGGATGAAACTTTTGAAAAGCAACTAGCCAATGTTTTAAGGAAGCATGATGTAGTAGTAATGGGGGACTTCAATTTCCCCGATATTTGTTGGGAAACAAATTCTGCAAAACATGGCCCCTCCAGGAAATTCCTGACTTGTGTGGTGGATAACTTCCTCCTACAGAAAATAGAGGAAGGAACTAGAGGATCGGCTATCCTTGACTTGATCCTAACCTACAGAGATGACTTAGTGGATAAAGTAGCAGTTACAGGAACTCTGGGGGAAAGCGACCATGTTGCACTTGAGTTCTTGGTTCTAAGGGAAGCAAAAGCCGAATGTAGTCAAATGCATACCCTGTATTTTAGGAAAACTGATTTTAATACTCTGAACAATGATCAGTAAGGTCCCATGGCAAGCGACGCTAACGAGAAAAGGAGTCCAAGATGGGTGGGAGCTTTTAAAAAAGGAAATTCTCAAGGCACTATCACAAACAATTCCAACAAGAAGAAAAGGTGGAAGACAACAGAAGAAGCCAATGTGGCTTCACAAAAAGCTTAGGGATGACCTGAAAACAAAAAAGGACACATACAGGAAGTGGAAAGAAGGCCAAGTAACAAAGGAAGAGTACAGGCAGGTAGCACAGAATTGCAGGGATGGCGTCAGGAAGGCTAAAGCTGAGAACGAGCTGAGGCTAGCGAGGGATGCTAAAAACAACAAAAAGGCTTTCTTCAGCTATGTGCATAGTAAAAGACAGAGGAAGGAAATGGTGGTTCAGCTATTAAATAAGGATGGCAAAATGATAACAGATGACAAAGAAAAGGCAGAGGTGCTCAATTCCTACTTTGGCTCACTCTTCTCCCTAAAGAGGGTCTATGACGCCCCTGGCAAAGGCGAAGGACAGGCTGAAGGGGCAGGATTGCAGCTTGGGATTGATAGGCATATGGTCAAGGAACACCTAATTACTTTGAATGAGTTCAAATCTCCAGGGCCAGATGAACTGCATCCTAGAGGAATAAAGGAACTGGCAGAAGAACTCTCAGAACCACTGTCTATTCTCTTTGAGAAATCATGGAGGACGGGGGAAGTGCCAGATGACTGGAGGAGGGCTAATGTTGTCCCTATCTTCAAACAGGGTAAAAAGGAGGAACCTGGGAACTACAGACCAGTCAGTCTGACATCAATCCCTGGGAAAATTCTGGAGCAGATCATAAAGCAATCCATCTGGAAGCACCTTGAAAACAATGCCATGATTACTCAAAGCCAACATGGATTTGTCAAAAACAAGTCCTGCCAGACAAATCTGATCTCATTTTTGGATCAAGTAACCTCCCTTGTGGACTGTGGGAATGCTGTAGACATCATATACCTCGACTTCAGCAAAGCTTTCGACAAAGTGCCCCATGATATCCTGATGAGCAAACTAGCTCAAAATGGGCTAGATGAAACAACGATCCAGTGGATCCACAGTTGGCTACAGAATCGGACTCAAAAAGTGCTTATCAATGGGACTTTCTCAAACTGGGGAGAGGTAACGAGTGGGGTACCGCAGGGCTCAGTCCTGGGCCCAGTGCTCTTCAACATTTGTATTAATGACTTGGAGGAGGAGGTGCAGGGAATGCTGATCAAATCTGCAGATGATACAAAACTGGGCGGGATAGCTAATACTTTGGAAGACAGAAACAAAATTCAAAGTGATCTAGATAGACTGGAGCGCTGGGCAGAAAACAACAGAATGACATTTAATAGGGATAAATGCCACATTCTGCACCTAGGAAAAAGAAACCAAATGCACAGTTACAAGATGGGGGATACGTGGCTCAACAACACTACAAGCGAGAAAGATCTTGGAATTGTTGTCGATCACAAGCTGAAGATGAGCCAACAATGTGATGTGGCTGCAAAAAAGGCAAATGCTGTTTTGGGCTGCATTCATAGAAGCATCGCTTCCAAATCCCGGGAAGTACTAGTTGCCCTCTAGTCAGCACTGGTTAGGCCTCATCTGGAGTACTGTGTCCAGTTCTGGGCACCACACTGGAAGAAGGATGCAGACAAACTGGAGAGGGTTCAGAGGAGGGCAACCAAGATGATCAGGGGACTGTAAACAAAGCCCTATGAAGAGAGACTGAAAGAACTGGGCATGTTTAGCCTTGAGAAGAGAAGACTGAGGGGAGATATGATAGCACTCTTCAAGTACCTGAAAGGTTGTCACAGAGAGGAAAGCCAGGATCTCTTCTCAATCATCCCAGAGTGCAGGACACGGAATAATGGGCTCAAGTGACAGGAAGCCAGATTCCGGCTGAACATCAGGAAAAACTTCCTGACTGTTAGAGCAATACGACAATGGAACCAATGACCTAGGGAGGTGGTGGGCTCTCCCACGCTGGAGGCGTTCGAGACGAGGCTGGACAGCCATCTGTCAGGGATGCTCTGACTTGGATTCCTGCATTGAGCAGGGGGTTGGACTCGATGGCCTTGTAGGCCCCTTCCAACCCTACTATTCTATGATTCCTTCAGAAAAACTCTTCCACTCCATCGTAACACTTTAGCCATTTTGCGACTTAGACTTCATGACTTCAACATCAAGTCGGGCACCAACCCCACCCCCACCCCACGTTTTTTGGTAACGTATTGCTGATGAAGAGATCTGGAGAGCATACAAACTTTCCCATAATTTTGTGCATATCTGGCTGGTCCGAAGGGAGATATTGCTTGATCGTGGAGTTTTAGTTTTTTTCTTATGGCCGGCACGGCTTACATTTGTGTTATTGCGATTCCTACTAGAGAACAGGCCTGGCACTGCAGGAGTTGGAGTAGTCCTTAGAGTAGTCCTGATGCAGTAAAGCCTTCAGGAAAAATTACACAGCTGTCAGAGGTGGGCACACTGTGACTGCCCCATCTGAGTGAAGCCACGCCCACTGGCACCCCTAGACACAGCCCCTGCCATGGTGTGCCTCTACAGCCCCCCGAGGAAGGGGTTGTCCAGTCCATTCCCCTGCGGGGGCTGCCTCACTCAGAGGGGAGTGAAGTACAGGGCACAAAGTCTCCCTCCAGGCCCAATGGACAGGCTGCAAATAGCATCTACCTCCTGCTGTGCTCAGTCCAATCTTATGCAGAATTAGGCATGCTTAAGCCCACTGAAATCAATGGGCCTAGATGTCCCTAACGTTGTGTGAGTTCATGCTGTAAGCCTTCCCAAACAGCACACAGCAACCCTTACAGCCATGCCTCCAGTGACCACTGCAACTCAGACTCCCACCATTCATGAAGCAACATGCCAACAACACCCCTACATTTGCCATGCATGCGCTGCTGGAGGAAAGGGGCTGCAGCTCAGTGACAGAGCACGTGCTTTGTGTTCAGGAAGTCCTAGGCTGAATTCCCTTGCCCAGGCAGGGCTGGAAAAGCTGCAGTGGAAAGCAGAAGCTGGTCAGTGTCAACAAGTCCATACTTGCCCAGTTATTTAGAAGATACTTTTGTGGTCTTGTAATGGAAACTCTTGCATGCACAGGCTATACTGCAGCACCCAAAACGGCTTCCATGAACTGGAACTAAAATATTGGCTGTAAGCAAATGGTAAGCCAGAATTGCCCCGGTTTGTCTCTAACTAGCCAGAGTTTGAAGCATGGATTGGTGGTTCGCTTCTGGATTCTGGCTTGGAGCAATTGGGCAGCCTGTACCAACATGCTTGCTTGTTACTGATAGGCCAGAATTCTTAGCAATTCTGGCCCACAGTTTTATGCAAAGCGGGCAAGTGACTTTGATTCCTAATATTGAGATCTCAAGCGATGCTGAATTCAGCACATCCCTAAGTAAGCCCTTTCAGTAACAGGTTATGTGTGTTGTTGAAAATGCAGCCCCCACCTAAAATATTTCTTGCCTTCTTTTATACCAGTGAGGAAGGGCCCATTCTCTTGAGCCCCTAGGTGGAACCCTATTGCTTGAATCATGCAAAAAAGAATCATCTTTTTTGCATGGCAGACCTTCCTAAGGAGTAATGGGCTGCTGTTGGGGACTTCTGACTTCTTTGCTTGGACCAGGAAACCGCACCGGTCCTGTTCTCCATTTACAGTGCTGGCCGGCTGCTTTCAGGACAAATGAGGGTCCTGAGGATTGTGCTCAGGACCAATGGGACACTACCTTTTTGTTTTTAGATGAACTTTTATTTTCTTCATAGACTTATAACCTGACAAACAGGTCTGTGGTTCTGTTTTCTTGGTTTGCTCGATTGTAGCCGGTGCATCCCCAGCACTGAGAGGAACTGGTACCACCAGCTAAGGGCGCAATCCTAACTAGATTGTGGTTCACAAGCAGGCCTGTCTTTCCTGGAGGGCAGAAAGTTCTTGCTGCCTGGAGCGTGAGATGCAAACAATCATGCTTCCAAAGCTGGGGTCGGGTTGTGGAGCAATGGCACCAGGAGGACACCACCGAGGCTCGGGACAGCTGTTCTAGATGAACTACATGTACTATCTGAAATGCTGCTCTTACTGCAGTGATAATTCAGATAAAAGGACACTGAGTGTGACACTGAGAATCCTAAAGAAAAGCAAACAAAGAGGGCTGCTCTTTCCCAATGGCAACAACATGGAAAAGTTCTGTATTACTAGCTGCTAAAAGACTAAATTTATAAGATTTTTGGCATATGTGGCATCACTGTAAGTAAAACAGCTAGGACAGAAGCAGTATTCAACAAGAGTAAGTCAGGAAATGAAGCTATACAATATTTAGTTGAAAGAAAGAAAGAAAGAAAGAAAGAAAGAAAGAAAGAAAGAAAGATTGATTTTCTATAATACTCTAAGAGCAGACTGTTGTCTGTTAACCTATTCGGCATTGGCTAAATGTCCACAGTGTCATAGAATGTCAAACATTGCAACTGCTGGGGGAAAGCTGACAGCAAGTGAAGGTCCAGTTTCTGGAAAAGTAGTCTTGCTAGGAGAAAAACGTCAGATCAAACCTAGGGACAGGAAGGGCTGTAGACAGGAAGGGAGTAGTCATACAATGGAGCTTTGGGACAGGAAGGCCCAAGGAGGAGCTGACTGGGGACAAAGAGGTGGGGGGTGAGGGGAAAGAGAGACTAAATACCACACACTGATTTGAAATCAGGCAGCCAAACTGTAGCTGCAAACCTCTAGTCATAATCTATTTCACTTAGGACGCAATCCTATGCATGTTTTGACAGAAAAAAGAGCCCTACGACTCTCAACATTCCCCAGTCAGCCATGCTTGGGGCTTAGGACTTTTTTCTGTGTAAACATGCACAGGATTGCGCCCTTAAAGTATTAGACTCTGTTTATACAGTACAATTATCCTGGGCTCAAAACTGATTTTTTTCTTATCCAACAAAACCATCTGTACATAAAATAAGACACTTAAAGCAAGGTCAGAGAACCCACAACCAATGGCAAAATCAGGAAGTCTCAACTCACCTCATTTTCATGTGAGAACATGTAACTAGAGGTTGAAAACAAGACCCACAGTCTTGCAGAGTGCCATCTAGCACCACAGTTGTCAGTCCTCTGTACCACTTCCAACCCTCCAGGCAGGGCCACTGACAGATGAGCAGGGATCACCCCAGCAGCAATCCCCACCCCAGCCCCAAGGTTGGAAGGCAGGGGTTTGCTTGGCTACTACATTGCTGAGAAGCCCAGAGGTGGGCATCGGTTGATTTCAACAATGCCCAAATGGATTAAGCCAGTGTTTCTCAAACTGTGGGTCGGGAGCAACCAGCGACCCTCAGCAAACCTTCAGTTGAGTCTCAGTGCTGCAGACCTCTTTGCTTGACTGCTCCACAGCAGGTATGGCAGCAGGAGTTGGTTAGAGAACAAGGCTAATATATTATTATTATCATTATTATTATTTTAAAAACTGGGATAAAGAGGAAGGGGATAACAAAAAGAAGCTGTTATAGGAGGAAGTGAAGTAAAAGTAATAGGAGGGAGGAATGAAATAAACTGGCCGTTGGAGGTAGGGTGCAAGTTAAGTGTGAAATAAAAAGGGGAGAAGAAATTATAGGAGATGGGTAAGAAGACTTTGAGAGGCATGTGGGTGGGAGGAGAAAAACAATATAAAATAAAAAGTTTTCTCTACTTAGAGCAGGAGTCATTAACTTTTTGGGGTCAGTGGCTACATTGGAATTTTGAGAGTATGTCATGGGTGCTCTCATAAAATGGCTACCATGGAGAGGCTTGCCATTCATAAAATGGCTGCCGTGGTGGGCGTGCCCAGTCACAAAATACTCATTTCCAAGGAGGCAAACTGATAAGAGTAACAGAAACATAACTAGCCCAAGAACCTAAGTACAAGGCAGAGGTAGGGGTCTGAGCTCCAAAATACAGAACCACTCTTTTGAACGCAAATAAAGGGCAGCATGGCAATCTCTCTACTGCATTTTAAAATAATAATCTTAAGAAATAGCCTGCTGGACACCAATATGAGTGTCTTGACGGCACATTGGTGCCCATGGGCACCATGTTGGAAACCCAGACCTAGAGCCTCTGGATCAGCAAATTCTTCCTCAAATGGGGAGGTTGAGTAATGATACCTCCAGAGCCAATGTCTGTATTTAACTTGAGGAAAGATGAATTATGGAACTCCCTGGTATGAACAACTGCCTGATTGTGCCAAAATCTGCTTCCATCTGCCACCATTTTGTGACTGGTGGACTTCAGTCATTTTCAGCTCTCTCTATTGGGCCCTGGGGGTAGAAAAATTGACATTCCCTTGATTAAACGGATATTCAAAGGAAACCATTTTAAATTAATGCTCTGCTGTATGAACTTTTATAATCACAAACCATAGACACAATTTCAGATCAAGCAAGTGACATCTACCACATTCCCTATTATACATTTGAACCTCCAAGGACATGAGTATTCTGGTCCTATTCCAGAATGTAATTAAGATTAAAGCACATGGGGAGAGCAATCCTATGGCCATTAGACACTGTGTAGACGGCCATAGGATTTTTCAGTTTCTGGAAACCAAGGTTAGCTGACCTCGGTTGCCAGAAATTACACTCTCCCCCGCCAGCCACCACGGTTCTTTCTGTGCTGCCGCCATCTTCGCACTTGTAAACAGAGCATGGAGAGGGCAAAAAGGGACAGTCCTGGGGGTGGGGAGGGAGGAGACAGCAGAAGCCGCTTTAGACAACTTCCTATCAGCTCTCTGGGCCCCTTCCCACCCCCTCACCGAAGCCACAGCTAGACACAAATGCAGGGCGGCTGGAGTATGAAGGAGAGGGTCCCCTCTGTGCTCCGTCCACCCTGCATAGGATAGGCATCAGCCTCCAAGTTTGGATGCTGATGTCTACCTTGATAGGATCATGCCCTTAAAAGCTATTCTCATGAGCTACGGTCAGGGCCAGAAATATTGGAACAAGGATAACTGTTTTGGCAGTTGGCCTCTGTATACCACCACACTGAAGTTGAAAGGAAACACACCCAGATGGGAGCGAAGTCAGGACTTCCAGCTGTAATTCAAGGGGCTTGACAAAAGTGGGGCACTAACCATTCAGGAAGGACCGCCAGTGGCATACACCCCCCCCCCATCGTTGGTGGCTCATAAGTAATGGAACAAACCAACATCATTTCAAACTTAAGGATCTCCTTTAATACCTGGATGAAAATCCTTTGCAGTCAATGACTGCCTGAAGTCTGGAACCCATGGACATGGCCAAATGCTGAGTTTCCTCCCTCGAGATGCTTTGCCAGGCCTTTCCTGCAGCTGCCTTCAGCTGCTGCTTATTCGTGGGTCTTTCTGCCTTCAATCTTGCCTTCAGTAAGTGAAAAGCATGCTCTATTGGGTTGAGATCAGGTGACTGACTTGGCCATTCAAGAACATCCCACTTTTTTGCCTTGAGAAACTCTTGGGTAGATTTTGCTGTATGCTTTGGGTCATTATTCATCTGCAATATGAAGCAGCACCCTATCAGTTTCGCAGCATTCAGCTGAATCTGAGCAGCAAGTATAGCCCTATACACTTCAGAATTGATCCTACTGCTTTTATCAGCAGTCAGGTCATCAGTAAACACCAGTGACCCAGTTCCATTGGCAGCCATACATGCCCATGCCATAACACTGCCTCCACCATGTTTGACAGATGATGTGGTATGCTTTGGGTCATGAGCTGTTCCTTTCCTTCTCCATACTTTTCTCTTCCCATCCTTCTGGTACAAGTTAATCTTGGTTTCATTAGCCCAAAGAATCTTATTCCAGAACTGGGCAGGCTTTTTTAGGTGTTTGCTGGCAAAGGCTAATCTGGCCTTTCGGTTCTTGAGCGTTACCAGTGGTTTGTACCTTGTTGTGAAGCCTCTGTATTTACACTCATAAAGCCATCTCTTGAATGTAGATGTTGACAGTGACATGCCTACCTCCGCAAGAGCGTTCTTGACCTGGCTAGATGTTGTGAAAGGGTTCCTCTTCACCCGGAGCGGAATTCTGCGGTCATCCACTTTAGTTGTCTTCTGTGGTCTTCCAGGCCTTTTGCTGTTGCTGAGCTTGCCAGTTAAGTCCTTCTTTTTCAGGATGTTCCAAACTGTTGTGCTGGCCAATCCCACTGTTTTTGCGATCTCTCTGATGGGTTCATTTTGTTTCCTCAGCCTAATGATGGCCTCCTTCACTCGCATGGACCGCTCTTTGGACCTCATGTTGGGAGTTCCAGTGAACAGCTACCAAAGGCAAATGTAACACTCAAAACCACCTCCAGGCCTTTTATCTGCTTGATTGGTCATGGGGTACCCAGGAAACAGGCCACACCTGGCCATGCAGCTGCTTGTCAGCCATTCATTCCATTACTTATGAGCCACCAACGATGGGTGTGTGTATGCCACTGGCTGTCCTTCCTGAATGGTTAGTGCCCACTTTTGTCAAACCCCTTGAATTACAGCTGAAAGTCCTGCCTTCGCTCCCATCTGGGTGTGTTTCCTTTCACCTTCAGTGTGGTGGTGTACAGAGGCCAACTGCCAAAACAGTTATCCTTGTTCTGATATTTCTGGCCCTGACTGTACTTCTTTAATCAGAGTTATGGAACTCAGTACATTGTATAACTGAGCACTTCTCTATGTCTCAAGCCCTAGAAATATCTACATATGTTCAAAATGCTATCCATTAGCATACTCTTAATACCCAGAAGGATTCAGAAAGCTTATGGAATGAGGGAAGAGAGAATCCCTTCAGGACTATTTGTTACCAGTGGGTTAAAAAAGAATACAGGAACAGAAATTGATACATTATAAGGATTTTTCCTTCATTTGAATAGGTGTTGCCAGGGATGAGCTGCTTAGACAAACAGAATTACAAGAGCAGTTGTCCACAGACCTTTGTCTTTGACTATCAGCCTGATATAATTTGTAGCTGCCACTGACCGCACAACGTATTTCTACTGATTCCATTTATGAGAAACTCCTTCTCCCCTCTCTCAGTACAAGGAAGAGAAGAAGGAATAGGGATGGAATTCAGGATGATGGAAAGGCCTAGCCTACCTAGTTATTTTATCTATGCATGTATGTATGTGTTTATTTATGGTATCTATATACCGCTGAATATAATAAAATCTCTCCGCAGTTTTAAAGGGTAGGCCCAGCCTATTTCATTTTCATTATCTTAGAGTATCAGTATTTGACCTTTTACTTGTGTTAACAGAAAATAGAAATACACATTTCACTAGTATGTTCCATCTATAAAACAGGCAATTTTTTCCACCCTGTCTTCTGAAGTTTGGACTTTAAAGAAGCAGACTGAAGAAATTCCATACAAGATTTTGTTAATGCACAGAGCTAGGATATGATGACTGGCCTGCACCAACAATGCCTGTAATATAATACAAGTTGACTAATCCTAGATTTGGGCTCCTAGGAGCTAGACTCTCAATTATCAGGCTCCTTTCCCCAACATTTCAGTTTGTCTCTATTAATACTAACATTTTTCTCCCTAGGATGAGGAGGATGTGAGCCCCAAGCTTGTACAGGCTCTCCCTGCTCTATTCTCTCTGGGTGGAAAGCAAAGTATGATCCAGCAGAATACTTGGTTCATGTGTAGATGGGATCTCCCTTCTCATCCCAGGGAACAAAAGGTTAATATAAACTGGGGTGAAGACTGTTCAACAAAGAATTTCATTTTTTCCCCATTACCCTACAAGATCATTATATTAAAAATGCAGCGAATGGATATAACAACTACCTTTGTCAATATTTACTGAACAAAAAATGCTTAATGCATTTTAACAGTTCGAAGACTGAAATAGAAACAAGTAGGATTAAATGCTGATTTTAAATCATTTGTCTGTAATACTTGATTTTTAAGACAGACAGACTTATATCTGGGGAAAAGCCCTTAGGAAGCTGTTGGTAGGTCACAGAGAATTTTACTGTACTGTAATCAGAGATGCATAGAAAGAAAATTTGCCTGCCTCATAAAAGCACTGAGAGCATTTCTCAATAGCCTTTCTAAAGTGAAAAATTACTTTTCAACAGCACTTTTAGTAAAGTTTTACATAAGGAAATGACACCCTAGTAACTCTCAATGGTTATTACATAGAGACCCATTTAATATTACAATTAAAAGCAACAGCAAGCCTTAGGCTTTCACATTCCCCTCTCCCTCAACCTCCTCTGGCATGGCTGCAAGATCAGAAGCATCCATTTTAACATCTAAACTATGGTTTGGTAACAAGCCATGGTTTGAACCATGGCTTGATTTTGGCTGGTTTCAACAAACCTTAGTTTAGGGAGCAATCCTATGTGGATTGCCAGTCGCCTCTGACCCTGGATCTCCCCCTCACTCCCCCCGCTCTGCTTTCATGGCTAGATAGCCGATTTCGGCTGTCTAGCCGCGGCACCTCAGAGTGTGGGAAGAGGTGGCCGGATGACACATAGGATGTGTCATACCGGCATTTCTGCACCCCCCAGCCTGGCGAACACCCCATTTTCACCACTCCGCGCTGCTCTTACAGGCGTGGAGCGCAGGGCTGATCCATGCTGCCTATGAGGCAGCACGGGAGAGGGGGTTGGTTCTCCGGGAACTAACCCTGGAGTGCGGGCTCCGAGGCTGGTTCCCAGCCTATTCTATGGCTGTCTAGCTGCTGACTAGCAGCCATAGTCTAGGCTATGACTAGCATTAGATTGCACTAATCAGAGTTCCCTGAAGTTCAGATAGCTAGCTAGTCTAAAAGTGAAAGCAGATGTTTTCTATCTCCTCGTGGCCACACCAGAAAAGGAGAGGAACATGTATGTAGCACTAAACTATAGTTTAGAGTTATTCTATTTATTTATTATTACATTTATATCCCTTTTTTCCACTTGCAAGATGGCTTACATGGTCCTCCTCCTCTCCATTTGATCCTCACAACAACCCTGTGTGGTAGGTTAGGCTGGCCCAAAGTTACCCAGTGAGCTTCATGGCCAAGTGGGGACTAGAAGCGGAATCTCCAGAGTCCAACACTCTAACCACTACACCACCCTAGTTCTGTTTTGCATATAGTTACAAAGCTAATGGAGGCTGCCTAAATTTCCACAGTGCAGCATTAATTAATGTTGTTATTATAAAATAAAAAGATTCCTTAACATTCATAACCAGAACTCTCAAAGCAATTAAAAAATAGAAGCTGGCTACAGTGTTCTTTTTGTAAGCCACAACTAATACCACTCAGTCCTAGCAGTGGATTCAAAAAAGCATCTCACTAATAGCAGGTATGTTCAGATGGGTAGGGTACTCTGCTACACTATTTTGCCCTACAACTTCCATCACCATGGCTCATGCTGACTAGGGTTGATGGAAGCTGTAAGCCAAATATCTGGAGGGCCACAAGTTGCCCTCCCCTGTCTTAAGCTGTATGCAAGTAATGTTAATGTGGCAACTGCTTACCTCAAAATTAATTTGTTTACATCTTCTGGTAGCCTAAAATTCCACAGTTGAGGATAAGTAACACCCTTTTCCCTGGAAAGTGTCTTGACTCATCCGGAAGAATCCATCAACTCTGAAGTGATTCTAGATGCAGCCAAGTTCTGCGTTTCTACTCATTAAGAGAGGCATATGTGTCAGAAGATCCTGAATTCTTACCTTTTATGATTGAAACAATGCTTCTCGAACCAGTGTCTAACTTCTTCACCAGTGTTTTAGGATCAATCTTCACCCCAGCAAATACATTTGAGGTCCAAAATGCTTGGTCCTGGCATGGGTAAAAATAAAAATGTGATGTACCTCAAAGATGATTCTCCCCGCACCTGAAAGGACTTCAATTGCACTATCCAGATATGTGTCCTATATCACCATCTAGTGGAGAACACATCATTATGGAATTAGGCTCTCTTGAATGGGTCTACTACTATAGTTTTGTCTCAGGTGTTGCAAATAGGAGTCAGGGACTAGGCAAATGGTTAACAAACTGAAGTTAATGGTTCTCAGTTACTGTTATTTCTCACATACAGGGATGGTGTCCTATGTTCTGTAGAGAAGAAATTGAGAGAAGAAAACAAGGCAATTTATTTGAAGTTTTCACAGGCAAAGTAAACCACAACTTGGCTGAAGCATCCATGTGATGTAGTTGCTCTCTCTGGGGATCTGATGCAAGATTAACTGTGCTGTCGGCTTATAGGAGTGAAGATGCCTCCATTATGCTCTGCTTGTATATTTGTAAATAAAACATAGATAACAAAAACAACAAATGTCAATCCAGTGCTCTTTTATCCAAAGAAAATGAAATATTGTAATGCTATCTTTGGAACTTCTTACTCAAGAGTGGGAAGCACCTTTATTTTCTGTGAGTCCACAATTATAATTTATGTTAGAATCTTGAGACAGTCTGAAGATCTGCAAAATATTCTAATACTATCATGTTGTTCTTTTGAAAATACAGGGCATCCTTCTGCTACATCAGAGACTATTAAAGGTGCAATGTACTATTAAATCAATTCTGCTTTGGAATTTTTTTCAGCAGAAGACATGAAGAGCCACTGACTAAAATATGCACTGGATTGCAGACTAATAAGAATTGATTGGAAGTAAACACAAAATAAAATCAGGAGCAGGGAGACAGAGAAATGACAAACCACATGACTCATAAATATATGACAGGAGTTTCCCCAGCTAGCTTGGGCCCCAACGAATTGATTGGAAACAAACACAACATACAGCCAGGGGCAGGAGATTCAATGAACACAGCAGGCTGGGAAAGACACATAGCAATACATATGCCATGAGTATTAAAATATGTCAAGACAGGCAACTCTATCCACTGACAGGATATCACTATTCACTTGTAGCTGTTTTTCAGATGAGTTTGTGCTATTTATCACACCTTGCTTCAATGAGCTCAAAGGAACATATGCAGGAGTTCTCACTTTATTGACACAACCACCCAGTTAGGGTAAATGAGGCTCTGTGAGTGATTGGCCTAAGGTCACTCAGTGAGGCTGAGCAGGGATTTAACCCCAACTCTCTAGAATCCAAGCCTACCACTTTGTCCACTTACACCACACCAGCTAGGAAATGGGAAACAAGGGTTAGAAGACATGCCCCTTAATGAGAGTTCAGCACTGAGCTGAGAGCTGGTGTTGATTTGAAAGGGGAACCAGGTACAGGAAAGGAACTTGAGTAGGTCTGCATTAGTGTGGGGGAAGAAGTGGTACTAAGATGTAACAGTAATATTAAATGTTTATATGACACTAGAAATAGTGTTGTTGTTTTCCTTCTTGAGGTTTTATGTTTAACCTCTGGGGCTCCCTGAGCCTCTTGGGAGTGGAGAATAAGAATCTGAGAACACAAACCTATGCAGGTTTCCTCAGAAGAAAGTCCCACTCCCCACTGAGTGTTTAAGATCCTACTGAGTGTGTTTAGGATCGTAACCTAAACACACGTACATCGAGGAGCCAATGGCGTAAATACAATACAGGAGAAAGCTTCCATCGTTAAGGGCACTTCAGCAATGGAAAATTCTGTCTTGGGATGTTACTGAAACTCGTTCCATGGGGGTCTTCAAGACAGGCATCTTGCAGCATGTCCTGTGTTTGGGATTTACAAATAACTGTACATAACACCGCGGCCTCACAGCCCTGATCCTCCAGCGTTAAAGCCAATCTAAAAGCCCGTTAAGTGCGTAGGAAGGAAGAGTTAATAAGCGGCCCCGTCCTCACGTCCTGTCCACGTGGGAACGCCCGCACACAGGTCCTGCGCTTTCTCCGTCCTCCCCTCGCGCGGCCAGCGCTCCCCTGCCGCCCCACGCTACCTTTCCCATAAAAGCGCCGCAGGTCAAAGCATCTGGCGGAAGTTCGTCCTCGTCCAAACCCTGCCGTGGCTTCGCTGATTTCGGCGCTGCCGGATGCAGCCGCGGTCGCTTCTTCGCTTTGCCTGCCATGGCAGCGAAAAGCGGGCCGGCCTGCCGAAGAACGGCCCGGACCCGGGCAAGAGCGAAGGGCGGAAGCGAGGGGGAGGCCCCTGCGCCACGCGAAGGATCTCCCCGGGAAGCCGATGCGTGCGGTGTAAGGTCCGGCCCTGCCTGCTCGACCGGGGAAGGGCGGGCAGCCGCTGCACGCCACGAGTGCGAGCTTCCGAGAATAGCCCAGGCGCCGTCGGCCGCTCCACGCGTGCCTTTGACTCGTGACCCCGGGGGCCGGGTCTCCCGGGGAGGTTCGGGCCGGAGGGCGGCGGGAGAGAGCCTGGAAGACGGAGCGTTGTGGCCTAGGCACGGTGACCGGCGGGGGGCTGATGAAGGAGCAAATATTGAAATCATGAGGCCAAGAGAAGGAGGAGGCTGCAGGAACCCTTGAACTTCTGGTCAGCCCCTGAGGGGTGATGCTCACCCTGCCCCCTTCCCTTCGGCAGTAGACTGCATCCTAGCAGGAACTTGTGTCCTTCAGTGCCCACGTTTGTTGAAGCCCGGAGGAACGTTGTCCCACCCAGCACCAAACCACTGAGGGCAAAGAAGTAACAACCCCCGCCCCCACACATCCACGCAGACATCCTGAAAGTTTGGAATATGAAACGATGTTTTTAGAGTGAGAAACCCTTTCTTTGAAGGAGAAGAGGGCTGATTCTTTCTTAAAAGGACATTTCTCAGGAAACAATAGGGAGGCGGCAAACTAGTTTTGTCCTAGTTTCAAGCGAACTGTCATGACTTCCTGTTCCGGTTTTTTGGGTCTGCAGACACAATGTTTTACTGTTCCTCGCGCTCGCTCTCGCTGTCTCACGCGCGCGCGCACACCTCCACAAAAATGCAAGCCACCACGCCTGGGCACTGTTCACCTCAGAAGTGAGAAACAGGTGAGGGTTACACTGGTCATTATTGGTGCTTTTAAAACCTGGCTCGTGGATATATCTGCTGCTTTGTTCTGGCCCACCTTTCTCCAAGGTTAACAGTGCAAGTGGATGTTTACTCAGGTAAATCTGGATGCGTTCAGTGGAGCTTACTCAAATAAGTGTGCTTATGATTGCAGCCTAAATCGTTGCTGCTTATGGGATTGAACAATCATAAAAATGACTTCAATTTTTATTATTTTAAAATCTACCCTGATCAATAATAAAATCACAGTGTAAATCTCAGTGACTCCATATTTATCTTTTATTGGCTGTTCCTTTTATTAAACAGCATTTTACAGAATATATACTCAAGATCACAGCTGAGTGTACCTATTGCTATAGCCAATTTTTGATCACTTCTCTATTGATATATGAGTGCATTATAAAAATCAAAATAGTATGTTGTTTGGACATAAAAGTGTAAAGTGCCCAGGACAGAAAATAGTGGTGAAAATGGTTCTCATCATAGGCTATTTCAGAAGATTCCACCCTTAAAGGCAGCCTAAAAATAATTTTAGACAAATAGAAGTATTCAACCTTTTCAGTATCAGTGTCTACATTTACTCCAAATATGCAATACAGGACCCACATTTTAATTTGATACCATATGTGTGTATGGTGGTGGTAGTGTCATGGTGCAGATCTCATGGAGAACATTGTCTGCTAAACATTTAGGCCCAATTTATACATAGACTTTTGGTCCAAGAGCTGTTTCTATGGACCACTCCCACACCACTTGAGTGACAGTAAAACATGAACCATGTGTTGAGACAGCAGATCTCCCCATGCATGAAGGTTTTATTGTATTTTATGAATTTGTGCCACAGCCACTTTTTCTACTGATGAAACTAGGAGAGATCCAATATTGATTTTAGAGATGGTGATGGAATATAAGGCTAGAGGTAGCCCCAGATGTATTGGTGTGCAGGGCAGCACAGTGTGTGTGTGGCACATGGGGGGTGGGGGTGGCACAACAGCAAACAACAAGGAGTCTCTGGATCCACTGTGGATGCAGTCAAACTTAAGGTAAACTGTATAAGAAAGATAGATAGACTAACAACAGAGTATTAAAACATTTTTTTTAAGCTGAACTATTCAGCTTCAGTCCTCATTAATAGCTGTGCTGTTAACTAGGTATGGGGGTGGCAGTTTGGAATGCTTGGAGATGAAAGTTCCATAGGAGAAAAAAAGGTGTGAATGGCTAACGAATTGTCCTCCAGATTAAGGCCATTTGGACTAAGAGTTCTGAGTCTATAGATGCAGAAGTTTTTCCTTTTGTCAATAATATCCTGGTCTTTTGTTTGTTCTGTTGGAAGCAACTATAAATCTAAGAGACTATGTGAAGGTGAGCTGAAATATCTTGCAACAGGCTGCTCCAGCTTTTTGGTAAGAATTGCAGATTTTTGGTTATTTTATCTTTTTTAGAGTGCAGTCCTATGGCTCCTAGGCAGAGTCTGGGGAGCCATAGGGTATTTTGAATTCCCGGATCTGAAGTCAGAGTCAGTGCTCTGACCTCAGACCCAGGAGTCCGAGCTCCCCATTGCCTCACAGCTGGCACAGATATAACCATGCCAGCTGCCACTCCAAAAGTGACCTTGGAGAAGACAGAAAGGGGACAGGAAGGAGGGGACTGCGGAAGCCAAGATATGAGCTTTCCCCAGCCACCGTCTCTCCCCCTCCCCTTCCCTGATGCCTCAGGTAGACAGACGAAGATGCCTGTCTAGCTAAAATGTAGAGCACCAGTAGCACGGAGGTGAAGATCGCCTCTGTGCTCCTCCCACTCTGCATAGGATCCCCGTCGGCCTCCAAGTCTGGAGTCTGACAGGAATCCTGATAGGCTTGCACCCTTAGAGAGCAAAATGAAAGGCATTGCAAAACCAGAAACCAAAGAAGAAGCTTTTCCTGTGAAAGTGCAGATATACCATTTAACTGACGATTTGGGATTCACAGTTGTGTGAGATTTTTACCTAGAAAATTAGAGTGTGCTGTTGTCCAGCTATCAAATAGAATTCAAATTTATAATTGTCCTACATTTTTACTTCATCTCCTTTTAGATTTATATGCAGAACAAATGTTTATGTAAGTATTCATAATATCAGGTCGTTCACTACTATTTTAGTAAGATTTCAGAAAATGGCTGCCCATGTATGAGACATACTCTCATACAACTCCCTGAAAAGTTGCTTCAGAGGCAGGATGTGGCCCACCCTCACAGTGGGCTAGCAACATTTCACTACAATGTGTAGTGATCTGCTTCCTCCTTCAGTGATTGCAGAAGTTTGCAAAGTGACTCTAGGAAGCATAACACTCAAATTATGGGGAAGAGAGGTAGAGGGGACCTAACCCCCTTTCCTTTTGTGATTGCTCCCTTAGCCACTGTCTTAAGAAGGCTATAGGGGGCATGATCTTACTAAAATTGGAGGGAATCCGTAGGTATGTCTGGAAAATTTAATTAAGATCCCTTCCTCCCATAATTCGAGCACTGAGGAAAGATCACTTCCTCTAAAGTGGCACAGCAGGGGTAAAAAGGGAGGGCAGGTCCACTCCTTAATCTCAGATGTGTGTCAGATGAGTTTTAACTGAGGTTTTATACTGGTGAGAGAAATTGTTGTACTTTGTAGGAGGTTTTGATCTCTTGTTCTACTTTGCAGGAGGTTTTGATCTCTTGTTCTACTTTGCAGGAGGTTTTGATCTCTTGCAATTCTGTAGTTCACTGAAAGGCTGTCAGAACATTTTCAGTAGCACACCCCCTTACCTAGTTATTCGTTACTACTTGATCACTTCCCTGGCACCAGCAACAGTTCTAGGAAAGATTGATATCTGGTGAGTCTCTGCAGATTCTGAGTATAGTGAAATAAAGAATTAAGCTAACACTCTTGTCAACACAGGGGAGTGAACTGGCAGTAAGTATGAGCAAATTCCAGAATGCAAGTTGTGCAGGTAAGTAGAGGTACACAAACATGTTAATTGCTGGCAAGCCCAGTTTTAGACCCTGCCCTTTTCTGGTGACATCACACTGAGACTCAGATATGCTTAAAAACCAGCAAGGTTTCTCACTGCTTTCCATGTGTCTCTGAGGCTCAGGGTGACAGGAATAAGTCAGCAGAGGAAGGACAAAATCTGTCTGAGGTATTGAACTCATCAGAGATGAACCACAGAAATACCCAACTCTCCACTTCAAGAAAGGGCAGGATTGGTGGCAAGCACAAATTTTGGAGCATAGGAGGAGCCCTGCTGAAGCAGACCAAAGATCCATCTAGTCCAGGATACTGCTTCTCACAGTGGCCACCAGTTTCCTCCAGGGGGCTGTCTTCAGAGGGAATTTCCTGAGGATTGGGAGCATTTTGAGGTTGTTCATGGCACATGATGTCATGGCCTATGCACTGCCAACCAGCAGCTTCTGTCTTGAAAAGCCACATTTTCATGACGTTATCAGAACCACACCACACTTCCTTTTCACCAGTGGGAGTAACTAACCTCCGTTTCCCATTGAGAGCCATGATCATGCACTTTTCTATATTTGTCTTACTTCACTTCTCTGATGCTTGCAGTAAAAATGGGTTGGAAGCTGTATGACAGTTTGCTGAAATGGGGCAAATGTGTTCTTAAAAAGGTCTTCAGGAAACCCAGGTGGGAATCTGGAGTTGAGAGGTTACTGCCCTCTTCACCACCTTACCCAGAAAAGGATGATTTGGGGCTGGATGACAGTTGTCTAAGTTCAAAGGATCTGTGTTGGTTCCCTCGGTAAGGGTTGCACCACTGCTGCCTTAATGGTAGCAGGATCATTCCCTGCCTCAAGGAGGAATTAACTACCTCTGAAGTGTTCAACCTCATCCTGGATGCTTTTAATAACTACAGTGGGCAAGGTTCTAGAGAACAGGTGGTAAGTCTTGAACTTCCAAAGAGCTTGTCCACATCCTCTGTCTGAACAAGCTGAAATGTATTCATAACAGCTTGATAAGTGGATGCACTTCCTACATGCATCTTTGACCCTGTTACCCCTCTGAGACCCTGTTACAACTATGGCATCTAATTCTAAACAAATATGAGCAATATGGTTGGCAAGGGCTGCTCAACCAATAAGAGGCTCTCCCCTCTAGGCAATACTCCCCTTAATGACAATCTTGAGAACAAGCCTCATTGACCACCATGGGAGTTACTTCTGACTAGACCGCCTGGACCTATGCCCGATTCCACCCATTTTTTTCCTTTCTTCTAAATACCAGGCTACTGCATTAGCAGGCACCCCTGAATAAATGTGCCATTGCGCAATAGCGCATTTTTGGGAACAAGCTTCATTGACTACAACAGCAGGCAGCCCTGAACGAATGTGCTATCATGCAATAGCGCAAATGCATGTTAGTGCTATTTTGTGATTCAGTGATAGAGTGATGGCGAGATACTGACATAGAGGGCATGCGTATTGATGTAAAATCTGTGCAATACTGTTCTAATGAGATAGTGCCTTAATGTTTAATACGAAAACTGGACTATGATGCTTGCGGCATCGTTTCCCGGGTCCAAAGGACACAAAGGAATATTAGCTGTGGATCCTCCCCACATGCAGTTCTGGGGAAGTGACCTAAGATATACCTGATTTTCAGGCTGTAGTGGGAGTACTTGCTTGCCCATGATAGCATGCTTATACGCACTACTGATCTAGCACTTACTTTCAATGTTTTTTTTTAAAGTTCGTCACTCGGCGTCCTGCTCCAAAATGCAGTGAAACTTCTGGAAAACGGGGAGGAAAAGTGTTGAGTCAATGAGGTCACAGGCAGCTGAGCGATACACCCCCGTGGGCAGGACTATGATATTGACACAAGTGCAGGTGATGGAACACACCCCAAAATAACCAAGCTGAAGTAAAGAGGAAAAGTTGGGCTATAACCAGTCTCGGAAGAACCAGTTTTTCCATGATAAACTCCGGGGTGACTGCTGGATGGCCATGACATCATGTATCCCTAATGTCCTCCACACGCAACCAGGTTGGAGTAAATCGCTGGTGGAAACATGCCCCAGGTCTCAGTTATACAGGCAGGATCAATGCATTCATCTCTGATGAGGTCATTGATAATGAACACCTCTCCATTCACTCCTCTGGTATTCATTAGCGGCACCTTCAGACTCAAGGAGCCTCCACACCAGCCACTGTTATCAAGGCTGGATGACGGAGTGGAAAGGGAGGTAGTGTAGCAGTGATGAATAAAAGGACATGAACTGATTAAAAAAAACCCAGCATATTAATAAAATATTAAATCAGCTGGATAGCATGCTGGAAGGCCTAAGTAAATAAAAAGGTCTGTGCCTAGCACCAAGAAGACATTAGGCTTGGCAACAGGCACGGTTATCTGGGGACGGAATTCCAGCAAGCGGTGACATAACTGAGAAGGCTCCTCCAGCAACTGCACATCTCACTTTGGGAGGTAGCAGGTGGGCAGGAGGGGAGGGCCCAGAGTGGGGCCTCTGGTAATGTTTGGACAGGCTGATGTGGGAGACCTATACATGACCTTATGGAGAGTGCTCCTTAAAGAGCAGCCAGCCTGAAAAGAGCTCAGGTGTTCTCTCCGTAAAGCTGAAGGAAAAGCACCCTTCCTAGGAGTAAAGTTCCAGTCTGAATTGTACACATTCTGTGGATCTGAGCAGTTTTGAACTGATGACTTGTTTCAAAGAAGCTTGCCACACTCCCTCAGTTCTCACTTCCTCCACAACCCACAGAGGCAAGATATATAATATCATTACAAAGAAGGAAGAGGCGTAGCCTTTAACTGTTCTCAAAAAATGTGTTGGTTTTTCTCATTTTTAGAGAAGGAACTGCTCAGAAGAGAGAGAAGTTTACTTTCTTACAACGGGCAAAGATAGCTGAGAAGAAACCACAGAGACTACTTGGATGTATGTTTTTACATTGTTTATTTTCTGTGTATTTTTCCCCCTAATTTGGAAGGATGGTAACTATCATGTGTCTTGTATATGTGTAATTCATTTGCTCGGTTTCCCCCCAAAAAAGGTCTATACATTAATATTGCAGTTTACTTATTATGCTTAATGAGTGTCAGTCAACCCACAGTTTATGCCATGTATAATGGTCATAAATTATATTCAGAATGGTCAATCTGTATTCTCTCCCTATCATCTTGGTATGGCCCAAATCTTCATTGCACTACTACTGACAGCTGATATATGTAACTGTAAAGGTAAGTTCTTCAGCATTTGCTGGAGGTACCATACCATCTAGCTAGCTTGCCCATGAGTACCACTGGACTCATGTGCTCTCCCCTTGTGAGTATGCCACTGAGGGGCTAACTATATTTTATGCAAACTTGTGTAACAGCCCTGACATTTTTTTCTTTGTTTGTTTAAAGAAAAGCTGCTTGAGTCCTAATGCTTTCCCTACTCACAATTTCTCTGCTCTAAATCACCCAACGCATGCATCTTTTGCTCATTTGAGGTTCCAGATGCATGTTTCCAATTATGTTCAGTTAATCCCATGACTTACTTCAAAGCCACTGTTACTCCTATACTTGAACTACATGAATGGCTACAGGCAGACAGTGTTTCTCTGAAGCTGAGAGAAGTACATCACAAAGAAGATTCAGGACTTTCTGGAGTTACTAAGCAAAGGATTAAAATTGTTTGAAAATAGCTTTCCGGTCAGCATTCATCATGTCAGGTAATCATAGAATAGTAGAATAGTAGGGTTGGAAGGGGCCTGTAAGACCATTGAGTCCAACCCTGTAGTGGTTATAACATTCTTTCTGAGCATAGTTTTTGCTGGAGTGCATTCAGTGTTCAACTTTCATATCTGTTACTGTGGAGGAGTTTAGCTACTTTTGTGGTATAATCTGAGTATGTGGTGTAAGATGTAAATGCATGTGTACATTTACTGGCCAGCTTGTTTTTCACACTTCTGCTGAAGTACTCTGCAGAAAGCTACATTTTGTTGCTTCCGATGAAAACTAATGTTCAGTAGTACTCGTAAAACCTTGAAATCCATGAGTGCAAAGCATTTTCCCTGAAAGTACTCCAGCTAGTATATAAAGACGTTGTTGCTTGGGAGCGGCAGTACAATGGAACATCAAACACCTGGCATTTTGTGGAAATTATTTTTTCCCCAGGCGTCTATGAAACCAGCTTGCTTTGTTCAGGGAGTTCTGCCTTCTGGCACTTTTGTAAGAGGTGGTTGTCACTCGGCTGTTTTAATAGAAACACATCCTTTCTTTGCTCATATGTGTAGGATTTCTAACATTTTTTTTTCTGACAGGGCTTCTGTTGCTTCAGAATGGGTGGGCAAGTTGTAGTACTTCAGTTGTTTTGACCTACAACTCCCACCAGCCCTAGCCAGTATAGCCAGTGGTGAAGGATCATGGAAGTTGTAGGCCAAAACATCTGGAGGGCCACAAGTTGCCTACCCCTGCTTTATAAAGGAAAAAAGGAAAGGTTCCTCCTGTACAAGCACCGGGTCATTACTGACCCCTAGAGGGACACCACTTGTGCTGGCGTTTTCATGGCAGACTATAGCGGGGTGGTTTGCCATTGCCTTCCCCAGTCATGACTACCTTTCTCCCAGCAAGCTGGGCACTCATTTTACTGACCTCGGAAGGATGGAAGGCTGAGTCGACCTGAGCTGGCTACCCGAGGCCTGGCTTCCACTGGGATCGAACTCAGGTCATGGGGAGAGTTTCGGTTGCAATACTGCTGCCTACCGCTCTGCGCCACACAAGGCTCCTTCTGCTTTATAAAACTGATGACAAAAATGGTTGCTAGTGTTTTCTCTGGCCCTGTTGCTTTATCTGTAGCAGTAACATGGCACATAGAAATTTAGGTGGAACTCTTCCTGACACAAAGATGTGAAAAGCTGCATCTGGGGAAAAAAATTGAGGGTCACACAGATGCCGAAGGCACAGGAGAAGAATCAGTTAAAAAGTTGGCAACTCTAATGACAGGCAGAAGTTTTGCAGACAGGAAAGCTGAATGTCTTCCTGTTGTGTGGCTGTTAAAGGCACAACAATCCTACCAGAAGAAAAGTTGCCAATGCCAGCTCTAGGTCTCTGGCTGCACAGCTCTTTGACCACCGTTGCTTCACATATGAGCTTCAGTACAAAGGATTATATCAAATTGTGTCCACTTTGCTGATGGAAGGCAGTCTCCTCTATGATTCAGTGGAGGCTTCCATGAGCAGGAAGAGGGAAGGTGATTTTAGCTGATACTCTCTTCCCTATACAGCCCCCTGCATCTTCCCAATCACCTTCAGAGGGTTGGGCGACCCTCTGAAACAGTGTGGGAGGTGATGAAAGGAGCTGAAGAAGAAAGGGGGAATTTGTGAAAATCACCTCTGTCACTTTCCACCCAAGCCTCTTCTGGATCAAAGTGCAGGGACACAATTGGATGCAACCAAATGTAAGATCTTCTAGCTTTTAAATCTAGTGGACTGAAGTGTTCTGCAGTTTTAAGGCAGTAGCAAGCAATGAAGGAGAACCATGCTTTTGCATGGGTAGAGAGGACATACAGCTGAGCTGATGTTTTAGATTTAACTGCTAAAAACAATGTAAAAGGCAATTTTATCTCTGCCCTGGTAACTTGGGGCATCACTTCAGGAGAGGTGAGGAAAATAGTTCCTCCTTTAATATATAGAATT
Source organism: Heloderma suspectum (assembly GCF_057233095.1). Lineage (NCBI taxonomy): Eukaryota > Metazoa > Chordata > Lepidosauria > Squamata > Helodermatidae > Heloderma > Heloderma suspectum. The sequence continues at coordinate 225,411,981 of NC_139458.1, forward strand.
CTATTCTGTAGTATTTCATCCCAGTCAATATATCTATTTTGTCAAATTATTTCACTTTTCTGCAAAGGCGGTAGCCCTTAATATGTGCAGCATGTACTTAAGTATATTTACTCAGAGAGAAAAAACTAAACACTGAGTTCACAGGGATGTACGTCCTAATAAGTATGCATAGATTTACTGTACTTGGGCTACCAACCTAGAAAACCCAGCTCCAGATTCCAAACACCTATGGCTGAAGTCCCCAATGTGGTGCATGTGGCCAGTACTGTGCCTGGAGGCACTTCTCTTGGCATCCACTAGGCCCCCTACCCTTCCTGATTTTTATATTTTGTTTAGGTTTGTTTTGTTTTTATATATTAACTGGGTGGCTAGCATGCTGGAAAGTGAAGCACTGGTCTCCAGCACCAGCTTTGTTTCCAAGAGTGCCTCTAAGCGTCACATGGGCCCCGGGGCATTCTTAGAAAATAAAAAGCGGTTGGTGGCTGTGCGCAGAACTTTGGCTTGAAGCATGCCAGCTGCT